>NC_136689.1:9478949-10678949 GCF_903797595.1 Erithacus rubecula | reverse complement strand
TGTTATTCCCCAGGGCATCACTCTGATTAAATTGTGCATATATTACCTTTTTTTTATTAACTTATCCAGTGTAACATTGCATTATTACAAAAATCTTTACATATCTGAAGTTAGGTGGTCCCCTGGCTTCAGGCGATTTTGATATTCCCATGCTCATGATGTTAAAATAACATAACCACCAGAGGTTTATTAAAATTTTGTTACTGACCCCATCCCCTTAAACCATATGGAATATCTGTTTTCACAAGCATGATTTCAGAGCTGGCATTTTTTATTGCTACTTTGTGGTATCAAATTTGACTTATGACTTAACATTGAGGGTTTAATGTGATATTTATGGAAGGATCGAGCCTTCACATTACTGTCACAATGAATGAGTTCTGCTTTTAGCAGCCTTCAGACAGTGAAATGTGGCTGTTTTAGTGCAATGTTGACAAAGGGAGCTTCCAGTGAAGCTCATCTAATCTTTACAGGAACTCTGAAATTGTCAGCATTCAATTGCCACAGCTACTCGGACGTTCCACTTTCCCTCTTAGCAGAAATGCTGAAGCTGACCCTCACCACTGACTTTCTCAGCTGATAAAATATTTATTACCACAATTAATTTCAATATATATTAGCAGTCATTGTCCACCTCCTTCATCTCCTTCTTACCTCCCTCAAGACTAAGAAGGTAAAAATTCTGACCATTGCTGGGATTGAGATTGCATCTCACCAAATCACCACCCTCATCATCCCTTCTCTTTTGTTTGGAAGAGTTTGTACTCACATCCAGTTTTCAAAAAGGAAAAAAAAACTAGAAAGACTATGATTTGTATATTCTGTGCAACAATGGCATAAAAGACTCAGCTTTCAATGATCAAACTCTCTCCGTGGTATTCAGTGACCATAATCTAGAATCACAATAATCTTTAGTGATTTCTTTATATAAGTTTGGCTAGATTTTTCCATAATGATTAAATAATTTAATTTAAATTTTTAAAATTTTAAATAACAATATAATAATAATAATAATAATAATAATAATAATAATAATAATAATAATAATTTAAAACATGGCAAGGAAACTTCTATGGGTCAAGAAAAAGAGACTTATTTAAATTTATCCTATTAGTTTTCATAATCATACTTTGCTCTTTAAACAGATTTATTTCATAAACAGGCCCTACTGCACCACAAACCTGTCCACCCTGGACTGAATTTAAATCTATGAATTTATAATCTCATAACAGATCCTTTTTTGGTTTAAGGAAAAAGATTCAGATATATTAAAAAAAAAAAAAAAAAGAAAAAAGGAAGAAAAAAGAAGAAGAAGAAGAAGAAGAAGAAGAAGAAGAAGAAGAAGAAGAAGAAGAAGAAGAAGAAGAAGAAGAAGAAGAAGAAGAAGAAGAAGAAGAAGAAGAAGTTATTTTGCCAATTTTTAAATGTAAAGTTCTGCTACATTTGCAACAGAAGCATCTCACTAGTCCTTTTTGGGTTTTTTTGGTTTTGTCCTTTATTGGATTCACCCACACTTCCACACACAGTAACATAACTGATCTCACACTTGATTTTCTACATTATTGAAAATGGAAAGTTATTCTAATCAAGTTTAAATCAAAATTATTTTTAGTATCAATTGTATGCACAAAATTCTTTGATCCTCCATGACATCTTTTCATAGAGCATTAACATAACAAAGCAGAATAAAAGCAGCTGGAAGAGAATGGTTCAGAATTTCTTTGCTGGAGAATTTGAAATAAGGCAGCTATAGATCCCAAAGACATGAGAGTGTCATTAACTTTTGCAGTTATTAAAATGAATTTGGATAAGAAGAGAGAAGAGAGGAGCAGAGCATCAGTCTTTCCAAAGGTGGACAGCAGGCAGGTTCCATGTTTTGCAATTCTTCAATGACATTTTATATTTGCTGCCCTCTTATTCTTGACTACTGTAACACATATACTGAAGAATTTTTTATTTCTAAGTGGTCTACAGCAGAAAAATATCTCATGTTTATGTTCTAAGTGCATAAAGTTTCTCAGGAGTTCTATTCAGTTGCATGGTTTAAAATGGTAATACAACCTCAGTTTAGCAGCCCTAGTGCCACAACTGTGATGATTGAGGAATTATTATACAAATTTGATTTGGTTTCAGACCTTTATTTAAAAGACCTTTAGGACAATGTTTCTGCCTCAAGTGTCAGGGTTTTTTTTCATTTTTATTCATGGGGCATATCTCAGGTAAGTTTTTTAAAGTATATCCACAACTAAAATGTGATTTTTCTCTTATTATGTATTGTATTGAACACGTTGTTAAATGCCTCTATACTGCACAAGGTCTTAGTTTTACAATCAAGTGACCTTCAGGGGACCAATATACAAAGAATGGATGTGTTGCAAGACAGGTGTTTAGATAGCCAATGAATATTATACTTGAGAAATTGTTATCATAGCAGAATGATAAACTGTATGTTTTTATTGGTTTATTATGCATATAGAGCTATGATTACACTTTGGTGTATAGCAAGTCTTATAAATATGCTAAAATGAATATGCTATTTAAATGAATAAATGCATTTTTTTGCAATTGCAAGCTAACCTATTACTAGATACAGTTTATAAATACTCTGAGTATGTGAGCTGGGATTTAAGGAGAAAGTAATGCTAAAGACTTCAGTAGAACATTGTTCTTTCTTAATTCCAGATCTCTTTGGTTCCCATTTAATGTTTACCATTTTCTATGATGAGTCAACCTTAGGGTCATCTGAAGGTTAAACCTCACATCTCTAATATGATAATAAACAAGTAAAATGTTTTGCAATATATTCTTCTGCATTGAAGCTTAACACACTGTGTAAAAGTGCAGGCTTTTTGCTTCATCAGAGGAGAGGAAAGTAAACTTCATTAAATATTTCTGTTGAATTTTGTATTTGTACATTCCAGAAATTCAAGAATATAACCAAGTCATTGCTGTACATCTAGGCAAGCTACTTTCAAAACAGTTTTCTAGGCAGTAAGTGGAATGAAAATAACACAATTTCTTCACTTGAAATAGCCAAATATTCACAAGGGAAGGAGAAAAGGACTTTTCTATGGCCCCAGCACAAGCAAGAAGCTCTTTGTAGGCACAATTTCCTATTCCTCCATAAAATATCTTGTGTGCCTGCAGTTAGTTTAAACAACTTAGTATCTTACTGGAGAATATCTGAGGGGGACAGATGATGATAAGAAAGCAAGTGGGGATATTTCAGGGAGCTGGCAGGGAAATAGTGTAGTTTTGATGAACTCTGGCATTTCTGACAGTATAGAATTCTTGTGCCTGATGTCAGCCCTTCTCTCTCTGCCATTCAAAAACACTGCTGGGTGCATAGTGCAGATAAGTTTACTTCTGTGCAGAGGGGAGAATATTAAATGAATGTAAAGAAAACATGCTCCATGGAAGAGAGATTTCATGTTTTTCCCAATTAAACTACTCAATAAAACCAGTGTAGAAATGTCCAAATTTATTTATTTATTTATTTACTTATTTTTGTTTGTTTGTTTTCTTTTTTTTTTTTTTTAAGAATTGAGTTCCAAGCTGTATAAAATAGCATCTCTGCTAGCTTGGACTTACAGGAGCTTCATCATCCCAGGATTCTGAGTTCCCCACAACCTATCCTGCTGTGCTAATGCAAACTGAAATCAATGGCATTTTAATTTAATGTGACAGATTGCAGCTTATGATGGCTAAGGAATGGACAAACTGCCATTTGTGATGTTTCTGTGAGGGGATGGCAACCTCTGGTCTAAGTACAGAATGGACAGGTGAAGACAATTGCTGTCATTGCCCATCACAGGGAAATCCAAGAAGGACCATCATTTTGAACATCTACATTGAGTGAAAAAAAAAACAAACAAAAAACCTTGACCTAGACTACAGTGAAGTTTTTTAGAATTTTGTTGGACCTAGCACATTTTAGGAGAAAAAGCAAAGCATACATCTCATGATGCCTCCTCTACTATTATTTTTTTATTTCACAGGACATTAAATTAAGGTTTCAACCATGTAAGATTTCGTATCAAGACTCTCTAAGAAAATGTAAAACAGATACCAAAGTGCAATATATTACTTGCAGACAGTTACTGCTCCTAAAAAGCACAGTTTAAAGTTCAAATCATCTTTTTTTGCAGCTTTCAGTACTCCAGCAGAAATAAAACCAGTGCCCGGTGGTTTAAATTTTGAATTAGCTGAGGCACCTGCATATTTGAAAAGAGAAAGACCCACCACGGGCATAATTTAAATAAGCAGAGGTGCCCATGTTTCTCTCTCCAATAAAACTTGTCTGCCTGATCCATAATATGTTTTTATCTCTCCTCTGCATAATAGGAAACAGTGTTTCAGAGATTAACAAACTGAATCACAGCAGCCGAGCAGCAAATATTTATTTTTACTTAACATTTATGCAACACTTCTCATCCACAATGCAAAAATATTTTATTATGTTAGATAAGCATTACTACCCTGATGCTGTGAAATAAAATAAAGTACTGATTTGTTCACAATAATAATCACAGTAAGTAATAGAGCTCAGGTCATCTGATTTCCCATCCAATCTATATATACTGAAGGATTTAACTATTTCTATATGCTATTCATTGCATCCTGAAATTCACCAGAGGTTTATGTCCCCGATTTTTGGCTTGAGTGGAAACACTTAAGAAGATGGCCTCCAATGAGTGCCAACTGATCAAAAACAAATACTTACCTTCTCTAGTAGATCTTAGTTTGGATTAAGTTTGCAGCAATAAGTCTAATATAACTTTTATGAGATATAATATGGTTTACCAAGTTCTGAAGGAAAAAAAAAAAATTATGTGAAGGTACTGATGCACAGTGAAATCACATGCATAGCAACACATTAGGAAATGTATTTTACCAGAGATTCCTGTGTAAAAACCAACCTGATTGTATCAGCTTGAATTACATTCCAAAATAAGCAGTTTCCTCTATTCTTGATGAAATGGGATCAATATATTTTATGCTTGTAAAATATTTTAGAATACATTCTGGTCTGTAAAGGCAGAGATGCATAAATGATGAGGTCAGAAAATATGCTTAATATCAGGGGCAATATCTGTAAGGGTCTCAACCTGACTTTTAATGATCTAACTGAAAACATTTTAAAACTGAAATTGTCACATTCATATTTGCAAATACTGCTGAAAGGTGCAAGTTAAGTCATTCCACACACAATGCTGAATGAACAGCTTAAAAGGCATACTACTCTCAATTTTATAGATAGCTATAAAATTTGTACATGGAAAAGGCTAAAGCGATCAATATTTGATGTGCTGACAAAAAATTTCAGAGAAGACTTTTAAAGGTGAAAATACCTCATTAAAGAGAATTGGGTCACTGATTTATTGTCTTGCTAATAGTGATAAACATCTAGGCTCCACTGTTCTTAAGTACTGAAAAATATGTGCTATGTTTTGTATTTTGTGTATTTTTCCTTTGTTCTCTCTTCTGATGAAGAGTGATTACTTTTTTAATTTCAGCCTTTCTTCCATTAACTCCTGATACCAAAGCACATGAGTAACTAACTACTCATGATAAAGTGGAAAGGTTGAAAAATAACATATTCAAAACTGGAAAAATCACCAAGATTGTCATTTAACCAAACTCAAGGGTGAGATTCAGTGCTGATGCCACTGGATGTGTTGTCCCTAGATTTATGATGCTACCATCCCCTTTTCTAAAGAATAGACCTTTTGTAGTCTGTCACAAATCAAATAAATAGCAAACAATTAATTTTACTGCATATGAAATAACTAACATCTGGAATAAAGAAACCAAAATACCCACAAAAAACAAACAAACAAACAAACAAAAAAAAAAACCACCAAAAACAAAACCAAAAAACATTACATAAGCTAATATAATGTATAAGTTGCATTTATATAGAGCATAGATTTAAACTCTTAAGAAGACATAGGTTTCCTGGAAACCTGTAATGCCGTTCTGAGAAATAAGTGAGCAAAAGCTGAAATATGTCCCCCCTATACCCAAAAAGAAGGTTTGCCATTAGCCAACCACTCCTTCCATTTGTCCTTCCAGCCTGCCTGCATTTTGGCTCAATGTAGGCAAAAACCTCACAATTCCTAATACTTTCCCCTTTTTGTTTGCTTCCTCATCTGTTTCTTTATGATATGCCACAATGTTGATCTATAAGAGACTAAAAGTACAGTCACTTCTTAGCTTACTACTAAACCTGAATATAAAGTGTGTTAAAAAGGAACAAGGTGGGGAAAAAGGTATTGCTTAGGACTCTCTTTTGTTCAGGGCTTAAAGGACTTTCTTCCTCTAGTGAAGGCAAAACACACAAAAGATTAATGTTTACAGTGTCTCTACAATAACCCTGTTTGGAGATGTTGTAAAGAACATAGCAGGTCTCATGTCCTGTGAATATTTCTCATAACTGAACTGGTCTTTTTTGACAATATTTGTGCACACTGGCACAAATTTGAAGCTCTATTATAGCAAGCCTTGTGCTTCTCAGGGCAAAGTTTGTGCAGGTCCATTGTGGTGTGTTCAGAACAAAAATCAGGGAGAGGAGAGGAGAGGAGAGGAGAGGAGAGGAGAGGAGAGGAGAGGAGAGGAGAGGAGAGGAGAGGAGAGGAGAGGAGAGGAGAGGAGAGGAGAGGAGAGGAGAGGAGAGGAGAGGAGAGGAGAGGAGAGGAGAGGAGAGGAGAGGAGAGGAGAGGAGAGGGAGAGGAGGATGAGGAGAGGAGAGGAGAGGAGAGGGAGAGAGGAGAGGAGAGGAGAGGAGAGGAGAGGAGAGGAGAGAGGAGAGGAGAGGAGAGGAGAGGAGAGGAGAGGAGAGGAGAGGAAGGAGAGAGGAGAGGAGGAGAGGAGAGGAGAGGAGAGGAGAGGAGAGGAGAGGAGAGGAGAGGAGAGGAGGAGGAGAGGAGAGGAGAGGAGAGGAGAGGAGAGGAGAGGAGAGGAGAGGAGAGGAGAGGAGAGGAGAGGAGAGGAGAGGAGAGGAGAGGAGAGGAGAGGAGAGGAGAGGAGAGGAGAGGAGAGGAGAGGAGAGGAGTCTGTATTTTAGTTTACCATGCCAGCTTTGTCACACAATCAATGTGGTTCCATCTCAAAAGCATGCCATGGATCCTGGACTTACTACTACATGAATAAGTACTTCTATGTGCTCTCAGCTAAGTCTCATAGAGAGAAATTTCTAAGCCTGAAAGGCATTCTCATTGCACCAGTGTGATAATCACTCCTGAGCTAGTTACCTCTGCTTTTCATAGGACCACTTATTTTGACCCAGTGTAACATCAATATATGTTCAATATTTCTGTTTCTTGGACTGAAACTAGTTTCAAGATATTTACCCAAAGTAGATATGTCCTGGATGACTTTGAGCAGATCACAAAATTGCTATAGCAGGAATAAAAGGCCTAGGAAAAAACTAACAGGTGATCTTTGACATCTGTATGAATGACACATTGGATGCAAGGGAACCAAGTTAAAGTCTTTCATTCTTTTCTATTTATCATCATATTAATCCCTTCTTACACGTGGTGTGTGACAGTAATGAGCATAAAAGTAGAAAAATTGAGCCCATGCAACCAGTCTTTCTGTTTCCTCTGCATGTACAGGGGGCACCATGGTTTGTGCACCAATTGTTAGGCAGATCCTGAACTGATGGAGCCAAAGTGTCTATTTTGAATATCTTACTCCACAGTAAGGGCCTGACAGGGCATTCATGTCCATTCTTGCTCACCAAAATCATGGCATTTATATATGCAGGGAGAAAAATCTGTGTTCACCCATGGTTTTCCTGGGGCTGTATCAAGCATTTAGCTGAGTCCTGAGTCCCTGGCATTGAACAAATTAAAGAACCAAAATGACTCCAACAGAACTTATTCATAATGCTTCAGTGAGAGAATCCTGTCATGGTGCTAAACCTGGAGTAAAGGAGAAAACAGAAGGGATCTGCTGTCATATTTTTAAGATACCTGACATCTCTCCTTGTTGCAAGCCAGCAGTTACTGCTTCCAGTGGAAATATTAACAAATGGAAGCAAGACCTCAGGACAGCCTGCTGCAGTGGAGTTGCAGTTTTTGTTGCACTTTAAAAGGTTGTCAAACAAGTAACAACTTTTGCCAAGGCCAGCATGGCACTTCACAGTGCCAGAGATGAACCCTATTCATTGTGGGCACATTGAAGTACTTGCAAGACATTAGGGCAACAATCAAGTCTGAGACAAGTGTCAAACACGATTTCTTTCCAAACAATTGTTGATCCCAGACAAACATCAAAGAATAGTCTAAAGTTATTTTTCCACTTTAATGTCTGTGTACCAACATCAAAAAAATATTCTGAGCAAGCATTTAAGCAATCTTGTATACTAAGCATGAGATCACCTGCAACTTTATTGGAATTTCTCTTTGCTACACATTATGGCCATTAGTAAAGATTTTTCTAAATATTTTTGATGGCAAAAAAAATCAAAATGGTAAATCTGTTCCGTTAGTTGAGATTCTTCCACAAATTTTTTCATTTACATCTGGCTGGTTGTGGCCATGAAGGCTTTAACAGCCTTCCCTTGTTAATGTTTTTAATCTGTCTGAGCATGGGGAGATTGTGTGTTGTCTTAGACATCCTGCAGATCTGTACACTTGTAAATGAAGAGTTTGAAAGCAGTGCATGCCCATCACTCATCAGAACCATTAGCCCTGTGTGAAAAGCCCATAAATATACTTGTTTGAAGATAGATATACCCATTTGTTTCTTAAAACATATAAATAAAAACTACTACTAACACTGTAAGCCCATGCTCACAGAAAAAAAAAAGCTGAAAAATATCGAAACACACTGTAATCAAAATTGTAGTGAGAATCTGTGAAGCTTCCATCGACACTTTTATCTGTTATTGCTCTGAATTAATTAACTATAATGGTTTGTTTCCAACGTTTTTCCTGAGTTTTGCAATAGACTTCCAAATAAGGATGAATAAATATGCCTAAAGACTCCTAAGAGAGCTCTTTAGTAAGGACAAACCATTGATCCTGTTATGCTTTCATTATTTCAACATTGAACAGCAAAGCAAGTGTTTTCACATTTAGATACAAACCACTGAATAATTCCCACAAATTTGTGCATTGTTCTAGACAGCAAGGCAGAATATATAAAGACAGTACTGGTAAAAAAGTAAAAGCTTTTGAATTGAAGCTTCTAGATTGCTTTTTTTTTTTTTACCACTTTAATAAAATTATCTTAATAAAATAATTATGCACATTATTTAGTCATTCTTATTTCTTCAAGAGATACTCACTGTAAAATTCTTGAAGATTACTTGAAAGGATGGAAAGAAAAGTTTTGTGAAAGCGGAAAAGTGATTTATTAACTATTTTCTTGACTTCCAGCTAAAATGAAAATGA
This sequence comes from Erithacus rubecula, assembly GCF_903797595.1. Classification (NCBI taxonomy): domain Eukaryota; kingdom Metazoa; phylum Chordata; class Aves; order Passeriformes; family Muscicapidae; genus Erithacus; species Erithacus rubecula. The sequence continues at coordinate 10,669,545 of NC_136689.1, read as the reverse complement.
ATTTGACAGCAAGCATTTCAATTCTAAGAAATATTTATATCTTTTAGCAGCAGTATGTGATACTTTAGAGATGCACCCAATATCTTGCAGAAGATTGAGGTTTGATTTACAGAAGAGGTGTGGTGTTAAAGTCCTCCTGACATCTGGATCTCATTGTTCAGTGAATGTATTGATGACATGGATGTTTCAGGAGTGTTTAATTTCTCATGAGTCCTGGTGAAAGCAAAAAGGACTGAGTTCTTCCTTTCTATTAAGCAGAAAAAGTGGAAGAAAGAAGAGTTTTGTCCCTCTCAATTTTCTAAATGCAGAAGCAAGTTGTACATAGTAAATGAGCTGTTGTGTTACAGGAAATGATGAGTTCTGATTTTGGTGGGTGGCAATTATGACATCTAATACTAATTTTTAATAGGGGGAAAATCAATGTTATTTTAATCAATTGTATTTCCTTTCACATTATCTTATTAAAGCACCATTTTATCAAATAATTTAATTTTCAATTTAGTAAAAACAATGATTTGTGTCACTAACCCACAAAGTCATTGATATTAAGAAGATAATTGTGAAATAGCTGTTATCAGTTAAGTACTGATTTTAAACCAGCTTGAAATTTCATAACATGTTGCAATGTTATGTTAAACCTAATTTTTAACTTGTTGGAATAATGATTTTCCATTTAATCTAAATTGGAACTGCAGTGTTTTAAAATCTTAATGGGGCAAAATGATGCAACTTTCATTCAATATTGTGCATATTGCAACACAAATTGTAATGGTTGTAAAAATGGACCTAAAATGCAAAATTTGAAATATTCTCTAACCAGAGTATGTTGATAGAGACAAATCCAAAATTAATTAGCACAGAAGATAGAATAATGCTACTCTCAGAACACTGAAGAAATCTTTACTAATTTTAAATGCTTTGAAAGGAAATATTCAGACAGTGAAGTGGAAGAAAATCCAGGTTCACAGCTGCATAAGCTCTGCCTTTCATATCCCCTATTTAAACTTTTTCCTGCCTTTAGAACAGGTGAAGCTCTGTTCTTTTTAGTGTGAAAGAGAACTGAGCACCTTCATTTATCATCACAATAGTTTGCATTTACTGTTATAAAAACATTTTGAGGATTAAGACTTTTTTTTTTTTCGATTTCCATACATTTTTGCCTCTTATCTTTAAGTCAAAAATTCCTATCAAACTTTCAGAAAGAAGTCTTAAAGTCCACTGTAGATAAATTGGCTGAAAATTATCAGATATACAGATAGATTATTGATATAACCTATAGAGTTCTTTCTGCTTCTAGAGGAAGAAAATTTATTTCATGTTGTTCTACTCAAGAGGTTTTACTTCCTTTGCTGCAGGCTTTGTAGACTTGTCCCAAGGAAACACCCATGGGTAGAGGTACAGAAACATTTGTTGGTTGGGCATATTCCTTTTGCTTTCTGAAACAGAGACACTTCATTTTGTATTTGCCTCTGTTCCTCTCAACAACAAAGAGGCTGATCCTGTCCCTTGCAATCACTGGTATTACTGAATGACCTTCTTTTCATCAGAAACATCTCCCCTCTCACAGAGCACACAGCTGTGAAAGCAAAACACTGACATTTAAAACGTTAATGTAGGGTTAATGTGGTTTTATCCTAAACCACCAATGTTCAGTTTCAATCTGGTTTAGAGTATTGAATGTGATTAAAACTGATTATAAATGAGAAGCTTCTACTTCATTCAATCCACCTAATGTTATAGTCTCTACTACACAGGATTTGTACTTTTCAACAATTCCTCATTTTAAATCACCTTGCACATGTTTGCTTGTGCAAAGAAGAAAAAAAAAGACAAGTCACCATTTGGCAAAAGGACCTTATGTTCAGAGATGTCACACGCTCATTTTACATAGAGCCCACATATAAATTCTGTGACCTAATCTTCCTCTTGTATTTACCCCTTGTCATAGGAGAAGATAAAACCCAAGGGTAAAAAGGATCAAACTGCTAGCTATTTTTAGCAGTTTTTAAATGGTTTAGAATCAGGTTGTCCTTTCTGTGCTCAGAGCCATAGAAAAAAGGGTGGTACATCTGGCTGTTGCTCACTTGTTCCAAGGACAGCCCTCTGCAGAAAACTGACTACACTTCAGTGGACTATCAGAGAAACAGAACAGAAGTCTGGCTTTACTTTCCCTGTCACTTATTTTCTTTCATGGAATAAAATGCTAATAAACTGAATCCCTCAGCTGCAGATCATCAAAAACTTCTTAACTTCAATAAAGGAATTCTCAAATCACTAAGGCTCTTCATTTTCTCTTTAGTAAATAGCAGGTACAATCAATTTTGGTCCCCATGAAATACATAATCTCCTAAAATAAAGTAGATCAAAAATAAGAATCTCAAACTTTTTTTTTTTGCTTTGTTTTGGTTTTTTTTGGGGTTTTTTTTTGTTTTGGTTTTTTAAGATAGAATCATATTTCCTTTGGGTTTTTTGCCATGTCCACCTTCAATAGTTGATTCTCTGACTCTATCCTTCATGTCATGGTAGTCACAGACTTAGATTTCTGCTATCTGTTTTCAGCATTCCTAAAGCAAAGCTCAGGCTGTGGCTCAGAATAAATTTTACCATAGGTAATAGAATTTGTGCACTGTAATTCAGTGTTTGTTCAGGTTTTTTTTATCTATTGACCAGAATTCAGAATCTTCTGTAGGTTCAGGTGCATCTTTGTTTCAGCTTTGAAACTGACAAATCTTTCACTAGTATCATCATAAAATCTTTGAAGTTCAAAGGGTGAAGGGTCAGCAAAGAAAAGGAATTATGTGGAGGTTCAGATATAAAAATTAATGTCTGCATATTTTCACTAGTAATATTTTAACATGTATAAACATTTTACACATAAAAAAAATTATGTGTTTAGGAACACAGCAGGTAAATCAGACATGAGTTGGCAGGTGCCTGGAGGACAGAGTTAAAAATATCTCCAATAATTGGTTTAGACCCCCAAGAGGGGCATATTCTTTGTATGTGTTTCTCCTTAGAGAAATTCACATGTTCATACCTGCTGCAAGCTGCATTCATCATCCATGGCTGAATACTTCACAGGTATAATAAATACCTGTTCAATTTTCAGCCCCTGAGAAGCAGGTGCATCTCAAGCAGGTATGTGGTACATCTGTTTGCAGGCAGATGAATCAATAAGACAGTGCCTCTTGGGCAGGTGACTATTCTGACCTGCTTGCAAAGGAGGTCACTGCCAAGGGTGCCTGCGAGGCAGAGTCTGTTCAGCCAGCTTGCACTGCAGCTCCAAAGTGGTGGCATGGCAGGTTTGTTTCAAAATGAGCTACCAGGCATGTACTGGACTCAGAACTGCAGGCTGGAAACTTGTTCAGGCAACCAGTCAAGTCAGACTCTTAAAGGTCACAGAGGCTCTATAATAACAGAGACCTCATTGCCAAACTGTAATTCTTTCCATTTTGCTCTCTTAGTTATTTTGCCTTCTGTAGCTTTTCTTCTTGATGCTTCACAATCTTTTCCCAACAGTGAATCAAGGCCTGAGCTTAGATAACCCCAGACAGATCCCCTGAGGAAGACACAGTGTTTTTATAGTCTAAACCTCTTCTTTCTCCAGTGCCTGGTGCAGAGCAGGTCCCAGCCCCAGTTCTAGTGGGACAAGCCCTGAGCTGATTGCTCAGGGCTGGGGATTTCTGCCACTTGGGTCTATGGCAGAGAGAAAGAGCACTCCAGATCTTGGGGTTATTTCCCTCCACCTCCATTTAATTGGGATGTCTGGCAGCAGAGGGCTGGCACAGGGTTATATAAATTGCTCCTGTGACTGAAGGGCTGCCACACATCTGTCTTGAAGCCTGTATTTTGTCAATGAATTGCCATAAGCAATACAAGCAGAACAAAGGAATTTGCACAAGAGCGGTGCTACAATTTACTCGTGGCAGTGACAGGGTAAAGCACAAGATATGACCTCGTTTTCCTTGGTGGGTGGCAATCTGAAATTTACACTTCTGGTGAAAGAGTTACTAAGTCTGCACCAATGAAATGCAAAACAATGACCAGTGCACACACATTCAAAATTTAGACTAAAAGTCCGTGATTTGTTGCTGTATGATGTATATAGCTTGGTGCCTTTTACTAACTCCTGCTTAAAAATCAGGAGTGACTGTCTCTCTGAAGCTGATTTATCATGGTTTATAAATCAGACCAGAAGAAGATTTCATGGATTCCATCTGTATCCTGAATCCACTGAGAAAAATTACAGTAAATTATAATTATTTTTATATATGTATGTCTATATATTTTACAATTTCTGTAATAAACTCTTAAAATTTCATGCAGCAAAAATTGTTTAAAAAATGAAAGTTGGTAAATGTTCCTTATGACAAAAATCTTCTTAAAGTGGACATTGTCAAAAAAAAAAAAATCAGGTTCACAGAATAACAAAGAAAAGCAAATTATATGGTTACTGACTTTCTGTTAGAATTCAGGGAACCATAGAACAGCTTCCAAACTGTTTTTCATGTAAAATTAAATGTCTTTGCATTTAAAAAGAAAGATGAAAGGAAATATTTTAAAATTATTTGCATTAACAATTTGAAATGCTTCAATCTAAACTTTTGGGTTGAATTGCACATCAATAGAAATTAATGAAAAAATTTGGATGGTAATCAAGGATAGAAAATCCACCATATTTGATTTTCCAGATTTCTTCCATGGGTTGCCATAGCTACCAGTCAGTGGAGAAAGTTACCTGAGAGGCAGGTGAGCAGCATATTTCTCTATATGCCCTTCATGTGCTGCTGCCTCTGCTCTCCTGGTTTCAGGACACCTTCAGGCTCTGGGCTCTTGTGGTGCCAGCTCACCTACCTGATGGACCAAATCTGCTTGTCTTGGATAGTTCCTACACAACAGATTTATCTGGACAAACTGATCCTTCACCAGTGAAACACTGTTTGCTGCAGGAGGTGGAACACAGAGGTGCAGGTACCAAAGCAAGCCCATCTGCTGTGCCATTGCTGTTGGCTGTTCACTGTTTCCTCTGATGCTTTCAGTCCCTCTCCTTCAAACACTGGCTTGAATATAAATTCATTTTCCATTTCCAGTGGGTTGCAATTGTTTAGAGACCAGTAATGCTAAATTTTATGGCATACTAACTTGAAAATATTGAGATGCCACTGCCTGATTGGAAATTATTTGAGTTATTTTCTTGTAATTTATGGTTTTATCATATTTGTTTATTGTATAATCCAGACATTTGGTTTAAAAAGTTTAGTCTTTCCATACAGAAGAAGTCACTTATGCATTTATTTTCATCTGTACCTGCCCCCAGAAGCTAGTAAACAGAAGGAATATATTATACAGTCAATAGAAATGACTTCCAACCAGCTGACAATTTCCTAACACAAAAAGTCCCTTAAATAAAATTTGGATACAATTTTACTTCAGAGATCTTATGATTTTATTCACACATATTGTATATACTATGCCATGTGTGAGAAGCAGTTTGGAACATCAAGAGAAGATAGTTACATGTGCCACTTTTTGACCTTAGCTGCAAAAATTTTGAATATAATTCTCCTACATGCTTATGTGTTGCATGACAGAATTAATGAATACAAGAATAATAGGTCTCCAAGGTGATTTACATGCATTGATTAAATGTCAGCATTGAAATGCAGTAGGTTCTATTTGCTACAAATGCTGTGAACAAAGACAGAAGCTTGTAACCATTGGTTAAACAAGTTGCTTATCAATTCCTTTTAGCATATAATTACATTTTGTTGTTTTATCAAAAGCAAACTCAAATAATAAAACATTTTGAAAGTTGTCCACGAAGTTATTCAGGTTTGAACTTGCAAGATATATTATTAACTCTTTTACTGTACACTAGTATGTACAGTCCAATAAAACTGGGGGAAATACTCTTGCAACATAAGAGAGAATTCAAAATGTTCATGGGATAATAAGTGATTGATATCAGAGGAGATAAAATTAAAACCTTGCCTCAGTATAACTGAATAGACAGACTGTAAAAATGATTATGGCATGGAGAGAGATTGTTCAATTAAGTCCCAATGAAAAAAGTTAATTTTCTGTCATTATTAATACACATTAAATATCCATCTTAACCATAACAGCAACACATTTAATATTAAAATCTTCCAGGAGATTTCATAACCTATAAGTGACAAAATTCCCTTCAAAAAAAAAAAAAAAAAAAAGGAAAAAAAAAGAAGAAAAACCCCAAAACCAGTGACTCAAATTGTCAAAACTACTTCACTATGGTGCTGCCTCAAAATTTCAGTCCAACATGTGCATGCTACATTGTATTTTGTATTATTTTATAATATCCACACGTGACAGGTTAAATAGCTCTGCACTATGATGATCAGACCAGCCTGCTTGATCAGTAGCAGCAATGAAGTTATGGGACACCATGGTGTTTATCTGAATCATTCATGTGAATTCAAAGTGATGAGTGATTCAAATACATCTGAAAGGATGAAACTTTAGAATACTCACAGATATACTTATAAATACACTCTTTATAATACATTATAATAAACTATAATACACAGCATAATATGCTATTCATGTTTTTCCCTAAGTGATAAAATTTAACATTTACTGAGTCAGCAAGGTATTTTTTCCATCTATTCACCCTGACTAAAGCAGATATTGAGAAGCTTTAATGGATTCTTCCTGTTGCTACAATTACCTTATTTTGATCAAGTTAAAATGACAATATGTCACATCACAAGTAGTAATAACAGAGAATACTGAATAGCTAAGATATACAGGGAACTGAACAAGACAAGTAATGGATGTAGATACCAGAGATCTCTGAACCAGCAGAGAAACAGGTGTTAAAAATCTAAGTTTGCTTGTAGCAAGAAAAGTAGCATATTTACTCTGGGAAAAAAAATCCACTGGGATTTAAGAAGGAGATAATAGATGTGAACATTTTAAAAAGGGAGAGTACACAGTGCTATTAAAAAAGTTATGCATGTTGGTAAAGATTTTCTCTCCAACCTAATACACAATTAATGAAGCTCTCCAGCAAGTTATTATGTGATTGAATGTATGTACAACTGCAAATCATAACAGTATGACAGTACCTGTGTGTGGAGGATGAAATGTATTCCCATGTATCATGTTATTCCTCACTCCAGAAATCATTCTGTCTCCTGTGCTCTTTCAGATCCTAATGTTTCTGGATGATTTTTCTGTTTTTTACTGTGGTGATGAATGACAATGAGAACCATGGACTGGGTAGTTACATCTCCTGTAATATTTGGTCATTACCTCCTTCAGGGTCAAGAAGGAGCCATGATCTCCAGTTATGAGAGCATTACCAAACAATCCATTTCTTTTTTGTGTCATCAAAACTATTGGGGGTGTTGAGGGGGGATGAGAAAAAGACAGCTTATAAAGACATCAAATAGTTAATTTCCTGTTCTTCAGAAAAGAAAGAGGCTCCCTGAGGCTTATACTGCAACTTGGTATTTATTGAACTTTAAGCTACAACCAACAGGCTGGTTAATAACAATTCATGCAGCTGTCAATCTTTTTGACCAATGTCATCAATATTTCATGCTGCCAAATAACAACAATTAAGAACCAGGGCTGGAAGAAGCACTTAGGGCAAAAGTGTTTCTTACTCTATAATGAAATCGACGGTGTAGGACAGACATTTCCTATGGGCATTCAGAGAAAGGCTTTTCTGTATTTTTCTTTTCAAAACAGCAAGAACCAGTGTTCTTTATTACACCCTCAAAAGTACTAGTGCACTGGGCAAATTTCCTAATGTTAACTCATAAAACTCACAGTAGTATATTCTTTTGAATACACATTAGTTAGGAAAATGAAATTTTTTAACTTGAAAGTAATGCCTATGTTTCTATAAAGAGGACTTTTTTTTTTTGCAAGCAATTCTATAATTTTTTTAAAAAATTTTGTTTCAATGTTCGTATTTCATATTAAATGAAACATACCAAAATTTATGCTTCCAATCATCAACATAATTATAGAAAAGCACCTTCACGCCAAATATTCCCTCTTGCTCCTTCTTGCCCCAGTTGTTATTACTGAACATGATATCACATGCTAAAACATCAATGTGTTGTCAACACTGTTTTGGGCACTCATCCAAAGCACAGCACCCTACAAGCTGACCCAAGAAAATCAACTCTGTCCCAGTCCAAACCAGAACAGCACAGAAATAGTTTCTCGTCATGAAAGGGTCATGACTGTTGAAAAGCTTCTCTCCCATCTTTCAAATCGGATCTATTAAAAAAAACAAAAGGGAGTTATATGTGGAGATATATATATATATATATATGTGTGTGTGTGTGTGGATATATACATACATATATATATATGTGGACAGCACAACACTTCAAACATTGTGTTAAGCTTACAGTTAGTAAATACTCACTAGCTGATTTTATCTCTGAGGAAAGTAAAACAAACAAACAAACAAACAAAGCCAAAACCATAACCAAAACAAAACAAAACAAAAAAACAAAAAAACAAACAAGCAAACAAAAAAAAACCCCAAAAAAAAAAACCAAACCACATCAAACCAAACCAAACAAAACAAAACAGAAAAACCAAAACCAAAAAAGAACAGAAATATCAATATCCCTAAGGTGCTCTCCTTGATAAGGAATCCCTGTGTTTATGCTAAAATGAGTTAAGACAATCCAATGTGGCTGAAGACAAGTATTTTCCAAATTTATGTCACTGCATGTTGTGTCTTTTACTGAACAAAAAAAAAAAAAAAGTAGACTAAGAGCATGAACGTGGTAGCATTTAGTTTAGACTGCAAAGCCAAGGTTTTTCATTAGTGCTATGAACATTTTGGAAAATGTGCTATTTGTACTTCCTTTCTTTCTACAGAAAATATCAACATCTCAGGATCATTTTTGGACTATTTCACATCAAGAAAACACACATTGCATGGCATAATTAACTGAAATGTTGGTGCATTGCCTCAGCAATATACATGACTTGCTTTCTGGACCTGAGAACTAAAACATAGACTAACTAACCTGCACTGTGTAGAACATACTAAATATTTTGTTATTCTGCATGTGCAGAATTTCTTAGAAATTAAAGGTAATTTAATCTTCTAAGATTAAACACAGACCTGCAATTCAATAGAAATTACATCTTATCTCATTGTGGAGAAGTCAGAGCTTGAGGAAGGGAACACCAACAAAACAGTTTTTTGATATAGCAGCATAGAATGATCTCAACAACCTTAGAGAAGTTCTTTTAAAAATATTTTCTCAATGTACTTTAGGTTTTAAAGCATTTGAGAAAGCTTTAGATTTGAAATATCATTATTAAGAAATGTGTAGGGTCTAAAAAAGGTGTAAATTTGCAAACAGGAAATCTGCAAAAAAAAAAAAAAAAACATTGATTTATACCTATAAAAAGGAAGTGAGCATTTTAAACTTTTTTTTTTTTTTTTTTTTTTTTTTAATAAAAGCAATCTGGAAAATATTATTTTGTTTCTGCATGTTAAATAGAGGCTGGTTTATATTTGTTTGAATAGGTTTACATTTATAAATTATGCCAAGAGCAATGTCATCTCCAAAAGCTAATACAACAATTTCTGAAAGACTAAAAAACCAAAGACATTAAGGTTCCCCCAGTCTGGGGAATACAGTCCAGGATATTTTAGATTAATTAAGATTTTTAATCCCTTTCCATTTTATCTCGTTCTCCCATGGCTTTTTTTTTTTTTTTTTTCTGCTTAATATGAAATCTTTGTCTCCTTGAAAAGTTTATAACATAGACACCAGTTATTTAGATTTTCAATATAATCAAGAACTGAATTTGCCATCACTGAGAGTATATTACCTTGAGCATGTCAGGAATGTTGTAATCTATTATATTTTTATTACCTTTTTAGTTTGCTTGTGGAAAAAATTAGGAATTATTTAACTGACAGACATTAGTTATTTACATTTCACATACAGATCATTTCTGTAGCACTGAAAAAGTCATCCTCGTAATTAATATAATTTTTTAAAAAGGCACAAACTGGTTCTGGAATGTGCAGTTTGCAAAACAATGGCTCCAGGTTACAGTACCATAGTGATACAGGCAAGTTGTGCTGTGCACTGCACAGGACAATGTGTCTAATTAAAAAAAAAAACAAAACACTCAAGGGCACAAGGTCACAAGTTCTGAATCTTCCCAGTCACAAGGGTTAAGGTGCATCAGCTCTGAGCAACAAGCTCCACTCTGTCTCCTGCTAAGTTCAAACAGTTAAGGAGGATCCTGATCCTCTGGAATTGTTGGCAGTGTCCCACTCACAGCAGCATGCCCCAGGTTTTATTTGTGTGTTATGAGTTGCTCTTGGGGTCTGTGTGGTGTTCTCAGGAATGAAAAATTCTCTGCCTTCTCACAGAGTTTTAACTTGTTTGGAGCAAGGTTATTATCTGCCTGAACTTGTGTAGTTCAGTCTTCCCACAGAAAATATCCATATTTTGAAGAAGGGCTCTGCAGCATGGAGAGGATGCATCATCTTGTGATCAAGAAGTTACTGGCATGGACAAAGATATTGTCATCGACTTTCTTCATATGTAAAAACCTCAGATTGCTCTGAATAACGGTTGCTATTCTGAAAGAATTGTTGACTGACACAAATCTATTTATTATGCTCAATTTTTCATGTCTATACTAAACTTCTAGGTAACAGCTTGTGACCAAAGAATGTCTCAGTATGATAAAAGAATCCTTCAATGTTCAAGTTACCACCGTTTTTTGTACCTTTTCTCTTCACATGCACTTTGCTATTTTCTCACACACCTTCCTCGGTTTTTTTCTGAGCTCCAGCCTGGATCTGGGCAGAATATTAGAGCCAAAGAATAGACTGAAACCTGGACAACATGTAGAAGCATTTTTGCAGGAGTTGCTTCTTATTCAGTTGATGTCAGTAATATCTTCCTCTGCCCAGATACCAGAAAACTGTAAATACTTCTTTTCCTAGAAAGGACATGATCATAATAAACAATACTTTCTATTTTTGCAAAGATATCTCTTCTGGATGACCCTTTGGCTGGTGAATATTACAGTTAAGTTGGTACACGCTATTAAAAATATTGCTCTATTTTGCCTTTAGCAATCAAACAGCAAAATATTTCTCAGCATGGAAGAGAAATGATAAAGATAAGGCAGTTAATAATTGCAAGATATGCTACTGTATCTCCTGTTATTAAGATGAGTAACATGAGAGGATTTGGAATACATATCCTTAATTATTTTTGTCTGTCTAATGAGGAAATAGAGAACCAATGTAAAAAAAAAATCACAAATCCAGAAAGTCAATTTTTATTTTATGGATTTTTTAATTCAGGGCTTTTCACTTGCACCAAATATCTACATTTCAATTAAAATTTAAAGTAATTTTATCAATTATTTTAAAAAATTAACATATGCCAGTGCAAAGATTGGGAAAGTTAGTGTTTACTTATCTGGATTTTTCTGAGGTAACCCCTAAAAAGGTCTTTCCCTAGACACAAAACTTCATCATTGTACCTTCAATGTGACATCAGCACTGCTCTCTTCCCCTGCCACTGTTCCCATGAACCTTGAGATAAGGATGCAGAAAGGACACAAAGCAGAGGAAAAATTAAGTCCTTCAGAATTAAAAAAAATAATTTCCTTCAGAAATAGATGTTTTAAGTTAAGAATAAGATGATTGCACCCTCTTGTATAGTACAAGTAATCCAGACCAGTGGTTCAGGTAGAAGGACATTATGTATCAAATGTCTAAGGATAAAACCATGAGCATTTCTTCATTTCCCCACTTCATTATCAAACAACCACACAATGGTTTTCCATACAAAAAACCCAAATGTTTGTTGGATATGAAAAAGCTTTGTCTACTGAATGTGTATTGGAAGATTATTGCAGACACTTTCTCCTCTAACTTTTCCTTTTAATAGGCTCAAAAGCAAAAAAGGATATAAACTGTCTGTAAATGTATTTAACCACAAAGATAAAGAACTTTTCACAGATATTGCTTGAAGGGAATGCTCTGTCTTCTAATTTGTTCTGTGCTGTGTTTAATCAAAACTGCATTCATATTTGATGAAAGAGCCTTTTTGGCATTCTAAATCACCTGTGTTAGAAAGAATCAAGAAAATGTGATGGCTGAAGTTGTTCTGTTACAGTATTCTCCAGATGGGATAAACCATTTTGTGAACAGCAGAGCTCCTGGAAACCAGAGGTTTTCTTCTTCCAGAAGCCCAGAAGTTCCCCCTGCAGTGCTGGAGCTGGCTGCCCCACCTCAGGCTCATCTGCTTCAGCTCCAGAAAGAGCAAAACTAAGCAGACTTCAGATGGTTCAACTAAGCAGACTTCAGATGGTTCTTGGTCCATTGCTTTTAAACAAATTCTTCCCTAATTCTTTACACATTAGCAGACTAATCAAAATGCTCAATTTCTGGGCTAAGTGACATGTACTCCTTCTGCCCAACACATATATTCCAAGGATACTCATGGTACTACTACTACCCCAAATCCAGAAAATCTTTTTAAATAACAGTATTTTCAAGGAGACAGATTTTTTTTTGTGCCTTCATTTTATTTAGGAAAAAACAAACAATGAATCAGGAATTGCAGGACTTGCAAGAGAACTTGATACTCCATAGCATAAATAAAACATGGAATCATAGTATCATAGAATGGTTTGGGTTGGAAGGCTATCTAGTAATAATAAATAAATAAAATTATCTGTGAATCTTTATTTTCTCCTTCTTTGAGCCAAAAGCACTTAGTCAAATTTTCCTTTAAAAATATGGCACCTGTTGCTAAATGACTGGAATTAGAAAAAACTGATGAGGTCCCATCATCTTGCCTAATGAAAAACATTACTGAGTCCTGATCTGACATTCCAGTGATTCTGTGATCCCTGTCATCACTGTCATGAGCAACTTGAAAAGAGTTATGTATTGCCCTACTCTGGTTTCATGTTCTGAGGGCATCCAGATTTTAAACATAATAAAACTTTATGCAACAGAAACATCAGACACTTTTATAAACAAGAGAACCTTAAATTAATTAGGAAAAAAAAAGTGCTTGCCCTTACAGAAAAATAGATCCATTCCTCTGAAGGTTTTACCAAACAGTAATAGGACATTGCAACTTTATGTGCTTTAAATACATTTCAGCATGTACAACTCCTTGCTATCTATTTTTTCCTAGCAGAGGCATCAACAGCAGGGCCCATTGCTTAATTATGTTACCAAGTTTTAGTAGCTAATTTCTTTAGCTTACAGCATAGATTGTATAGCAATATATTTATTTTATTGTTTGGGGGAGAAAAACCTGCGGTAGTGGTCAAACCTTTTCAGCAAGCACCTTTTTATTTATTTTAAACTGGTTAACATCCAGGATTAAAATGTAATTCAATATATAAGGGTCTTTGCTCCACAGGGAATAGTAGCTAGTTAGTCAGTAAATTCAGAGTATTAAAAAAGTACTGCTGGAAAGGACTTGAAAAGGCCATTTGTCTTCCACCTTGCCATCAGGTAGGATCTATTATTGTCAAATTCAAAAACCACTAAATTAGGGAGATTAAAGAAAAGTTTCTCTATCATGTAAACTCAGACTCCTTTTTTTTACAAAGTATGACCTTTGTCACATATATTTTAGGGTGTTTATAATTTTCTCTCAACCCTGTTTCTCAGATTTATACCAGATCCATATTGTAAGTAACCTAGCAAAATATCAGTACTTTAAAAAAATCTTAGAAAATTGGTCTGGAAGGGAGTTGGGAAAGTTAATTCATTCTCCCTGCTGAAGAAGGATCTGCTGATTTCTCACACACTTTTCTAGTTTATTTTAACCAGTATCCATGTTGGAAAGGTGACAGCATCCTGAGCAAGCCTCTCCCATGTATAGTTTTGAGAATTTGTTCTCATGTTTAACTTAGCCCTCTTTTCTGAAATTTAAGTCAGCTTAAATACAGTAAGCATAAATACATTTAAATGCATTTTCCACTGGTGTGGACTTAGTGTCTTCTGTGTTGGGAAACCCCTCAGGCTTGTGGCATGAGAGGGTTAAAGAGAGTATAGACCCTTTTTGGCTGCCCAAATAAAAAAAAGAAAAAAAATTTTAAAAAGGGATTTTTTTCTCATTAATGAAGAATTACATTTCTGTTAATGAAGCTGATAGTTTATATATAGGTTTATTCTCCTTCCCTTAAAGCCATGCAAAAACATATGGGAGGGGTTTTTGAGGATGAGCAAGCTAATTTGTTTTCTGATGAACATTCTATAGCTGTCAACTATGGTCCTTGCCAAGGACAAAAATGGATTCATTGTAATAAACAGAACTGCATTTTTAAAACTAACTATTAGTAATAACAGTGGATGTATTTTTGCCAACATATCTATATCAAAGTGTTTTTTTTGGGATTGTGTGAAAACTTCCACGTTCTGCATCAAGCCACTGCTCTTTGAGTCTTCCTGGAATGTGCACTCATTTATAAGCAGGGAGAGAAGTGTGCTGCAAAAATAGTGGAAGAACTGTTGGACAACCTGCCTGGTCAGGCAAGTGGTGGAGCCATTGTCTGCTAGTAAGAGCCATCAAACTTGCATCTGTGTCTTGGACAGAGCACAGTCCTCTGCCATGGGGTTCCTCCTATTTTTCAGTGTGAGGAGGGAGCAGGGAGGATGATTGCTGATCCTTGGATTCAAATCACCCACTAAATATTGGAATCTTTTCCCAATCTTTCTGCACAAATGAAGTGACTGGAGTTTTAAGGTGAATCTAAGAAGCTTCTACTTTTTCTCTGAAAAGAGGAAACATCTTTATTACCATGAGGGGAAAACTTAAAGAAGGAGGAATTTAAAAAGTAATTGGTCTCAGACAGGAGGTTTTGGAGTCCAAAGTTTCAGATCCACCCAGTTAGCAAAACATCACATTTAGCAAAATATTTTGTACCAAAATGCAATTGAATCTCAAGAGGAAGGAAACAGAAAATGTGAATGATGATCAATAATGATGTCCTTCCCAAGAAACCCAGGCCTGAAGGTTGTGGCTTTCTGCCCAAAGTTTGACCTCAGTCCAGAGTGCAGGTCTAACAGGAATATTTCCAGCAGCACCAAAGAGATTCATTAAGTAACTGCAATAAAAGTTCATACTTTAAATTTTCACTTGTTTACCAAGCTTAGGTAGTTCCACTTAGTGCCATGCCACCAAGGAACCCTTAAAAATAAACTAAATGTAGAACACAAACCCTCTTTAGCACTTAAATGAGAAGCAGGGAATTATCTTCTCTCCTCACACCAGGCTGTCCTTAATTCTTTTTCGTCTGTCCTTTTATTGCAGGAGAATTTGCTCTCCATTAGGAAAGGATCTGACACAATCTTAGATGTCTTCAGCAACACTGGTCTAGTCCTTTAGAAATGAGATTTCCTGGCCATTGATGACTTATAAAATAGGATCCCTCCGGGGTTAATGGAGAAATAATTCAATATATGAAGAAACACATGCAATAGAAGCAATTAGTGTCGGTTTCTCAAAATTTCTTCTACCCATCTCAGTATTCCACGTAGCAAGTATGTCTGTCTGTTCAGTAGCAGTGTTTAAGTAATCTAACAGTGAAAAAATAATAATATCATGCTGCATGGAATACAATAAACATATTCTATTCCAGTGATTCTGCAGAGCCCTTTTAAAGGACAAACCAAGGTTAGGTAATATAAATAAAAATTTGGCTGCCATATCTTTATCCTACATCTCCATGCTTTGTTAATTGGGATAAACTGTAGGCTCATCTAAATCATATCCCTAAGAGTGGCCATGAGTGAAGTGAGCACTGCAGTTTATTGGCAGAGCCCAGAAAGAAAACACAAATGTTACTCCAGGCAACACACAGGGGAAAGCATGAGGAACTCCTCTTAAGCCCTACAGTTTGTCAGCAAAAATATCTGTATGGTAAAGGAATTTCTGCTGACAACTTAGGATGGAATTTCTTTATTTTCCTACTATTATGTCCTAGTGATTATACATTCTTTGGATATCACCAGATCAGAATAGATGAGTGCTTCCCAATCCAGTTCAGGGCAATTAAGTTATTCCAAATTTCATATCTGGGTGAAATGTTTGAGTTTGCAGGCTGGAAGCATGATGTGCTCTGCAGACCATTAATGGCACCTAGTTAACTTCTTCAGTTATTCCACCAGGGAGGATCAAGCTGTGCTGTCCCTGCTGACCTTGCCAGACAAAGCCAGAAGTTAGTGTCCAGAATAAGCCAGGCACCTTGCTGTCCATCCTCTTCAACATGTTTCTTTAGAGTAGGGTTGGCATTGTTCCCTTTATTGTTTTAGGGCCTGAAGTGTCTCCATGTGCTTTTAGAATTTTACAGTTCCAAAGCATTTCCATGAAAGGCTAACTATTCTCTTCCCAAATATTAGGTATGTTTCTATTAATTCAATAAATGTAAGTATCAATTGCTTTGAAAACTAATTTCAGATCCAGAATAAAAGGAAATCCACAGTTTTGAAATATCCTGCACTACATTTTAATTGTGAATGTTTTTCAAATCTTTTGTTTGTATAAATGTTGGATGACTTGGTTTTATTTTAAATGTTTCACATATACTTTCAGTATTTGTTATATATTGCTGATGACTTATTTTAAGTAAGAAAATTTTGTGACAGTGTTCTGTCTAATTGTCTTGCTGCGGTATGGTTTTGAGTTTTTTTCAATTCTGTATTTACCTTCTGTTATATTTGCATATACATAGTTTGTGGTAAATGCTAATTGTAATTGTCAGAGTTCTCTTTCAATTTAATTAGCACACAGAAAAGAGTGGAAATCTCTTTTAATTAAAATAACATTTATTAAGACTGCCCAGAATCTCATTGTTGTTGGAGTTTTATAGGTAACCTTGAGCATTTTGCCTGTCAAATTACAGAACAGGTCGACATATGAAAATTCCTGCCAAGTAACAACACTGGAGTAGGAATGCCTTTCAGGCCCTTGATTTATTGCATTTTTACCCATTCCACACAAAGCATTTAAACACTCACTTTTCAGAATTTTCTTCTTTGATTGCTTTGTGTGTCTATCTCTTTTTCCTGTGTGCTTTTTGCAGACAAAAGGTCTAATTGGGAAACGTGGTCCCTGTTCCACTCTCCTTGCAGAGAAAGGGAATCAGTCTCCTTGTTGCTGGCAGCAGAGAGGGTGGTAGGAGGGTGCAGCTGCTGGGCAGGTTTCTGGTTCTGTTGAGCAGATCTCTCAGTGGAGTTTGCTCCCTCAAGAAGGCAGGATCTGAAGAAGATGGCTGGTACTGGTATTTTCTGTCGTGAATGAGCCAAGAATGTGTAAGTTGGTTTCCAGCAATGGCATGTGAGGTAGGCTGTGAAATTCAGCTGCAGACAGATCTTTGAGATGACCCTTCTAATCAGTGAAATGCATTCTGTAGACTCCCTAAATGTCCCCTTCATTTTAGGCAAATTCTGCCAAATTTCCTCACACACAGAATTCAGATAGAAATTCACAAGAATGAACAAGTGGGAAAGCCTTGAATTACCATGGAGAGGCAACAAAAACTAATTTCCCAGGTAGTACTTACCTATTAGAAGTTCAGATGCACAATAAAATACCCCAAAGCACAGCTGAACTATCAGAAGCTGAACTATCTGCAATGTTTCTGAAATATGCACAGGCAGTTAATATGAACAAAAAACAAAAAAAAAAAAACAAAACCAGAAAATAAACATTCTAATGCTTCAAAATCTCTCTTTTTTACAAAATTTTAAACAAATCTTTGACAACACATAATCTCCACTGATCACAAAGATAATAAAGTCCTTTTATATATGCAAAGCAGGGCATTTATGAATGGACATAGTCAGAGGTAAAAATTGTATAAGGTTTAAATCACAATAAGAACTCAGTACTGTTTTTAGAGTAAGAATGTCTTTGGAGATACTTTAACAGATAGAAACATATAAAATTACAGGTGCTTACTTTCATTTTTTAAAAATTTATGTCCATACTTAAAGCTTTAATAGAAATTCCTGGAGCACATTAAAATTGCTATCTAAATGATGTTTTTTTCTCACTGTGAGAACAAATAAATCAAATATGGAAATAACCTTTCTGTGTAAAACATGGAAAACAAGTTTTTTCTTATTTTAAATAAAAGGTAACACTAAGTATTTTTTTAAAGCAGAGTTTTTCAGCAAAGATTCTTCCTTTAATAAAGAAAAAAAAAAAGAAAATGAGAGGTAACATCAGCTTAAATAGTGCATCTCTAAGCATTTGACAAAATCAGGTCTGCTGTTTGTGTTGTTGAGTACTATCAAAGCCACAGTCAAAACTCCTAGAGCAATGGGTTATAATTTTATTCAGAGATGTCCTTCAGCCTGATTCAGGAGGCAAATTCACAGTTCATCTTTCCTCTCTTACTCCATTTGCAATATACTAATCTCTTTTATAGTGATTTTAGATAAGCTTATGGAAGCTGATATAATTTCATTTATTCTACCATATGAATTGTAATAAAATAATACCTCTTTAGAAAGACCTGGAAACTGCACACTCCAGTACTTTATTAACATGAGTATGTACCACAAAATAATGTAAGTCATGCTATGAAATTTGTAGAAAAATAACCTGTGCTTTGTGCTAGATAGGGTCCTGTGTGAAACAACAGTGTTAGATGTGTTGCATAACCGTCCTTGTTTTTTCCTAAAGCTAACGAATTCCTGGCTTAAGTGGAAGTTAATTATAAAGTAATTGAATTTAATTCCATTCAAAGAACACTTTGGAGTTTTACTGGAGCTTATTCCTCAGTGTCAGTGCTGGGGTGGTTGTTGAGCTTTGTGCTCAGGAATATTTCCAGGAGAAACCCATGGCCTGAGCAGACCCTGTGGGATGGCTTCCCTTTCCTCACTGTTTGCAACTTAATGGTGCAGTGAAGTACATAAGTGCTAGAGAAATGAAACTGTGCTGAAAGAATGTTTTAGCTTTAACATCTGTTTTAACGGGCGTCAAGTAATTTGTAAAAAGCACTTTTATTAAAAAGTTCACACTGCACAGTGATTTCTCACAGTGTTACAGTAATAGAGGGAAATTCCCTTCAACAGAAATGCATCCAAAGGGACTTTGATTCACGGTTCTTTCATTTGCTACTCTGGTAGAGGAGGCCACAGTGAATGGTTGTTACTGGTGGAACAAGTAACAAGAGCTGGGAAAAGGAATTAAACCTTCCCCTAAAGTTGGGTTAGGAAGCTCTAGGGCTTTTGTCATTTCAGCAGAATCACTTGGGCTTTCTGCACTGGCTCCATCTGCTAGGATAAGCCTTGGGGCTGTAGGTGGGGCTGGGGCTCACTGTGTGGTTCAGTCCTCCTTGTGCACCCATAACGACTTTGTGGGCAGAAAAAACCACTTACAAACCCTTCGGGTGTGGTGGCTGTCAAGATCACATGGCCTTTTACACAGCCTAGTGAAACAGACCCTGCAGCCTTGGAAAAAGCTGAAGGAAATCTGTAAGGAAGCATGGAAACTCTGAACATGCACGATGCTGCAGGAGATCTCAGGGACAGAAAAAATGACTTTGCAGAGGTGTTTTTTCCCTTTCCACCTCAGTTTAAACATTTCAGAAAATGTTTGGCTAAGCAAAGCACTAATCCTGTTCCCAAAATCTGATGGTGTTCAATGATGTTGTCTCTCTGCTCAACAGGTTCAGAAATTATTCTTTTTTCTGCATTCACAACTGCACTTTTCTCTGAGCAAAAGAACAACTAGTGATAAAATAAAATATTGTTGGAAAGAGTGCACCTGCATTGAGGAAGTGGGTCTGAAAAGGGTCAGGACTCTGTTCTACATGAGGTGAGAGAAGCTCTGTGGAATTAGGAACAGAAATAATTTGCTGGGCTCATGTGGTGGTGACTAGGGCAGCAGGAATGGGATCAGTCAGAATGGATAAACACTTGCTCTGTGTGGGAGGTAGTCTGCTGAATTTTCAGCATCCTCAATGCAACATATTCAGGAAAAAAATAGCTGTCAACACATATTTATCATTGAATAATCCTAGTGGGAAGGAACATCAAAGTGCCTAATCCAATCTCCTGTTGAAAACAGAGCATCTTGACATCAAAAAAGAAAGGAAACAAAATGCAAACATTAGACAAAAGAAAAAGTCTAAATCTGCACTGTACTCCATTCTGTCTTTAAAGTAATATACTTTTTTGGAATTTGCTGCAAATACCAAATTTTTTTCTTCTAAATTTTCCCTCCCTCTGTCATTTCCTCTAGCTTTGCTGGAAATCATCTGAAATGGACTGTGGTGACTCCTCTCATTGAGGGAAAAACATATTGTATAGGTTTAGTGTTGTATAGATCCACTAACAGCCACCCCAAAGGATTTTGTACCACTCCTCACATTTCCAAGTTCAGCATAGCAATGGGAATCCTATTTGCAATTTGCTTCCTGTGCAGTCACTACTGTGGCTGTGTTGTGCTACAAGAAGTGATATAAGGGAGAAGTCTTCTGCATATCCAGGCCTCGAAAGCATCTCAGAAGTGTGACTAGGAATTGAATAACATGACATGGATGGAGGCATTAGTGGGGGTGTGGAACTCTCTGCATTTCCTGATATTGTTGAAGCTTTAGATCTAAGCCAGGGCTTTCTCTTTCAAATGAGTCATGCAGAGCTGGACCTCATCAGAAAACAAAAATACTGGCCAGAGACATGGTGCATCCCAGCACAGGAAAAATGGTGCTACTACTCAGAGCTTCCATCAACATTGCCTCATTTCTAAGTGTGATGCTCCCTCATCTGCTTCCTCTCTGCTGTTTCTCAAAAACAGAGGAAATTTCATTTGTTTCCAGATGGTTTATCCTCTCAATGCTTCTGTAGACACTTTCAGCAATGCTCTTATTCCTGGAAGCAGTGGCCAGCCAGCTCCCAAGACAGAGCTCAGCTCAGATCCTCACGTGAAAGGGAAATGTTTGCATAAAAATTTTCACATACAGCCCTTGAAGCTAAGAATTATCCAAGACCCTGAATATACTTGAAGTCTGAAAAACATTCAGTAAGAAGGGGGAGGGTAGTGCAGAAATATGTCAGTTAAGCAGGACTTTGTTCCAAATGACTAGAGAATGATCAACAGGGTGAGGCTGGTGTGTTAGGTGATGACATGGCTTCCTGGATTATGGCACTCAAAACTCTCAAAGCACCTGTAATTTCATTCTTGGCAACTGTCATTTATACATGGAACAATACAGAAGGGAGGAAATGTCATTATTCTTTTGGAACTTATGAAGCAGACAAGGAAAGACTCATATTCTGGCACCTGTCATTTGTACAAAAGTGCTGATGTACAAGTCTCCATAAAGCAGATGAAAAAACACAAAAATCCTTCACTAGATGACCTGTAAGTACCTCCAAATTATTTCAGTCAGTGACTTGATTTTTATACTGCATCAGTTTCCATTTTTTAGAAATGTGTGTGTAAGTTTTGGTTATTTTTTCATTGTCTTTGTATCAGGCCTCTATTTGAGAATTTAAAAAAGGATCTAATGGCATACATCAAAATTATTTCTATCTTTATTTTCCATTTTCTTTTCCACTTTTCTGGGCAAGACTATCTAACCAGATACTGTTGTGGTATCACTCTGATTCTGGTTTGTGGATTTTTTTTTGTTTTTTGTTTATGTCTAACCATCAGCTTTTTATTCTATAGATGAAAGAACTGCCATTTTGTCATTCTCATCTCTAAAACTTTGGTGGTTTGAATTTAAAGTTCTACTTTGCAAAGAAGATTTCCCAGGAGAAAAAGAAAAGGATCACAGTGTCTCAGCATCAGCCAAAATAAGAAGTGATATCTGTAACTAGGGTATAAGCATTCTCTGACAATTCAGGCTAATGAAGTTTTCTCTGTGAATTGCCACAGAGTCTTTTATGACAGAAAAGAGACCAAAAGTTCCATCACTGAAGTCCCTAAGTATAAAAATGTGCTTTCTTTAACAGTCTAAATTCAGACCTTATTTAAGTGATAAAACCGAGTCAGTGATCACAAGATCTGAACACATCTTCCTAACTTGCTAACAACTAAGTTAAAATCACTTCCCAAAAGCTTTAAGATTTAATGAATAAAAAATAAGTCATGTAACTCTCTTCTCTCAGGACACACTTTGGTATTGAGACATAAGAACTGGCTACAAAGAGGAGTTTGAACAAGACTTTTGCATAATGTCTTGCCAAACTTGGAGTAGGATCAATGCCCAAAAGTTATCACAAGCTAAACTAGGAGAAACACAATCCTTTCAATAATACAATTTAAGATATTTACTTTTGGGGATTTGATCTTAACATCTCAATTTCATTATGAGGAAAAAGCTTTCATCTAAGTGAGATACAGGGATTCTTCATTTTCATGAATTTGTTTTTTAACTTAAATAAAATTATCACTGTAGAAGCCCAGGGGGGAGGAAGGCAAAGTGAACACGACAGCACAACATGAGAAATGGGAAAGGACAACTCTGCCCCACTTTGTTTCTAATTCTGGGCTCAGTTAAATCAGTGTAAGTTGGCAGTTCCCTAGAAGTCTCTGCAGACAGTCCAGTTTTACAGAGGTCTGAGAGAACTAGGTACTGCTTTGCCTAAAGAATCACATCAGCTGCAATAAGACTTCAGGACTTGTTACAGCTGTGGAAAACTGAGTATCATTTGCATCCCCTCATTTATTTTACTCTTAGGCTTGAGTTTGTGTTGAAGTGGCACACATGAAAATAAAACCAGTGTGTTTCTCTTCTGTCTTGTATTTCTCCATGACATTATTAGTGAAAAAAATTAGAAGTTAGATTATCATGATAAAAGGTAGGATGTCATCTGATTTTTTATAAAGAAAAGAAAAATATCTTTTTGCCCATTTATTTCTGTGAATATATTTATTGAAAGGTGAAAGGTACAGCTGGCTTATGAGGAAGGAGAATGGAAATGGCACTATGAGGCACTTTTTACATGGCTTTTAAATAGCAATTATCCTAACATTTCTAATGGATATATGGAGTTCACAATCTTCCCATTTCTTTGGACCACAGGCTAGATGTCACCTTTAACCTTTATTTCCTCTAGTGAAGATTTTCTCACTAAGATTTCCACAGACTTATTAGCAGTACTCAGCTGATATACAGAGAACCTTTAGAAAATAGTGGTTTATATTTTTCCAGTCTCTGTCAGTCTGTGTTGTCCCCATTATTTTTGTGTGTATCTCACATGTTTCTTGACCTAACCTGTGAATTCTACTGAGTGACTGGAATTGAGACCAGAACTTTGCTTATAGCACCAAGTCTGAATGTTGTCCAGAAGGAGCACTGGGTACCTTGGAGACAGATATATTCAATCACCAGGAGCAAATCCTCCTCTCTTAGCAATAAGAAAAGCAAACAGCAGTTGTAGAGACTGCAGTAATGAACACATCAAGAGGAATTTGGAATTTCTGGTCTAACAAAAGTGGATTGGCTTCTTCTCTGTCTTACATCTTGCCTTGTTGTACATATTTAGCAATAAGAGAGGGTATTTTTCCTTCACTGAATACCATGATAGGACAACATACATTTTCCATCAAATTAGTGGGAGGGTCTGACATGAGTGACAGATCCCACCTCAAAATCCTGGTGAAGCAGATTCTGTGCCTAGAGTTCTTTGTGGGAAATTCAGGGACAAACAGCAATTATTGAGAGCAAAAATAGTAATTTTATATGTCAGTAAAGTAAATGTGATTGGTGGAACAAGTTTCATTTATTTCAGACTTTTTTATAATTCCCATGCTAGATTTATTTTATATTCATACAGCAATATAAAATCCACATCTTTTAGCAAAGTTTAATGTCACACTTTTTTAATCTTTATCTACAAATATTTTTTATTCTTCAAATTGCATTTGAGCAAGAACCCTGTATCTGTTATGGAATAAAATTTTAGATAAGGATATTCATTTTAATTGTGCAAAAATAATGTACCAGCATTCTGATTCTCTCCACAAAACACAAGTTTATGATTTGCCCTTTAGATCTCAAACAATCATCTCCCCTCTATACCAAATCTCACAATGTCCTCAGACTAATATTGCTTTTATAGAAGACCATTTCCTGCAATCCATCACAGCACCTTTCATGAGCCTTCTTTGCCATTTACTAAGCACTAAACAACAGTAGTCTAAAGCAGGTAAGTGGTTGTTTCTGAGGCCAGTACAGATAATTCAAAGCAAGATAATAAACTAGCTTTGTATCCTCTGATTATGTAGATTATAATTACAAGAATAACTGTATGTTAAGTGAAAGAGTTGGTATAAAAATGCAGGGTAAATATTTTAAAAAAGCAAAGGTTAAGAAGAAAATCTTTGTTAACTGTGCTGCAAAAGTCATCAGTGAATATCAAGTTGTGTCCTCTCACTTCCTTTAAGAAGCTGTCTCAAAAGGACTGTGGTCACCTTCTGTCTCATTTTGTCTTTCATATTGCCACTGATAGAGCTTTTGCAAAGACTAAGAGGCTGACTGACATTTCTGAAAAGCATGTAATTAGCTGCACATTACTGAGCTTTCAGATATCAGCTGGAGCAGCTCTGCTTTTTATAAGCATTCAAGAGAAGCTAGCCATTGCCATGAGTACCAACTTTCTTTGTTGTGGCTATGGGCACTACAAAATTATATTTAACTGCAAGCCTGCCACACATGTGCTGTGACAGGTGGTAAGAGTTAATTTGCAGTCTTTAAATGCACACCTATGGAGAGAATGTTCAGGTCAGAAGAGCTTAGCATGCAAAGTTCTCACGTTTTTGTGTATTTAAATTAGTTACAGAAGAGAATTTAGCTATGATAACACCTCTCCCACAATGGAACATCTGAATGTCAGGGAATATCTAAGAGTAGAGACACCAATGAGGGTGTTATTAGGAAAATGTTCTGCCCTGAAAGCATGGTTGATAACTAAAACAGGCTCCCCAAAGAAGTGGTCACTACACCAAGCCTAGAGTTTATGGAATATTTGGACAATGCTCTTAATCATCTGTTTTATTTTCAGGTTGTCCTGCAGGAAGCAGTGAGTTGGACTTGATGATGCCTATAGGTTCTTTTCAATCCAAGTTATTCTTAGAATCTATTATTCTGTGATAATAAAAGGATATTTTTCCAAAGGCTGCTGCATACCAGGTGTGTATTTCCAGTGATAGCTGAAGTTATAATCTCTTTTTTGCTTGATTTTTTAATTTGTGCCACAGCTGAACCATATGATTTCCATCTCACTTAAATGGACATAAAATCAGTAGAACTTTTCAGAGGAACTGCTTGAATTATTTATTTTCCCTAAGAATAGAGTCAAATCAGACCTAGGAATTTTTGTGGTGCGCTCAGGTAATAGAAGCAGATTGTCTCAGAAGAGATGTACAAATTGGCCCTGTGTAAATTCTGCACTCCATTTTCATGAAAAATCAAGTATTAGACCACTTTTTTTTCAAGAAATTTAACATGGATGATGAATTTTTGGAGGAAACTGACCAATTTATGGATCAGAATTAAAGTAATTTGATAGCCTGGTGACATTTGGAAGTTAAACTGTACTTTGGGATATTGAAGTGCAAAGTGAAATAATGGGTTGTAAACCTTAGAAAGTTCAAAGGTGAGAAAGAAATATTTTACAATTGAGAAAATTATGTCATTTTTATTACATTATCTGTGGGGTGTTTTTATTAAGTGAGAATCTTCAAAATTTCCCATAAAATGAGCAGTGGAGAGCACATTTCATGAGAGAGCCGTGGGATCCATTGAAGAAGAATGCATTTTCTTGGTAAAATGAGTGGGATATGCCAACACAAGGCACAAACCCTGGTATCACCACTACAAACATTTTCCAATTGTGCCCATAAAGAAGGATTGCCCAATGGTTCACAATGACCAGCAATATTTTGAATACAGTCTCTGGAAAACACTCACTTAACCTGTCCATAAAAGGCACATAAAGAAAAAATGTGTTTCCCTTTGTCTGCTTTTTGTGTGTCACATCCCCCAGTCATTCACAGAATACACCTGGCAGTATTGTATGAGCCATCCCTGACAGGACCCTCAGCTTTCCATAAACAATTTCTGGCAGACATTTCTCTAACCTGTTTGCAGATGTCCCCAGTGAGAGACCTTGCACAATTATGCACACAATGAATTCCAGCACCCATCTGTCCTTACAGCCAGAAATTATTTCCCAATGTCTAACCTAAATCCAATATCTCATCTACTTTACTCATGCACTTGAGCTCCCTCATTTGCTATTTCTCAAAATACTGCAATCCCAAAGCATTTTGGGTGGCCTGCAATATGTGCAATAAATCTTGTCACTGGGACATTGAGTGAAGGATTACTGTTCTTTATGTGCTGAAATGAAAATGCAAAGCTTGACATTTATGTCTGTTTCTGCTGTTATCTGCTGTTTCTGCATGGCTTCTAGCACTGTTTCCCAGTCATGGTTATCAGTCTAAAATGTGACTGTGACAACAATAAGGCTCCTTATACCTCCATGCAGTCACATAACTTGGAAAACCAGAATTTCTGTTATTTCTGGCACAGAGAATTCTGCTTAGAAAAAGGCATAGCAGGTATGTCATACAGAAACCTCCAGTATTTCCTACACTGGTTTCTTCAATGTTTGTGTGATTTTTACTTACTAGCAGAAGAAAACCACCTTTTATGGTGGTTTTTAGATACAATCTTAATGTACATAATAGTAATTATATCTGGAAAATCATGTTCCTAAACAAGCTTTTTGTGCTAACTATAATTAAAATTCGCAATGTTTATTTTTTTTTTAATACTTCTATACAATAAAACATTGTAGTTAGGCAATTTTTCATTTGGAATTGTTAGGGAATGATTTTAATACAAAGCTTTGTATTGGGTGTCCATAGAAATTCCAGTTGCCTTTAAGCTGTTATTGTTATGTCTAGCAGCACCCACTCTGCAGACACCAAGGAGCTGCTTAGGAAATTCATAGGTCCTGAGAAGATGCTTCTCTGAATCCATTGATGTGCAAAAGCCACTCAAAGGACAGTTTAATAAAGTCAAAAATAACATTCAGGTAAATTTTTATTGTTCATTAAAGTTGTTCATTGCCGTTTTAATGAAACATTAAAATATATTTGAAAATATATTAAACTTTCAAAACCAGATTTTTTGCTTTCTTAAAGTACTTAAATATGAAATGGTGGCACAAAAAAAATGGGGCTTGTTAGTATGTTCAAGCCTATCAATGAATTTTCTAGCAGAGTCTAGGCCTTTTGCAGTCCTAAGCATTGACACAAGGAAGAAATTCTGTGCAATGCAAATCAAAAGAAAAAGAAAATATATTGAGATACTCTTTATGCTTCAAGACCATGGCATTCCAGCTGACATACTCATGATATTAAAGCACTCTTGCCTCAAGAAGTGCCCTGACTCCCATCAAGTATCTCATTACCACAATTAAGCAGACTTTGCCTTACAGTAGTTAGAGCAATTCCGAGAGTTAACTTCATTTACTAGTCCATTTTAGCAAATTTGTGGTTTATGTACATGGAAAATAACTTTCAGCTGGTAAATCTGTACTCAGAGCTGCTGAGTAGCCTATAAACAAACACACATTCTAAGATGAGACTCTAATAACTGAGTCTAATTTGTCTTAACTCCCTGAAGTCCTGCAGTACATGTCAGATGCCCAGTGGGTGATTCACAGCTTGCTGACTAAAATGAAAAAGAACCCCTGGGTTACTGGAGCTAATAAATAACATGGCATATTTCTGCCATTAAAGCTGCTGAAGTGCTGTAAGGTAAAAAGGACAAAATCAACTTTTTTATCCTTTAGTACTAATGCAGAGATTTAATGATTTAGCACTGACACCTCTCACACAAGAAGACACCTTTAGTTCCTGGAGACCCTCTTGGCTGACTGATGTGATTTACCAGAAATCTGTCACTAACCAGCCCTGGGCTGACTGGCACCACTGTTTTGAAAATAAAAAGGACTTCAGTGCAAAAATTGAAAATAGAGGGGTTTTTTTCCAGGTGATTATATAGATTATATAGATTATATAGAAGCAGGGAGTACATTGAAATTGTGAGGTAAAGCCTTAATTTTTCAAAAAAAATATGTTTGATATGAGTATTATAAAAATTAAAATGAATACCCCAGAGAACTCCAGGTATAGTGAAGTATGAGATGAAATCAGAAAGGGACCAACAACATTAGACACCCACATTCTTCAGGCTATATACACAATTATTTCTTATAATTGAAAGTAAATGAGCACTTTGTAGAAGGCATACAAGACATTTGTTATTCAGTAAATTGTGAAAGATAAGGAAGAACAACCACCTCATAGAAATCTTTCTACTGTTACCAAATATGCAAAGACAAATTTCTCAGGCTGTCTGAAAATATGCATTTTTAAATTTTTGCAAATATGCAAACAAACATGATGACCCTTTATTTTTTTATTGCATAGAAGAAAATCACCCCAATTCTTCTCATACTGCATCTTCTCAATAATGCTGCTTCTGAATGTTTGAGTTTGTTTTCTTTTGATGAAGACGCACATGAAAAGATATATCAATATATAGATATATCAATATATTTGTAGATTGTGGTCTTGCAACTTGTTTCTTTCAACTGCTATAATTTTTATCATTTTAGAGAAAACACTCCATGTGTTTGTATATTTTACTAATATTTTCTTTTGCTGAGACTGAATAGGAGCTGCTACTACATCTCACATACAAAATTTCCATGTGTTTATTGTTATAAAAAATACTGTACATCACAAGAAATTTTCTTAGTTATAAGATATGAAAGTGATAGAGTGCTCCTTCTGAAAGACTTCAAGAAGAGACAATTGTAGCCATCTACAAATTGTCTTTGCATTAGATAGAAAAGCAAAAGCCCAGATGTTTTCCACATGAGGGTTCAATTTTCTACCAGCACACCCCTAAGGAAAGGAGTTTCATCCTCAACAGCTTGGACTATAGACTGTCATTAGGATCCCTTTAGGCTTTAAAATAATAAATTGCAATGAGAACTCTTCATGTTGAGACAACTTTGATGATGAAAGTTAATAGCAAAGAGCTCATTTCTTCCCATAGAGGGCAGAATTATTCTCCAAGATTTCATCAGCACCCCGTCCACTTGTTGTGGGGATGGAAGCTCTGTTACTGCTATTGCTATAATCACATTGTTTACAGACTGTTTATAGATGAGGCAGCCTTGTTGTTTGCAGGGATTGAGAGACACGGATCATGTTATGCTAGCAAAGCCAGTTTATTACACTAATCACCCTTATTTATTGCTCTCTACTTCCAGACAAAATTTTCCACTCGAACCCCTTTTCCTCTGTTCCCTTAGCAACACAATCTTTTTGGTTATCAAGTCCCTGTTACATTCTTTTGGGCCAGCAATGTCCTTGTTACATCTTCTCTCATCAGAGCAGCCAGAGTGACCAGACATGATGTCTTCACTTTTGTTCTTGTCTTAGTTTCTCTCTCCCATGGTTTCCACTGTACCAGGGCCAGCAGGTCTGCACCCGTGCCCAGCTCAGCATCTGCAGCTGTCTGATCTTCCACAGTGGCTGTGCTGCCTACTTCAACTGGCAGTAGAAGGCACCAGCCAAATCCATCTAGCTGGTTTGGAGGAGTAATTGAACAGTGTGAACCTGCTGGCTGACCTGAATTGGATAAAGTGAGAGCTGGCCAGATGGGCCAGGAGGAGAGTGTGCAGCTTGGAGTGCAGTCAGTCCATGTGCACAGAGCACAGCTGCTTTGCCCCCTCCATCACAGCTTTTCCTTCACAGTGCTCCCCACATCTCCATGCACCCATGAGCTTCCTCAACTCACTAGAGGCATTATTATCTACATCCTTCAACTTCACTCTTTAGAATACAGGAGTGTCTCTGCCATGATTCCTGACTATTTTACAGTCCCAAACTTGTCTAAGCTAAGCACCACATCACACCATGGATTCAATCCTGCTTTCCAGGCACATTCTTGCCACACTTGGCTGCCCCTCAGCTGCTTCTGCTCCTCTCTTCATTTCAAGAGCCAACA
This sequence comes from Erithacus rubecula, assembly GCF_903797595.1. Lineage (NCBI taxonomy): Eukaryota > Metazoa > Chordata > Aves > Passeriformes > Muscicapidae > Erithacus > Erithacus rubecula. The sequence continues at coordinate 10,639,458 of NC_136689.1, read as the reverse complement.
AAAGGCCTGGTTCAGAACTCCTGATTAACATAGGCACTACAAATATTCCAGGCTTAGGTAGAGATTGACACAGATAGTCCCCACCTGAGGTCAGACATAAGATGATCCTCTGGAAGTGTCTGCCACTGAAGAAATTTCTTGTCTACTGGAAAGGCAAGCTTAATATCTTGCTTCCCACAAAACTGCATATGTCACCAACCAAGAGAAACCAGCCTGCTGTACTGCTTATTTCTACCACTAACACTTACAAAAATTTACAAGACTAGAGCTTGTGAACTATGTGAAATCAACTTTTTTTCTAGTGAACACAGAACAAATGCTCTAAATAATTAGTGATTTAAAAAATCAGTTTAATTCCATTTATTATATCAGTTCTTGTATCTTACATTACTGACAATATCACAAGAAAATTCGTTATGTCAGAATGTTGGCTGAGAGAAAAAAAGATTTTATCTCACAGTGCTACTGACAAGGGGCTTAGAACAGCAACAAATATTTTGATAGAGTGTCCTGCTTCCCAGCAAAGCTTAAAAGAATGCCATTTAACTAAGGGATATTTTCCTGTGATACAGTGGAGTTATATTTGATTTTCAGGGTTTAATCCATCAGTGGAAATTCTGAGACAATTTCTCAGGTGTTGTGGACAAAATCTTTCTCTAAATAATATTCAAGTAAATATGAAATAGTTCCTCTGTCATCACCCTTGGAAGTGCAACAGTAGCCACAAGAACAGGACAATTTTTCTTTTCCATGGAGTAAACACTAGAAAAAGCTGTGGAAACTGTGGTATCTCTAAATGCTTGGTGGGTATATGTGTGAAATACTTTTTACTATGGTATCACGAAGAGACATGACTAAAAGCACACATGGCTGGGAAATTCTTAATTCCCATTAAGATGTCAGGGAATTACCTAATTTTTGTTCAAAAATACAGACCTTGGTGGAAGGTTACAGACCTAGGGTGAGTCACAGGTGTCACCTCTACTGCTGACCAGGGATAAAGAGACAGCTGTAAAGAGGTCTGGGTGTGGAAAGTGGGAGCACACTGAGGAGAAATGCACCTTTGATGTTCTGAAAGATGGCATGAGAGAAAGGGAGCACTTCTCCACCCAGCAGAGGCCCATGTGAGCTGTGCAGAAAGCAATCCCTTGATTCCTGCACACAGCCCTACTGCAGCCAGCCAGACCTGAAAAGTAGCAGCTGAATTTTTAATCTACACTAATTCCAATTTTGCGAAAGTCTCCTCTGTCTGACTGCAGCACTGAGCAATTTCTGCTGCTGCTGCTTTTATGCAGGGTTGCCCAGATACTCATCTCATTGAGGATCTGCCTGATTAAACTGTGGCTGCAATTTGGTGATTTGAAGACTCTGATCTGTCATCTAGATACAGAAATCCTCAGCAAAGAAAAAGTGATTTGTCAAAAGCCTGCTTTATCCAAGTTGGACACAATTATCCCCAAGGAAGCTCATTACAGATTTTCTCTTACAAACATTCTAAACATTTCCAATGAGGTTCAGTGACTTCAAGTCTCTGTGCAAAGCAGAACATTTTTGAGCATGATATGGTCTCATACTACATCTCACTCATGTATAATCTGCCTCCAGCAGCAGGTAAAATCCCTTCCCAATGTGAGAGCATCACAGGGTCATCAGCAAATCCCAAGCCTGTTTTCTCAGGGCTGTCACAAGTTCTGTATTTGGCAAAATTCTTAGAAAGAAGCCACAACAAATACACCAACTTCTAGCCAGACAGGAGAGGCATTGGATTTGTCTTCCCACATGCAGAGTTCAGAAACTTTTAGTTTTCCTTCTTGGCCAGTTTTTGTCAGTTGCTTTGCTTTTTCTAGAATAACAATATATTTAGCAGCAAAAATGACCAGAACTGGAATAAAAATATTAATAGTATGTGAGGAATTTAAACTCTGCAGGAAATTATCATCATATACATTAAAGTAAGTCAAGGCAGCAGAACAACAGAGATCACTTATTTGCTGGTTTTTATTTGACTTCAAATACTATGTAACAATCTTTCCTTTTTTAATACGAGATACAAGGATATATTTACTACCTATACTGATGATGTCAAGTGGAAATCTGGATGCTGAAAATCAGGCATCTAAATAAGTTGGTTCCATCTGGTATAAGTGCATATATATCTTTTCTTTATGCACTGAACAGTCTTAGCAAGCAGTACTGACAGCAGGACAAGGAGAATGTACACTTTGTTGCCTTTTAGGAGAGATGCCATAGGTCTTTGTTTAGATTCAATTAGCTGTACTATTGAGATTAATCTCAGAACATGCTAGGCAAGAAGATGACAAAGACCTCTAAAAAAAAGAGAGAGAAAACCAAATTCATGACATGAAAATGCATTGCAATGTGACAAAAACCTCCTATGCATATGGAACAGCATTTCACATTTGTAGACCTTTAGGAGAGTTTGGTGATTTCACAACCCAGGGTACAAAAAAAGAGGTGGCATGCAGGGGAAAAGAAAAGCCTAATGAAGGGAAAGAACAATCTCATTCTTACAGCACTGAGTGATTGGTCTTAGTCAATCTTTGGAAAACTAAATATAGAAAGGTTCAAAGAGGATTAAATCTGCAGTAGCTGAGGGTATCTAAAGTGGTTATGATGAACACAAAGTTTAATTAATTCAATAGATGAAGGACTGCTTAATAGCATAATTACTTGAATTTATTGCAGATATTTCATAATATGTGTGAAATGAACACTTTAACCCTGAAAATACTGAGATTCATGATTCATGGCTTGCTACTGAATAGATGGTTCACTTAATTATTAACAATTTTTATATTCTATTATTATTGTATTCTACTATCATTATTCTGTAACTTTTCAACATATATGCCATGATTTGCATCTCTCAAACCATCTCGCTTCATTTCTGAAAAAAAAAGAAAAAGATAAAAACTATTTACTTTCTAGAAATGCATGTAATGCCTGGGTGATACTGTGTGGGAGGCTATTGTTTCAACTCTAAATTATCCTTCTGCAACTATACAGGAATGGGAATAATGATATGATAATGACATCTTTTGCTGTGAGGTAGCAAAATTTAATTACCATAGACAAGTAAAAAAATTAATATTTTCCAAATTCAACCAAAAAAAAGTGTAATAACTGTGTTCCCATGAGCTATGATTTACTGTAAATACAGACACATACAGACAGCTTTAAATCTCATGTTCCATCCAGTTTCTGGCTGTTTTTCAATATTGAACAAATATAGTCAAAATACCATTGGCTCACAAACTCTTTAAGGTATAATATTTTGCTTTTTCTTCCTCTTAAACGGGTCAGGAGAATGCCAGTCTCTACTGCTACTTCATCTCTCTTCATATTCTTGTTTCAGTATTATCTGCAGATTCCTTGTTCAGATCAGGTTCTCTCATTGTTGCTGAGGTTGTCAAAATATCAAAAGATATTTTTCTTTTTCCTGAAGATCTATCATAATCACTAAGTTAATCATGCTCTCAGAAGGAAGTTTGTTGTTGAACAGCATGCTATGAACTTAATGAAAGTTTACTTTAGAGTTTGTCCTGGGGTTTTTGTGAACTTAAAATACCACTAGTTTATGATGCAGTTTCTTCTTTTCAAATTAGATGCAGAGACTAAACTGTGATGTTTGAAGATCTGGATCATTGGATGATGTGGTATATGCAAGTAGAAGCAGCTCTCTGAACGATCAGGGAACTAAAATAAGTTAAAGGACACCTGATGTAGCAAGTCAGATTTTACTCTGGCTATTTCATCTGTATTAATCAATAAACCTATTATCTGCTTTCAAAAAGCTTTGGGGACAGATAAAGAGATATTTACCTACTTGCACTTTCAAAAGCACCTAAATGCCTAGCAACTTAAAAAATTCACTTAGAGTTACATTGAAGAAACATGTACATTCCATGGATTGAGTGAAAAGACATGTTAACATATAGAAGTGCCTAAACTATGTGTATCCTCAAAAAGAAAATTTTTAAGATAATGCCAAGGATGTTTTTAACTTCCTTTATTTAGAGAAATTTTCTGTCTGACAATGGATGTAGCTCTGCCTCCAGATCTAAATCCAGGAGCTTCTGGGTTTTTGGGGAATGGGAGTGCCTCTATTGATTATAGATCTAAAAGTTGTCGGATAGCAACCTACTTTTTTTTGTTGATTATGTCAGTATTAGGTCAAATTATTATTATAATTATTCAGCATGGATTTGTACATTGAAGATTGTTTTGACCTTGCCATTCCATCTCATGGCTCAAAAATCTTCAAGCAGATGGACAATGGATTTTATGGATTTTTATCATTGAAAGTGAAAAGCCCAGATCACAATGCCACAGAATTGAACTACTCAGATAGAACTACTCAGATAGAACTACTAAGATGCCTGTGGGTTTAATCCATAAATAAGATAATAATTTACTCCAGTACTATTTCTATCCATTAGAAACACAAAAACTAAAAATGTAATGCACAATAACGACAGCTACTGAAGTTGCTGACAGAGATGCATTTTAATGTGCCATGAATTGAGCTACTAATATAATAGTGTGGATTTCCCACTGATAATCATGAGCTTTGAATCAGGCCATGCGAACTTCCTAGTTGAGAAAATCTAAATTTTAAAAAGACAACAAAAAGGGCCTGAATCATCTCAACACACAAATGTGGTTTAACACAGAAATACATACACTGTGTGGATCAAATTTCTTAGGCACTGGAAAGTTCCTTTCTCCCTTCTTACCAAAGAGCCATAATTCAGGTGAAAATGCTCAAAGGACAACTCAGTTTCTTGCAATTCCTGCTCACACAGGTACAGGAGGAAAGAGCAGCAAGAGTAATCCTTTACTCTTTGGTGGTGACAGATTCACAGAGACACCAAAAAAGCAGCAGCTGTAATGACAATTCCTCCCAGAAAATTCCTCTGCATCAGGGAAGTGGTGGTGCTTCTCTTTCCTGTCTGGCACAGAGCCCTAATGCAGCAGGAACTATGTCCAATTAAATAGTATTGCTTCTTAGCCCTGAACAAGGAATATAGGTTTCAGCACAAAATATATAACCTTCAAACTTAAAAAATGTAATATTTTCTGGAGGGAAAAAATGTCTCAGTCCTATACTCCACGTTTTTAACAGCAACAGCTGCTAAATACTCACCTGATATAAATAGTATAATTGCCAAATAAGTCAAGGATATTTAAAAAGATTAGTCATAACTTCTTGAATAAAATACTTCATATATTCAGTTTTTAAAACCAGTTCTCAATCCATTATCATCAAGATTAATCAACTAATATTCGGATATGAGGAAATACTTAAGAGTCATAATTGCACAATGTTAATCAAAGACAGGAAGGGTGATGAGAAAATAAAATAAAAGGAGCAGGGTTTTGTCAGATTTTTTGCAGCCATTTTTGCATACCAATTTTAATTTGCCCATGTGACCTGGCTAAGAATACTTTCAAATTATTAGTCAACAATAATAATGTAAAAAATTATCAGTTACTTAAAATAAATCTCAAAAAATCACTTTTGAATTATTTTTCCACAAAAAAAGAGAAAAAGAAAAGGATAAACATGTTCTCCCAACTCAGGTTACAGTAAATCTCTGATTTTCACCATCATATTTCAGATCAACAAGTATATTTTTGTTTCTGCAAGAGGAAGTCAGTTTCTTGTATTTAGGAGTTGGCAAAGATTTAATTTTCTTTTTATCAAGCATCTTCATTTTTTTTCCTATACTTTTTGAAATATTACTGTTATCCCACATGGATCCTGAGTTAAAAGATGAACTTTAGAGGCATCGACCAAAGCAGAGCATCTGAGAAAATATTCTGTCCTTGAAGCCTTGATCCAGAAAAGCCAGGGTCAATGGCAGCAGACTATCTTGCTGAATAAGTAAGCCAAATGTGACAGCAATTATCTGACATTTCTTGAATAAATCCAAATATTGAAAAATTACAGGTCTCAAATATATTAATCTTCTGGAAAAAAATGAGTATATGTCATAACAAAAGGAATTCCATTGCTTCCAGCATTTTTCTCGTCTAATTCCAGTACCATTTTTCATATTTTTTGATATACATTTCACCATGACTTCTTTGAAGGGAGCATTCTCATGTCAGCTGCTTTTATGATGTATTCTGTTTCACTGACACCTACTCTCCCATCTCAGATCAGCTGAGAGTATGAGTAATTTAAAATATTAACAATAAGCAAGGATATTAAGATGTACTCTCAACGTTTTTCGTATAGCTGGTTTCAGTAATTTCCTCAGAAGAATGTAAATAATCTACCTGAACATGAAATTTCACCTGATATTTTCAAGTTCAGAGGGAAATAAATGTTCCTCTAATAGTAAAATGTGAAGTCCAAGGTATATTTTCTGGTGCATCACTTTCTTGTAAAATAACTAGAGTCATGTTAGACCAAACTTGAGATTCCCACCTGATATAATCATGAATATACTTTGAGCTTGTAAATATGTTCTACAAGAGGTAGGTCAGCTGGGATGTCTCTGAGCTTTGAATTTTATTAAATTACCTTGATTATAGATAAATTCTGGTGGTTTACAAAACCTGGATGATCAGATCAGAGACATAATAGGAATGTTCCACAGCTTCCTGTCAGAGCCCACGTTCTCCTGACAGAAACCACCAGCAGTGATGATGACTTGTGATTGAGTTCTATTCCGTCAGGGAGATAAGGCAAGGCCACAGAAAAGCTTCAGCATTTGAGAAGATTGGGCATTCCTATTGCCTGTTCTTGGATGGAATTTTTTGCATGCTTAAAGGCAGGTGTTCCAATATTTTGTTGATCTGGCAACTGTAGATAATAATTTTCTGGTATTATCTTCCAAGTTTTTGTGAATGACAACCAGTAGAGAAATACTTTTTCTGTCACTGGTTTTGCTAGTGAAGGTTTCCTTTTTTCGTTGCCAACAGCTCTCTGCTGAACATATTGCGAAAATAATGCCTTGTTTCTAAATGTTCATGCTTTATTCCATTCATTACAGACATTCCAAAATAAAACTCTGGAACTGAAATGCACTGCTTCATGGTTTCCATTTCCAGTTTCTGAGCAGTTCTGTAGCATATTCTTTTGTATGTTAAAAACTAGGCTATCAAAATATAATGCCAATTTAAGCCACAACCATTATTTATATTAGTAGTGAAGGAGGGAAAACGTAGTGGTAAATTAATCTTTGTGCAGCAAAGAACTCCTTAAAAAGGTTTCCAGCATGCATAGTAATGAACTATTGCTATCTCTCTGCAACAGACATCTTTAAATAACTATGTCCAAAGTTGTTTAAAATCCTTTTCCTAGAATTTCAGTTTCAGTAATGCAAGGAAGACTGATTCCTCACTTATAACGCTGATCAACACAAGCCTCCTTTTTTATCTTCTGCTTAATATAGGGAACTCATGAATCAGCTATGACTTTTACATGCCTTCCCTCTGACCTTCCCACAGATAATCATAATAACACTGGGCTGCTGAGAATCAATCAGTTTTCATAAAGGCAGCAGCCTTCAGATTAATCTCATATTATTAATTCTGCAAGTTAAAAAGACAAGCAGGAAGACAAGATGGCTCTCAGTGCTATTTACTTCCCTAAAAATATTTCCTGTGGATAATAAACAAACAAATTTCCAATCTGGTGAAGCTGTAAATTTGCAGCCTTCATGAAAATTAATTTAAATGGATGTGACTGTGAGGTTGGGATTGTAAAGATTAGGGAGACTCCTGTAGTTATAATTGCCTGTTCAGTTCATCTGCTGCTCTGTCACTCAAGAGTGGCACAGCTGCATTAACAACTCTAATCATAATCTAATTCTCAGATCAAATTCCCATCTTCAATATATCCTTTAATAAAGCTTCCATACCCCATCTTTTAGCCTTAATTATTGCTTCCTGTCTCCCCTGACAACCAAATTAAAAGGTACATGCAGCAGTTCTACAATAAAAAAATAGCACAGATACAACAACTGCACTGCAAATTCACACTAACCTTGTGAAGGTTGGATGGCTTGTGATAACTAGATCTTTTACAGATAGTGCAAGCACTAGAAGATAAGAAATACAATTTTATAATCATGTATTGATTTTTCTTTTTTTCCTGCTAATATGGAAAATTACCTGGGCCAGTTTTCAGGTTAGCAAAGCAAGAAAAGACAATTTTATAGGAAAACTGTCTAGATCCCAACATGTAAAGTGTTTTACTTCTTAAACTTGGAGCTCTTGACATGTCAGTTGTTGACAGTAGACACTGTACTAGTTAAAGCTGACTCCCTTATATGAACTCAGATACCAAGTCAGCAAGATACTTAATTGCACAATCCTTTTGGCATATTATTAATGTCAAGACAATAAAACTATTTTAAAAACTGTTTTTAAAAACTGTTTAAGAACACATGTTTAAAATTAATAAATATCAAAGTATTTTCGATCAGGAACCTCTGATTCAGTGCCTTGTCCATTCAGGATTCTGTTTTGTCTGTTGTACTCTGCAAATTAAGATTTCAATTAGAGAGTTAAACTGTCATCTATGCAAATGAAACAAGGTGGCACATCCACTTTCCTAAACTTTAATAATGGAATCATGCAGTCATGGGTAAATCAGGAAAAAGATTAAATATTTAACTTGGCTGAACATCTATGGGCAACAAAATAGAATTATCATTATCTGTAATGGATAAAAAAAATTAATCAATTATCAAAATATCTCAGCCAGGGTAGGGAGGTTTTAAATAAAAAGAGCACATTATGGTGTTGAGATGGTTTAAAAATGTACCCTGGATTTCAAGGGCAGTAAGCAAAGTCTTCAGGAAATGGTTTCATAGATAAGAGAGACCTGCAATAATGCCAAACTTTAAACATGGTGGATTTTAATTATCCTGATACCAGTATTGATTTGGATAAGAAGGGTTTCAGGGCTAAAGAGACAAATGTGTTCGAGAAAGTTGCAAAGGATTTATTTTCCAAGCAATGTGCTGACCAGTCTTAGTGTCTTGGGGCTATCTTAGGAGTGAATGGATCTTGACTAAACCAGGACATCGAGGACAATTTAGTGTAGGCAATGAATCTGAAACAGAAAGTGCAGAATGAAAAGGGTTTATCACTTAAATGGGTACAGACTAAAGAACTCTGACCCAGAAAGAAATGTGTTTAGTCATTCTCACTTAGGATATCTAAAAGTGAAAAATGAAAAGTGTTGCATAATATTTTAGGTCAGTTCTGAAAATTAAGAGATTTTTTCCTGCACCTAGATTTCTGTTGTTAGATATCAAGTTTAAACAAATTATGTGAGACACTCTAATATTTAAAATTCCTTTTGTACTGGATCAAACATTTCTGGTGGTCATGAAGATTCTCATCAGTTTTGCAACTGCTGAAACTTTTGACTTCTCAATGATCAACTAAAAATTGTCCTTTTCCTTTGTCTGCAATTTTTGAGGCTTGAAGAGGGATGCTACTGAAGTACACTTAAAGAAGAAAACACATAAACAGATGAAGATACATCATTTTTAAACATCAAACTAAAGTCAATAGCTCTAATTTCTTTGGCATTTGGTGTTTTTATAATCACCGAGGTGTCTCCACATGTGAAGCTCTCATGCTGTCCTGGGGTCAGCATTTGCCAAAGATCTTTCAGAAACGTTTCCAAAATCCCAATCCCACTCTTTCCATAAGATTTATTTGTTGGCAGTAATTGTCATACAGTTATTTCCATCCTTTTAATATGCTTATCTTTACAAGTCTTTATGGATGCAGGACTGTGTTACTATTCCTATTTTTTATTTTGAAAACAAAAACTAAAAAGGAAATGTGATTCATCTCCACTTGTCAAGCACAAGCACAGTTTTGCAGGGCTCTATAAACTCTCTTAATGGTCAATGAGAGAGCAGTAGCCTTCAGAGGCAACTCCATTTATCACACAATAGCACTTGGGAGAATCACTGGAGAGAACTCCAGAGCCCCCAGTGTGGGAACAGTTCAGTTTTCCAGTGCTGGATCCAGTGACAATCATTTCAGAGCTAAGCAACTGCAACCTGAGCAACCCACTGGGATCCCATTAGTAAGTGCTACACTAATGTCATCCCAGGAGTAAGAGCTGCACTGTCCCTTTTCACTGCTCAGAAACCTAAATAATGGTGGGATGGGGAAGGGGGAACGGGGTCTTTTCTGAACACTGGAGCATTACACTTTATAATTTTCCCTGTAAAAGCAAGTCACAACCATTTTGTCCCTAATGGGGTTCAGCTGGGACTCTGTGTATTCATATAAACAAAGAATTAACTGAAGACCAATGTCAGAACAGCATGGGGACTTTCTCTGAGTTCAGTATCAAGTTTTCCCTTGGCAATCAGAGCTTGAATTTAAAGAAAATTCCCAATCTTAGAGATTGATATCCTTACGACAAAATATTGGCTATTCTGACATAAAAGGCTAAGCATCATTTTTCTTTTTTCAGATAAATTCTTTGGCTCAGAGAAATACTTAGAGCTGAAACTTTCTTTGAAATCAGCTTTATGTTTTGCTGAAACAGCATTTTTAAAAGAAAAATATAAGTGTCTGAATAACTCCTTAAAAGCTCTGCTCTATAAATTTGATATTAAAGCTACACTTATAACTATAGATGCTTCAAAAGTTTTAGGCAAAGCAGTATGGTTCATACCCAGAATGCAGAAGGCTTATCTGTGCCACCCACATTTCTAGTGTTAGCAAAATCAGAGTACAAATTCTGGGTGAAAAGTCTTTTATCAAAGTTTCTGACACTCATTGTTCTGTTGCTTTTCTTTCTTGCTCTTTTTCTTTGGGATTTTTACTTGGAAATTATTCGGAGCAGATTTATTCTTAAATGTATAAGGGTTTGGCTCTAGGAGAAGCAAAAGATGTGGGTTTTTTATCTTGTCACCTCTCCAACCTCACCAACTTCCTACCCTATGAAAGCAGGAAGGTATGTCTGTACTATTCTTATACCTACTGGGACACATGGACATCCTCCCTGGCTTCAGCTCCTTCTTGATCTTCTTCAGCCTCCAGTTACAATTGCAAAAGACATTTCCCTGTTACCCATGGCAGGTGAAGTCACACCAGGTAGCATTTGTATAGTTTTGAGTAACTATACAAATATAGACAGTGAGGTAAACAGAATGCAAACAATAAATTAATTAATATATTATCTGTCACTCCCAAGGGTTATTGATCTAAGAAAAACAGGGAAAGCACTACCAATGTGTCTACCCAGAAAGGCATATAATATAGAAAATAAAGAAAAAATAAAATGAATAAATAAAGTAAATTTTAAAAAATAAATGTTATTAACTGTGTTTTCTTTAAGAAGACTTTGGGATTAATAACTAAAAGGTACCTGTAGAGAGCTTTGGCACTTCTGAACATACCACATGAACACCTTTGCATGCCTTGAGCATCTCACTGGTAAGAGCTGCCAGAATGCACAGCCTTCATCCAGGCAAGGCATGGGACAATCAAGCAGCCCTTCAGCCAACATTCAGTCCAGTCTGCATCTTTCTCTGATCCAGTGCCCCCTCTGTGTCTGGAAGACTTCATATTCTAGAAGCTGCATATTTATGGCTGAGCTTGTAATTCCTTGCCTTACTTTGAACTTAACATTTCCTTATTAGCAATGATCGCTCTGAGTACCCTATTAACATTAAAATTCACAAAGGAACAAGTGTTAACAAAGATAAAGAAACTTGCTAAGAGGTTTAAGAAAATAAATTATACCACTTCCACTTTGATTTTACTATTTATTTTCTTTGCCTCCATTAAGAAACATCTCTACATTTATTTCTTATTGACCTACTTTTTGCATTTTTATGTTACTTATAGAATGAAGCAGAGTTCAGAGCCACAGATTAGAGACAGGTTTGGCTTTTTCCTGCTGTCTTCTGGTTGCACTTTTGCCCTGTTTCAGGTGGGTGTAGGACAAGTGCTCCTACACAAACTTACATCATACCTACCTCACAGTTTAGCTACTGAGAGGCTATAAAAATCATCCCAGTGTTCTTCAGATTGAAAAGATCTGTGTGAAGTTCAAAGCCATGTAAAGTATTACCCAATTATCAGAGCACTAATTTGTCCTTCAGAGTCAGAGTGAACCCTTCTTCCTCCCAGTTGTTTCTGTGTATCCAAGGATATGGGTGCTTGATCAGCTCCTGGCCAAGCTGGGCCCTTGTAACAGGAGCAGGAGCCAGAGAAGGTCGTGTCCAGGGACTGCTCACTGCAGAGCCATGGCAAACACCTCTCAGAACAACATCTGCAACATCTGGCAGCCTGCTGAGGAGTGCAGCCAGGGCCTGACCCTGAGCCCACGGATTTATGTAAGGCAAGTGACTTCATCCACTCAATGGACAGGCTCAAATGATGAATTTGGCAATGCCTATAGAAAACAGTCACTTTTTTTTTTAAAAAAAAAAGAGCCATTCATGGTGTGAGACAGAGGACTCATAATTTGTAAGATTTAAAGCATCTCATAAGCCAGTTTTAAATGACAGAAATAATAGCAAGTAACTTCTCACTAAGTTCCCAAATTCTCATATAGTTATTCTTCTTTACTTATTCTATTTTTTAAAATGATCATGCTTCCTTTGTTTTGTTTGTGATTTACAATGCCTTTTTTGTGTTGGTTTTCTGGTTGGTTGGTTGGTTGGTTGATTGTGTCGGTTTATTTTCAGGTCCTTGATTATTACTCTAGTCTCTTCTTGATCTCTTCTACCTTTAATGGTCTTTCTGCAATGAATTGTCCCCACTGGTGCATCCACAGCTAATTGCATATATTTTTTATTTATTAATTTTTGCCTGTGAAGAAGGCTTTCTTCTAGCATGCACTGCATCCAAGGGAAAATAAACTACTTGTCTTCAGGTGTTAATATTATAGAACATATGTTTTCCACTGTGACAGGCTTTATTTACAGTTCCCTGGAACATTGAGTGTCCTGATGATTGATCAATAAAAGAATGTTGTACTGTTTATTTCTGTTTTGATAAAAATAACTATATTTTACTTCTCTGCATCTGAAAAAGCATTGTTTGCATTCATGATCTTATAGGTATAATCAATAGCTGCCTGGTAGCTCCATAGGTCTCTGCTAAAACATAATACACTTTCTTTTTGAACTTAAAACCTTGTCCTCTTTATTCTGTCATTTTCAATAAACCACCAATAGTCTGCCTTGTTTGCCAGTGAATAAAATGTGCTTCAATTACAGGAGCTGATGCTCTGAAGGTTAAATCACTTCACTGCATCTCTTGTTCTCTGTGTAAGGAAAGATTTTGATTAACCAAGTCTTTCACATTAACAATGATACTCTATATTGAGTATAACATCTTTGAGAGAAAATGAGCATTTGGATTGCCCTGTTTAATATTTGTAGTATTATAATTTTAAGGCTTCATAATTTTTTCAAACACATTCCTAGCCTCAATTATTACTTTAGAGAACAATTTCGTGGCTACAGCCTTGATTCCTGAGTTTACAAATGAGTGCTATGCTTAAAATGGTTTTCATGCTGAGGTGTGAAAGGTGACATTCTCTTATAATAATATTTACTATTCTCATTACTAGTTTCTGAATGTGAATGAATATTACTATTTATCCCTTTACATAATTCTTTATATTATCCCTTTGCATAATTCTTTCCAGAGCTCTTTTTTTCCCTTATATTTTATATAAAAAAATTTGGCAAAGGAAGTTCATTCAGGAATTAATAGGTCTGCAATTATCAAATCTATTGTAGCAGCCTAATTCTTTTTGAACCATTCAAAACAGTTTTTGACACCATTTTTACTTCATAGTCCCTCAGTGTAAGATATAAACAAAAGCTATAATTGTAGATGCATGTTTATGCATTAATGGGATCAGATTCTATTACTATGTCATGACATGCATATTTCTGAAGTATTCCTCAAATGAGGAGAAGCATATGAAAGCAATTAGTCTTGTAATTTTGGGCAGTAGAAAAATTTAATCATTGAGAATGTCTGTATTCCATTTCTCGTTTTCCATATATTCAGATTTTTATTTTCTGCGTGAATGACCCCAAGTAGCAATTCTGCAGAACTCTCTTTAAGTCATCCTTGGCTTTTTTATCTAACCTCTTTTCATCTGTGACAGTTGTTTCCTGTGTGATTATTAGTAATGAAAATAAACTTCTCTTGTATTGACCTGAGCTTTGTCCCAGCACACAGTAACACAATCTTACTCAGTTTCAGCAAACTGTTTTGAAAACTGTGGTCTGCCTCACAGATTTGTCAGTTCTCCCTAAAGTTTATTTCATAATTAGTCAGGCTATTTCTTTCTTTTGTACTCTCTGCATTTTCAAGACCAAAATACCTATTGTATTTCAACTTTTTCTACTTTATTGTGTTTCATATAATAGGTATGAAATTAATGAATTTTTGCATAATTAATATATTGCCTACATTTTCCTTGTTCAACTTTTTGTCATATTTTTAGCTGTCATTAATGTGGATCTTGGAGAGACCTCCTAAAATAAAAAAGGAAAAGTACTATTTGATAAAAGCTCATTCTGATATTTAGATACCCCTTAACTTCAGGAGATAAAGACTTAATGGCAAAAAAAACCCCTAAAAATGGTTAATCCCATTTTTCTCTTGATTTCTTTGGAAGCAGAGCTGTCTTTATTCCTGAGGGTAATGCAATGGGGGTGATGTGACAGTGCCTGTGGCAGCTGTTGAACTTCTGGAGCAAAAAGCACCTTCAGGTCATCGGAGCTATCTTTCTTGGAAAATTCCATAAGTCTCTCAACCACACACAACAAAAGCAGGTCCACCATGCTCATAGAGACCAGGATGAATTTGCTTTTCCATGTAGCTCCAAGATGAGAACCATTCCCACAGTTACTGTCTATCTGCCCTTTTTTTCCCATGACTCTGGTTGGCCACAAAAAAAGAAAAGTATTTGCAGGATTTACATTATGAACTGGTGTAGAAGTTTTCCAAACATTGAGGAAACCGCCTTGTTGTAGACCTGGCTCCTTTTCTTTCTGTTTCAAAGGGACCCTGAGTTTTGCTGTTGAACAGTCTGAGACAGGAGTGCAGGATGCAGACTTGTAATTTCATAATTACATTCCTAGCATAAATCAGCTAAAGAAAACTGTGTTATTTCCTTCCAGAAAGTGCAGCACAGGGCAAGATAAATGAAACTGAATCTGAATGTGGGAGTCCAGGGTTTTTCCCTGGCTCCTTTGGGGGTGCAAAAACCCCCCTGGCAGACCCCTCAGAGACCCCTGAGTGCTGCCCAGGAGCTGCAGGGGCTGGATTTGGCTCCTTGGGAGAATCTGCCCACATTGAGAGAAGAGACACAGAAAATAATGATGAGTAGAGTGTAAATTAGAATGTTAGAACGTAGATAAATAGGTTTTCTTGAATGTTTATGATAAGGGACACGTGGCCAAGATGGAGAATTTGGGGGGTGGACACCTTTTCCTCCTTCTTCTCCATGTCATCCATGTTGGGTGACACGTTGGCCTCTTGGATTGGTTGGGATCAGGGCTGGACCATTTAATAAAATTGTATTGTATTGGTAAAATTTTGTAAACATGTAATACGTAGTACTAACTATATAAGATAAGCCCTGCCTTGACCAGGCAGATTCCACCATGGATGCCAGGCTGAGCAGACCGCTGCTGGCCAGGCAAAGTGTCCCAGAGATAAGAAACAATAAACTGTCCTTGGAAAAAGAGAAAACTGTCTCCGGCAGTCTCTCTTTGGCGGCTTCGGGGAAAACCAGGTTTTGAACCATCCTTCGTGTCCCTCTGGGGTGATCTCGGGGCAGAGGAGGAACCCCAGACTGGGACACCTGGCGTCCCTGGCTGAGCAGTGACATCTGGCATCCCCCTGGCAGTGGATTCAATGCAGCAGATTTACTATAAAACATGTGCAAAGTTTAAGGAATTTGAATTGTTTTCCCCCTTTGAAAAAAATAAATTTTAGAAGAATAGAAAACACTTTTGGATCAATCAGCAGGATTGAAAAAACTACTAACATCACTTCTTTATTAATACTTATAAGGGATTCAAATAAAAACTGGGAGACAAAATTACGAATTTCAATTTTTTTTCATAAATAGTGTAAATACTTCTATGGCACATGAAATAAAATGACCTGATAGAAAGATCATCAAAGTCTATAATACTCTTTTTTCCCCTGACTTCTATGTAGTTTGCAATCAAATCCTTAGCTGCCAGGAGGGCAATATCTTTCAAGAGCAGCAGTAAATTATAAAGACACTTCTCCCCTTATTGCAAGTATGCCATGTATTTACATTTCTTATTTTAAAATCATGTTGCAATCTTTCCTGTACCACTAGGGTAAAAACATAAAAAAATGGATCAGAAATTGACTGACAGCTCCTTGGATTTTGGCTATATATGGGATGATTGTAGAATGATCTCAGCTCTGAATTAGCACTTGGTCAGGAAGATATCTGAAGGCATAAACTACAAAATATTACCTTCTTAGGGAAATTATAGAGTGGATTCCAGATTTTTTCATCATTTAGTGCTTCATCTCATAATTAGACTGACTGCAGAGGTGTTATTTAAATCAATGGAACTGTCTATAGCAAGAGGAAGAAGACCACAACAGCACAAACAGTTCAAAATGGGATCATGCTGATATCCAGATACCCATTAACTTCACCAAAAAAAGACTTAATAATAAAAAATCAAACTTATATCTCATTTTTCTATTAAATAAAGGGCACTCTGAAGGTTGCTAACCTCCAGGCACAATATTTCTTCCCATTATTTAAACATTCTAAATTCAGATTTTTTTCTTCAAAATACATTTTCCTTAATTTTTGTCCCTCTTCTGTTTATTTTTGTTCTTTGAAGGAAGAATGGAAGAGCTGGTGATGGCCCTGGTTTCATGACAATCTACCAAATTCACATAAAAATAAGACAAAAAGTTAAGAAAATTCCACTCTTAACTTTCTAAGATATATACTACAAATAAAACCAAGAAAAATTTATTTAAGGTAAAGGAAAAATCTTCAGCAGTATCCTTCTTATAGTTCTCTCAAATCAGATTCTTTGAGTGCACAGTGGACACTCAAGTGGTCAGTGCAATATTTAGATTTTTTTCCTTCACAACATAAACCATGTTTGCTGCCATATGTAAAACTGAACTTACAGAAGGGTGATTTTATTTGTTTGCCTTACAATTATTTCCCAAATCTACGACCATAATCCTGTCTGTGGTTTGATGAGATCCTGAGCTTTTCTTGCCTCATAAGAAAGAATAGCTTGAAGGGGAATTAAAGGCTCATAGCACCAAACACTGCCAGGAATCCAGCACCACTGGTTTTAAGAGGAAAATGTTCCTGACAAATAATGAGAGTACTTAGCAGCTGATGTCTTGGAGGGAAATGGGGCTCCTGAGGGTTGGCTGAGCTGTCTGACCTGCTAGGCAAGCTTTTTCTGAGCTGAGCCATCTACCCTGGCTGCAGGACTGATGTCCTGATGTCTGTGGCTGCTCAGGGGAGGGTGATGAATTGGAAATGAGTCAAAGCCCCCCACCCTGCTCATCTGCAAGCCAAGCCACTGTCCTGGAGACCACAGTCAAGAATTCTGTCAAATTAAGAAATGGCACAACTGTATTTCTTTAGTATTTTAAATTTTGGAGAAGGTGATTTTGGTTTTTTTTTCCCCTCGGGCACAGGAGGTTTGCTGTTTTTTGTGTTTTGTTTTCTGTAAACAGAACTTTTTTCTGTAAACAGAACTTTTTTGTTTTTGTTTTTGTTTTTTTTTTTTTTTTGTGGACTGAAAGATATTTCTCCTCCTTCTGGAGAAAACTAGACATAAATGGCTTTAAGGCAACACTGCCAACACTTATGGATAACCTGCAGCTCCTAGAATATCACCCATGGTGTTTATAATGTCACTGGTGCAAACACATAACCCATATGAGCACATTTTCAGTAGTGTAAATCAATTTAGAAACTCACTGTGCATTTGTGTAAAGCCCAGTTCATACAGGAGGAGCTGCAAACACTTGTCTGTTTCATCACAGCACAATGGCTTTGTTCCCTGGAATGCTCATTTTCCTTAGGCATTCCACATAATACTGAACAACAGAAAATCCTGTCAGTATGTGGCTGCCTTGCCCTTTCCTGGAACTGTCAGATCTGTACCTCAGGAAACATCAACAGGTTTTTCCAAGAAAAAGAAAACCCAAGAAAAATAAAACTCATATCACTGCAAGATATGACCCACTACTTTAATTAGCATTTTTTGCAGACTAGAACTGGCAAACTAGAAATGATAGCAAATACTCAAGTGGTATGCATTTTCCATTTCATTGCAAATACAAATAAAAGTCTGTTTTCATGCTATATGAAAATTAACTAAGCAATTATGTTTGCAGAGTTGCAGAAATTTGTAAACTAATGTGATCACTTTAACTTGCTCTCCAATTGGAAGTAAAAATAATTAGCTTTCTGAAATCTATAAACTTGAATGAAAAAGCATAATTTTATGTAGATTCTGTGAAGATATACCCAAACCACAATAATATTAATAATTCAGGAGATTCTAACCAGCTTGAAAAATCCTCTGGGTTTTTGCATTAAAAGTTAGGCTTCACACAGCCATGAGAGCAGGGATGACATCAGGAGGACACACCATGTTATCATCTCTCTGCTCTCCTGAAGACATCAAATATAACCCATGTATTATATATCCCATAATAACACAAATTTGAGAATTTTCACTCTGTTTGCTGTGGCCTTCTGTTAAAATGCTCAGCTGAAATGGTCCAGTTGCTGCCCTCAAACATCCACCTGAGTCCTTGTTCAGCTGCAACTTCTCAGTGAGTTCCTCAAGCTCTGTGAGAGGCTGGGGAGAGGTGTCACTACTTTGTCTCAGCAGGGATGGTGAAGAGACTGCTCTGTCTTTCTTGTGCATGTGTTTAGGCTAAAGTACTAAACCTTTTCAGGATGTCTTTATTCCATGTTCCAATTCTGCCCCCCCCTCCCACCCCCCCCAAAAAAAATAAAGGAAAGTGGGTGATTCTGATCTTGTGATGATATATCCTTTAGTGGGGGAGGAAACTAACCTGACCATGTTTTTCTTGCAGGCAGATGGGGGATATTTCCAATATCCATCAGCCTCTGTCTTCAATATTGTCTTTATTAATGTTCTGCCATTTAAAATATGTTTTCTGTTCTGAGGTGGGGTATAGGTATTGTGACATGTGGCCAAATATTCCCAATCTGAATAAAGGGGTAAACTCTTGCCTAGTAGATATTGTGTCCCACTGAGGGAACAACATTTAAATACACATTATTTATATATTTTTAATGATGGCTTTAGCATTTTGTCACACTGGCTTTTTCTGAGAAAAGATGGGTTTAGTCCTTGAAAGGAGGTTGCTGTTCTTATTACCTCTAAATATTTATACAAATGTAATTATTCAGAGCAATAGATACCTGTAACTGTTGATTTTGCCCATCCCCTTGTATTTTTTATTTACATTTTTCACCACTGTTTACAAGAAAGCCCTGTTGAGATCATTGCCATCTTTCACATTTATAGTAACTGGTATTAAAGTCCTCTTTTCCTTATGGTGACTAATACTTTCTAAACACTAACTATGAAATGTTAAATGTTAAACTAACTAAAATGCTTTTCACCATTAGAGACAGCTTCAAAAATACAGCCTGTAGTTTTATTCTTTTTGATTTTGTAAAATGTTGTCTGGAATTGAGAGAAAGCTATTTCATAATAGCCACAATGTTTTATGAAATTAAAAACCTCCAAAATTCAAAATCAAGATATACATACCTGCTTTTAACATATGTGGAAAGTTAATTACAACAAGTCTATGTGCCCATAATTCCTAACAGATCCTCCAACAAGGATGGAAATCAACAGCATCTTAGCAGGTTCTTAGTAGTAAAATAAGGCAGAAAAGTTTTTCTTTTGCTATTTTTTGACAAATGGATTTTTGGCTTAACATATCACAGAAGTTCGAGAAGGAATAAAAAGCTAAGAGAGCAAGTGTTTGAATTTATTTCAATAATTAAGATTCATTTTTGAAAACATGTTTTGCTACTGATTGCAGGAGAGTTTGAGTCGCTGAGATTTCCTTGTAAAATAGTTAATATTTTGAGATTTTAAATGCATTTTATTTTGAGAAGATTGGGGTTTTGGATGTTCTTTTTTTCCAGTTAGCAAGAATTATGACTGTTGACTAAAATTACACATGCTCCCTATCTCACTGGCCTGGGGAATCCAAAATACATTTTGGAGGTATTTATTTGCAGACTTCTTTCTAGTTTCTGCAGTGCCTGAGCTAGATCTGTGCTGTAAACTAGCACAACTCTAGTGAAGCTGTGTGTGTCTTTCAGTCAACTGGTGACCCACACTGTGTTTCTTTTAATCTATTTTAAGCCAGCTCTTGGAGCAAAACTATAAATATTGCAAACTGAGCAGGCAGTACCACACTCTGCATAAACATACACACACACACACACACACAAACTTCATGCATTAAACTTTAATGCCTCAAAAAATCAGTCTCTTTTTAGGCTTTCTGGATATTAGCAGAGTGGCTGTGGCTGGCAGCCCCTCTGCCACAGTGTCACCCCACGTCCCTGCCCCTGCAGCAGAGCACACTGAACACTCCTCCAGGCAGCTGGAGGAATGCTGGAAATGACATCTCAGATAAGCATCCAGAAGTTCCAGATGCAGGCTTAGCCTGGGAGGGACTATTCCAGTGTAAGCCTGGAGCAGGCAGAGGTGACAGTGGGGAAAGGTGACAGTGAGTTGCAGGGAGCTCAGGGATGTGATCCTTGAGGAAAACAACCTCAGCCCAGCTGAGCACAGCCCTGTTCCACAAGGGAGGACAGCAGGCATGGGAGCACCCTTGGAGCATTCTTGAGGATTGTGCTGTCCTGCTGCTCCTCCTTCACCAGCACAGTCATAGCTGAGCCTCTGGATAGGGTGCTAATTTTCACACCTAAGAAATGGAGAAAGTGGACAGCCCTGTAATATCCTACATTGGCCAGACCTGGTAAAAGGAGTCAGGGAGATACTGTGGGTGCTGCTGCAACAAAATCTTTTTAAGTTCCAGCTAGAGGAGATCCTTGCAAAGCCCGTGGTCTTGGTAACCACATAAGTGGATGTTCTGCCACTGTTCTATGCAGAAACAGCCAAGAGGAAAAAGCCTGGATATCTTCCTTAACTGGATCATGAGTGGTTGATGAGGCATCATTAAATCAGCAGAGCCTGAGACTCCCAAGTGACAACAGATTATTTATAAATTAATGACATACGGGGCTCAGAGAAAGATTCACCCTCAGAAGCAGAAGGTATGGGGCGTAACCTTTCTGTTCTACTTAGGGATGAACACTTTATAAGAAACCATAGTAATATGTTCAAAATCCAAGGTCAGGGAGAAAAAAATTAAGAAAATTTTATTTTAATGGTTGGAAATAGAGGATAAAGAAAGAGAATGGGGATTTAAAATGCTTGTAAGAGAGACTGGAATTATAATCTCTTGCTATGTGCAATATTTGTCCAGAAATTTTTGTGGATTCTGTTGATATCCACCCATAACAATAATTAGACAGTAAACATCAAATAAGAGGCATCTTTAACTAGTTAGCTATTTTCATGTTAAATTCCATAAAATTTGGGATTTTTATATATAAGTCTTGGTCTTTCATAGAGTTTAAGTTTAGATTTACCTAATTTACATCGATTGCAAATTTAAATTACTTTAAAGTTTCCACTTTATTTTAAATCTGAATAGCTTAGCCTTTCTCTTTCTTTTCTATCTTCTTCCTGTTTTGTATTTGGGGTTTTTTGGGGGGGTTGGGGGAAAAGGGGACTGGGATTTTTTTTTCAAAATCAACTCTTTTTAGAATCTATCCATTTTCCTGAAGGAGCAAGCTTGCTTCATTGACTGTGTAGATAACAATACCAAAATAAGCAGATTTATAAAATACTAGAAATAATTTAAAATTGATTGTCCAATCATTCAAATAAAAATTAAGGAAACCTTAGTTTAAGCTACAGAAAATCTATAAAATCTGTAAACCCCCAGCACTTTATAACATCCATCATCTACAATGCCTAAAGTTTAATTTACTGATTTACTGATCAAACCAGCCAAACCAAGCTGTCTTGTTCAGTGCCTACATAAGTGATCTTCCTAAACTTGACCTGCATATTTAAGTTGCATTTAATTTTGAGGATTTATTTGTGCTGCTATATGCCTGATTTCTAAATATCTCATTTAAATACTTTCACATAAAACAGGAGTTTCACAAGGCTATCTGATCTTAAAGTAAAAAGCAGCTCCCTGAATGTAGCATCAGTGCCATTTGACATGAGCTCAGGTTTTGAGACACACAAGTTCTGCTGCACATACTCTTGTAGTTCAGTACAGAAGAATTGCATCTGGAATTGTTACTCTTTGAGGAGGTGGAACTGTAGGAAAACCCTGAATGCCAATTCTCCATTGTCTTGTAGCAGACCCAGCACAGAGGGAATCAGCTGAGGGCTTAATTTCCAAAATCTTACAAATCCTGCTTGAAATTATCTGGACTGACCATTTAATAGAACACAGCTTTGGAGAAGGCATCACTAATACAAAAATATTACAGGCGTTTAGTCTTTTCTAGGCCTTTATTTTAGCAAACAATTTAAGAAAGTGTAAACAAAACAAGTTTTCAGCAACTCATTGTGAAGAATTTCTAAATCATTCACTACATCTCCTGACAAGGCTCTCCAAGCACTTTCACCCTGAAGCAAGCACACAAAAGTGCAGCCTAGATTTTCTGTTTGGAAAACAATTGGAAGGCAGCAGTGATCAATGGCAGAGTCTTAACTTCAGGCATTGCTGCCAGTCCCCCTAATTAACAAGAGGCATCACTCCTGACCTGCTGTCACATGAAAATTCAGAATACAGTACAAAATCCCCAACAAACTGTTTCTATCAGTGGAATAAACAGACAAGGGGGAGCAGAGCTGGGATGGGGTAGACATGGGAAGAATCATTAATTCTATAGTGAGAGTAAAGATCATTTTATTTCCTGCAAGGTGTATAACATCTTTGCACTCTTTCTGTTGACTGGTATTTTAACCACCAAAAAATGTTACTGCCCTCCCTCTACCATGCTGCAAGGCTCAGGAATGCTGTCACATGAGAATCTCTTGTTTGCAGTTTCCCCTTCTGGCAGTTGTTAAAATAAATTTATAGTTCACACATCTTTGGCTAAAATAGATTTTAATAGTAGGTGATGTATTTCTTTCCTATTACATGTATTTCCATGCTGAAAGCCATTGTTTATTACTGAAAATAGGTTTTTTACTTTATAAATACCTGAATTCTGAATTATAATCTCACTACCTACTTTTTTTCCAGAATCAGAGAAATTACTAAAATTATAATAACTTACATTATCATAATTTACAGTGAAATCATACATGGTCTAGACTTAGCTCTCCAAAAGAATTTACATAAGAAAAAGGAAGTACTGGTATATTATCTTATTAGAGCACCTGGATGTCCTGAGTACAACCAGGACCCATTAGAGTCAGCAGCACACATTGTAGGAGATTTTAAAATAACAGAGCTTACATTATTCATGAATAGGACAGGCAAAGTTAAATAAAATTATGGCTCTCCACTCAGGTCATGCTGAAATCCTTATGCAACAGATTTTGATTTTACATATAGAGAAACCTAACCAGAATTACATGATGTTTGGCCACAAAAAAAATCTGATATTACTGGTTGTCTTACTTAAAAAGGCAACTGAAAAGATAAGAAATCTCAATAACAATAAGAACAAAATAAATGAATTTTCCATAGATTACTATGACAATGCTCGTTCTCATTTCTCAGTCCATTCTGCACTATGTTCTTCTCTTTAGAGAAAATTGCATTAAAATGAAAGAACTGCTGGTTCCAGTAACAGTATTTTGATATATTGCACTAAAAAAATGCTGTTACTTTTCTACTTAGCAGGAGCAGCCACCAGAACATTATAGGTGATCTTGTTGGCCAAGTATAATCTCAATATGATATACTTAGTCTCTTACAGAGGGAAGGAATGCACCTCTATCCTGTTCCTCAGAGTACATCTGTCTCCAGAGTTCTTTGATAATAAGTAAACATTTTTTCCTTCCTAGCCCAAAATATAAGTTGTCACTGAATTAAGAAAACACACAGTCTGTCAAAATATTATGCTTTTGAGCATCAAGTACAAAAAAAATTGCAATATAAAATAGAATATTTACTCCTTGAAACACTTCCATTTTACTACTTTGCCCTATTAAGCAATCCTGGATTTTGATGGGAGAATCTCTGGTGGCAAGTAGGGCACCCAAAGATTCTGTGCCTGTGTGCACATCTCAATTCTATCAAAGCATTTTTTAAAAGAAGTACTGGTCTCAGGAGCCAGGTCATCTTTAGAAACAGTGAGCCCTCCCACATCATTACACAGCATGGGGCACAGGAAAGGAGGCAGGAGTTACTCAGTCTAGCAAAACATAGGAAAACCTGTCCAGCAGCAAGTAAAATTGCACCTGTAAAGTGAATGATCTGGTAGTATACATGATCTATATTCCTGGAATATTCTTGGATTTTTAGTTTAAAAGTTTTAAACAACTATAAAATCAAGGAAGTAAATAAATCAATTGTCAGATTAGGGATTGCAGCCCTAAATTGTATTGCAAATTTAAAAATAGAGTGACCATATAGTTACAGTGGGATCAGTGAGCAGAAGAGTTGAGATAAACTTTATTTAATTTACTTAGAAGTGATTAGCCATGCTGATTACTGTGGATCATAGAATAATGGAATCTTTTAAGGCTGAAAAAAGATCTCTATCCCAAAAGGTTAACCCAGCACTGCCAAGCCCACTACCAAACCCTGTTCTTAAGAGCCACATCTACAAGCCTTTTAATTCCTCCAGGGATGGCCACTTAACCACTTCCCTGGGCAGCTGGTTCCAGAGCATGACAAACCTTTTGGCAGAATTTTTTTTCCAAATATTCAATTGAAACATCCCTGGAACAACTTGAGACCATTTACTCAAATTACTTGTGAACAGGATATATCCCAGACCCTTTTTGTCCCAAGATCTTGTTTTGGCACTTATCCTGTGATTAGACACAGCCACCCTGAGCAAGAGGATTCTCTGCAGCTCCCTGCAAAGGACCCACACTCACTGTGGCATCCCAAAGATGAGGAGCACATAATCTAGAGAAATAAATGGAAAATGTAACATTTTCTGTGTCGGATATTTATAAATTGTTATTTTCTGAAGCTCATAACTCATCCAAGTACAGAATTTTTGTGATAAAACTCACAGAGGTTTCCTAAATTTTTTTGTATACATCTACTCAGGCAAATCTCTGCACAACTCCATCACCCATTCTCTGATGTTAGTGTATTATTTTTGCTAAAACTGATATGATTTTTTTCAGAAAAAACCTGAAGACATCTAGCACTGAAGTGTTCTGAAAAAAAGCATTAAAGTGTAATAATTATAAGCACCTAAAACAGGAACTACTATTAAGGGCAATTTTGGGCCTTCTTATTTGACACCTTTAATATGTAATAAATCTAGGTAGAACAAAAAAAATCTTAAGTGACTTTAAGAAGAAAAGAAGTTACGAAAGAAAAAAAAAATCTTGAACAACATTTTGAAATTTGAATTAAAACATGTTTTAATGACAGTTCCCATCCTTTATCAACTCATTCCCCTAGTCTTGAAGTAGATGTTGTTATTCACTGCTTAATTTAAAAAAAGTTTTAAAAAAAACCCCAAACAACCTCAAGGCTATTATTCTTTCTCAATATAACAAACAATGCAAAATTCCATAAATAAATGAAAATATTTAAATTCTGGACACAAAATAACTCAGAAGAAAATACCATGAAAGCTGCATTTTAATTTGTCCCTTCCTTGTCTAGGGAGAACATTTCAAGGTCATTTGCAATTAGAAAAACTTTGAACTCTTTTGTTGAGGGTGAGAAAAAAGAAAAGAAAATAATTACCTCAGCAGCACTTTGAAAAGACTGTGTAATGCATCTGAGTTGAAGAAGGATTTATCTTGAACCATCACTCCAGATCCACATCTTTGGATCTAGTTACCATTTAAGAGACAAAGAATTAATCGACTTGCCATCACAGCATGAGAAAAGACTGATTCTGCTCTTCAGATGCTTTTAATCTGATTTTCAGGAAGGTATTTAGGGGGAGCATCTAAATGCGATTTTGGTGTCTCAACCCCTTTGAGGACAAAAGGACCAGATATTGAAAGGTGCATGGATTATTAGTGAAGCAGATAGTTGCTTTCTAGGAGTTAAGGATGAAGAGCAGTCCTGGAAAATAGAAACCACACAAGGCTCCTCTCAGCATTGTTTGATATCAATACATTATTATAACATTTCATGTTAATAGCAAAAGAGAACAAAGCACCCAAATTGCACAAGGATTTGGGAAACAAATATATTGCTGCTTGTTTTTAGAATATGTCTCTTACGGTGTTAAAAATAATGAATACATACAAGGAGTTAAATCCAATTGAAAAATCAAGAATAAAGATGCATATCACAGTCTGAAAATGCTGGAGAGGTACAATACAGTCTCTGGAGCCTTGCTTTCCCCTCTCTTTTCAGAGGTGCTTTTTGGTGTATGTTTTAGGAGTGAAATATGGCAAGCCTGATTTGCATAGTGCTATTTATCACTGCAGATCCTCTGCAGAAAGTTAGAGAGACTCTGAGAAGCCCAAGGGCTGTCTCTTCTCAGCCACAGCAAGCCCCTAAATGCTCTACAGAAGTCCATTACATGCACAAATATCAAATGTATTTTTATCAAGTGTTCCCGTTTTTCTTATTGTCACTATGTGTGGTGGCTAAATGCAGCTCCACATGAGGTGCCCACCAAAGCCACCTGAACCCTCCTCAATGGGTCAAGGGAAACAATGTAGTGAAAGGCTCATGGATGCAGATAAGGACAAGAAGAGATCACTTACTAGTTATCATCATGGGTAAAACAGACTTGACTTACAGAAAATTATTACCAATCAAATCAAAGAAGGGAAATGAGAAACAAACCCAAAACTTTAAGGACCTTCCCCAACTCCTTCCTTCCTCTCTGGCTTAACTTTACTCCTGAATTCCATCCCTCGTGCTGTGGGAATCCTTAAAATCAGAGGGTCTTGGGAATGTTACAAAAAAGCAGGCCTCAGAGACAACAGAACTGCAAACAGAGCTAAGCAGAAAGCATAAGGCATGTCAGCAGAAAAGTTCTATGAGATGTAAAAAGGAAGGACAAATAAAACAATGGTCTGTGTGTTAACACTTGGCTAGAATAACACTCTAAGCTGCAGAAAAGTCTATCTAGAAAGATATTAGGAAGGTCTAAACTCAATAATGGACCTCTGTGCATAGTATTTTAAGGCTTACAAGCAGGTATTGTATTCAAAAATAAGCAAGCATTGTTTTAGCCAAAGGTACATGTACCTATAATGGCTGGATAGAACTACTGTCAATGTTTTTGGTTTTTGTGATTGGTCAAAAAGCTTCCAAAGTGTGTTGTAACATCACGTTCTCTGGCTGTTGTTGAGGATGTGAGCTGCTGTGTCCCAACCTTATAGTGAGACTGATGCTTGGGAGAAAAGAAAAAGTAATAATAAAGCAGCTCGAGGTGTGTTCCACAGCAGTCCCATCCCGTTTGTGATTCTGTGCATGAACCCCTGGCATTATCCTGCCACCAGCAGCACCAGGGGACAGGCAGTGGGATCCCTCCCGTGACAGAGAGTTCTCTGTGAACTTCTCCAACATGAGTCCTTCCCCCAGACTGCAGTTCTTCATTAACTGCCCCAGACTGGGTCCTTCCCAGGGACCCCAGTTCCACCAGCAAACCTACTCCATCGTGGAGCCACAGGTCCTGCTGGGAGCCTGCTCCAGCTCATCCCCCTGCTTCAATGTGAGATCTTCCACCAGGTGCAGGTGGCTCTCTCTTCAAATATTTGTGAAAAAACACATGTATGTGTAATTTGTGTGCCAAGAGGAATCACTGTGCGATAGACTTAGCTTAAACCTTCTGAAAATAATTTTTGGCAAAACATAAAGTTTCACCATTTCTAGGTTCTCTTTTCTGTTTTTCAACTGAAAAAAAAATTAATATTGATCTATTTTTAACATAGACATTAGCAGAATGTTCTGCAGAAAAACAGATTCTGTGATCTATTAGGCTCAGAGATAAGGAAGAAAATCAAGACCAGAGAAGAAGCATCAGGACAACATTCAGTGTGCACTTGAAGCCCTTTGAGGACTGCTCTGCTCTATCTCTTTGGTATATGCATTGCATTCAGAAAAAGCATCTGCCTACAACAAGTTTTAAGAGATTTTCACTTTTTCATGTGGGATCTGGTGACTTCTGCTAGATTAACATGAGAAAACCCCCAACATTTAAACAGACAGTTGCACTGTGATACTTATGTCATCAAATTAAATAAATCACTTTTCTTTGAGAGAGGTAATGCACATAAATAGTTTGCAAAGTGAATGCTTTGAATAAACTCACAAGAGTTTAGGTTGCAGCATTTAAATCCCTTCTTCTAAGTTCTGTATCCTTCCCAGCTTCTAAAAGACCATTTATTGAATCCAATAGCTGTGGAAAAACAGCTATCTTCTAAATAATGCAAAATACCAAACACATGGTGAATAATTCTCTTCATAAGAAGCAAGATTGATTTTACCTTTGATTATCTGTGCCACACTGAAATACTTTTTCCAATTAAGGTTAAAAAGTTAATATTACAGAGTCAACAACTTGGCAAAATAGCACATTAATCAGGAAGTATAAACTCATTGGAATTCCACATATTATGCTTAAGGAGCTATTTCTGGAATGCCAGACAAGTAGTTAGATACAGAGACATGTTCTGGAGTGCTGATCAGCCAGGCCCTTTAACCCATAGCATTGGATTGCACCAACAGGTGCAACCATTGTTAACCAAGGTACTAAAATCTTCAGCCTGCCACCTCTTTGTTCAGGAGCAATTAGCACCCTAAAGAGTTCAAATGATTTTAAGAATATTACATTCCATAAAGTATTTTCTTTAAAGTCAGTTGAATGTGTCTATTGTAACACTACCACAATCAGCTCTCAACTACAGCAATGTGCTCCTCTTCTGGAACCCTGTGGTGCAGGGACCTTGCTGGACTCCCTGCTGGGACCATTGTCACCACTCAGTCCTGCTGGGATTGTTAATACCAAGTAGGCAAAGCTAATAAAACCACTTGGACCCTGCAGTGGCTGAATCTGGATTAGCTTGGGCTGTTAGCCTGGCCAAAAGAGGCACAGGATCTTAGAGCAGCTTCCCTTTCCTGAGGGTTCAGGAGCAGGGAGAAAGCAGGCAAGTAAGAGGATGGGAGGAAGGGATGGCATCTGGTTTGGGGGGTTTTGTTCTTGGTTTAGTGATGAATTTCCAACAGGAATTGTCAGTGCTCTATTCCTCTGAAAATCAGACCACAGATTGCTTAAAGTAAATGTTGATAATTTGAATAGTCCCATGGTTGTGGTTCTTATGTTCCAGACTGGAGGCAAGTTACAGTTTCTAGACAGTAAAACTGTAAAACACACACACTATTGCAAAAACGACCTGCCAAAAAGATTCACTTCATTTGAGATTCAATTGTTAGCTCCCATCAAAGTGATGGACATTTTCAAAGGGCTGTGATAACTTCAGGGTGTTATGACTTCTTATTCTCACACATCAAACTCAAAATAAGATGCTGAAATAATGTTTGAATAACATGTTGTCAAGTCTATAGGATTATGATCCCATAATGATGAGTGAGACATGAATATATACACAGTCAGATAATGCTGGATGTAAACAAGAAGGGGATCAAATATAAATATTAAGAAAGAATACTTTCATAAAAAATGAAATAATTACTTGATAATTTTGTTAATGGAATAGGAATACAATCTGCTCTCAGTGAAAAAAATTAAAGAAGTAATAGAATAGAATAATGACAAAACTTGTTTTTGAGGTAAAATAATAACTTGGAACATTATCAAGAATATGGTTGTCATTACTTTTTTGCATTTTTTTACCTTGCATAAAGGTATGTATTCTCTCACTCTATAACCAGAATTAAGAGGATATAACAAAAAGAAAAATTATGGTCATTTATTTCATTTTGGAAACTTCTTTTCTTTAACTCAGAGTGTAGCTACACAAAGGTAATTCATAATTTGGTCTCTGGCAGAGAAATATTCAGAATTAATAAATAGAAACATCTCATGATACCTGCAGTAGTAATAACCTTGCTAAGAATGCCTAAGAGAATGACAAAGAGGAGATCACGACTCCATTTGTGACAGTGAGGCAATATTTGAAGTGCTATTTATACCTTATCACTCTTACTTCCAATTTCAGCATATATGGTATTCCTGTGTCAGCTCCTCTAAATATTGAACTAAACTCTGCTCACTGCTACCTAAGCAGTCTTTTTAAAATCACTGGGATTTTATGGGTCTAAAATAATTTGATTAGCACACCAAATATGAAAACAACCCTTTTTGTATCATATTAATCAGGAGCCTGCCTGACACAAATTTTAACTTTAAAAAAACCTACATCATAATATGTGATGAACTCACAATTTTGAGGAAATTGTCAGTGAGAAGTTGAGAACAGCATACAGTCAGTATGGTCATGGACAATGTCTGTGTTGCAAAGGGTGGTCATGAGAACAGTGTTATCATCCACACCCCACTGCAAATGTGTGTGAACGTGTGAAGGTCCATCCCTTCCCCACACACCATGCTTCAGACTTGACTCACCTGGAGGACTTGTTTTAGCAATGAAAGGTAATCTTAACATCACTGTAATCTCTTGTGCACATTGCTGAAGCTGCAATCTTAATTTCTCTGTTGGATCTAACTGGTCATGGAATAGAAATAAAAGAGTTCCATATCTAAACAGAGACATGATACAAGTATTTCAAAAAAGCAACAAACCAGGCAAGTTTATATGATCTTTAATAATGATATCAAGCTTTTAAAAGTTAGTTTTCTCTGTATTTATACAAGATGAGGAAGGGCAAGTATATGATCTCAGACAAGATGCTTCTTAAATATTATGATTTTATTCCTAGTCTATGTAAATGACATGGTTTTATATGATCCTTGAATTAGTTCTGCATGCAATTATGGTTTTTCTCTCTGAGAATGTAGTAAAATGGGAAGAGGTAGAGTGAAGGAAGACAAGCACAGTCAGAGGCATGAGATGACATGTGGTGAAGCAAACTGGGATCCTTCAATTTGGAGAACCTTTATAAGAGAAGTGTCATGGCTGGAGCAAATAAGAGAGAATATTATTGCCTCTCACAATTCAATATAAAGGATATGTCAAGTGGAACTAGAATGTGGTAGGCTGAGACTAAACAAAAGAGAGTTTAGCTGAGACATGAAGTTGTTCATGGAGGATGGGTGTTAAAAAGTGTTATGGGTTGATTAAAATATCAGCAATATCTGTCCACTGCAGGTTATTAAATAGAAAGGCTGCAACACAAAGTTCCTCAGTCACAGTTGTTGTGTACTAGATGACCATCTGGAAAAAAAAAAATGGTTTGTTGTCCACTTCAGAACTTCCAAATCATCTAGCAAAATACTGCGCTAAAATATCTTTGGCTGAATGTTTTCAGTAACATCTGACAAGGCATGTAAGAGTTTTTTCTAAATATGCTGTTTAAATGGCTCACTATACTTGATGCAAACATTGCATGTACAATCAAATGAAAAATTTGGGTCAAAACCACTTACTGACTTAATAATATTTATAATGTTATTTCATGTTAGAGTATCCTGATATTTAGTTTGGGATTTCAAACTAACCCATACATTTGCTATTTAGTGTAACTGTTCCTTAATTCATCAGTGAGAAGTGTTTTCTTTTTCCTAATGCATTTAATACTTATTTGCTATAATGATGTCACAACCCTCTTTCACAGAAAAAGAAAAAAAAACATTTAACTAGTTGTCTCAAATGAATAACTGTTTCTCTTTCCCTTGTTGTACAAAGATTTGGTATGATTTTTTTTTTCTTTTTCAAATCTTCTCTTAAAATTTTTCATTGCAAAGTAGGTTCTAATCTATGCACTAATAACTAAACCCAGATTAGCTAACCCATTGCTAGCCTTGTATAGGTTTTGTGAAGGTTTGAAATGTCAAAACAAGTAAAACAAAACTTAGATTTACACTGTACCCCTTTTATGTACTGACATTAACAATCATGCTTTCTTTAGCCTGTTTTCAGGAAGCCAGACATGATTGTTTCCTCTATGCAAAGTTTAAAGATGAGTTGATGCAGAATACATGAAATCTCTGCAGTGATCAGCACTCCATAACACTGTGACTACCAGGATTCAGCTGCACCTGGGATCCTCTTCTCTGTGCTGAAGTGTCAGTGTAGACAAGTCAACAATTTCTCTGTCTGTTTCATACTAATACCACAATCCTGTCTAGTGGAGGGTGTCCTTGTCCATGGCAGGCAGGTTAGGACAAGATGATCTTTAAGCTCCCTTCCATACCAAACCATTCTGATTCTGTGTTAGAGTCAGCACCAAAACACAAGCAGCTTGGCTTCCAGATACCATTAGATCACAGTTCTGAAGAAATTAAACTGTGTGTGCTGACATATTTCAGCTCAGCTGCTTCAATATGGATGCTCAGATTTTTAATTTAAAAAAAAAAAAAGAAAAACAAATTAATCCTGGAGTTTCTCCATGTATTCACTTAGACTTGCAAATAACGAAGAAAATGTAAAATCTGGAGATTCTCCACTTAGCCACAACTGACAGCTGCAAGAAGGACAAACTGTGCAGGACAAAGGGAAAAAAAAAAAAAAAAAGAAAAAGAAAAGCTTAAAACAATAGCTGAAGCAATTATATCTTCCAATAACCCTTTCAACCACTGTCACACCTGCTTTCCATCTATCCTTATTAACAAGTCTAATATAAAAGATTAAAACCTAGACACTTGCAGAATCCAAACACTCATTACCAGCTGTTTTGTGCAGATGTCAAAAAATTAGGACTTTCAGGTGGGCTGTCTGAACCACAAAAAAAAACCTGCAAAATCTTGGGTCAGGTTTTTAATTTCCTCATATAAAGCATATTAAAAAAAAAGACTTGCTGGTTTGGAACAAAAATATAATTTTAAAAACCAGAAGTATGAATATTGTGGACATAGGGAGGAAAGAGACACTAAAAAATGAGAGGGTTTCAGCAAGAAAAATACATGTCTTCAAGATAGATGAGAACTTTCTGTTTCAAAGGTTTGCACTCCTGTACCATTCCAAGTAAAGCCATTATGTTGTGGTCCATGTTGTGAATTTTCAAAATTAGCAAACAGGTGTTAAATCTGGTATTTGACAGCTATAGCAATGACAAGCATTGTCTTCACAGCTGTGGTATCTGGCAGCCATTGTTGCCATAAGAAGTGCTGGCAATTGAAAGAACAATTTGCATTATTTTGCAATTGCATGGAAATTACTATTGTGCAGTTACTGCAGCCATCAGTCAACCCTTTGGGCAGAGTATTCAATATCTTTTGTATCAGTGGAGACAGTAGTCCATCTATCTTGTAAACTGGCACTTTGCATCAACTTGTTACTTGGTGGATTAGGTAAATGTGTGAACATAATCTCTGCAGCATCCTGAGTTATGAGCTCTTCAGGCTATTCTAGTTAATGATGGAATGAGACTGGAGCATCCACTGTGACCTTTCTGTCCAGCCTTGGGAGAGCACAGTCTCCTGATTGCTGCTTTTTGGTATAAGGTTCAAAGCTGAATTTTCACATGGAACTGAGAATTTCTGTATCTCCACCCTGAGACTTGATAGATTCTGATAATCAGACCCACAGGTGTGAAGTAAAGGAAAGGGGTTCTGATGCCAAGGCAAACTTTTCCTATTTAGAGTTATAGCTAATTCTGGGACAGATTAGGAACTGGCAGAGATTAGGAACTCCCTGGAATACTTTCTGCTTTCCGATTCATTTTTTTATTAGTGGCTGCCTGTGCATTACAAAAGGACCCCAGTATCACCTCCCTTTTATCAAAGAGGTTTCACAATATTTTTATACATATTTTCATACCAAGACTTCAATTCCAGGCACAAATTAAAATATTTTACTTCCAAAATATTTTTTTTAAACTAATAGAACCAGAGTATTGCAGATACTTCTGTTCCATTATTCCTAGAAAGAAAAATATTATTTTTTAGATATGACTTTGTAAAACCCACAGGGCCACATATGTTTTTCAACCTTTGTGTTTTGTAAGTGGAAGACTAAAGAGCACATTTCTAATGATTTGTTCATCAGAAAATGTTCCAATAGAGTTATAATTAAAAACTAGGTGTTTTAAAAAGAAAATTTGTAAATCAAACTGTTTGCTTAACTTCACATTTAAATATATCCTAATAAGCAGTGTATTTCCACAGTGAATCTGCCATAAATCACTTTCTGGAATTATTTATATTTTTGGAATACACAACCCCAATACATAAATATAATGTTTAGATTGATTTATTTTAGTATTTATACACAGTCTGTTCTTCAAGCTTCTGGGCTTTTAATTAATCTGGATTTGAGGCATAAATTCTTTATGCTTTGATTAATACCAAGCAGGTTTTATTTAATTAAAGAGACAGACTGGTGAGAGACATTTTAATCAAAAATTTCATATGCATACAGTACATCTGTATTTTTTAATACAAGCTCAGGCACATTAAAACAAGATTTATTCTTTCTCAGCTGTTTTC
The DNA here is from genome assembly GCF_903797595.1 of Erithacus rubecula. Classification (NCBI taxonomy): domain Eukaryota; kingdom Metazoa; phylum Chordata; class Aves; order Passeriformes; family Muscicapidae; genus Erithacus; species Erithacus rubecula. Next base: position 10,604,594 of record NC_136689.1, on the reverse strand, counting down.
CTTTTTGAATTATGGCATATTTCTGGTTCATGTGAGGAGTTACCTTCATGCACTCGTTTGATCTCCTGCCTCCTCTCTCCTCAGAACAGCAGAGCGAGGAAATAAGATGAGGTGACAGGAACAAATGGAAAAAAAGGACAAAAGTAAACTAATCACATGCTGAAAAAAAAACTTGTTAGATATCCCTGAATATTTAAAAGTAAAAAAAAGTCATAAAATCCACTTTTTGAGGAGCAAAGTAATTCCACAAAAACACATGAAATTTCTTATAAATGGAAAACTAAATTCTACAAAATAATATTATATGGTCATATCATCATTACCTTTTCAGACACAGCTAATTTGTTAATTTTAAAATTGCATGCATTCATTTTTCTGTAGCAAACAACTATCCCAGAGTAAAAAACATTTCGCAGAGGTTTTGTGTCAGCCTACCTTGTGTGTATATATGGTCATTAACATAATATCTTAACAACTTTTGATTTTTCAGCATATTTATTTACTGCTCAACTCTATGTTTGGGTTTTAACATCTGCAATATGACAAAAAAAGTATTTTTAAAGATATAAAGTATGCTCTTCACAATTCATAACCAAGTTATAGTCTTTTCATTTGTCACAGAGCTGGACTCCCAATTAAGAATTCAAAGGACTGTAGTTAGAGAAGACTGCAGGACTTTTGGAAGGATCAGATCAGTTCAAATGAATAGTAAGTAAGATCTCTCTTCTCCTGGAAGAACTAAAAACATCTGGGTGCAGCATTTGAAGACATGGTTTAATGGCAAACATGATTGTGGTGGTACTAGCCTGATGTTGGATTTCATGATCTTAGAGGTCTTTTTCCACCTTAACAATGCTATGATTCTGTGATTCTATGATTCTGTGATACTATGATTCTGTGATTCTCTGATTCTATGATTCTGTGATTCTGTGATTCTGTGATTCTGTGATTCTATGATTCTGTGATTCTCTGATTCTATGATTCTATGATTCTATGATTCTGTGATTCTGTGATTCTATGATTCTGTGATTCTGTGATTTTGTGATTCTGTGATTCTGTGATTCTATGATTCTGTGATTCTATCTTCCATACCATTGGTTAGAACTGAACATACAAGAAAGAGAGCAGACAGTGGCTGCAGAAATGTTAATGTTTTCGTTACTGATGCAAACATTTTATCAATGAGGACAATGTGCAATGCAAGACAGCACTGAGACATAATCATGGGGAACATTTGCCTCTCCCTGCTCTTGATTTTACCTTGCTTGGTCTCTGAATGTATGCTGCTGTGCTCAGCACCTCACATTTGAATAAAACCTAGGTTTAGCAATTTGTCATCTTTCAAAGGATATGTTTCAAAGATGGGAAGAGCGAGTTTTTTCAAATTAATGGCTATTATGGCTTGTCTATTACAGCAAACTTGACTATTATACTTCCACTGAAAGATGCTGCCATAATTATTAGAAGTGTTGAACAGTCAGTTTTCCCCAGAGGAAAAACTTTACCTTATTCAAACTCAGCCAAGAACAAAGCTGAGAGTTTACAATACTTTGTTTGCACACCAATTTTTACCCTTGTTATTGCCCAACTTAATTTTTGAGTTTTCGGAAACTTTTTTCTCCCTAAACTCACTGATTTGGAAGGAAAAAATACGATAGATGAAGATCCATTAAATCTAGACATGATATCTATACCGAAATTAATTCATTCTATATTCCTTTATAATCAAGAAAACAAAAGAAAAAATTGTGAAAGTGCTGTCTTGGTACTCATCTGTAAGGACTATTAAAATTAGGTAAGACATATGTCAAATTTTCTGAGTATAATGCAAAAGTTAATGGATCCCATCCCATGACTACAAGAGGAAGAACAGAAACCTGTGTTCAAGAAACAATTTTTACTGTTGCCTTGCCAGGAGACATTTATAATTGGCTTGGTCATAGGTGCAGGTAACTATAGGTATATAACTGACAGCAGGTAACAGCATCATTGTGGACAGCAGCTCACATTTTTACAATGATGAACAGAACCACATTTCTTTAAATAAACACCAGGATTTCAAAAATCAATGCATATCTAGATTCTGAAATTCTGTGCCTAATAAACATTCTGGAAACAGAAGGAAAATCTGTGACAGTGTCACTACTTGAACCTTAAAAGCCTAGGAGTTAATTTTTTTTTAAAATAACAAAGGCCAGAAGTTCTTTTTCCTTGTTTTTATTTGTTTTTGTTTTTGTTTTTGGTTTTTTTTGGTTGGTTGGGTTTTTTGGTTTTGGTTTTTTTTTTTTTTTTGTAAAGGAAATACCTCCACACTACCTGATTAAAAGAAGTAAAATATGACCAGAGGCGTCCAGCCTGCTTCCTGGGCATTCTTGGAGATTGCCAGTGCACTTCTAAGAGCTCCACAGAAGCTGAATGAGAAAAGCAGTTCACAACATATGATATTGCAAGCAGAAAGAAAAGTAAGGTCACAAATAGAAAAAAATAAAATTGAAAACCTCTGACCTGGATTCCCAAGGTAACAAATAATGCCCTCTAAAAACTAAAAGTCCTCTTTTTAATAACAATCAACCATCATTAGTTAAATCAAAAATAAATGCAGGATTAACATGTCATGCATTATAACATCATTCAAACGCAGTTCACGTGGGGTCTGGAGATAAAATAGATTAGACAAGTGGTTTTAAAAAAAGGAGAATTAGCAATTAATTTTCTTTTTCATTGAATTTGAGAGCAGATGCAGGAAGTTTTTTCTTCCTTCACAAATCACAATCCCCACACGTTCCAGTTTAGTGTCCCCAGAATACATTTGTGCCAAGACATTTCTGTGTTCAAGTTGTGCAGTGACTTGTAGAGAAAACAGCCACAGAGCTGCTCTGAATCCCTATCTCTGACATGCTCTCAAACACTGATTTATTGTGTTTCCTCAGCTGCCTCAAGGGTCTCTTTTCACGTTTTGCATCAGCTTATACATGAACAGCACTCCTAAATATTATGCTACAGAATATTCACCAGTGAGATGAGCCACCAGAGCCTCTCAGAATTACAAACAGAGGAGGCTGGTTGTCACTGCTGTTCTGGGCTGGCTGTCACTGCTGCTGTGTCTGCTCATTGCTCTCCATGTATAAGTCTTGGTTTATCTCTACAGTCATTTCCTGCAACATCTGTACCAGTTATTTGTACAGAAATTTGTTATAGAGAGGACTTCATGAACACGGCTGCCTACAAGGCAAAGTTCAACACCAGACAAGATATGAATGACATATATGCTTTATATGTCATCTAATAGATAATTTCCCTCTCATTATCATTCAGAAGAGCTCTGGGCTAGACCTACATCCTCTGTTTTCGGTAGAGGCCAAAAGCATCTCTCAGCAGGAAAATGATCTTTGAAGGTGTGAATGATGAACAGATTGTTGTGTGTTTATTGCAACTCCAGTTTGGGCTTAACCAAGAATTAACAATATTTTATTGTCTTAGGGATGTTTCTTAGCACATCTTTTCAGAAATCATATGAAGTGCTTTACAACTTTTCAGAAAGATATGATTCTGGATTTTGAAAGAAATTCCTAAGCAAGATGGTTGGCAAAGGAATTTGAATGTATACTTTTCAACATAACCTCACTCAAGCTTTTGTAAATCATATATTTTGCACAAATACCTATAGAAAAAACTTGAAGGAGAAACTATTCTTTACAGTGAGGGTGATGAGGCACTGGTACAGGTTGTCCAGAGAAGCTGTGCCTGCCCCATCCCTGCAGGTGTTCAAGGGCAGCTTGGATGGGGCTTTGAGCAACCTGACCTAGAGGGAGGTGTCTCCCCTAGAGGGAGGAGATTGCAGCAATCTCCCTTAAGGTCCTTTTTAACCCAAAACATTCTATGGTTGTGTGATTCTATTATGATGGTTCATGATAAGCTGAAAAACACAACTAAAGAGTAGTTAAACAATTTGTGTATCCCAAATGTGTTGAGAATCTGCCAAAAGGAAAAAATTTTACAAGTGTCATGTGGCTGTGTTTCTCAGTTTTCCTTATAACTTTCTGTGCTGGAAAAAATCCTCTTTGAATGATTTAAAACTGATTTAATAAAAATTTCAGTGGAGATTGATTTGTTTTTATAAGTACAACTCATGTCTTATACTGTGATTCATTTGAGGAGGATTAGTTGCCAAATATGTAATAAACAACAAACAATTGTGTTCTGGTACATCATTGAGTAGTAGAAACTGAATTTATTTGGCTTTTAAAATAATGTCCTAAGCATTCTGCAAAGTCCAAATACTGCAAAGCTCATGAAGGTCTTTCCAGAAAGTTGTCCCTATTTCCACTGAATTCACTGAAATTCTCTGTGAAATTAGACCCAAATTTTGTATTAGCTTCATGTAGTCAAAAGATTTTTTATTACACTCACTTTAAACCACACTCCTCTTCATTGACAGTGTCATGACTATAAAAGCAAGTGATGCTATTGAGGCACTTGATGTTCAGGTCAGATTGAGCAATGAAGGTAATGTTTACTTTTACTTTCAGATTCATGACAACACCATGATCCACAGTTTTACCAGAGTAAAGTGTACAGCTCCCAGGCATTGCACTTTCTTCACAACTTATGTCTCTGTGATTTCAAAGAGTTTGAAGATCATGATATACCAATATAGAAGGTTTTTGTTTAGTTGAGAAAAATTTGAATTTTTTATCAACCAGTAGGGAACAACATGCTATTCTCAGGCTAATGTTTATTGATGGGAACACATTTTAATATTTTTTTTTTAAAGCAGCAGAGTAATGTACTTTTTCTGAAAAGAACAGCACCACACAACAATTCTGTCTTTATGCATATATTGTTTTTCCACCCTTTTTTAACAAATTAACACTGAAATTTATTGATTGTATTCACAGAGAAGAGAGTTTCAGTGATCCAAACAGCAGTCAGACTTCCTGTCTAGAATGAAATTTTGAATTTCACTAACTACTTTATTACCAGAAATTGTTGGAAGAAACATGTGTTCTTGGATGTTAATTAATAGCTCATTATTATTATACAAATTAACTTGGCAGCACTATGTGCCATATATTTGTGGAATAATGAATTACATTAAAGGGAAGCCAAGATGGCAAATACTGAAGTGCTGCATCTGTTATCTGCTTCTTATAATGCATAAACCTTTCCTAGGGCGTTAAATAGAAATCCTAATGAGAGGCATACTAGTGTTAAAAGGGGGATAAAAGGAAGAGTAGGGAGAAGGATAAAGAGCAATTCATGTATAGCTTGAAGAAGCAACAGCTCCCACAGGTTTTGCTCTAAATAGATTGTCATAAAAGATGGGAAAGCTGACAATAGTATGCACTGTGGTGTGAGTTTTGTGTCTGATCTCAGAAATTAACAGCAGCAAAATTCTCATCCCAACAGCTCTGAGTATTCCCTTCCCTTCCCTTCCCTTCCCTTCCCTTCCCTTCCCTTCCCTTCCCTTCCCTTCCCTTCCCTTCCCTTCCCTTCCCTTCCCTTCCCTTCCCTTCCCTTCCCTTCCCTTCCCTTCCCTTCCCTTCCCTTCCCTTCCCTTCCCTTCCCTTCCCTTCCCTTCCCTTCCCTTCCCTTCCCTTCCCTTCCCTTCCCTTCCCTTCCCTTCCCTTCCCTTCCCTTCCCTTCCCTTCCCTTCCCTTCCCTTCCCTTCCCTTCCCTTCCCTTCCCTTCCCTCTCTCCTTTCTGTCAATATAAAGGAAATCAGGCTGAATTCATGTATATCAAAAGAAATAAGTTATTCACTAGGAGAATAATAGTCAATGTGTTCATGAAGTAAATACACTCTCCAACAACTCCTGACTTTTTTCTAGTTTAACTCAAAGAGAATTTAGACTTTCCATTCACTTCTTTCCACCAGTCAAGCTTTTGTTTTTTTGTACTAAAGTATCAAAATCTAGAACCCAGTGTTCATGTTCCTTAATTAAAGTGTACAAAATTTCATACATTTAACCTCCAATTCAAACATTCTTATATTATTTTCTGTGTACTCATTCCCAACAGTTTGCTTTGTCCCTGATTTCATTAATTACTTAAAACTAAATGAAAGATTTGTTTGTGGGCCCTATTCAGAATTTTTAATCTCTGTATTAATTTCCCAGTATTTATAGACAGTTCTAATTTTTTGTAATTAATCATTTTTATAATTTGGCATTTTTTAATGTAATTTCTCTGAACTTTTATATATCCTAAGTATGGTATATTGTATTCTCTGCAGTTCCATTCTTTGTCATATCTACTTTACACACTCTCTACTTAATCCTAGTAGCAAGAGATTCTCTACTACTTCTAGAGATTAATATCAAATTAATCTGGCCTGAAAGGTATTCCTTATAGGTGTTTCCACCTTCTGTGGAAAGGACAACTCCAATTAGCTTAATTTAATGGCTTTTAAAAATTTAATTCCAGAAGGCATTCTGACCCATAGGCTTCCCTAATGGTTTCCCTGACCTTCTCATATTCTACCTTTTGTAAATCTGTAGTTGCTAGTTTTGTTTTTCCAGGGTTGTTTTTTGTTTAGGCTTTTTTCTTATCTCTCTAATACTTATGAGAAAAAAATGTTAAACCTTTATTCATTTGATTGGTACAGAAATCTAGAAGCTTTTAAAATCAGTATCAGTAATGATATTGCATATTCTATCTTTAAAATGTTCAAGAATTTAATAATAATGCAATTTCTAGGACTGTTTATTTCTCTAAATATGCCATGTTCACAATTAAACCCAACTCTCACTATCTATTGAAAATTCTTATTATAGTCTCAAGAACTCCTTGTACTCTTGTTAGGAACCAAGGAATTTCTATTTTATCTGCTCTGCAATGTCTTACTTCTAAAAAAAATCATGTTACTTAAAATGTTACAAAAATCTGTGCACACTCCTATAGCTATAAAACTTCATTCTAACTATTTAAAAGGGGATATTTTAGTTTTATTTCAGATTTATTTCAGATAAATCTTCAGTTTGGTCAGGTGCCTGAGATGACTTCGGGTGCAATTGTGCATCCAGGAATAATATTTTGATGCAGTTTGCATTTTCTAGTGAACAGTCCAGCTGATGCTTCAGAGCAGTCTGAAGTGAGGAAAAGAAATGCCACAGCTTTCCCAAAGTATATTTTACAGATTAATCATCTTATAAAGTTTTCAGAAAACCAGCTGTATAGATAGATATGTCAGTGACATCTCACTTTGAAAAGCAAAAATGTTAGATTTTGTCTAGTTGTATGTTATATTTCTTCTTATTTATTGGGCAGAAAACTGAATTGTCAGTGTATCAAATCACCAGGGCAGTAAGAAAATGTCTTTCTTTCTTTTTTTTTTTTTATTTTCAGCACTAAACAGTATTCTTCAAAATTTCTTTCTCTCACATTTAGATAGCAAAGGGAATTATGATTAAATGTGCCTTGGAGAGATGAAAGGTACAAAAAGTCAACCTGAATACAGCCTAGGGAATGTGAAGGCTGTGAAATTATCTGATAACTCTAAAGTCTGGAACTAAAGCAATCCTGATATTATCAATAAAGGGGGTTGGTTGATAACAGCTTTGCCTGTCAAAAGTGGAGACACTTTCTTTGATGTCACCTTAACATGGACCTTTCATTTAAGTTTCTATTCGCCTGAGATAAACCTACCTAGGCAATTTCTATCACTTTTTAAATTTTTTGTCATTATAGTTAAATTAACCTAGAAAACTGAATCATTATTTTATGAAGTTCAAAGTAGAATAGTTTAACAGAAATTTTGGTCTGTGGAGTAGGGATATTCAGTGATATCCTGAATTTTAAAATTAAAAAAAAAAAAACACCCAAAAAACAAACCAGTAAACCAAATTTTCTCTGAGTTAGATTTGTATAATGGGGAAAAAACACTGGAATTATTTATCCACTTAACAGGACAAGGGGAGAAAAATAAGACAAAAAGATCTCTGCGAGTCGAGATAAAGAATGGGAGATCACTTACAAATTACCATCATGGACAAAACAGGCCTGAGTTTGGAAAATTAATTAAATTTATTGTCAATTAAACAGAGTGGGTTAATAAAAAATAAGAACAGATTAAATACTACCCTCCATCTTTCCACCTTTTGTCGTTTAACCCCAGCCAGCATCTCAACCCCAAACAGCCACTGACTCACTAGTCCTGCTGCCCTGAGTGGGATTAGGAAAAGAATTGGAAAACTAAAAGGCAGAAAATTCATGGGTTCAGAAAAGACAGTTTATTTAATAGGTAATGCAAAAGTCATGCACATAAAGAAGGTAAAAAAAGGAATTCATTCACTGATGCTGGAAATAAATCACACTGAACATCCCTCTCTCTCCCAGGTTTATGTACAAGTAGGACACACATGGTGTGGGATATCCTTGGGTCTGCTGGGGTCAGCTGTCCCCACTGTGTCACCTCCCAGCCTCTTGTGCACCCCCAGCCTCCTCACTGGTGGGGCAGGGTGGGAGGAGGGAAATTCCTTGGTGCTCAGCTCTGGGTAAAACACTGATCTGCTATCAATGCTCTGTTGTTCACAAAGCCAAAACAACAGCACCATAAGAGCTTCTGTGTAAAAGACAGTCTCCATCCCAAACAGAACCAGCCCACCTCTCTTCTTCTCAGGCCTTCCCACATCAAACATGACACCAAAATAGGTCAAAAAGCATAAGAAGTATATTTCCAAAACTGCTGGTGGTCATCAAAAGTTGCAGCAAGAGATGGGGTTTTTTTTGGTCTATAACCTCTATCTGTCTGTTACTGCAATGCAAACTGCTGGATTATGATAAATTTAGTGCTCCAAAATTCAGTTCAGTATAATATCAATTCCTTATTTTTTTCATGTGCAATAGGAAAAAGTCAGATAAATATTTCATACTTTAAAGACACAAGCAAGGAATCTTTGAAAACTCAGCTGATGTCAGGATTCCACCTTCAGACACAAAAAGACAGAGTTGGTGACCCAGTTGCTGAAGTTCCTGTCTTACCTTTGATGTCTCCTTTTTTCCCCTTAAATGGAGAGAGGCACAGATTCACACTCCATTAGTATTTTAGGTCCCATTTTAAAATGTGAGGAAACAGATAAAAACAGTAAGAGTATAGTAAACATCAGAATCCCTTATTCAACACCTGCTTAAATTTTGTAAGGTAGCCACTATTAAGTAACTATAGCTTAAAAATTATTCCCTAGTGTTTGTCAACAGGAATTTCCTGATAATTTTCAGTTTCCAATAGCATTATACAATTTATTTGTGTAATTTTATATTTCTTTGTACCACACTCTATGTCAGCAATTTTTGCACCAGAAGAAAATATTATTCATTTGATGAACAGTTTCTAGATCTCAGTATAAAACATCACCTAAACAAAGTCTCAAGTAGGGTTTAAATGAAATACAAGTTTTCCAAGGTACTTCCTGACCATGACAACTCTTTCCAGTAAGAAAACTGACTTTTCCTGTAATTTCCATGTCTTGAAGTATATTTTTTCACTGCCAGGTGTTTTCAGGGAAGGGATTCCAGTAGGTCCTGCTTTCTGAGTCATTTAGATATGGTCAATGATTATAGTCTCCATATGAATAATTATTCATAATGTATTTAATTTCTTACAAAGAAAAGTTGAACTACATCAGTAGGCCCAGGAGCTCATTCATAATTTTGAGGGGGAGATAACCATTAGTATTTAGGCTTAAAGCAGAATGCACTGCTAGAAGAACATTTTGTAGGCAAGAGTTTAGTTTTGTTTCAGGAAAATGACAGACTGTGCTCTTTCAGAGCCTGGTTAAATTAAACCAGATTCAAATCTCTTAGGTAAAACAAATGCATGTCTTAGGCTGATTCTTATAATTTATGAAATTCCAGATATTACACTTATTTTACAAGAGAACTTTCTACAGGGGCTAATACCATTGATATTATCACCCAAACATGAAAGTGCTTTCATTTTCTGTATTCCTATATCTGCTGACATTTGTGAGTCTACAGACAAAAATAAAACCTTCACCTTCAAACAGCATCATACAGTCACTAAAATTCCCTTTTCCAAAAAGCCCAGGGTAAAATCTGCCATTATCTTTTGAGTTCTCTTCATGACTGGACATTTGAAAGTCCCAGTATAATCATATAACCTTTCTGCACTGAGCTGCATGAATCAGCCCTGTGGGGCTCTCTGCAAAATTTCCTTTCAGGGTGTTTTGAACATCTCAATGAGTGTTGAAATGTCCTATAAGTGAAACCACAGGAGGTTACTGAAGATGCATCAACTCCACAATCCTGCACTTTCAAATTCCCTTTCAGCACTGTTTTTTCAGTGTTGATTTTTGAGAGTCCATATGTGTGTATATTTCAATATATTGAGAAGAAAATTCTTGTTGTTGGTTTTTTTGTTTTTTTTTTTTTTTCACTGAAGGTAGAATATTTCTTTATGTTCAGGAATATTGCCATAGCATTTTGTGGAAAAATTATTTCAGTTTGCCTATTCTACTGAGGTCTGGGTTCCCAGCTGAAGATACCCTACATTCTCACTCCCTGAGGTATTATAACAGCCCTTCTCAGAACATTTGGGTTTCTTTTTATCCCCTGCCCCTCACAACCTTAAGTTCTTTTTTAAATTTAACAGAGAAACTGCTTGCATAATAAGAAATACTGTAAAAAACAATCAATCAGACAACAACAAAACAAACCCAAACAAAACAAAGAGAAAATGATGATATTCTATAAAACTTCAAGGAGAGACACAAATCCCTTCATTAACAACATTGATACATACAAAATGAGATATGGTATACAGAGAAGAATAAAGATTATGAAGGTAATAGAGTACACCATATATGAAATGTGTTTCTAGAAATTAAATTAAATGAAAGGAAATCCCAGGTTGATGTGTAGGAGGTGGCATGTAAATCACTTTACGTGTGAAACTGCTAAGATAATTAAGATGTCTTATTTCATGTTAAATAAGACATGTTAAATCCTCATGAGTCACACTAAAATTAAGAATCTCATTTTACTATCTGCAGAAATTCTTTAGCTGTTGCAATTGGTCCAACTTCTGAATAGAATAAGATTGGTATAATTAGGGTGAGACATCTCCTTAATTTTAAGGCACCATCTTTTTTTTTGTGGGTAAAGGCATGCTGATCCTCTGAATCCACTGAGCAGAAATTAAGCACAGTACCATTAGTCAAATCCTGCTTAAAGCCTATAACTCTGTCTGAAGAAATCCAGTATTTTAATTAAAAAAATCACAAAGCTCAAATTACAATTTGCTAGCTGAAATTTATATGGGAGATTTGCCTGCCCAAATACATTGTCTCAACCTGGGAAATGCCATGTGAGGAGGAACACTTAGAGAAAAGGCATTAGTGAAAGAGTGAATATATCAGAGAATCGCAGAAAGGACACACAAGGATCATGGGGTGCAACCCTTGGCCCTGTGTAGAACCCAAAAAATCACATCAAATGCCTCAGACATTGTCCAAAAGCTTCTTGAACCCTGTCAGGTGCTGTGACCACTGTCCTGGGGAGTCTGTTCAGTGCCCAACCACCCTCTGGGGAAAAAGCCTTTTTTATAATATCCAGCCTGAACCTCCCCTGACACAGCTTCAGGCCATTCCCTCGGGTCCTGTCACTGTCACCCCAGAGCAGAGATCAGAGCCTGTCCCTCCTCTCCCCTCTCAGGAATCTGTACCTGCACTGAGGTCTCCTCTCAGTCTCCTCCAGGCTGAACTTGGAGTGACCTCAGCCTCTCCTCACACAGCTTCCTTTCAAGCCCTTTCACCATCTTTGTTCCCCTCCTTGGGATGTTCTGTCATAGTTTAATATCTTTTTTACACTGTGGAGCCCAAAACTGCAACACAATATTCAATGTGAGGCTGCCCCAGCCCAGAGCAGGGCAGGACAATCCCTCCCTTGCCTGGCTGTGATGCTGTCCCTGATGTCCCCGGCACTGCTGGCTCATGTTCAACTTTCCATCAACCAGGAGCCTCAGGTTCCTTTCCACAACCTTGCTCCCCAGTGTCTCATATACATCATAACTATTTCTGCTACAAAGTATAATATTTTACAGTTATAAGAAGTAGAAAAGCACTCATGTTTAAGCACTGATTGTTCCTTATATTTGTCTTTAAATAAAATATCTTTATATTTCCAACCAAGAGAGATGCTCACTCTACATCTAATGCAAATATGAAATGTTTTATATTTACCATATGCTATAGTGCTTCAACAGAAATGAGTCCTTCTGTTTCACTCTCTCCTTTCATCCATATATTTTCAAGCAGATTTTCACTTCCTACAGAACAAGTAGACAGTGCAACCAATCTTTGACAGCAAAGTTGCACTGTACATGACTCAGCCATTATCTGAAATGACAGCAAAAGTAACTAACTTGTTAATTTTAAGAATCACTGGAAAAGTCAGAACAACATCTGCTCCATCTGCCTTGTCATGACTGAATATACCCATCCATTCCTGTTGTCTATTTTCCCTAAGAGTCTTTTACGAATATGAACCTTCATTGTATCAAACTCTGCCACCTTAGATTTCAAAAGATATTCTGTTGCCTTGACAGAATAGTTACACAGTCCAGAGATTTTTATGTGCCATTTCTAACATATTTCCCTTATTATAATAGAATTCAACCAACCCCCTTTGATGCTATATAGTGGACATAATTTTATAGAATAAGATATTGACACCACTCCTAGCTATAGGAGAACATATTTTTTCTCCACTTAATCAGTTGTTTCCTGAACATTATCAAAATAGTTACTCATAACTGATCTCTTGTTGCAAGAATTTCTTTTCACCAGTGTAAAGCAGATATCAGAGACTGAAGCAGAAGAATGAGGTAGCCACTCTGTGTTCATTGAAGTGATTGGATAAGGCTGAGAGTAAAACCCTTGCATAACAGTTTATTATGTGCTCAAAGGCAAATAGGTGCAATTCATCCCAATAAAGTGGGAAGAGGCTTATTAGCATCACTGTGTTTTAGTTACATTTGCAACTGGAAGTGATAATTTTCACAACTCTTATGTAACTGAGATTATCTGCTGTTGGCAAGGCTTAATAGTAGTCTCACTGTATTCTTCCACTTATTATATTGATACTTGAATTATTTCTGATAAACATAAGACATTTTGATTGAATTCTGAAATAATAAATTGAATTATTGAAACTAAGAATTTTTACTATCTTTTGTAGCTATGGATTTACTGTATTACTAGGTGTATACTTAAGTATTATTGAAATAGGCACCAATAAAATAAATGGTTTGTTTTACAGCTCCTCACCAAGCACAACTCTGTGTTTAATATAGCTTCACAAGCACCAGACAGCTCATACATTCTTAAGGCAAACAAGGGTCATTTGAGCATGTTCCCGTTGTTAAATCCTTACTAAAATGAGCTGAGAGGGTGGAGAAGCATTTCCATGAAATGAGCAGTCACACACATTTTACCCACCTTGTCAACATGTCCCTTAAAGGTGCTCAGTGGTAGGAATGCCAGTACATCTTCAGCATATATATCCACATGGAAAATATAGAACATATTTCCATTTCCCAGTTTGTTCAGAGATTTTTCCAGAACTAATTCATAGGCTTCTCATTCAGGTCTGACCTTCACCAGGAATGTTTTCCACAAGAGCACAGCTGGAAAAATTTTAGCAAGATTCTTTGATTTGCTTTTGCCAAAAATGCCCTGAAATGCAATGGAACACTATGCTATGGGACACCTCTCATCTGCACTTTCCACAACATTTTTCTAGCAATAGTGACATCATTCTTATGAAATCTTTAGCTGCTGACTGATATATGTGCATTTAGCCCAAAAAGCAAATTAATCACTTCTGTTCTACAATTATGCAATTTCTGTAACAATGTAGACAGCAACCACATTTACCAGTGTCATGTATTAGATGACTGGGAAACTAAAAGTTTGTTACTGCTACATTATCTTACAAGGGAAATAATGATTTTCAGCTGCATTCAGTAACATAAACAAAAGTTAACACAAAATCTTCCCCTGGAGATCCAGGCAGTGTGAACAACTTGCCAGCAAGAATCCACTCACCACCTCAGGGCACCTGGAGCTGAAAGAGTTTTATTGGATCTATTCAGTACCACCAAAACACACATATGTGCTTTGGGAGAAGTTGGGTACAGTTAGAGTCTCCATTACATAATGGAGCCTTGAATTTTAGAGAGAGCATTACCAGCCTTAGTATCAGTGGTTGGTTTTGGTTTTTTTTGTTGTGTAGATTTTCCAGGTGGCAAGTGTAAGAAGTGTTGAAGAAGTATTACTCTTCTCCCTTCCCCCCTTGCCCTAACTCCTTTATTTCCTTGTTTACCACAAGGGATGTAATGATTTCTTATGCTGCAGAGAAGAAGAAAGCAACACTGTTGAGGCAGACAAAATTTTTTTTATGAAAGCTGTAGCAAACAATGCCTAGCCTTGCTATCTCTCATACACCATTCTCAACATTCCTTATGGAGTGTTTTATCTACTCTATGGGAAGACACACTGTATCAGAGCACAGTTGCTTCTATCAAAGCTTCTAGAGCTCAAAATACCTTTTTTTTTTTTTTTTTTTTTTTTCCCCATGAACGCTTTCTGCCACCCAGCAGATTTGCCAGTGCTCCCAACACAGATTTATCTCAGCAGAGTTGCCTTGCCCTCTCATAAAGGGACAATAGCTCTGGCTGAGTTCTGACATTCTAATGGCTGCCAGTTGGGCCTTTTTTCTCCATTTCACAGGAAATTTTCACACCTCTGAGTGGGCCATTTTTCAGTTGAATTTGACTTACAGTTCACAAATGGAGAGAGACTCCTGATAAAAACTCTCTTTAGAAGACAGTGCAAGAAAACACATTTCTGCATGGTGACAGGTTAATATTCTGCACATTGATTTGCTCCTAGCTCTCAGGGTTGGTGCCAAAGCCTTTTGGAAATTGGAGTCAACTTCTTTGAGAGTAGTGTAAGGGAATATATTCTCACCAGAGAAAAAGGGAAACAAAAAAGTTTTAGGAGGCTTCCACCTGCACAAAAAGTAGCAATTAGCCATATTACTACATTAGCAACCCAGATCCCAAAGAGTGGTTGTTCACAGCCATAGCAATGAATGGAACATTGTGCCTAATTTTTTGAAATAATTAATCAGCAAAGTATATTTTTATAATAATTAATCACTCTTTACACAAATTGAATTATCTAATAGAACAACTCCCAGAAATTCAGTCTTTGCTTCTCACTCTTTATCCTTACAGCATCAACTGATAAACTGAAGCCAGTCAAAACTAAAGCCTCAGTCCACAAAATAAAAATATGACAATGAAAAGTAAATACAAAATTCAGAGAAGTTCCTTCAGCCCTGAGAGGCAGTAAAATACATATAATCAATAATGTAAAAAATACACTTCTGGGAACTTTGTCAGAACTCTTAATTTCAATGTTTGGACTATATACTTTTACCCAGGCAAATTCTTTTTTTCCTTTTTTTCTTCTTTTTTCCTTTTCTTTTTATCTAACAGCCAGCATCCTCTTGTTCCCTGTCCATTTCCAGTTCAAAACTGTTTTCCTGACCATCTCAGTCACTTCTACTCTTCATTGATGATTACAGCCAAGCAGCTCCAGAGCACTCTCATTCCCTCTGTGTTCTCACTGATTAGCTGAGAAAAAAAAAAATTATCATACAGCAGCAATTCTTGTTAATCATGTCAGTCTCACAGGTCTGGCTGCCATCACTCCTCTCACCCCTGCTGAAGTGCATGACAGAAGGTGAAGCAGTAGAGCCCATTTCTGAAATTGTGCAGATGTTTTCTTTACCATCAATATCTAAAGAAAAGAGCTGGGAAGGTCTCTCGAGTATGAAGCTGGGTTTTGACAATTTTGAATCTGAGTTTTGGCTTGGAAGCAATCTCTCAAAATGATTTGAACAACTACTAAACCCCAAATTTTTGGATTAGGCATAGTGATGAGGACTCTGTGATTACAAGGTTTTATACAAGAGGCAGAGTTTGTTTTTTTTTCCTTTGGTTGTGGTATTTTGGGATTTTGTTGTTGTTTTGTTCTGTTTTGTTTTTAATGGGGAAATTTCTCTTCTCACTAAGAGAAGCCAAGAAAAGCAATAAAAAATGTCTTATTTGAATGACACTGTGCATGTGCACACTCTTCACACACTACTGCATATATGGTAAGAGAAATAAGCTGATTATTTTGCTGTGGATAAGTATAAAGTAATTTACCAGAATTAAAATTTTGCATACATGAGATAAAACACACACTTTCTCTAAACAGTGCTATTTTTATTAGTTCAATAATAAGTGTCCAGTCATGTGGAAACTATCTACTAGTGAACACTTTAAAAATATTAATTTAATGTTTTGCTTTGTTATCTAAATATCTTTTTGCTGCTTATTTAAATGTATATTTTATGTTCTATTTTGACTGTTCCTATTCAGTACTATGATATTGTTTGGGCACAAAATTATTAAATATAATTTATTAAATTAAATGTGGCACTCGAGGACTTGGTTTAGTGGTGGACTGGGCAGTGTTGGGTTAGTGGTGGGGACTAAATTACCTTAATGTCTTTTCCAACTTAATTCTGCACTTCTATTATTATATTTTATGCATTACATACAGGGTTCTTTGTTGAAGATGATCAACCTAGGAGTTAGACATTAGCCTAGACTATAAAAGTGGAGGATATTTCAGGAGAGAATCCATTTCATTGCCTTACTTTGATTTTTCCACAACTACTTCTGATGGACATTTGTCCATCCTGTTCTGGAAAATGCCCTACTAAAGCCTATTAATATGTGGTTTTTTTCCCATTGTCTCATTAGCCTAACAGTTAGGGAGATCAACTTTAAGCTTGTCTTCTGTCCCAAAATGATGTTCTACTTTTCTTCTTACTAGGCAGAGACCACAAAACATAAGTTTGAACTGTATGAATACAGATGCTTTAAAAGACAGTCATGCCATCCCCTAAAAAGTGCCACAAGCATCCACTCAAGCCACCTCACTATATACAGCCTTGTAGTTTGTCCAGCTGTGAAATAATAACAACAAGAAAGTAAGTTTAAATAAATGCTAGCTTAATATAATGCAATTGTTTGTCATTGTGTACAATTATCTTCTGCATTTCACATCTTCCTGGGAATCCTGAGGTTATGTTGCCTGGTTTGGAAGCAAAAATATTGATTTGATGAGCAATTCAGTATTGTTTGCTATGTCAAGTAGAGACAAGGGGAAAGAAAGTCTTAGCTTATATTTAAGGGAAATAGAACAGTTATAATATTACTTTTGCATCAGTTAGCCAGAATACCTTGGGATTTGTTGGTGACAATGAACATGTGAGTCTCTGTCTCTCCCATCCTGGTCCTGCTGAAAGTTTTATCCCCTCCATCCTCCACCAGGCAGAACCCAGGAGCAGGGAGGGGTCAGGCTTTCCTGTGAGCAGTGTGATACTGAAGGCTGCTGGCTGGGAGCGTTTCTGCAGTCTCATACTCACAGTTACTCACTAGCTGTAAGTGTGTTTCTTTTAATCACTCGCTCATCAAGAAGTTTCCCTAATCAAATCAAACATCAGAAATATCTGCCATATAGCTGAAATGAACTGTTCTTCGTTTTCATTCTAATTTGTAGATTGCTATCCAAAACTATTACATAATATTTAAAATAAAGTCACAAGAGGACCTATCAAGACACATGTCCTAAATCAGTAAGTTTGAAGAGCTCAATTCAAATTTTACTAAGTCATGAAAGCAAATTAAATGAAAGCCTTTGATTTCTGTATTTAAGATCAACAGATGAATTTTCATCAGTAGGAAAGAAAAGAAGTTTTATTATCATCAACTAATACCTTGGTCCATCACCAAACTAAAAATGTCACAAAAGAGATCTGTTTTTTAAAAAAATTGTAGTGAAAAAATTCTTCTGAAAAGTGAAAAGAAGCTTCTGCTTGATTTGCAGTGTTTTCCACATTCCTGAAACTCTTTTAGATTCACAGAGATGGATATCTGAATTCAAAGTCTACCTAAGCTAAAATAGAGGGAAAAATGTAATGACAATGTTTGATTACACTTTGAATTTTTGGGAAAATTTGCAATCCATACACATTATTGAATCTTATTAAATAATGAAATTACTTTTTAAAAGACTAAGAATTTATAGCATATATTTAACATTTAACCAGCTTCAGTGTATTGCTACAGCAGCATCAAACCTGTCATGATAGATTCTAAAGCTTCATTTCACTAAGTGATGGTTGCAATTACTTATTCAGTCTAAGTATTTTAGTACCCTTTGGCTGTGAAAGTCTTTTTTGATTAAAGGACATATGCCCCTTTTTCATTGCTTTTTATCCCTTTTATCAAACTTGAGAATATTCTAAAATATTTCAAAGTTAGCTTAGTGAACTAAGTACAATGCCTTACTTAGCTAGGGTGTGTGAGAATTTCCATCATGTGAGATGCTTTCCCCCTAAACCTAGCAGCTCTTTTCTCTTCCTATACCTATTTCATATGTCTTTATATACATAGGATCTTTAGAGATATTAGTTTGATAATTTAAAAATTAGCTTCCTCTTTTAATAAAGTAGCATGCAACATTTAAGGGAACAAACAGCCTAGGGCTTTCACCCAGAGTACTGCCACAGGACAAATGCTTTTCCAAAAATCCAGCCATTAAAAATGTGCCAGATCTGGCATGATGCAGTTCTGGCATGACAAGACCCAGTGAACAATCCACAGCATCCTTCAAAATTTACAGCTCACTGCACTGCTGTGCTCAAAATCTTGCTATCAAAGAATCAGAAAGGTTGAGGTTGGAAGGGACTGCTGGAAATTGTCCAGTCTGGGTCCTGCAGGGACACCTACAGCCAAGAATCATATTCAGACAGCTTATGGATATCTCTGAGGATGGAAATTCCACAACCTCTCTGGGCACCTCTCTGTGGCAAGCCTGTTAAAAAGGCTGTTTCCCTGACATTTTGAGTTACAAAATTAAGAGAAGACTGTTATGTAAGCTATTATTGCTCCACTGATTGCACTGATTTATAATATAATGTGATAGTGCTAACTATATGAATTTAACATTATCTAAGTTTCACCCACAATCCCTCCATCCTCTCCTGCCCCAAAACTGTTTTGTTATGTGAGTGCATTATTGTGAAAAGTAGTGAGCCTTATAAAAAGTTTTGATTTTCAAAAATTCTTTAGAGTAAATTCATAGGATGTTTGGGAAATTTGTTTCTAGTGTGTTCCCAAAAAGTTCTGCAGGGTTGTTATGCAGCTTCCAGGAAACCCACAATCTCTGTTAATATTTTCAAAATTAATTTTCAGATCACTTACACATTTATAGGAAATCCACTGACTAATAAAATCAAGACAAGGCTAAAAGGGATATTTTATATCTAATCCATTAGACTGAAAGACAATAACAAAATATTTTGATGCACTGGACTCAGAATCCCATAAATTAAAAAAGGAACTTCATAAAAAGTAAGCCACAGAAGCATAATTGCTGTAGTATGGTTGGCCTTTGATGATCACAAAGTTAGACTCCACACCTCAATACTGGAAATGTTAAAACATTCATCTTTTACTTTCCAGGCTCCAGCCCAGCAAAGCAATCAGCTTCAATAAGAGTTACCTATTCAGTGAAGCACTAAGGAAAAGTCCAGCATGCTCAAGTCCAACCATGTTCAACAAAACACAGCAGCATATGTTAAACTGTCAAGAGGACACCAGCACACGCCAGAAAAATGTCTTCTGACTCCAGATGAGCTGTTGAGACTGGATGACAGCTGCCCAGTACAAAAACTTTAAAGACCACGTGTAAATGAGCTCCTGTGAGGGGATGAGCACTCCCATGTTTCAGTGGGAGATCAAGGTACTCAGCAGAGTGGCAGGTCATGTCCATGAAGCATATTTATTTTGGAAAGAAAGGTAAGTTTGACAGCTTTGTCTGTGCCACAGCTTTCCCAGGCTGGGCACTGCACAGCTCACGGGTGTGGGATGGTTTTCTGCACTGCAGTAAGAAATGTACAAACCATAACTCAGGAAAAAAGTGCTGATTTGAGCTGATGTTTATTTATATTTTCACAGTCCTTTTATGCTGAAAAATGGGGCTTTGTGTCGCTGGACTTTTGCACTTTAGCTGTCCAATGAAAGCTGTTTTGTGTGTCTTGTAATTTTCACCCCCAAGAAACATGAATTCCTATAATTTCATCATTACACCACTGATACATAATACCTTCTGGTAACCCATGGTAACAGTGCTCCTTGTTTTAAGTAGCAGGTGTTGAGGACATGGCAAATGGCTGTAGATTCAGTTTAGACCACCTAATGGAGCTTTTAGGGCTAGTCAACATTTTCATTTAAATTAAGCCAGGATATTGTACATGCACCTCACACAGGGAGCTTTGCTGGAAAGCTGCAGGGATTCAATAAACCCTACATTACACAATCTGTCTCTGCAGACAATTTTAATACCAAGGGTCTAGGCTGCTTTTATGTCTGCCCTGTTTAGCTTGGGGTTTTTACATATGTTAAACAATTCAGACTGCATGGGACAAAATCATCCCTCCTTCAGCTCAGTCTTAATCAATCAATTTATTCCTGGGATGAACTGGTTCACTGTGGTCAGCAAGACAGCAGTTTAGGGTTTTTCTATAGAAAAATACATATCTCCATCTTGAAAAGATTTCCACTGATGAAAGGGGAGTCAGTGAGACTAAGCAACACAGTCTAAAAATTTCAGAAATTCATTATGCTGTACTAGGAGCTTGCCACAACTAGAATCACTAAGGTCAAGATGAGTCACAAAAAAATCACTATAAAGAAATGTGCTTTCTACATGTTTTTGATCAAAATGCGTTCCTACTGTCTTTGGTCATTCATTCTGTCAAAATTAATTTTTGAGTCTAGGCCATCAACAAAATAAGTGCATTTCCCTGAACACATTGTAAAGAATACAAAAGTCTTCCTTCTGTTACTTTCTGCTCTAGAGATGAGAGAATGAGGAGGAGGGAAGTGTTCAACCACAGAAGGAAGGCTGAAACTGGTTATCTTCAGATAGAATGATCTTTTAGTTGCTCCTATTTTTTTCTAAGTGCTTCAATCCTTGCAATTCTATTCCTGGGGAAAAAAAAAAAATGCAATGCAGCAAATTTGCAGAGAACTCAGGTAGTCTGGGACAACTAGATCTGTATAAGTAATTCTTAAATGCATTAGTTGCCTTTTTCAAATCTTACTCTAAAAAATTTGTAACTTTATAGGTCCTGAAAATTTTTTTGGCAGTCTGTGTTCATATGTTGGTATTAACTCCTTTCCAATGGCTGCAGATGCAGGTCAGAATAAATTCAGTATGGACCTACAGAGGCATTAGGGTGAGATATAAGGAACTGTTCCATTCCAAGATGCATTTCAGGTTCTCTGCCAAGAACAAACCTGAGAAAGCTTCATGATTTGGTAAATATATGATATCAACTCAAAAAATTTATAATCTTTTGTCCTTAAAGAGAACTTATGTATTGATTCAACACTGCTTCACTCTGATTTCAGGTTGTTGGTTTCTTCTGTGCATGGTTTTGTGGTGGTTTTTTTTGTTTTGTTTTTTGGTTTGGTTTTTTTTGTTAATTTTTGATTTTTTGTTTTTATTTTAAAAAGGAAATACTCAGTTGTCTAATTAGGGGGTTTTAATATCAGATTTATCCAGTGACTAACTTCATTAGATAGAGTCTGAACCTAAGTAATTATTTTATATCTAGCTTTTGCTCTAATTATACAAAACCCTGCTGAAATAAAATGTTAGGTTGAATTTGATAGAATTTATGTAGCATAAATCAATGACTTCTGTCTCTGCCACACTCCATTACATAATCCTACCTAGAGAGCAATGATATTAAACCCTGCCACAACTTTAAGGAATAACACAAAACATCATTGATTTCCTGCTATTCTTCATAAGTTTTAGAGAATTCAAAGCATCATGATTTTTTCCAAAAGAGCAGCCTGAGAATGTATTGTGTCACCAAGTCACAGGTTAACAGGTAGAGACGGCACAAGATTTGTGCATTGCACACAGTGCCACAACAAGGAGAAAAATACATATTTGGCTCCTAACTGATTGATATTAAAAGGATGTTTCAGAGACTGACAGAAAAGTAACTTTGTTTGTTTTTTTTTTTTTTTTTGTGGAGCTGCAGAAAGAATGTGTGAAGGAACTCTTTGAACACTTCTAGAAAGAGTTTCTCAATAGCAAGGTGTTGCATATCAGTGGAGCACTGTTTCATTATTTTTTTGAAAAATATGGGAATATCACATGCTGTTTCTTTTCTCTATATTAGGACTTCTTTCTTGTCACTATCCATGAAGAAAGACATCAACATGCCAACCCCAAGATGTTTTGTCACCTGCCTGGTTTCCTTTAGTAGTTTAGCAGATGGAACCATTTAGCTCTGTGATGCTCATATACAAAAATATATGCATTTTATAGATACTTTGAAAGGTCTCTTGGTTATTCATAAGTTACTCATATGTGGAGAAAGAGAAGACAGAAGGGGTTTGCAATGCTTCACATTCTTTTCACAGATAGTTTAAATAATAGGTCTGGGCTCTGGCACATTTTCATAATACTACTGAATAAGAAATTATTGTACATTGCCTGGCCTACAGTAGCTGTGCTTTCTTAAATTCTCAACTTATGGCAGGGTTGAATTATTTGACTTGGTTTAGTCTTAGAATTAGAATTTAAGTCACAGTGCACTCTCTGTCGTGTGCTGTAGACAATGCATGCATGTGTACACACAGCACTTGTGTGGTGCACAGTGCACCTGCAGTTGCTAAAGCTCAGCTGATACATGCACACATCCTTCATCTGAGCCATTATGTCATCCACACCCTGGACTGGTTTTTTCTTTTGCCTTTTAGGGTCAACACCTTAGAGGAAAGCTGTCCTTAACCACATATCAAACAGTGCAGTGCTATAACATGTCTCCATTCCCAGTGGTTTACTCAGCAATGATGCACAGCCAGAACTGGCATTTGACAGGGGATACCATTCTGTTCAGTTCACCTACTCTGCTGATGAACACACCCTTGAATTTGGAGTATTTTTAAAAGCAGTTAGCTTATTTTGCTCACTATTTCCATTGAAAGAATTTTTTTTTTCCAACTTCCAGATTCAATCTATTGAAACCAGTCTGTACAAGTGTTATCAGCACAATTGAAAAATAATTCTATCAATTATTCCTTGCAGGAGTTTAATTCCTTCATGTGGAAGTGAAGCCCTCTATCCAGCTATAGACAGCACATCCTCTCCATATCATGAGGACAAACAAGGAATAGATCTTTATTTCCTTCCAAGCAGCTGTGATTTCCTGGCTGATGCCCCATCAGCCCATATGCCCTGAGAGCACTCAGGGAAATCAGCATCCCATTTCTGCCTTGGCACCCTGCTCTGCCCTCTGACCTCAGCAGTGCTCCTCAGGCTTTTCCTTACATCTGAAGGGCATTTCTGGGAGCAGCAGTTCAGCCTGGAGTAAAATACTCTATAAACTGCTACCAAAAGTAAGACAAAGTAATTCTTCACAGGATAATTCTAAAATACATTAATTCGTGATAAAGTCTTCACATCACAGCACAAAAATGTGCAGGTGCCAAAAACTGAACAGTATTTATAAAAAAAAGAAATCTTAATCCAATTCAGATGCAAATGATGGTATTCCTATTTTGGTTTAGGGCTATTAAAATGTTATTAAAAGTTCAGGACAACTTTGATCAAATTTGTGCTTGCTTCATTAACATTTGTTCCACTGCTGAAGGAAAGAAAGGAGCTCTTTTGAATTACTGTTTAAGTAGCTTTTTATTGAATTGTCTACCCCATAATGTGCTGATTTTGGGGGAAGATTTTAACTGCACTATCTATTATGACAAAGACAAGAACCATTTAGAGTCTCATCCTCCATTTGTAAAATAATTCTCCTTTCTTACACATTTATGATTTAACTGATGTTGTAGAGGAATTTTAATCCATAAAACAGGCAGTATACATGACTCACTACCAATGCTAACCTTCTTTCCAGAAAGAGAAGATAGGTTTTGCACTTATGAGGCATCTAATTCTGTTAAAAATGAGCTATATCCATTCTAATAGCTTTTCTTTTGCTGATCACAGCACAGCTGTTCTTAATTTTGTTTCATCTTCCTCACAAGTGTTAACATGTATGAGAATCTGATACATATTTTCAAAATTATTTTTGTACCTAAAATAAGTGTGAATGCTTTTACACAGAAATAATATGTTTCCAAGACCTCAAATTGTGCTTAAAAATCAATTCTAATTTAACCTGTTTGTATTCTCATTTGGCTAAACCTGTTTTACACCATCTTGATATGAAAAGCAAGCCTTCAGGCCATATAGAATAAATGAGAATTTCAGGCCATGTGTAAGTGCTTTGCTGAATCAAGACTCAGTTACCAGACCATTACTGCTATATCATTATATTGCATTAGAGGCTTTAACAAACCCATCATAGCTGTTTCCAGACATCTGCTCATAAGTTCCAAACATTACAAGGTCCTGTCTTTAAAAAGTGATAAGAAATAAGCTTGTGTTTCAGTCATGTTAGATTCTATGAATTAATAATTCATTAATTAATTATTTAACCAAATAACACGTATTCTTAAAGAATAAGAAATAATAACATTCTTCCTTTTAACATATTAGCTCAGATACTTGCTAATACCTTCTGAAACTTTAAAAGAATGTGAAAGGATGAATGGAGGCTGTTAATGATTCCAAATGCCACAGAAAATTGAAATCTTCATCAAGTTCAATAATGAAGAGAGGACTCATGGAGAGATACTGAAGGTCTGTTCAGTGCTTCTGCTATGTCACAGAGTAAGGAACACACTTGTTTTTATAATTTTTACAAAGTTTTGCATGGTAGACTGACATAAGAGCTCTTCCTCTTACCAGGAAAGATGTTTCCTAAAAATTGCAGAATGGAGAGAAATGGGGGAAAACTTCATTAATCTATCACAAGGATTTTCAGAATTAATTCTAGGCATTGTGAAAAAGGAAATTATAAAATAAATGAAAAATATTTTTCCCGTTCTTTTACTGTTTCCTGAGGCTGATCATAGAAAAGAAAACAGAAAATTTGGATAAAATGAAAGCATTTCTATGAAACATTTTCTCTTGCAATGACTGGTAAGATATTTCTAGTATACTATTTAAAGTATTTCATTTGTCTTTAATCTTTAAAAATTTTAAAAATTCAAACTGATATTTTCTAAAATATATCTTTTGGAATAGGTTTAATTTTGGCCCGTAGTATTATATGTGCAATTTATGTTATGATGAATACATGTAAATACAATACAATCATTTGGCAATTTTGGTCTCAAAATGTGAGCTTCTTCTCTGTCTGCATTGCAATTGTACAAGTCTAACTATTGCAAGGTGTATCTCATAAGTCCAGCTTGCTACAGGAAAACATGAGAAAGGAAGCTACTTTTCTGGAAAAAAAAAAAAAGAAAAAAAAAAAAAGGAAAGAAAGAAAGAAAGAAAAAAGTACCCACAACCAACTAAAAACAACCAACCAATCAACCACAACAAGACCTCACCAAAAACAAAAATGAAAAATGATAACCACAGACACCCTGAGTGTCTTTCTGTCCTTCTCTAGTGCCATCTGGGAAAAGATTGTGATAATAAGAGGCACAAGGCATTCTTCTTTTTGCCCAGAACCACTGGATTTTCTCAAGCATTCTTGTGTATTGTCCAGGTTGGCCATGCAGATTGTGCATGACTAAAACAGTTCTTTGTCATAACAAATGAAATGAGAAGGAGACAGAACTGTTGTCCTTGAAAATGGGAGCTGGAACATCATCTTGAAATAAATTATATAAGGTGATAGAGTCTCAATGGGCACATCCTAAAGCAACCCCAGCAGATTTGCTTTAGCTCATATCTTTTTGATCAAAGATGGAGCTATTTCAAAATAATGTACTCTGATAGACATTCTATTTCTTAGACCTACAAAAGATGTTTGATCTCCGTTGCTTTGTCTTTCTTTGAAACCCAAAAATTTCAGTTTAAGTTTCAATTTGTTCTGCGAGTACAGGGAAAGGAAACATATCTGTTTTTATATTGCCATATCCATAAAAGCAGAAAATATGAATTCTTTGATTAAGGGATGACATTCTGTTTATATCAAAATCTCTGAGACTTTGGGAATTGGATTTCAATGGAGAAGAACCTAGTCCCTAGTAAACCAAAAGTGAGACATATCTTTGTCAGGAATGTTTTATTTAGTGTTTGCAGAAGTGTAATTATACAGGCAGGAGAGAAGGGTGCTTTTTTCATTCCTTGCATCCATCTGCATTTCTTGTTCTTGTGGGACTCAGAGTTACAGCAACAGCTCAAAGGCAAAACAACAAAAGACCTGACTGGAAGTAAACATTGCATAGGGAAGTATTTTTCCATGAGAATAGTGTTGAAACACTCAGCCCCAAAATATTTGCTGAAGGAAATGTAAAATGAGAACAAGTAATAGCTAAACAAGCAAAGGCACTTGGAAAGTAAGGAATGACCTATGGCATGGGGAAAGTTATAAAGCAAATCAGCAGATCTTCAGCTGCTGAAAATCAATGTAAGCCCAAAGCTGGAAAGCTCACGCAGTAATTAAGAAAGTAATTTTTTTTTTTCTGGCATATTACCTAAATCCTAGGGATATCACTACATTTTCACTGCCTAAAAAATGATGCCAGACAGATTGCACTATTTGATACCCTCCACAAATTGAGAGAGTGCAGAAGGAGTCTGAGGGAAATATGGCAGGGAAGGGAACCCTTTAAGTAGTACTGAGCTGGGGAAAAAAATGACTTTGGAGTGGGATAGTCTGAAAAAATCTTCCCATCATAGCTTTGTGTCCATATAGCCCACACTGCTTCACAGTCCCAGGGATATGTTCAGTTCCTGAATCATTCTTCCAGGCATGGGTAGAGACTTGACTTTTTGTGAAACTCAATGCAGTGGATTTGATTTGAACCATGCATGTTCATAGTGATCCTTTATTTCATGTCGACTTCAGGTCATAAAGGCAAAATACCACTTCCCCCAAATTCCCCCTTTTTGATAATCATGTCATTCAAAAGAGGGGGAAACCTACAGTTTCTCTCTTGGCTGAAAAATACTAAGGATAATTGGTAAATTTGAAAGAATTAATTGAACTCACCTTCAAATTACACCATTTAGAAGAGCTCTGTTTCTGCTAGACATATTTCCTACTTTTTGGTGGGATAGAAAGAGAAAATAGAAAGCAATTTCTCAATGTCTAACATATAATTTGTAAACAGGCTAAACTGCTTGTATTTTGTGTTCTTGTTTCATAATTCTTCTGCATTTGTATTCAAAGGTAACTCTTCAATGTCTTACCAGGGGTAAGATTTAG
This sequence comes from Erithacus rubecula, assembly GCF_903797595.1. NCBI lineage: Eukaryota > Metazoa > Chordata > Aves > Passeriformes > Muscicapidae > Erithacus > Erithacus rubecula. Next base: position 10,577,135 of record NC_136689.1, on the reverse strand, counting down.
TCTTAAAATATTAATAAGGGAAAAACACATATTCCAAAGAAAGGTGTTGGTAACTTTACATTGCTTCTCCTAAGCAATACAATGAAGCCATTTGTTAATAATATTAAAATGAGAACAATTCAACCCAATGATTACTGAAAACGGCCTCAAGCAGAGCTGAAATATTGATTCAGTGGGAAACAAGGTGCTCTTCATTATTGCATCTTTCAATAGCAGCTGAAAACACTTACTGCTTTGGTAAATTAGCCAGGGCAGGATGAACCCAATCAAAAATCCTGAAAAAATGAAACAAACAAAAAAATACTAACCTGTATCCCATAATTAAATGTAATTTGAATAAATGTTCTATCTTTTTAATAATTTGTTATATTGAAAGTGCATTCTTCTGACTAAGAGAAAGAGAAGTCTGGATCAAAAGTGCTAATCTTTAAAGGTCTTTTTTCCAAAGGCTACCTTGGATTTCTCAGTTGATCCACTTTCAGCATGCTTGGCAGATGATGTGTTTGCACTGGCAGAAGAACTGGTGATATTTTTGCTAAATTTGTTTGAGCTATGTCAGAACAACTGGTTCCTTGCTGGCATGCTACTGTCAACAGAAGAGTTTTGCAGAAATGTGATCCTGCTTTTATACTAACAGAATTTTGACAGGAAAACTCGACTACACTGCACTACAAGTTATCTCATGCAGATCTCAACTGCTGAGCAATCATTCATTAGAAAAATTGATTTAATATTCTATTAATTTAATAATAATTTCATGTTCTCCTTACAACAGATTGCTTAGATTATCTGAAAAAACAGTGTCTCTTATCCCGTGTAGTTGATCGTTTTTTCTCTTGTTTTGTTTCGCTTTTTAAATGTCCAGCTTCAATTGAACTCTTGTAAGGTCTTGGTTTGTATAATCTCTCAGCCCAAGGGTTGCACAAGAAAAAATTAATGCGGAGTGAAATAGAATTTATGTTTCATTAGCTTGCAGTTCTCATATTTCTATTTCAATGCCTGTTCTTTTTTATTATTATAAGAAAAACATCACATATTTCCCAACCCTGTATGACCTATGCTATTGATTATTTTATATATCTTCATCCAAGTGGCTCTTACTATTCTTTTGTACAAAGTACACAAGGGTGATTAGAGATATTTTCCTTATATCAGCTTCTCCAGAGCCCTGGGAAATTATGGTTGGCCATTTGCAAATACACTGATTTCTGCCACCATTTTGTGAATAACACCGTTCACAAATTTTCCAGAGACAGAAATGAACAACCATGATTCCAAAACTGCTTCCATCACTTCTTTCATTGAAACTAAACTCTATAGTTCTTTTTGTTTATTAAAAACTATTAATGTTTTAATGTATTTTTACAGCATATCCACTCAGTAATTCTTGAGAATCAAAGAGACACATGAATAAAGACAGGCTATTTACATGCTGTGTTAAATATTGAACATGTTCTTATTTACTTTGTCAGGTTGATTAAACTGTGGCTGTCATCTGTCTGCTAGACAGGAAACCCTGGTACCCTAACTTGAAAAATATGTTCATCACAAGTGGACAAATAGTGGTTGTCTCTAAATCACTTAGAGTCAGATTCTTACAGAGCCCAGAACTGATGGAGTGAATGCAATCATCCTCAGATGTCTGTTCTTTTTTAGGAAATGTGTTGTTAAATGGAAAAAAACAAAACAAAAAAACAAAAACGAAAACATAAACAAAACCAAAAAACAAAACCAAAAACAAAAACAACGCAGTTGTTTCCTCACCACATTCTGGTGAGGAAATAAAATTGATGGGCTCTCTGGCATGCTGTATCTAAAGCGCTGAAGAAACAGGGGCAACAGCAGCAGATTGATTTCAAAATGTATGTTAAATACTAATTTGTGTCAGGATATTTTATCTTCTCCTTCTTCTGTTCCCCACAATCTTTTTTTCACAGCATGCTCACACAGCAGAAGATAATAATTAAACTACTGTGCATTGTCTGTCGCTGACACACATTAGAAAATTATGAAATAAGACTGAAGAATTGCCAAAATTAACTTTAAAAACTCAGGTTTTTTCATTACTTTTAGTGAGAATTTAGGTCATTTAAAAGGTGACATTTTATGGAAGCTGAACAGGGAGCTGTAATTTATCTTCCACAAAGGATTCAGAAGTTTTGAAATTTGTTTTCCTCACAACTTGAAGCAGTTTTATTTTTTCCTGTTAAAAGAAAGTCTGATATTAAAATATATATATATTTAAATCAATCCACTCTGATAATTTAAAAATAAATTCTTTGTGATGCATTGAAAGAGAGACAGAAACCCTCACACTTCTGTCCTCTGCATTTCTCAGTCTGCAGTATTTTTAACTCAAGTGGACCGCTCTGACACCTAGATGTTGGAAGTCCTAGGATTCCCATCTGAGCCCATAATAATAAATCATTGAAATCCGGGGAGGAAAAGAAAAAAGTCTATTTGAGAAAAGGTGAAATAGGCTAATTGGATTGTTTAATATCTTTCAAAAAGGGTCTTGTCAACATTTCTTTTCTCTTTCCTGCTGGGAGTTTGACCAGGAGTCCTCATCTGTGTAGGGAAGAGGAGCAGTGTCCTTCATCCTTGTTGGAGGGCTGCAATATTCTTTTTGCTGATGACTGGAATAACTGGACTGTCCCTAGGGCTCATCCCAGTTTTTAGTGTCTATAGACAGGACCTTTAAGAGATATAGCCTGTTCATAGTGCATGTTTCAAATTGTGGATGCACTTTATAATGAACATATTTCAGCAAATTAAAATTTCAGTGACAAATAAAATTTTTTGTTCCAGTCTCCACTGCAAATTTCTCCATCTTTTCGTGCATTGAAATTCACAAAAATGCTGATTGCTTAAAAGAAAGTTTATGTAGTTCTCATTGTAATCCATGAAAAAATGCATTTAGCAAAGTTCATGCCTGGAATAGTTAAGCCAATATTTGAGCATCTCCAAGTATTATTTAAAAAATATCTGTAAGCAAGGAGTCCAATTCTGGTTTCACAGAAAGAAAACTGAGGCACAAAAAATTACATGCTCATACATATGTAAATGCTGCTGAAAATTATGGAATTAAATTCAAGTGTGCTCAGAACTTTCAAAAACTCTGAGTTAGATTATCAAATAGCTAATATTGGTGCCAGCTTTGGCATGGTTTCCCAGTTCCATCAAAAAAGAGAAATGTCTCTATAGTCACTTAAGGACATCACACAGTATTCTGTTAAATTATTCTACAATCCCTCAATATCAGGAGAAAGAGTTGTCATCTAGGACTTCAAAGCAAAACAGGACTTTGAAAAAAAATATTTGAACTATGGGAGGGACTCAGCACAGTGGATGCTCTTCCTGGCTTCCAGGATGATGGACATTTACTTGTATTTGGCTCTTAGTCTGGACAAGACAGGGTGAAGATGGAGGGTGAATGTTTCACCTAGGAAAAAACTGTGCTTGTATGGTTTTTTAAATGAAACAAAATAAGCTGTACTGTAGGAACCTAAAATACAGACTTTGAGTGTAGCACAGTGTATTGACATCCTTTTGAGCTGTTATACTACCAGGATGTTAAAAATTTATCTGGGCCTTGATTTCAGTGTGTGAGCACAGAATTGTCTTTGTTTCTTCTTTCCTCGTCATAGCTCATTTGTAAGTATTACAGATAATCACCAAACAAAATGCCAAACTCTTAGCTCATTGTCTGAGTTCTTTGTTCCATAATTACAGACAAAAACTAAACTCATGGTTAGAGACTGCACTACTGCGTTATCAGTGCAACAAAACACAGAAGGAGATTTACAGCATGCCTGGTGTTACAAATTACTTACACATGAAAGGAGGAAGAAATAGCTAATAGTGGGACTAGCTATTAAGTGGGACAGCTATTCTTTCATAGCTAGGATCCCATGCAGGGCTATCCACCACAGTTCAAAGCCTTCACCCACCAGTGTGTTATTTACTTTCACATTTGTCATACGTTCATGCTCTTTTCTCTCTCCTGAGAAAAGTATGAGCAGTGCATGTTTTGTTTCCACATTTTAATTGCCTTAGGGAAAGAATCTGCCACAGATACGAAAACATTTGAATTCATCTTTCTCCAACTGTTCTTGGAAAAGAAACTATCATGTTTATACAATACAGGACAGATTTGGCAGCTGTTACATGGATGGTGCCTTCCCACAGATCATACAGTGCCTCAGTCTATTAATGACCTAAACTCTGCTCAGCAGTGCCCTTGGAAAACTTCTGCTGCTAGCAAATGCTGAATCAGAAACACTCCCAAAACAAATCTGGTGTGAATTAACTTAATTATCTAAAGCTTCCAGGAGCCTGGGGATTTGCAACGAAGTATTTATAAAAGCTGAAAAAGAAGGAGTAAAAATTAGCACATCTTCCCATATGAGCAATAAACGAATATTAATCATTCAAGTCTCATATATGTATGACTAACAAGGATGTTAAAACATATTACAGGCTGAAACAGAGTTATTTACTTTTTACCAGAGACAATAAAAGGCCCCAGGGTCAAGACCTGGTTCTCTGAAGTCAAGGGGAGTTATATATAATTCAATGATCATGAGTATTATCTTTCTGTCTGCACCATCTCTCTACTCTTCCATTCAACACCCGTCATTTCCATCGAATTTAGCAAAAGGATTTTTCCCTATGTCTTAATAAATCAGGTAGCAATTTATAATAACTCTTCCCATACCTATGTTGCATGTTTATTTTGTCTAAGTCTACCTGTGTGCTGTAACTCATTTGTCTCTTTCTGTTCAGCTGGAGATGCCTGCAGATCCAAGAGGCTGAACCAAGCTGGAGCTTCATTTTACACACAACAGGGATGGACTGTGGGACATTTTCTCAGCAAACACTGATGCCATGAATGGGAATCATACCTGGCACAGAGCAGGTAAATAAGGCATTGTACTTCCCTTACTTTTGGTATAATGAGGAGCAGCATAATGACAAACAAAAGGATCATTTGTGTGTCCATCTGAGATGTACAGCCCAAAAAAGGATCCCTCAGTTAAGCAAGTGCCCATCACTCAATGTAATATTATAAAGCTTCTGGGTGTTTTCTCCTTGTGAGACACTACATTTACAGTATTTTCAGATGTCTCAATATCTGTCTTCCCACAAAGTGTATAAGTCCCTACAAATAAGTAAAAATCCTCCAAGCCTGCAAGATGAAGTTAAAATGGTCTCATAACCCCTATCAAATTCTGGGAAAATAGCTCCAAATCAAACCAATGCAAAAAAAAAAGAAAGTTAAATGCATGAGACTGGGGGAAGGAAATTATTAAGGTGAGGTATTTGGAATAAACATTCCATTCTATTGCTTCACTCCATAACCTAGAGTCAGATTAACCTACTGAGAAATAATAACCAGTGGTTTGGGAAATGTTTCTTGGGCCTGTTGAGCTGTTTGGGAGGTTCTCTGTACTGTATAGCAGACTAATGGGATGGTCATCTTTCCATCAGAATGATGTTTCATGGGAAAAAGAGAGGGTTTGGGTACATTTGCATTTTCTGAATTGGCTCAATCATGCACCTTAATTCTCTCTGTATTTCTTTAACAGTCATGCCTTATCTTTGTGAGTGACAAAGGCCATTAGTTAAACAACCATAACAATTCATTACCTTAATTAAGGAGACTATTTAATATGTTAAAATCTAATTTTTCTAATAGATATAATTAATACAGCACTTTGCATTCTTTGAATATTCCCAGTATCCCTCCAGCACGAGGTTTCTGAGCTAGTAAAAGATGAAGGGTTTTCTAATATCAATGTTTGAATAGTCTCAAAAGTAACCTTAATAACCTATTCCATCCCCCAGTGCCCATCCATTAGTCCTGCTTTTATCTCCTATCTTTCATGGCACCTCTTGGAACAATGAGGAAGAAAGTGGAGCATTGCTTCCTGTCCACTAGGATGTGCCCATTTCATGGAAATTTTTTTGCAATGAAGGTAGTTTTAAACACTGTTATGAGCAAGATGGTAATTATCACATCTCTGAAACATTCAAGGTCAGGTTGAACAGGGCTCTGACCAACTTGATCTAGTTGAAAATGCCTCTACTTTTTCCAGGGGCAGAGTTGGACTAGATGTTCCTTAAGAGCCCCTTCCAATCCAAATTATTCTATGATAACAAGATATCAGTTTAACATATTCCTTTGACCCATACACCCAGACCTGCACCTGTAATCAGGATTCAACTTCTGTCTTGACACTCAAGAATATTTACACAAACAAATATACATGTATTATGCATTTTTGTGTTTGTGTAGTTTATAGTACAGCTGAGGCTGAGGGAGGTTTACAAGCACACCAAAAAATATTATTTAGGTCTGAAAAATCCAAAGTCAAAATGTGTTTATTTTAAATAAATATGTTATTTCGAGCAAATCCTTGATTTTGTCATTGAAGTACTTTTAGAGAAGTAAATTGAACTCATGGATTATGTCTGTACAGGCATCCTCTTTAACTAGGACCAGAACTCTTACAAAGTAATTTTTATTTTCTAAGAGGCTGGCCAGCACCTTATTTGTCCAAACACCTAACTGTACCTTTATTTCACTACTCTCTGAGCTGATACTCATCCAAAAATTGAAGTTTTTCACAATAAAATTAAAGAATTTACATCTGTACAGAGCTGCCCATCTGGTAATCTCAAAATGCAGAAAAAAGTTAATTAAGCCTCAGAAGTTGTTGGAAGATAATGAAGCTAAATATATTTCTTGAGTAATTAATCTTTCTTTTCTTTCACTCCCTGATGTACATGGGTCCACTTAAGTCAATATTTTAGACAAAATTTTCCTGCATTCCATTCTTGGATAAGCTCTTTTTATTCTGTATAAATGCATCAGTAATATGGAACTGCACAAGAGATACATTAACAGTAAAGGGAAAGTTTTCCTTCTTACACAAAGATGATTTCCCAACCACCACCTTCCCAGCCACAATTTTAGTGTGAGTATAAATCCTTTTACCTTTTCTATATTGGTTAGTAACATGCCTGCCCTTCATCTTTGGTATGTAATGAAAGAAAACATTTTATTCACAGCAGTGAAGAAACTGAGAAAATAATAATCCTTATATGAGCTACTCCAGCCCATATTTCACCCAGAAGGTTTTTGTCAGGAGCTGCCCATCCAAAGCAGTCACATGTGCCTGTCAGTCTGCAATCTGTTGGAAGTTTGAAACTTTAATAGTAGTCGTTTGGTAATATTACTTGAATTATTTATAAATGCTTAGAAAAGGATTCAATGATTGTAAAAGGATGATTAAGCAAGAGCTGATAAGGAACACACAGCAAAAGACTGGTCAAATGTCCAGTCCAAAGGGAAAGAACAGGAACATAATGATTGGATTTGTTCAACTCCACAACAAATGAAGTTCCTGGTCTTCTCAGTTGCAGGGTTTTAAATATTTGGATCTATGTAATAGATATAAACCATCTCCTGGCTTCATAACTGGTTTTGGGGAAATCTCATTTGACTTTGATTTTATTTCATAAACCTAAGCCAGATTTTCTCAATTTGAGTCAAAAATTTGACATGAGCATCTTCACTGGCATTCCTCCAAAAACTATCTTGAAAGGACATCAGCAAAATATTTAGCAATATCAAAGAACTTGCAGGTGGCTTCTACGATGTCAATTTATGCCAATTCTCCATGAAACACTGCATAAAACAGCATCTGTTTGCTCTGCTGAGAGTCAGCTAGAAGATAAGAGATTGGCTGGGATACTGAAGGTGATTCTTGAGCTGATTGATAGAGATCACAGAGGCTTAGTTCAGGGACTACAGCCAGGTTTAAGTGGCAGAAGTGCTCTCAAATTTATCCACTCAACAGAATCCTTTAAAAGACTGTAATTGTTTTGCCTTATAGACAGTAGAAAATATATGTAAAGCCGTGTGTGTCTTCCTATTGTTTCTAATGAGTATGTTGGGATTTTGAACATAAACAAAAAATAAATTCAGTTTTGAAACAAATATATCCAAGATGCTGAATGACAATAGAATATGCTGAATGACAATAGAATCAGATGCTACCATAAGAGAACAGAAAAAGGAACTAAACTCTGGAACTCAAGTATCTTATTTAAATAAGGATCAATGGTAGAACAATGTTTAAAATTTAGAACACAGAAAATAGAAACAGGATTATTTCATTCGCATTTATCAGGGAACAGAACAAATTAAAAGTTATTTATTAGTTTTCTTTTCATGCAGAAGGGATCAGTTTTAGGGAGAAAGAAGTTGCACACTACCAGTGTTAGGAGACAAATGAAGGCTGAGGTACCTTTGAAGATATTCAACTTTAATGGCAACTGTTTTGCAAGCCTCACTTCATTTGTGCAGATAAAGAGATCCCTGAGTTGCCTTTTCCACTTTGCCTTGCTTTAGAATTTTATTCTTTTACTCATGGATTTCTACTGATGAACTTTGATGAACATAAGGATATAACTTACCTACAAAGGCAAACAGAAGGATGGCACATATTTTTGAATCATCTGCTGAGCACCATCTGAGAAAAGGCAGGTTGGGGTCAGTGTCACATCAGTGAAAATCCCCAAAAGAGGGATCTGCTTCAAACCCAGGATCTCTTGTTGATGTATCTAATGAGGCAGCCTCTGCCTGTGATGTGCTTTACAGCTTTGTGAGCCCCTCAGATGTGTAATGACAATTCATCCTTGAAATCTGGGCTTGGATGAGTCATTCAGTTTTTCCTCTTCATTTAAATGTACGTTCTGTCTTCATGCCCATTGCCCTCTGGGTATTCTCTGCCTCCTGCACAGTGACAATCTTCTTTATGTCTTTATCTAAAGCCTCTGTCCAGCACATCAGAGCTCACTGCAAGAAAGAAAGAAGGCCTTGCATTTGCATATATCTCAATGAGTCACAGAATTTCTTCTTCTTATGGGTCCTTACAGGTTTTCCTCTCACACAGACCTGGTGTGTGGTCTCCTCTCCAGCAACCCATCCCCATCCACAAGTTACCCCAGTTTTCAGATATGTCCTAGCCTGGTGGAACAGAAAGTTCCTAGGGACTTCTTGTCCCCTCCTGTTCCTGGACACACAGTACAAGTAAGCTGTGATGAGATGTCTGAGATGGTCCTTGACCATCCCCTGGGCAGAGCACTGGAGTGTGTGCTGTCCTGTTGGCCTGCAGGCAGCAGCAGGAACAGCTTCCCCCAAAACTCCATTCATCAGCTCTGTGAGAAGAGCAGAGTACCCAAAGGCATTGAGCTCAAATTTGATATATTGCCGTATTTGCTATATTTGCTATATTAAACCAACTATATGGCTGGTTTAATGTCCAGGAAAAAACTATGTCTCTGTCCATTTTGAGTTAAAATTCAAACATCTGTTATAGGAACCCATTAATAGAATTAAATAGAAATTCCAGGGTATTTTCCCACTCTAGTAAAAGTAGGCAAATCTGTCATTTGTTATTGTACATTGAGTCAGCTAACACCTGCCCTTACCAGACCAGGAATAAGATATAATAAATCTCTGTTTTTCAGATAAAACATCACAGCTGATTATTGCTGAAATATCTTACAATTTGCAATAATTTTTATTTTAATTTTCACCTAACAGGAAACTTCACACACTCTTTAAGTGGTTCCCTTTTGTTCTAGGATCATTTCAGAAGTGCACATGAGCTGGCATCATACTATTGTGTAATTGCTGCAACTCATTTTTCCAATCTGTTTGGGCCTTACTGACAAGTAGACAAGCTGTTTTATTTCTTTCCTCTTTGAGGATATCATAACACAAGGAGAAAAACACCAGGCATAATGAGACAGAATTATGTTATAAATCCTCAGAGGGAAATATATTTTCTAAAATTCTTGGCACAGAACTTTGCAGAATGACCTAGTTGGTAAGTGGCAAAAAACAAAAAGTTAAGTAGCATGGTATAAACAAAATCCTGCCCTAAGGAACATTAAACTGAAAAAAAAATCCTTGCAATTATCACTTAGGCATTATCCCCTCCATATTTCTCCTGTCTTTCATGCAGATATCTTTAAATTATGGAATGTCTGATTTCATTTTCCAGTGATTGCTCTGGGATTACAATCCACTCTCCTTTTTGTTTACTTCAGGTTTGTATATTGTTCACACATGAGAGTCCTAATCTAGAACCAGCCTGCCCAAAATATATTTAATTTCCAAACCCCAGCATGGCAATAATAACTTGTCTCATGAAGCCTAAAAAAAATATACTTTTCAGAAAATAATATAAATACCTCCGCTCATGTAGTTGTATCCCAAATAATGGTTGTGTTTTCATTGTACTCACTGCCACAAATTTATCACTAAATAGTAATTTGGTCTCTGCAACAAGATTGTGCATGAAATGATCTCACATGAATATTCTGCAGGCTGCTTGAAATGCATTTTTAATTTTTTTCTTAAAAAGTGTATTTGGGTGAATTAATCAATAGCAATAGATTAGTGGGGGAAATTCAAACATTTCCTCTATTTCTGTTTTAAATACATTTTCAAATGAAAAATATCAGTACTTCACTCACCATTATCTATAAAGGTCAGTTAGAAAAAAGAATCAAATTTAAGCTGATGAAAAATTGAAGATAATAAAGGTTACCTCCTGTTAAGCACTCAGGGAAAGCTCAGAGATGTTGTCCAATATTCCTGTTGGAGGAATTCAACTCCTAATAAACACAGTGGCAAAACTAATGATTTGAATAAACAGTAATAAACACAAAGGCAAAACCACGAGTTATTAAAAAAAACCTCCAACATTTGTAGCTGAGATAACCAACAAGAAAAAGACTTTTATATGTCAGATGCATGGTGGGACTCTTGGGGCTGTCCTGTGCCAGGAGTTGGACTTCAATAATCCTTATGAGTCCCTTGCAACACAGGATAATCTGTAACTCCACTTGTTTATATAGAATAAATAGGATTCTATTTGTTTATGTGGAATAAATTGATTGCCCCATTCTTTCCCACAGCTTTACTGTTGATCTTGGATTAGATGGATCCTACCCTTAGATGGTGCAGGGATATTGTCCTGCTCAGTATCCAACACAATGCTAATCAGCTTTGTGGATGCCACTGTGTATGTGAATTAGCTAAAAAACAGAGGAATTACTGCATATGTGCTTCACTTTGATCTGAGAAGTAGAATGACTGTGATTAATAGAGACACCACTGAATGCATTTCCAGCAAAGTTAACACTTATTCTTTTGTCTTGAGTACAAGTCTGAGGGTGTAAAAGACCAATTTTCTCTCATAGAATATATAATACAAAATAACATCCAGAGAGGGAGGGTAGCTGCTAAGTCCACAAATCTGTGTAAGTTTCTAACTCAATTTTAGATAAACTTCATTCTCATGAAACTGATTAGCCTCAAAGTGCTGGAGGTCAAGAAGGTCCATGGCAGAATTAAGATTTGATAAAGACTCAATGAGGTAACACTCAGTCAAAAGTAATTTGTCTTTTTTCAAAAATTAATATTGTTCCTGAGGTCTTTAAAATCTAAAATAGAGAAATAAAGTTACAGACATAAAACCATGGCAAGGAAGCAAAGCAGAGAGTTTTCTCTAGAACCTGAGTCTAGAGCTTTCCAGAAGCTCTGGGTTGTGCCTCAGACATGTTAGGAAAAAAAAAATTTTCTCATCCTCAGAATGCACCATTTAGAATTGACTGCAACACAGAAGCCACTGTTTAGAGAGAAACTAAAGCTGGTGAATCCCCTTGGGCATGCCAGTCAAGGGAAGTTGCTTGATAACTAATTTTTTTATTTTTATTCTGTCTTTTTCATTTGCTGGAAGTTTTACATATTCTAGTTTATAAATTGTAGCTTTTTAATTTTCTCTGGTGAAGTCACTATAAGAAAACAACTGAAGCAAATCTTTATCAACTTTTGCATTGATCCCTTGATTATTCCAGAAGAAGCAGTGTGTTGGTCACCCAGCACCTGGAGTAACCTTTAAATGCTTTTCTTGATTTGAGAATGGTTCAGTGGAGGACAGTTACCATTTACTGCCAGTTCTAAACTTCAGCATGCATCTGTCTTTTGAAAACTGGAAGATATCTGTAACTTACCTAGTGGTAAGGATAGAGAGATACCAGAAATTATTACCAGAAGCAATTGTAGAGTCTCTGCCATACAAGTTTTTAAAAAACATGCAAATGCCTCTTAAGAATGACCCTGCTTTTGGCAAAGAATGGGTTAAATGCTATCTCTCCCAGGATGCTGCTCCTTCTCATTTCTCCTTATCAGACATTCTGAAAGATCACCACACATCTGTATACAAATCTTCCTTCAGAATACTTTTCTCTGTGTGACTTATATAGAAAAAGACAGTCTAAAGTGCTGAAATAAGAAATTAGTACATAAGCTGTTTATCATTTAGCTTACTCCAACTTCCAAGATACAAATAGGATGAAAGACCCATGGATAATTAACCTTCAGGAAAGCATAAAAAAGGCCAAGGACAACATCAGTGAAAATACACAGGATCCTTAACTCCTCCAGGTCAGTATCTATCTTTCTACAGCTCTCCCAAGCTTCATTAAGAGGATGAAAGACATGGTGCAATATTTAGAGGAGTCCTGATTCTGTAAAATATCCTATTGTCTCTCTAGCTTAGTCTTATCACCTCACACCCAACTATTAAAAATAAAAAATCCTGTGAGTGAACTCCTCCTTCCCATATGCATATTGTTTTCACAATGCTTTTCCATAATCTCTGAACTCTTTTGGTGTTAGCCCCATGACAGATAACCAGCTTCCACAGAGATTTCTTCTTAGCTAAGATCATAGAGCTTAAGTTTGTCATATCCTACATAGCTAAGCCTTCCAGCTAAAGTATACTTATAAAGCTCGAGGCAGACTGGATCCTTTCTTGTTATTGTCAACAGATTCATTAAACATGATCATCTATTTATTTCACTGGGGAGTCTTAGAATGTACTCTGTCCTTACATATAATCATACTATCTTTCTAGCATTAGCAAAGGAATTTTTTAAAATTTATTTATAGCTTTAAGAAATGTGATAAAGCATGGTGATAAATAACACTAAGTAAATGAAGAAAATCCAGAAGGAGGCTACAAAATAGAGGGCAAAATGAAAGGACAGGTTCAGAAAGAATAGAAACAAGGGAATTTTTGTAATGTCTCTGTCTTGGAAGCAGGAGATTTCAGTTCTATTTCTGGTCTCTAATGCTGACCAGCTATGTGTGTTAGAAACCTCAGCTGGCTCTTTCCTTGCCTCAGCATAGATCTCAGCATCACACCCACCTCCTGAGTGAATAATAGCCATTCTCTGCTAAGGGCAATATGAAATTCCATCCTGTCAAGTCACTAGCATTAACTAGGGCAGAACCCAGTTGCAAAATCCAAGGCTGGCTTGTATTAATCCAAGGTCAGCACTCCCACATTAATATTTCTGAGTCTCTCTGAGAATCTGGCCATTATCAGTTCATGCTGCCCTACACATAGAGTTACTTGGAAATTTGTCATCTGGGCTGTTTTTTGTCTCAGTGTCTTAGAAAAGCTGCAGCCACAGACCTCCTTATATAGATATTTACAGCCAGAGACTTGTGTGTGAGAGGGACAGGAGAATCCACATTAAAATCACCAGAGATCCAGCCAACAGCTCATTGTACAGCTGGCACCTGCACTTGATTTGTCATAACATCTGACCACAGGCACAAAGGCCAGGGAAAATACCTGTCACTTCCACAATTTCTGAATGAGTCTATCCTCCAACACACCATCCTATCTTCTGCTTTCCCAGTAATCAGACAGGTCATAAAGCCCCAGAGCATTCTTCATCATACCTAAAATAAACCCTATATGTACTTTTTTTTTTTTCCTGCTCAAAATCCCCAATCAGTTTAAAGTATAATAACCTCTTACAATATATATGTGGTATTTACTTATTTACTGCTTGGAATAATTTCTTTATTTTATCAGGTTTGTGAAGGGACAGAAAATCCAACCAGCCTTCATGAGTCTTGCATATGGCATTTTTCTTATCTCCAATGTTGTTTTCAGTGAATCACAGACTAAACCTATTTACATATGCCCACAAATGTCCATCAATCTCGTTACAATAAAACCCTGTTAAACCTTGCAATTTTCTTCTTTGTCTGTAAGCATTTTTTCCTCTTTCAAATATAATTTCAATATATCAAACACCATCTTTTTATAGCCTTTTTAAATTGCTAACCCGGAATTGTCTTGCTCTTTTCACATGGGGAACATTAATATATTTGCTTTAGCAAATCTGTATATTTTTTTAAAGCAGCCTTAGACAAATAATATTATATAAATTATTTTTCCTGATTCCTCTTGCAGAACCTTAATAACTCCTTCCTCTTTTAACACCTTTTACAATCTGACAAATAGACCTTCTAAAAATGGCATCTGTTTCCCCAGGTGAGAATGTGGTTTTCCTTCCTCTGAAATCATAAATAACGATATGAAAAAGACTAATTTTTTTTTTTCCAAAGAAAATTTGAAGGTCATCTTGTTTAAATGTTGAAATAGATTGAAGCTGAAGACAGGAAAAAAAATAAAAAAGGTGACTGTTTCACGATATGAAAAAAATTATCTTATGGTCACAGTCTGTACATAAATTAGGGTAATCTGACCCACTGTCAGGTAATAATACAGGTTAAAAACTTTCAGCTATCACCTCAGGTATAAAGCTGATTAATCTCACTCAAGCTAGAACATAACTTTTTGGGAAGTCATGCACTGTGGCTCACTGCACAATTCTCCAAGTGTGAGCTCTTTGGGGCAGAGACCTCCCACTGCTCAGACAGCTCTTATTGCATTCAAAACTTGGATAATGTCAGACTGTCCTTGACATTAGGACACAGTCTGATTCTTACCTAGATTTAACTAAGTTTACATTTTCTGTCAGATGGTTTCAACCATGATTTCCCTTTCATAATTCCTCAGTGGTGTTTATTCAGAATGGACCAGTCTCAGCTCTGAGGGTACAAAAGCACATTGGCTTTGCTGAACACTTGGGTAATTTGTCACATCAGGAGGGAAAATATACCATGAATTTGTCCAACCATAATGTTTTTCAGCCATCTTGAATAAGCCACTGTATCTTAATAAAACTGGGCATTACCATGACCCCTTTCTGCCTTCTTCTTATGAAAAGTGCCATTAACTGGGATTTTCCCAGATTCTATGATATTCCATCTGTATAACTTTTATAATTGCTTCAACATTCACCTAAGCTCCCTTTCCTTTCTCTAATTTCAATATGATTTGGGAAGAACCTATGGAAAAATAAATGGAAAAACTCTCTGGTAGGATGGACAATTCATTTAGAGCCTAGAGATTTATATCTGCAAGTGGGATAAACGTTCATTAGACCTTGTGACTGCAGTTTGAAAGTTTGAATAGATAGAAATGCTTATTTGACCCAAAAGAATATTTCAAGTTGAGTAAAGATATTACTGACTCTTCTGAACCCAGCAAATATCTATATTCTTAGAATAAGATTAAAAATACAATGCAATGGTGATTTTATTGAAAATTATTCAGAATTACAGTTGTTTTTTTTTTAATTGGGAACTTTTTATTGTACAATTTGCCTGGATCTAATTTAAAATTTTTAAATTTTTCATTTTATTTACTGAGAGAGGTTAATTTTTTTTTTTTTTTTTTTTTTTTTTTTACTCGAATTGTTTTCAGTTTGGTCACAGAATTAAAATTTTGGAAATTTCCACAGTGCTAGCTAAACACCAGTTGCATTTAAGGTGTGTGTGTTTCTCTCTGTGACAAGGGCAACGGGGAGCTGGAAAATATTCTGGTTTTGTCAAAATGCTTTCTAAATGTGGTTCACAGTGAGCTAATTCACCTTCTGCAGGAAACAGGTGGCTCACATCATTCTTTTGGGAACCTGTTGTGTAAGGATTACATACAATGATTTCAGTTGCAATTGTTTGTGTGCTACAACATGGAAGCCAAGGCCATGGGACACATAAAATCTGTGTCCTGCAGGACAGAGTTATCAACACTGCAGGAGCTTTAACTCCTTTAACTTTCCTGCCTTCTGCAGGAAAAATATATATTTTCAGTCCAAATATATGTATGTCTAGGTTAGATTAAAATAATTAGGCTCAATGTTTATAATTTTCATACTGAGCAAATAAATACCTGTTTAAATCTGAAGGTAACATTAAAACACAGGTTAGAATTTTCTTACACTGAAATAATATAATCTTCATAAATTAAGTCTTAATGCCATACAATTAAAAGCAAAGCATAATAATCTAAAATTCTCTCCTATTCAATGAGTCTTTAAAGTGATTACAGGTTTCTTACCCAATACATTGACCATGCCCACTGCATGACACTAACATATTAGCCAAAGAACATTTATTATAGCTTTTTACAGACTCATGCAACTTTGATTTAAAGTCATGCATTCTAATATGTTTTGACAAGTAAATTGCTTGCCTTTTTTCCTTGATAGCCAACCATATAAATAATGCATGCATAGTAATAGCTAGAGCAATAATGTAAAAGTCAAGTAAGGAGACACATGCAGCATGTTAATGATAAAGGTGCTCTACCCATTTCAAACAGGAAGGAAAAATAAACAGCTGTAAAATATATGAAAGAGAGGAGCCCAATCCTTAAAGCAACAGTTTTTGAATGACCATGGTAAGTTCTAATGGATACTGGAAGTGTATTTATTACAGTCCATCATAAACAAAAACATTTTGGGAGCCTGAAATCCTTTCTCTTCTCAAGGGGGATTGATTCAGCATGCAGAAGCTGAACCATGACCAGCAGCAGAAGCTTCACCAAACATTTTCCCCACAGGAAAATCCATGAACTAGGCATGGAGGCTAACAGGAAGCTCTCTAGTCTCCATCTGAAGACCCAAAGAGGAAGAAACATCAATAATTTTCAAATCTTATTGGTTAGGTGAGAGACCAAATAGGTTAGGCAGCCAAATCTAAGAATCACACAAGAATAAAACTATTTTTAAGTACAAAACTTTATTTTTGTGGTCTGACATCCCTCTTTAAAAATAACCTCTTACATTTGAACAGGGGGAATGAAATACTGCAAGTCTTACAGAAGAGCTTGGACATGTTCTGACAAACTCCTTTTTCCATACCTTAGGGGTCTGACCACAGAGTCATTGTGAATTATTTAGACTTTAATGAATGCTACAACCAAGTTAGACAAGCACTGCCAATTCAGCCCTTTTCTATAAGATACAAATCAGTTGCAAACCTGGCCTGATTTTTTTGTAGTTGTTACTCACAAGATGTTCACTGAGTAGTACAGTCAAATTTTGAAGTAGGTCCTTTGAAATCATGTTCATGGCTAGAAACAACCTTGCATTGTTATTTCCTGAGAGCTATGGCACCTGCTGGAAAAGCATAGAAAATTTAGAGGATTTTTTTTCTTTCCTTTTTTTTTTCTTAGTATATTGAAATGTAATTTGGTGAACATTTGTATGCTTTTCACAGAAAACTGATATGTTTTCATCAGATCATTCCTAAAAAGTAGTCAAAACAGAGAAGACCCCAATTTCAGATACTGTAAATTTGTTCAGGCAGAATCCTGTACCTGAGTTCTCAATTGTCAGAAACACAAGCAGTAAAGAAATTCAGCCAATGGTTCTCAGTTTTACAGGGTGGTTTGTGTAATTTGATCCATTTAGAATTATTTTTTTGCCATCAGATTTTATTTCAATCACGGGAATACAATTCACATTGAAAGGTAAGTTTTCTGCAGTCTTTTCCAAAATATTTGATATTTTTTCTACCTCTCAAGAAAGTCTTGGACCAAATCATTTGTATAAAACCAACGTTCTGTCATTCAAACTGTAAGATGTGGTTTTTATTATAGGAATTTTGGTACCCATTCTTCCCATAATTGGTTCTTTTTAATAAAGGAATATAAAAGAATGTGGTTTAAAATGCAATTATTATTTAAATAACACAACAGATGCAGAGACATTGTCTTTTGTTTTATATTTTTAGTAGCTGCCAGGACTCATTTCTGATCAGTTTATCAGCATGTCATTTAAATGCTCATATTTTCTCTGACAAACTCAATGATTAGCCACTTAAATACCCTCATTTTGTTCTTTTAAACAATTGCTATAAAGAGAAAGTCTTTGCTATATCAGCAAATGATTTAAACATGAATTATGCAATATGGGTGTTGCAGCTATAAATAATAAGAAAGAACTGATAGGAATGTTTAAAATACATCATTTTATTGAAATCATGTTGAAACACGCATACAGCACATTATTCATAATAATGATATTTAGCAAGAATGTGTGTGCATTGCAAATACAACCCATCCTTCCTCCTGTCCATTTCTCCTTCCAAAGGACAAGGAGCAGGGTGGAAGTAAGATCAAAAGGCTCTAACCTGAACATAAAGTGTGGTACCAAAGTGTTTGTTCTAAGAATTAAATATCAGAGTTTTATAAATATCACAAATGTGTCTTCTGAAAGTATTTGCTGCCTTCTGACAATCGTTCACAACAAGAGATATTGTGTGTGTGCATTTTCATGCCATTCTTCTTTGGATTCTCCTGAAAATTCATTTTAACATCATCTACACTGCAGGTATTTTCAATTAATATTTATATTATGAGAGTATCTTATAAGCTATGTCTACAGCAGCAACTTTCCCAAATAAATTTTGACTTGATAACTACAGAATAAACTAAATTGATCAGACAGTGGATTTCACTGCTGTTCTGTTGTGGCAATATCATGGGGCCACTTATACTGTTATCATTACATTCTCTAATGAGGAGGAAACATTTTTGCTGATATTTCATCATAATCATCATCAACAGCAGATCTCACCATGCAGCTATCTCAGTTTAACAAGGTTTCTGGTTAGGGTTTTACTGAAAACTATAAAAGTGAGCTCCTAACACACTGCTGTTTAGTTAGTAATATTTTCTCTTTGTCTAGCATTAAGATTGTACATATCTTTTTATGAATGACAACTTATTTTTGCAATGAAGGAAAATTTGCATATTGTCTTTTTGGCAGATGTGAGAGTGAAGAAAGTGCAGAGTTTCAAAAGGGAAATTTTATTGGCCTTTAGAAAAAACCTTGTAACTTGAAAAGTGGATTTTTTTTTTTATTTTTTTTTTTTGTAGGGGTCTCTTGACAAGTGACACCAGAACTGAAGGTAATTTCAAACTTTATGAATTTTCTAATTAAGTTACAATTTAAAAGACAAATTGAAGATCATTTAACCAAGTGAAGACATTTCAAATTTTGTGATATGGACCTTGAGTGATCAAGAGCAAAGTATTTGAGATAATGTTTTTAAAAGCAGAAGAATTTGCAGTGAGATGAGAAACAGCTGCTGATTTCTCTCAGGACTGAGGGCTGCAGTTGAATCAGGAGTTACTGGGAATCACCCAGACCCTTTTGGACTCTGAACCAATGGAAAAGTTTGAATTTTAGAGATATCAAAATACCTGTCAGCCAAACCTGCTTACTGTTAAGGTAAAACAAAAAACAGCAACAACAACAGCAATAACAATAAAAAAATCTGTTTTCTTAGCATTAATCAAATTGTAGCTGAGATCAACTGAATTGAATTTAACTGATGCTTCTAATAACAATTATTTAAGAGTCTAAAGATCTAAGAACATATGTGAAATAAATTGGCCAGAAAATGAAAATTGCAGAAAGGTTTTATTGTGATTACAAACCAGTAATGCAAATGCTCTTTGTAAAGTAGCAAAGCCCTTAGGAGGTGTTTAAGAAGCCTCATGTTACTTGGAAAATATGGGATGAAAGAAAAAAAAAAAGAAAATAAACTAAATAGGCATAACAGGAACAAAATTTCCATATCAATCTGCTGAAGTAATGGGAGCTCAAACTGAGCCTACTGTACCAGGGAAGAGGAAAACAGCCTATGTTTTGGGCAACATCTGTGGAGGAAGAAAAATAATGGAGAAAAGTATTTTTTGTTACAGAAAGCACAGAGCCCACCAAAATACAGACATTGGTTTCTGTGTTTTATCTCTGTGCAAAAACTGTGCTACTTGTGTAAATCAGAGCCTGTTCAGAACCTAAAATTACTACAGACATGTGACAATAGATCCAAGAAAATCCTGCTAAATTACTTTATGCCCAAATAACTTTCTCAGTACAAGATTATTATGTAATAATAATAATTTTGGGATTTTTGAGAATTACTGATTGCATCACAAAAAATATTAAAAAAAAATCAAACCCAAAACAATTATTCACTTTATTGAATTTAACATTATGGCTTTCATTTCCACTAAGCCTTTCAGTATAAGGGTTGGGCAAAGGTTTAGGATTGTGGCTGAGACATGCCTCTGCAAAATCACAGCCAAATCAAATTCCCTGCTGATTCTGGGATGCAAGCAAAGCACAAATGACACACGTGATACATTTCTGAGGGGCATGGAATTTGTGGGGACAGTCTGGCCTTGTCTTGACAGAAAGGCAGACAGAGAATTTGCAGTGTCCTTCTAGAGCAGGCAGAAAATCCTTAAAATTACTACATGGGAGAGGGAGGTGCCCATTCTGTGGCAGCAGCAGCTTCATTTAAGGTCGTCTGCCTTGGGGAAAATAAGGACATGAGCCAAATCCACCAGGAGCAGAGTCACTGCTACTGAGAAACCTCAGGGTTTCAGTGGTAGAGCTCATACAACTAAGTCACTCCTCTGGAATGAACTTTGTGGTGCAGCAGGATGACAAAAGCCACCCAAGAATGTCACAGAGGTCACTGAATGAAGCTGTTTGCTCAAAGAGGAGAGCTGTGGGATCTTCCTTTAAAGCTGACACAAAATGCTATAAAAGCTTTAACCAAGCTCCCTCCTTATGAGCTGGCAGAATATTAAAATGTAAACATCTATATAAAGTTCTTACATTAAATCACATTTTAAAATGTTTATTTTGTGTATTACTGTGACTGTCTATTACAAAAACTCTGTCTTATCCTCAAGGATTTGAATAGGCACTGTTTTAGCAGAATGGTCAGTTTTGCTGTGAAAATCTGGCAGCAGGTGAGCTCTTTTGATGTTTTGATAATTGTTAAGCTATAACACAGCTGAAGCTAACATGTTTTGAGAATGGTAATGTGTAACTCTGTGCTATGGATTGCTTATAATTTCAATTGGTAAACTGATAGTGCTCAGCTGGTATAGCCCATTGAGCAGTTTCTGAAAGGCAGATCTTGCACTGAAACAATAAAAACCCACCAATGGTAAAAAGAACTATTAGCATTAATAATTACTATAAATATTAATAATAATTATTATTATTTAATAGGCATATTTAATTTGCAGTAACTTTAAAAATAAATCTAAGCAGTAAACATCACAGACAAAAGGAACATTGCTTCTAAGTCTTCAAAACCCAAACCAATGATTTAAAAAAAGAAACAAAACCAAGCCAGGTGGCATTCTATGCACTTGTACACTTCAATTGAAGATCAGAGTCTTTGGCTTTAATTTCTCAGTATTTGTCTTTCAGAGGCAATAAAATCTGTGCTGGCATCTGTTTCATTTGACAACTTAATTTAGTCTCCACAGACTTACTTCAACTACTTCTTGTGATTTGACAGTGTGGGTGTCATCCCCAGTGACATGCACAGCCTTTGCTGAGTCTGCATTTTGACATTTAAGTGGGCTCAGCTGAGAACAGGTATCTAAGATGTTTATTTTCAGTCACCTTCTATTTAGACATTGAATCATTTTATTAGAACCAAATTCTTCCCTAAGTAGGTTATTCCCAGCTGGGGAGAAAAAGTTCTTTGAGTTGGATGTAAAATCTGATGTCTATTGGAGAAAATGTAACTAGCACTTCAAAAATGAAGAAGTATGAGAAAAGGAATATTTTCTGCTAAAATGAAGTTTCCCTTCTCATGGAGTAGGTGAAACAGCTCAAAGAGAACATATGGAGTTTTTTGGGGTTTTTTTTTTTTTTTTTTTTGTTTTAGCTTTTGTGCATAGAAGGAAAAGCCAGCTGAAATAAGTGGCATTGTTAGAATTAATAGTAAATTGTGGTGTCAGAAATGGAGTCCATCATGCCAAAGGCAACATTTATTATTATATAGAAGATTAGCATATGCCATTATCTTTCCATGCATATCTTTAGGTGTAAACATCCTTTATGTCTTTAAAAGTTTATATGCACATCTATCTCTCTGTATGCATACACTGTAATACACCACAGGCTCATAAAGGACTTTGTACAGAGTAATTATAAATTGAAACTCTTTTTTTTCTAAGAAATGAAAGAAATAATAAACATTACAATTAGGAAGAGCATACAGAAGGCTCATTCTATGAACATTCATAGGCTTAGATTAGTATTAATTATGAATATTCCAAATGAAAGTTCATCTGCTTTAGAGTCTAGACGTCAGAATTCACCTACCTGTGCTCATTTTCACCATAAAGTTCCCTTTTCTTGTCTGCAGGCATAAACACAAGGTTTGGTCAGTTGATGCACATAAATAACACCACGAAAATTAAGCTTGTTAATTTAAGGGCAGCTAGATACTTTGATTCAATCTTCTGTGGATGAGCAAACCATTTTTAACATAGCAGATATAATGCATAATATATTTCTATCTATAAACACTGGTATATTTGTATGTGGGGAATACATTTAGAAATAATTTTGTATTTTATGTATACCTTTATATATTTTTTATGCCTGCCTAAAAATCTTAAGTTTATATTACTTATTGCTTGGTGCTTTCCCAAACACTGAAACATCTGGAGTGGGAAGGGAAGGAACAGAGAAAGATAATGTAAAAATTACAGACTAATTATCTCAGGAGAAAAACCTACCAGAGTGCATTATAATCACCAATTTCATTAGGGTTTACCCAGCAAAATTTGACAGTTCATATCATTGAAAGAGGTGGTGAGAATTGAGGTACTAATTCTTCAATATTTCGCATATTGGCACCAGTTTCTCTTGCCAGCAGTTACTTTTCATCACAGGAATAGGATCACCACTGTAATTATGTGATGTATGGTTTAGTGAAAGCTGTTTGACCTCCCTGAAAATTCTATCAGCTCCAAGTCCATGCAGACCAGCAAGTAATCTTTCAAAAATTGTGCTCTATGTGAATCAAAACCTGTTAGATCTGTGTCTGGTATTAGCCTTACAACATCATCATCTACTGAAAGTACTTGGAGGATATAATAAAGTGTTTGTACTTCTGGAGATTCAGACGAGGGAACTTCTAATTTTCTGTGCTACTCTGTTGACAGAGAATGGAAAGATGCCAGTAACAATCCCAAATCAACAGAGGAATTTTACTACATACAGAAATTAATTATATTTCTAATAATAAGAGGAAAGAGAGATCTATTCTCAGCTTTCTGTCCCTGATACTTGCTACCTAGACCTGCAGCTGGAAGTGTTCCATGCTTTAGAGGGTATCTTAAAGGGGAACTGAAGGAACAGCTAATCAATACTAAATATTGACTTCATTGGTTCTGATCGCTTTATTCCTTTGTCATATTCAGATATAAGGGGAAAAAGAAACCCAAATCAACAAAACCCTAAATTTCCATGTGGTTTTTAAATGTATCTTATGGATGTTGAAGCACCTTAATGTGAAATATTGACACCACAAAAAAAAAAAAAGGTTATATTTACTATGTCTGTTGATGTACTGGCACATGGTAAGCTCTTAACTGCAAGAGACATGCTAGAAATTGCTAGAAACCTCATGGCCATGCATTTTGGGAAGCAAATAATGAATCTTTAATTTTTTCTTGTAGTTTGGATGGTCCCTTTTTGAGGGAAAAGCACAGATTGTTGACAGGGTGAGGCAGTGGCTCATTCCAGATGATGCCTATGGCTGTACAGGTCTGCAAACCACTCTCTTTATAGAATTTTTCCTTGGTTTCACAGGTGTGGAGCCTCTGCAGGCAATGCTTGCTCCAGGCAGAATATGAAGCAGCAATGAGCTCCCAAACAGACTGTGTTGTTATCTGAGGCAGAGTCCTCAGATAAGAGGTTTCTTAACCTGCCCATAGTGACTAAAATGCAGCCTCACACTCCCAAGGCCTTGCATGATGTCTGCTAAATTTATAAAAACAATCAAAAATGGTGCAAGAAGAAAAGCACCGACCCACCTAAAACTATACCTTGCCTTTAGTAACTAAGATTTTTTTTAACATGGAGAAAACATAGAAGTTTGCATTACTGACAGTCAAAAGCTGTGTAGGCAAGAAGAGGAAATCTGAAGTCTTTATTGGGACCATGTAACAGCAGAGCACCAGAGTGTTTTTAAATGGGACAGGGAATATGTTTCATATAGAAGAGAACCTTCACAACCAAAGTAGGTGATTTATAAAAGCAGTGTCTAAAAATGAGATAATTGTGGGGTTTTTTTAAGTATAAGCATTTAACTCTAGCCTCTGGACATAAAGCCAGAAAGATATTTCCAAAATTTTAATAACATTGCAGCCACTGGCCTCTATGGTTCTAACAGCCTCTTTGACAGGCTGCGACAGAAAGGTGAAATTCTACCTGGGATAAATGACTCTCAGAAATGCCAGGCTGAACATAATGAAAATGAAATCCCAAACCACAGGAAGCCAGTGAAAGTCATGTCATCAGGTCCAGCCTTTCACAGCTCTCCTTATCCCCTTTATCTGCCACTTTCACAGGTGTGAGCACCACATAACAACACACAGCATGTGCCAGCTGCTTACAGACATTCTAAACCATTGGCTGGATGTTAAAAAAAAATCTGAATACTTAAGATTTTGTCTAGTTTGCATAGGAAAGCCAAATGACAGCGTTTCAAAAAATGTGTGGGAAAACAGACTTTCCACAAATATAAATATCATCAAAGCCAGTAACTATACAGCAGGTTTCCCCAATAAATCTCATTCTGTCTTTTTCACTAGTAAAACTAGTCAAAAACTATTTTAGACATGCAATATTTTAAAATATTGGGATACATGTAATTTTTAAGGAAACTTTCATTGCTATTTGTCATTTAAGAGAAACAAAGGGAAAAAGCAAAGCCATACTTCTGCTTTTTCCAGACTTTGTTCATAAAAATGTTTTAATTAGTACTTGACTTGTCAAAAAAACTCACATAGAATCTAAGCTCCTAGAGAATATAACCTCAGTGGCCCAAGCACCTCCAGAACTGCTACTAAAGTTTCAAGGAATATTTTGCTATTTCCAGAGTCTGCCTGAACATTGATACTTCCACAGTGGGGAAATATTTTCATAGTAAATCCTTGCCATTTGTAGGAGCAGGCAAAACCAGGGTTGTATAAAGGACCCCTCACCAATTGGTCTTATTCTTCATCAGAACAATCATTTAGTCCATTTGTTAAAATCTGTGTATGTGTGAGATTTCCCTCTACTTTGCATTTTATTAGCCATCATTTTTTAATATTGCTTCATTTAGTTTAACACCACCCTGAAAACAGACTGGAATTTCCAAAGGACATTATACATGCCATGGAAATCATATTTAAATATTAAATATGTACACCTTGTAACTGTGTTTGCTTATTTAACTTTCTAGGATAAGTTAAATTATTAAATTACTCTGACTTCTCAGGACTATTCTGTACACCTCATGCCTTCAAACATATTCTTTGAAAATAAATTCTCCAAGAACCCATATCTCCTAATAGCCCAAAACAATCAATGTACACCTTGAGTTGACTTGAGCAGAATCAGAGGTTGCAAGGATCTTCTGTGGAGAAGGAAGAAAGGTGTTCATGCAAATGAGTTTATCCAGGAAGAATAATCTATGGAAAAGGTTTCTAGTTGTATCACACATGTACATACTTTTTTCTTATATTGTAGGAGTTTTTTTCCTGCCTAACTTTTGGGTTGTATCTATAAACTCTGACCCCAGCAAGTTCTGTTCACCCCATGTAAATTGCTTTGGGAAGCAGTGGGTGGTTGCTGCTGCTGTTTCTTGTGGAACAGGATGCCAAATCCATTATTGTGTCTGGCCTTCCTTAGCCCAGAAATGTGTGTGTCCCTCACAGAGGGTCAAAGAGCAGCTCTGGTTTATTGTCCTGCTGCACCTCTGCGGTGGAGCACAGAGGTTCCTCAGCAGCACCACTTACCTGAGCACCCCTGATGAGGCACTGGGCATTTCTTGGGCTCTTGTTTTGGTACAGGGTACCTACATCTACTTCTTTATCACAATCCATTCCCAAAAAGTAGTCTTCCCTGCTGTACTTTTTCCCCATTGTTTTTGCTCCACCTGTACCCAGTTAACTCTTTCTGGTGCCATCACCAAGCTAAACTGAGCCTTGTAGGATGTCCATGGGAGGAGTATCCCTGTGCCAGGAATGGCACCCATGTATTGCTGGCAAGGCACAGCAAGCTGCCAAGGCCCTATTATTTGGGGAGTCTGAATGTTTTTTACCTCACTCCACTGCTACAAAATCCATCTCTCCCACTTGGCACTTTCTGTAGCTTTGACCAGCTCTCACACTGTCATTTGTTTAACTTGCTCTGTTCATCTGTTTCCCCCCTGTCAAACTGCCCAGGGCTCCTGTAACACTCAATCCCACAGCAGACAGCATGGGACTGAGCCACACAGGAATGCACAGTCCAACCAGAGGTGGATTCAGCACCTGATAGGAAACATAAAATCAAGCCTGTGTGTTTGCAGTTTCTCTGTTTCCTGAGTGCAAAAAGAATTAGTACTTGTTTCTGAAATGTTAAGTCTTCATGACCCAGTATTCTGTGCTGTCACAGACAGCTGAGAGAACATACTAATATAACATAGTGTCCTAGGAACACGTTGTCTTAGCAAGCCTAAATGATTATTTTAAATATTTGAGAAAAAATCAAATAATTCCAGCTAAGTATGCAACCACACTCCAAAACCAGAAAACTAAGTAAACAAGTGTGGGTGGGAACCATTAGTCCACATTATGGATAAACACTCTTTGTATATATGTCACTGCCATTCCAGGATTTGATTCCAGACAGATATTCTACACTGACATGCTGGTGTAACCCAAAGGCTGCATAACAAAGAGAGTCAGAACCAGGAGTTTTGTCCCCTTGCAGAGATGAGCTTTTGGGTACACACTGAATGATCATTTCATCTGTGCATTCGTTAGCTCCTTCCTGTTTTGTAAAAGATTTCTGTTTTCTGGCTAGTCCATCTGGAAAATAGAGACAACACATAACTACTTGGCAAAGTTGTCTGATGATGTTTAAATACTGTGTTGAATGTGAAAATGGCTGTGAGTTATCTAAGCCATGAAAAAAGTTTTCCTTTAATTCCACTTTGATCAGTAGTCAGGTAATAGTCAGGTAGTAGTCAGGTTTATTCTGTTTTTCATCTTGAAGAATTATGGCTGAACATGTCATTCAACTGCATGCAAACATTTCAATGCCATCCTTCACTGTTTTGAATTAATTTTTTTCAGAAATATGTTTGACAGAAATCTGTCCTGTAATTGAGAGGTGATGTTCTTTCTTGTTGCCACTTATTGCATTTTATCATCTTTGACCCCAGTACCTGCACTGTGGCTGTGTTGGGAAATATAAGCCACATTTTACTGAAAAAATGAGGTATTTTGTCACTTACAGACTTTACAGTGTAGCAATGGAATATTATGGAAGCTTCCAGTATTTTTATACCTTTTCTTAAGAATGCAAA
The DNA here is from genome assembly GCF_903797595.1 of Erithacus rubecula. Lineage (NCBI taxonomy): Eukaryota > Metazoa > Chordata > Aves > Passeriformes > Muscicapidae > Erithacus > Erithacus rubecula. Next base: position 10,549,444 of record NC_136689.1, on the reverse strand, counting down.
TACTGTTGTTACTAATCAGAAAGTAATCTAAGCTAAATGGTACTTGATATATTTTTGGTATATTAGCCTCATGTGATTGCCTGAAAGTAAGAAGAAATGTTTACTGCAATACCCTTAAAACTTTTATCTTATTTTCTAAAGTTAATAAATCACCTGAAATTTGTAATGGAAATATTAACTTTTTTTACATATATTTTAAACAAGTTCTTATTCCCTCAATGCATCTTGCGATAATTCCTTTTAATCACATCTTGAAACCCTTGGCAAATCACAGTTGTTTCTGCAAGAAACCAACAAAGGTGTGAAATGTATAAGAAAAATGAAAGTTCTGACCTAGCATGCCCAAGAGATGAGAGAGGATGTTCTTCCTCTAATTAAATGCATCTTCAGTCCATATGATGTAAACCAATTTTTTTTTTTTTTTCTCACTGACCAACTCTACTCATTTTGCATGCTAAGGAGACTCTGACATCCTCAACTAATTAATTTTTCTATTTTTTCCCCAAAGCTCATTTTTATTTCAACTTGCTATTGACCTGCCATTCTGAGCATCATGACCCTGGCATCTTTAGTCAAAATTAGTATTGAATTAAAAAGAGGACATAATAGAAAAAAAGGCTCATCATGAAGACTAATTATTTAGAACAATTGCAAAACATCAAAACTTATTACACAAGTGTAATGCATTAATTAATTTCTTCAGCAAATGGAGACCATTGTGTGGTGTTAGGTCCACCACTTCTATTACAAGATAAAAAGGTACAAAATACAGCTGATATACTTTAGGAACTGATTCCATTTGAATCTATGGGTACACAGCATTTCTGGGGATCTTGGCCTGGAAATCATATTTAATGCAAAACAGCTCTAATTGTTTATAGGACAATTGTATCTAGATTCATCATGTCTGCATACACATTCAGTTTCCCCCAAATGGTTTTTTACATTAAAAACATATATTATTTAAACTGAAAATATATTACCTGACTTACTACATAATTATAGGTGATTTGCATCTACATTCATATATATATATATATAAGTTATGTATGTCCATTCCTCCACTGGGTCTTAGAAGCACACTGTAAAAAAGTTACCCTGACTACAGGGCTATTTAATCTTCACTCTTTGCTTTCTCCTTTTTCTTGTGTGTTTTTGTTTTTTGTTTTTTGTTTTGTTTGTTTGGTTGGGGGTTTTTTTGTTGGTTTTTTTTTTTTGGTTTTTTTTGTTTGTTTGTTTGTTTGTTTCTTTTTGTTGTGGTTTTTTTTGGTTTTTGGGGGTTTTTTTGGTTTTTTGTTTTTGTTTTTCTTTTTCTCTGCTGCATGGTCCCCTGCTGGTGGGTGACACTCTCTTGCCTACTGGTTTATTTATCACCTGTGGCTGGAGCTGGCACCAGAGCTTCTTTCCTTTGAGAGTCAGATACTGGAGATACTCAGCAACAAACAAGCCTTCTCTGAACCAAAGCATTGTTTATTTAAGCACTGAGAACAAAGTATATGCTGGAAAAAAAAGATATTTCAAAACAACCAACAGTGTAAACATATGTCTGTTTTACATAAACTCCTTGAGAAGATGTTACAGTCTGCTCAGCAGGGCTGGGTTTTTGGCCACCCTCAGGAGATTATCAACTCTGGTTTCCTGCTACAGAGCAACCATTCCTGAACTCTGGAGACTGCACATTTTGAAACTGCCACAGCCTTGTAGATCTCTGAGTTTCCATTTCTAGTACAAACATTTACTCTCAGCAGCCCTCAAGCATTTGGAAATATTAAAAAAAAAACAACTTACACTGAGTTTTGAGTCTTCCTGCTTTGTTTTTATCTTTTATTTTACTTCCTTCCCCTACTTACCCACTTAAGAAATTAGGACACTAGTGACCTAGTCAAGGTTAGTGCTAAACCTAGTTCAGGCTCTAATCAACCTCATTCCTAGACTTTTTCAATAATGAAAAAAAAAAAAGCTGAACAAATCCACACATGCCCACAGTCTACCCCAAAATTTTCAATTGAGATACCCATGAGCTAAACAATTGTTAAAGCCCATATAAGGCAGTTGTATCACACATCACTGGATATTTTAAGCAGCAAAAAGTGCTTCTGCTAAGAAAACTGATTCTCATCTCTTGTCACACTGAGGAAACCTTTCCTAGACCTTGCTGACTCCATTGGCCATAATCAGGAGGGAGCATCTCCAGCACAGAATTCCCATGAGCACCAATAAACACAGTTAAAATCCCACTCCAGATGACCTTAGGCTCTTCTTGCACTCCAGTCCTCTAGGCTGAGTTGTCAAATCTGTAAGCATCTGTAAAACTGCTTCATTTTTCATTGCATTTGTTTTTCTTGAAATTATTTTTCATCCCCAGATTTTATCACCTATAGTTTTATTTCTTCCACACTGAAATTAAAGATGTTCATTAGATAATTATTTTTAAAATGATAAGACTTTTCTCCATGACATAATTACATGAGAAGTCAATCAGATATCCAGACCATCACGCATTAATATTTATTGCATTTCATACATTTTTGTTAACTATTGTATAGAACTAACATAGCTGTACCAGCTTATCAGACAGAACTTAATTAAAAGCCTTACAGCTTTATCAACAAGCTTTTTCAACATGACCTTTTTCACAAAACTATGTTGAATTATAGTAATTAAATCAATATTCTACTACTGCTTACTAAATCTTCTATAAATTTTCCCCCTTTTTTTTGACATGACATTTAGGTTAAAAAAAAAAAACAGTTGCAAACACTCAGCTATTCAACTTGAGAAATCTAATTGCTTTTAAAATTAGCACAAAACTCACATTCTTTCATTTTTCTGAATTTTCTCAGAACTTTAGGAATTATAATCAGGGAGAGAAAACTAAGGCTCCCTCCAGTTAACTCTTTTAATGCTTTGTGGGTTTGATTTTATTTAGTGCAATTCACTCTGTTGGTTGAATAAATATTTATGTCCTTAGCAGATGTTGATTCATATATCCTTTGCTTACTAATAGAGCAGAAAGTGGAGCACAACCTTCCTGCATTGTGTTCCACTTCTATGCAAACAGACAATAGGACCAACACCAAAACTTCTTTTTATTATACTAATGGTCTTCTATTTCCATCTGCAAATGCGTATTTCCTATTTCTATGACATCTTTAACTCTTGAAGGCCTTTTAAATTCTTTCCTGTTAGCCTAAGATACACCCAACAACTAAGTTCTTTTTTCTTGTAGATTTGTTTTGAGTTCTGGGTTTTGCTTTTTTTTTTTTTAATGCTTTTCCCTACTAAAAGAATAGTTAGAACAATACTTGGAAGGTCACTTGGTAAACATGATTTTATTTCCATCTTGTGTGAGTTCCAGCATTGACTTTGAGGTGATGTTAAGCTTTATAGTGATTGTGTTCCATCCTGTCACCTCTCCCAGGCTCTGGGACAGCCTCACCTCAGACCTGTAACTCCTTCTGGTTATTCAACTTCATGGTGCAATGAATTGGTCCAGTAAATGAAGAAACTATACCATGAAATGTTCAGAATGAACAAGAGTGGCCATACTTGAAAATGACACTTGATTTACAACCTCTGTGAGTCACCACAGGTCTTCAAACAATAAAATAAAATTTAGGCTGGCACCAAATCATTAACATTATATCAATAAAATACATATTCTTATTTTATATACCAAAAATGCTATTAATTATTTATTTCTAATAGAATGAAAAAAGAAACTTATAATTTTAAAAACGTGCTGCTTTTTCCAAGTCAAAAAGCTGCAGCAGAAGATTCAGCACCTGAAACTTTATATTGTCCAGCATATTTCATTTGTGCCTTTTAACAATCCATAATACTGTGTACTGAACATAATAGGAGGGTACTTTGCATTGCTGTCTCAGGTAAGGTGATGCATTGGTTAATTAAGACTTTGCAGTCAGGCAACAAGAACAGCTGAGCTCATGAAATTCCCATATAAATACAATTTATGTGAGTTCAGTGACTCTTTGCAGAATCATTTCCAAGCCTACCTATGCCTCATACCAGCTGCTGTTCCCAGAATGCAACAATATTTAAATGTAAGATCACAGGGAGTGAGACTGGGTAGCCCAGGTTTATGGACATGTGATTTAGGCCCATATGACTTTGTGTGTTCCAACATAATCTGAGTGAATTGTTTTCCAGTGACCTTTGTCAACTTGCCCTGGCTGAAACTGTGTCTCCTGGGAGTGATCAACCATGTCACCAAATGCCCCCAGCCAGTCTGATAAAAAGGTATTTGATAAGTGCTGAAACCACTTTCCTTCCATGTGTCCAAGGCCAAGAATGGAAGAAGGAAAAAAAACCTCACACTCTAATACAAAATTAGCATCTATATACAATTCTCATCAAGATGGAAAAGAAAGACATTGATTGAGACATGTCTCTGGTTCATTAGCATTGTTTGTCTTTGAGAAAGTTCTTGTCAGTCTAACAGATGAAGAGATATTGCTGAATGCAGAGAAAATGAAGATAATTGTGGTAAAAATAGAAAAAAATAATGAAGGGCATGCTGTTAAAACTAATTACATTAAGATTGATATCACTTAGCAAAAGAATGTTAAACCTCATCTCCCAAAAATGCATGACTGCTCATATACCATGAGCTGTCTGCATTTTACAGGCATTAATAAACGTTTGATTCCAGTATTCCATATTTTGGTAATCAAAACAAATTAGCAATTTCTGGGTTGAAGAACTCGTTCTGAACATGACTGAGCCTCTAAAATAAGATCTCCATAAAATCAATTTTCAGTGAATTTGCACTTGTGCTTTTGAATTTTTACAGAACCAAGCCTAGGTAAAAAGGAGACATGAATATTCAGTCTTTAAATTTCTTGGTCTCCAGGGACTGAGGCTACATAACAAATACATAATGAATAAACAAGATCAATGGAAGCACCCATTAAAAACTTGACCATAGATTTAGACTGTTATTTTGGCTTATTGCTTATTCAAATATCAGTTTTCTAGGCTGTAATTCCAAGTGGTATACAGCTATCTTCATAAAGATTTTTTTGTTCTTGGAAGCAGCCATTATGTTGTAATAATTTGCTAGATTAAAGATGGGTGAAGAGCACTCTTCTGTCCTTTCAAGCATTCCGTCACTTTTAAGCATGAGAGGAGTCACCCATCCACTGAAGGCTGCAGTTTTATATTGCACAAATTGCAGCAGGGACACTGGCTTTGGAGGTCCTGACTACCCTACTATTCCCATGAACACCTATTTTTTCATCCACATCTTTTTGTGGCTGTATTATCAGATGTAAAAATTGTATGTTTAAAATAATCTGTGTTAAAACAAGCAAACAAAAAAAAACTACTCCACAAACAGGCAAACAAACAAACAAAGGCAGGGGGATTCTAGCAATTTTTTTTAATCACTACTGGGCAATCACTGTGAGTACAGATTTTGATATGAATCATGATCCATTTAGAGGTTGTACAAAAATCTTACTAGAACATCTCTGTTGAATATCCATAGTCGTAGGTGTACCAAACAAAACCAGCCCCGAGACTTAATGCATAACCATAAAAAGCAATGCATTATATGTACATGTCCTTGAGCTGTGTCCATATGTCCTGACTATTACTGTGTGTTGTTTCCCTACCTTATGAGAACTCATGGGTTTTTCTCATTATCTGCTCTCCAGACTCTTGACATCAGCAAAAGTTCATGGCCTATCCAAGATTTATAGATGATATTTATCCAAATACATGCTAAATACACTGCTCTTCTCAGGCAGTATGAAAGAAGGCCTAGCTGTAATTATCTCCAAAACATGATTAAGACATAAAAAATAAATCATAAATTTATAAATCATCTGTGGGTAAGTGAAGAGCTTAGGCACACACTTCTACACAAGCAATAAGTGAAATCTGACAGTTAGATGGAGTTTTCCAAGTCTATGCATAAGAAAAACTATAATTCTCCTGGCAATAAAGCATAACAAGGATAATCAATGCTTAAAACAAAAACAATCCACATAATACCTAAGGCTCAAAAAATGCAAGAAGAAAATCTGAACGTATCATTCTCCAAGCCCTTTGCCTACACTGCAAATTAGAAATGCATGCAATTCCTGCAGCCAGAAAACAGTTTAATTATGAGAGCTGAACACAAAATCTCCCATTGGTACAGATTGGCTTTGAAGTGTTATCACATAAGGGAGGATTTTGAAAATACCCTTGACCAGTTTTGTTGGAAATATATCACACTTCTATTTGTGTCAGCCTTAACCATGTATCATGTCACTCCTTTTCATAACATTAGAGAACCTGATCACAGTTCCAGAGTATTAAACTAATCATGCATATTTTATGCAAACATTAACCTTTAGTGTTAATCCAACAGCATTAAACCAAATCTATAATGAACCATAAAGGTGGTTTATAACATACTGTGGTTGCCTTTTATGAGTATTTTCATTTCTCTCACCAAAATATTTAAAATCTTGGAAATAGTACCCAGATTTTTACAATGGAGCTTTATGTAAATAATACCTGGCCCCTTTTCTGAAACAGATGAATTATTATTTTACCTGTAAGCAAAGTAGATGAACTTTCAAAATAATGAATTCCAAAAACTTTAGTACCTCATAAAAGTGAACATTGTTAAGCTCCTTTCTGTGAGCTTTTTACACGGGCAAATTTCCTGTTTAATTGAATGTTTAATCTGTCTTGTTGCTGTTCATTCTAATAAGAAAAACAGTTGTTCCTGTAGAGAATCTTTCATGTTACACATCCCACAGCACTTCACAAGATATGTACATCTCATATCAATTATGAAAGAAATAAATTAGATGCATAAAACAGAAACATTAAACTGAAAGTACTATGAAATGTTGTAATAATATTATGGGGCTGATCAAACCACGAGAATCGTGGTTATCTAAGCAGCAAAATAATAGTTACATTTTCCATCAGTGTCCAAATTTCTACATCATTTAGCCTATAGAGTTATTTTGGAAAACAGCTAATCAACAATATTACTATGATAATTACTTTGAAACTTGCAAAATAAATATAAACAATCACTTCAATGGAAAGAGAACTGATCAATGAGAATAATACTAATATTTGAACTCTTTCTGCTTAGGCATTACCATGGCCATCAGCACTGCAAGGATGCAAGGAGCTCACAATCATTTGTAGAAATTTCTATACTTCTGAGAAGAACTATTCCTAACTTAGTGGGAAAAGAAGAAAGACATACAATCCTGGGGTTTTTTTCTGAGTCAAACAGAAAATCTACAACCTAAAAATGGCACATAAATCCAGACTAGACAGAACTTCATTTATTCTGTGATTTTTCACAAAAATTAATAGGAAGGGGAGAAGGATGAATGGTGTACAACACTTTCAGATATAAAAGGCTGACCCTTCCCCATCCTCAACAAAATTGAATGAAATCTTCCTCCCATTGTCTTCTGGGTTGATTTTGGGAGCATGCTGTTAAGATAAATAAACAAGTCTCCAAAATGTCAATTATTGAAAGCAAATTCTAGAATTATGGAACAGTTCCTATTATTCCTTCTGAAATCCACAAGATGCCATAATTTGAAGAGCAGAACACATTTCACTCACCCCAAGTAACACAAGAAAACCTGCACACTTCCATACCTGTCCAGACTGGGAAAATCCATCTCTCTATAACAGTAGTCAAATCAACATGGCAGTGAGCTGATGTTCCTCTAAACAGTGGAAAAGCTGGGACATAGGATGATTCTTTTATATTCTCTACAATGCTTCTTTTAGCCTTAAGTGATGCACTAACAAGTTTTCAAATGTTTTCTTTCCTCACCTCATTCATAATTGTCAGCTTCCCTCAAGATCCCTTCTGGCCATTGATGGCCACATGCAATTTTGAGGTTAGAAACCTAATGTTTTATTTTTGAAAAAAGATAGGTTAGGTAAAAAGATTATTGTTGTGGTGAAATGAAGTAGCATGTCAAACAGACTGAGCATTTCTTAACATTTTGCTTCCATAGTTAGACACCATATAAATAAATAATCTGTCTCTAGGATAAGAACTGTTCTAAGGAGAAATGACATTTCCAGGAAAAGGAAAAAACAACAAGGCAGAAACTGGATAAGGATCTTGATACAAGGCTGTAGCAAATATCAGAGGAGGCCAGATTATTTGTGATGGGAATTTCTTTCCTTTCACTGCCAGGTTTCTTACCTCATAAAGAAACTGTAGGTCATTTCCATGCTTAGCATATTGGGAAGTGAAATGGAAATCTTATAGATTTCTATAGAATCTACAGCATCTTGTAGATATGCCTGGGTAGGAGCCAGTATTGCTGTAATAGCAGAAAAAAAAATATGACAAGAAGAGTTGGACTGATGGCTCACTGCATACAGTTTAATCACTCAAACGTTCAGAGAAGAACCATTCTGGTACATTTTTCCCTTATCACCTCTCTAAAATAATTTAGAAATACTTAAGCAACCTGGTATCTGTGACTACTGGATGACTGAAAAAAAAAAGAAAAGAAAGACAAGAAAGGAGTAGTGGAAGTTATAGCATATTTTTGTTAAATGATATCAAATGTTTAATTATTTTAATTCTTAGAGAGAGAATATTCATGAGAAAGGTATGACATCACATACAGGTAACAGGAACTCCTGCTTACCTGGAGAATCTCAGATTGGCAGCCAAACCCTTACACAAGGGTATTTTCTGTTTTCAAAGTACTCATCCACAAGATCTCTTCAGGACTGCTTAGAATTAGGGTCAAAGACCACTTGCAGGAAAAAGGGTTGGTTTTTGTTTTACGATTGTGGTTTATGCTTTGCACTTCTAAGTGTTTACCTTCATTTGTGTTTGCACACTGCTTTAGCTGTTATTTAACCTCAGGCTGCAGCCCTGTCCCAGTTCCTTTGGTCCTTCTTGAGTCCATTTCAACCAGTCACCTAAATCCTCCTCTGCTTTTCACATCTCAGCCACTGTGATGTTTCAGTCTCCTCACCTCCTTGGAAATGTTCTTTTCCTGTTTGAAATAAAACTAGGTTCAGTATGAGATTTTTAAAGTAAATGATCTCTTTGAGAAACACAAGATTTATAGTAATATAGGATATTGTTAAATATCTCCCTGACACCGTAATTTAGCAATTTGGAATATCCATAATGTAAATCAGTTAAAGCCCTCTGATTTATGATCTAATTGGCTTGAGAATCTAATTTTGTGGTCCTCAAAGGTAAGATGCAGTAGGCAATATGGAATGCGACTGAGTGAAGACTGAGACAAAATTCTTTGTCTGACTCAGCTATTTAATTTTTCACATCTCAGAAGATCTCAAAGCAAAGTGAGATTACAACACATATTTAGGGACAAAACTATTCATGAGTTATTATTAACTGTGAAATACAGTAATCCAAATATCACTTAAATTCATAACCATTAATATTTCCTAATTATTGATTTATAAAGACACAAACAGTTAATCTGATGGTCTAGAAAGCTAGAAGAACAATTAAGATTTAGGTGATTTTTTTTTTTTTTTATTAAATTGATGATCCCACAGATAAACAGACTTAGGTGACTATATAAATTCATAACAGACTCTAGCTTGGCACATTCTCTCTCTGGACTGCTGTGTACACGGTGTTTGAGCCACTGATGGCAAAACAAATAATCATAGCAATAACATCCTCTCCACAGGAGGTGATGAAAGTCAGTCAGAGCTTTCCACAGAACCAAAAAATGCACAAAATCAAGGTACAACCAGAGATTCTTGAGAAAAAAACCCAGAATTTTATAGGCTTAAAGATGGTTACGTGTGTCCCTAAAAGAGAAGAGAAGAATTCTGTTCATTCTGTAAAATGAATACTTTTATTGCTGATATTTGATAGCTTAATGCTTAGGGCATTGTAACAAATAAAGAACACTTAAAAATATGGAAGCTCACAAAATGAAATAGATTGAACTTTGCAAAGCTTGGCAATATTGTAATAAGAGGAAGGATAAAGAGGAAAATTTTTTTAGAGGTAAATGTCTGTTTTCCCTTTACACTCATTCAATACTAAACGTGAGGCACTTAATTCAAAAGTTTAAAATCAATGTTTTATGATAACTGGGGAAAAAAATTCTATTTCTTTCAATTGGCTATGTAAATGTTGACTAAATAAATATCTAAATAGATAAATAAATAAATATCTAAAGAGTGGTAAAAATATGACCACCCATAGCTTTCTTCTATACACATATATATATATGGAAACCAAAGAATCTGAAATACAATTAATGCTGTAAGGCTACGAGGTCAAGGCAAATATAGTCTCATTAATATTAATATATACATTGTTCTGTCACACTTAATAACCTATGTCTTGCTCTCATTATGAATTTTGTATGTGGGTGAAATGGCAATAAACCAAGTTATTTGAGATATCTGTATATTCATTGCAAACACTGATCTCTATGAGCACAGCATGCTACTTTTCAACCTTCAGCATTTGAACATTTGAAAGGCAATTACACACAGGAAACTGGGGATTTCAATACCAGATCAGACTGCTAATCAGCTCCTATTTGGAGACCTGAATCCTTTTCCAAGCTAGCTTTATTTCATTCAGAAATCAACTGTGAGAAATCCAGACAGGTGTGTCATCACTTCAAAATGATTTTTTTGTATTGTCACCTGCTGATTGAATCACTCAATTTTCTACTTTACTTTTGTGAGGTCCAGAAGCCTCTTGAACTTATACAATTGACAAAGTAGTATCAATTAAAATTTCACATTATCTTCTTGGAAATCACTGAAAATTAAATTAAAAACAGCTTGCTTTCTGTGTAAGTAAAACTGTTTTTTTTCCCACGTCTTTGACTCCAAGCAAGCAGTCATGGGCTTGGAATATGTGAATGCTGTTTGAATAGAGAACTAACAGTTGACTCTGGCTCCCATAGTTTTCTGTCTTAATAGAAGATGAAGCAAGTGAGTATTGGTAAGAGAAAAAGGAATGAAGATGGAAAATTATTCAAATTATTGATACTGATCATAACATATCAATAAAAAATGATTTTGCAGGATGATGAAGACTCAGGTTTTTAGATGATAAGGGAAACTCCTCTCTAGATTTAGGATAAAGCAGCATTAAACAATACAAGAAGATGAAGAATGCTGTTTCAAAGATTTATCAGAATTGTTGAAGGGGGCTGGCACCACAGTCCATCCAAATGACTGAGAAATGATTGTTGGAGTAGAAGCAGGCCATGAAGGACCAGCACTTGTGCTCAATGAGCCAGAAAGCAGAGCCAGTGGAAGGAGGAATGGGAAAGGCTACAGGAGCAAGCTCACAGCAAAACTCTGAATTGGCATTGCCAGGAAAGTCTGAATCTGTTAATCCCAAAAGAAAAATAATTTATAGCAAGATTTATAGCAAGGAGAGGATAAAAGACTGTTAGGATTTACTGCTGGCCTTACCTCACAAGCAGTGAAGTAGGAATTGCCAAGTTTGAGACAGAAGCTGAGAAATTAAACAAGCCAGGAGGTGACATCCAAGTGACATACATGGGAGTGGCCATCAGCATGACCCTGCTGCCCACAGAGACCAAAAAAGTATGAGACAAAATTGTGAAGGGAGGCCCAGCTATGGATAGCAAGGTCTGCTCTTGACTCAAGGGACTCAAGGGCAGGATATTCTCAGGATTTGTCAGAGGACAGTTTAAGCACAGGAAAATGGGACTGAAAGAGAATTGTAGTGGGTTTTATCCTAGAGGTGGCTGTTGAATACTAATGCTTTATCTGTCAATCTGTCCATAGCTCACAAGAAAATTTTAGCTTTCATCCCTTTGCTGCTTTTTCTCTCTGAAGCCTCTAGTCTGGATTTTATTTCAATATCTAAATAAATTAATGTTCTTCATGTGCAAGGAGATCTTTGTCATCCAGGAGGAACAGTCTTAAAGTATGTTGAGGAAGACTTGATGAGCTCAGCTTGTGGTACAGGGTGGCTTCAATATCCCGCTGTAATTAGCTCAGGCAGCCTGACTGTTTAACAGGAATTGCTTTTGGACTGCTCATGAAGGATATGGAGATCAGGAATTAACTGCAGAAATTATTCAGCAAATAATTTTGAATAATACTAAATGAAAGAAAAGAGTAAATTGTTTGCAGGCAATTTGCATAAAGAAGGGTGAAAAAAATTCAAAGAATAAATTACTCATCCAGGTCTGGCAGACTGGGTCTGCATTAACCCTCTTGTCCCCTTTTTGGTTATCTTTATACAGAGTGATTTCTCAGGGTTTTAAAGACAAAAATGCTTGATTTTATTGTGTGATTCACACACATAGGAGAAACGTGAAGCAATGGGCAGTTTATAGCTCTTCCTTGCAGTGTAAGGGAACACATTTCCCTGCAGAGAAGTCATTTTCCCAGCTCAGGTAGAATGGGTTTGAGCTGTGGTGGCATTGCCCTCCTGACCCCACAGCTGAGTGGATGGATCTGCAGACAGAGGGGCAGATCTGGTCTCCTGGAAGTAGAATGGTTTTAAAGAAAAAACAGAAAGAAAGCCTCAATTTCTACTCTTTCAGACTCAGATAGGAAATTTAGTTTCAAGACCCTTCTTTTCTTAAAGAATAAATTGTTTGGATCCCTTGTTTAATGAATGAAACTGCTGTTATATCCTATCTGTCTTGGTATTTACTGCCTTAAGATGTTCCTTGACACTTCCTTATTTTTTTGAACCTAGGAAAGGAAGATGGCACAGGGCATAACCCTGAGATTTTCAGATACCATAAAAAATTGATGACTAGTTGTCTTTTTTTCCAAGAAATATTTTGTGTCTCTGTTTTCTTAATTGATAAGGACTTTTTATAAAAAAATAAGTAAGTTCTGCTTCATATAAAGTGATTTTAGACTAATGTGTTTATGAAATACACAGCATTTATTCAGGGTAATAAAAATGGCTGAGCCTGAAAGGACAACTTCTTATTTTAGCATCAGATGTAGAAATATTACTTCTTTTCTTAGTAATGAGTATAACATACATAATGAAATGTGGGGTTGTTTTTTCTTTTCTTCCCTCTTTCTCTTTTTAAAATGTATTTGGGAATTGAATAAAGCAAAGGACTATCAATCATATAAACACAGCTACCTAAACCTGTGTTCCAAAAATACTCTAGTCTTTACAGACCATATTTTAGTGTGCACTGTGTAAATGGAAGTCAAGACATCAGAAACACTATTGTCTTCCCTTATTTTCCAATCAAGAAAGAATTCATGCAGTTCATAGTTAGGGACTGAGGTAGCAAGGACATGTCAGAAAATGAAAATTCAGTTGTAAAGAATTATTGTAGTGAAGAAAAGAAAGGTAAGAGAGTTGGGGAAAGTTTTGCCCTTAGAGCAGATGTGGCTCTAACAGAGATTATTCTGTCTGTTTGATCTAGAAGAAAACACTGTGGTTGTATCCACTGAGGTAAAGAAATAATAAACCTGCATCCAAGCAAAATTACACTAGGATTTTTAAATTCTGTACCTGAGCTTCCTAACTGAAGTACAGCATCTCCCAAAAGCAGAGAGAATGTCTCTGAATCAGGCTGGGTGACACATCAGATTCAGATGCTGTACAGGAAGGCAGATGGAGGTTCTCTGCATCAACAGTCCAAGTTCATCTGCAGCTAAGCTAATCTTTCCACGAATAATTGATGGTCAACTCTATCTGAATTTGAGGCTGCAATATGAAACAGTAACATGTTTCACAGTAAAGGACACAAATCAGACACTAAATTATACAAAGCCTACTACACAAGGTCTCTGGATTATGGTACATGTGTAGGTTAATGGACAAGCACAGAGAAAAATTACTTGCCTTCACTTTTCAAAGCAGTCAGAGGAGCCTTGCAAACAGTGAGCTATGATGAGCCACACTGCAGTGCTGTATCTTTGCAAAACAGACAGCATCCAGACTGAAAAAAATAAGATCCTTTCCAAAGTGATTTTCAAAGCAGTTACTCTTCCTAAGTTACCCACATTCCAAAATACACTGCTCAGTGCAGAGGAGTTTGTTTAGTGGATCCCTTTAGTGGATCCCTGGTGCACTGCACAGCCTGCAAGGTGTCAGTGGATTCACTGCTTCACTACGGGCTCTAATTGCCACTTCTGCTGAAGGGCTGCTCAGGTCAGCCTAAAATTTGTGTGCTAGTAGAACCTAAAATGCAGGAAAACTGCTAAGAAAACAAAATTGGGGGAATTTTCATCTGTTAGATTCCTACTATAACCACACAGTCACACAAGCACTTGCACCACACCAAGGGATGATCAGTTTAGAGTCCAAGAATTGTCTGAGGTAACAAGGAGAAAAGTCTGGGCTTTCTCAAGCTGGCATTGGCAGAGAAAAGTGTTATTTAGCTCTGTAGGAGATTATTCCTTATCAAATAACCAGTCTCCATTGGATCTCTAAGTGAACTGATGTTTTTTTCCTGGCAAGTAAATCACAATAGCAGATTCTCCTTTGTTAGTAGAAAGATGAATTGAGTATTCACATTATTAGGGATAAAGCACAACAGACAACATAATGCCAGAATCAGACTCTTTTTATTTTTGTGGTGATTTGGCAGAGACATTCTGAGGACATAATTAGTACCAATCTTTTACCATATGAGAACCAAAAAAAATTAAGTGTAAGTTTTATGGAAGGTGTTATTAAAGAGGAAGCATGGCTGCTAATATCAAAATTTTCTTCACATCAGGCTTTTTGTAGGAGAGAAAAAAAACAACAAAACTAAAACAGCAGAGAAATATTGTTTTACTCATTAATACAAGCCAAATTTCTATCAGCATCCAAACTAATATCACTCTTAATTAACTTTTTCTTCTCAGTTTCATACAAAAAAATAATCTCCTGATGTGATTGGAGTATCTGTTTTTCATGTATGTTTCCTTGCTTACAGAACACTCACAGAGAGCAGCAATCCAAAACCAGCACTTTGCCACCTTACTTGCAGTGACACCACAGCAGAGCTGGCAGAGTCAGGGCTCCTGGGCAGGGTCATGGTTTAAGACACTGTTGTGTTGTTTCAGTCATTTCAAAAAGAGAGGATCAGTTATTCACTCTTTCATTCAGCCTGAGAGGACTGAAATGTTATGTCCACCCCTTTCAAGGAGCTTTATTGTATCTCCAGGTCTAACACTATTAATTGCCTATTACAACTCTTCTGTAAATGAATAAATCACGTGCTGCAAAGGCCATAGTAAGGAAAGGTTTCATCCTGGTTTGCCAGTTCATTTTACAGCTGCCCAAATCACACGTGCATATTTTAAAGTTCTGGTAAACTGTATGCACAGATCCATTCATTTAAATGACTAAGTATCTAACTGTGAACATAAATCATGTATTTTAGGGTCTCTACCTGCCAGTGAATCTCAGAGAGACATGAGAATAATTTCAAAAGGTTTTAGGTTTGATTTGTTCCTAAAGAAAGCTTTCATTTCTTCCTAAAGATAGGTTTTTCACAACTCATATTCTGTGTAATATACTGTAAAGGCTGTAGATCTGATCCAACCACTGCTAATGTTATTGGCAAAACTCCCATTGATTCAAAAGACTCTGACAAAGTCATTCTGAGAGTAAAAGTAATGGGTGAAGAGCAGGAGTATTAACATAATTTGCTTTGTAAGTACTTCTCATCTTTTTTATTTATATAAAAAGCTAACATTTCCATTCTCATAAATGATTTAAATAACAACAAAACAACCATGGGTTTTACAGCTGCCTCCAGCCATATCTCTGTATGTGAACTTGTTCCCCTATGGGGAGATTATAATTTTCTAAGGAAATGTCTCCCCTGACTCTCTTTACTAAAATTTCTGCTTTAGTAGTGACCAAAAAATGATATAATCTGTCAGTTCTTCATGAAAATCTCTGTGTTTTGAATCCCACTAACAGTAAACAAATTTTCTGAGAAAAGTCACTGTGGGATTCACAGCAGGGTTTGACAGCCACTTGTCTTCCAAGAGATTTCCCAGTATTGAAGTTAACAGTATCAATGCCCACAGAACATAAATATCTCCCATTAAAGAAGCCCAAGACATGTGGGTTTATTTCATCAGAAGGGCCTTCAGAATGAACTTCTCTATTTATTTATAAGTGCATGACTGCTTTAAAACAATATGTTGGCTCTGTTGATTATTCTCTTCATGTGCCACTTTCTTCTAAATTATGTGATAATCCAAAGGGATAAAAATGCATACTTGCTTTTTTTTATTGATTTAATCTTCAAATTATTTTAAAGTGTGAATTATAACATTGATATCTTCTAAATAACAAAGTAGCAGCAAGCCATTAATTATCTGCTACAACTCAATACATCATTAAAATAATCAATTTTAATAACATAATACAGTGTGATTATTATTATTTCGTTATTATTATGATTATATAAACCTACATTAAAACTCTGGATCCAAATGCATTTCAGATAACTCCATTCCTTTTACAGTTTTTACCCAGTTATAAATTTGCTATCTTTCTTAGTTCAATAACACACAAAATATTTATTTTGGTACATTTTTTGCAGAGTAAGGTTAACTAAAAGATTTAAATTTTTGGCACACTGGTGTGCCAAAGTTCTGGGTTTCATACATCCACAAGCAATTTATATGAACAGTTCTCATCAAATGTACATGAGATTTTGGAGCTTAATTTTGTGACACAAATTCAAGAAATTCAAGCATGATAAAGGACACCTTATTACCTAGTTTGCATTCTGACAGAAAGCTTATAGACATCAAAGGTATGTCAGGAACTTTAAATAGCTTGCTCTCAAAATATTGAATAATACCTGTCCCCTTATTTAAACAGTCATATTATTGATGAACACCAGATGAAGACCTTCCACAGAGACAGCTAGAGAAGATGAGGGCAGAATTATGCTAAATACCAGTCAGTTTGGGGAAAAAAGAAAAAAAAATTAAAAAATAGAAAAGGAGCAGAGGAGCCAGGAAGACATAATAAAATGCTGGGAGCAGAGATAAGAACCAAATGATAAAGCAATAAAGCAGAACCAAAAGTGACCATCTTTTGTCATTTCTATTATAAGTGTCATGCCCAAAGTGAGGTTTAAAGAGACAAAAAGAGCCTCCCAAATGCTGTTCCTGTTGTGACTCTCCCTGACTCCCCTGTGACACAGTGAGGCAGATGAAACAAAAGAAGCTGAATGAGAGAAGGCAAGTTCCTGATCCCAGGTTTTTAAATCCCTGGGGAGTGAATAGTCATTTGTATCTTGTGGGATTGGTCCAGTCATTCATTCTTCCATGGATTTTGCAGAAAGGAAAAAAATCAAGCCTCACATGTGTTTATCTTCTGAGGGAACAGTTTTGTTCAGCAAATCACAACAAGCAACAGAGAAAAGCCTGCAGCAGAAAGTGAGCATTTAGAAAAAACACATCACATTTTTAAATAATTTTCCAAACATTTGTCTAGGTCAGGTGAATTAGCTTTTAACAGCAGCCTCAGTTTAATAAGGCAAACTTTCCCTAACGTTGTAAGGTGTACATCAAATATAGCTCAAACACTTAATCATTGATAAAGAGAATGAAATGATTCCTTTATAAAGGGCTCACTCAGCAATTTATCATCAAATATCTAGTCTGTCCCCTTCCATTTGAATATACTGCCATGCTGGCAGAGCAGTAGGCAGTAGTTCTTAGAACTTAACTGAGTTTTCCAAAGGGAAACATTTATTTCACTCAAAGAATTTGTTACTACATTTACCATAAGAGGTTTCCATCTAGTCTGGATTTTAAACTAAGCAGCTTTGCAACATCTCATCAATTCAAACCACATTTTTTTTCAGAGAACCCACTGAATAAAAGAACATGGCACTTCTAGCCTTTATAAGGGAAAGAAAAAAACACCCAGTCAAGGGACTTCACAGAGATATAGAGTGATTAGAGGGGCAACTTAATTCAAATACATGAGGAAAACAGCTCTTTAGCCTATAGATTCATTTTAAGGAAGAAGCCTTCATGTTTTACATCATACTAAATAGAGTTCACTGCACCAGAGAAAACAGAATTTCTACATGGAATATCTACATAGATTAAAGACTTCTGGTTTACTATTTGTATCTATCAAGACTAAAAAAAATGACAGTTCCTTTGGATGACAATTTTAGCCACGAACTTGTGCAGAACACTTTCAATAATACAAGGATCTAAGATTCTAGCTTAAAACCATCTGACATATCTGTGGTATAAAATTCAGAAGCAGGGAAGCAGGAAACAGAGAGAAACAATTCTGCAGACACTGAAGTCAGTGCAGAAGGAGGGGGAGGAGGTTCTCTAGGCATTGGAGCAGAGGTTTTTCCCCCAAGTTGTTTTCCCCCCGCTATGATGGTAATTGGTGAGTGACTTTTCCCTGTCCTTATCTTGAGTCTTTCATTATTTCCTCTCCCCTGTCTGAGGAGAAGACTGATAAAGGGGCTTTGGTGGGCACCTGGCATCCAGCCAGGGTCAGCCCAACACAAAGTAATAAATGCCAGGTATTTATTTCAATCTTTCCAGGATTTTTCCTCTTTAGTGCTAAGACTGCACAAACAATAATAAAAAGGATTGGATCTACATTGCTGTAACATCCCCCAGACTAACTTCAGAAAATGGAAGTCAACCAAACCTCTCTTCAGTTTGCAGAGTAACAGTACAGACAAGTTTAATAAACACAGTTAAATTATCTTACCAATGTCAATGATATTTTTAACATCTGAGAAGATGAAATTGGCTTGATGGGTTATCTCAGAGCTGCTGTTTTCTGAGGCTGTTCTTGTTTAATTGGTTTCATACCAGCATGTTACTACAACAGACATGATGGCTCCTCAGAACCGTGCATACAAGAGAAAAAGAGGCAGAGAAAGGGTCATGGGACACACTGCTCTGCTCACTGGGAATCACACCCACCATGGGGATAGTGCAAAGCAAACAGATTCCATTTCAGTCCCAGGACAAAATATAAGCTAAAGACAGTGAAAAGACCTCACATGCTCTCATTGGTTCTGGCCTATAGACTGCAAAATCTGTTCCTTATCTCCCAGACAGAATACTGCTTTTATCCCTGACAGAGCTTCAGGCATTAATGCACAGCAATCATCAGCCATCACCATCAATCAGTCATTTAAATGGTATACAAGAATTTGGTTAATACTTTTGTACTTGAGTGATTTTATTCATACACAAGTGCCCTTGCAATCAGATCTGAGGCATCTTTAGTGACAGGAAGTATGACACTTCTTTTCAGACAGATGTTCCATAGTTTGAACAGAAGAAGTGGATTTCTCAGTCTGAGGGGGAAAGGGAGCCCTTTAATGGTTACATGAAAATAAAATATCAAGTGGTGTTGTCATATCTTCATAAGGCTCAGTGGAACAGCTGGAACTCAGAAGAAGGCTAACCATTCATCAAGAATTTCAGTGAGAAACTGGAGGAAGTAGTTTGAGACATCTAGCTTTTCATTACTATTCTGAATACTCAGCATTCTTGGGTTTTGCACTGCTCTGCTTCTAGCAATGCAGGAAATTATTTGTACATATTGGAAGGTTTTCTCTTCCTCTTGGCAGGAGCCAGGACAGCATCAAGCAGAAGCAAGATAACTTTCCTAGTTTTTATGATTGATACTGATTGCCTTGGGAAAGGCAGAATTGCAAGGAAGTCCCCTGTGAGCTCAGTAGCCTTTACCTTAGAGGTGCTTGGTGCACAGCTTGTTTGCCAGAACAAAAAATACCCTCAGTGAGCAAACAGGAGCAGTTTAAACAGCCAAACATCAGCATCCCAACAAGACACCTAGAAAATGTCATGCTCCCTGCTTACTCAACCATGTCAAATTTCACCTCTGAACCTGAGGTCACTGCTTGCTGTTCCAGCAAAGGGCATCCCAAGCACCCATTCTAGAGGACAAGTCCTGCAGAGGCCAGGTGAAGGTGAGAGCTCTACCTGTAGGCTGGAGCCAAACAGAAGCAGCATGACCACAGCTATCTATAAATACACAGAGAGGATTTGCTGACTTTCAGTTTATTTTCAGGACTGTTCTCCTAGACAAAGATAAGAGTTTAGGCTGTACATTTGTACACTTCTGGCTGTGCCAAAGGAGTAGAAGTGCTGATTTAGCCTTCTGCATAAGGCAAATAGCTCTCAGTCTGGCCCAAGTGAGCCCATGTCCTGAGACTCAGGCACTGTCACCTCCTCAAATCACTGGGGACTGCAGGAATTTAATAAATAGCAATATCTTAATTGCATACTATTCTACTTTACAGCAGAAAGTCTTTTGTGACTTTCAACTGTTCCTCAAATCAGTAAAAGCTCCTTTTAACCTTGTTTTTTTCCCCATATAGGAAGACTTGCAAAGATGAATACATAGAATCCACGTTATGACTTGAAGATGAAGTTAGTTTCTTGTAGGCTAATTTTGACCCAGGATATCAGCAGTGATGTAGGAAATATGGAAAGGGAAGAAGTAGATGCATTACCTAGACCTCATATGTTCAGCAAGGAGCTGGAGTTTCCCTCCCACCCTGCAGTTAAAGCAAATTTCTGCAGCAGGGTTCTTGTCTTGCCCCACCTGCACACATCTGACCTCTCGTCTGAGGTGGAGAAGGGACCAAAGCCACCGTGTGCCATATGCTTCAAAATCTCATCATTCTGAGTGCAGTAAATTATTTCTGTGATTCATACTTATGAGACAAAGAAGGGCAAAATGTAGAAGGTGTCCTTGGCAAACAGGGGAAGTAGAGAAGTCTGAGAATTTTTCTAAATAAAGTGTAATTTGGAAAAGCTTGATTTACATCAGCAAGTGAAACTAGATTTGGGGTATTGTCACCCTTGTGTAGAAAGATGTGGGAGATATTTCTAGCTTTTGAAAGATTCAAATGATGTAACTGAAATGCATTAAAACACAATTATTAAACTAAAAGATTTTTTTTTTACTTAACCTATTATTTTATTTTTATGCACAAATATATTCTGTATGTATAGCATACATACCTCTCCACCCATTTATCTTTCTTACCTATCATATTAGATATTTAATTTTGTAAAACAGTCATAAAGCACCAAGTAAGTCTTAGCCTGCATTTAATATTTTAGGGAAAAAAAAAAATAGATGCTGGAACAAACAATATCTTTTTTATATTTTTATGTTACCTACCCATAAATAAAAATAATAAGTTTTGCCCATAGCCATTATTGCATCTTCCCCATATAATTAACTAGAGATTTGATATAATTTTGAGATTAAATTGACTTGCTCACTGTTATTTATTACTACTATTCATACCTTTATTATATTCATCTTCTAAGTTTTTGAGAACAGCAAGTAAATATCTGAATATCAGACAAAAGAGATTGATTTCTTTTTATCTCTAAAAATGGCAATAAAATCTACCATAATAAATAGCATATGTAGACTTGATATTTTAAACTTTGGATGGTTGCATGATTTTAATCATCAACAAGATAACTTCAGAGTATTTTACAGTAATTAGAAATACTGATAGAAAGGAAAAGGAGATGAAAACTAGTTATTTTCAAAATAACCCTCCAGCAATACAAAAAGGAGGGTAAAAAAGGTTCCAAAGATTTCTGCAGAAATGAATTTATGAAAAAAATATTTTATAAATTTTACTTTCTCAAGTAATGTAGTAGCTGAGTATATACAATTACTTTTCTTTCCACCTGGAAAATATGAATCAAAAGACAGTTGGAAATGCACAAAACATTAGGACTTTGGAAAAAAAATAACTCTCAAGAGATGATTCATGTTCTGCTCCTCCTGCAGCATCAGAGGAAGTGTGCCCACTCCTTTTCTTTTTATTATTTTCTTTCAGACACAAGCAGCATACACCAAACAAGCTGTGGAAAACAGTAGGAGAGATTTCAGGACCAAAATTTCATCTTGTTATATGGGCAGATTTCTAGTGTTTTAAGAAAGAAAAAAAAAGACAATTTTAATCCAATAATGACATAACAACTTAATTTTAATTTCATTCACTGAGATTATAACACAAGTGAGTTAAAATACTTGGTGCAATTTATTTTCTGTCAGGCCAGATCCTGCCAGTTCAGCTATTAAAAGTAGTCAAGATGAAAATCCAAAACTTCTCAGTGTGAGCACAGAACAGTGACTGGGCAGAGAAAGAGAACATGATTTCTCATGAGGGATGTGCAGGGATAATTCACAGCTTCCACAATGATGCTCTTCAGTGTGAATTGGCACAAGATTCTCCATGTGCAGTGACTTCTCAGGGCCCTCCAAATCCAGCTAGCACCTTATACAAACCAAAGCTGAACTAATCTTTCTACTTTAAATAAAGTCTCCAGCAAGACCAAAAGGACAAGCCAATGGAGAATCCAGGTGTGAGAGAGATTCTGGAATTTTGCTGCACAGTTTGCTTGCTTATCTTTTTTTATTACATTTGTTTTGTAGTCACTGCTTTAATCACTGGCCTTTTGTTTTTCTCAGACTATATAACTTCTTGTCTAAAATATTTTTTCCAAAATGAACACAATTCTAAGTTCCCTTTATCCTTCCTCACAGTTCTCACATCCTCATACACAGACACACACATTTTTTCCAGTAATCTAAACTGAAATATTCTCCCACTGTCAATACCTGCCTCTCATGCACACATAAAATAGTTTTTATCAATTCTGTATTTCTGCATTTACTTCTAAGACTAGCTTGGATTTTGGCTGCACCAGGAAAAAATGTTCAGCATGTAGGAGTTCTAAAAAGATCGTGTTTTAAAAAATAAGCTTGCAAGATAATCAATAATACTTTATTAAAAATAACCTAAGGAATATCCTATGCAGTTAAGATGTCTTTAGGACAAAAATCTTACAGATTCACTGAGATTTACATTTGACTCAAAGTTCTATAAAAGTACATGAGACAAACTCAAGCTTGTGTGTTCAGTTGTATCTGACCTAAATAATCACATTTGAAATGCAAGCATGTAGCTTCATATGATTTTGCTTCTACAGCTAAATATCTGAAATACTGGATTTGCTTTAATTTTCTAATAATATCATCCTGAACATTAACTGAAACTGTTCCACAATATTTTAAACTTCTTTGTGGAGTTTTTATGGGCAGGTTAAGATCTTTCAAACCAGAGGTGGAGATCTCATAACCAGAGGTCTGCTCTGTTTCCAGTTAAGCCCACAGGACATTCTGCTGCTGCTCTCATGGTTCATCAAACTGCTGTTTCTACTTGAGCAGAACCAGCACACCAAGAGTTGATTCACATGTTGCTGCTGAGGAACATATACTTCTGATGGGTTAATATAGTATTTATTGCATGGATAATGCATGGGGCAGGGCTGTAGCACAAAGCTTTGTGCACAGGTGAAATAGGATATTTCCTGGCCCAGCACACCCACCATCCCAGCACAGGACTAGCCAGCCTTCTTTGCCAGAAGCATATTATGTATTTCAAAGCACCAAAAAGCCCTGAGGCAGAAACTTTGGGAGCAGAGGGAGCCAGGAGTGCCAGGAAAAGGACAGACCTTACAGGGCCCTATCCCTCCACTGCAGGAAGCTCTGGGAGGGAGCACCTCCAGGCACTAGTGCCAGCCTCAGCAGCAGGTGGGAATTACCCAAAACACAGGCACTGCAGGCAGTCACACAGCATGGTTGGTGTATTTGGACACCTCTAGAGCCAAGCACTAACCAGCTTTGCCATGCAGGCTGCAAGGGCAGGGCAACTGCTGTTTCTGTCCAGAGAGATCAGTGCTTTCCATTATCCTACACCCAAAAAACAAATGCTGAGAGAGGAATGTGGAAAAATACAGGTATATGGTCGTGTCTCTCCAGTATGTTCATCCATTTGGCACTGACCTGCAGGGGTTCCCTGTGAGAAATCTGCAGGTAACACCACCCTCACCTCTTCACAGGGCTCTCTACCTGAGGCACCTGCCCCAGGCTGTCTTTGCACACCACGTTTCTCCTGACCTATTCCAGACATTTATTTTAGCATGAGATGAATTGAGCCCTCACTGGCCCATTTCCCTCCATCAGTTGTGATGGGTATTGAGATGATTGGCTCAGATGTCATTTGATTAGATGCCACAATCCATTGTGCTTAATAACCCTACAGTTACAAGGTTATATCTTTCTCAATTCAGGCAAAACTATAGATTCCACAATTTCCATAGCAAAAAAATTTCACACTTTAATGAAAGACTGTGTAATAAGAGACTTCCTTTTACTTGTTTATCAGTTTGCCTCAGGTAAAGGAGAACAGGAAGAAAATGAGATAATATTAAATGATAATGACTTCAACATACCAATAATCAGCTCATCAAGGGTTTTAGTCATCCTAGAAAAAAGTTTCAAGTTTCTTGTAATAAGTCAGTGACATATTAACTGAAGAGCCATAGGAGAGATTAAATGGAAAGATAAATGCTAATTGAATGCTAATTATCAATGTTATTTTTATTCTATACATAACTAATTATGATCATGCAACAATTTATTTTTAACCATTTCCACTTAGGCAGAACATCTGCTTCAAGGATTTCATCCTTAAATGCATAATAACAATTTTTAAAATTTTAACCGGTGGGTTTATTTTAACTTGTCCCTCCCATAATTATGGAAGGAAAAAAATCTTAATATGTCTACAAACTCATAAGTAAATACTCAAAGTAAATAGGGGGCATAAAGGAGAGAGTGCCAGAGAAATAGGGTAAATATGACCAGTATGCTTTGACATCCTCTTTTTTAGGTAATGATGCCACATATTTGAATAGCTGTAAAAAGTGGATTAAACATGGGAGGATTTTAAGCTCTGTAAATGACTGGGCAGATTGCACCATATTCAGGGAGCCACTTAATAGTGAGCATGGTAAGAGCTGAAATTGAGATTTAGAATTAAGTTCCTTACATTTATTTTTTTGGATGAAAGGAGGAGATATTATTGCACAGGTTTATTTATTTTTGCATATCCTATTCTGTGTGATTTATTTAGCTGAGTGCACTAATTGTCATATTGACCTGCATAATTTTACAGTTTCTTGAGACATGGGCTGTTGCCACATGAGTTAATATTGATATAGACTCAGGCCCCTGGCTCAGCTGATTTTTGACAATAGAAATTTAATGTAAAATTAAACTAATTTTTTTTCTATTCAATACTGCAAATATGAATCAGTTTTTATTATAACATCATACTCTTTGCCCATTTGGGTCAAAGTAGACTAATTATTTTAGCTGCTAAACAAAATGTAGAGTGATAATGTTGTGACACGCTGCCATTCCTGTCATATACATTAAACATTAATCACAAAAAAGACTTTGTAGTAGCTTTCACACCTCATGCTTTAACATGTGTCTTCTTTACCCAGCTTGCCAGCTGTCTGATCTATCTCAAGTGCTCACCCACTTCACTGCAGCCCTGGAATCAGCTGGGATAAATAACAACTGTTTGGGGACAATGGGAATTGCCTGTATGGTTTGTTCTTTGGTTTGTTCTTTAACATCTTCATATCTGACAGCAAGCTCCCAGGCTTGTTGCTAGTATATCTGCAAGGAAATGCCCTCAAGCAAAGCTTTCAAGGAGGTGGTGTAGACTCTGGATGTAGGATTGCTGATCCCAGAGAATGTCTTCCCTAAATATATCAAAGGCCACCTTAAATCTTACTATGTTCCCAGAATTTCAATTAGGTTTTTCCAGGCCTTCCTGACTTTGCAATAACAAAGCTTCTCATTTTCAAGCTAATATTAAAATCAGTCAATTAACACCCATTTGTTCTTCTGCTGCACTCTCTGTTGCTTTAAATCCTCACATCTCCTCCTGGGAGAATTCTAATTGTTTTTGCTTTTTGTTCTCTTTAGCTATGAAATTAATGCCTTCTGATTCAGAAGAAGAAATGTCCTTGATAAATACACTGAATTTATTTCCATGAACACAAAATACAACTGGAAATCACTGAATGCACTGGACAGCAGTGGTGATGCCCTGATAAACAGAGATGGGTCCCATTACTGACTAAAGTGCAGACTCAGGTTGCAGTAACACAGATTTAACTGAGCAGTGTCTCAATTCCTTGCTTGAGTTGCTGAATAGACATTGATGGTTGGTGGCATCTATGATGCCCAGGGGAGGTGGGGATGGGAGGTACCACTGCAGATTTCTGTGGCCTGACATGAAATGAAGCTCACATGGCACCAGCGAGACACAAGGTTCTGGTCAGCACAGAACAGAGAGAGTAAGCAGATAAAAGCACATATTTTAGGATAAGCTAATTGCTTTCTAATCTCTATTGCCTGATCTCCATATATGAGCTTACAGACAGATGCCTAATCTTAAGCAGAGAGCTTCTTCTAATACTTCTAATTCAATGTGACTCTGTGTGATTTGGACCAACCTCTATGTATTACCAAAAGTCAAGCAGGCGAGAAATTTATAAGCTTAGCCCTATTTTCTTAATTACATATCTACACTGAATTTTACTAATTGCAAATGAGTTTTCTGGTTATAAGCTTAATTACACTGCCTTTTCAGGAGAGGGTACTTTCCCATTTGAAGGGCTTAGGAAGGCCACAGTGATACAAGCAAGCATCCTAAGGGGTGAAAGCAAGTTAGGAAGCTCCATCTTTTCTATAATACATTGCCTCCAACTACAAATGCTGTGTATCTGTTTCCAAGAAACTGTCATAGCATAGGTATACTTGGAATGGGAGAAGATCCAGTGGCTCTGGAACCAAATAGGTTTAAATTGTGCTTGGAGCCATGTGGAAAGCAGAGCAGAATTTCAACAGGTAAGTGGAACACCTCTGGGAAATACAGGGTGAGGTTTTTGATTACAAGAGCTGAGAAGAGAAAGGTATCAGTGTTCTATAGGTAAATTGGTATGTAATTTAAAATATATCATTTTTTCAATCTTTTTTTAAAATCCTTTTTCAGTAGTAATTTTAAGTTGTAATTAACCACCACCATCTAAGTTATATAAGCTAGAAACCAAACAATGAAAGAACAGTTTTCATTTCTCACATGGTTTCAAGAGCATGGTTAAGGTTATAGAAATTTTAGTTAGATAACATTGAGAATAGCAATTTATTTCCTTTGCATCTTTAGTGAATTTAACGACTAAAAACTTAGTAGTTTCTAGCTGATTGCAACCAACATCCCTCTTCTTGAGGAGCTGTGCTTTCCATACTCCCTGCACTCACCTACTCCCTCACACACTGTGAAATGCTTTCCAGTCAGCTGGAGCATCTCTGTTCATGTACAACCCACTTAAACTCATCACTGAAATGTTCAGAACATAGTAAGTTTTTGGTTAATGCTCTCTAGTAGTGCTTAGACATTTATCTCACTTTCAAATCAGCAAGCTGCTCCAGATCTGATTATCAGCACCCACATCCTTCTCTCAACAGCTATCCATACTACTTTTTCTGATGTGTATAGTCATGGAAGTCTGTAATAAAACCTGAGATGCTGCATATTTATTTCTATTTTTCATGGTTTATTATCCTGACATTTCAAATTGCTCTGCTTAAACTTTAATAAGGATTGTATGATGGAGAAATCAAACTTTTACATAAGAAATTGCTTCAATTAAATGTCAAAAGAGACATAAAAATTAGTTTTAAAGCCAGCTATGCTTCTTTCTAAATACCCTGTGCAGAGGCTGACTCAGGAGGGAAAGTTCTGCTCAACATCTTCTCTTACATTTGAAAATTATTTTCTAACATGAATCTTCATTGCAGTATTTCAACACTTACTATATGTTGAATTTTATTTTAAGACCTACAAATTACCTACCATTGCCTTTTTTCCCCCAGTGTCAAAGAGTATTTAAATATGTAATAGAATGTGTAAAATCAAGTCTTGTAGGGTGCCTCCTGTAAATATAAATGCTTTGCCTGTTCCTTTTTTTCATTCCTCTTTTGTAACACCATTCTTTTTCCCTTACATCCCCTGTGACATATTCACGTATAAACCTTCTGCCTCACTGTATAGCTATATTAAATATTTATTACCTGTGTAATCTTTTTCACTTCTGTCTTTGTTTTGATCGGCATATTTGAACTATATATATAATTATTCCTGCTATTACTATATATTTCCTTTTACCCTATTTCTATTTTGTATCAAATCACTTTGATGTTATTTTCATACATTTTTTTCCTTAGTTTATATCCTCTGGCTAATGGCACCTTCCCCACAACACAGCACTCCTCTGGCTGATTTCTTTCCCCTGAAGCTCATTCCCAGCATTTTTCTCCTTTTCAGACTTCTTTGTTCCTATTCACTGCTAATCCCCTGATTCCCCACTTAAACTCACCACCACATATTCTTCAGTCCCTTGCTGTTTTACCACATCCCCTTCAGCAGACTGATAATGCAATTTTAAGGGAAACTAAGAAACTTTAATGCTGTTCTGATCCTTCTTGGATTTAGGCTTGTGGATAGAGCCAGAAGCAAGAGGGGAAGGGGAGCGATGGTGGGGAGGGTAACAGCTGAGAAGAGACAGAAATGCAGAGTTGGTAGCACTTCACAGGCTGTTTATTTCCCAAAGACTGCCCACTCAGCTGGGTGGCAGAGCAGTGTGAGCCACCAGATGTGCAATTTTAACACTGGTGTCAGCAAGAGCTGCTCAAGCAGCTTTTGGACAGCAAATGAAGTGGGACATCATTGCCTTTCTCTGCACCCCAGTAACTCAGCAATGCAAGGAGCTAGGAAACAGCAGGAGAAGCAAGCAAAGAGTAGAACTCTCTTAAGTGAGGACAAAAGTATTGAGGAAAAATCCAGCAAAGCCAATATGGTGGCAGAAAGGCGGGTATTGGCTTTGCTTAAGGGAAGCCATGTATTTATTGAAGAGTACAGGCAGGGCCAGACTTCAATGAGCTGAACTCTGCTGGCACACACTCCTTAACTAAACCTAGGGCCAAATGGCCCTACTTCTGCAGTGCCCTAACTGCACTTACAGACAGAATTACAAAAAGCCAAGCAGTTCAGGACCAGCATCACAATTTTCTGCCTTTCTAAACTTGAATTTACCATGAGTATCAGCTCAGGTATTCCTTGCTCATCTTCTACAACACAAATGGCATTGAACTGTAGATTTACATTTCTGAGTTTCTAGATCTTGAGCATGCACGAGTGGTATGGACGTTTTCAATAATACACAGCATGAAATAAATTATTTTTGTTGTATAAAATGCTATTCACTATGGGTATGAAGTTGTTCTCCCTGAAGATAAAGTGCATAGCAAGAAAGGAAGAATATATTTGCTTCTTTTATGATGGTGAGTAGCACAGATGAGAGGCCCAGAAAGAGGCTTAATCCATGTGTAAGATACTAAAATTTAGGGATTACATTTATTTAGCAGAATTCAAACAGAGTGATTACCCACCTGTTATTCATTGTAAAAAATTGGCCTGCTGTGTTATATGTGACACAATTAGCAAAACATTACAGCCTGTTTCAATGAATCCAGATATGTGCAATTTTCTCTAAAGTTTGATTAAAAAAATGATTGGAGGGCAAATGGAACAGCTTTTACTGAGACAGCTAACAATAAGACATATTGGGCTCTTATTATCTGCTATTAGCTTTGGCTTTCAGGTAGGATAAAAGTACATTTTAGGCACCATTCAGTGTCTTATTATAATAATTCCTGAAACACGTCAGTTGGTAAGAAAGTTGACTTTTTTATCTTATTAAATATTTTCACAAAAAATATGGAACCTGTGGAAAGCTGTGCCAAAAGATTTGTTTACAAGTTCAACTCCAGAGAAATATCTGCATATTCCACCAAGTATTAGCAAGTATTAGCAATACATGGAGCTGGACTTAAAACTCCAATTTAGTTCTTGAAAGCTGGGTTTTCCTTTTGACATAGGAGTGAGACAATCATAAAATCTTTGGTAAATCTTACACTGCTTTAAATTCCTTGGCAGCTGGGCACTTGCCTACCTAGTAGTTCTTGGCCTTTGTTTCTCTCTGTGTGGTTTCCCAGTGTCCATACTGAATGACATGTGAATTTATCACTGTGCTGAGGGCACTGATGCCCCAGCCAGTGTAGCTCACTCTAGATTAGATGCCAAATTTCCCCTATGGCAGTTTACCTGATTTATGGCAACCAGAAAATTATTACTATTTCCAGATGGTGTTCAAGTCTGTCTTTCTTTCTCAAGTATAAAAAGCTGAGCCTGTTGGAAGGAGCTTGTTAGAAAAAGGAAACACTGGTTCTTAAGGAAACCCCTGTTGAGCAGCCATGTCACACTTCTGCTGAATTTGGACCTTGAGGAGAAAACCTCTGTCTCCCTGGTCTTTCACAAGAGCTTGTGTCTCCCAGCTCTGGGCTGGCCCAGCCTTACACCATATAAAATGTACCAGCCTGTGGCACCACACACCAGAAAAAAAAACCCTATCCCTGCTCCAGATCCTGTCATAACATAAATCATAGGAAATGTGCTGTGTAAGCTGTGCTGTGATCTCTCCCTGGAGCACTAAAAGCCTTTTGCTTCCCCTCATTTTTCTTGGAGGTATGTCCAAAGTACAATTCTAGACAATTGGCACTCCATTTCAGTCCTGTTTCCTGAGAACACTTGGCTCTTCCTGCTTTCAAAACTCAGCTTTCTATTTTCCCTTCCACTTACTGACTGTACAGTACTTTCTGCTTAACTGAAAGCTTTTGTAGCTGACTGAGTAAAGCTCTGTATTGGTGATAGGACTGCAGGGTTAAGGACATTTTAGCCAGGGGAGAACTTAATAGTATCTCCTGCCACAAGAGAACTTGAAATTGCCTCTAGGAAATTAAAACAATTTGTTTTGTGGCACTGAAAAATCTGTTGTCTGACGACAGTCAAGAGGCAAAAAGATAACCACTTCCCTGTATATAAAATCTCAGCCCTTCTCCTGAAAAACAAATCAGCCCTGTTATTCCCCATCAATGAGACTACTCTTAGTCTCCATCAGCTTCTTCTGAGCTTCTTAGAACATTTTTTTAGCCTTTGTTTGGTTTTTCACTGTGATTTTCAGTATTATAAATTGTATGCATATATTCTCCACAGAAATCCAGAGGGTTTTAGCAAAGTTCTACAAGAATGAAACAAATGTAGGTGCATCAACTTCCACAGAGTGTGTCAGCTTTTACCTGCTGAGTCCAGCATCTATTGATAGTAGCAAAGAATTTAGGAAGAGGAGTCTGCAGCAGACAGTGTGTCTTCCAGACAGGATTAGCAATGGAAGATTGCTGATGCACAAGGTTACAAGAAAAGCAGGTTTTTTGGTTTCACAACAGCTGATTTCAACACTCCACATCTATGCCTCTGTCCACACCCATCTGCACTTGAGATTTCAGTTTTATTTTCCTATACTTTAAGATCCCTAAAAAAAAATCACAGAGAAAAGAAAAAAAAAAGAAAAAAAAAGACTGGAAAAAACCACATTCCCATACAGGTCAAACTCATTGCCTGACTCCTGGATTAGAATTTATATCTTCTGCATAGCTGGTTCACTACCACTTATCCCACCATTTCCATGCCTACTGATCATTTCTAAAGCTGCCTGCTTTTTGTTGAAATAGCCAGCAGTGGTAGAGCCACTGGGCTTTGATTTCCTCTTGCAGGAAAGGCTCAGGTCTCAGTTGCCACCTTTGATGTTTCCTGTACTAGTAATGACTACTGTGGAGCTCCTCTCTGTGGGAGCTGTGGCACTGAGAGCCATTTCACTACTGTTGTGAGACACATTCAGTAGAGTTCCTTGAGTGTATATATATATATATCTCACTGAGAGAGTAAGCCCAGATAGAGGAAGGCACTTCATCCTACACAGATTTTGGAAAGTATTTTCTGTTAACCTGCATTAAAAACACATCTGAAAAATCTGCTGGTTTAAGGAGGGAAAGTAGCAGGAGCCATTTTATGTATCACCTTACTACCAAGAGAGACAGTGAGTACTGCAGAGCTACTCTCTCAGATTCATGCATAAATTAAAACAAGACACCTATAGTAGCATCCAATACGGATTCATATTCTCAATAATCAGTAATGAAAGCGTTTTTGAAACACTTTCTTTTTATATAGGTAATCTTAATAGTTACCAAATTTTCATAAATGCCTATTGTTGAGAAAAACTTACAAGAGTACTATGACAAAACAACCAGTACCTCCAGGCTGGAGCACGTGTATTTTTAAATGCATTACAAAACCAAAAGTTTTACTTCCTGGCAAAACCTTCACTATGACTGAAATCCTTTTTTATAATCAGAATAGCACTAGAGGTGCTGAGTAGTCACAAAGCAGCAAGAACTAGACATTCCTTTCATGAGCTTTTGGAGCTGGATTTAGGTGCCCAACTGTGGGCACATGTGACAGATTTACCCATCA
Source organism: Erithacus rubecula (assembly GCF_903797595.1). Classification (NCBI taxonomy): domain Eukaryota; kingdom Metazoa; phylum Chordata; class Aves; order Passeriformes; family Muscicapidae; genus Erithacus; species Erithacus rubecula. The sequence continues at coordinate 10,517,087 of NC_136689.1, read as the reverse complement.
CTTCAAACTGGTTATTTTAGACCTATCATCTCTTGGATACTCTGGACCATGTGGTTCTGCTGACACATTGTACAAATGTTCTTGAAATAGATAGATACACTCTTAAATCATTATTTTCCTTTCATTCCGTATGGTCTAGGTGCCCTTGACATAATTTAAAAATACGGTGCAGCAGCACAATTTAAGATAAACCACTACCAATAAGCCAAGCAATTTAAAATCTCATATCCCCTTCACCTTCAAACAAATCCCCCCCAACTTACCATTCCTCTCAACCTTCCTGAAGGGAAAAAAAAATACATAAAAAAATGAATTCAGCAATATACCTTAAAAAAACATTTGAAATTATACTGTCATTCAGTACTAAAACAGCTGCTGAGATACTGGATATATAACATCCCTGTATCACAGCAAACAAGTTGCAGAGTCCACAATCTTTCAAATGCAGATGATGAATTAAAGATATAATTTTGGATAAATACACAGCTATGCCATCCTTGTGTGTTGTCTGTTCCTTCTGCCTCACAATTTCCCTTTCCAATTTTCTATGCAACGGGCCCTATATACCAATCCCTAAATCCCTGAATCTTTCCCACACCAAGTTCTCTAGGAGGCTGCTCTGTGATTTTTAAAAATCTTCAGGTCTATGTGAATTGTGTCCTTATCAAAAGTCACTTGAGCAGTTAAGAGGCTGTGCACAGGATGGGCTCAAATTCAAGGGGAGTTACACACTGCAGCACCTGCATCCTCCCAACAGCAGCTCTACATCACTGTTTCAAATGGCCCAACTGCAGCAGTCAATCTGTTAGCATTTTACACTTACTTTTCCGAGGTGCAAACAGCAAGGAATTGGGCCTTCCATCACTTCCAGTTTTTATAAGGCTTCAGCAAACTGGGCAACACTGTGCCCCTTGTTTCACCCCTGAAACTACATCCCTGCCTCAGGTTCAGGGCAGTGTAACTGAGCACAGCACCTGGCAGAAAGCCCAGAATTTGACCCAGCAGGTTTATGGCGTATGGAGATGATATTAACACACATCATGAGCCAAATCTGCGCTCTGGGCTGCTTAATAAAAACCCTACCACCTCTATCATAGCATTTAACCTCTCATATTAACAAGGAAGCAGGCCAAACTGATCACTAAGAACCAGTTAGCCTAGAAAACTTACTATTTATCAACCATCAGCATTTACATTTTGTAACCTTTTTACACTATTAATAGCTTTTTAAGTAGCAGGAACTGAACAGTGACAGGTGGATTAACATTTCACTAAGCATATAGAGTATTTATTAAATTTACCATGTGATTGCAGATGCACTTGAAAAATATAACCACAGAGTGAAATTTTCACTCTAAGTTAATACAAGGAGTTTAGTTAAATACAGACATCTTAATAAACAACTGGCTTTCAGTGTCATGACTAACACATATTTTCCCCCACATCGCAATACGTAAGAACTGATCTTTTGTTCCTCACCTGGAAGACTACAAAAAATAAGGTAAAATTTTAAAGAGCCTTCCATTAAGATCAAAAGAAAAGATTTCCCTTTCCTTGGGACTTCTTAGCTGTTTCTGTCATTAAGATTAAGCATTTTAATAAAGGACATCAAGATCTTCCGAGACACAGAATGATTTCAGGCAATGTAAAAGATGGAAAATGTCATTCATTAAGTGAGTGGTCAGCATGCAGTGGCAGAATGGTCAAAATTCATTTTCTTGCCTGTATTCAGCTAGTTGTAATGACTCATATAACAATAAATTAAGTGAAACCAACATACCATACATTGAATTGATCCCTGAGTTTATCTATACTGCCCTGCCAAGCCCCTTCTGCTATTCCTTCAGCCAGGTTACAGTATATGACTAACAGCTGAACACTAGTGCTGGGCTGAATTAACATCAATTAGCATTTAAATTGCATGTTTAAATGAGTGCATTAATGGGTGCATGCAATTTATAATTCTCTCCCCTCCACCTCCAGTCTTATCTAGTGCTAGAGATTTGTCAGACAGCTGGTATCAATCTGCCTAATCTCAGAATTAGAATGACTGCTTGCCTGCATACATTCAGCTGGCATCCACTGATTAGAGGAAAATTCTTCTAGGTTGGTTTTAAATATACAGTGTGACTTACATCTTAGCATCTGCATCTGATTTTGCCAGCTTTCAGGGACCAAATATTATCTGATTTACAATCACTTCCCAGTGCCTTCATGTGTTGCTCTTCATGTTAGGCTGTAGCAAACCTGGCCCTGTGTTTCACTCTCTATCCATAAAGTCATGGATCAATTGCCAACTGTGCCATGACATCTCTGCCTTCCATGAGGGGAAGCTCTGGATATTAAACCATGGTTCTTTGAGGGTTGTAAGAGTAAACACCAAGTGAAAATTGCCTACTACTAAATGCTAGTGCCATGAATGAGTTCATTCTCTACACTTGAAGTTTCAGTGAGGGATACACTGGAGGCTTAAAATATACAGAATTTCTCCTCCCTGAAATGAATCAGTAATGCCACTATGTTATGAGAAATAGCTAGTGTGATTTATGGCATCTATTATTATTATTGTTGTTATTTTTATTGTATTGCTATTGTAATACAATATTTATTGTATTACCATAATATTACTATTTTATGGAAAAAAGGAATCTGTACAAACTCAGGTAATGAGACAAAGTATATGTTGAGGTAAAAAAAGAACAACAACAAAAAAAACAAACAAACAAGAAAAAAACATTTCAAAATCTTTTTCTGTCTTGTCTGTCAGGTCTGACTCCAAGGCCAAAATCACATCAGTCTCACCACAAAGATTGTGAGCTTGGGAGCCCAACTGGAGGCTCCTCTTCAGTGCCCCTTACACTGCCACAGCTCAGGCAGCACACCAAGCCTGCTGCCCAGAGATGCCCAGCACAGACCAGAGGGTGTCTGCAGGATTTCTGCATGGCAACTCTGGGAGTCAAAAGCTACAATAAAGGTTAGACCAAAATAGGACTACCTCCAAGTAGTGCTACAAATATCAGACATAAGGGTAAATTGCATAAAGATATGGATCCAGCTTTGGACTGCATAAATACTGAAAATATAACACCAATACCATAACACAATAAAATTTCAAAAGCAACTTTTCATATCCATATTGAAATATAAAGCATCAGAGACAGTAAAAGCCATTTCAGACAGATTTTATGGGAATCAATCTCAGTTAGTTGAGAAACACCACTTGCCACAAGAAATTTGCAGTAGGTAGAGACTTGTAGGTGTAGAACAGTTACAATTGTGTGATAATTTCATTTGGTTCTGGTATCTGTCCTCAAAGATGTTATGCTATGCTTTAAATATTTCATGTCTATGTACTGTCTTGAGATTTATTTATGCAATAGATGAAAGACCCTAAACTTTTGCTTGAATAACACACTACTATGGCAAAACGACTCATCAAGGTTAACCATCCTTCTTGCTTACTACCTTCAAAAATTACATCCTCAAGAGGGATTGCACAACCAAGTCAGATAGTGTGGGCAAATTTAATTAACTAAATGTCAGAGTCCACAGTTGTTACAGATGACATAAAGAGAAAAAAGAGATAGGGCATAACCTTGAGGTACTTATTATTGCTGCCAAATGCTTTAAAGAATTGTTCACTTGGACATGAAGCCTTCAGCCAGTGGCACAATTAATATGTGTGTGGATCATATTGTGTCACTCAAAATAAAATTCCAATATGATGTTTCTCACCCTCATTGAAGAAAGTCCAGGTTATAAGGGAATAAAACACAAAGGCCTCTGCCAGAGCAGATCTGACACCCACACACTTGTCAGACAGGAGAGATCTGGACCCTGTGCTGCTCTTTAATTGCAACCACAGCAGGGAAGCCAAAGATTTCCCCAGCTCAGGCTCACACTGGCAAATGGCCAGTGACCTTGGGCTGGCCACATGTCTGTATCAAATGGAGCATTTGAAGATGCCCTGTGCCTCACATCTGAGCAGGGCTGCTGGTGCTGGGCTGCTGGGAGCTGGCTGCCCCAACCTGGACAACCTGGGCAGCACCAGGCATGGCCTGGAAGATCTTTTTTTATTTCAGAGCAATGCTAATCTTACAAAATAGCTGTATAGTCTAAATACTGAACAAATCTATCATTTGCTCTTTCATCTCTACTGGTTTGGGGGAAAGTATTTTTTTTACTGGAAAGTTTTTTTTCTTTTTTTTTTCTTTTAAATCCCAAAAGTGTGATTAAGAAAAAAATCTGCCACTGACTGAGTTGTCATATCCTGTCACTGCTCTTACGGGCCAGTGAAAGTCTGAGGTGTGAACATCAAGTTTAGCCCCTTGATTTGGGAGAGACCAAGGAGACAAGGAACTTCAGGCTTGCCTAATGTCAGAAATGTCTTGCCTAATGTCTTCCTGGTCCCTTCTGGGAGCCCTAGAACAAGTCCAGAACTTGCTTTCCTTCATCTGTGCACACCCAAGGGGGTGCAAAGATTTTACAGGACTGCCAGAGAAAAGACTTGACCCTACTGTCCCCATAATGTCATCAAATGACCCAGCAACTGAAATGACCCAATAACTTAGCATTGTGAAGAAGAAACTTATATAAAATTCCCAACAAAGTTGCTACAGTGCATCCATATTCATTTAAAGTGGCCTGTGAGTGGCAGAAGGAAGCAGCAAGAGGATCACAGAGCTAAATAATTTTCAGAATCAGAATAAGAAATAAATGAGGAGTCACATAGAGAAACAAACATTTAACAGAACTTCTAAAATGATCAGCAATAAACTAACCATCTCACAATAAACCAGAGAATAACATGGAGGAAATGAAATTTAGATGCAGTGGCTTATAAGAATAATTCTGCCCTAGCAAAATAATTGTAATGCTTATAAATGAAACAAATATATCCATTTTCAAGCTTGAGCTATCATAAATAAACAGGAAAACACCCTTCAGGCTATTAGTTTTTGGAACCATAACATAAAGCAGTTTTGTTTTCTTTTAAGAGAATACTAGATATTTATAGAATAACACAATGATAACAAGATAGTAATTATAAAGGCTTAGCAGACAATACTTTGTATTTGATATTTCTATACGGTACAGTGGGGTGGAAAGATTTTTATTAATTTTTTTGAGAAGTCCATAGAGCCATCTCTAAACATTTATGGGGAATATAGGTGCTATTCCTAGCAGAAAAAACATTCAAAAATTTCCAGGCAGCCTTGTAATGAGAGAAATTTTCCCATACTGTAATCTTCGTTGGGAAATTGTCCTTTCTAGACATCCTTTCTTGGGTTTTGTTCTGATAGGAATGAGCTAAAATATAAGCACGAGGAATGAATGCACACAAACAGAATTTGTTGTTTGATTCACATTCCCCAAGGAGTGTTTATGCCTTCAGAGATGTGAAATCATAAAGGCTATACTGCACAGAAGCACTGTGTGAAAGAGATGAGCATTGTTGGGATTCAGAAATAATAAAATAACATGGTTGGCTGGTGCAAGTGACACTTGTGATTTACACCAGCTTAGGGTCTCAGTGCTGATGCTTTGATATCTTGGAACACACTCTGGTTAAGAAGCCTTTTAAGGCAATTTTTATGGATGCATACCTTGCTTGAAGGATGAAATTCTCATATATTTGACCAAGGGGTTATCAAAATATTTTTTTCCTAAAGATTTGGGCTGTATATTCATGAAGAAAACCAGTTACTGTAGAGTCAGTTCTCAGTAGGCCCTGCCTCTGTTCCCTTGTTGTTTTTTCTCCCTAGCAGTCACCACTTCCCTGATTTCTACTGCTCCCTATTCACCTCACCTAGAAACACAAAAAGGTAGAAGAAAGGCAGGACCTTTATCCCCATCTGCCTCACCTGGATTTAAAGGCAGGGCACTGGAAGCAATGGGCTTACACACACAGGATCTGGATGTATGAGTAGTACTACACAAAAATACAGTCATTCACTCATGAAACTTTTCTTTTGTCAAATACTCTTAGAAATAAAGGATCAGAAGGTTGTTCCTCTTCCTGCTTAGAAACCCTTTTGTTTGCTGTCAAGTAAGGTGCCAATCATCACAGAATGATGAGAAGCCAGAGGTGGTGCTGCACTGTTGTTGTGCAGGGAAATTATTTTTGCCAGTTGCCAAAGTGGTTTTGAGCAGGGCATGATGCAGCCTGAGCATAGAGGAGAGGGACTTTTTGAGAGAAGAACAAAAATCACACCAACACTATGCTAAAATTTAATGTGGACAGTCAGTTCCAGGTGCCCAGGAGCATCACTGGGAACTTTATAAGCTACTAAACCTCCTAGGCCAGGATGCTGTCCCCAGTGGTACCCATGTGAGTGACACTGTGACCCTTGTGTGCAAACCATCATTTTACTACTGATGCACAGCTAAGTTATCCCACTCTCAGGCTGTTGAGAATGAAAGTGAGGAGAGGGCACACTGCTTTGTTGGGAATCCCATCAGCCTGGGGTAATTGAGAAAAGTTGCCAGGTGAGCCTGACTGTGAGCCTCAGCAAGCCACAGCACAGCCAATGCTTGAGGAACATTCCCACTTGTTGTCTGGGAAGGAGAACAAGAAAATACCCATATCCTGTCTGTCACAGATCCCTGCATCCCAGCCAGGCTGGGTAAGGGGGTAAGCCTGGTAAATAGCACTGCAACTGGATTTTAAGAATACAGACTGAATGTAGTAAAAACTGTAATTGGGATGGAACCTCAAGTCTGAAAGGGCTGAGTACTGAGCACCTTCATTACCCACAAAGTCATCTAAAACAGAATAGACAATTAACCTGCAGTCAATGATAGCCAGTGGTAAGCACTTAGACATTCTCACAAACACTGTACATATTTTTTAAGGGAAAAATCAGAAGTAAACCATTAAAACGACATACATGTTGCATTTAACAGGGAAAATCACCCTTCATTCAACTTGGATATGGCAATCTCATTTCCTATGTTTCTCTGTGCAAAAACAAAATCAATCACTATCCTGAATCTTCAAATTATAATATTAACCAAAAAATCCTTCCTATTACTGCATATTGAAAAAGTGAAAATTCCTGAAAGATAAAACCTGAATAAAAAGGAGGGAGGGAGGGAGGGAGGGAGGGAGGGAAGGAAGGAAGGAAGGAAGGAAGGAAGGAAGGAAGGAAGGAAGGAAGGAAGGAAGGAAGGAAGGAAGGAAGGAAGGAAGGAAGGAAGGAAGGAAGGAAGGAAGGAAGGAAGGAAGGAAGGAAGGAAGGAAGGAAGGAAGGAAGGAAGGAAGGAAGGAAGGAAGGAAGGAAGGAAGGAAGGAAGGAAGGAAGGAAGGAAGGAAGGAAGGAAGGAAGGAAGGAAGGAAGGAAGGAAGGAAGGAAGGAAGGAAGGAAGGGAAGGGTTTTCAAATAGTTCAAATACAGTACATTCAGACAGACTTTATTTCCATTGATATTTTTATGAATTGAATATCTGACAAAAAAAAAAGTTTTAGTCTTTTTTATGCATCTCTGCTGTGGGAATTAACCCTTCACAGAGCAAAGAGACTGATGGATGTTCCTGCATACCCTCAATGCCAGTCGTGCTACTTACACCTTTAGATCAGCTTCAAATCAAATTGTACAGGCAAGCAATTGCTCACTCCTGAGTGCTTCTGTGGTTCTGTTGTTTAGATCTCATGAGACTGCTAAAGCCATCACTTCAGGCTCACTGGTAGGAGCTACATCAAATTATTTTGTAACAATTTGAGTTCTTGTATGTCTATTATTTACCACTTCAGTGATTTAAAAACAGTGGAAATTTCTATGAGTTTTGCTGCTGAACTGAGCTAGACTGACAGGAGAAGGGAGGAGAGAGGATGATGTGAGCAAACAGTGCCACTATACCAGTTAAATGATGCTGTTGATTATTTTTGTGTTGGGTGAGTCTGCCACAACCAGAATTGCTCTTAGTGAACTTTACTATCTTGGTAAGTGCTGCTTCAATTATTTTTTCCTCTTAATCCTTTTCCTATATATTAATTTTTTTTCCACATATTCCTTTTCCTTTCTTGTGATTGATGTTTTGCAGTTCTTTAAAAGGACATTGCAGAAGCAAAAACTCAAAAATTGTTCCTGAAAGAACATTAGAATACATCTGTAACTCTGCAAATCAGAGATGGACTTGGATCATACAGTCTTCTCAGCCTCTGCCCTGCACAAGACTTTCCTTCAGGCCAGTCCATTTTTGGAGATACCAAAAGATGGAGATTCCCCCTTTTCTTGTGCCATAACCTTATCTTCTGCACTGGACAGACCTTGTCCCAAAAAAAATACTGAAAGTCTTAACCTGAGTTTTTATGGAATATAACCACCTTTCCATTACAGCTGTGCATAACCTCAGGGTAATCTGAGAGCCATCAGTGACTATTCCACATAAACACCACTTTGTAGGGAGAGGTGCATGTGCTGTTAAAGTACATAATTGGTGCCCTGCAATGCCCTGACCTTGCACCCAGGTGTGTTGCTGGATATGTGTAATACCTTCAGGAGATATTCACACATCCAGCTTCAGTGTGGTCAATGCAAAAAGTAACTCAAGTGCTTCAGATTGTTACTCTTTCCATGAACTGTATGAGGTGTTTGGGTTTATTTCAGTGTTTCAAATACATGTCTGCAGTTTGAAGTTGTGAATACTCTACTTTGTGACTTTAGTATCTTAGATCTCTGCTGGCTATGCTCTATATCATACTACTTGACAAATTTGGGCTTACAAGATGGTAATTGCCTCCTTTCTTTTCAGACTTTCTCACCTAAATTATTCTTTTACAGCAAAGGGGTAAGATTATTTCTTGTGAACAGAATTACCCTTCCCTATTGTTTTATCTCTGTTCTCCATGCTTCTGCTGTATTTCTCAGTCTATAGCAATTGTTTCTATTACCACTCAGTCTGATGTTTGTTCAATTTGCATAATGACTTCTTCATTCCCAACCTGAAACCAACAGTGTTATGATCTATGAGATTTTGAAGAAAGTCAAAAAGACAAATATTTCCTAACCTGACAGAATATTAATAATCTGTCTCATTAAGAATATCATATATAATAAAATGCATTTTTTCTCCAGATCATGCAATTGTCATAAGAAGGCAATATTCTATGCTTAAACACATTTATCAGCTCTGTTACTTTCCCTTTGCTGTTGAATACTTTTATTACATTGGCTAACTAAAAACTTATGATTTGTTACAGATCTTACAGAGCTGCTGACAGAGCTAATTGCTAAATTGCCACTGATCATACTCTGGGTAACTTTATTACCAGGTTTGATGTCACCTCCAATCCTTTTTCCCAGAAGCTTTATAAGACTCTAGCATTTATTAAATTTGACCAAACCAATTGTCCATCCTGCTTCATGTGAGAACAAGGTTTAGTAATTTGACTGTATCTTTTACCTGGGAAATTTCAAACTAGCACGTCAATTTTCAAAGGTCACTCACTTCTCTCTGTTTCATTTCAGTCTCCTTACCCCAGTTGTTTTCCAGTAAGTCATTCCTGCTTTTCAGTTCATTCTGGGGTGACAGAGCTCATTACCTCTCCAGAACTCACAAGAAGAATAAACTGCAGTGTCATGTACTGATCCAGAGTCACTAATGATATTCAGCATTTCCACATGCAGTAGAGGACCTTGACAAAGCAGAGCATTTTTGAAGGCCACCTGCATTTTTCACTGCAGGCCCCATACAGTCAGAAATAATGTTTGTAATGCAGGCACGGGTAGAAACCCAACAGAGGAAAATATGGGGTCCAAATAACTAATTGTTTAACTTCAGATTAAAAAATAAATTGAAAATTTATATGGGCACATGGCCTAAAATTATATTACTTTTTAAAGGCTGGGTTACACACTTTCTTTCTCTTCAGTAAAGTTACTTTTTCTCTGGCTTCTTCCCCTACTTTCTGCTTTTTCCTAAGCTCTTCAAGTGATATTAAGTTTGTTATGTCAGCATGTTAGTCAATCCTATTGCAGCTTTTATCAAACTGGCAGACTCTGGCTCTGTGCTGTTTTTATGACATGGTTGCTCTGACAGATTGCTCCCACATGACACTGGAAAATACAGAGACTCAAAGGAGCAGCTGGGAGCATGCACTTTCAGCCAGCTGCTTTGATGGATTAGAAATTCTCCCAGAGCCTGTCACAGGGAGAGGTTATAATGCTGTCTTGCAAATGCATTTACTCCATCACACCTGTACTGAGAAACTCTGCAAACTGCTGCCACATTAATTTCAGAGGTAATTGGGAAATTACCAGGTTCCTCTCTGTTTCAATGTCTCATACAAGCACATAGAGGAAATTTTGTGATCACTACTCTCACAGTCCATCACCTTGTCTTTTGATAACAGACATTGGATGTTTCAGAAGACATGCACAAGATGGCCCCAAAATAATGGGTCTTTAAAATTACTGGAGTAAGTTTATTGCAGCCCTCACTGTCTAAAGGCAGGTTTATGCCTTGAAGTAAATGAGATTGCAATCAGTGAAAACCTCTGTTAAAGTTTACTGTTCTTCCTATTGTAGACCTTGGTCATTTTGTTAGCTATTGAAAAGACATATTTAACAGTTCAGCTAAAATCCAAAGTGTCAGTAGTAGCATGCAGGAATTAGACCAATAGAGTTCTCTTTGTGTGAAAAAGAGCCACAATTTTTCCCATCCAGCCACTCTGAGTTTGCCAGCTGCTAAGTTTGTTGTGTGCTTTTCTAACCATGGATTATTCGCTTGGGTAAAAATAAACTAATGGTTTTCCTCCTCTAAACTCCTTGTTACTATTAAATATTTTTGAAATGAGGCTTCTTATTTCCTTCCTTCAAAGTGAAGCAAAGTTCAGCCTTCCTCTTTTTTTTTTTTTTTTTTTTTTTTGTTTCTTTGTCTACATTTTTTTTCCAGTTGCTTGTCTTCACATTCCTTGTTGCTGCCAGTATCTTTTGCAGCTTTTGGCCACAAGTCATACTCATACTGAAAGACATAAATCTCCAAATAGACACATATAAGACATATTTAGACAGTTTCCATACTCATACAGGAGCCATTTGTGTTGCTTCTAAGTAAAGGATGTGGCAGAATGGGAAGGTGCAAGTAGGAGGGGGAATGAAACAAAGTGAATTCTGATCAGAGGTGGTGATCAGAGATAAAATCAGCAATAGAAATTTCCAAACTCTCTAGAGGCTGCAGGAAGCCCAGGGGCCTCCTCACAGGTTCCATCCACCTTGTTACCTGTGCATTATTAGCAATCTCTGAAGGCTGATTGAATTGTGGTTAAGTTCCACCCCAGAGAAATTTGGTAATAAATTTGAAAGGAAACCTAAAAATAAATTCTGTTTTTCCTTCCCTCATCCAAATTCCTTCCTTTTTTTTTTTTTCATGTCCATGCTATTTTTTATTCAGTGTTTGGTGTCTCAGAGTTCAACATGAACATTTGGTTTGTGGGAAAAATTATCTCTACATTTCAGGTATCTATTAACATCAATGGTGTATTTTTATATGTTACTGTTTGATCATCTTTACAAAAATAGATCATCATTTACATTACCTTCACTTCAGAATCCAAATCTTTTTTATTTATTAACTCAGGCAGGGTAATACAGAGCATACTGCATTTTTCTAATGAAGAACCCGTCATTAACAAGTTGGCCCATTAATGATGAAAGATTAGTTAGCATGCCTCACACCTTGCTGTATTAAATTGTTAGAATTCCAGAAATCAATATGAACACTTTTAAGATTTTAATATCTTTTTAATCCTTATATTTAGGCTTAGGGCAATTTAAAAGTTTGGCATGATCTTCGGGCCAAAATGTTCTGGACTAAATTTTCTGAAATCAGTTTGGTGATATTGGAGGAACTTTCCTCCTTAATACAGGAATTTCTGCTGCTGAATGTGAAGATAGCAAACTTTTTTTTTTTTTTTTTTAAGTATTTGTCCAAATCACAGTATTAACCCTTTCAAAGATAGAATTCTGTACATGTTGGTGTCTACTTTAAAGTATTTAGGCATATCTAATTGTAACTTGAAAATGTGGCTCAGAATTTGTTGTTGTTTTCTTTTTCTCCCTCCCTCTTCCATGTCTATCATGGCACACACTAGGAAAGAGATAAAGAGCAGGATTCCCATTATAGGACTTATGGCTTTGGGACTGCAAGGTGCACCAAGAGATAAGAATTCAGAATTTAAAAAGAGCATGATAAGGCTCTCTAAGACCATTTCACTCTCTGAAACTACCTGTTCTAGGAGACCTTTTCTGGGTGTGCATTTTATTTATCAGAGAGCTGTGGTCACTGAAACAGTGGCAATTGGCTACTGCAACTAGACTGGAACCAGCAAATAATACATCTGCAAAGAGCTGTTCCCTGTGAGTCAAACTCTGGTGAACAAACTGTTATAAGTACTCCTCAAATCTGTGGACTGTGAGAGGGAAGGAGAGAATCAGAGCATTTCAGATAGCAGTGCTTTGCAGGTTTAGGAATGCACTGTGAAAGTTCAGCTGAACACCAAATTACTCCTGTGCCAAGGCTTGTGTTACTACAGTGCACCATTTGTAAAATGTTTAAATATGGAGCAGAGCATGAATGCAAAAACCACGTACATACAATCTAGGCTGCTTCCCACACATACACCAGAGCAAATAATGATGTGATTTGAGAGACATAATGACAATATTGTGCCTATAATGCATTTGCCCAAAGGTACACTTGTGAATATGTTTTCTATTCATTTCTGTTCTCCATTGCGCATTTCCCTCAACTTAATTATTCCACTGATTGTAATTAAGCTCCCTCTAAGTCTGTGAGTGTGGAGTGATTTTCAAAATAAATATGAGCAAGCTGACTTGCTTCCGAAGCTTTTTAAAACTCTGTCAGCTCTATAAAGTGCCTAACAGGATCTTTATGTCTGAGAACACAAATTCATTTCAGATACTTTCTATGACTTCATCCATTTTAAGAACAGAGAGAGAAAATCTGCTGATTTACAAACAATTAAAATCAAACCTATGGCAATTTTCAAATTCGTTATTCTTATTATTGATGTAATATTAGCACCTATTAAAACATGAGCACCTCTGCAGAGATTATTATTGCTTCACAGCTGTAGTGGAACAAACATGCATTAAGGAGCACTCACTGCCCAAAAACAAGGCCTGTGCATGGATGCCCTGAATGGGCTGAAGAGCAAAAATATGATGGTTACCAGAGAGTAGCAGAACTAACTGTGTAACTAGATATATTTTTGACATACAACTGTAGTCTCAGTTTGCCACCTGTCTAACCATCTCAACATTGCAACCTATTTTCATAACCTAAAGAAATTCCTTGGATTCTCAAATGTTTATATAATATTGATCTGCCTCAAATGCACTGTAGTACCCAATATCTGATTTTCCTCTCTCTGCCTCTCTCTACTTCCCCAAAGCCACAATCTGTCCTGCAAGAGCAAATGGTGCTCCAGTAGCTTTATAATGTAAATGGTAAATTATATATAGGTTTATTTGCTTCTGAGATGAAGGTACTGTAAAAAGCTTGCATATAGTCTATTTTCATCTAGCTTAATTAATGACCATTAACATTCCTTAATATCTCAGCATTACCATGTCCAGTATAGTGCATCAATATTATGTGAGTGTAATATGTTCTAAAATAGGATAATTTGAAATCCATTTAAAGATTTCTGGTTACAACGGATGCCAGGTTTGAATTAAAAAAAAAATAATAAAAGCAAAAAAATAAAAATATTTAATTACAAACAGAAGCAGCTAGGAAAATCTCACATACACAATAGAGTATAAATTTGGATACAGTATACCATCAGATGAAACATAACATATGCAAAACCATATCGTAGCAGGATAAAGTCACTTTCTTACATAAGCCCTTTTGTGTTTTCTTAATATATCCAAAATTGAATAGTTATCCAAAAACATATTACTAAAAACAAATTATATTTGATAACTCTTAATAAATATTGTTTGAAACTAGTAGTGAAACTTTTGCAACTCTGTAATATTTTGCAGTGCTGCAAAGGTGCAATATACCAGGTGGTATGGTTATGATGTCACTCTGAGTTCCCAGTTTAAGTTCCCAAGTTTCATAAGTTCAGTACTTAATTTCATAAAAGCTGGTGTCTAAAATAGATCAGGTGAACTGAACCACGAGCATATTTCTTCATCAGCTCTCAAGGGAGCGTAGACCAGCTGTCGAAAGCCAGACTGCAGATCTAAAATAAGGCAAGATAGCTCCCCTCCTTACATCATTTGACTTAATCTTTTCTGGTCAATGGCAAAAAATGGAAACTATGAGGACTTAGCTCTCCATTAAAGCACATGAAGTAGTGCAGAAAGAGGGATTTACAATATAATAATAAGAAATACGGCTCATCATTTCATATGTTTGCAAAAGTAGATTAAATAGTCAGGCATTTCATTGCATCTCTGGTGAGACATATCAACTTTTATTTATTTGTATGGAGGAAGATATGATGTAGTCCTGCTCACTACTCACCTCATACACTGAAGCTTCTGAAAGAGGAAAAGTAATGGTTTGCTCCTCAAGTGGCAATATTTTCACTGACTTTTGAGCTTTGGTATTCCCAGAAAAATGCTCAACTTCTCTTTCTGTTGCAGCCAGCAAGAGTAAAGTATCACTATTATCTGACACACCACCTTGCACAAGTGGATCTTGTAGCAGGAGATGTAAGAGGAGCTGGGAATCATTGACCTGCAGTGAATTTGTGTCAAGCTGGATCAGTAAATAAACTGTTTAAATTTCTGGCATGATGCAGGAAACATAACCAAATTTATGGTGGCAGATGTAGCATACATGAATCACTGTTTTGGCATAAACATATTAAGTATTTTGCAGACCATATGGTAAGTAGTGCAATAGTTTAGCTGAGCTGATGTTGATGCCTTGCACTCACTACACCATGGTGTCTTACAGACTTGTGTAGCTGTGCTTGGATCAGTGGGTGGGCAGATGTGGAATAAGGGGTGATTCTGTGTCATGATAACTCTGAGGTGTTTCATTTCTGCACTGCCTTTGGCTGGGGTGGAGGCAGGTTTCTTCTCAGCAGCATGTACAGTGCTGTGTTTCAGATTTGTGGCTCAAACTGTGCTGATGGCACACAAATGTTTTGGCTGTGGCTGAACAGTGCTTGCACATTGCTGACATGTTCTATTTTCCCCACTCTGTCTCCCAGCAAGTAAACTGGGGGAGGGCAAGGAGTTATGAAGATATAGAGCTGGGACGGCTGATGCAAATATGCAGAGAGGTATCCCCCACCTTATGACATCAGAAATAAAAGACTGAATTAGAAGAAATGGGGAGCTTTGGTTTTCAGGGTGGCCATTACTCAGAGCCTGGCTTGACATCAATCCTCTTGAGGCAGGTGGTGAGGGATTTCTTTGTGTTAACTGGGGTTTTTTTGCTCTTTACTTGGCCAATTGGTAAGTTAGGTTTATGTTAACCTACAAGCTTTCTCCCTATTTGTTCTTGTTGGTCTCTCCCCTGTCCCCTCACACCTGCTATGGGTAAGCCATGCTTTCTTTTATTTGAAAAATTACTTCAGAATTCTTAAGTGGCCAACTTGGGTAATTACTGTATGAATCCATGGGTGCCAGGAGTAATCACAATCCCTGTTGGGACACTCACTACAGTAGGGCCAGATACTGCTCCAAATGCCATCAGTGGTGATGCTCCTTTTTGCTTTGGTTCTCAGTAGGTTTCAGACACAGGACACAAGTGGATCTGAATGCTCAGAAACACAGAGTCCAAAGTTAATATCAAGAAGGTGGGCTTGCAAATCCGTGTCTTTGTCCAAGTGTAATTGTTTCACAGTGCTGCCCACACTGATTGAAATGAAGAATAGGATTCAGCTACAAACAGGATCTCTGCAGATTTTTTTACTAGATCCTGACCTCTAGCATTATGTTACAGTTTTCTGTGGGGTTTATCAGCTTGCCACCCTTTCATCCCTTTAGTATGGAATACCTGCCACTGATTTGGTACTTTTATTTGGTGCTTACTAATTTTCATCATGTTTAATGAAACCAAACATTTTACAACAGTAAATTTGCTATGTCAATATGGTTGCTTTAATCAACTCTACATGTAATCCCATCAAAAGCAATACCAACTTTATTCAAAAAGTGGTTTCATTAAAACAATATTCCCTGGTGTTAAGTGCATTATCCTCGTTCAATGCTTTATTAATTGCATCAATGTCAACTCCTTTATGATTTTTCAAGTGATCATTTTATGCTGACCATTTTAACACTTCCCCAGAAATCCCATTTTCTATATTTTTCAATTACTGATAAGTAATTTTGGGTTTGTGTTTTTTCTTTGTCTTGGAATACTCTATCTTTTAATATTTGTCACAAATAGATGTCAAGACTTTAACAAATCCACTGATCTTTTCAAAATAATTCAGGCATAAGTTGTTTCATCCTGAAAACACCTTTAAATATGACAGTTTTGGCCTGATATTATTCTAACCACTGGCAATGACAAAAATTAAGTATTGCATTAGCATCATTAGGATGTCAACATTAGATGGGTAAGCCTGTTAAATAATATAAGGAACATATGTCTAATTTATCAGGACATTTCTATGTTTTCCCAATAAGTATCTTACCTTGTTTTCTCTTTTAAAATGCTGTAGGGAAGTAACTGATGAATATCTGATACTTTCTTCTACTGTGACACATAAGTTAACATCTTTTCCTTGGGCTCACACCTGTATAAGACAGTTTGTGCTCTCTTGATATATTTAAACATTCTTTCTCACTGTATTTGTGAAAATCAGTGAGAAAGGTGTAAGGGTAGAAAACCCTCAGAATATTTAAAGAAAAAGGACTTTAAATCAGCAGATGTCACCTTGTTTTTATAAGCCCTGGGCATGCTACTGCTTCTTCCTCTGCTTCTTCATCAGATCATATCCTTATCCATTTACATCAGGAGGTTTTGATGCTGAACATTTCCTACACTCAGCCATGGTGTGCATTCTAACCTACTGATTTATTCTACTGGTTTCATAAATTCTCTGTTTTCATTCTAAAAGCAATTCAAGGTTTTTTTCACCTTTTTTTGTCAGGCTTGATTTTTTTTTTTTTTTGGCAAAAAATAGCTTTTCTGATTGCTGAATTGTGCTCTGGGGCAAAGGTTCGTGATCTATTGCTTCTGCATACAATGCCCAATTAGTATTCACATGAGTAGATCTCATTATTTCTTTCCTTTTCAGACTGTGTTTGTTCTTTTCATTTTGTAGAACTGACCATTTGAAAGAACAAACTATTAGTATTACTGGCCAGAAGTAGTATTTTGTTTAACAATAGTAAAATAAGACCATAAAACCCACAAGACTTTCGAGCATGGGTCAAGTCCTGCTCATAGATCTACTGTAAAATTATTCTGACCCTGTTTCACCAGTTTTTCTATTACAAAGTTTTAAATTTCATTGATTAGAAATAATATTTTTTTTTTCTGATAGATAAGATAACCCAAACCAACAAACCCCTAAAATTATCAGTGACCTGGGATGGACATCTCCTATCCCGGATCAAATTCTGCTATGACCAAGCAATTTCTCTCCACAGTTGTCACATCAAAGGTATTTATGCATCTAACATATAAATTTTCTTCCTAAAATTAATTTTAATCAATATTTTCCTCTGTGATTTATCAATCTTAATACTACTCCCTACATTTTCTACTCCTGTCCCTTTAAACTTTTGATTACTTTGAAGCTGAGATTACATATACACATTTCATAAATGCCCACCCATTCAGATATTATTTTTAAAATTACTTATTATTCTTGTTTATCAGTACCCCTGGCTAGTAATGATTTAGAGACCACAATGAGAAAGATCTTATCTCTGCATATCCTGATATCTAGATTCTCCTTATCAACTTAACTTATACACCCAAGAGCAAAAGATTTTATATTATTTCACAATTCTTTGAAAGTCACTGCAAGCTTTCATAAAATGAATTTTGATTTGATAGGAATTGTTTTAGATTAAAAGCTTCAGTATTGTTGTATATATAAAAAAAAAAGAGAAGTGAAAGTGAACAAATTAGTTCATGTTCTGCAACCAAAAAAAACCAACAACATGGTGGTATTAATATTGATAATTGGAACTACGATAATGCATTACAGCTATAGCAATCAAACTGCCAGTCTGGAATAGCTATTACATTTTTAACATTCATGAACAATGATGTAGATTATGGTTCCCTAGTTATTAACTCTGCAGAAAAACTTACCCCCGCTTCCGAATTCAGCACATTTGTTCAGCTGCATATTGAGGGAGAAAGCAACATAACAACAGTTTTTACAATACAGAATTTAAATGCTTGAATAGTCTAGTAGGAAGAAGTGATCAAATCAAAATTTAAGTGAACACATTACTGTGACAAGTCTGCTCACTTCAGTACACATCTCCCAGAGGATCAATTTAACATCTCTTTTTTGAATGGATTGCTACAATGAAAAATATTTTAAAAAGATTTTAACAGTTTTTCCTGGTAGGTCTTCACAAGGCTGTAACTCTGGACATTTCCAATTACAATTATTCTTTTTGAATATGAATATTTAAACACATAGTTTTAATAGTAGGTATTTAAGTAGCTTATTTCCTCTTGAACCAGAGAAGCAAGTCTTAACAGTGTATTATTTTTATAAAGATTTTATTTCATCAGATTCAGTCTTGCTGGCTGTTAGTTTTCCTTGTTTAATGGTAAAGGTAAGCATGAAAAATATTGATCTAAATGCTAAAAAAATTACATACAGGAGTTGAAAAGGACCTAAAAAGGAAGTGAACATTTAAAGTCTTTCACTTGGACACTTCCTCTTAAACCTCAGTTAGAAAGATAGTCTCAAGAGTCTGTCAATAATGCATATTTCATAACAGAATAAAATTAAGAAAGAATTAAGAAGACCCCACCTACCATTATGATCAGCTAAAAAATAAAAGAGATTTACTTGGAATTCTGAATATGTTTCAAAAGTCAATTATCTCCAATAATGTTGTGTCTAAATTACTTTTAATAAATGTGGACTTCTGAAAATCAGGAGAATATGGCCTGTACTTTACACTGGATCTCCAGAGGCTATTTGTCTTATATTTCTTCAATTTACTGCACAGCCAGAAAAGTTCCTGTGTTTCCATACCCATCTACTTGCACATTTTCCTTTAGAGATGAGGAGATGAAGGAAACCCTCAGAGTGTGTAAAGACTCAGAACTCCTACACTGACAATAGTCCTGCTGTGGGATCACAGGCAGGCATTTCCTCTATGTATCATCCTGAATAAGCTCTCCTGGAATTCTGAAGGAGCTAGCAGATGTGATGGCAGGATCCCTTGCTGTCATCTTGGGAGGCTGGGGAGGTCCCTGCTGGCTGGAAGCCAGCCAGTGCTATTCCCATCTGCAGGAAGAGTGTGAGGAAAGATCCAGGGGCAGTCCTCTCCTCTCCTCTCCTCTCCTCTCCTCTCCTCTCCTCTCCTCTCCTCTCCTCTCCTCTCCTCTCCTCTCCTCTCCTCTCCTCTCCTCTCCTCTCCTCTCCTCTCCTCTCCTCTCCTCTCCTCTCCTCTCCTCTCCTCTCCTCTCCTCTCCTCTCCTCGGATGAATAAAGTAATAGTAATAAAAAAATCTTGCCTTGAATTAACTCATATATATATATAAAGGATTTAATCAGATTGGGAGACTTCTCGCATCATGCTTTTGTTATATCAGATGGGAGTGAAGTTCAACATGAAATGTACCACTTTAAAGGAAATAAGCATCAATATCCACTAGCTATAATTTCAAATTACTGACTATAATGAGTATTACTATCCAGGATTAGAAGCAGAACAGTTTACAACAAAGATCTCTTTTCAGCACTTTATTCTCAAAATGAGACGACAGGAAAAAAAATTATGAAAGTCCAGTTTTCTGGAGAGATTTTGTGGTTTTACAGATACACAGTAAATAAGCTGGGGTTTCATTGCTACCTCTTCTCCTGTCCTGATACTGAGCAATTTGATTTCCTGCTTTTTGTTTTTTTCCAGCTAAAAATCTTCACTGTCTTATCGACATAGTTTTAAACTTTTACATTTCAGGACTTGTTCTTTACCTATCACTGACCTCTGCTCATCTGCTGTAGTAGCAGCAGTAACAGCAGTGGCAGTGGCTAATTTGGGTTTAGTGACTCAAATACAATGCCAGTGTTGCAATCTATTTCAGTGCAGTCAGCAACATTTGTCCAAACAAATGAATCTCCAGGTTTGAAGCATTTCTCATTATTCATACACACTGCCATTAATTTGTTATGCAACAGATTCCAAATGAGGGAATGAGCTGTGTTGCTGGTTTTTATATGATTTGGTGGTTTTTTATTACAGTAACAGTGACTGATAGAATTATTCCCTTATCTACAAAACCACGGGCAGATTTATGCAATATTAATATCTACAGCCAAGTCCAGGCAGGTAGCTCAACAGAGGAGTCCAAACATTCTGATGCAGCTCTAGTTATCCAGAGGTTTAGAGCATCCCTTCACTGTCAACAGCCACCATAAAGGTAATATAAAATGTTTAAATTATATTTAAACACCTACAGGCAATAAGAACCACCTTCCTGACCAATGTACATCAAGCAAAGTAATAAATTCCTGGGAATCCAAGCCAGTTCCTTTCTTTTTTTTGCTCCTGCTGTTTTGTATTATCCCCTCACTGTGAACCAGCCAGGCAACCTGCTTACTCAAGCTCACGCTTTATCTTGACCCCTTGCATTTTTCACCCAGACCCATAACCCCTGGCAATAGGAATCAGCTGCACTGGGCTCTCCATGGAGTGCTGCCATCACAGTACTTTTCCAGTGATGTAAGGAAAATTCCATACAGACCTCAATAAGCTTTTCTGAGTTCATCCACCTACTTTTGATTTCTCAGCTCTCCTTGGTGTTAAATTTGTCTTTCTTAACGTCTTCCTTCTAACAGCCCATTCCTTCCTATTCCATTGCAAAAATCAGTTTTTTAACTGCTTACAGGATGCCTGCAATAGCTCTGCTTATCCTTACTCACAGCTCCAGCCAACATCATGAGCACAGCAGCATTTACATAATTGAACCTTACATACTGCAAAAACAAATGTTTTAAATAATTGTGAGTAAGATTGATTGGATTGGGGGGGAAGAAAAAGCCAAAATTTTCATGATAGATCTGAGAGGAGTGGGAAAACCATCATTTTTTACATCAGTTTTGGATGTCCTACTGAAGAATTATATAAGTAATAAAACATACTTATCTACTTGTCAATCTGGTTGCTCCCAATGTTCTCACTTTTTCTATCTGTGGTTCTAAGACTTTCACAGCACATCAGAAACAATTTTTCAGCACAAGATATAACTGTGCAATATAGGGCACGCTCTTTTACCTTTACAATGTGATTGCCATTTTTGAGGGAGTGTCAAATCATAACTAAATACATTTGTTTTGTTAGTATTATCCTAATAGCTGGTAAATTATACTGTTCTTCCTATGTATACTGGGGTTCTATTCAGTATCTTCTGTGCTGTGTATGAACTCCTACCCAAACTTATGAAAAACTCTCTTAAAATTTCGCAAGAACTTCACCAAACAACAGCATGATATTTTTCACTTTGCCTAACAGGGCCAGACACATCTGGCCTCATTTTAGATTTTCAGTAGATACCCAGTAGCTATCTAGGACAAACCTTATTCTGGAACTCTAGCTAATGGAGAGAAAAATAAATTCATCTTGGTTTATACTTTCTAAGGAATTAAGCCATTAGTCATTATAGTGCCTATAATGACTGATAAATTTGGTGGAATGTTGCATGTCCTATCAACCAAAGATTTCTTTTCCCCATTCCTTCACATATGTATAATTAGGGTTTTTTTTTATTAAATTGAATAGTGAATAATTCATGCAAAATTAGTATTTTCTTGCAAATATCACTTCTTGATGCTTATTGATGCTGTATTTATTTTCCTAGATAAATCTTCTAATCTCAAATATTTGTTTGAGAACAGTGCTTAGCTATTAAATATCAGTACTTTTGTTAATTTCACACATTTTTGCTAATTAGGTGTGATTTTAAATCTTCCTTATATATATTCCTGTCTTATTTATCCTGTATGATAAATAGTATAGCAGTCAAATTAAAAAAAAAAAAAAAAAAAAAGGTAAAGCATTAATAGAAATCTAAAGAGAAATAGTCTGGTATTTCACTTCACCGACTTTTTGGTAATGATAATGTCTGTTCTATAAGTTTAAGAGCATTTTTTCAGGTAGCCTATATGAGTATTATTTAGTATATTCTTCAAGTATTCTCTATGTTTTCATCAAGGCCTTTTATCTACTCCTTTGCCAAGGAACAAGGAAAGAAGCAGGCAGAGTGTTTAAAACTTAAATACCCCTCAAAATACCCCAAATTTTGTCTGTTTACTTGCTAATGGGCTACATCTCCATTGATAAGAACTCATGATTTATTAACTGATTAAGGTCCCATTAGTTTAATATTTAACATCAAGTCATTCTGATTTAAAATAAGAAGGGGAAAGACATTGTGCCACATATGGGAGCAGGTTAAAAAAAAAAACCCCAAACAAACAAAAAACCACCATAAAATCAACCCTCATTCTGCCTATATACAAGAAAGGGATCAGAGGTGATCTGAAGAGCAAGATGCAAAAAACACTTTGCCTGAGCACTCTCTGACTGATATTTAAAAATAATTTCTGAAAACATATGAGAGCCGGTGCTCTTCACATATGTTACTAAATTTTATTATCTGGTCTTCCTAATATAGTGAGGCATCAGCAAACTGCAAACTGCACCTATGGCTGTTTCAGAGCATTGTGACTGTCACTATATCTTATGCAGAAAGGATAAAACAGCTGCTTCTCTGCTGGCACTGACACAGATAGGAAAGCTATCTTCATAAATAAACTGCCAATATCTGAAATGATAACAAAAATCTGTCAGCTGACAGGAACAGGAAGTTTTGAAGAATATTCCTCACATCAGCTAGCATCCTTTAAAACAAATTCTGGCTTCTATTAACAAGAAAAATAATGTGCTCAAATAAAAGGATAAAGTTTATGTGAAAAAATCACTGCAAGCTAACTTCTCAGTTTTCTAATTGCAGATGGAAATATTTATATTATTTTTGGGGTAGGAAATGGGAAGGCTAATTACACCACAATATGGACCAGTCAGTTTACAAAAACAGAAATAGAGTCCTGAATTAAAGTCCTCGTGCTTCTCTTATAAGCTTGAGAAAATCAAGGAGGGAAGATATAAAACTGAGCAGTCTGATATGTAATAAAGACTTCTCTTTGATCATAATTAGTGGTAATTGTATTATTATTGTGATTTAATTAAAACCAAGTGAATTTTATTTATCAATAATTTCACCATCATAATTATCATCATCATCACCATCACCATCATCATATTTTAATCCTACTTGGCCACTGAACAGTCAAGAAGCTGAAATTGGTTATCAAGAGCCTCTTATACTCTACATGGAAAAGACTCATTCTGTTATTTTCAAGAATAGTCCCAGGAACTTTTGAAGAAGCTGGAGGTGTTCATAACCACTGTTTTAGGTCAGGATGATGCAGGGACAACTTCTGGAAGGGTTGCTTCAGAAATGAGAAAGGCCACTCCACACACAGATTTTGCATTCTTTCCCAGCACACAATCATTACTGGCACACACAGAGCCAAGCACTGCTGGAGAAAGGATACTGACATTTTGTTGGACTTTAAGAAGCTGTTCTTATCTTGTTCTGTGATAGTTATTCTTTAATGGAAAAATGTGAATTTTTAAATTTCTTCCAAAGACCCCAGTGTTAAGGGACAGATAAATTTTCAAATAAATACTGTTTGGTAGGTTAAAAAAATGAATTTAGAAACCATTCCAGCTCTACACCTATGTGAACAAAACTAATTCACAACTATATTAATGGACTTTTCATGAGAGAATTCAAATTCTTTATATCCTTTCCTTAATCAATCCTCATATCGTCATGACCTAATCCTGATTCTTGGATTTCTTTGTGGTTTATATGAAAGCTTGAATATAACCAGAAAATTGCTCATGAAGATTTATTTGTTTCAAAAGGATATTTCCATCAGCATAGATTTAATATTGGTCTATGCTCATTAACAATAGGTGTATTAAACCCAGTCAAAACTGCAATCAAATGATTTAGTACAACCTTACATTTCTGAATTTAGTAATAAAATCCAAGTAGAAAATTGCAATGAAGTTCTGGACCTTTATTATCTGCTTTATCACAATATACAGTCATTAGAGTCCCAGTTTTCTCCCTTAAAGGCACTGAAAATAAGACTTTGAAGAAGAATAACCTAAGTATGCACAAAAATGTGAATAAGAAGAATCCTCTCAAAGGCATTCTTAATGTGTGATGAAAGAAACACAAATCAAAAACAGGCACAGAAGACAAAGGAGAATGCAATTTTAGACCAAGATTATACTCAGCTTTAATATGCATAATTGATTTTTCAGTAGAGTGAGACTGAAGGAAGAAAACTGTAAAAAAAAGTTTTTCATTATACAGAATCAAAGAGTAACTCCTCAGAGAAATTCAAGGTGACTGTTCTAAATGCCTCCAGTGTCAGAGAGCAAAAAGTGTGAATGAGGCAGCATCACTTGTGATACACTGGAAACCACATAAATATGGAACATGAAATTTATCTCACCTTATTTAGATATCTCAAAATTATTTGCCAAGTCTAAATCACCTGATCAGGAAAGAATGTCTGCCTCTAGGTGGGAATTTCCAGAGACTTATACCCTGAGGTGGCCCAAGAGTTTTAGCAGCTTGTAGAGCCTACACTTAGCAGTTTACTTCTAGTGTAGTTCTGTTTAAGTGAAGAATTAAAGAATGGTGCAGTAAGAGAAGACACAGTAATCAGATAAGTAACCAAGTATTATTGATTTCTTCAAGGCCAGCTGCAATTTGACTCTCCTGCTGTGAAAACTGACATTTCAAAGACTACTCAGCTTTTTGAAGACTAGCACTCTCCCAGCCAGGCAGATCACTCCAGAGCCTGTTTCTCCTACCAACAGCATCTCCCAAATATTTCAGTCCTTTTTTTAAATACTTGTTTATCTACAGATCAGGTTTACAGCTTAAGGTTCCTTAATTCCAAATTTCAGTAAGGATCAGACCAAAAAAGTCCTTAATGGACTCTAAATTTAATAAATATATTCAGCAGCCCAGTTCCAGAGTCCCTGAAAAATACCAACTTTCAGTCTTAACTCAGTTCTGTTATTAGCTATTATCTGCCTTTTAGTTATCAACAGTCTACTGTGCCTTTAATTAACCATATGCTAAACAAGCTGGGAAAAAAATCATTAAATTGAATCATTGCTATATGCCAGTTCACCTGTAAGGTGTTTTGTAGTACACACACTTACATCATAAAGTGACACCACCCAGCTGCAGACTGTCATTAGCCTTGTGGAGGATTGCAGACACCTGGCTCATTAAGGTGTGTCCAGCTGTTTAGCAGTCCCATTTTCAGCATTCCATTTGCACAGTCACAATTAGGGACAAATATAACATAACAAATATATCAGAGTGTGTTACAGTGTACCCTCAAAAAAAAAAAAAGCAAGTGAACAGGTCTTTCAATGAGTGGTGAAGATAAATTAATAAATCAAGTTTGGGAGAACTCATAACAATGAAATACAAGATTTTTGCATCTACAGACCATCAGCATTGGTGCTGAGATCAACACAAAGGGAGGAAAACTGAAACTTGGGCATCATAGAGAAAGGGTAAAGAAAATATTGCTGGAAGATCACAATGATAGCAGAATTGAAGAGCTGTGTCAAAGGCAAATTAATGCATAAATTAGGAGAAAGATGAATTAAGAATGATACAGACAAGGGAGATTTAATCCTTGCATTCAATGTCAGTACATGATTGTGTGTCTAAACATTATTTTGAAGACTTGTGAAAATATCTACTTTTATATTTGATCATTTCCAGAGCATTAAATTTGAAAGATATTTTGTCTTATAGGTTTGCATAAAGACTTGACCTTTGAGCTTTGTGTCATACAGAAGCACTCAATAGAGCTTTTCCTTTAGGCACCTTTCACATGGAAGAAGTGGTTTCAGTTAAGACACCAGTTTGAGTACTTAAGCCAAAATAAGGCTTGTTACAGATGACAGATGAGATAAGAATTACACGATGTAGACAAGTGAAAAGGTCTCTGGAATATCTTCCTATAAATTAGAACTAATCAATACAATCCATTGTGCAGAATTATAAAAACAACTTTTCAGCAAGAGCACAGAAAGATGATAGTGAGTCAAACAATTCCAAGCAAGAAAAATGAGTGTGTCACAAAGCTCCCTGCTTTTCTAATTTTCTAAACTCTAAGTTCCTAATTTCTCATTTCAGATGCTGCAAATATAAAAGAAGGGAAAAGATCTCTTTGAACAATTTCCTATATATTTATCAGCTCTTCTGCAGTAGAAACAGCTTTGGAGAGAGCAGCTGTGTCTGTCTGGGCTTATGTTAAACAAGAAGCAAATCAGTGTGTTTTGGTCTGCTAACATGGGTCCTTATGAACTGGAAATAATTTCAATGTGATACAATAACAGGTTCTACCTAGATAGAACTTGACTTTTTAGAATTGAGGAATCACAGATAATGTTGAGTTGGAAGGGACCCATCAGGATCATCGAGTCCAACTCCTGTCCTTGTGCCTGACACCCCACGAGTCACACCCTGTGCCTGAGAGCACTGTCCCAATGCTTCCCAAACTCTGCCCTGGGCAGCCTGTTCCTGCTCCCAGCCACCCCCTGGGGCAATGAACTTTTCCTGATATCCAACCTAAACCTCCCGACTCAGTTTCATGCCATGTCCTTGACTTCTGTCACTGGCCATGAGAGTGAAGAGATCAGGACCTGTCCCTCCATCTCCTCTCTTGGATGTTGGAGAGTGCAGTGAGGTCTCTCCTCAATCTCCTCATCTCCAGGCTGAACAAAACAATTATTAAAATATGTACCAGATTATGAATTAAGATGACTTTCATAAACTTATATTTCTTTCTGTGAGGTCTTAAGATAATTGCTGAATCTATCAGATCAAAGGTGAAAATATGTCCATTTTTTTGAGAATGTGGTCAATCATTTTTGAAGGGGCAATTTTATATTACTGGTTCAGTGGAATCTAAACAAGATAAAGGAATGTTATTATTGAAAAGAAGAAAACATAAATCCTTTAAAATAACATTGAAGTTTGCAAGATTTCATTTAAAACTCTTTATTTTTTCCTTCCATTGTAAATTAAAAAAGAACTAACTATAATAAAAGCCAAAATCAAACTACTTCTATTTTATAAAAATAATCTTCTTATATTGACCCAAGCTGAATTATTTCTGAATATCTTATTTCATAACTGACTTCATATATGATTCCATTTTTATGATGTAAAGGGAAAAAACAAAGTGAAGAAATTAACTGTGTGATGGGAACTCAGTTACAGCCAGTTCTACTGCTTACCTGCTTCTTCTCATGGCCAAGCTCCCAATCAGACTCAATTTAAAGGTTTTCTCCCACTTCACCCCACTAGACAACACTTACAATATTCCAGCTCTGGGTAAAGAGTTAATGGCTCCTGGAGGCAGGTGTTCAAGGTTCCCCTTTAGAGTCCATGGGCCTCCATTTCTTATTCTGCCAAAAGAGGAGTATTTAAATGCTGCTTTAGTTCTCTGAGAACTGAATGTAATGGTAAGAAACACAATAATGTGTTTCTTCTGAGATAAATATCAATATCTAAATGTTTTGGCTAGTCATTTTCTTAAAGGAAACTTGATCCAGTTCAGGTCCCAGCCCAAAAGAACCACCTCAGAATTGGCTGAAACAGGAAGTGGATGATGTTCTCTCTTTCAGTTGAACCACTGAGTGAACATACAGACTGAGAAGCAGAAAAGAGATGAATGATCCTGTTGCTGGCCATCCTTTGTTCCTAAAGGCATTTGTGACACAGACACATTCAATGCACTTTGAGGTCCAATGTAGTGGATGGATGAGAGTTAGGGGTAGTTACTCTCTGGCATATTTACTAAGAATCTCTGAAAAAGCTGTGCTCATTCCTTTTTTTAGATATTGTCATTAAAAACTTGGATACCCCAGTGTGACAAATAGTGTAAGGTGCTGCTCCAACTGTTCAGAATGTGTTGGATTTGTTCAGATCCATGTTCTTAACTGACCTGCAGCACACCTGGCTGCTGCTAGCTTGATTAGCCATGCTTATTATGCAAATGAGAAGCACAGCTGAGAGAAGTCTGAAAAATCAGAACACAGCAAAATAAAAAATACCATTGAAAAAAACAACATAGAAAAAAAATCGTGCTCCAGAATCTGGCAATACCAAACCAAGAGGCTGACTGTAATTAGAAGCAAAAGTACCAGAACTTGGGGGTCCCTGTGGACAACAAGCTGGACATAGGACAAAATACAAAAATCAATGTACCCTCCCCACAAAGAAGGCTAAACATATCCAGGGTTAAATTAGGCACACTATTGCCAGCAGGTTGAGAGAGATGATCCTTTTCCTCTCTTCTGGACTAGTGATGCCACACCTTGAGTATTGTGTTCAGTTCTGGGAGAGAGGTACAGATATCCTGAAGAGAGTACAACAAAATCCCACAAATATGATCAGGGAAGGAAGGAAGAAAGGAAGGAAGGCCTTGACTGCCACCTAAATTCACTCTCCTTTTTTTATCATAATATTCCTTTTGCACCAATCATTTTCCTTCTGAGTAGGTCTAAACACATCCTGGACTAGATGAATTTTCTCATTGCACATGATCCTGGATCTCAGATTCCAGACATAATTAAATTCACAGCAAGAGTTTCATCTTCTGCACATGCCTAACAAATCTACATAGGATTTGGTTTCTCACAAACACAGTTACAAGTTCAGGCAATTGAGCCCAGCTTTGGTATAATTTCTGTTGTACCTTACATCATAGAGGGAATTGCTGGTTTCCACTCTATACCAAGTTAATTTTTATAATAAATTAAATCGACCAAACTGAAAAACATTTCTGAGATTAGAGGATTAAACTCAGGGTATCCCCAGCCAAGGGTATTGAATTAACCTCTTATGTACTCCCCCATTCCCTTAGGCACATACAATTAATGGTGAAGATCTACACTTTGAGTACATCACTGGAACCAAGTCTCTGAACTTTGACTAGTCTTAAAACATGAAACTGATGTGCAAATTGTGACCACTGCCAGCATTTTTCAAAATCCTGCCTATGCTCAATTTTTACCACTGTCTTCTGCTTTGGTCGATATGTCTCATGGGAGGTAAAATAACTGTAAAAAATTTTAAAAATGTCAAAACCACACTTGTTACAGAAATATTTACAATTATAAAGTTACTTTGAATTGTATGACATACCAATCCTTTGCAAGTCTGTATTTATTGTAATGAATTTCACTTTTTTATTTCAATGTAAGTGCACCACTAAGCAGACCATAGAAATATTTAGTTTCCTAACATTTTCCTTAAAGACAAAATTCATTGCAGCACCAACAAATAGATTTAGATGTCTAAATTTCCTCTCGACTGAGTTTCTACCACCATGAAGGATACATGAAGGAATTGCATGGAGACAGAACCTAGCTGTGCTTCATTCATGAGCCCCTTTATCCACACTCCTGCTGTGGAACCAGATTCCTTCAAGTCACCAAACCTACTTGTGCAGGTCAGAAATCTTCAGATTTTCTGTTATCTGTGTTGAAGTGAACACCTTCAAACTCTGTATTAGTGAATACAGAAATTAAGACTATAATTTAGTGTGGGTTTGATTACAGACTCACTTTGCTGATTGATGGAAAATGAAACCTTTCACGTAAGGTACAAAACTCAATAAAATTAGAGGAAAAAATCAGTCATAAGGAAGGCATACCAAAATCTTCCTAGTGAATAATATGTTTGGTCATAAAATAGCAAAATTTTAATTTCAAAACACCAGAGATTAACATTTTTGCTTTTTAATACAATGTCAGGAAACATAAAGGAGAAGTTATCTTTTAATTTTAAGTTTTGTTTTCAAAAATTAGACCATTTTTATTTTAATATTTCAACTTTTAGTCATAAATAAAATTAAATACTTTTAGTTGTTTTCCCCTTTTTTTCTTTATACTGTCTTTCTCCATAACTTTTCAACATTTTTCTCTTTTGTTAAAATCTAAATGGTGGAAATAGATACACAAAAATTTCCAGACAGATTCCAATGGAGTTACAGATAATAATGAAAATGCATTTTTTGTAACAGTGATCAAAATTATGATTTTTTTAATTAGAAACATAAAAATGTATGGGAAAATCCTAAAAGAAAAGAAATATGAAAGGAAACTTAGAGCAATTTTTTAAAAGAACATCCTTTCTTCACAGGTTTTTCAGTTAGTTGTTAATTATTCTCTGCAGCCTGAAAGTCACTTATATTTCAAGCATTTAAGTGTGAAAGGCTACAGATAAATCAGCAGGTGCCTCTTTGCTGTCCCAATAATACAAATAGCTTTAGAAATCCACCTGTGTATCCCAGGGACCTTCTCAATTTTTTGAACATCCAGACCATATCAGTTTTGACGTATGTTTGAAGAATGGGTAAAGGTTAGGGCTTGTTCCTATTTCATCTGAGTTAGTTTGGCCATGATGATTCAGAAGGAACTCATTCGTTCCCATGGCAATACGGTGAATTCTGTAAAACTCTGCTTCTGTCATTGCAAATAAAGCTCTTTTATTTTGGGGAAAATATACCAGTCGAAAGAAAATATCAGGTAACAGACCAACCTAAGGTTCTTGAAGATAAATAATTAATTTCAAAGGGATTTGCAAGTAATTCATAAAGTGAAAATAGGTCAGTAGAAATCTGAGAGGACTCCAGTATGATAAAAAGTGCAGAGATAATCCAGACAGGAATTCTTGATAAAATAAGAATTTGAAAAGTTCTGGGACAGATTCTGTCATGTGGCCACCCTTGAGTATCATGAAGGATTCTTAAAGCCAAACCCAGATTGCTACCAAAGAAGCAGCAAGTAATGACTTTGCACCTCCATCTCCTCAAGGGTGCAAGACTATTCCCAAAGTTCACCTTGGTAGGGCTTTGGAGAAAGGAGGACACAGCCCTGAAAGGGTGGCCTTTCAGGGAGCATCAGTCTTCTCAAAGAAGGCAGGAAAATGCATTTTGGTGGAAGCATTAGGTAGGAGGGCATTTTCCCTGTAGTTTTTCCTGACAGCATCACAGGATATTACTCAGGCCTTTACACCAAGAATTAATACACTGCAGATCCATTAAAAAAAAAAAAAAGTTTTTTTAGGAAACCATGAGCTATTCCTTACAGTATTCCACTTTGGCTAAGTTGCCATGACCCCTCAAGATGCTAGAACAGTGATTAATCCAGTTCACTGTTATTTCTTTATTCATACCCTCCCTGGAAGAAAAACCAACAAACAAATCCAAACAAAACAAAC
Organism: Erithacus rubecula; assembly: GCF_903797595.1. Classification (NCBI taxonomy): domain Eukaryota; kingdom Metazoa; phylum Chordata; class Aves; order Passeriformes; family Muscicapidae; genus Erithacus; species Erithacus rubecula. Next base: position 10,485,533 of record NC_136689.1, on the reverse strand, counting down.
AAACAAAAAAAAACCCCACAAAACTATGTTTAAATTTTCATAAATCATATCAAAACAAAACAGTAAAGACTTAATTGTGAAAATCAGCAAGTCTATTGGTTAACACTCATATATATCACATTTCATGGGAGTAAAATGAATTTTCACTGCATAAAGTGTGGAATTATTAGCACAGTCTTTCCTATTCTAGAGCAAATAAAAATAATTGCATTAATTAAAATCAAATTTTGCAGAATTTTTTTTCTTCCAATACAACAGTAGAATGTTAGTAGAAAAGAAAAACATACAAGGTTTTGTTTAGAGGATGTGTCTTTTGCTCTCCCTCCCAAGCAAAAACTGGATTAATTCTATTTCACTGAAAGTGATTTAAGATGGATGTTCATCCATTACCTGTTTTGTATCTTAGAATAAGTGGCTCACTACACACACAGAATATGCCTTCATCATTTTCCTAATAACTAACTATATAGCATAATCAAAACAGTTACCATCTCTCTCATTAATTCTATCTGAATATTTAAGTTTCAGTCACTAGTGCTTGATTTCTGTTCACTCTTTCAAGCACATGTAGAACCATAACATTGTAGAGCTATTGAACCATAGAATGGTTTGGGTTTGAAAGAACCTCAAAGATCATCTTGTTTGAGCTCCCCTGCCATGTTCAGGAGCACCTCTCACTGGACCAAGTTGTTCCAAGCCCCATCCAGCCTGATCTTCAAGACTGTCAGGAATGGGGCATCCACAGCTTCTCTTGGCAGAGTCACCATTGGATGATCAGGATTTTAGTTTGGTAAAATAGAGCAAACAGACTAGTACATGACAGGAAGACAGCCTTCAAATCAAATAGATTACAATGGATTATTCCTGCTCTCAGTCATACTCTTTTTGATTTTAGTGGTGAAAATGATGGAAAAAGTGTGCAAACTCACTCATTTTATTTTTGGTTTGGGATGTGAATATAGGCGAGTTCTCTGCTGTTCAAATCAGAAGTAAGTGAATCTAGGTAACATCTTGAATCTTCAGTTATGCTGTTCATTGAGGATATGCACATATGTGACTGAGCCAAAATGACCATCAATAACATGCATAGATTCCTTCTTCACCTATAGAGTCTGTGGATTGATATGATGGACAGTTTAGTTACTACATACTTATAAAATAATCCAGGAAAAATCTACTTTGTCCTCCACATTTGTCCTCATGCTTTGGAAGCTCTGCATTAAAGATTTGAATTTTTCACCTCTGCAAGGATGTTTGATCACTGCAGAGAGACAAAACTGATAACAAACATCTCTGAGCATGCTGTGTCTCCATTTCTGGATCATCTTTCCTGACCCAGTTCTTCCCTGCTCTCACAGGTTGTTGCTCTCACCTTTTGGAAAGCAGCAGAGGAATTTTGCTCCTGCAGCTCTTCTGCCTCAGTTCATCTTGTAGTGAGTTAGATTCTGCTGTTGAATAAATTGGATCTCCTGCTGCTGCAGACTGTGACTTTTTGTCTGTGCAGAGCCACAGATTTATTTTACCATCCTTGTTTAGAGGACTGTGCCTTTGAGCAGAGAGAGGTACAGGCACCTTGTGGCAGGTGTATGTGAACCACCTCAGTGAGCTCAGTCAGCTGTCCAGAAATTGAGTTCTTTCGTGTTTTGAACCACTTCAACAAATTGCAGTGTCTTAAGGCAGAACCCTGAGAGCAAAGCTGCTGCTGGGGAGCCCAACACAGACAAGTCAAGGTAAGCTTTGCTTTATCAAGGTGTTGAGGCAACACAGTTCTGCCAGTGCATCCCCACAGTAGTGATGAACTGAGGGTTATGTCACTCTCAAATGAAAAAGTTCTATGTGAACCCCGCAACTAAAACTACTGCCAGAAGGAACTAAGCTCCTCAGCAATGACAGAAACAGCCAGCTCTTATTTTCTGATAGTAAACAAATGGCAACAAATTCTATATGCCATGCATGCAACTGCAATCTTCATTTATTATTAAAAAATCTATTTTAATACTGTTTACATCCTACTGTAGCTCTCATAAACCAAGACTGGAGAGGTTATCCAGACAGACACTACACAAAGGTGTATAAGGCATACAACATCTCCACTGTTCCTTAACTCCACCAGTGAGACCAACAGTCCTCATGATCTGCTGATTCTTCCAACTTAACCATGACATTTGGTATTGGCCTGGTCTCCAAGAGCAGCAGAGATTAACCATAAACGTGACAAGAGTTTTTCAGAGGAAGAATGCAGATTTATGAATCTATAAACGTTTCATCCGTAATGTCAGAAACAGGAATCCAGCTAACAGCCACGCAGTGAGATATTCGTACTTTGGGATATTTTCCATGACATTTAAGAGAAATGCCACTCTTGAGCTGGGATACTTGAATCTGTCAAACATCATCAACATATTTTTTATTTTAAGCTTAACAATGACCACACCTCTAACCTTGACTCTTGCCAGCACAAGAAGCAGAGTGCTCAGGCACACCTGAGTCCCTTACAGCACCTTGCCATGGCACTGCTGTGTGTCATTGTGACAGTGAGAATGGGGAAACCAAGCTGGAGGGTGAACAAATATTGACAACTGCAGGTGGAATAAGCACGTTCTATCATGCTGTTCCCAGTTTTATCACTAAAGATATTGCTCTTGCTGTGGTGTCCTCCTTAACAGTTTGTCCAGTATAGACCATACATGTATTTATATGCTCTGACAAATAGCCCAAGTTAGCATTGCACCATCCAACTGTTAGGGCCAATTTTATATAGAAATAAAATAAGTCTTATCAAATAGTAGTATCTGTTTGGGGGAACATGATTGAGTTTGTCCAGGGAAGCTTGGAAAGCTATCAGAAATAAAGGATTTTAAATTGTTGTGCCAGTATAACTACCATGCAAAACTGTTTCCCATTAGATTTTCAAGTTAAGCATAAAGTTGTCTTATGCTAGTATAGAATACCCATCTTCCTAAACAAAAATATCTGTACAACAAAAGGTATTTTACTAATAGATGTAATGATAGCTCATTTGAGGGTGATTTGTACTGTTTTTTCATCACTGGATTAGCTGAAATTAAGATTGGATCAGGCTTTTAGCTAAGATTTACATTTTTTATTTAAATAAATGGTATGAAGAGAGGGTAAATATAACATACAAGGATTTGCAACGTTGGTATTTAGTTTCACTTCAGTTTGAAGCAACACCTTCCCACCTCTGCCACATTTGTAATGAAAAATTCAAACCAGCAGACTACAGTGCCAGGCAGCTCCAGACCTAGAGGCTCCAGGTAAGCAACTGAACTCCAAACACAAATTTAGAAAAGTCTGTGCCCATGATTTCTGACTCAATATGACAGAGAAGTGACTGCCCAAAGTCCTGACATTTTTTGTCAAGCGAGCTGCAGAAGACCTGAGCCTAACAATTTGAAAGTTGTCCATCTGAAAGATTAGTAAAACTTGGTTAAACAATTTTGCAAAAAACCAAACATTACAAATGGAACCCACAACACCAGTAGAGTTCAGCCAGAACAATGCCTAATGACACCCAGAGATTCAACAATACTAAAATATCACATGTAGTGTTTCACATACCATGAGTTAAAGTCCTTCTGTGAAAATATTAAGTCAGTGATTTTTCCTTAATATCTGTGTCCAAGTCACTGATTTCCTTTAAAAAATTTAAATTTAAAAAAAAAAAAAAAATAAAAAAGAGAAAAAGGAGAGAGAGAGAAGCAATTGGATCATTCATAGATTTCAAAGCAGATATGAACCAAAAGTGAAAACCTTCCAAAGTCAGGTTGCTGGTAGGAAGGTAATGATTCATACTGCTTCTATTATAGCTAGGGAAAAACGAACCTATCTGGATATGAAACAGAAATGAAACATCAAGACGTGTGGGTTCTACCACTGAACTATTGAATTCAAGTTTAAAAGTTGGCAACACAGCAAGTAAAAAATCTGGATTTGTTAGATCTGATACCTGGTTCTGAAACCAAATCATTTTAGCTTAAAGAAAAAAAAAAATAAAAAGGCAAGAAGGGGAGAAAGAAAAAACAGGAGGGACTGAAGAGGGAGAGACATTTTAGCTGAACCACCTTCAAATTCATCTGCATTTATCCAGATGAAACCACAAAACCACAAAACCTTTTGAGGTCGTTAATTGTTGCCCTGCTGCTCGAGCTCCCCTGTGTCATCCAGCAGAGATTTTAACCTTAGTAAGTGTAGGATAATGAGTGCTTATATGGCACAAAGGAACTACAGTGCACAAAAAAATAATGATTCTGTCACTTACAAAAAGGTATTTAGTACCATAAAGTGATTTTTTCAGTGTTGCAGTCAACTGCCTTCAAAGTCTGTTGTCTTGAAGGCTGAGTGAATCACCTTTTAAATATATATAAAGATCTCCTGTGAAATCACTTTGTCAGTAGCTCAGCTGCACAAGGTAGAGATAACCTATATCAAAAATTCCTGACAGGGACTGTGCTTCCTTACCAGGTCTTTGAAACCTTCCCACTCAGTGACCTCAGGCTCCAATGAGTCACTGTAAAAAAGTCAAGCTGCTCTATGTAGGTAATGAATGCACAGATTCATACTGCTGCTATTACAGCTATGAGAAAAACGAACACTTCTGAAAACGAAAATCTGTGGAGTTTATATTTGGAAAAAGAAATGTAACAAAATCTCACTGATTTCACAGTGTGCATCTATGCTGTCGGATGGGTTCAGCACCTCTTTCACTCTGTGACACCAATCTCCAAGTCATCTGCACTGCATATATGTTGGAAACCAGGGTCTCCTCTTAGCAAAACGAGCCAGAAGAGATTCTTGGTCAGGAGGTTGCATTGCCCAAGCAGTATGGATGTGGAGAGCCTTGCCCATTGCATGAGGCTCTACACTTGAGGGGACAGGTGTGCCTGCTTGTCTGGGGAAACAAAGCCATGGTGAGTATTTTTGTGCTGGAAAGCAGCATTAAGAAAGGTTTTTTTGTTTCCACTCCAATCAGTCTTTGTGGCATCATTCCATTATGACAGATACATGGAATTGCTCTTTCTACCAAGGCCTAGTGTGGAACTTTGCCAAGACACACTGAGGCCAGCTAGAGGAAGGGGTAAAATGAGGTAGTCTCCTATTGCCTTTTTTTTTTTTTTTTTTTTTTTCCAATATAAAAACTTTGCAGCTTAGATTGTAGACTAAATGTAGTCTTAGGTGCCAAACAACACTTGGCATTCATTGCAATGCATATGCTCTTATACAAGCTCAGCCTACTATACAATTCATTATACAGTCTTCCATTTCAAAAATCAGTGAATTACAAGCAACCTCTTTCACTCCACTCTTTCCTGTAAGTTTTCATAGGAAGGAAAGGTGCAGATGCATTTCTTAAAATTCAGCCAGTAGCCAAATTGCAGAGCTGCATAAGTGAGAGCTGAATGAATTCTCCATCTTACAAAATCAATTTGAGCCCATACTCACCTTACCGAATAACAGCTACCTTAAGTCAGGAGGGCAATCTCTGAATTTTCCCTTTAGTTTGTCTAGAAAAACAAACATTCCAGGGAACGATTTGGAATGATTCACTCCCTGTAATTCCCTATAACTGATCAGTTTGAGGATCAGCTGTCTGAAATTCAGCAGCTGCACAGAAGGAGCATGGCCCAGGAGGCAGCAGTGTGGCTCCCTGGAGCTGCTTACAGGGTCTTACAAGTGTTCTAATTGGCTTCTTCTCCTATGAGTAAGGTTGAGAACACATATCTATGTTGCTCCCTCACACTGCTTTTGAGCAGATGTTCTCATCCAGACCTAGCTGTGCTGAAAGCCACTGCTATTCTCCCCTGCCTACCTATGCAAATACACAACTTGCTCACAGTTGTGCAAATTCACCCCAGAAGCATGTGAAATAAAACCCATGTTCCCTGTGTGCCACTTCTTTTGTCTAATTAATACTCCATATGGTCTCTCAAGGAGGGAGCAAGAAATCATGAGAGAGGGAGATATCTTTTTATAAACACTCCATGGAACTTCAGAAATGGTCCCATCTTCTAACAAACATCATTATTGTTTGTATACATCTCGATAGATACACATGTATAAATTTGTGCTATCAGTCACACCTTGGAAATGCACAAATACAAGGATTTGCAGTTAATTACAGGTCCATCTGGTCTCTGTGGGTTGTTAGCAGAGCATTTAGTTTTATAGTTGCAAACTCAGGAGCTCAAATTCAAGTTCAGCTTGTGGGCTGGGATTGCACTCCAGTCTGTTGTCATTTACTGCTCTCAGCCTGAGGGCCATCCTCCATCTCCAGGGCAATTCTGAAGCACAACTCTCCAATTTTGGTGTGTGATTTTCCTACCTTTTTTTTTTCCAGATGTGTTTAGCATTTATTTTTCTCTCAGATCTGTGTAATATGAAAACCCAATACAACACACAAGGACATATATTTTGTGTATTACCATATTTTATGACAGAACTTGTACTCAATCAGATGAAATGGAGGAACTGAACAAGCTTATTCTAAAATCCTAAATATATATAGGGTCCCCATGGCACACACCATTATCAAGAGAACTGGCCAAGTAGGAAAAAGTCTGCTTTTGACTAACTGGGATTTTTTTACTTCAAATGGATGAGAATTGTTTTAATAACTTAGTTTTTTCCCTAATAACTAGGCTGTGTTGTCATCTGTTTTGAGGCAGAGATATATGTCCCACTATAAAATAGTAGACAATATTTCTGACAAAATTCATTCAAAACCATGGCAAGTGATATCACAAAAAATGAAGTTTCTTCCTATTGCCCATATTCCCCATAGCAATTGGTCCTTTGTGTGGTCTGGATGACATGGCCTTCAAAACATTAAAATTGTATTAAACTAATTTCTGTTGGAGGTTTTGCTGGTATCCCAACCATTAAAATAGGCAAGGATACAAAAAGGTCAATTTGAGGGAATTCATCCCTTTATGACTCATCATTTCTTGGAATTTTATGGTCAGCCCATAATTCCCTCCTGCTGTTTTGACCAGAGTGTTACCTGTCTGCTTTTTATAAAAAGTTAAAGTTATTTCCTCACTGTTCTGTAACCAGATTCTGAGGTTCTGGGCAACAAGACAGGGATGAAATATCTGAAGTCATAATTTCCTTGTAAATTGCTTCATGTTTATAATTCCACTGACATTGCTATGCCAGATTATCACATCTGTCCAAGAATATTGATTTCCATGAACACAGCAGTTTAATTTCCAGAAGTATAGTCCTGGGGAAGGGAGAGCAACAGGCAAAGGCATGTTTGTTAGTGTATTTTCTCCAGTGCAATGCAAGCAGGTCTGCTTGTTTTATTCTGTTTCCATTCTTCTGGGCTTGCATTTTTGTTTAATTTGACCAATATATTTTGCCAAACAATGAGGTTTAATTTTGCCTTCAATGCTGTTATTTACTTGAGGTCAGTATAAAACATTTCTGTGCTTTCCTTATATTCTGCAATCCTTATACAATGCATGTATTTTTCCTGTTAATCCCTTTGGAACCACTTTTACATATCCCTTTGGAATTACTTTGTCAAAAGTCCTGTATAGTATTTAAATACAATTCAGACTGAAAACATGGCCTTGAAATATCCTGTCCCAGCAATACTGTGTTAGTAGATCTATTCTCTGTGTAAAATGTTGTCTTCATTTTTTTCAGTTGTTTAGAAAGGTGAATATTTTCTTTCTTGAGAAGGCAGGTAGATACTTCAGCTCTTGAACTGACTACAAAATGCTTTAGCCAAAAGACATAGAGCATGAATTATAAAAGAAAAAAAATATGTATTGTCTTCAATTAGGAAAACTTTTACAGTAACTCTAAAAGTGATCCCGGTGTGCTTGTGAAAGGCTCAGGGAGTTTTAGCAGTAAAATTAAAGCCATGTCGTCTCTTTTAGATATTCTTGAAGCACAGAAATTAACATTTTTCTGACCAGCGTACAGCCTCATTAATCTTGGATGGCACCACATACAAGAAGCATAGAAAAATTATCTGGTTTCAACCATAACTCAAAAAACTTCTGTCCTTTCAGAGTGAAGAGCATTTCCATTTTGCATAATTTAACTCTACAGCTCTGCTGAAGAAGTAATGTGCCACCTTACTGACCAATGTGTTTATTTTCATTCCAATTCTACTTATTCTACAATCTTCAGAAAAATATATCCATTCAAGATTCAAATTTGGAAAGATGGACATATTGGGAAATTCTGTTGACATTTTCCTACAACCAGAGGGCATCTTGTAGTCTTCTTTAATGATTTGGGATTTCCATCTTATTGAACCCTGCCTTTTTCTCACATGTACTGGATTTTCTTTTCTTAATAGTGAAGAAGAAAGTAAATATATCTTTTTCAATCTGTTGCTTTCCACATTTTTTTTGTACAGATTAATGTACTCCACGTGACTCCATTTCCCAAACTTCAAAGAAAGACCTGTGTAAAATGTCTAGCCAGCCAAAGTTTCCTTCACAGTCAGTGGCAGTAGGACAGAGCAGGAGATTCTCAAAATCTGACCTTAAAAGAGTCTACAGATTAGGAAACCTTTTTACAGAGAGAAGACATCTGCACTCCATTTAGATTTTTATTATTTGTCTAAATTTAGACTGATTCAGTACTGAAAACTGACCTCCATCCATTTACATTCAGGTACTTGGTATGACTTTGTTTCTTTCATTGTATTGACTTGCAAAGTTCTGCTAGAATTTAAATCTATATATATTTCGTATTAATTTAAATTTACAGTGGATTTACCTCACTTTGTGCCAGTGTTGATTTTTGCTGGAAGGGGTTCTTCAGAACTGACAATTTTTATAATTTTCTTTTTTGTTAAAGCTGTGCTTCTCCTGTTGGCAGTTAAAAATTCTTACATACTGAGATAATTCACCATAGTAGTTTCTGGAATTTTCAATCTGCTGTGAGCTACCATTGTGCTCTTAACTGTGAACTATTCCACATGTCTTCATGCCTGAGGGATCCACCCTTGCAGTGCTTCAAATCTTCCATCACCTCAAACATGTGCTAACACCATGGCTCATGGGCTTTAGCAGACAATTTCTTTGGCCTGGAAAAAATTATTTTGTCAATGGTGAGTTCTGAATCTTTTAGCCTCTTTCTAAGTGCTTTGGCCTAGATGGTGTCATAATTTATTCAGGTGTTAAGGACCAAATTAAATTCAAAACTGAAAGATATCTTCATATAGTTTGAAATTGAACAAATTCCTCCACAATTCCTACAAACCTCTTTTTTCTGTGTCTGTCTAACAATTGTTCTGATGATTCATTTTTATGTGAAGAGTGAAGTACTCCTTGAATTTTTTACTTCACTTTCAGAGTTGGCCTCTCTGCTTGAGTTACTGAAAACCATTTAAAAATCAAGTAGTTCAAAACCACCTACTGTCAGAAACAAGGCTGCCTTCTGTCTTCCCTTTTAGTTGCTCCCCATTCCTTGTAGTTCCTTTTAAACTTCCTCCAGTTATTCTCCAGGTTTTCCAAGGGGTTTGACTCTGCTGGGGTCTTGAACAGCTTCTTTCTTCTATTCAGACATAGCTCAGTTGATTTTATTCCTGTTCCACTGTTTGGCTCAGCAGCTGCAGAGAACAGGGAGATGGCAAACACCAGCTCCACTTTCATGAACATGTTCTTAAAAGGCAGAAAAAATTAAGTTATCCTTCCTTCTCAACTTTTAGTTTTTTTCCTATTGTCAAGCACAGCTTAAAGAAGGAGTTTCCCAAGGAATGAAGGGGTAGCAAGAGAGAGGACATAGAGAAGATGGGATGAGCAGCTCTGTGGAGAACCCAAAATTGGTGTGGCCTACTGAGAAATGTCAGACTTGTTACAAAGAGAATCAGACACTGATGAGCCTAAATAACAAACACTGCCTTTGCCTCTGCCTTCTTCCTCTTGTGTCATCCTAGCTGCCTGGGCAATTAATATCCTTTGAGGCAGAAAAGAGCAATGGCATCTCAAGGGAACTGGCAACCTGAGCTGGAACTGTTGTTCTATTCAGGTTTGTTCTGCCACCTTAGAAGACCAGCACTAGAGGAAATGGACATATCTCAAAGAGAGGAAGTGGTATCATTTTTAGCAAAAGTATAAAAATAAGTTGGTGATGCTATTCTCAGCTTCACCTTTTTATTCTTCTGAGAGTTTAGAAATAGCTTCATTATCTATATAAAAGTAACTCCATTCAACTGAAAAAATTTCTTTTCTTAACATTTGGGTTTGTACAATATTGGCATAAAACCAGAATATTCTGAAGTTCTTCAATAAGAAAAAAAAAGCAAAGAAAAACAAGAGGCAAAGAGAGATGGAATACAGCCAACAGTCCAGCTAACTAGGTCACTTAGTAGGGATAGGAACTTTCCTTGCATCTCTTTGTGTTTCTCTCTGTATAAATAACTAAACATTCACTGCATTACAATAGGGTGGATTTGCTATCTATGGCCTGATAAAAAGTGCCATGGCTATGCTGCAAGGCACTAATGGAAAAGCCTCTTTTCTTAATTATATAGATCAGAGATTTGATCTGCCCAGAAGATCAACTAAACCTTCTAGTTAGTGGCATATGGTAGTCCTGTAATGAAGGTCACACTTTTTGTGTCCCCAAAAGTCCTTCCCTGATGCCAAAAATATTATATACCTAGAAGACACTAGAGTATTTGAAGACATTTTTTCTCTAGAGGTTTTAATGGCAAGGCTCTTCATTGAAAAACTTGCAACCAGTTTTAGAAAAAGCTGGGATTTAAGTCCAGGTGACTGATGAAAATGGACAAGTGTTTCATGAGAGGAGCATTTTTGCAACGTGTATACTTTCTTCAAATATAGATATAATAAAATATAATCACCTTCAACAAAATTAGAAAACTGAAGGAATTTTAGTAAAATATATTTATTTTTTAAAATTGGGATTTGTGAAAAAAATATTTCCAGTATTCCACTGATAAATATTTCTTTTGTTTGTTAATAAGCTTTCCATCTCTTATTCTATTTACAATACATACAGGATTTTTGTCTGAAAGTTTTCTAGTTTTTCTCATTGATGGCAGTAGAGCTTCTTCACCACTACAGTATTTCAGTTGTGTGCTGACATGGTAGGATGGAAATAACACAGGTAGACATTGGCAAAAATGGAGTTATGCAGGGATAATCAAGCTTCCATAAATGGAGGAAACTTATTTGCATACAAAACATTTTTATAGGGCCATGTGAAAGGAGATTAGACTTTCTTGCAAGGAATTGGCACATGAAATCACTGCAGAGGGTTCAGTGCTCACTCCTCATCCCAGGGCAGGGCTGAGCTCCATGCAAACCTGACCCATTGGGTCAGGTTTGGACCCATTGGACCCTTTGGATCCCAGCACATCACAGTAGCCTGTGGTTGTTTTGATGGGAATGAAGGAGTGATGAAACAAAGTGGGCATTTCAGTCCCTGCTCTAGCTCAACTTAAAACACAAGATGCTGTGAGTGTTGCTCTGCTGTACACTGATCACTGTGATTGCACCTTTGAAGCTGGCTGTACATCACGCAGCAGAGAAATCTTTGATTAATCCCCTCCTGGTTAGTTTAAGTGATAGAAAGCCCCCTGAGGACTTAAACTTGCTCTCCTTCTTTTCAGAGATCAGAGACAAATAGTTTCTTCCTGTGTTATTCTTGTCTTGTGTAAAGAGGATTTGTACAAGGAAATCCCTGGTGTAAACAGTATTGAAAAATTGTTCTAAAGGATTAAAGCTTCTCTAACGATCTGTCCCAGGGAGTGTGTCTTCCAGCAGCTGCTCTCATGTAGAGAGGTTTGGGCTTCAAGTAATGAGGCAGTGCACTATGCATAATGTTTTAACAAGATGTGAAAGACAGAAGCCTCACCCTATTCTATTTATTAGAACAAAAAATAATGACAATTCTTGCTGCTTAAAGTGAGGTAATTTTGCTCAATAAATTATACACTCAAGAGCACACCAGTGTAGCATCAATTTCTGACTATTTCTGTGCCTTGAGAAAAAAAGCAGGCAAGTACTGAAGAAGTAGAATAAGGATGAAATCCTACAGCTCCTCTGAATGCTCAGACTTCCCCTGTACTGTTACTTTGAGATGAAAAAGACACATTTTTTTCCCAAAATTATAATGCTGTCTGATGTCATTTCTAGTTCAATAAGGAGAAATGCTTGTATGACTGTCAAAAAAATGTCTACAGCTCACTAACCCTTTCAACAACTTTATCCAATATTAATTTCTCCTCTCTTTAGACACTGCCAAAAAGACAAAATTTTGTATCTGCAGTAGAACTTTAGTCAGGAGTTAATACTTTGAGTATCCTTCAAGTTAATTGGTTTTCTCTTACTAAATGGCCATTTATTAGTTTTTCTGTTAGACCAAAGTTTTTCTGATTACCCTCAGAAAAGGTAGTACAATTCCACTTCATGGGTAGAATTGTCTAAACATCCTGCCCATTACAAATTTTTGGAAATACAGAAGTCAATGGAACCATGGAGCTATAAGGTCATATTTGCTTAGAGCAAGATCTGTGTCAAAGATTTCAGTCTGCCTACAGTTATTTTCTTACAGCAGGGAGACTACAGAGGAAAGGGAGGTGTAGACTGAATGCCAAAACAACACTATAAAGAATTCTTTTTGTTCCACAAAACAACTCAGAGAGGAGACATAAAAGGAGAAGTAAAACAGTTGATGCTTCTCTGTGTAAGTTGAGACTCTGGAAAAACTACTGTTTCCACACATGTACATGCACATTGAGAACAAATTAAAATGTTCTAACAAGCTCAATTCTTATTTTTTTAGATCTTCCTGAATCTTGACTGAGCAATTTCAATGGTCTTTATTGACCGTTGTTTGTTTATGTGTGCTGACACTTCTAATTTTTCATACACAAAAAAAACCAACAACAACAGCAAAAAAACCTATATGTGAAATATTTGAGATTATATTATCAAAAATGATGCAATTTTAAAATTTGCTACCATCTTCCAGTGGAAGAGTAGATAACATCAATTATCTCCTTAGTATATGGACTACCTCTTTAGTCTGTTCTAAGTCTGAGTTACAGAAAGAAATCCAGACACTTGGGTGTACATCTGTCCCATCTCCAGGGAGTGTGGCCTGGGTCTCAGATCACTTGTCTCTCTCCTGGGGCATCTCACTTCCCATCTCTGAATGCTGGATCTGCTATCCTCCCACCTTCCAGCTTCCCTCTCCCCTTGCTTGGTCTCACCTCTCTGCTGCTCTCAGCTTCAGTGCCCTGCTCAGGAGACATGAGCTCTCGCATGGATATCCTATTTGAAAGCCATGTAGCAAACTGATAAATTCTTAAAGACAGCACTGAAAGAATTAATTCCACCTTCCTATCCTTCCCATTTATCTTACTGCCCTCTTGCCACACTCAGAGCCCAAATCTGCCTCAGAGCAGTCCTCATTGCAGCCTGCCCATGCATCTTTGGATCTCCAGTACTCACACTCCTTATCCAGGTTTTACATCCTCATCTCACCAGCCCCCTTCCCATGGAGCAGCTGTTGTTTCATGATTCTTCTCCCAGCCCATTCACACCTCTTGTTTTTCCTGCTGACCACATTGTCTCCATTTCCATTGCCTACCCTGCTTTCACTGCTGGCTGGGAACAAGAGCAAGTGACTTGCTGCTGGTCACAAGGGGCTGCCAGGTTCCTGCCGAGATGTGAGCACCAAATTAGTCCAGCATAGTGAATCAGAGGTGCCTGATGTATATTAATATAGAGGAATGCAAAAATTCAGTTCTTTATTAGAGGCAGAGGTGATACCAAGTAGACTAGACAGGATCTTCAGTTAATAAAAATCAGCATAATTCCATTATTTTATATTTGCAAACTCCCCATCCTTGTGTATGAAATGAGAACATTGCTAACACAGCCTCCATTTCATCAGGGCACTTAAGCATATATTAATCATCTATATTTGTTCAGCAAAGTATTAAGCAGATGTTTTACTTTAATTCTCACAGAGGTCAGCACATAAGAGCATATTTAAATGCTTACGATAATAGAATTAGGATGAAGCATCTGGGCCTAAGAATAAAAGCACTCTGCTGCACAAAAAGTAAAAGAAATCTGGAGAGATAAAATTATCAGATTTATTCTTCTTTTAGAAAACACCAGCTTATCAGACTAACTTCAGTGCTCTTCTGTAAATTTGGCACCTTGCATAATTTTTTTTTTTCTTAGATGCATTTCTTGGTCAGCTAGAATTCTCCATATAAAGATTTCAGTAACTTTTCCAATCTGTACTTTCCCCTCCCCCCCATCCTTTTCTTTTGGCCATGCTTGATATACGGTCAAGACAAAATGAAAAAGAGAGAAGGACTAAGGAAAGCAATCACAGATTTTCTAGTTACTGCTGAAATAACTCCCTGAAGATATGTGCTATGCTTCCTTTCCATTTTTAGTTGGCAATCCTCAAAAGCACATCAGATGAGTGACCTCCTTTGTCCTATCCTTGTCCTCAAACATTAATTAGTTTATGCTTTGTGACTGACTCCTGCTGACTAGTATCTCTGAAGTTAATCATGTCACTAGGGACATTTGTGTAAGCTTAGGTTCTGTGTAATAGCACTAATTATAAAAGGAGATGTAAGGTTATTTGGCTACAGAAGTGTGTTTTTTCATAAGGTTACAGAAAAACAAGAAGCATTTGGAGATATCACTGGTGAGAGGAACCAGTCAAATATGAACTGGCTTTGTGTTGCTCACCTGTTCATTAACACCTCGATTTGTCTTTCTTCATTCTCCTTTCCTTCATCCATGACAATGGAATTAGTCATTGTTGGGGAAAAGGAATAAGGCTTTAGTGCAAATTTCTGCAGAAAAGCTTAGTGCAAGGGAGAAGGTGAGATGGGGGACAGGTTGCTAGACATAATTTTTATAGAAATAGAGGAAGGTATCTACCTTTTTTTATTTATCCTTCAGTAGGGCCATCACATCACTGTGAGGATGCTCAGTATCCTGCTCTTTGAAGTGAAATTACACTCTGTAAAGCTCCTGAAAATGTAGTTTTGTGTGTGGATTTTGTTTTAGAATGGAGAGTTATGGCTTTTAAAATGTTGGTTTCCATTGCCCTGACCCTGAAAGCAGAGTGAAGTCATCTGCTGCTAAAAAGCTGCAATTTTGACCAGTAAAGGCATTGGGAATTCTTACAAAGTTAACACTGGTTGTTCCAGCAGTAAATCACGGTGTTTGTCCCTGTTCTCTGTCTCTGCAGGGATCTTTATGTAGGACAGTGGTACAAATACAGAAAAACTGAGAAGCATTTGAAACTTTATCTATGACACCACATTCTTTTGACTTTGTGCATATGGCACAAAGCTGAAAAACAAAACAGCTAAAAGTATTAGCCACTGGTATGAAAGGAGAAATTGCATAAAATCTTACCACTGCCCAGTGGATTTAAACTAGAAATTGTGATGTTTGCAGTTTAGTGAAGGGGGTAAAATTAACTAATGCATAAGCTGAAATAATGTCTAAAATTAATGGATGATTCTGTAATATTTCAGATAGGACTAGATATCTGCATTTTGTGTTGTAAAATATGCCACTGGAAGCATGGAAGTGACAAAAAATATGCCCTGACTATAAAAAGGTTGCCAAGGAGGATAAAGATACCTATTGAAATCAGAATAATTCTGACTGTTGTAGAACACCCCCTGCAGTAAACGTGGATAACAGAGCAGCTGTTTCAACAACCAACACTCCCCACAAATGACAGCTTGAAGGCTTATGCCAGTGCCAATCATTTCTCCTGATGCTAAAGCATTCCTCCTGATGCAAGATCTTAAGTGCAAATGAGATAACCTCACTTTTCCTGCCCTACCAAGAGCAGGAACCAGTGTCTTCGTTTGCAGAGGGCGGTGGCGCGATCCAAGCCCAGCACAGACCCTTTTGCAGAGTGGCAGCCAGTGACAGGCTGCGAGACTGAAATGTTCTTCAAAGTTTCAATCACTAAAGGTGAGAAAAGACAGCATTTCATCCATATGTTCCCACTGCACACATTTTAAAGGGCCAGTTAAGCAATTTAAATCAGGGGCAGTACTGATCACATAATTATACCTACTTATTTTCTGAATATGTGCAATGAAAATGCAATTTCTGCCTAGGACATGGGTTGGCCTATTGCCTCCTCCTGCTATTTGTTTAAATGCAGAGCTGACTGAATTTCTGGGAAACTGTTATGTTTCAGTACAGTTATTTATTTTGAGTAAAATACATAAAAAATTTTATTCCAAAATTACAATTACAATAGAAGTTGAACAGGCCCAGCTCCATCAGCCTTTCCTCATAAGATGGATCCTCCAGTCACATAATTACCTTCGTAGCCCTGTACTGGAGCTGCTCCAGGAGCTCCACATCTCTCCTGTACTGAGGAGCCCAGAATTGGACACAGCACTCCAGAGTGCATCAAGAGAAAGGAAAGGGGTAGGATCCCCTCCCTCCACCTCTTCCCAATGCACCCCAAGATCCCACTGGCCTCCTTGGCCCCAGGGTACTGCTGGATCATGGGCAGCTCATCATCCACCAGGACCCCCAGGTCCTTCTCCACAGGGATGTTTTTCTGCAGGTCACCCCTAACCTGGACTGGGATTATTCCTCCCCAAGACCCTGCATTTGCTTTTGTTGAACTTCAGACTGTTCTATTCTCTGCCCATCTCTTGACCTGTTGTGGTCTTTCTGAAGGGCTGTCCAGAACCCCAGGGGACCACTCCTGGCTTTGTGTCACTAGTGAACCTGCTGGGAGGCAGCTGCCCTTTCCTCCAAGTCATGGGTGAAAAAGCACTGGATCCAATACTAAATCATGGGGGACTGCACTAGGACAGGGCTCCAGTTAGACCCTGTGCCATGCACCTCACTGTCCACTCATCCAGTCCACACATCTTGAGCTTGTCTATAAGGACATTGTGAGAGATAGGGCCAAAAGCATTGCAACAATCAAGGCAGACAATATGCACTGCTTTCATGTCTTCCACCCAGGCAGTAGTTTCTTCATAGAAGGCATCAAGGCTTTTTGTCACTCAGTTCTTCACTTAATCCTACAAATCCTTAAATCAGTAACTTTTCACCAAAATGTATGTGAGAAAGAAAATGAAATGTCTGACATCCTGGAAATGGAAAATTCTCTGTCAGGTAGAAGTGGCATTTTGTGGTGGGTTTTATCTTACTCAGATTTAGGTATGTAAAGGCTAAGTTTCTCCATTATCTGTGGATCAAACTGGCAATGGACAACTATCCTGAACAAATATTCCTGAAGGTTTCTGTCTCTCTTTATTGACTGTTGGGAAAGCCTGTGAAGAGCCTTGGCCCAGACATCAGTGTTTTTATGTCTGAAGCTTGGATAAATTAATTCCCTCCATGGCCATCATAATAACTGTCACAATAATCTTTAGTTATTACAATAAGTCCTTCAGCACAGGAAATATCTTAGAGGATCAGTTTTCCTGCATTTGATTAATTGCCCTTTCCTCAGTGCTGTGCCCTGTCTAGAGCACTGAGTAATCTCCAGCAATGTAAATCACTGTAAAACTTCTAATGCACCTCAGTGTTAGAAACCCTGGTATTTCAAATTCCCTATGTTTTATATGAGCTACCATATTCAACCCATCACAGAGCAAGCTGCTTCTGCAAGGGCACTGTACCTGATTCAAATAGAAATGCTCAGAACCAAAAAAAAGGAGTGACCAAAAAAAAGGAGTGAAGGTATCTAAAAGGGTTAAACAGAAAATTAGATTTAAAATATTCATTATACTAATAACAGGAATTTTCCATTTTCAAGCAAGACAATCTACAAATATTTTCCATAAATCATGTGTAATGCAGTGTAATGACAAAGTTATTTCCACCTTTAGGTAGGAGAGTAACTCTCCCCAGGGGCATTAGAGCTGTTTTGTCTGCATGTCTTCTGGGTTTTGAATTGGAATGAAAAACTGCATTTACTCTTCTTATTGGAATAAGGAAGGCAGGAGAGGTCTGCATTTTCTTGAAGAAATTCTTGCTCCTGATAAAAACAGGGGTGTGTTATAGACCAACAAACTTGAAAAATAGCAATGCTGGCTCTTCAAAATATTTGTGAGCTGGGGGTCTGTAAACAGGGTTACAGTTAGACATAAACTACAAGAATTTGCAAAATTATGGCCACTTGATTTGTCCTTCACAAAAAGCATGAACCTCTGAGGGAATATACTTATTAAAAATCCGATGAGATTCATGTTTTTTAAATACAATATAACTTAATCAAAACTGAAGAGACTCTAAAGCAGCTGTCCTATTTCTTTCTGACTCCAGTAGAGTCAGTCCATGATGGCAAAAATGTCTTTAAAAAGACAAACACCTTGAGGCAAAGGATCCTACTAAGTCTTCATCCCCATTTACAGGATTTATTAAAATAATATAAAAAGGCAATAATAGAAACCATCATTTTAGCAAGGTGACCTTCAGAAGGGCATTTCAATAGAAGAATCCTGAATTCTTTACGCATAATACACAATGCATACAGTCTGCAGCCACCTAACTCTGAACAGACTGCACTTAAAGCTTTCAGCATGTTGGTGAAAAGATTAGGTATGTTAATTGAATAATTGAAGCTTTATATAGTGGTATTTATTATAGATGAATTTATAATTTACTATTACAGAATGTTGTAACAGATTAATATCCACTTATCAGTCTCTGAACAACCCTGTATCCATTACAAGGAAACTCACTGAAAGATGGAATAATCACACTAATAGAATAAATGTACTGTTCAGAGGGCAGCCTTTTTATTTAAAAGAACATGAGAGGCTTCAGCAAAGACAGCAAGTCCTTGGAAAGGGCTTCTGTCCAGTATTAGTCTAAAGGACATATCTGGAGATGTTCTAGGCTTCCACTGAAAGCCAATTTTAGCATAAACTTCAGCAGTAGGGAAAAAACAGGTAGCATAACTTGGTCCTTTGCATTGCTGAGCATCAGGAGTAAATCCTTTCAGTTTCACAGTCCATCTGAATAATGAGTGTGAGTAGTCAATTAAGTTAATAAAGATACAGGACATCAGTACATTCACATCAAGGTGATGTATAAACCACTATCTAATGAATGCCTGAAAGGTATATCTGAACTTAATTAACCCTTATTCTGTTCAAAATGAGAGTTTCAAGTACCTTACAGCGAGACTGCCTGTATTTGTAGCAAATTGTCAGTTATCAACTTACCCTCCTTCTGACAAAGCTTAAAATGCAAACAATGCAAGAGAGTACTGAAGCAGAATACCAGGAGGAAGTAGCTTAAATGTCTTATCTATTAAAAAAAAAAAAAAATCTAAAACCTATTGCATAATTCTACTAGATTATTAATGGTTGTGCAGAAGAGCTCAACATTTTCAAAAGCAGATTTGCATATTGCAAAAAGAAACCAGGGTGGCATGCCATGGTTTGGGCCCCCAATCTGTCTCAGTGGCACACTGTGCAGGCACATGAACAGAATGGTATCATACACTGAGGAGATATAAGAACAAGGGATTAATTAATTGACTTACTTCAAATATATAAAATTTAAAAACATGATACAAATACTTTGTAGGACTAGTGTTTGAGATCTATACCTGAAGTAGCTGTATCTTTTTCTAGTATACTGAGTGGGCAAAAATAGGTACTGCTAGGTTGCAATTCATTTTATTGTAAAATAAATATCTAAAATAGGCTACATTTGTAACATTTATAGCATGTATAACACCCAAGAATTGTCTGTGCTCCACTGACAGGAAGGTAGCCTAAAGCTAGATCTAGAATGCACATTGTATGCATTTTTTTGTTGTTGTTTGTTTTATTGAAATCAATTGGAACTTTGATGAGAGTTAGGTATCCAAACAGGGTTATGTCTTTTGTCCTGCTGTCTTTGGTTACAGGCATAATTTCTTTTTAGTCAACACTGAAAAGAAACAGCAATTCACAGCCCAAGTACTGTCAATAAGCTTACAGATATTCTGATGAAAAATAGGGGACATAAGAAGCACAAGTCACACTTACAGACCATGAAGATAATAGAAAGCATCAGCAGAATAATCCAGAGAGCATCAAAAATGTACTTAGGATCTAGCCCCCAGTGCATTTCTGATGTGTGCATGGGATTTACTGCTGAGATGACAACTTGGTTTGCACCAGAGCAGAGCCCTGGTAAAAACAAGGGTCATATTTCTAAATAAAATATATTTCTATGTCTTAGAAGACAAGACTTAATCATACCTCTTTGAAATATTAGCAGCAAATGTTGGCACTACAAAGAATAATACTGTCACTATCAAAGGTGTCCTAAGATAAAGACTTACCACATATCAATGGTACTGCCTACTGATGTGGCTTTTGCTTCTATATGCAGATATAAAGAGATAGGGGTTTAATGATCAGTATATTCTTTTTTCATTTAGCAACATGTTTTATGAGATATTACATATGTGACAACCACTTTATTTTTACTTACATATATATTTGAGACAGGAAAACTCTATTTATTTTGAGAACATAAGTATAGTTTTATGAACATCCTTTCTCAGTAAAAGCAGTGAGGCACAGATCACATCTCCTGGCAAATTTTATGCATATAAATAGAAATATTTTGTAATTTACTTTACAAATTATTTTATATGTTCTGATGTGTAGTCCAGGAATGTAGCAACTGGGACAATAGAACTCTTTTAACATTAGGCATCACATTCTGGTATCTATAGGATAGTTATTTTCTCCACTGAAAACATACTAGTTTTCTTCACAATGCATCAAAATATTTCAACTGTGCAGAATGCATAAGTTGTTCAGAGTAACTTGAATAGACTTAGTCACACAGTGCTATTTTCACATCTCATTTCTATTATTAAGCAAAATTGCAGCAGCAGTTCAAAGTTCAGACATACCTAGGAAGGAAGATAAGAGAAAAAAAAACTAATGAAAAAGAAAAGCATTTTCAAAGTGCAAAAGACACAAAGCATTGATCAAGAAAATAGTGACTGAATGAAAGTAGCTTAGCTGAAAGCCCTCTGCCAGAATAGCTAACAGCCATTTATGTAGTAAAATAAAATTTCTGTATGCACACAGATATGTCAAACACAAATGTAAATGTGAAGAAATTCTTCAAACAGCACAGTGTGACCACAAGGAAAACACTTCCATGTCTGGTCACTGTATTTTAAAAGCAAAATGACATAAATAAGAACTGAGAAGAGGACAAGCACAACAACAGAGAGACTCAAAAACTCCTTTAGCAGCTCAAAATGTTTGGAGAAATTGCTAGGTAGGCTTTTAAGAGAGACAAAACAGCACTGAGTCTAAGTAATAACTCTCCAAGAAATTAAAGTGTTGGAATGGAAATTGCAGCCATACCAGCAATGAAAGTAAAACCTACAGTATTAAACTGGTCCAGAACTTTATGGCTTTTTATTTTAAGCAGAGAGAATTTCTTCCATACCTGCCTCCTACTCCAGCTCCTGCACACACAGAACTCTTCTTAGCAAAGACAAATTCCCAGAGACTTAAAGAACCCCAAAACCTAACAAAGTCTTTGTCCATATAATTCAAAGTTAGGTCAGACAAGTGAAGTTAAGCTGTTATGATTTATGTGACTGGCAGCTCCACAGAGAGCAGTAAACCATACTTGACAGCCATGTGTCCTGAGCATGTGTCCATGCCCTAAACAAGACTGAAAATTGCACCTCTTTGGGACAGCAAGATACTTTAAATGTGCTACAGGCATACGCCCACAGTGGGGCAAAGTGTGGTGTCAAGCTGCCCAAATGCTCAAATTGGTGACAGGCAGGCAATGCCTGACATAGCTAAAGTTCCTTGGGGGCCATGTGAAGTGTTTCCTCAGGAACTGAGACCCAATGACTTCTTGCAGTGGTGCTCAATGGACGATTTCCATCTCAAGTCCAAGGAATGAAAAATTGAGTAATTCTGTGAATTAGCTGAAGGCCCAAAGAATCAAGATATACCAGGAGACATGGGAAATTGGAAAAAAACTTTGAAAGTACCAAATGAAATAATATCTATGAAACCACTGTTACTATTTATTTCTTAAAAGTAAAATCATTTCAGCATTTCTCTAAATTAGGAATATTTTTGAAAAAAAGTATGTCTCCAACCTTCATTTTCAATCAAGTTTCAAAATCATATTGTAAATTTCTGTTGCATCAAGAAGTATGTCCATGACTAGGTCAGTCTCAAGTTTTAAAATTTTTTAGCATCATAATCAAAATTTTACATGTAATTCAGAATGTGTAAAACAACCAAGGAAGGAAGGAAGGAAGGAAGGAAGGAAGGAAGGAAGGAAGGAAGGAAGGAAGGAAGGAAGGAAGGAAGGAAGGATGTTAACTATCTCTGAGTGTGTCCTACCTTCCTTACTATCTAATTTTCTGAATTCATGCAGAAATTCATCTCCAAATGACCATATATCTCCCCTGGAGACAGGCCTGCGGCTCTGGGGGCTGAATTGCTCTCCTGAGTTGCTTCTGACCTCTCACCAAGATTCGTTTCAGCTGGCCAGTGAACTCAGATGGCTCCCCTGAAGGCAGAGAGGCCCTGAAGAGAGACATGAACAAATTGGAGGGCTGGGCAATCACCAACCATATGAAATTCCACAAGGGAATATTCTGCACCTGGGATGGGGCAAGCCTGAATGTACGGACAGACTGGGAATGAGAGGCTGGAAAGCAGCACCTTGGAAAGGGAGCTGAACCTCCTGGTTGATGGAAAGTTGAACATGAGCCAGCAGTGCCCTGGAGCCAGGAGGGACATCAGGGACAGCATCACAGCCAGGAAAGGCAGGGATTGTCCTGCCCTGCTCTGGGCTGGGGCAGCCTCACCTCCAGTGCTGGGGGCAGTTTGGGCACCACAAAATTAAAAAATTATTAAACTATGAGAGAGCACCCCAAGGAGGACAACAAAGATGGTGAAAGGCCCTGAGGGGAAACTGTGTGAGGAGGGGCTGAGGTCACTCCAGGTTCAGCCTGGAGGAGAGGGGAAACCTCACTGCAAGGACAGATTCCTCATAAAGAGAAGAGGAGCAGCAGACACTGATATCTGCTCTCTGGTGACAGTGACAGGATCCGAGGGAATGGCCTAAAGCTGTGTCAGGGAAGGTTTAGGTTGGGTATTAGAAAAAGGGGTTTCCCCCAGAGGGTGTTTGGGCACTGGAAGAGGTTCCCCAGGGAAGTCGTCACAGCACCAGCCTGGCAGAGATCTGGAAATGTTTGGACAATGTTCTCAGGCACAGGGTGTGATTTTAGGGGTTGTCCTGTACAGACCCAGGAGCTGGATTTGATAATCCTTGTGGGTCTTTTCCAACTCAGCATATACTCTGATTCTGTAACTAATTTAGTCAGGTCACTCTATCTATGGTACACACTTCCTACAAATAATGCAGAAAATAAAGTCAGATAAAGATTCCAGGGCTAAATCATAACTTGTTAATGAAGATGTAGGAAAAGATGCAAAGCCTTCATTTTTTCATTAGGTTTAGCACTAAAAATAATGAAGTTATAGCAGGCAAGTGAATACTTTGGTTACCTGCAAATACCAAGTCTATGCTAAACAGAGTTCCATGTGTAGGTCCTACACGGAGTGCAAAAGAGGCAGGATTATCCTAAACCTTCATACTGTTCTGGAATCTCTACTGTCTGCTCATTCTTACCTTGCAGATCAGAAACCCAAGCAAATGAAGAGCAACTACTTCAATTTATTCTTCCAATTTGGATTATTTAGGGTTTTAATGCAAGACATCCCTGAATAGTTTGGTAAATTGACTTAGGAATGAGGACACATTTTAACAGGTTTGCTCAGAATTTAGTTATGTAGATCGAGAGAAAAAAATATAAGTGGAAGTAGTATGAAGAACATATTGTTTCTTTCAGATAAGAAATGTTTTATGAATTCCTATGAAGTGTAGGAAAATACATAATGAAAAATTATGCCATCAATAATATAAAATGGAAGGGGAGAAATAGAACAAGTTAGGCCTGCAGCACTTTATTTATGTAAAATAGCTCCTCTATAACCTTGTCCTGATAAACAAAGAAAAAATATTTAAAACATTTTTTTTTAATAAATCTTTATGGTTTTACTCTAGTGCTGAAATAAGATAGACAGTAATTAGTAAAGCATACTGAGTGAAGCATCATGGCTTTAAAAGCAGCATATATGAGATATTTACTTTGACAGTGTTCAAGTCAAGGGTATAAAAGAAAAAATGCTACAACTTATTGCTCATTCCATTATAATACTTCCTATCAGTAGAAGCACAGTGGGAGATACTTACCTTTACTCATCTCTGGCAGTAATGCTGTTTGCACAGGTGACATAACGATTTTTATGCTCAAAGGCACACTTAGTGATACAAACAACTGTCTTAGTGCTATGTATGAACCTGCCTGTAAAAACTGTACTCAGTAAATGTGCAGGGAAAAAAAGAAAGGGAGAGAGGAAAAGTATAATGTGGTCAACTTCTGCACCAGAGTGGAGATGTTTTGTCATAGTTATTATGGAATCAGTCTTAGCATTGTCCAGCCAGAGCACACCACATTCATCTATGAGATGGGAGGCAGTTCCCCAGGTGTCAAAGCTGTTGTCCTCAGAGTGGGATGATTTGAAAGGAGGGAAAAAACCTGATCCAATGTCATCATCTCAGAAAGGATGAACAGAGCTCTGCCAGCTTGTAAAAGCAGATGATCAAATCAGAGGGAACCCCAATTATCTGCTGTGGCTCTATTTGTGCAATCCCAAGCCACAATAAAAGTAAAATGAAGAAATATAAGCAGAAGTATTCAGAGTAGAAAAAAGCTTTCATAAGGTAAAAAAAAATAGGCTGGCCTTCATCACATTTTAAGACTGTTTAAGAGGACATGAGGACATTATGCTAAAGGACACATTGGAGTTATTCATAATATAATAAAACTAATGGTAGAGGTAGGATCTGGCAGTAAGGACTGGGCCTTTCTTGAAGTTAAGAGTCAAGATGTCAATAGTTCAGAACTCTGTAGTTATTTATATATTGCATTTTGAACAACACTTTCTGTCTATAGGAGCAGAGAGAGAGGCAGTCTGCACTCTGGATAGGCCTCCAGAGATCAGCAGAAATGGCTGGAAGCTGTAGATTTGTAAAATGTGGTTCACACCTTGCTTTTGCTTCCTGTATGAGATGGGAGTGATCCCTGTGAGTTTAGGAAGCTGTTTTGTGCACTGCAGCACTGCTGTGCTCAGGTCAGGGGTTAAGACTAATGCTGCAATTGAACTCTGCAGTGGAGCTCCTCATGGGGGGCAAAAGGCATTTTTAAGTTCAGTAGTGCAACCATTTCAAATGTAACCTCTTTATAAATAAATAAACTGACCATATTTAAGGTATTGTCTAAAAAAATAGATTAATGGAAAGGTGTCTCAGTATTAGCTGGACTTCTATGAGTTTAGATAAAGGAAAAAAACATTGCTTGGAACTGTGAGGGTGCTGTTAAAAATGGTCAGTCTGGCTGCAAACTCCAGATAAGTGTCTAAGGACAAAAAAAACTGCATCACGGTTCCAATGCTAGTGTTTAATGTGAAATTATATATTTGGCTGGAAAAGAGCTCTTTGTCTGACACAGAGCAAGGAGCTTTTGTTTATGATGTTTATTAGGGCTTACCAGGAAAGGTGGCTAATGTAGGGTGATAAGAGCATTACTAATTTTCTTTGACAAATGGCTCTCAGATATTTTCCATTGTACATTGGTACATTAGACTGCAATTTCTTTCATGAATTTCCTCTCCTTGCAGCTATGCAATACTGATTCCATGGCAATTCTAATGCTCACACACAATGAAGTAGTATAAAGAGTGCTAAGAAAACAAGATTATAATAAATAAACATAAGGATAAATATTTTGCATTCATTCTTCTTCAAACAAGCTGCAGCTGTATGAAGCCTGGAGTAATTCAAAAATGCATACCTAATGCTGATACATTAAAAGAAATTATTGTCTTATCTTACCAGTATAATTTTCAGTTTCCCTTGATTTTAAGATCTACCAGTATTAAAAATACTGCTTTCAGCTAAGCTAAAGCTGAAGGACCTGCTTTTCTGCATAAGAGGTGAGACCAGTGTAGGCTCCTCTGCTTTTACTCTTGGCAGCAATTTCCTGACTATAATGAAAGACAGACAAGTAAGTACTGAGATGAGATACTTTTGTAAGAGAAATTATCCCCTGTCATTCTCAGAAAGAACATTTGAAACTGTTTAGTAGAAAATAACTGTAATAAAATATTAATTTCATGAGCATTTCTAGCTGTGATAACAAGTTAGAAAATATCTAAAACATGAAAAACTCTGTGGCTTTAATCAACTAAACCAAAAATATTTGAACTGAGCACAGACAAACCATGGAAATTGTGTAGGCAAAATAGATGAAAATTTAAAACGTTAGGAATATGGGATAACAGTTCTTTTTTGGCTTTCACCAGAAAATATGATGCAAATGATATTTCTTTTTTTTATTTTTTTCAACTTGGACAAACAGAGAGTATCTGAACTTGGTCTTAAGCATTGTGGCAACTTTCACAGTGATTCCTTTTGCTCAGACTGCCTCTTGACAATTTTTTAAAACCTTGAGGAGATCACATAACTGGATATGAAGCTCTGTGTCTGTACCATGCTCTCCCTGAAGACCAACAGCTTTCCCATGTAAGTGCTATTTCCAGCTGCCAATTTCATTATTTTGGCCAGAGAGGCTGAGAGTAAAGAGCAATATCATGTACCCCTTGAGCATCCAGCCCTAATCCCCAGAGCTCAGCTTTTCATTGCTAGGTTTGGTTTGATGGTACAAACCCTTTGAGGTGAAGATCTTCATTGTTGTGTTCAGTCCTGCAAGATATTTTAAGAAAATCAAGTTCATTCAGCTCCTTATGACCATAAATTATTTAAGCCATGCATAATAGTAACTGCAGTAACTTATTCTTGTAGCAGGAAACAATTCATGTGGATGGTATATTGAGTGCTTATGAGAATGGTGCTGCTTGTGTAGCAATGAAAAAGCCCAACATTGTTTTTTTGATATGAAGGAAAAGGCTTTACCTCCAGCTCCAGAGAGCTGAGGCACTGAAATGGTCTCAGGGTCTGGCAAACCTCTGTCTTTTCTCTTTGAAAGCAAAGACACCTCATCTTTCACTTACCAACCCTGCCACTGTCCCCAGGCAAGAGTTTTCTGCTGTTGGCATGGCAGAAAAATTTTCTTGGGCTTGTGCTTCTGAAGTAATGACAAGTACAGATCCAAATCCTTTTTGTTCCACAAAAAACATAGTAAAGGAAGTGAGTTTCCAAGGATTCAGGACAGGGGAAGGAGTTTTTGCATTGGAGAATGTGCTGAGATGGAGTAATTCTTTGTAATTAAAGCAATCTGCCTTCAAGGGACAAAAATGGGAATCATCTGCTGTGGACTCCATTCGTTCCTGCCTAAGAGCTTGTTATTTCTCACTGTCTGTGAGTCTGGGGATTTATTCCCATCTACTAAGGACTTTTTTTACAACTTCAGTTTATTCATCACTTAAGGATTCAGTACATTTTAGAAATCAATACAGGAGCACATACACTCTTGAGCACTTAACCCCTGCATGGTTTTAATGTCCCTCATGACTTCCTTGATTTTTTTGGCACTTCTCTTCAATATGTTTTGCTTTTGACTGCAAGAGAGAAGAGTGCTTGAGGTGGAACTGAAAGTTTTTCAGTGTCTTTTCTGCTGTTCTAATACAAATATAAAGCTTCTCTTCTCTTGTGACACTTTGTAATGTTGATCTTCTGTCTTTTGTTACTTGTAATTCGGGAATGGTACTGGGAATGCCAAGATACTGAGTGCAGAGCACTGAACAATCATCCAAGAACCACAGTGTTCATGAAATTCCAAAGTTGACAAGATTTTAATGAGCAAATTCTGGAAAGCACCAATCATTTACATCATGCTGACAAGTCACTACGTACGTCCCTTTGTAAATAATAATGTGTGGAAGGAGGAGGGTGTGGTGGGTTGACTGTGGCTGGACACCAGGTACCCACCATGGACCTCCACGGGTTGCAGGGGCACAGGTTCCTCACCATGGTCCTCATCATGGGCTGCAAGTGAATCTCAGCCCTGGTACCTGGAGCACCTCCTGCCCTTCCCTCTGCACTGACCCTGGTGCTGGTTCTTTAATATTTTGTCATTCTTCTCGCTACAGCTGCATCTGCACGGGATGTTTTTCCTCCTTCTTAAATATGTTATGCCAGAGGTGCTCCCACTGTCAATGATGTGCTCAGCCTTGGCCAGCAGCTGGTCCACCTTGGAGCTGGCTGGGATTGACTCCTTTGGACATGGGGGGAGCTTCTGGCAACTTCTCAAAGACGCCTTGTTAGCCCCTGCTACTGAACCCTGCACACACAGCACAATACCCACTTTTTAACCTATTTTTTGCTTTAATGGTAAATACAGCATCAACAAATCAATCGGAACCTGAGCTGCAGCCACAGAGACATTAATAATAGAGACAAAGCTGTCATCATTCCAATCAGGCAACACCTGGAGTGATGTGTGCAGTTCCACACCCCAGACATCAAG
Source organism: Erithacus rubecula (assembly GCF_903797595.1). NCBI lineage: Eukaryota > Metazoa > Chordata > Aves > Passeriformes > Muscicapidae > Erithacus > Erithacus rubecula. The sequence continues at coordinate 10,456,931 of NC_136689.1, read as the reverse complement.
AAAGACATGGACAGACTGTCAAGGAAACAAAGGAGGGTCACAATGATTAGCAGAGATTCGAAGAATAGGTTCTACAAGGCAAGAATGAAGGAGACAGATTTCTTCTCCCTGCAGAAAAGAAGGCTTATGGGCACCTCATCAAAGTGTTCCAATACTTGCAGGGTTGTTCCAAAGAGGATGGAGGCTCTCCCTCCACAAATACCCACATGGAGAAGACAAGTTACACCAGGAGAGGTTTCAACTCAATATAGGAAAGATTTTTTTTTTTTCCCCATTGAGAACAATCATTACCTGGAACCTCTCCAGGGATATGGTAGAGTCCCCAAAACCAGAGGCTTTCAGTGTGCAATTGGAGAAGGTGCCAGATAATCTCACATAGTCTCTCTTTCCTACAAATGACCTGGCTGATTGTGTGATAAGGCAATGATATGGCATTCCTGTGGCAATGATTCCATGCACAGTGATAAAATACTTCTTTTTGTTTGCTTTAAGATTGCTACCTGCTCATTTCACTTGAACCTCCTTTAGATCTTTCCTGAAGCAATGAATACACGTTTCCTGTTCACATAACTTATGAATAATTCGTGACTTTATTGATCTCTGTCTTAGTCATCTTTTTCCTATACAGAGAGCTCTAATCAACATAAGCTATTCCTCACCTTTGACCTCATCTGTCACCTTTTTTACAGTTTCCTATATAGTTTTTATGATAAGAAACACCAGAACTGTACTCAGATACTCACAGAGTGGGTAAATCATTGAACTGCATGTGACATAAACATGTTTTATGGTTTGTGTGGTGGTCATGTTTGTTTGGTGCCTCTTAACAATTCCTAATTTTTGTTTTGCTCTTTTGACTGTCTGCTCAGTACGGAGCTATTATTTTCATAAAACTGTCAACTACATCTCTGGCTTTTTTTTCCCACATTGCAATCTACAATATAGAAACTGTTTATCTATAATGCTGGTTGTTTTTGTTTCCACATGTCCTACTTTGCATTAATGAACATAGGATTTCATCTGCCATTTTGTTACATTTTATGCATTTACTCATAACATAAGCAGTCAAATTCCTTTCAGCCAATCTGTTCTTATAAAAAGCACATTTTGATAACATAAAAAAACCTCTTTGTGCCCTCTACACCCACTATGTCCTCTGCTTGGGGGATAAGAGCAAGTTGAGAAGACTGTAGGAAAAATATCTTGAGAGAAAAGTATGTATGTCTAGGTTTTTCCAAAGTTTCTCTTCATAGAAAATCTATTTGCAGCTTCCAAGTTGGCATAAAGATAACCTGCCAGTCTTCCTTGTGACTGTGAAGATGGCACTGCTGAAAAGTACAGATTCTTTCCATTATGACCATCCTATATAATATCTAAAAAAGTAAATTTTGGTAGAATTTGGCATATAATCCAAGTGTGAGAAACCATATGTAGAATTTTAAGACTTTGGATCACCCAGTTTTACAATACACATTATGTCATTGCCTGTCAGGCCTCCAAAATCCTAGATTTAATGAGTAAATTGTATATCTGTCATGAGGGAACTCTAATTGCCTATCAACATTAGGAATATCACAGAGAAAGTGCTAAATTTTGCATTTTGAGAAAATTCCTCATCTGTGTTAAAATACATAATACACACTAAGAATTATCTTTTCTGGATTAATGCACCATGGAAATGGATTAAAATAAATCATTCAAGACATTCTTGAATTTCCTAAGATGGTAGAATTTCTCCTACATAATTTTAAATAATTACATTAAAGATGCAGATTTTAAAAATCACCATTGAATGTTATTGTCATGAAACAGATGCACTTTTAAGATATGAATCATCTGGCCTACTTTAGCAGAAGGTGCATCACCCTTACCTTCCTTTAACTATATTGACCATAAGGGCATTTAGGTGATCAGCTTGGTGAGCACATCCCAGACTAAAATGAAGCCAGTATTCTGCATCAGGTATTCTAGGCTGTAAACTATACTAAAGTGCATTCAAAATTACAGTATTTTCCAATCAAAAGAAACTAGAGACTTAAGAAAGAAAGAAGGTAATGAACCCTGAAGCAAGTGGAAAAGTTGTCAAAGAATTAAACACTCTAACAATGCCACTCCATTTTGCATTCTGAAATGCTGGCAGTCCTGGGCTGGAGTTTAAGATTTATTCATTTCTTGATATTACTAATGTGCTTGTCTTCCCTCTCAGCAGGAAACACATTACTGAAAAAATGTCAGATGTGGTCTCACTTGAGAATTAGTAAAATTAATTTATACAACAATCAAATAATGGTGAGGGAGTAACAAAGACAAAACCACTACTGGAATAAAATTTCCTTTGATATGCTGGGTAAATTGCAGGAGTAATTTTCCCCTTTGTTTCTGTTACATAGATTCTGAAACTTTGACTTCATGTTACAGTTTTGCCTCTGGATTTTCTGTTTGACTAATTTTGGGTTTAGCCTGGCTCCTGGAAGAGTAAAGACTATTTGATTGTGTTGACAGTTGGTCTGCTCTTTCTTTCCATATTTTTTACATGAATATGACTGAATGTAATGAAAATGTCGGTGATGTTAAGTTCCTAAAATCTCTCTGAAATCAGAGAGAGAAAAAAGAGACTCTCAGTGCTTGAAAGCCTGCAGTGAGATTGCAATTCTTATTAAATGTGAGAAAATTGATGCAGAAAAGCAAATACAAAAAAAAGAATGTCATAAGACTGCTTCTTGTGTAACCGCTAATACATATTTAATTATTTCATTATTTTGTTTAATATATTGGTGCAACTGATATTAAATTTCTATGGATTTTCTGTACCCAAAGTAATTTTTTTTTTTAATATAAAGCTTGATGTCATGAGCATTTTTAATCTTTTAATCTTGTTAAAATAAAACCAAACTGGTTTCTGTTGGAAACATTTTACCAGCAGTCTAAGATAGCATTAGAATGCTGAGAATGATGAGTTGACAATACACTTAACAAGTTTCTTGGGAAATTAATTATGCACACATGTACACACATCAAACAAATCTGCCCATTTTATAAGACCAATACATATGTTACTCTAAATGTTCAAAAGCTGAAAGTAGTACACTACAAATCACAGCTGGAGAAAAATTAGAGCAATGAGATTTCCACAAATTCCTCTATAGTAAATTTGCTACATGGCTTGTTTTAGGGATTTTTATTGCATATATTGTTTAATTGCTTCCAAAAATCAAAGTAACAGAATAAATTTCTCTGGATTTGCAAAAATCTCTTCTAACTCTTCAGATAGGCTTCAGTGTCTCTTGTCAGATTAAAAGTTCTTAAAGCTTGAAAACCATGAAATAAAACTGAGTGACTGTGTCACTGAAGACTTACCAGAGTCACTAACACCAGTCTTGATCTGACAAAAATTCAGGCAGACAAGGACCCTGAAATATCACCAGTTGTTAATTTTTAGTCATTATACAAATATTTATATTTTTAATTTTCTTTTTTTGTAAATATAACATGGCAAAACTGATCCAGAAATATGGAAAAGGCCTCTTGAATTCTGATATATTTTTAAAGTATTTAAAGTATTTTTACTTTACTTCTACTGAAACCAGCTCAACAAGAAGTACTTTCTTGGAATGGAGAACATCTGTTTACAGCCCCTGTGCCTTGGGAAACCTGCAGGACTACATCAGGGCTCAGTGTCATCAGTGCAACTCAAAGTACCTGAACCTGTCCAAATTGCATCTCCATTCTCTAGAAATAGAAATTTGGATGGACTAAGAGGCAGAAGCAGAACTGTAAGATTTTATGAGAATAATTTAGTACTATTTTTCCACTGCAAATATTTTGCAGCTTATCTTCAGGGTTAGTAAGCTCTTAAGATGCCATTACATAGTCACTGTAAGATTGCATTTCACTGAAAACCTCAGTGAAAGGATTATGAAGATGGAAATCTCATGTATTTGAGTTTCTTCTTCTCTCCAACTGAGGACAGCAACCAAATCTACAATTAATTCAATAGAAGTTGATTAAGTTGCTCCCTGAATTTTACGGGAGATGGAGAAACTTTTACCAGCTAAAGATCTGACCTTATGTCAGATGACATGATGAAAGCAGCAGGGAAGCTGGAGGCAGCTGAGTCTGACACAAGCCCTGTTTCCACAGAAGGTCTGTGTGCCATGTGGGCTCTGCTCCTCCATGAAGCCAACCCCACCAGGTGCTTCAGTATTTGACTTTGTGCCAGCCCAGGCTTACATCATGCTTGCTTAGCTTTAAGCTTGCTTTTTCCTCTAGCATTTTGCAAGATTCCCACCGAAGTGCCTGCAGGATTGATCCCTTTTTCTATTTGAAATGCAAAGTTCAAGGTAAGAACAAAATCAAACATGGCAGCTGACAGACAGGTAAAACCACAGTCTGTGAAAAAATGACTGGCAGGCTATTTCTGGTGGTGTCACATCACCCAAAGTCTCATAAAGCTTTCAGACTTTCACTGTGAGCAGCACCATCTGATGCCAGATAGATTCCTGGGACTGCTCTTCCTTTTTCTCTTGTAATTCAGAGACAAGTTAAGTATTGCTCAAAAGATGCCAATTTGCTCTATAATTAATTGCTTCTCTCCAGCCAGCTTCAATTCATGGAAGACAAGGGCCTCATTCTTAACGATGTTGCACATTTTATCCTCTCAAATTGTTTAGCAAATCCCTTATTCTGTCATAAGTTTTTCATTTCCCCCCTGACATTTCACCCACTATATTATGGGCATCATGTGAGGATTTAAATCCAAACGCTATGCTGTGGTTCCAAAGTTTCAAATCAACATTGAAACATGTAGTTCAGCTGTTCTTCTATAAATATGCAGCAATTATAAAGAAATAAGGGTCAATATAGACTCCCAGAGAGATCTGCATTAACCTGCACTCACTATATTTAACTAGAGACATGAAAGCTACTTAGTTTCAAGGAAGCATTTAAGTATTACAAATTCATGAATTTACAAACTCATGAATTATTGATGAAATAGAAACCTCTCTGGAATTTGAGCAATTTTTATTTGAACATATTCCCCATATTTATGTACAGGCATCTTAACAGCGTTTTTCAATTTCAGTTTTGGGTTTTGAATATACAGAAGGAGGCTCTCATTTTTTAAGCATCTGGTGCATTTGCATTACAAGTATGGTTTGTGCCAAGGGTTGTGAGCTTGTTGTCACCACAGACTAAAATTCAGCTCACAACCGTGTCCTGTTTCCCTCTGTCCTTCTTGCTCTGCTGAAGATGGTGGCATTTGGGATCCAGAAGAGTCCCAGAAGTGTGCTGGCATGGGATTCAGGCAGGTATCAGGCATCATTTGGGAATGATTATGTGGTTTGTTGTCAGCTTGGCTTTCCTCTGTCTTATTGCAGAAAACACTTCTGTTGCAATTTCTGTCTCCAGGATTGACTGAAGCAAATCAGGCAGCTCAGAAATTGCTGGTGCGATTGACAGAGTAGCAGGCCTAATTAGCAAATATCAGCAAACACTTAGAAATTTGCAAATGAAAAATAAGTCACTTTGCAGCACCTACTTAAAATATGTAGTGTATTCAGCACTCTCAGTAAAGGAAGATACATCCTGTGACTGAAGTTTTTTTGCCAGTGGAATGTGGAAACAGATAAATGACCCTGAGATTGGCTTGGTTGGTTAGAGGATGGTGCTAGTAACACCAAGATTGTGGATTCAATGCCTGCATGGGCCATTCAAGGGTTGAACTTGATGGTCCTTATGTGTCCCTTTCAACTCAGAATATTCTATGAATCTATGAAAACCTGTTCCTTGTTAAATTATGGAAATAATTCTGGTTTTAGCCTCCTGCTCAAGAATCTCAGAGTCAGATTTGGAATGCCATATCCTGGGAGGTTTGGGGTCAAGATTTCCTCTGCTGAAATAACTTAATGCAGCTGCAATTTCATACAGAGGACAGATGAATCACCCCTGCATCAGAGGCATAGCATTTCACAGCTCAGTGACACAACCACAAAACCTGGACAAAAAGAGGTGGCCCAAGAGGAACTTATAGATCCTAGAAAGCAGTCATGTTCAAGACCAACACACACTGATTGGTTTTGGTCCTCAATAACACTTTCTTGCTGATTTTCTGTAAAAAAGCTTTTTCTGGAGAACATATTATCTCTTCTTCTTTTTTAGGAAGTCACCTAAAAGGAAAGTGAGAGTAGATAGAGATCTCCTGTCCTGTGTTTGGTTTCAACCACATGAAATAATACAACTTTCCCAGCTATGATTTTCTACCATCTCTCTTCATCCCTGGTCATGTTATAACAATTTTTCCCAAATGTAATTTGGAGCTTTGACATTAAAATGCAAGACTCACCCTGTGTAACAATTTGAACATATCAGTCATATGGCCCAGATTTCCACTTTTGTCCTGTCAGGCCAAAGACACAGACTGTTTGATTTGTGATAATTATCATAAGTGACTCTGCAAAGCTACCATCATTGTCAATACAAGGGCATCACATGGAGAGATATCAGCTGGATTTCCCATCCCAGCCTGCTGCACACTCCCCAGCTTAATCTTTGAGTCCTGAAGAGTCTGCATATCTTCCCCTCTCTTCAGCTTGATATCATTCCATGGAGATTGTTTTCCGTTATTTCTTCTTCATAGGATGGTTTCTCCACTGATTTTCTTTCTCTTCAACTTCACTGCATTCTTTTATTCAGGACTGATGTTTCCATCTAGCATTTTCACTGTTGAGTTTCTGAACTATGTTTCTTTCCCAAGAGGGAAAGAAGTTGGGGCAGATAGACCAGGACTGCCAGTCCAGGCAGCACTGGTTTGCCACTTTTTCACACCTACAATCTTTATTATTTTATGAACTATGACATCTCAGACTCTGCTAACCAGATGGAACATGATTGCCCAAAGCTGCAAGGACACTCAAGGCTACAGATGATTTGTGCACACCAAGGGAAGAAACTGCCTCTTCAATATCAGAGCCAGTAGAACTGGGACATTTTTAATAAAAGTGCAGTGCTAGGCTGTAAAATCCAGTCCTAACATGGTTTCCAGCACAAAGTTCTGTTACAAATCCTGCCGGTTGTTTCTGGTCTTTTTCATTCTTCATAACAAAACTCTTCTGAAGTGGAGGATATGGAGAATGCCCTTTGTGCCCGGAGAAAAGCTGTAATGATACAACCTCACTGACTGTAGCAAAGGACTTCTTGTATTATACCATAAAGACAAAAGGGGAAAAGATTTTTTTTTTTTTTGTGTCTGGCTTCACATTATAATTCTTACTTGAGGCTTAGTAGGAGTCTTAGTGAATACTTACTATAAAATGTGAACAACTTCTGCATTAATTTGAGACAACTCTCTCCCTTGTGTCTTTTCATCCTCACTGATGAATGAACTGGTAAAATTTCCCAATTTTCTCTTGCATTGCATGTTTCAGCTGGCATGTGATGTATTTCTGTCCCACTGGGGCAGCCTGAGCATTTAACAGCTTCCTAAACCATGAAGGAAGACCTTTTGTAGTCTCTCAGTCCACCCTTGCCTGACACTGGGAACACAAGTGATGCTGTTCTGAGTCTATTGATACACACAACAAAAATTGAGGAACCACATCCAAAATAAAAAGGTAATGCTTCTGGAACATAACAGAAAGTTGTCTTGACAGGACAGAATGAAGAAACAGAACATGTAAGAAGATGTGCTCTAAGGTGGGGAGCAGAACATTGTTTTGGTGTCTCATTTCTGTGTCCCAAGAACTAGAACAGCAGTTTACCATTTCCATCCCATGACTACCTGACCACCTGCAGACCTCAGTGGCCTCAGGACTGGCTCAGACTGTTTGCAGAGCTGTGCCAGTTTCTGCAAAGCTGACTGAAAAAGCAGGGCATGCATAGTGCAGTGGTGGCAGGCACAGGCGCTGACAGAATTATATTCTTATAATTATTTTATATTTTTTATAATTATATTACCTGAAAGATGAGTCCTTAATTGTCCCTGTTCTGTTCCAGGTTTCTCAATTATTTATTCTGCTTTTTGTATTATAAGAACTAAACAGGTCACAGGAAAGTGACCTCTTTTCACATATTGATTAAGAAGAATGAATGGAAGAAGAAAACAAGGTGCATAACAAGAGTTACTTCTTGAAAACATGGAGCCTGCTGGCCCAGTCATTCTTTGGTCTAATGCTGCATAATTTATCCTTTTGTCCCTCATCCCTTTGCAAGATGATTCTTGTGCTGTGTTTACAGAGGAAAACAAGACTGCACTGCATCACTTAGTCCAGAATGAAAAATTTCCAAGCATTCAACTTTTAAACCCTTCTTATTAAATGAAAATTTGAACTGAGTAAGTACTATTTATTCCATAATGTCTGCTTAATTTCTGTTTTTATCCTATGAAGAGGAATTCTGTAGTTCTGCTTATGATATCAAACACTCTGATTTTTCATAATTAAGAGCTTTGTTTGTCAAATTGTTGATGTTTTCACATCACAGCTATAGAGAGAGCAGTGCTGTGCACACATGGAAGATATTCACAGAGAATGCAACTGCAGGCTGTTGGTGTTTGTACAAGCTGTAGCTCTCAGCAAAACCTAGTGTTGTGACATCATTGTACAACACATGCTCATCCCAAAATTTCTTCTTTACCTGCATTGGGGAAATATTTCATTCAAACAACGACCTCAGAACTATAAATCCATTTCCTGCTTGACTTAACACCATGGCCTTGTTAATCTGGTGTCTAGGATTATCCAATTTGCATGTGAAGCAGGAGCACTTTCATTCTGGGACCTGGATGAAAAGTTTTGCCCATGAAGTGAAAATGACCTTTCCACTACAAAAAAAAACCACCAAACACATATACTTTAGTCTGTTACCACTCTATGATTAGGAGAAAGGCTTACATGCTTTGCATGGTTCTTAGTTTTACAAGGAAGGAGGTGGTTGATGCCTTTCTGCTCTATGCTGTTAGAAAGAGAAGTTGCTTAGCCTGATGTTTTTGTTTTAGCTTCTGCACACAGAACTCCTGAATTAACACTATTTCCCTACTGGTTTCTAATATAGAGGGAGTTGTATATATGTATAAAGATGAGTTGGTTACAGTCAGTGAACAGCACAGGATGTTCCTGTTGGTTTTCTTGAAATGTGGCAAAAGTCTGCCTAAAACTTTTAAGTGTCTAATTAAAGGAAATTACTGTTCCCTCCTGCTACTACGGAAGTGGTGAAAAGTACAGTTGGTGACAGTCTCCCACGCATGTGTGACTGCCTTCAGAACTGCCCATAACAAAATTCTTACTTTCTGACAAAGTTTTGAAGAATGCCTAATCTCTTCTGGATTCTGTTCTGGCAACCACTCTTTCACAAAATTAAACAGCTTTGATCATTTTCTCTGATATCTCTTTGTGATTCTTCTCAGTGCTTGTCGTTATGACAGCATTCTAAAACAGAAGTCAAAGCTGATCAATCTAATCCATCCCATATTTTTCATGATAACAAAAACCAATCCTTTTTCCTTTTTGCATATCTCTTTCATGTAGTTTTGGAACATATTGGTGCACAGATCTTTCATTGTTCATGGAAAACACATCTGTGGTCCAATACCAAAAAATTGGAGGAAAAATTAGAGGGATAGGTGATCAGCAACCATATGAAGTTCAACAGGGGAAAATGCCAGATTCTGCACCTGGGATGGGGCAAGCCTGGATGTATGGACAGACTGGGGAATAAGAGGCTGGAAAGAAGCACCATGGAAAGGGAGCTGGGGGTCCTGGTCAGTGACAAGTTGAACATGAGCCAGCAATGCCCTGGAGCCAAGAGAGCCAACCCTGTGCTGGGGACATCAGGGACAGCATCACAGGCAGGCAAGGGAGGGATTGTCCTGCTCTGCTCTGGGCTGGGGCAGCCTCACCTCCAGTGCTGGGGGCAGTTCTGGGTGCCACAATATAAGACATTAAACTATGAGAAAGTGTCCCAAGGAAAGCAACAAAGATGGTGAAGGTCCTTGAGGAGAAGCCGCATGAGGAGTGGGAAGGGCAGTGGTCACAGCACCATCCTGACAGATCCAGAAGTGTTTGGACAGTGCTCTCAGGAACATGGTGTGACTCTTGGGGCTGGTGCTGAGCAGGGCCAGGAGCTGGACTCAATGATCCTTGTGGGTCACATCAAACTCATCTCACTCTATGATTTTGTGATTTTTAAATAGCCAAAATTTACTAAATTTCTGCTTTTATAGCTATGACCCACTGAACAAGCTTTAAAGTTCCTCATCCTTCACTGGAACATTAAAATTCTGATCCTGTACTTTATCTGATGAAAACTTCACATGATATGAATTTAATTTCCTTTGGTTAAAGTAATAATAATTAGGCTATAGATAGCATTAGTTAAGCCTACTAAGATGTTGATGTGGGAAACCTGTGCTTATTCCTTCATTGTGTTGAATTCCTTATATTATTATATGTTTGGGTTTCAGAGGGCTGATGTATAACACTACTCTTTTACATTTGAGGACTGAAAGATATTCTCAGGGAGAAAAATTATTTGTCCTTGAAATGATGCACAAAGTATTGTGTAAAGGAGAAAGTCAAATCTGCTTTTACAGACTCCAGGTTTGTATTACAAATAGTGCAGTGTTTTAATTTGGCATAAAAATTCACTTTTCACTTCTGCAATAGAGATTTCTGTTAAAAATTACTGATTACCTGAAATCATGGGTAGTAGTTTTTTACTGATTTTTACAGCAAAGATTGCCCTTGCCCAAACAGTTGTCCATGGAATAATACTGTCTCAATAAAATTTTTGTTTCTAACTTGCTGTTCAGTCCACAGAGTATCAGTACAAAAAGCTGAACTTAATGTATAATGCCTTTAAGTTGGAGATGTTTCCTCAGTTGCAGTTCCCACTCTCCAGTAAAAAAAACATTGCGTCCCTGATTGACTATACAAATATATTTGTTATGCTAAACTAGTACTGGAGTTTTATTTCTTGAAGATAACATTCTGAACTGAATAGTAGTGCCACAGACATGGTATCACAGATAGGCTGAATTTTCAGTAAAGATTTTCTGCTACAATTACACTAACAACTTTATCATAGCTTTATTTTGTAATAAAATACCTTTTCAGAGATACATTTCAAAAAAACAGTTCATTCTTCTTTTCTTATTTTGCATTCCATCCTACATATTATCTGAGATAGGATAAAATTTATCATAAAATTTTGAATCAATTCTGTAATTATAATTTTAATATTAAATTGTTGTATTTTGCAAAATGTGTATGGAGATATTAAAATGTCAGCATAGCTGTCCTGGAAAACACTCTGACTTTTTCTTCTTCAATGAGCTCCCTATCTCCTTGTTTTCTGTTTCTGTCATCTACTGTTAGAACAATACTTTAAAGAGCTGGTTTATCTCTGATAATCATCACTCTGCATCACTCTTCAGGAAATTATTGTTTAATAAGCTTATCAGAAGGAAAAGTGTGAGGAAGTTTAATTAGTCAATATACAACATATTGATATTTAGTGGTGCAGAAATTACAGATCAGAATTTTACCTTCACATACCAGAATTTAAGGTTGATGGTACTGAAAAATATGATGCAGTTCTGTTCTGCTCTACATGAGAAAGACAATTTTTGTAAGAATTTTTCCTTTTCTTTTTTTTTTTTTTTAATTTTTCAACGCTCTTCCCTTTTTTCATTAGTTGATACACAAGTGAGTACTTGACTGTAACCTGGGCTATTTGAGCTGCTTCTGAAGTGGCTGGCACAGTTGTGCTACTTTGTGCATCATGAGTGATCAGAGACACTAGCAGAGAATGGGCTGTCACAGGGGAGGAATTTACTCAGTGATTGCCAGTTCTTGGGTGTATTACACTAACTGCTGGCTTTTGCAGTCCTGTGTAAAGTGAACCCTAATTAATCCAGCCATGAAAGTCCTGCTTCAGCTTCTGAACCTGGCTCATTATGAAAAATGTAAACAGCTCTCTCAAAGCACTCTGTGTGCATATTAATTTCTGCTCTAATGATGCTTATTGTCTGATTGAGCTAGCTTTGTCTTGTTTTTTATTATAAATGCATTATTTCTAATTTTTGTTCCATCTCATTCAGATTGATGTTTCCCAATAAGCTGCCTTTAAAGTAAACCTTCATTTTAGTGCTCCAACCAACTGACATCTCTCTGGTATGCTCCAAAATGATTACTTTAGTAGTGGCATGGCATGAAACTCCCATGGGCATGCAGTACAGCAAGGATGTGGCAGCAACTCCCAGGGCTGGGAATCAACAGCCTCAGGGCAGACTCAAAGAGCAATTTACTTCTTCATTGTTATATATTCTTAAATTAAGTAATTTTTCTAATAGAAATCATGTCTGGGAAGCAACTTCAGTGGAATCAAAACCAAATTGTCCTTGGTGCCTCCAAACTCCTTGAGGATGTAGAAGCCATGTCACTAGAAGAATTAAAGCCCCTTAGAAAAGGTGGGGACTTTTCCCCTTTTGCCTGTAAAGGGCTGAGAACACAAGGTATTTATCAGTCCAAATCAGGATACCCATCTTTTGACACACATTTGGTGGATCTTTTACCCCATGAAGTAGGTGCATTCTACTGCACAGTCATGCAAGAGACAATCCCAGAATGGAAGGCATGGGAACAGGTCCTCTTTCCAAAGGAATAGGTCCAATGTTTTGACTCATTTATTCTGTGATTATCCAGAGGGGGAAAAAAAACATAATAATAAAAAAAAAAAAGGTTAAGAGAAAGATCAAGGATGCTGGAGAAAATAAAATGCAGGTGGGAGAAGGGAGGAGGAAGCACAAGGGAAAGCAGCCCCCCAGCTCCAGCATGAACACTTGCCATGGCTTTCATTTTGAGCCCATCCACTTGCCTTTTTCACTTTCAAGGATGGAAGCCACTTTCATCTTCCTTCTCTCTTACCCATCTTTTCTAGAGCTTGTTTGTTCCAAAAATATGAAGGATCTTGATTCAGAGTGTTGCCAAGTATATGCTGCATTATGGATCATTCTGATCTTCATTTAGCTGTATCTCATTAGAGAAGCATGTTTTGTTTAAGTAGTGATGAGGTTATTCATAAGTAATTCAGTGCCACTTAGAGAAAAATCAATTGTAGGAGCATTAAATTTTCATTAAACATGTTAAATACAACCTGACTGTCAGATGGTCTCCAGTCTTATGTGTTTTACTGCAATATTACTGTAAGTAACAGACTGAATGCAGGATTAGGTGGTAAAGAATACTTTGCATGCTTCAAGATAAAGGATAAATTGGGGTATTTTTCCATTAGCATTCACTCTGTAGGGATCCTCAATTACTTACAGGACCATCTGCACTTCTAGAGATGCTGTGAGTTTGAAGTGAGTCGTGTGTGCAAGATGAGCAGATTGGAGCTGTCTGAGCAAAGAAAAATCAGACACGCTGGTTTTTGTGGGAATATGACACATTTTGTAGCTCCTGTAGGCCTGGGAACATCACACACTGCAACTTCTTGCACTTCATTCTCTCTAATCCTCACCTTTTACTGATGATTTTGACATGACTTCCATGTCTTCCTGTCCCATAACATCGATCTCGTCCCCCTCAACACATAAATTTCTATCTGTTCTATCCCAAACCTTGTTTTCATTTCACACCAGTGTTTTACCTCCACTACTGCTCTCTCTGTTAACATACCAGTCATCTAGTGCACAGTGCATACTTCCCCCACAGCAGTTACACAGCTCACAGTCCTGTGGGAGAGCCAGCCCTAGCCAACATTTACCTGCACCCTGATCCCTCTCCTGCAATCTGACTGTTCCCTGTCTTGCTCTCCTCCCAGCCTCCTCCTCCCTCCCATGCCTGTTCTTCCCCCTCCCTTTTTCCACTCCTTGCATTTCTGCCTGAATTCCAGGCTTCTCCTCCCCACTTCCCTCCCTAATCCTTTTCTTTGCTGTTCTTGGTCTCCAGCTTAACCAAGTCTTACTTTTGCCAAAGACCAAGCTGCAGGTAATCCCATCTGATAGGAAGTTATGATGAAGCTGCTGCTGCTGGTTGCACATCCCTTGGCTGCAGCAGGGGTAGTAAAACTTGTCCCCAGACTATTCCTTAGAGGGCTGTGACAAAGTGACACCAAGAGAGTCTTTCAAACAGAGCTTTATGGATGGAGCACCACCATCATTCAGATTGTGTTGACTGATGTTGATGAATTCTGAGGGTGTCACAGCTGGCCTTCCCAAGTTTAGCATGTAACAGGAGCACAGCATGATCCTATTAATTCGAGTGCAAGGTTTACCTCAGCTCTTTCTGGTGATGTTTTATTTCTGTTTATCTATCACAACTAACTGACTGCTGCTGAGAATGGGATGTGCATATGTGACACATTTTTCTCTGGTTCCTCTGATAAGTCAGTGTGTAGCAGTCAGTTGGGCACTGGTATGAGAAGAACCTGAATTTTACTTTACAGTTGCTGCCTGTCTCTTTTGTTCTGATACATCTGTCCAAGCATAGAAAATTATACTGCAGAAGTACAGAAAATCTGATTAGATATATGACTGCTTTTTCTGGTGTCACAGATAACTACAGCAATGCAGCTATACCATATGATAGCATTTTTACCTGTTCCAGCTTTTGGAAGACATTAGCTACTGCTCTTCAGAACAATTCTATGCTGAAGTTTGCTCTTGAATTCTATAGCAGAGAATGCATACATTTTGCTGTCAATATCTTGAGAGACTTGTCTGCGTGGATAGTGTCTGGAAAAATATTTAATCTTGATCTTGATCCACCAAAATACTAGAGAAAACCAGAATGTTATGCAAAAGACCTCCACTGGCTTATACAGAGATGGGCTGTGGTAAATGCTTCTCTTTCCTTCACAATTCTGTGTATTTAACACCACTACCTCTTTAACATAAAGATGGTAAAATGAAAAAAACAGGTTGGATTCACAGACAAATCATCTTCAATTAACTTTGGAATATAAAAAGCTGTGGTTCAACTACAACAGCAATGCAATAAAAGATGTTGTTCATTATATTTTCCAGGGTTTCACCCATAAAAATATGAAAGTAATTTTCAAAAGAATGGTCTTTTGCACGGATACTTAAAACTTCTATGGAACAAAAAAATTTTATTTGTATGTGAATACTGGCCTATTATCAAGATAAGTGGTCTGAGGAATTCAAACTAGATTATTGTCCTTATGATGGTGTTTGCATCTACCTACCAGGCTGTTTCTCTTTGAGAAATTTTGAGTCCTGGTAAATGATTATATGCATTTTCCTATGTGCTTCTAAGGTGTTCCAAGGGTTCCTAAGGATTAACTCTTTCCACTGAGCAACAAAGTTTTGTGTTTCAGAGGATCACTACAAGTTAACAAACAGCTGAAACTGAGTGTTTGTTGAGCATTGCACTTAAAACCCTTTTCCCAATTACTTCTCAGGGATGAGGGATATTGTGGACTCATGTCTTTTCCCTACTAAACACACTCTCAGCTGATCAACTGAGTAACACTATAAATACACTGTTGGTAAGAATTATTACTTAATGCTTTTACACATTAAAAATTACTATTTTGTGCAGTTACTAGTTTAAATAGATTTTTCAATTCAATATGCTACTTTGGCTCCTTCCAGCCTGTTTTAATTCTGACCTCCCTGGAGAGTTTCTAAATAGCAATATGACTGGCAATTTAGGAAAGCAACAGAATTTCTGGCATTCCAGAGGCAAGGAAGATGTCACAGGAAGTTCAATCATTATTATTTGGCATAATGTTGCCAACTTCTGATGGATGACATTTCAGAGCATGAGGTCATGTCACTTTAATTTGTTTTTAAGGATAAAGAAAGGTGGGCTTGGTTTTTGTTCCCTTTGTGCTGTTATTTAACAAGTGAGCTTCTGGTCACATGCTGTAGTTTTCAGTATATTTCTCTTTGCCTTGGTTACGTGATGCATAGACAAAAAGATGATTTCTTGCTTGTATTCAGAAAAATGACTTAGTGCATGCAGAGAAGAACATCTCATGACAGAGGAGAGAACAATGCTCTTCACTGCCCTCCAACCAGCAGAGCCTTTGCAAGGGTGTCCCTTTGTCTGCCACAATCTGGACACATTAGTTTACAATAAGCTGTGGCTTCTTGTTTCTGTGTGATGAGAAGAGCAGAGAGGTGATTGTATCCATCTTCTGTTAACAGCATAGAACTGCTGTTAGTCAACTCGTTAATATTTTCCTTTTCAATGGGCTTGAAAATTTTTTACAAGATTCCTAATTAAGAAAATATTTTCTTGAATTTCTATGGGCAGTGAGTAAAAACTGGGTGAAGGTTGTGAGATCTGGCTTACTGTGGATAATTTACCATTCCTCTTCCAAAGATACACACAAACTTTGCATGTTTTGTAATGCCAGAGAGGCTGTTTTGATAATAAGAATGTTGGGGGTTTCTTTTGCCAAGACTAGACAGGCATGAAGAGTGGCATTTTAGGCTGCAGCACCAGGTGAAATAACTTCATTAGGGCTGACAAAGCCAAACAACAGAAAAACTGAATACAGAGCATGATTTTAGAACATACAAAATATGCTGGAGTAAATATCTTTCTGCATTGGTACAACATCAAATAACAGTATAGTAACATTTATTCAGATTTCTTTGTAATTTGAGTATATCCCAACCCATAAAATTGTACATCATACCTAGAAATTTTGAACTAAGCCTCTTGGCAATGGCTCTAACCTAAGTACGATTGGAATGGGATTTTATTTGCTGCTTGCTAAATTCTGAACCATTTCAAGCTTTAGAGTGAGAGATACATTCAAAATAATATCTATGGTATAATTTCTCTTTTACCTTTAGTTTATATTTACCACATAATGCTTAGGACAAACTCACAAATCCTTGGAAATGCATGGATGTGGGAGCTTGACTCTAATCCTTCATGTTAAAGACCACTCTCAAAGAAAGCAAATTATTATCACTAGGCTGATATTTTTATATAGTGAGGGTGAGGGTGTTTACCAGCTTGTGTGAAGCCTGGTTGCAAGATTTTGCTCCAAACTAACAGTGCAAGCACAATGGAGCTCCACATGAACATTATCAGTAAGTAACTCAGGATAGAAGAGGATTTGAATTTAGTCTACTACTTTGTATCTCCCTGTCATGTGGATTTATAATTCATCCTTACCATATGTTTCAGTCAGATTCATGCAAAGGCTTAGATTTAATTTTTATATTAAATTGCTATAAATTCCTATGGAAAAAAGTAGACTAAGCTTTAGAGAGGTGATCTGTATTTAAGAGTTTGAAATTTCTTACAATGGTCATTTAAAAATTTGATAACTTTAATTTAAAAATTAACTGTAGAAGATAAACTGAAGACTTGCTCCAATACAGGAAACTGCAAGAATATTTTGTTCTTATTATATATATTATAAATTATTATGTGTAGTTAAGAATATATCTGTTATGTCAGATCTCACACTTGCAACACTTTGTATTTTATGGTACATTTATGTAGATTTATGAGACTTTTTTTCATGTCATACTTTTATGGAGTCCTAAATGCTTTGGAATTTAAGTTCCAGTGCTCCAGAAATACCTTTGCAATCTTCAGAGATTTCCAAATTGCAATATGAAAAGTTGGAGGGTGGAATAAAGAGTGGTTTGGGGGTCTTCTAATCCCACTTACATTCCTTTCATTATATTGTTCTGCTTAAGTTTTGATTTCATTTTGCATTTGAAGATAAGTGAAAATGAGGTTGACTTCTTGGGATGAGAACTCAGCAGGATATTTTGGTGATTTTTTTTATTCTAACCATGAAAGATGGAAGGCTGGGATCTGGACCCTTTGGACTTTCAAGTCAATCTCTTTCACTGCCAAGAAAACTTCCTTTACTGTTTATTCTCACTTGTCCTGTTGAAGAAAGATCCTGTGGAAAATTCAGGAAGGACCCTTAAAAGGAAAGGAAATCTCCATCCCAGCAGATAAAGTTCTGAGGGAGTTATGAGCTTGATTTTTTGTGTCCAGCAGTATTTTCTCTCTGGTAAAAACCTCTGTCCTTTAAATAGATGGTGTAACTCAATCTTTGGAGTCCTATATATCTTCTCTCTTTTGCTGAAGAATCTTATTAGTAGGTCTGTACTTCTGTCTTCCAGCTGCCTTTTCTGCAGCAGTTATGATGAGGTGTGACTCTGCTGGTGTGTGACAGGCTGAGCCTGAAAGGATGGATTCCCTTCCCACATCCCATCTGCATCCTAATGGGGAGCAGAGACATCCAGAGCCCACCACTTGGGTGTAAGATTGTAGATGCCAAACAAAAAACATAGATGTTGGGGGAACTTTGAGATCAAGAGACCAGATGTAGTTATATCACCTGATCAATCTATGTCGCACTGCTCCTGAATATTTGGGTGTTTTGGAGATGGGGTTTACTTTTTCCTATAAGTCAATTTAGAAGCTCAAACTAAACAGAAACTGGAAGCCAGAAGAAAATATTTTTGAGGAGTGAAACATGTCAAAACAATATTTTTCTTAATTGCATTAAAATATAAAATGTAATTACTGCAAATTTCCCAGCTTACCTTATTTGCCCCTCAATTTCCTTGCATTCAGAAGCGCTGTTTGACATTACAGGCTGGCTTTAATGCACAAAAATCCTCCTAATAAATTTCAGTCTTGTTTCAGATATTGCTACTGTGCTGGAACTGCTCTTGAGAGAGTTTGTAATGAGGATCTGTTGCTTCAAGCTAACTGAGAAGCTCCTTCTTTCATTGTCTTGATTTATCAGCAGCCTTTGATGCTGTTGACAATGGGGCCCTATTACATTGCCTTCAGCACCTCCTGGGTTTTCCCGGCTCCACACTCCCTGTTTCACATCTTATTTAATGGAGCCCTGTCTCTACAGTTATATACTGCAGTTCTCTTGTCATACTGATGCCTTAAGCTGGGTTGTGCAATTGGATTTTGATGGTGCAATTTGCCATGACAGCACGGCAGTACAGTAGAATTCTCACTTCTGTTTGTTAATTTTTTATATATAACACACACCAGGTGTGCAAGAGCGATAATCATTTGAGAAATTATGCAGTTGCTTGTTTATGGATTTGTAGGATAATGGGATCTGTAACAATATTTGACACTTCCATGTAACTGACTCAGGTTCTAAGACCATATGGTGTTAAACTTGCAGGTCTTGTGTTGATAAAAAACTATTTTTAAACAATTTTAAAAGGCTGACTATATTACTACATGGGATTTTTTTTCCTTCTCATTACCATGCCTTGAAAGAAAGGTGTTCTTCCTGTTAACAAGCAGTGTCTGTTACCTACAGACTTTCCTATTTGCACCATTCATTGATTTTAATGTGGAGCCACTAACTTTGCAATGGAGTTTGGACATCAGAAAGGTAAATGGGGAAAATATCACAAGGTGGAAGTTTGCTCTCTGTCCCTGCTTCTTACATTCATAGGCCAGAGACACCTTTCTTTCTATTCTGGATTTCCTGCCATTCCTCCATTTCATGCTGTCCTGTGCAACAGGGCATATTTACCTCCTCTCTGCTGCAGGGCTTTTTCCAAAATGACCAAAAAATATATAGGGACTCCTCCTCAGGCTTGATATGGAAGTTTCTTGTTTCTCCAGTGTGTGAAGAACAGCCTTCATTTGTAGTTCCAGCTTTGGATCTTCTCTACATATTTTTTTTCCATATAAAGTCTAATCTCTAACTTAATGGGGTATTATGCCCAGGCAGCAAGATGCCTACTTGCAATGACATGATAAAATTTCCTGCTGCATGGTTTTCTGATGTATTCCTACAATTTTTCTTTGCTAGTTTAAAAGCCAGTGCTTGTGGCTGTGGAGGGTTGCTTTCAGTGGACCAATAGGCATTCCTGCACTGCTAAATAAAAGTGCCAGCTAACAAGCCTGAGCTCTGCATCCCAGACCACTTACTGCCTAAGTGTTAGCATTTCTGAGCTGGAGCTGGCTGTCCACCCCTAAGCAGCTGAGAGCAATGCACGAGCACAGGGCTTTGGGCTCTGAAGGGATGGACACAGGGGCAGGAGCTGCAGACCCAGTGCCAGCCAGCCCCAGGGCCAGTGCATGGCTATCATTTATGCTTTGTTCATTTTAGACACAACTAATGAAGCTGCATCTTACTGGAAAAAAGCCTGAGGGCACAGCTGGTAGCTGCTATCAGAGAAAGCCAAAGGCAGTTTAGGGTTAATAACTGGAAACTTGCTGAGTCAGACCCATTAATGGGTCTCTGTTAGAAAAGGAAATTGAGCAGATTAGGGTCTATTTCTGCAGCACTGGCAATTGCATTTGGTTTTCTCTGAGCTGGAGAAGGTGTAAACAAATGACACCTACCAGCCTTCCCTGTAGTGACCTTTGCATCCCTGTGGGCAGAGCATCCACACTGGTTCCTCACCTTCAGCTGGGCTGACTAATCAGCTGCTTAGCTTATTGCAAATCAGCCCAGATTTCTGTTTCTTTGGGATCCTTCTTATGTCAGCCTGACCTTCAGCATGCTAGGACATTATCAACATCAGGGTTTTTTCTGTATTAGAGATGCGCTTACAGGATAAAATTCAGTGAGATTTGTTAAGGTGTGTAGCTCCAGTGTTTTGGTTCAGCCTCATTTCTGCTGCATTATACTTTGCACTTTCCATTAGAAGTGTAATTTAAAAATGTGGGAAGAAGCCCCTTTTTGAAAGCACTTGCTATCATCTTTGCATGGCCTTCACTCCCAAATGTGGCAAAGTAAGGCAATGTGGAATCCATTCATTAAATGACACATTAAGCAGCCAATGCCTTTTTTCTATATTGCCTGCAATAAAATATATTCAAAGCACTTCATATTTCATTAAAATTATCGGTGAAATGATTTTCATCTAATGTTATTTCTGCTTTTAATAAAAAGGCCCTGCAAAATGAATAACTGAACATTTTTCCTTCCTTTCTTTCTCTTTTTACAATTATGATATTGAAAATATCCCACAAGTGAGGGAATGACCCATAAATTGAGTTATGAAGGTCATATTCTATGAAGAGCAGATATTTTCCATATATCTTTAAAGGCATAATCATTGGGTATCAGCTGGTTTAGTTCACAGTGAGTCTAACTGTGCTCTGAACATGATATGACTGTTTACAGTAGACCATGCTGACTTTGAACTGTGTATTTCAAATACCTGTATGTACTTTATTGTTGCTCTTTTTGCATGCACTGTGGCCACTTAACATTGTAACAATAGGTTTTGCCAAAATTGTCAAGTTTAAAGCAGTCTTGAAAGCTTTTTCTGAAAGTCAGAGCTGTGACAATTAGATTATTTCACTGTGATGCAGTTCATTGTTTACTGATTAGAGACTTTGAAATCAGAGAAATTATTAAATCTGAAATGGTCAGATAGGGAAAAAAGGGCTTCACAGACAGAATAATTATATTTCTTTTGATCTTAGGCTTATTGTGACTATAGATAAATATAAGCTTTTCTGCAGGTACCTCAGATGGGTGTCAGATGCCCTGGAAAGCTTGAAAGTGGGAATATAGCTCACCCAGGAGTTACAAAGAATAACAAATCTAGGGGGTTAGTGGAAATAATCTGTATTCCTAGAAACAATGATAATTCATAGAACTGTGTTTAAAATGACCATACAATAAATAAAAACAATGGTTTCCATTTAAGCAGTTAAGTGATATTTTTACAGTTACAAAAAAGGTGCTTTAGAAGTTCTTTAGCTTTCAATAAGCAGCTAGTTGTCATTCTCTCTAATTTTGAATGTTAGTACAATAAGAACAAGCCATATCATAGAAAGGAAGTTATGAGAAACTGTTTGCCCTGAAGCAGATCAACAAGGATTAATATAAAGCACACAGGTTTAGCACATAATAATGTGCTATTTTTTAACAGCTTTAATATGATCTGTAATTATAAGTATCCAATCTGCAGAATTAGGAAAGAATACTCAGATAAAGACAGAAAAGAAATTAAAGTTGGGTCAAGGAATTAAAAAGAAGAAGCAAAGAACAGGCAATTATTTCTTTGCACTACAATTTGGAAAGTCACAGCTATATTCCAGTCTAGACTCCTGTGAGGAAAAGCAGACAGTGAAGTACAAAGCTGAAGCAGTACAGAGAACTCCATGTGCTGCAGAAAATCATACAATGAGATAAATGATTTGTTGGCTTCTTCTTTTAATGACCAGAAATGAAATCTTCTGTGTTGAATGGCCTTCCTGAGCTAAAAGATGATCTTCTCCCTGTGTTAGGATTTAGAACAGCAGCACTCCAGGGTGAGTGAGGCTGATGAGCCCCACACTTAAGCTGCCTGGTTTGTTCTGTTTGAATGCTGTTTATCAGATTTTTTGCAGGCCACCTTAATTCCCTTCTCTTAGATCAGCCTGCTTAGCTCCTGCTCCTCACAGGGTGCAGGTGTCCCCTCAGAGATACCAGGGTTTCAACCCCAGCAGTGCCCTGCCAAGACCTTTATCAGCTGCAGGCAGAGAGATTTCTGATTGGATTAAAGATTGATTCTACACTAATCACAACATCTAGACAGGCAAACAGGCAGCTTGTGGTCAATGGAATCTTGTAATCAGTGCTGGGATAATAACATGCATGCAGCTGGGATTATTGAACAGCAGGTTTCAACACACAACCTCCATACTCAGAAAAAAAAGACCATTTACATCTTAGACATCTTAGAGAAGAAATAGATATCAATTTGCCAGTGGGAACATTAGTTAAAAGTATTTCCCAAACCATTAAACCTGCTATTCTAATAGTGTAAGTACCTTCATTTCCAAAAGCTGCCTGTAAAGATCTTTGCAAAAGGTCCACACAAATACCAGCTGCCCACTGGCTGCACATTTCCAACAGCCTCAGAGGTGTTCAAAATTTGCCAGTTCCCAGCTATATCAGCCAAACATTACCATGAAGTCTTATTTACCTTGGATCAACTCAATCTTCACTTTTGAGGACAGCAAATCTCCTTGAGGTGAATTTGCCCCAATGCCTCAGCTCATTGTGGAATGCAGCCTTTGTGTAAGTGCACAGGTGAGATAAACAGAACCTCAGAGCAAATCATCTCTGGGGTTGATTTAAGCAGACATGTGTTCATATGTCTCTGAAAAAGAAATCACCACACACATAAACACATCCCTTCAGAAAATAGATGGTTCTGCAACTGACAAAGTGTGCTGGCAGCTCACTGTTTGAGCATGGGGAGCAGTGATGGATGGGTAGCCACTGGAATTGTCATTTTATGCCATTAAAATCAGAGGTTTAAGCATGTTTTGACACTACTGACTGCTACTTTTCACACAGATGTTCCTTTTGGAGGATAAAGGGTTCCTTGCATTTTAAAGGGGGCAGGGGTGAGAAGGAAAGAGCCACTTACTTTTGCTCCTGACTGGATTTTTCACAGAACAGGTATTCAACAAATATGAGAATTAGGAGACACTTTTGAAAGAGTCTGCTCTGCTCACACACATATGCACTGGTAAACAAAACCAAACCAAACCAAACGAAAACACTTTCTTCCCACCCACCCACCCAAAGATAAAATTTATATCTTCTTTAGGGATTCTGGCATCATTAACCAATGCATAGGTTCAAACATGTGAGGTGGTTTAGGATTTTGTCAGCAAACAGTAATAGGGACATGGGCAACTGGGTGGCATTTCTAGAGAATGCTTTTTTCTTTCAATTGCTGTATGTTAAACAGAGCCATGCTTTAAATTATGTGTGTTTAAAAACACCAGCTAGAACTGTAAAGATTTGCCTCTATTTCAAAACCAAACAGAACTGCATGTTGAAAAATTTATAACAATCCATAGCATGGCTTTTTCTTACCTGCATATTTAGGAGTATGATTTTTTCAAGACATTGAACAGAAATAAGTTTGGATGGGAGGCTGTGCAGCCACACCAAGTATTGCTGTAGTACAGTGGGATAGGAAATGTGTGAGAACATTCCCACGTTCAGTGAGGAGTGGTAAAATATATTTCAGCATTTTCTTTAATGTGTAAACATGTTCAGATAATGATTATCTTGTGCTCTCAGTTTGCAAGTTATAATTACAATACCTGAAGAAAGGCAACAGTGAATAGAATCCTAATCACAGAGGGTGGCTGCTACCTAGCAGAAATTCAAGCAATATTTATTTAATTTTTTCAATTGAGAATTTTTTACAAGTTTGCAGTATCAATAAAATTCAGAGATAAGGGATCCTCTATTTTCAGTTTTTCATTATGGAATAGAAAGCTTTTTAAAATTTGTCAAAAACCTTTAACATTTATATTAAACTAATGAACCATTGATTTTTCTTTTATTTTACTATTATTTTACTAGCCAGTAAATCATGAGAATTATTCCAAAATTAAAGAAAAAAGAAAGCAACAAAGCAAGAAAAAAACACCAAACCATCCTGTAGGCTTAAGTAATTCTTCTGAGTAAAAACTGTGGACTTCAGGCTTAACAGTAGGTTTTGTTGCAATCAGGAAGACTGCATACAGTGCCACCATAAATGTATCAATTAAAGACTCAGGATTTTACTTTTTCTAGGTAGTGACAGATGAATTAGCCAAGATTTCCAAAACTTAAAAATCTTAACAGTTCTAGCAGTTAGTGTCTACATGTAAACACTGTCTATGAAATTTTCAATTTTCTCTTCACCTAAAGCATTACTAAACAACTACAAACTAGCACCCTCTTTGCTGTGCAGAAAAACTTCTGAAGTAGAATACTTTGAATTTTATTTTTATACAAGGGTAAACTCATGTAACTGACCAGGTGGGACCTTCTTTCACTGTCTCAAGTGGTGACCCTGAGTAAGACAGAGTTGCTCCATCACCTGTTCCTGGGAGTGGACTGTGGCTTGGTGTTGTCAAATCCAACTTCATGAACTGGATGATTGAATGACATAGTTGTTCTTACTGTAACCAACAGTACTTCTATATTTAATCTATGACTATGAGAAACCTGTAATTTTTATGATGTCTGTCCATTGGGAGGGCAAGATTTAGATCCTTCCTTCCTTCCTTCCTTCCTTCCTTCCTTCCTTCCTTCCTTCCTTCCTTCCTTCCTTCCTTCCTTCCTTCCTTCCTTCCTTCCTTCCTTCCTTCCTTCCTTCCTTCCTTCCTTCCTTCCTTCCTTCCTTCCTTCCTTCCTTCCTTCCTTCCTTCCTTCCTTCCTTCCTTCCTTCCTTCCTTCCTTCCTTCCTTCCTTCCTTCCTTCCTTCCTTCCTTCCTTCCTTCCTTCCTTCCTTCCTTCCTTCCTTCCGTCCTTCCTTCCTTCCTTCCTTCCTTCCTTCCTTCCTTCCTTCCTTCCTTCCTTCCTCCTTCCTTCCTTCCTTCCTTCCTTCCTTCCTTCCTTCCTTCCTCCTTCCTTCCTTCCTTCCTTCCTTCCTTCCTTCCTTCCTTCCTTCCTTCCTTCCTTCCTTCCTTCCTTCCTTCCTTCCTTCCTCCTTCCTTCCTTCCTTCCTTCCTTCCTTCCTTCCTTCCTCCTTCCTTCCTTTCCTTCCTTCCTTCCTTCCTTCCTTCCTTCCTTCCTTCCTTCCTTCCTTCCTTCCTTCCTTCCTTCCTTCCTTCCTTCCTTCCTTCCTTCCTTCCTTCCTTCCTTCCTTCCTTTCCTTCCTTCCTTCCTTCCTTCCTTCCTTCCTTCCTTCCTTCCTTCCTTCCTTCCTTCCTTCCTTCCTTCCTTCCTTACTTCCTTCCTTCCTTCCTTCCTTCTTCCTTCCTCTTCCTTCCTTCCGTCCTTCCTTCCTTCCTTCCTTCCTTCCTTCCTTCCTTCCTTCCTTCCTTCCTTCCTTCCTTCCTTCCTTCCTTCCTTCCTTCCTTCCTTCCTTCCTTCCTTCCTTCCTTCCTTCCTATCCTTCCTTCCTTCCTTCCTTCCTTCCTTCCTTCCTTCCTTCCTTCCTTCCTTCCTTCTTTCCTTCCTTCTTTCCTCCCCTTCTTCCCCCTCTCCTCTCCCCCTCCCCCCCCCTCCCTCCCCTCCCTTCCTTCCTTCTTTTCTCTTTCTGTTCTCACTACAGGAGAGTTGGATTAGACAACCTTTAAGGATCCCTTCCTACCCTGAACTTTCTGTGATTCCTTCCAAAGGAAGGGAAGGAGGGAAGACTGTCCCTCTGAAATGCAAAATTTCTTTCATCAGCTCCCTTTAAGAAGCTCTGCAAGGGAGAATGCAACTTATGTTGGGACTAAAGGCAGAGACAAGTGACATCTCCCTTGTGGTGTCCCAGGTACATGTGAGGACGAGGTTTTCCTTCCTCCTGACCATGGAGACAAAGACAGAGAGTGCAGAGAGGAGGTGACAGAGCACCAGGAGACTTCCTGAGGAGGATGGCAGAAAAAAGACAGGTGTTAACCATATCCTCTACTTCATGAACAATGACATAACAGAACTGAAAATCCAGGAGTTACCAGTGACATTAAAGATCTGCTGAAATTTTTAATGTCATATAGAAGGGAATATATCTAATAAGAACACCTGGAACTGCAAAAGCTTGTAATTCCAATCATGATTTTATTTTTGCTTTTGTTTTGACAGTTTTTATACATCTGGAAGTAATCTCCAAAATGAAAAGAGGCATTGGTTTTGGAAATTAAAATAATTGATTTTTCTTCTGGCATCTTGAATAGTCTGCATAAGTTTGTTTCATATTGTTATTATCTTATCAATTTCTGTCTCCCTTGAATTAGCTATTGTCATATTATATTGTTCTATTCTCTTAAATCCCAAATCCAAGTTTGAAATTAAGTTAAAATTATCCATCTTCCTGTGATTCAAATTCAGTATTGTTCAAACTGTTCCAGACTTTAGTAAAATCAGTGAAAATCAAAGTTATTGTCTAGTTTGCATTCTACCCAAAATGCATGACCTTCCAAACATGTCTAAATACAGACAGTTTCACTCTAAACTATGTAATAGCACACATACATCTCAAGCTTGCCCAGGTTGCTCATACCAATATTAAGTTCTAATCAATCCCATTGAGTAATTTAAAAAAAATCTAATTAAATTCTATATAGAACATTTCCATTAAAATCTCGTCTCCTGAACAGAAACATCTCTGATTGAAATCTACATGAAATTCCTTTACTCAGGGAAGGTACTGATTTAAAACACGACCTGTCTATTTACCCTCATTTAGTTACAGATTGCCATAAAGTAATTCATATTTAGCACTTTAACTCCAGTTAAGGGGGAGAGGGAAAGTTGGAAGTTGGCGTAAGATATGAATATATGTGATAAAAATTCTGTGGCAATGATCATTGCCTTCTAATAGAGGCATTGAAGGTTAAGGTAAAGGTTGTCAAAAAAGAGAAAAGTTCCCCATCATTTAATATTCTGCTGATGAAATGACAAAGTAATAATTTCACTCAGTGTTGTGAAATTGGTATGAAGTTGGAGGAAGAAGGGAAGATATTCTTAAAAAGAATAAAATACCCTGCTAAAGGTGGAAGAGGAAAGACTTTCAACTCAGTGGATGCTGAAAGTAAGCATGAACCCAGCAAGGAATAAAGTTGAAATCAATGAGGAAGTGTGCTAACAAGTCCTGAGAAATCAGGGGAAATTCTTGATGTGATACAGAGAGCTGGACAGGATGAGTGAGTGAGCCAAGAGCTCCATCAAATACAAGTGGAAAAAGTCTGAGTAAGGAAAGGCAGTATTTAGGAAAGAAAAAAAAAAAAGGGGGAAGTTTCAAGGGTGAAATGAGGTTTGGACCTAGGGTAATATCCTATAAAGCAAAATCATAATATCTGCAGGTGTGAATTAGAAGTGGGCTCACAATAAGACCCTGAATACACTTCTGTTAAAAAAGTAGATCATACTCTGCCCTCAGATTAATATCTCTATGTAGCACAATATACTTAGGAAATGCAATGGTGAATAATTTATAGTTTCATTTGTTTCTTTCATATCTGAATGCAGTTTCCCTAAGCAAATCATCAATGGTCATGGCTTTTTAAATAAAGAAACTGCTAGCTTGTACACCTGGTGAGGAGTTTAGAAATGGTTTTCTTCCTTGGGGGGGGGGGGGGGGGGGGGGGGGGGGGGAAATGCCAGTCCAGTTGCAGGATATTTTACATCTTATTTCAGACAGTTAGTGTTGCTTGATTATTCCTCACAGACCTGACAGCAGAATAGAATTTGGACCAAGGGAAGCTGAGCACAACTGGGAAAATATCTTTTATGATTCTTAAGGAGAATTTTCACTGGAAATAGAGTGCTTGGTGTAGGCAGTATAGAAAAAAAATAGCAGGAAGCTGTTTCAAAACAAAATTGAAATATGTTGCAAAGTGAAGAAACAGTAATGCCATAGGGATTTTTTGCTCTCTAGAACTGCTGGAGGTGTTGCAGACAAGAGGATCTAGTATATGGATTTGTTTCTTAGTATATTTGTTTGCTGTTTTGTTTTTAAGCTGAAAAATCTATTTACATCCCTTAAGTCTTCAAACCCTTCTTTCAAAATTTTTAGAGGATGTCTCAAATGGAGCTCTATAGCATAGTACAGGGATGATATAAGTCAAATTTCTTTCCAACCTCTAAACATAAATGACATTCACTTTTTTGCTTGCTTTTTTTCCTGGTTTTACTGAACATTGCTCTGTGCTACCTGCAGTAATCCCAGCAGTTCTGTAATAAGGCATGTGAGGCTCCAGCACACCAGGGGGGGTGATCTCAGTGATGTTGAGCTGCTGCATTATGAGGACTTCCCTTAGCTAGAATACCAAACTGAAGAACTTCTTATTGGATAAAGTCCATTTCCACAGTATATAAACAACTTTGAGGAATAAGTATTTTATTTTATATTTTAGTGATAAAATGGGGACATGCTTACTTTGGTACTTAAAAAAAAGACTATATTATAGTTCAATGTTATAATTCTCAGTATTATCTCCTGCATTTGGAAATAAGAATAGATAACTAGGGGTTATTTATAGATTAAGGTAGTTTCCTAGTGCTGCCTGCTGTGAGAATCCACAATGTCCATCAATAAATATATGGAACAATTAAATGCAATAGAAAAATTTAATTATAGAGACCCAGAACATGAACTATGTAGTGCTTACTGGATTTGGACCATGATGCTTACACAGCACACAGAGCTGATTAATTAATCTAGGGTTTTCTTCTTTGCATTTTTTAGAGCAATTATGACACTTAATTATGTACCATTTCCTTTCTTCACTGCTGTCATAAATATTGTTACTTGTCCTACAGGATGGCATGGTTGTGCCTTACTAAGCAATCTCTGACATTAATGGAGGGAATCTAAATAAATATGTAGGTTGCATGGAAACAGATGTGTATATAATCATACAGCAAATTACAGTCTTCCTTATCAATGGCATCTTGAGATTATTGCTGTGTTTCAATGAAAGAGCCAGCTCCTCCTAATTTGGCATCCCATTCTGCAGTTATTCCTATTTGCCTGTATGCTTTGGTTCAAAAGAAACACACTGAGGCCAGAAAGGTTTTTTTATATATAAAAATATATAATAAAGGATTGGATTCCTTTAATGTATATTATATAGAGTATATCTTGAAGGACTGGAATCTTGCAGAACCTTTGCACCTGTTCCTATGGAAAATGATGCCTCAGTTCCTGTAATGTAGGAACAAGCCCCTCTGCAAAGGTATCTGCTTGTGCATAAATACAGATAGTTATTTGTGTCTGAAGCTGAATGTGACTCAGATGATGATCCTGTGTAACAAGCAACAAGCTTCTGCCTGTTCAGTCGCTGTTGGGTTCAAGTGACTGCTCAATTCCCATCTGTTCTTGACAAAACCTTCTCCCTCCCTGTGCCTTACAAGTGCTCAGCTGCAGGCAAAGATGAAACCCTGACTTCCCTTGTTCTGCTCACAGGGCACAAAAGAGAGCTCCCACATTGAGCCACAAGCCTCCAGCTGATTAGCTGTGTGAATTCTCATGTCTCCTACATGAAGTCCCCCTTCTGTTTCCCTTAAGACAGGAGCAATAGCCCAGCAGTAAATATGACCTTAACCTAATCAATGCTGGGGAAGCAAGGGGGCCTTCAGTGAGTGGACTGAGATTCAGGATTCTGCTTTTGTTGTAAATGGGCCATCTTGAGCCCCAGTACTGGTTTTGTGTAAAAATCTCAAGATGTTAAGCCTCTCACTTAGCTCCTGGCCCCTGAGACAGATCTCCAATGCTGAAGTATTAACTGGTAGAAAAGATGCATTTACTGCTCTTCTCTCAGCCTGCTCCTTCAGTAAAAGTTTTGCCCATTGAAATGTAACTGGAAACACTTCAAACATTGTATAATATCATGTGATCTAGATCTGATGTTAGATGCTTCATAGTTCTTTCTCTGTATTGAATCACTGCTAATACTGCCATTCTTTCAATGTCAGGAAATATGTATTTTTGGAAATAGAACTATATGATGTGGTAATCCTATCTCCAAGCAATAAGATGACTACAGAAGACTTAAAACCACTCATCAAGAAGTATTTAGGGTTGCATAACCATGAAAAAGGCAGAAAACTCGCAGGGAGCCATGAGTGGAATTTAAAAAGTGATTCCTTAGACTATGACCTTCTTTGATTACTGTATTAATTGGGGTGTTTTTCAACTGAGTGAAATTTTCTTTCTCTAAAAGAAAATTGCATGGGCCATAAATAAGAATGACTTCTTTCTCAAATCTGGATATCTGTATGTCAGGACAAACACAAACCATGCAAAATGCCAAAATCATTTAAATGCACTTAATTTCATTTTGGACATCTCAGACTCCAATGAACTAATCCCAACAGCAATGGATTTTATAAACAACCCAATACATAGAGTTTATCATGTTGCCTTAAAAAGGAGATGATTTCATTAATCCTTTCCCTTAGAAAAATTTGGACATGCTTCCCTAAAATAAGAACCTGGCCTTTATCTTTCCTGCCCTACCATACATGATCCCTTAAAATTGGTTGAGAAAGACACATACAGAAATAAGTCTGTAAGCAGCAGAACAAATTGTATTGGATTGGTTGCTTTAATGAAAAGGCATTTCAAAAACAAGCATTCAATATTATCATTTTCAACTGAAT
Organism: Erithacus rubecula; assembly: GCF_903797595.1. Lineage (NCBI taxonomy): Eukaryota > Metazoa > Chordata > Aves > Passeriformes > Muscicapidae > Erithacus > Erithacus rubecula. Next base: position 10,425,890 of record NC_136689.1, on the reverse strand, counting down.
GCATGAATAGGCATTTAACAAGATAATCAGATTTTATTAAGGAGTAAAAGTAGTGTTATAATGCAGGCATCTAACTTTTTTTTAATGTGATAATTATAAATGATGATTCTATAACAACCACCAATAAAGACATGGAAAATTGAAGTGTGATGGTGGAACTTCAATATAGGAGCCCACAGTGTGACACAGGTAATCCTTGTTGGTTTTAATGCATTGTGCAAACATCAAACATAGCAAAAATTTTATTTCCTCTGGGTCTGTGACTCATGGTCAAAAATGCACTCTGCTGTGCAATAAAGGGCTCATATTGCTGATCTTTTGCTTCCCAGCACAGTAGTGAGGTCTTTGGGCAGTAGTGGCCACCTTTTTCCATAAGATATGTAGGTATAGAATATCTTTGAGATCTCTGCCTGTTAACTTTGGCTGAAATTGGCCAAAGAACCCCAGAAGTTTAAAAGGTGACAGTTAGAGGAGTAAATACATATATAATTCTCAGGAAACTGGGTAGAAGAAATGGCTGCCCAAAATAGACTGGGTCATACAAGAACGAGATGAAGTTTGTGCCAGTGTCAATTACTACATAAATTTAGTGATATGATTCACACTGACACATTTTATATTTGTACTGGTGATTTTTGCTGACATTTAACTCAAATATGTAACTCCATAGAGGCAAAGAAAACTTTTACATGAAGAATAGTGATATCCAGATTATTTTTTAATACTGAGTGATAAGTCTGAACTACTTATTTTACTGTTAAGGATTTGGCATGATCAAATTCTGTGTGATAAATCTATCTCCCAGACAAAATCCGTCACTGGCACAAATTCCTCTTTACTTTGAACTCATAGTTTTATTTATGGCTATAATTTGATCAATGTTTTGAATAGGAGGCTTTATTTTCTATCTTTTACACTCCAAAAAAAAATAGAACATGATTTTCACTGTGTGATGCATGTGAGGAACTAATACCAAATGCTGCCATCTATTACTCACACACAGCTCTGCTCACTGAAATGCATATGTGTAAATTTAGTGTGTAGCTCCATTTCCATCTGAGAAATACTGCTGCCAAAAGGGGCTGCTGATCCACTCTCTGCCAGTCACACACTCCTCTTGTCCTTGCATTGGATGCAGAAATTAGAAGACAACAGGATGGGACTGAAATATATGTGTCATGGGTTACTTTTATGTCATGTAAGCCAGTCAGACTCTCCTACAATGTGCTAAATGTTGCTTTCTGGCAAAACTCCTCAATGCTTCACTGTAAGTAACATGTAACTGGAAAGTGGAAAATAAGAATCAATTTTTACTGTTCTTGTTTTCAGAAGATAAAGGAAAGGGAGGTATCTTCCTAAACTGCCCAAAATGAAACAATTGCAGTTCCTGTGTCTGAGCTCTGATGTATTTTCAGCTTGTACTATTAGACCTTTTTGATTTTGCAGAGTGTATCTATCTTGGTGTAGCTCTGTCCATATGGGAAAAGAATCTTACCATGGCAGGTCTGGAGATATGCCTGGGTCTGTACATAAGCAAAGTAAATAATTGTGTAATGCAGCAGACAGTTTGGAGAAAAGGGATAAGTTGTAGCTTCAAAGACAGAATTTGCCAGACATCTTTTTAATGGAGTTTGATTCCCACAAGTTTTAATGAGTTCAGTAACAGAAATGGAGGCTAACATGTGCTGTTGAGTTTTAAAGAAATGTTGAAGTATCTACATGGTGATACATCAAAGCACATTGAATTCACCACATGGCTGAGTTTTTGTGTTTGTTTGTTTGCTTGCTTGGGGGGTTTTCTCCTGGAATTCAAAGGCAGACTGTGTATTGTTCACTTTTGTAACTGAGATGGAAGAATACAAAATGCAATATTGGCTCAGGATCTAACCAAGACTCAGTCTGGTGGGAGCAGCATTGAGAAGGTGTTGTTGTGTGCCTGCCCAGTTCTAATATTCCTCTTCCAAGTATCTTTGTTGGAGAATATATAAAAAGAGTTGGAGGAAATCCATATTGAATAATGAAGAGCCTTTGAGAAGGAAGTGGAGGTCAGAACTAAGAACTGATACTAAAATGCAAAACAGCAAATGAAGAAAAGGACAGGAGGGATGTTCAAAAGAAGGAATCAGCAGAATATCCCCAGATACACAGCACTCCCTGAGAGCATCTGAGGATCCTGTGGGTGCCACCCAACAGAGCTGTGCAAAGAGCTATGATATCATTGAGGACCAGAATTAGACTGAAACCTCCCTATTAAGTTCCCTCTGCATGGCTACAGATGGAAGGAGATAAAAGAGAGAAGTCCTTTGCTTTTCTGGGAGAATCTGTGAGCAAAAAGCTGCAGCAATAACTTTGTCCAGAATATCAGAACATCCAGAGAAGATGGAAAAGGGCTGAAGTCTGGTGCAGGGAACCTAAGTAAGTAAACTTGTCTCTTGCTACAAGTTGGAGCAGAAAAGTGCAATGAATTTAAACTGGCCCACAGGAAATTTTCCAAGGCTTTAGGATAAAAACAGACTTAAATCTACCAAAAGAGGATGGTTTTGAGCCTTTTTGGTGTCAGATACCTTGCTTTTGGGTGTTTAGATGGGGCAGAAAGCTGTGAAATTGAGAGTGTGAATGATGCCTTCAAAATGCTGTCTGGAGTTATCTGGCTGGAGTGTTTCTCTGATAGTTGCTGGTGTGACTCATAGGATCATACTAGAGTGATCTCTGTTGGATTGGAAACTAAGATGAATGCTTCTCTTCCACAGAAGAGAATCAGTGTGATCAGAAACAGGACACAGATGTGTGTTTTGAAGGTGGCACACTATGACAGTCCCCATTCTAAGCAAGAGAAAAACTCAGAATATAACTGACTTGTTGCCTCCTGGGTTACTCATATCACAGCACAAACCATGGGAGCATCCAACATGCATTAGGGCTCTCTGAATGCAACTGAAGCCAGTCACAGTGTTGCTACATCTCAGACTAAAAACAAGCCTTGGGTTAAAATGATTGTTCCTAGCAAGTTCTCATTTTCTGACATTTGATAGAAAGTGGAGTTTGTGATGATTTTCTTTTTAAGACAAATCCATTGCAAAGACTTGAGTGGTTGAAGCCACAAATCCCCAAGGAAATAAGTCAGGAGAATGCCAAGTGTACAGAGGCAAAGCCACATGTGTAGGCTGCCATTAGCTTTATCATTAGTTTGAGATTTATCAGAAATCAAAGCAACCTGATTACAAACATGGTAGTGTTAAAGTAGCCAATAAAGCACAAGTTAGTGAAAGTACAGATTTTTCACTCTTTGAAACATTATCTGAATGTAACAAATATTTTTTTAACTGCTGAGGAAACTCTTTCCATAAAGTCTCATGATAAAAAACTATAATTGCCTTATTGTTAAAAAATTCCTCATTAGCTTACTTAATAATAATTTCCATAGACATTTCAACAATGGGTTATGTCCCTGTTGAACCCTGGAGTAGATGACCTTGGTGTGCAAACTGCCAATAATAATGTCACATACAATTTTTTTCCTCACCATTCTGAACTAAAGCAAAGTTGGAGAATGAGAACCATCCTGCTGAATTGCACTGATGTTGCAGTGCTCAGGAATACACTCAGTGAGGGTACCTCAATAATTTCCACATATTTAGACTCTAAGTGCATAAAACTCCAGGGGTTCCTTTGTTCAGGTTCCTCCTTGGAAATGCCAACACAAGCTGTTATTCTGTTGATGCACCATGATTGAAATATTTTAAGGATCCAGACATCCAAAACTCTGCTATGGGAAACCTGGAGCTGAGCCAGTCAGAAAACCTTGTCAAACTGCAAGAGAGTGGGGGTATGGCTGCAAAGGGATCTGTCTTAGCTCGAGGGGGTGAGAGTGTGACTGTCAGAGCTGCTCCCAGATGGTCACACAGGACACTTCCCTTAACATTTACTCTTGGCCATGCATGTAAAATAAACATGCTATTCAATATTTTGATCCCAGTTTTAGAGCAACTCTTTGGTAGCACCTCTTGCAGTTTTTTTTATTTCCTTTTCAGTATCTCTTCTGTAACTTCTAAAGGGAGATTACTTAGAAAATGAATTTCCTTTAAATAAAGGAAATACCTTTTGTTAGACATGGAGTGAATTTAGAACCTGTGTGCATCCACATTGCTAAGCATGTGTTGTGAAAGAGCCCTTAGCAGTGTACCAGTTTTCTGGGTCTTGTCACCATCACACTCTGGGAAAAACAGTTGTATAATTTTGCTCAGAAAAAGTCTTCGGGGATATTTCATATAAAGAGATTTTATTCACTGACTATGATATGAGTCAAAATCTTTTAGACTTGTTACCATAGCTATTCTTGACTGCTACTGCCGGTATTTTCTATACATATAAAATGTACCTTCGTTCAGAATTCAGGGATGAATTCTTGTAAAAAGCTTCAATAAATGATAGAAATACATTTTCTGCCTTTACATATAATTATGCAAAATAAGGATCTTCAATTTTAAACTTACTTTTCATTCTAGCACAGAAAATATGCTCTCAGAAAGGGTAGATGATATCATCAGCTGGAGTACTGCTGTATAACTAAGGATAAAAATTGGGGTTTGAAAAGATGTCTATCATTTATTGAAAAAGCAGGGATGTACAGGGACTCAGTCTATTAAAAATTTCTGTAGATAGTGTCATTCTATGCTTGTAGCAAACCCAAGTTTTTGCTGCCACTCCCACATCTCTAAACCAGGAACAAGCAGGAATATGGAGAGATTCCACTGATTGGCTGGCAAAAGGAAACAGAACTGCCCTGACAGTCTGCAACTCCATGAACAGTTTGCAGGGGATGGAGCAGCTGCCCCATCAGGTATTACTTATTGAGGTCTTAAGATGAACAGATATCAGAATAAAATACTTGCAGTATAAACAAGAGAGAAAACTTAAACTTTAAAAATAGAGTTTAATTTAGACAAGAATGAAAGTGGGTTAGAAGAGCATATATATTGAAACAAATGCAGGGATCATTAAGTCAGTTAATGTTATCCTTAAAGTGGCCACTACTGAGAGTCAGCCTGAAAGATTACAGTGCTTATTATTCAGCAAAATTGGAAAGAAGCTTCTCCAGATACTTACTATAATTAAATATGAGCATCAAGGTATGTTTTAGATTGAGTGTTGATGTCTTTCTCCTGGTCTCTGATGGGACTGGTGCTGTTTAACATCTTTGTCAGCAACATGGACAGTGGGATTAAGTTCAGCCTCAGCAAGTTTGACAAGGACACCAAGGTGAGGTGCAGCCAACATTCTGGATGGAAGGGATGCCATCCAATGGACCTGGACAGGCTGGAGAGGTGGGCACATGTGACCCTCTTGAAGTTCAACACAGACAAGTCCTGCACCTGTCTTGGGGCAATACCAAGAGAAAATACAGGCTAGACAGAGAATGGACTGAGAGCAGCCATCCCCCAGAGGAGAAGGACTTGGGGGAACTGATGAAAAGAAGCTCAACAGGACTCAGCCATGTGCACTTGCAGCTGGAAAGCCAAATGTGTCCTGGGCTACAGCCAAGCTCCGTGGGCAGCAGGATGAGGGAGGGGATTTTGCCTCTACTCCACTCTGGTGAGAGCCCACCTGCAGTTCTGTGCACAGACCTGGAGAGCATCAGCATAACAGGAATGCTGAGCTGGAGTGAGTCCAGAGAGGGCCACAAAGATAGCAGAGGCTGCAACACCTCTCCTTTAAAGACAGGCTGGGACAGCTGGGGCTGTTCAGCCTGGAGAAGTATCTGGGCAAAACTTTTAGAGCCTTCAGGTACCTAAAAGAAGCTACAAGAAAGCTGGAGAGGGACTTCTGACAAGGGCAAGCTGTAATGGGTTAAGAGTAAATGTTTTTTAAACTCAAAGAGTAGATTTAAATAATATTTTAAAGAGAAATCTTTTACTGTGAGGGAGTTGGGGCACAGACACAGGTTGCCCAGAGCTGCAGCTGCCCTATCCCTGGCATGTTCAAGGCCAGGCTGGATGGGGCTCTGAGAAACTGGGGATAGTGGAAGGTGTCCCTACACATGGCAGAGGAGTTGGAAAGAGATATCTCTATGGTGCCTTCCAACCCAAATCATTTTATGGTTCAACAATTCTAAGATTTGAGTTTCATTTAATGTTTAAATCATAGCACTTTTCTCACTCTCTAGATAAAAAAAAAAAAAAAAAAAAAAAAAAAAAATTAAAAAAAAAGTGAAGAGGATAAAAGAAAAAATCCTTGGTGAAAAATGTGCTGGTACAATTGCTGGTACTGAGGACAGCAGTGGCAAGTGTTTCATGAAACTTCAGGAAAAGCTGATATTGTACAGTAAAGAAGACATTATGTCTTTGGTGGAGCTTCTCCCCTGACTGTAACAAAAATCTGACTTTTCTGACTTTAACAAAAATCTGTCCATGGGGTGACACTCTGGCAGTTGAGACTTTTGCAACTCAGTGAAGTGTGCTGCTTTCTGAGCTGTTCTGGGCATCAAAGTGAACTCTACCATTAAACTCATTGCTCTGCTCACCTTCCACCTTTCCCTGTGTTCCTGACCTGTCCAATAATTTTTTTAGCCCTCTGGCCAGTTTCAGACAACTTGGAGATAGTAGCTGAAGAAAATTAAGTTCCTACAAGTACTGTGGAAAGCAATGGCAATATGACACTTTTATGAAACTGCTGTCACACACTTCTGAGAATGTCCTGCTTTCTAGGAAGCTTTATCTGATTTTGTACTAGATTAAATAATAGGCAAAAAACCCTAACTGTTTAAGACTCAGACTTGTAGATTGATGAAGAAAATATCTGTACACATCTCTGTGCTGCTGTGCTGTCTGCTCCTCCTCATATTCTCATGTTAAAGATTGTAATCTCCCTGCATGGAGCCATGCTGCTAACATAAACAGAACTGGGACCCCAGTTGATTTTGATGCAGAATGAAAATCTCCATTACACAAAGGCAAGAAAACAGCTCAGAAACACGAGTGCTAACACCCAATTTAAATAACTCCAAAAAAAATTATGATGAGTATCCAGCAGCCTGCTCAGTAATGTGACCATTTATTTCTAACTTCATAAAGCAAAAGAAAGCCTGCTAATATCAGCAGCTAATTACAGCTCCTCCTTCTCTCTCCAGACACATAAAAGAGGCTGTGAAGTGCAGGAGGGAGAGACTGCAACAGTGGCAGATTGAAGCTCTTCTTGTTAAATTAAATCTGCCTGAAGATGGAATGTGTTAGAGTGGACAGCAGTGATAATGGGTACTGTTTCTTCAATGTGTCTGTGTATAAATTAACTACCTTTCAGAGCTATCTGGATAATAAAGCTTCAGCAGTTTTCCTCCTAGTTCCACATGTGCTGCAGTAATTACAAGCATAACTTTATTTACTTCTGGCAGTAAAAGTATGAATAAATGATGTCTCATTGCTGTGGTCATGTTCTCTTTGGCCTCTTCTCTTGTTCTGCTCTATCACAAATCACATCCTCTGCTCTGGTAATGCTAAGAAACACAAAGTTGGCAGATGTCTTGCTGTGTGACATATTTCCCTTGCACTTAGGTCTTTAAACATTCAGTTTACCTATTTTCTGAAAGGAATGTGAAGCTGTGATAGGAAAAGAGAGTGCCTGTAGTGCTCATGCAATGCATGGTGCTGTGTCATGGCCCATGTTATTTCCAGATGATTTAAAACATTGCTGACTATTACCTTTTTCTTACTTTATTTTCCTTCACTTTCAAGTCATAGTATCTTGCCATCAGTGCTGAAACTAATTTGGCTGTGACCCTTATGTTTGGTGGCTAAATTGATTTTTCTCTTCCTGATTCTTGTTTTCCCTTCCATTATGAAGCACCACGAGGATTCCCATATGGGTAATGCATCAGATTTTTTGGACAACTGGGTAAAAATATCCAGTATTCTCATGACTTGCAAAAAAGTTGAAAAATAACAATAACAAGCAGAAAAAAAACCCAGCCTGGGAGTAAAATTTAAATAGATTATGCCTTGCTAATTCTGCACAGGGAAATTCAGAGAGCTACTTGCATTAGTGTTTTATTTCTGTAATGCCTCCAATTATGTTTTCAGTTTGTTTATAAGATTCGAATTATTTAAGAAGCATGTTAGGCCAGCATTTGCAAATAAATGAATTTTGACCTGAATAGACAAAATATAGGGGGAAAAAATACTATAATGCCAGTAAAGTTGTAAAGCCATCTTTATCTGGAATACTTAGGTGCTATGAAAGTTAGATAAAGGTATTTCAATCAAGGCCAGGGTTGAGGTTCTGGGTTCTGCAAGCATGTGTGTGTGTGTGTGTTCCATTTGCTGCTTTTAATTCATAAGCTCAGGGCTTTATAGAAAAGCACTGATATATTTTGACAGCAGCAAAGCCTTGCTTTTCAGGCATCCTTCATATTCACAGCTTGCAGTAAATTTGCTTTTCTCAAAAAATCAAACTAAGTTTCCTAAACATGAGGGCTTACTCCTAATCGTATACCTTGAAACAGTAGTTAATTGGAATTTAGTGTTGCCTTGACACTGTTTTACTGTACAGGGTTGCTGGACCCTCCCCTCCTTGTGAACAAACTCTGAACATCTCCCCAGCTCTTATGTTAAGCCACTCTTTGACACCAGAGGTGCATTCAGGAATGTTGCAAAAGCAAAACAGATTTTGGATTTGTTTCAAGCTAGTGATCATCTACAGAAATCTGTTTTTTAAGTAAAAGCCAGAGTTTTCCTTTTTCTCTGTTTTGACACAAGAGGAGCTCAATCCCCAGAGCCTTGCAGGGTCTCAGTGTTCCTGGTTGCTGGACCCTGCCCCAGGAAAGCAGCCTGGGATCATGTCCTGTGCCATCCCAACGGGGTGGGAGCTCTCTCCTGTGCCCCAGAGTGCTGTAAATCCATCAAGGAATAAAAGTGATGGTTTTGGTTTTGGGGTCCCATCTGGAGGTTCCCTCAGTGACGCTGTGCATCTTGAGTGTGAGCAGCAGCTTTTGCTTTGTCTCCCAGGTGCTTTGTGCAGACCCAGGACTGTGTATGGCCAAGGAGAAGGTTGTGATGCTGGGCAGAGGGACCCACACCAAGAGGATAATGTCCTGTCCACCCATGCAAAAGCATCAGAAAGAAGGAAAAGCCTGTCATTTCCTGACAGTGCAAAGAGAGTTCACCTCACATCCTGTCAGAGAATAGCATCTACCTATAACAGCAACAGATATTTGGGTCTAAACCCCTTTGTAACTTAACTTCTTCCAAGTCAAAATAACTTTACTGCCTTATAGCACATTCTGTAATACTTTGATGAAAGACATTTCACCAGTGTAAATTATTATTTTATTACTTTTGGCAGACAGAATGTTTTGCAAGTCTTTTGAAATGTATGCTTCTTCAAAACCCGCTAAATGCAGTGGGAATCTTTACACAGAATCTTAATTTATCCCCTTATACTTCAGTTGTTTTTTTAATCTTTCTTTTGAACCACTGAGCAATTTCCAATCTGAAAAAAGAATCTGAGGAATGATATGCAATTGTCACACACATCAGTCTTTTAAAAAATTGGGTTTATGACTTTGATGTAGTCTAGACAAACGAACATATTTCAGAAACTTCTGAAGCTACTGACTGACTCATAGAAGTACTGCTTAATATTTTAATACTTGGCTCTTCTAGCTTTTGAGATATGAACATCTGCAAATGAGAACTTTACACAGGAAGTTGAGTCAGTTTCTACATTCCCCTGCAAAGCAAGAGAGCAGATGCTGCTCACCAGCCCCTGCTCTGCAGTTTGGAATATCTCAGCCAGGCACTGCAGTCCTTTGCCATTGATCAGTAAAGGTGGGAGAACCATGGGAAATAACAGGCAGAAACTAAATGCTGTGTGAACAGGGCCTTGATACTAAATTTCTCCTTAACATCACAAATACACTCGTGTGTTTATAATATATATTTCTTTGAATGCAAATGCTTTTATATTGCAATGATCTTTTGGCAGCTAGGGATTACTTTTTATCCTTCCCTCTATCATAAGGCTAATGAAACAGTCAATTAAATTAATCCTCTGCAAACTTAAAGTGGCTGGCATATGAACACAGCTATAAGCTGTAGAATTTGCAGCCATGAGATATTGACAGGAAAACAGGTTAGTGTTGCTTGATAAAGAATTAGATACTTAGTCCAAATTGCAGATGCTCTGTGCATTGAGATCCTCTGCAGTCAGAGTAGTCTTGCAATGGTTGCAACTCCTTACCAACGTTTATTTATCTCTTGTTTATCTTCCTATTGATTCTTATTCTACAGAAATCACTTTTTCCTTAAATTAAAAAGGATTCTTTCTTGCCTAGAGAAAAGTAAAAGTAATGCTTTCTGTCTTCTCCACATCCACACATTTCCATTCCCAAATTCTGTTACTCTAAAATTTTCCTTACCTCTAAGATGTAGCTCCTTTTGGAAAAAAAAATCATTGCACTGGAACAAGGATAAGCATGTAGAATTGCCAGTACAGATCTCATTAAACCTTTTAACAGAATAACCTTCATCACTGGATTCTGAAATAGGAAATGCAATGGTGCCTTCTTTGTTAATTAGTTGGTGGAATTAATTAACTGCTAACTAATAACTAAATAGCCAACCCTGCAGACATTTGAGCATCTGCATATCTTTAGGCATGAGAGTAATGACAGGAGAATTGACGGGAGAAACATAGGTTTAAAATTAAACTAGATTGTGTTAGCAAAATAGAGCTTTTAATATTTCTCAACAGAAAACCTGAATTGCTGTCTAGTTTTTACAGCAGTGGGTTTCACATTTACCTGTAACTATATTTGCCTGTCTATCTGAAGAAAGCACTATTTTAAAGTAACAATGTACATGAAACAAGAAAGAAAAGAACAAGAATCTTCTATACTGGGGCAGAGGGGAAAGATGTGTTTCAGTAACTTATAATTAGTGAAATAAATGAACCATGTATTGGTTAACAAATTTCTGTCTTGTTATGATAATACCCAGGTTTTAAAAACACAATGTTCTGGGAGTAATCCCAGAATCCAATGCAGAATAACAACACTATGATTTGCTGTTCATTCATATTAATATGTTACACTCAGTTTTTAAACTCCATGCCTTTTCTCATGCTCTTCCCTCAGTTTCAGATGTTATAATTGACAACAGCTGTCTGTAATTGTCATTGCTCTGTCACAGGGCACTCATTGTCACTCAGTGACAGATGTGATGACCACTACCAGCAAGATGGTTAACGTCCCCCACTGAGAATATTTATTTCTCTTCAAAATTTAAAAAATACTTCTGCTGCTGTTCCATGAATACCATGGTAAGCATTTGAGACTTCACACAAAGAACCAACAGGAATGAGTGACCTTCACCTATCTTGCTTTTTTGGTTGTTTTTTTTTTTGTTTTTTTTTTTTTTTTTTTTTGTTGTATGTTTGGTTGGTTGGTTGGTTGGTTGGTTGGTTGGTTGGTTGGTTGGTTGGTTGGTTGGTTGGTTGGTTTTGTTTTGTTTTTTTGGGGGGGGGAGGGGGGTGTGTTTCTTTCTCTTTTTGTTTTTGTGGGGTTTTTTTGGTACAAGTAGAGAAAATAAGGTGGCCACTTTACTCTGAGGTCACTGATGAGAAAGAATTGTGTGGATTTTATTCAGGGAATAATAATTTAAAAATGTAAACTGCAGAAACCATCTTTTTCTTACTGCTGGAATGATTTTTAAAGGAGCAGTGTTCTCCAGGCTGTGAAGTAAAGAGGAAGGAGAGATTTAATGAGCACTTTGTGAGTTGCTGCTTTCTGGATATGGAAAAAGGATTGCTGCAGTTTTGCAGTTTTGTGGTGTTGGGTGGGTTGGTCTGCTCACTTTGTTTTCATTTCTGTTCCTTACCTGTCATAGACAAAGCTTCCACAGATAACCTCAGATTGGCCTTAGCTGAGATGTCATAGAGTCATAGAATGGTTTGGGTTGGAACAGATTTTAAAAACCATCAAAGCCCAACATTCTTCCCATGGGCAGGGACACCTTCTACTAGACCAGCTTGCTCAGGGCCCCATCCAAAAACTTGAAAACTGCCAGGAATGGGGTATCCACAGCTTCTGTGGACAACCTTTCCCAGGTACTTTGATACCCCCTCAGCTCTAGACCACCTCCTCCTACTTTAGAGCACAGAGCCATGGCCACTCTCTGCCATACATAGCAGCCAAGGCTCCTAGATGTTCCTGAGATGAGCTCCATATTTTTCTTGCAGTGCTTTTTATTTTAAAAAGCTTCAAATGTTCAAGTTTGATCAGCTGAGATGTATCTTTTGCACTAACACAAAATGTACAAGATATGACAATGCTGAAGTTTGCTTTGTACTTAATGAGAAGAGATAGATTTGTGTAAGGTGTCAATTGAATGAAGAACATTTGGCAAATGAGCAGATAATGATGAAGTATCATTGCTGTGAACCAGTTGTTCAATGTTTCATAATGAATTTACTGAAGACACCTAACATGCCTAATTTTTTCTCAGAAAATAAAACCTTGGTGTTGAGAAGTCAAAGGCATAACATGTTTCTTAAACACTTTAATGGACTGCAAAAGTATTTCAGATCCTAAAAAATTGCCTCAAGTATCCCAATTTCAACAGATTTTATCCATAAAATATTATTTCCTTACATTCACCCAGTTACCAGTGGTGTACCATTCTTTTTTTTCATGCTTAGCCTTAAGCGTGGAAAAATTTGTTCCCTTTAATAGAAGCAAATGTGTTAATATGGAGAAGTATAAACTGTCCTCTGTCATTAGGATTGTGGTAATTTTTTTTTTTTTCTATAAATCTATCACAAGGGATTGTAAACTAAAGTGAAAAACATAACAAGCAACACTGAAACAGGCTAAAAACTGAATTTTGCAACTTTGGACTTAATATTCTTTTAATGCCCAAACAATGCTGTGTCTTAGGAACAAGATAAAAGCACTAACAGTGTATCAAATTCCTGTGAAATTATTCCCCTACTTTGCATGGTATAACATCACCTATTGAGAAATGTATTTGTTTAAGATGCTGCTACATCTGATTATGAGATTATGGTTAAGAAGATAATATATACTTTACCAAGCATTACTTTACCACTTATTTAGTGCTGAAGTATAATCCTGTTCTATGTAAATGGCTAGAATACAAAATAGATCTGCCCTGACTCAACGAAATATATTTTTTCCCCTCAGTTTATATGCTTCTACAGATGTGGGCTTTTCTGAGCTGCAAATACTTTTTAGAGTTCTTCTTCACACCCTGGAGGGGCAAAAAGCAGATTAGGATTTTGGGGGTTGTTGTGTGTTTCGAAAATAAGTTTTTCATGAATACCAAAGCAAGAAGTGTAGCATGAAGAATAACTTAAATGGCTTTTCAGCGTTGTATAAACAAACCGTGGAAACCTGAAATAAATGAAAAATACTGAACTATGGAATTGGCACTCTGGGTGAAATTAGGTGCAGTATGAATTTCATATCCAGGACAGATCTTTTGTGTGGGATTACAAAGGCCATCTATTAAAACACCCAAATTTAGCAACAGCTACACCTTGCTCTATATGTGTTTATGTGTATATTTCACATGTTCAATGATTGTTACTGCAGAAAGTTACCCATTTTTTCTATGAAAAATCATTTGTATTTTGCACTATGTTCACAGACTAGGCAAATCAGTCTGGGAAGGTGGTTAATTATCTATTAAAGCACTGAAAACCCAGATTTCTAGGCTTAAAATGTACACCTAAATGAGGGAGACAGCAGTGTGGGATGGAAAGACACATTGTGTTGATTCAGCAATATTTTTTTCTAGATAGTTACATCTAGCAGGTATAAAACAACAAAGGGTACTTCAGAAAAGATGCTCTATATATACAGCCTGTCTCACTCCTGTGGGCCAACCAAGCTATCCAAAATCTATGGCTTCTCTTGGGGCAGAGCATCTGACAGCTGGGAAACCCAAAGTACTTTTCCACGTTGAAGTGGTGGTGTGATGCTTTCCACCTGGGACTGAGGGAGCATTACAAATGAATCCACTTGAAAAATCATCCAGGCAGATCCTCTCCTCCTCCTTGCCAGAAGACAGCTCTGGAAGTTCTGTGCTGCTCAGTCTGCCCTGAGCATTCTGCTGTCACTTGTGCAAATTCAGTACTTGAACTAAATTGGGGTTAGGTATGATCTGACATAAGCTTTGACAGTCACATGCTAACTGTGTCACACTTCCAAATCCTGTAGTTGTGAACTTCAGTCATATGGCCTCCATTCCTCCAATTTCCACATGCTCACTCTGCAATTTTATCTATCTTCACCATTTTTTCCAAGGGGCTTTTCCTTCCCAGCAAGTTACAGCTGACAAGGACAATTGCAATGTGAGTACTAGCTGCTAACAGAATCAGTTTCTTCCTACTTAGGGATTACACCCTACAGCAATGAAACAAGCTCCTGCTTTGCTGTTTTTTATATCCAGGATCAACTCAAGGACCTGGTGAATGGTTGAACCCAGAACTTTTTGACTCTTCCCATTTTAGTAAGCATCAAAGGTTTACATACCATCATAAAACATCTTTGCATGAGGGACTTTCTCAAATAAGACAATCTATGTCTTATTATAGTAATATTTTGATTCTTTTCCTCAGAATGAGAAAATATTAGAAATATAGATGTGGCACATACTCTCTACTCAGCCAATGCTCTGTATCAGCCAGTAATTTATGTAGGTAGTGCTGAGGCAGTTACCCCTTGCAGAAGAAGAGAAAGACTTTATTTCTTTAATTTTATGAATGTCAGCAGCTTTAGTTTTACCCTATGCATGACAATTTTATGCTTCTGAGTAATACACAAAGAAACAGAGAATCATTTAGGTTGGAAAAGACATCTAACATCATTGAGTACAACACTAACCCAGCACTGCCAAGTCCACGACTTAAACAGGTCCCCAGGTGCCACATCTACACATTTTTTCAACCCTACTAGGGATGTTGATTCCACCATTTGCCTGCATCATGTTCCAATGTCTGACCACCCTTTCAGTGAATAAATTTTTCTTAATGTCCAATCTAAAAGTCCCCTGGTGCAACTCTTGTCCTGTGGCTTGTTCCTTGGGAGAAAAGGCTAAGCCCCTCCTGGCTCCAACATCCTTCCAGGGAGATGTAGAGAGTGATAAATTCCCACTTGAGCCTCAATTTCTCCAGGCTAAACACCCCCAGCTCCCTCAGCTGCTCCTCATAAGATGTGCTCTAGTTCTTTCACCAGCTTATTCTTTTAATAAGACACTGTTTAAAGGACTAAGCAGTAGCTCTGGTTCCTGCTGCTTCTATAACTATTTGAATTTAGACTTGCTAATAATGATATCTTTGTTTTATTCATTTAAATTCTTTTCCAAAGAACTGTGAATTTTTCTCTTCCTGACTTTTTCTGATAAGCTTACGTGCTATAAAATACAATGAGACTATTGGTGCAATTTGCTGAGCAGATAATATTGTATGACATTAAGGTCAGCAATGGTTCTTGCAACAGGGAAGATGGTTAAATTTAAGCAGAATATTATCCAAATGTTATTGGCCAGTTATGACGTTTAAAATTATAAATATAGGAAAAAATCCTCTTTCTTAATAAATTAATTTGAATATTAATAGAACAGTGGAGAAATATAATCACAGGTATATGTAGCTGGTAGATCTAAACCTAGTGATACTGTGTGTTGGAGGAAAATGCAAAATATTGGTTTTCCTTGTTATGATACCAAGTAAGGTCCAAGGAATTTTAAGAAGAAATTTGGGAATTGTTTTATATTGAGGAGACAGCAACTCTATGGACATAGGCTGGATTTTACAAATATCTATCACTTTCATTTCCTTGTACATGTAGCACATGAAAGGAGGAAGGTTGTTTATAATTTGGCACTCTCATTGGCAACATGAAAGAGAACTACTTTGTCAAAAGCTTAAGTCTAAAATTATCTTAGCTTTACCTACTGTGGCTGTGCCACTGCTTGATGGTTTTAGAGAGCTACTGGAGAAGCATGGCTGTTTCTTCCCCAAAGATAATTTAAAAAATACCCACACATAACTGCAATCTCTCTAATTTGCTTTTGACCCAAGATGACAAAACTTTAACAAATCCTGCTTAAATTAAGATAATTAGAATTATTATCTTAAGATAATTAAGATAATGCCCACCCTGTTTCCAAAATTTTTTGTGATACAAAATAGACTAAAAATCATTGACCCTAAAGACCTACTCCTCCAGAGTATACATCTGTATCCCACTAGGTCATACTCCTCATAAGACCACATGGATGCATTTGAATTCCCCAAGTTTTCAGCTATATACATTATATTGCAGATAAGTGAGACTGAGAGTTAGTATTTTCTTTCCCAATAGTCAACTTTCCTTTCCTGTTCCCCACCACCAGCCCTAAGGGCTAGTGCAGATTGATTAATGAGCTCTACATTCTCATACTTGCAGTTTTTATCATATTAAAGCTGTAGGGGTTTTTTTCCCCCCTCTGCAATAGGAGCAGGTCAAGAATTATGTATGACTGGTTATAGGCTTTGCAGACAATTTTTTTCTGTTACCAGAATCCCCTCCATCAGGTACCCATTTTGTTTTAACTAGTTGTTATTCATACCAGAGCTACATGTAGAAAGAATTGCTGTACTCCACACAATGTAGGTGATATAAATGAAATATATAAATGCAAATAATACACTTGGAGGGCAGGGGAAATGCTTAATTTACCTAAGCTTTGCTTTACCATGACTTATTGCCAGAGATTCTGTTATGAAGTTTGTTTATTCTGCAAAACAGGATGTCATTTCTCAACATTTTTTCAGTAACCCATTAAGACTTTCTTGAAAGAGGAGATCTTCCTGTTATATAACACATTACTTTTTCATAAATAGTCTTGACTAGTTTGGAAGTCGAGTTTTCTCTGACATCAGTACCTTGCATTGCAATTCTGTGTTTCAAATTCTGCCATGCTACTGAAGTTGAAGGAAAAATAAAACTGAATTCTCTTATGCTATTCTCTTTGCCTCACTATAACTAGATTTGCACAGAGCTGTGTGTTTCTAGCTGGGCTGTAACCACTTGCAGTGCATTCTTTTTGTTTAGGCACACAGCTAAGAAAAAGTAAAAAGAGAATAAGCTTTCAACAGCCTCAGAACTGTTCCCTTCTATACTTAGAGCAATGTGGTAGAATTCTGTTTTCAAATGTTTTATAGATCCAGAGTATTTTTAAATTTAATTAATGTTTAAGTTTAATAAAATAATGCATAAAATCATTATTTTGTGACATTAATGAAGTCTATTTTCTAGCACAGTTTGAATAGGCAGTACTAAAATAGCACTAAAATACATTAACATTAGGTCATCTGCTTTGCATTTATAACAATAAGCTCACATTTTCATAAAGAATAATCTTAAACAACGCTTTTTCCAGTGCAAACTGTACATCTTTATCTTACAATTCCAAATGTTTCAACAATAGATGATGATTAAGGACTAGACAATTACTCTTCATCTTTCAATGATTTATGGCACAGTGAAAACCTTTTCTCCAGAGTTTGAGGTGCTAAAGAGGAGGAGTACATTTAAGTTGGCAGCTCTCTGCCTTCCTCCTTATTTACTAGCTACAGAATTTACTTCATTGCTTCCATCACACTAGAAAATAAGCTTATTGACTTTATAGCATGTTTGGTCCTTTCTGTGGACATATATATGGTTAAGTTCTCCAGCATTTATATAAGCATATGCAGAAAATGAAAATAAAGGACACACATTCCTCGAGTAGCTAAAACAGGAAGACAAAATGCAATGGCAGAACTCATCTTCCCATAATGGGCTTTAGTATTTATTTGCCTTTACCTGCACAATGTGCTGTGTGATTTCCAGGCATTGAAATAAGCACTTTGCTTGTCCCAAGAAGCTCAGTGTTTAATCAGGGGAAAATAAAGTCAGTAAGAAGAAGAAAAGCAGTAAATATTTGAGAATGTTGACAAAACTCTCTGCTCTTTTTTTCATGTGTATGTAATTTGAAGTTCATTGTTCTTTAAATTTTGAACATACTTGCAATATGCTTTGAAGTCACTGGCTTCAGGATTTTAGTAAAGTTCTATTCAGTATGAATAAATAAGTGGGGAAATTGAGTGGAGTTTTGTCTGTTTCTCTTGATATCGAGGTCAGTGAACATTCATCACTTACTTGAAAAGCACTAATATATCACCTCAAAATTCTAATTGAATAAAAACAGGAAACCAAAAAACAGAAATATGATAAGATTATTTAATCTACCCACCCTCTAAATGACTACCACCAAGCTGAGAGTATTTTAAAAATTACTGTTTATATCCTGTATATTTCCTCTTTTCCTACTTTGGCTCCTGTTGTTTCTTTTCACATGCCATTTCTAACTCAATAATCTCCCACAGTGGTTGTCATACTGAGGAAGGTAGTTAATAATAACTAAAATCATGCCTGCAGCTCTTAGGTTCCCTGTTAATAAGTTGGTATATGAGCTGGCTAAAACACCTTAGGCCAAAACTGTCAGACCTTCATCAATTTGAATTATACAAGACATCTCTCTAGCATTTGTGTGTGGACTGGCTGTTGAAGTAGCCAGGACAGTTCCATCCTGATTTTCTCTGACTTGGTGTTGTACTGCCTGTCACCTCAGTGTGTGGGAAGACTGGGGCAGAAAATATACACATGCACTGGCCTTGAAAATTCTCATCTGTTTAACACAGTTATCTGATAAAGGATAATAGTTTACATATGAGTTTGCAGTGGTGAGTAGCCAATCAAAAGGCAATGAATGAAAGAGATTTTACTGTGCTTAGTCCATGGGGTTAACCCAGAGGTTGGGAGTATCCTTCCCATTTTTCCTCTTTTCCTCCCATCCTTAAGGAAGCTGTTAATGCCTTTTGTGTGTTTCTGTTTGTTCCTTTGCCTTCTTGCCATACATGTGATGTTTTGCTTCCTCAGTTATTCCTAAAATTACAGTTCCTACACTGAATAAGAACTGACCACTTCTGTAACACCCTTCAGACCTCTGTTACCTTCTTGGGTGTGTGTGCTCAAGCCCTCTGTTCTCATTCTAGGCTTTCCTCTTGGGGACTTTTACAACACCTATTTCCCCCAAGGATCAGTCACTATCACAGGATGTTGTGTACATAAGGAACATCACCTTGCACAAGCTCCCAGGCTTCTTTTTGATTTTTTCCCTTCATAATGTGTTTTCCCCTTTTTTCCCTTATTTGTGTGTCCCAGCATCTTGAAGAGCTGTACCTGTCACTGGGCTTGAAGAACTGTTTCTGCTTTTATTCAGATTTTGGGAGTCATTAAAACAGCCTGAGGTGGACAAGAAGCCATTCAGATGTTGAGCTGTTCCCAGGGTGCTGGCAGAGCTGAAACAGCTGGCACGAGTTAACTGGTATCCATTTCTGCAGTATACCTCTCAGAAATAAAGTAACCATTCTGTGTTGTTTGGGAAACTGAAGATTTAGATTTTCCACAAAATTTCCCAGCCTATATGGAGGTTGTCAGGCAGATCTCCTAGGTAAGTCACTGAAATAGATTGTTATAGATACATACTCCTAGGTGATTTGTAATCAGTATATTCCTTTTATGCATATCTGGCATCAAGGATAGAAGTACAAAAATAAGATAATTCTTAAATTGTATTATATGGACTCATTATTATTATTATTATTATTACTACCAAAAAGATTTTGTACTGCTGTTTTTAAACCCTCTGTAATTCTATGATGCTTCTCCATTTAAATAATGTGCCAGCACAATAAACACACAAAATCATTATTTTGTGACATTAGTGAAGTCTACTTTTCAAGCACAATTTCAATAGGCAATTGAACAACAGTGCACTAAAACACATTAAAACCAGGTCATCTGCTTTGCATTTCTAACAATAAGCCCATACTTCCATGAAGGGTAATCTTAAACCACATTTTTTTCAGAGCAGCCAGTACATCTTTATCTTAAAATTCCAAATGTTTCAACAATAGAAGATTGTTAAGAACTAGACAATTATTTTTCAGCACCCATTGATTAATGACTTAGTCTATGACACACAGAGAAAGTGTAGAACAAAGGAGTGCATTATAATAATGCACAGGCATTAAACCATCTTCATTAATAGGGTCTTTTTGGATTCTGCTTAGCATGAAACAAAGTATGCCATAAAGAAAGTGAAGTATTAGCTTTAAATATCTCTTTAAATGCACTTGATAAAAATAAAGCCTACATTTGTGCCCTTAATCTTAAAAATATTTTGTTTTCTGGGATTCACACATTCTCCAAACTAGGTGAACTGCAGCAGGGTTTCTGAGCTATCAGCTGAGTTCAGTTCTTACAGGCCACATTCTTCATATTTCATATGTTACATAAGGGCATTGCAAAAAATTTTACTGTCATCCTTCCACTGCCAACTGGAGTTTTAAGGTACTGCTGAGAACTACTAACAGGAGCAAGACCTGAATATTTAAAATCAGTTAACCTGTTAAGATTTAGTAAGGCAAAACTGTTAAATGGCCCTGATAAGAAATAGAATAAACATAGTGAACCTACAGCTTTAACTATATAAAAGTATATAACTATATAACCTTTGTTAATGCTGTGTTTCAACTAGAACTCTGTAGGTGCTTTCAAGGTGCCATCCATGAGATGTTTTGGCTTTTATAAATATCTGTTTAACTCTGACACCATCCCTCCTCTCACTGATCTTGTCATGGCTGCTACCTGGAAAGCACATACCCACATCTTTGAGTGACTGGAACCTAAAACACGTCCACAGTGCTCTCCACTTTTTCACAGCTATTGGCACTTAGGACTTGTTTGTTTGTTTGTTTGTTTTCAAGCTTTTAGGTTAATTTTAAATAAAATTGTATTCTCTTTCCCCCATGCTATTTTGAGTCTGTGTTAGTAATCTACATCACACATAACTCAAAGGATGAGGCTAAAATATGAACTAGGCATAGACCATGTTCATAGCACTTGGAAAGGACAGAAGATGGATTATGAAGAGGTTGTTGGAGCTAAGTGAATAATTCACAGTGAATAATTAATTTGACAAACTTAGCCTCTTTGTGCGTACAGACGAGATAACAGTCTCTTTCATTCACTCCTTATTCAGATTTATTCAGTAAGTATCTTTTGAATAGGGCACAGTAGCTAAGGCATCTCATCATGGATCCAAAAGCACAAATTAAAATCTCTCCCTGGATTCATATTTTATTGAACTCCTCTGAAAACTGGACCTCCCCACCTGGGACAAGCAGGCAGGCAGGAGAATTGCTGTGGTGCTGCCCAAAAGCCCATCCATCCCAAACCATGGAAAACCTCACTTGTCTCCAAGCAGTTGATGTGAGGGTAGTGGGAAAACAGCCTGACAATAAAATTGCTGTTCAGGATGAGGCTGGCTTGAATGGAGGGAAGATCACAGTTCACCCTGGCTGTTTGAGTGCCAGGCTGATGGAAGAACATGGGTTTTTTTCCAAGTTTTTATAAAGTTTTTAATGTATTGACAGGCCTGAAAAGATGAAGTCCAGTTCACATGTGCTACCTCGACATTTTTTGCTGCACATATTTTCTGCACACACCTAGAGCATGCAAGACTTGTTAACTGGGATGCTGCTTTGGAGGAAAATCTATACTCTTGAGCTGAGAGTTTTGACATCCAACAAGAAGTGATGAATACTGGGAATCACCAGCTAAACCCATATATTATATTATATTATATTATATTATATTATATTATATTATTATATTATATATTATATTATATATATTATATTATATTATATTATATTATATTATATTATATTATATTATATTATATTATATTATATTATATTATATTATATTATATTATATTATATTATATTATATTATATTATATTATATTATATTATATTATATTATATTATATTATATCCCAGATATTAGGTGCCTAACAATGAAAAATGTAATTGATAATGACTATAAGTTTTTCCATTTGCATTCATGGACCCAGAAAGTTTTCAGCCCCAAAGACCTTATAAACAGACAAGAGAAGAGAAGTACAAGGAAAAAAAGTGAAATATATGAAACTATTATGTAGAAGTAATTGTGCCAGGCTAGCTTTAATTAATGAGACTTTTGGTCTTATTCATTGGCCTAAGAAACCTCTACACACAATTTATTTTTTTCTGATTTGGATTCTATTTGGTGTAATGTCACATACTGCATGTTATATCTAACAATGTTAATTACTGTTGGTTTTGTTTTCTACTCAGATGTAACAATGCTTTGATGAACTGCTTTTCTATTTAATTGCATTAATTTAAACGTGTGCATCTGATAAAATATTTACTGACAACTTATCTGGCAAGGACATACATGGTTCAATAAGCACAAATCACACTGTAGTTTGTACATATTTTATAACATTAATTTGTTGATCAATGTTTAACAGCTTTACACTAGAACCATTTCATCATACATTCTATTAATTTATCAACAAACATTCATATCTTCTAAATGGTATGCTGTAAAAAAGAAAGAATAATCCTCCTCATCTCTATTAGCATGTGACTGATAAAAATAAAATTAATGTTAATTAAATGTATTGATATCACAAAGCAATCATGATTTTGAACTGGCACATGAAAGAGAAAGTAGTTTTCTGCAAAAATTTAGAAAACACTTTCTTTGTACTATCAGAGATACCCCAAGTAAATTAATTCAGGAGAAACCCAGGGTCACAGGTATTACTTTTTCATCAATTGTTTTGATAAAAAAGAAAAAGCTTAAAGCAATAATTAAGTTTTGTTCAGGCTTCTAGGCTTTAATTTGGTTAACTTTATGTCACGTCAATGACAAACTCAATGATTTTGAGTACTTTAAGTAGTAATTTTAGGTTATCACTAGACAGCTCCCATCAGCTCTGGACACTGACCATCTTTTAAGCCTGGTGTCCTGCAAGTGCACACTAGAATTAACTCCAAACTGAACCTTTAGAGTCAAGGATTTGGAGGACACTCCACTGGATTCTGGGTCAGGGCTGGTGTTTCTGCTTTTCTCCTGGTACTCTGAGCCTTATGGCAACAGGAGCTCGTCCTCACTGCAGCACAACACTGGGACTTGGCAACAGCCACAGCATCAGATTTGGTGTTAGGAGTGAATCCCAAGGCTCACAGGTAACTTTGGAGTTTGGTTTCTGTCACAGCCACACCTGCATTGTTCTCACTACACAAATATTTCTGTTAGCTCGAGTCTCTTCCTTAGTCATCTCACTGGAACTTTTTTCTTCAGTGACAATTAGAGGGAGCTTAGAGGAAATATTTTCCTTCTCATAACAGGGGATGATTTTAAGAACTGACCAAAGCAATGTATGTTTAATTATTAATTAAATAATGAATGCCATAATTTACACAGAAAGAGACCACCTGGAAGACACATGCACAGAGATGGTTTACCCAAATCCTCCTCAACTTTGGTTTATTGGTTTGCTTACTTCAGAAGACAAATTAAGTTTTGATAAAGATTTTTCTCTTGCTGAACAGTTTTGTCATAATATTTTTGTACTGTACACATATTTTTATGATTTATTTTAATGGAAAATAATTCTATTAAAGTGTTTTCACATATATTCCTTGGGCATGAGAAGTGTAGCTACAAATACCTTTTAGTGGTTACTTTGAAGACTGAAATCCACTCTCAGAAAGTTGAATGTCTCCTACACCTAAGCAAGATATGGTCCAGAGAATATTTGTCTTTAACTTACGCAGTTCAGAGGAAATCTTGCTCAGCTTGTGCCTTGCCTTCCTTCCATACTGTCACCTGCTGGAAAAAAACAATGCTTTTATACTGAACTGCAACATTTGTCACCTCTTTGCAACATTACTGTTTGTAATTACAAGAGTAATCAAATAATGAGAGGTACACCAAGTCCTGATACAGTAATTTGGAGGTCTTGAAATTTCATGAAAAATCATCCTATTCTAAGATTGGGGTTTGAGTTAGGATTTTTTTTCCCTTTCATAAATTTACTCTATTTTCTTCTCTTTTTAAATCCCTAAAATCATAATTTATTTTCATTCATATGGTCTGTTGCTGAACACTGCTGGTCCCTTTCTCATCCAGTAGATTCTTCCCTTCCTTGGAGTATTTGCAGGGGACTGCCTACCACAGCACCTGTTTTGCAAAGAAAGAAAATATCCACTGCTGATTTGTTCCTCTCAGCCAGCCCAGATATCTGTGTGATTTCATTCATTAATGTAGAGATTAGTCCATTCATAGTGGGTGCTCTTTTCCAGAAGGTAATGGCAGTGCCTAGTAAAAATGGGTCATGATTTGTAGTGGATTCTGTGGCAACAGAACTAGATCCTGACTCTCAATTTGCCTTGTGGTTCTGTTCATTACAGATGAATAAATGTCCACAGCATGAAAACAACAATGAAATGGTCTGACTAAATTTCTGACATTTAGCCAAATTCTTGCTATCCCTTAATGCACTCACTGATGTCTATTCTTATCCTGAATAGCACTGGAATTTACAATCTGGTAGCAGCTGTTGAGGCCATTCCCATTCTAGCCTATAGCTCCATTGCATGTCTTCCCTCCTAAAATCCATCCATTTTTTCAGGCATCTCCTACATCTCTCTTTTAATTAATTAGCTTTTTTTGTCCTTGGTCTACAATTTTCCAAATGTGCAGTGCACAGAATCACACACACTACCTGAGCACTTGGCAGTGCTGAGCAGGTCAGAAGGATTGCTTTCTGAGCCAGTAGATGGTACTCCTGTTTAGATAGTTCAATACAGGATTTGTTAGTTTTGCAGAAGAGTGATGCTGCTGACAAACACAGGCTGATTGAGCCACAAGACTGCAAACACAACCCCAAAAAATGATCCTACAGTAGGTAAAAAAGATGACCTAGACAAGCTCATTGACATTTGTCATATTTTTCCCCTGTATTATGAATACACTTTCATTCATATATATGAACTGCAACTATATTCAGTATTAGATCTAATCTTGTTCATATCAAAGTTTTGCATTAAACCCTTATTGGCTTTAACATCAATGGGAATGGGTTTGTCAGTTCTGTTGATTATATAGAGGCACTCAGTTACACTTTTCTTTTTATAGTCCATTTGCAATGAACTATAGATGCATTCATAAAAGATAAGAAGACATCAGACTCAGTACTTTCAATGCCAAAAATATCAAGTTGATGCTCTTTCAACTAAGCAGAATGCTGTCAATAGAAATTAGCAGTGTAAAAAAATGTGCACCACAGGGAGATGCAATCACTGCTTTCACAGACAGATATCGTGGAACACTTTTTATTTTACATACCTTTGAAAATTAAGTAAATTAACTCAAAATGCCTTTTATGAATTTGTAAATATTATCTCACTGCTGTATACATGCTCCAAAGCATTTCTCTTTCTACTTGGATGTTCAGCTCTCTGGCAGGCTATATTAAGCTTCAATGCAATCTGAATCTTTGTGATTAAAAGGCTGATTTATCATTTTTTAAAAAGAATAATCATGCTGTCATAGGAGGACAGTGGATTGATTTGGAATTCCTTTCAATCACAAAGGAAATCCCTGCAAATAGTTAAAATAATTAGAAAAATTGCAAACTATTTACACATTTTTTAGCATTTTGTCTTTACACTAACACAATGATTTTTGACCTTAATAGCTTTCCCCAGCACAACAAGCTTTGAATTATTGTTCTCCTGCAACATAACAATTCCATTGCTCTGACCCTTGGTGTCTTGCAAAATACAATAGAACAATAATTGTCAATCCTTCCTATACAATGTGCTAGATTTGACAGAGGTCAGCATTAGCTACAAGACCTTTGGCTGATGCTCAAAGAGGTAATATCTCTTCTCCAGTTCAGTTGATAAAATGTTAAATAGAATCCATTTTTGCCATGCTTTTGTGGAGACAGAGATAAAAAGAGTTTTTACACTGTAACATGTTTTTTAATAGACAGAAAATAGATGACAGTATAGCTCAAAGTGCTTTGGTAAATATACTATTTAAATGTCAAAAGTTTTTATTCTTCTAAAGAGAAATGCCATAATTCTTCCTCCCAATTTGCAGTGTGATGAATCTAAGAAGGCTTTGCTGTGTGCAGAAAATAAAGGATTTTGTTGCAGATCTTACATGAGTAATACATGAAGGAAAAGACTGACTCATAGACATTTTGTGTCAGCATGTAATTTGTACAAAGCAAGGATATAATCTGACATGGAAATAAAATGTGTGGTAGATGCTCCTCTTTGGCACCATGGAGAAGCTGGTGGCAAGGTCAGCAGCTACAATGTCTAAGCTCCTCACATTGTAAGCAGTTGTTAGTTAAAATTTTGCTTTGGTCCTAGAGCCTGAGTCTTTTGTCTGTCATCTCTGAACATTCTGATGGAAAAAGCTTAAGAGAAAGAGACATTTATGGCATGCAGGAGTACTCCATATCTGTGGGGGAAATCAGACTTTGAGACCAGAAAGAAGAGCTGGCATATGAAAAGAAATGAAATATTTCTCATCATTCAATTTGATAACAGTATTCCTTTTGGTATGTTTCTAGACTGTGCACATAAAATTGCCTAATGTTGAAATAAACAGCAACAAAAAAAATCTCCTGTGATTACTTTAAGTGTATTCCCTAGTCTTTTACCATACAAAACATGAACCACACAAATCTTTTCTTCCCACTTCTGTTGCTTGATGCTGAATACTCTATTTTGAATATGCTGTCAGCTCAGATTCATAAAGGCTGGGGGGAGAAAAAGCACCATTTTTCAATCAAGAAGCTGTCTGTTAGAAAACAGCTATTTCACAAGACCATAATTTGACACTGAGCTACTGTGATCTCCATGAAAAATATAAAATCAGAATGTGCTTGAATTACAGAAATCCCAGTCTTTGCAAGATTTTCCTGCAGTGCATTTGAGAATTTTCTCTGTGCTGGGATGCTGCTGGTCCCAAGAGTTCACTGTTACACAGTGAAGGCATCACTTCTTCAGGGCAACAAATGTGAAAACAAGGGAGACAAGGTGGAAAACAACCACTTGGAAGACCTTTAATCTCTTGAGAAGCATTTGTATTATGCTTATTCCCACAGAAACTATGCTGCCATACTGGTGACTTTGCACACACAAGTGTAGTCAAGCACTAACTGTGCTGAGCCTATGTGGCACTTCAGAACTGTTTGCTTATCCCATCTCACCCCATGCCTGTCCCTGTCTGTCCTCATCCCCATTCTGATCCCTGTCCTTGTCCCTTCTCCCTTCATCTTTGTTTTCTGTAAACCCAACAGTGACTGAGGCTCTGTTGCTGATACAAAAGTGGTTCTACAGCAAGATAACAAAGGAGATAATCATCTAACTGCAACGTGATGGAGACAAAAGGTCTTTGCAATACTTACTGAAAAATGCTTGCTGGAGTTTAGATGTCTGTGTCCTTCCTTCCCTCCCTTGCCCAAAGTTGAGCTCACTTAACTCTACCTTGCAACAAACCTCCCATGCCTTCAGTGTGCTGACTGTGGTGTGCTTGGATTTTAAAGCTGGGACAGTTAAAACACTTTAATCATGAGGCTTCCTACCCCTAGCCTTAATCTGGTGGTCTCTGGATGTGAATTTTAAAAATTATTGTGAAAATATTAGCAATTTTGAATAGCATGTATGTTGTCCAGAAATTAAATGCTGGCGTATGAATAATGGGATAGAAGAGCAGAAGACTGGCCTCTCTGCCCTAAGGAAAGGATTTGTGTTTCAGAGATTCCTGATTCAAACAGGAGCAATCACCAGGACATTTTTCACAAGTGAGCTGGGATGCATGCAGAGTTATCCCTAAACAATCCAATTTCACTTGATAAAGGGAGATGTGGAGTATCCTTTAGCAGAAGCACATCAGGAGCCAGGAGTGGTAAGTAAGGGAGAAGGCAGTGAGAAAGGCAAGTAAGGGGAAAACTACCTGAAAATCTGCTGAATGTCCCTGGAGAGGAAAAAAAAAAAAAAAAAGCCTACCTTTTGACCGTTGGTTAAACATGTTGTATGGAAAGATGTAACAATGAGCACGAACATTTATTTTCAGACAGTGTGGGAGAGAGGTTTATGAAGCAAAGCAATCTGTAATCAGTCCTTTTTTTCTCCTTCCCACATTTCCAAAAGATTAGTCCAATGCCAAACCAGCTATCTATCCTGACTCTAAAAGAGGCACCTGGCAATTACTGCTCTGCAAAGGTGCAGGATTCTCTTTGTGGCTGTGTGTGAAAGAAGCAAAATACCCACTTTCATCTTTGCATCTGAGTGCATTTGTACTACACACGTACATGGGATTTTTCTACAAAGACAGAAAGGCAAGGTCTGTTTTTTCATCATACATTTAAAAGTGAACTCTCACTGCAGGCATGAGGTGAGCAGCTTGCTCTTGGCTTTATGCATTTATTTCTCAAAAACCCAAGTGCACTAAGAAAATATGCACATTTTATTACTAATTTTACTAGAGAGTGTACACTGATGGTTGTACACATATATTTGTCCATTTACCAGTACTATTGCTGGAAGGTAGGAAGAAGAAATTTGGAAGCAAAAAAAGTCTATTACCAGGAAAGGTAAAAATTTAGTGACACAATTTAGTAAAGTGTATGAAGCATGGCATTCAATGCTCAGGAAAACCCCAGATATTCAGGTCCTTATCTAAAGTATGTCCAAACTATCTGCACTTCTTGAGTCTGCAAAGCTGAACTGGAAATTGGACAAGACAGGCTTTTCTGGTATTGCCTGTTTCTGGCTTGGGCAGATAGCAGGTGATAGCATCTCTCTTTACACACTTCTGCAGAGCAGCAGCAGTCCAGGGCTAGCCAGGCAGCACAGTGATGTGCAGGAGAGATAATAAAGCCCAGGATTAACTATGGCAGGCCCTTGATTTTGCTCCCAGTGGAGGTCAAGTCCCACGTGCCCCTTTGTGTGAGGAGTGCAGCCAGCCTGAGCTCCCAAAATGTTTCCTTCCCACCCAGTGGTGAGGCATTGCAGGGTGCTGTGTGGTCTTTCTCAGTGCTGCCTCTGGACAAGATGGGCAATCCATTTGTGTCCTCAAAGATTTCTCCTACAGACACCAAATCCACCATCACTTGTGGGCTTAACTCCTGCAGCACCTTCATGTGTCAGGAAGTGTGGTCACCTGTCAAAACTGAGATTTCTGTGACATTTTGCTCACTGTTTGAGGATGCAAACCCCACTGTGAACTCTGCAGAGTTTGGAAAATACAGCCACTCTGGTTCACCTGGAAGCTGTCTGGTCTAATAAACCAGAAGAAAAAATAGACAAGGTTTGTTCATTCTATGGGGAGGAGGAAAATAGACAGGGTTTGTTCATTCTATGGGGGGGAGGGGGGGAAGTAAAAAAGAAAATTATCAAGATTTTTTTTTTGCCTTGAATTATTTACATTTGTAGGTAGGTTCATTTGCAAAACCCAAACTGATTCTAGATAACAATGAAAGCAAGCAGCCATACTGAGTGTTTAAAAACAAGGTTACAGAATAAATACCAATCCACCTTTGCAGTGCAGCAAGTGTTGTGTTCAGTATAGCTTTTACTTCGACCATAAAAATGTACATTTCAGGGCTAAGGTGAAGAAAAACATAAATAAAATTGCCTAGTATTATGAAGAAGGGGGAAGGGATGTATGGAGTGTTATTAAATAGCTGAAAGTATCGATCAGTGATGGTGAAATACCAGTGAACTGTGCAGAGCACTTTGAGTTACCTCTTTGTCTTTGATTAGGTTCAAATGTTAAACTTAATCTGTAAACCTTTAAATGGGATTCTGAGCCCAGAGTCTCAAAGACCTGAGGTTTCAGAAAACAACTGCTGAGTTTGATCCAAATGTCAGAACAAAATGCAGAGAAGGACTTCATATTGGATTTGGAAATGAAATTAAAAATCAATGAACATTTTTTAGACATTCTTCTCCCCCTGAATATTAATAAGCAGGTAAGAGGAATAGCAGCATCTGGAGAGTTGTCTGTATTAAGAATCTATGTGGTCAAAAGCTTTCTTCCAAGTTCTAAAAAACAAATTAATATATTACAAGTATTTTTTGAATGTAAAAATAAGAAAATTAGAGGATTTTATACTTTCTATGTGCGATTTTTTTTTGTTTCCTGAAACAAAAGGCTATTTTCTTCTGTGTTTCTTTGAGGGGAAAGCATGTTTTTTTTTAAAAAGAAAACAGAGGAGTTTCACCCTGTTTCTTACAGGACACTCTCCGCTGCTCCGCGTGGTTTCAAGGACAGCCTTGTTTTAACGACAGCCTTCCTAATTCTCAAGTAAATTGAGTTTTCACTGTTTTCTTGGTCCACTTGGGAGGTGGGCACTGACACTCGGGATCAGCTGCTGGCGGCGAGGGCTGCATTGTAATGCAGAACAAATGAGGGCTGGATCCGCGCCCTCCTCGCGTTCAGCCGCCACTGCTGCCACTTACAATTACAAAGGACAAGAGCAGGAGACACTCCAGCAGCGGGGAAGCGTGACCTGCGAGCCGCAGCTCATTTCGCACTGCACTTATTCAATACAGCGCTGCCCTATAATTTCCTATAGCATTGTTATCTGTTCGCCGGCTACACACTCACACCTTCATTATGTCCCCGGCTGCCGGCGCCGGCTGCTTGTCACATCTATCGATTGCACTCGGGCTGCAATTTGCATGGATCGCTCCAAAGTGTCCTGAGCCGGACCGACAGCATGCCCGGGACCGGCACCCAGGGACTGACACCCATCCCTGCCAGGGACTGACACCCATCCCTGCTGTCCTTAGCCGGACCGACAGCACGCCTGGGACCGACACCCATCCCTGCCAGGGGCCGAGCCCGCACACAGGGACCGGCACCTCGCACAGGGGCTGACGCCACTCGCAGGGATCGGTGTCCCTCACAGAGCGCTGCTCCTGTCCAGGCTGGTGCCCCGGCTGAAGGGTGACACCTCTCTGCTGATGTTCCTGCTGGGCAGCGATGCTCCTGATAGGCACTGATGCTCCTTTTAGGCATTGATGCTTCTTGGAGGGAGTGGTACCCCTGCCAGGACTCTGCCAGGACTTTGTTGCTTGGGCTCATGGCACTGTGCCTGGGTTCATGGCACTGTGATTGTGCTCATGGCACTGTGCCTGGGTTCATGGCACTGTGATTGTGCTCATGGCACTGTGATTGTGCTCATGGCACTGTGACTGGGTTCATGGCACTGTGCTTGGGTTCATGGCACTGTGGTTGTGTTCATGGCACTGTGCTTAGTTTCATGGCACTGTGCTTGGTTTCATGGCACTGTGGTTGTGTTCATGGCACTGTGCCTGGGTTCATGGCACTGTGACTGGGTTCATGGCACTGTGGCTGTGTTCATGGCACTGTGGTTGTGTTCATGGCACTGTGCCTGGGTTCATGGCACTGTGACTGGGTTCATGGCACTGTGGCTGTGTTCATGGCACTGTGCTTGGGTTCATGGCACTGTGGGTGGGCTTGTGGCACTGTGCTTGGGTTCATGGCACTGTGATTGCCTCATGGACAGTCCCAAGTAACTGAATACCCAAATCCCTCTGCCAACAACTTGACATAAATTTCCACAATTATTAGGTGGGTGTTTTATCACAGAGGTTTGAGGAAAGACTGAGATACAGGGAAAAAAGGGGGAAATTGTATTAGATGAATGTCAGCGTTGTCTGTACTGCACTAGATTTCCTATTTCCCTTGTCAGAATGAATGAGACTGTCAGAGGGTGCAAGCATGTCTCTGAGTCTGAGAGTGTCCCCCACCACCACAAGCTGATGTGTCAGCAGTCACAGTGGGCACATGCAAGGCAGAGAACATCCCACAGCTGGGGGTTGTGAACTTGTCCTGTAATTGGGATGCTGTGCTCTGACCACATCTGTAGACATGCAAACCTGACTGAGATGTCAGTATTTTGCTGGGGCTAATGAGATACAATATCTAATCCCATTTGTGTTTAAGCCAGTAGGATAGGTCTGCTGTCTTTGGCTGGAGGTAGGACTGGATCTGATATCAGAAGTAGCTGAAGATCTCTGTCTAAAAACTGTTTAAGTGGTTGCACAAGCAAAAGACAACAAGGTGATCAGATGGGACTAAGAAAAGCACTAATTGCCATGTTCCAGGAGGAATATAAATAGCCTCTTGAAAGGTTTGGTGAATCATTTGCCCTTTCTCTTCTGCACCTTTGTGTTTCAGGGGGAGGTTTTGTGAGATTTTGGCTGTGGAAGGAAGGAATCCAAGCTCCCTGAATGGTGGTAGCTCAGCAGGATAACAAAATCCTCACATTACTGCAGAGCAGGCAACTACGCAAACCTTTTCAAATCCTCTCCACAAGTAGAGTGCAGATAAAAGCAGGCAGCAAAATGTTTCTGAAATTATCTGTGATGGAGTAAAATCATGCATCATTTCATGAGGGATGCTGAATCAATGCTTATTACTTACAAGTAAGGTGGTTAAATCTTTCAATGGGTATGGGAAGAAAAGAAAGGGAAGGGAGTGTCTGAGATGAGCACAGTAAATTGCACCATGAATTTAAAATAAATCCATCCTAATTATTCTTATTTTAAGTTGTAACATATATATTCCTGATCATTCTCTATCCCTTCCATTCACTTTATAACATTATTTATTGGACTGATCCATTTGCTTCATTTTATCTTCTTCTTTTCTCTTGCTATCACACACAGCATTTTAAAGAAACCACACCAGTGCATATGAAAGTCACAGCTTGTAGGAAAACAATCTAATCCCATTAAAATATTTGTAAATGAGAATTTTGTCTTTGTTTTCTTTGGTGAGAAAAATCAAGTACCCATTCCTAAACAACAGGAATTATCACAGCTATTTTTGAGAATTAGTTCTGAAAAAAGGCAATCGTGCCTCAGCTTGGTGTTAATGATTTAAAAGTTTCAACATTAACACATAACAACTCTCAGTTCAGAAATTTTCATTATCTTTGGTAATGCAAAGCATTATAATTTTATTTATTATTGCATCAAAATAGATGATATTAAACTACAGCTTTCTACACACAGCTGAGTCTGGAATTGCTGTTATGGTTGGATTTTTTGGTGAAGTACTGTACTTCTATTTCCAGTTGGAAGGTTGTGAGAATCATAATACACCCAGACATTTACCTTTCACCATTCCTGCAGTAAAGAACACAGTGTCACTTTAAAAATTTACAGCTGAGGTCAAGGCCACAGGAATCAAACAAGCCCACACAGGCAGGGGTTGGTGAGGAGAGGTCACCCATGTGTCAGTGGCACTGCAAAGTGCAGGTGGAGGAGGCTGGGCAAGCTGCTCACCTCTGTTTTGAGACCCACACAGACAATGTTGTACCTGGTGGCCTGAATTTTGATAGTGACTAATATTTGTCTTTTTAAAAGGAATACAAAAATAGCTAACTTGTGACACGATTGGAAAATGTGCTGTAGTGTGTGTGGGCTTCTCTGACAACAGCAGAGTTCAGTCTGATACAAATCAGGGCAGCACTGCAATCTTTCTCCATGGGCAGAGTCACTTCCACTGATGAAGGGAGAAAAAGGAAGAATACTGCTAAAACTTCCTAAAGACCTGATGGGCCATGTTTTCTATCCAAATTGTCCTCTGAGCTCAAGGAAACTGCACTCCCAGCCTTCTATCTCAGAATGATTAAGGAGGCATCCTGTATAACAAACATCACTCTAAATTATGATTTTTCAATATTTTTAGTTTTTCCCAGAATTTTTATATGACTTGTTTAAATCCAAGAACAATGGTGAAGATAAAAAAGCAAGAAAGCTTTCTTGTGCTATTTCAGTATTTGCTGAAATAATAATTCAGTGTCATATGTGATGATGTAGTAAGTCAGCAAATGTGAAATATCTCTAGGGAGCTCTTTGTTCTGCTATTTTTTTTCCTATCCAGTGCTTCACATTGTCAACAGAAAAACATAAAATAAATTTCCAGATTCTAAATAAGGCATCCTACATATGATCCTAATACTTTTTTTCTGGGAAAAAAAAACCAACAAAGAAACAGTCAAGCATTGATGTATAATTTTCTTTAACTGTTTCCCTTTTGATAAAGATGTAACAGGAATAGAATATTTGAAAAGGATGTTTATTAAACTGATTCTATACATGGAAAAGTATATTCTAAACCCTGGGATTCAGGAGAATACTTTCTACTTTATATTAGTGTTATTTCAATCTTACTCTCCTTTGTCCCACTAAAAAAAAGCTAGGGAGGAAAAAGCCACAGCAATAACATTTTACCTATTTTTTTTTTACTAGAAGGTTTACTTTTCCCAATTTTGTCTAGTTTTAGGGTTCAGAGAAACACCGAAAAATCCCACATTGCCATAGCTTCACTCAGTGAAGCTATCCCATTTGCTTGTGTTTAAATAAGAGAGCTGTTTCCAAAATAAAGCTGATGCTACCACCTGAAGGCCTGTCTATCTCCAGTTGTGTGTCAAGGAGTACAGGTGACAAGACTCTTCACCTAGGTCTTCACCTGAGTCAAATGTAAAGACTGAGTGGAACAACCCAGGCTTAGGTCTCCAGGTTTATGGTTAAACAACAGATTTAAAACTGCATTCCCATTGAATCTTTCCCTACCACTAAGCTTGGCAGAGTTCATATCTGCAAATTTTATTCCAAAACTGTCCAGCAGTAAAGAGAAGCTCATTATTTTAAAATAACGCTTGTCAGTTTGGTTAAGGTTTTATTTGATACAGCACTTGTGTTTTAAGGCTTCAGTGGCTGCCTGTCATTGTCATCCTGTAAAACTGATCTTTACTGCTATGACACACAGAAATTAATGCCTGCATGTAGATTCAGTGTGCAAAACTCAGGGAAGAAGGATTTGGACAGGGGGCAGAGAGAAATCTGAAGGGCTCCATAGTTACCACTAATTAACATGGTAAGTGCAGAGTCACCAAGCCACTCTGGAGGAAATTATGTACAATGACTTTATCTATTGCTTATCTACAGGAAGGGTTCAGGATTCACCACTGAGATAGACACATTGGGCTTTAAAAGGCTTAACCAAGATCTTAAAATAATGTCTTTGACTTGCATCTGTATGTTAGGCTTGGACTGAAAGTTTTGGTCATATGAATCATCCAGAGATATCAGGTGGTTTTTTGGGACTTCTAGGGTAAGGGAGAAATATAGATTAATTCCTGTTCTGTGTTTCTTGATACCCCTGCTTCTCCTCATGCATGTTTTGGATCTGCCATTTGTGTTTGCTGTTGCTCAAGTTTTCCTGAGCTATGGACATCATTCTGCTCCAGGAACTCAGTTGTTGTAGAAGACTTACATGCAACCACCTCTAGGTATCTCTCTTTCCTGCAGATAGATTCTTCAGCACCTCTACTTTTATGATGCCTATCTGAGGACAATGAAGAAAAATCAGTTGTAGTGAAGAAGAGAAATAAAATTAAGGGGAAATTGATGTGGGAGGTAGAGGATAAACCTGTATATTGACTGCACTGCATTCTACCTTTCCCTCTCTCAACATAAGTGAAGGAGTTTATTTTTTAATTCAGTAACTGCTATTGTTTTTACAGTGATGCTGGTAGGTATTTATTTAGATCTGTGATGGCAATCACAACTACATGACATTTCCTTCTCCACATTATAATATCAAGATACCTCAAGCAAGAGTTGGGGGTCCATATTTGTAGGAGCTGCACGCAGACACAAGACAAAGACAATATTTACCTCAATAGTTTGCTGACAACAACAAAGAAACAAAACTTCCAGGCAGCAATATGGCTTGCTGCCATCTTGACCAAGTTCTTAGGTAACCTACCTAAGGTCAGGCCCCAGGAAAACCATTGTATCAGATGGTTTATAAGAGGGATATACAAGGATAAATAATATTTTTTATGATCTTCACTATAAATTTTATAAGTTAGTTCTTTCAAAGAATATTTTCTTTATTTTCTCAATGCCCTTACATTGATGTCTGTTGTAGGGTGCTCAGTAGGGGCTGTAGGGCCTTACAAATCTCAGAAATTTGTAGCTGACTGTTGCTACTGCTGGCCAGCTGTTGGAAAACATATGCCTGTACAGCAGCCTTCTTGTATTTCCATACACTTTTTTGCATTTACATTCTGAACTGTTGTGTTCAGCTTTGCAGTGATTATATATTATATAAACCAGAAAGCCTTTTGAAAAGTATGTTTAAAAATAAGTTTACAGAAAATTGCAGTGAAACTCCTTTTGTAAAGTGATTGGATATCACAGAAACTTGATGAATCTGGAAGGGGATTAACCTGTTAGCCAGAGGTTAATGCAATTCAATACACTTTTCCTTTACTGACTATTATTACACCTTATCCTCAGCCACTGTCCCTAACAAGGTCAGTGACTGCTGCAGGAAGTCTCCAGGAAAAGACTGTAACACTAAACATATGTCAGCCTGCAAATGTAAACTTCAGTCAAATTATACTTCCATAATAACTTCTTTAAACTGTAGCACATTACATTACTGAAATAATAGCAATGGCTATGCTGTAGCATTTTTCAGTACTGCCTTAATTCTCTACAAGGCAGCTACCACAAGATTACTCTATAAAACATTTTTAGAGTCCCAGAGAAGTTGGTTAAGGTTTCTCATGACACAGGCTTGCAGCATTCATTTTGGAAGACGGTAGCCTTTCATCAAAAATTCTGCAAGTCTTTGTAATCCACATGGCTGCTATGGGGAGAATTTATTCATCATTTAATTTTTGGAAGTTTTCCAAACTGAAAAGATTAGGGTGAAAAATATATTGTGTGCAAGCAGCCCATGGTCATTTTAGCTTTCCTTAATCCCCTGACATAAGTATTTGCATGTGTATTTTACTGATGAAAAAGCTGTCAGCACAGAGAAATGAACTGTTTTGGGCAATTCTCAGGTGCCCAATTTCCTCACCAAGGGCTGATGAGGTGCCCCTCTCCTCTGTCCCAGGGTGTTCTGCACAGCCACACTGCAGCATGGGTGGCTTTCCCCCAGCAGACTGTTTATTTTAAAGGTTTTATTCAAAGGATGTAGAAGACAAAAATGTGTTTTCAGTAATTCAATATCAGAGAATTACTATTTTAAAAGAATAACAGTAATAAGAATTATAATAAATTAATAATAATAAATTACTGGTAATAAAAATTATTTATCATCTGTTTCAACTTGATGCTTTTCCAAGTGGTTGAAAAAAGTGGTTAGGGATACTGGGCACAGAAAAACCTGTACAATGGGAACCTTACAAAGGCCTGTGAACAAATTAATCTCACATAAACAAACTGTCTATGACCAGTCTGGGCTGGAATTGAAACATCTGACGACAGAAGGAGGTTTTAGACATCTCTGCTTTTTGAACTACATTTTGGTTCAGTTTATTACAAACACAGGAAAGACTATTAAAACTGTTTCTTGTGATGAGCTGTTTCTTTACTCCCCTCAAGAGACAGAGCTGCTGAATTATGTTCAAGTATGCCCATACAAACATATTTCAGAAAGTTTTGTTTTCTCTCCAATGACTGCTGCTGGTTCGTGTGGCATCTACAGGCTTACTAATTACAATGATTTGCAGTCTTTGGCATCTAGGTATTTTCCCCATTAAAGAGACTATTGTCTAAGCAGCTTTGAAATGTTTACCTTATGCTCATCAGGGAGTTGGATGTTGCTGTTGTTGGCATATTGCACTAAACCCTCATCAGACTTGACATGGGGTCTTGGAGAAATGAGGGGAATAGGGGAAGCTTCTCCTGTGGGAGATGAAATTTGGCTTCTGTGACATTCTCATAGCAGAGAACACCAGATCCCTTCAGTTCTGTTGCAGTTTAGTGAGGGCACTTTTATCAGTGCCTTAACCTCCAGCTATGCAACACCACAGTGTTACCCAGCCTGGGAGATTTCATGTGCAAGAATATGCAAAGCAGACAGGAGGACCTGTCTGCAGTGAGGTATTTTTCTGACAAACTTCATACGCTGAATATGGATCCCTACCCTCATTGCTTCATCACCACCCTGTGATGTTTGGCCCCAAAGCTAAAGTGGTTTTTTGCTGCAAATAGCCACACTGACAGCTCTTTGTAAGTAGGGCAAGAGTGGATTAGTGCAGGCATTTTGCAGCAGAAGGCTCTGGAGTCTCACCTGCACAGCCACACGATTGCGTTCATGTCCTGCTTTAACGCCCTTCAGCATCTTTTATCTTCCAAACTCTAAGGGATTTTTTTTTTCCTCTACCTACACAGGCAAGAGGAAGCAAAATCAAACAAAAATGGGATGGAGAGGAGGGAAGAAAAATAGATGGTGGCTATTGCATCCCTGTCCCCTCTCAGGAGCCTACGGGGCGTGTCTGCTCCCAAGCAGTAAATTGCAAAAATCTCTACCATGGCCTGCTGCTTGCAGTACCCATAGCTCCTTAGGAAAGGGACAGTGCAGCTGCAAACTGTGGAATAAGGCAGCCAGATGGCCTCTTGTTCAAGGGTTTGTGCATATTCTGGGAAGTGCAGAGTCTGGAGCTTGCCTCTCCCACTTGCTGTTCAGCAGGACCCCTTTGCTCTGAGAGGAGCACCCCCTACAAATGCTGCAACATTTGTGCAGGGCACTCCCTGAGACACCTCAACATCATTTTACTTATTTTCATTTCTGTATGTTCAATAGAGCATTTAAATTGTTTCACCTGACATTTTTGTACTACCATGTCACTGAAAAATCAAGCTACTCTAAATTTTAAAAAACAGAGATATCAAAAAAGTTGATCTCATATTTATTCTACTCCATCTAAATATGGTTGTACAGAAAAAGTACTGGCCACCCATAATACACATGGACTTTGTATTCAGATTTTTTAACTTTCTCAAAGATTTTTTTCTCTAAAGTTGCTCATCAGAAGTCCTTAGCTGAAATAAGGGTGGATTGCTTTTCCCCTTCATCCATTTTAATTTTTTTCCTTTTCTGTTGATTACTAACTTTACACTATATTTCTTAGGCACAGAAATTTAAATGGCAATGTATAATTAAGGTGTGCAACCTGGCATCCAGTTTCACACACTCTTTCCCTGTCATACTCTCATAGTCACCATCAGTCTTCCAGTTAATAAACTATTTGGACTGCCCTTCAGCTCTCCTCTTTTGAGAGAACCTGAGTGAAGTGAATTGTCACAAATCCTGCAAAGCTTGGACTTCTTGCTTGGGTACCTCAAGCAGTGAGAGAGACCTGTCTATCTCACAAGAACAGGACAGAGGTTTTTGATGTACTGGCTGGGATCAGTAGTTGCAGTGGGTTCACGAGAGGAGTCACAGCTCCCAGACAGCACAGGGAAGAGGCACCCACATCAGGACTTACACCTTAAACTCTCCTATCTGGCTGACTCATCCAGGCCTGAATAGGTGACTGTGCATTGGTATGATGTGCATTTCTTCACAGGCTGTAAGTCAAGGTGTGTGAAGTTATGCCTTTAAAGCAGCCTGAATTACTTCAGTTTGAAGGTAATAAAGAACAGTTTGAATTACTTCAGTCTGAGGGTAATAATCATAACCACCACAGGTTGTTGGCCCATGGAGATGTAAAAATCCTAAGGTGCTTTACTCAACAAAAAGGAGCATGGACACCACTAACCATTGCTACTGGGGCACTGAAGAACAGCCATAACTTCTGTGGGATGATAAAACTGTCAAGTGCATTGGATGAAGGTAGACATAAGCACATAACTGAGACAGATGGTGTTATTTTATAATTTAGCTTTTTCCCACCTCATTGATACTGGTTTTGTGCTTCCTAGTTTGAGTTTATGTCACTTTACCAAAGTGCTTGAAAACATGTCCATGGTTTTCTGAGCAGAAAGACAGACTCCATTGAGTGGGTCTGGTAATCTTGCATTCAAGTTTAAAAGGGCTGTTGAAACAGGGCACTTCACTGGGTGGAGAAGTCAACTCCTTCCATTGCCAGGAACAAGAAGAATAGGCACATTTAAGGAATTTTACTCATTTTGCAGCCAGACAGTATAAAACAACTACTGCCTTTTCAAACCTTCTTTCATCAGCATGACTTCAGCTGTCTTCATGCCTTCTCCAGTATAGATCCATCACTGCTAATGTTGCCTTGCTGATACTTTCTTAGAACTGTGCCTAGAAATGAAAAGCAGTTCATGAATCTGTTAGCACTGAATAACAGTTTCTGAGAATTGGTGGGTTTTCAGGTTGGTTTGTTAGGATGACTTCTCTAGGGTCTGGCATTGTCAGTCTGTCTTCTTAACATGTTAGATTCCAGTCATTTTGAGAATATGTTAACAAAATATTATCAGAAATAAAGCTTTCAGAAAATTTAATAAGCTGAACTTGAAGCCACTCCTAAAAATTAATTAATGTCCCAGGATGCTAATTTTCCTTTCAATTGGATCTGGCTTCTCTTTTAGATCCATAATGGAGAGAACACAGATTTGTACTGAAGTACAGAGGATGCTTTTCTAAATCTGGCTTCTAAACAAAGTGACTTAAATTCCAGACTGGTCAGAACTTTGATGTACAGTTGAACATGACATTGTGTTTTGCTGCAGCAGTTACTACTTCACATACAACTACAAGTTCTTGCCACACTAATAGATGAGAGCCAACTGTGGTCAGAACAACAGAAATCAGAAAGAAAAGGGGAGAAAGGTTAAAGGCTGAAGCTGAAAATAAAAAATACTGATTGCCTCTCTTGTCCTGCAGACAAGTTTTTTATCCCTGAAATAGACAGAAGCACTTTAAAGAGATGTTTACTTAAGCTATGTAGCAGGTGGGTAATGTGTATATTGTAAAAAAACTCTGCCAGTAACCTGTAAAAACTAGGCAAGTCAGAACCTACTTTCATGCAGAGCTTCCTGAACTATATCTGACATTCAAGCAATGCAGGTCTGGACTCCCAGGCTCCCTTACTTTAGGTGCAGAGATGGGAGGGCAGTTTCCCCCTGAGCTTTGTGCTGTGCCACATAGCAGAAAGGGAGGGTACAGAGGGCCTTCTCACCACATGCAACCTGCTTCATGCAGCACACAGGGTCCAAGAGGTGACATCACCTCGGCACACCTGAGTTCTCCATATCCTGGTTTAATGAGCACCTTTAGAGACTTTTATGGAAGCGGTTTTGTTCATTTAATTTGAAAATCTGTAATGTGTAGCTCTGCCTTATCCAAAAATTACAGAGGCCTGTATACGAGCCAAACACAGAGGGTTTCTATTAGCTGGGAGGGTTGCAGTGGAAGTGGTTAGCAGCAGGAGCCAGGTAACCTACATTCCAACTAGAGGAAGTTTTAGATTTAAAGGAGTTCTGATAAACAAGGGTTTGCTGTGCTCCTTCAGCCAACTGCAAATGCAGTAGGCACTAATGATGACATTCATTATTTAACATATTTTTTCTTGATATTCTTCCATTTTGCAGTCACCACCTGAGTTTCCAGATACATGTTTTCAAATGAAATAATACATAAGGACAATAGAGCATAGAAGCAGTAGGTCTCTCTTAACTTAAAGCAGTATCTTGTCTGTTGTGTACCCTGGCTTTTTGTAACGAACACGCAATGCTTTGTAGTCAAGCTTTTCAGAGGATTGCTGTTGTCATCTTTCCTCTCTGTAAAAGCCCCTCTGTTCCCGACACTTTAATTGCACAGTTGCCTAAATGAGGCACTGCAGAGTGTTAATGTGTGAGTCTGAGCGACAACACACTCCTCTTTTCACAAAGCTTTTGCCCTTGATCGTGAATGTAACAGAGCACGTACCTTAAAAATAACTGGAGATTCAAGGGGAATCGCTACACTTATCCTCTTGCATAAGGTTTGTTGACATAGGGATCCTTCAACAGTAACTCATATTCTTTTACTGGGAATAATAAGCATCGCAATTAGTGAACTAGTTAATAACTGCGTGGTTGAGGAGGACAGCAGAGGCATTTCTGTATATGTGGAAGCGGAATGTTCAGTGTCCACATGGTCTAAAGCAGACAAAAAAAAAAAAAAAAAAAAAAAAAAAGAAAGAAAAGGCTTGAAATCCTCCCTGCTCCCTGCAGCCTGCCTTCTTGCGAGCTGCCCCTCCGGCTTCTCCGAGACGAGGCGCAGGATGTTTTTAATCCCCACGGGGCCGTTCTCCCTCGCTCCCTCCCGGGAGCCGGGCACGGGCGGCAGCCCCGGGGGAGCGGAGTTTGGGGGCGAGGGCTGGCGGAGCTGATGTCAGCGCCGGGCGGCGGGAGCGATTGGGCTGCGGGAGACTTTGCAGCAGCAAATCCGCCCCCCTCGCCCCCCCCACCCCCGCACCGTCGGCTTCAAAGCGGCCGGTGCCCAGCAACTCGCAGAGGTGCAAAAAGTGGGCGCGGGGCCGGCAGAGCCGCGGCGGCGCCCCCGGGCATCGCCCCGGCCGGGCCGGCACGTCGGGGCTGAGGCGCGACCCCAGAGCGGCGGCAGCGGCGAGCGGAGCCGGGCACGGCCCCGGCACAGCCCCGCCGGCCCGACCCACCGCCCTATAAAAGCCGCCTTCAGCGCGAGGAGAAACTCCGCGGGAGGAGAACACGTCGGCGCGGTGCTGCTCGCTGAGGTACCGGCATGACATCCGTCCTGGGCAGCGGCAGGGCGTCGGGAGGGCCGAGCGGGCAGCTGAGATGCAAGTCCAAGAGAAGGAGGAGGAGGAGATCAAAGAGGAAAGGTAAGGGAGATGTAATTTTCTTGTTGATTTCTTTTCCCGCTCTGTCCGCCGCCTGCCACCTGCACAGCAGCGGCTGCTCGCAGCTCCATTGTCAGCGCCCGGCGCTCGCCGGCAGCAGCTCCGCGCTGCCCCGACGGCCGGGCCGGGCCGGGCGGTGCCGTGCTCGGGCCCGCCGGGCCGGCAGCGGCGCGGCTGATCCCCGCGGCCGGGCACAGCTCGCTGCCCTCCCTGCGCTGTGCCGGGCCGGGGCTGAGCCCGCGGGGGGCTCGGCAGGCGCCGTCCGGGGCAGCGCGGTGCAGCGGGGCCGTCCCGGGGCTCGACAGCCGCGGCCTGCCCCGCCCGGCCCGATGTCCGCTGCCCGCCCGGCCCCGGTGCCGCTGCCCGGGCAGAGCGCGGCGCGGAGCCCCCCGGGCTGTCGCACCCTCCGAACTGCCGCTCCTCTCCTTTCCCAGACCAGGTCCGCCAAGTTTGTGCGTTTCGGTGCTGTTCCGCGTCCGTAAGCGAGCCCTGGTTAGGAAGGCGCTGATTGCCGTAAGCAGGGAAAGTGAAGCTACAGGATGTCACTGCGAACAGGGAATATGCCCTAGATAACAGCTCTTCGCAAGGCTGTCTTTCTCCTGTAGAGCGGATGACACTGATTTTTGATGTTTTGCCTGAAAAGATGAAGTTAACCGGCTGTGAGCACTTTAAAGTGAAATAAACTGATACGAGGAGCAGAGTGCCAGGGATGCCCAGCTGCAAGGCATTGAACTGTAGAGATGTGAAGTCCGAGTGTTTATCCAAGCAGTAAATATAATCTAACATGTAATT
Organism: Erithacus rubecula; assembly: GCF_903797595.1. Taxonomy (NCBI): domain Eukaryota; kingdom Metazoa; phylum Chordata; class Aves; order Passeriformes; family Muscicapidae; genus Erithacus; species Erithacus rubecula. The sequence continues at coordinate 10,382,388 of NC_136689.1, read as the reverse complement.
ATGATCTCTATGTGGTACTCACACAAGTTTTAGTCAGCTAGCACTCAGGCTGATGTTCTGCATGCTCTGTTTCTCCTTCAGATTCTAGAAAACCTAATTTATAGGTGTCGTTAGCTAAGTGTCTCTTAATTATTGATTATGTTTAAGTCGGTAAGTGCGGTATTTAATAACTTTTTAGAAAGGTGTCAAAGCAGTTCTTGTATAGTAGCTGGTAAAAACGGGCCAAATGCAAGGCTGTGTCATTTGATTGTCACTATTTTTGCTTTCATCTGTTAACTCTCTGTATTCAAAATCGTAGTAACAAATAGTGACCTGCACACAAGTAGAAACAGACAGACATGCAGATATATCAGGACTTCGAGTAGGTGTGCAACTCCAGCTTGTTACTCTGGGTTTTCAGCATGTTATAACACCCGGTGAGACAGGCTGCCTTTTACTTGGCATTACAGAATGAATTTTAAAACTCTCAGAAAGAAGTGCTTGCATACTCAGTTCCCTTTAAATTTCCCTGTAATCAAGTTGTACTCTGCGGACTTTATGCTGATTTATTCTAGCAAAACTACTTTTCTGCAGAATTGCAAACTTAGCCTAGCTTTAGCGACCTGTATTTGGCCAGGAGGAAAGAGTAAACCACTAATCTATGCAGTGGAGGAAGGATACTTAATGTTGTTTTTAAGAGCAGATGAAAGTTAAGGTCTTTCAATAAGAGTTTTCTGATGCATCCTTTTTTGCTTTGTTTTGCCAAAACAAGGGGGAAGTTGAATGTCTGGGGGGGAAAAAAAAGGCTCGAAAACTTGCTCAACAGTAACTTGGTAGCTGACAGCTATTTGCAGAATGCACAGCTGGAGGTGGATTGCATTCTAGAAAGTGCTTAACTGACCAACATCAACAGAATGTGCACTTGAAGTGTTCATTTTTTATTCTTCTGAATGTGCTATTTGTAACCACTTTTCAAATAATATAGTTGGTTAATGTACTAATTACAGACTTGTGTTCATATGATTTTGTTTTTCCTTTCTTTGTAATCACATTCTTAAAAATACACATTCCTATGAAATAGTGCTGGCCAAAAAATTCCTGTAACTTAAGGCATGCCCTCTATAAAACCTGTTGGATTTTGCTATTATGCTATTTTATTTAGTGCTCATCTTTTTTTCTTTTATTTTCACGGTATCTCACAAGGAGATGTTGCTTAACAAACAGACTATTCAGGAAACTAATAAAGAAAATGTTTCTTAGGCTATTCAATTACTATTTTTAACGAGAATTGTGGGTTCCATTACTTTGCAGGTTTGATCTGTTTAATAGATTGTGAGTCTTTGCAGAGAGTTAGACCAAAGACACTTGCTTTTAACTATTCTCCAGCACATCTCTTGTTTATAGCAGGATTGTTTTTAGTAGCTGCTTTAAACTATGTAATCAGACACGTATGTTTACATATCCATGCACAGTGATGAACATGAGTAGGCAAAGAAATTCACCATAGTCTTAAATTGAGTATTAGACAGAAAGTGAGGAAATTAATTTATCTGTCACACCCTTCAGACCTTAAGGAAATGGACTCAACAAATTATTTATTCAGCTTACTATGTTTAATTACACACGTTACATATGAACTGTGCTTAAAACCAGGTTGAGACATTGCTTAATAGAATATCTAGGAATGTGCAGCAGTAGAAACAATTATTATTCTCTATTTAACAGTTTTGCTTCTCCCTTCTGTTTTACTTTCTAAGTTTTCAGTTGTCTTTTTGCTCTGGTTAGTGTGAATTATAAATTTGTGTGTGGGTATATCACTTGACTCCATTTCTTTTATACCTGGATGCTCTGTTTTAGGAGTTGCCTGGTGGCAGAAAGCAAGTCCAAGCAAGGAAAACAGAGAGAATTCTCTGAATAGCTGAATTTCCTTGTGCATTTGGCCTAAAAAAAAAATTATATATATAACACATCCAGTAAGAGTCAAAGAGAGAGTATCCATACATGCAAATCATACAAATACTGCAAAGTATAGGACACTGAAAATGATTCCAGTGTGCAATATCAATGTCCAGCAATTAATTTGCATGCTTCTTATTTTCATGTTTTTGAAATCCAGCAACTCTTTCAGTGCCTTAACAATAAACGTCTATGCAATGAATATCATATTGCAAATATACACTTATTGTGATTCTATTCAGTTTTACACTTTATGCAGAATGTGTGCTATAAAGTTAAAATGTGGCTATTTAGACCTATTTGTAAATTAGTATAGGTAGAAATATTTTCATTGTCATTTAGAACAATATGATAACTCCCAGTGGGAAATAAATACCTTAATTTTTCAAAGATCTAATGAAAAATAAATATGGATGCTTGACAAGTTATCTGCATACTAATTGCATGTGGAAGCAGTAATATATATTTTTTTTCCTCTGGTTTTGAGTTGTTAGGGTTTTTTTAATCGGTGTGTATAAAATGATCAGAGGAGAGAAAACTATGCCTTATTGATTTAGAGAAATCAATTTTAAATTTTTAGGGGTTATAGACAGCGTGTTTGTGGGTTCTTTTGTTTTCTCAGGGCTCTGGAATATGGCAGAGTACTGGCAGAACTCAGCACAGCTTGTTCCCATTTCATAGCCTGTGGTATAGATTTTTGAAAAGAAGGCTTGTTTTCCCAGATAAGTCATTACAAGTAGACCAAACAAAAGCAGATTTGCCATTTACTGATAATACTAAAAAGGCCACACTTCAGCAGCCTCCAGCAACTTCTTAGGAATCAACACACAGAAAGTAAGTATGAAATAGGGGATTGGATAGATAACCCTTCTGAATTACTTTCCAGTGTAAGACAACAAATAAACCACCTTATTTGCAATGTCATTTATAGGGCTACTGAGTGAAGTTAATTGCTGGAAGCAGGAGGGTATCAGGGATCCCTGATGTGGTAGAAAGCCATGGCCAAAGCCGCTGCTGATACAATGGGACACGAAATAAAAGTTGACAGAATAAACTAAATAAGGGCAGCAAGTGGGTGAGAGAGGCAAAATGATTGTGAAATGAAATTCCATGAAAAATTAATGAAATAGAAAGATTGTGCTGAAGATGAAGGGAGGAAACCAGCTTGGTTCTTCATCATCCTGCAGTGCCAAAGTAATAAATGAGCATGTTTCATCTTGGCGAGGTTCAGGGACACAACTCCTTTCCCACAAAAGGATTGTGTTGTGCTTCGCGACGTGTTCCGCTTATCTCGTGCCCTGACAGCTCGAGAGGAAGGGAATGGATTTGGTGATAAAATTAAATTGATTAAACCTTTATCCATCATCTAATTTGGTAGCTTTCTTTTTCCTTTTCTTTTTTACTGTTACCTCCAATTTCTAGTGATCCGTGTAATGACAGCAATTTGAGATAGCATCAAGGACATTAGCTACGATGACTGAACTTAAATTTAGAATAAAAATATGGGATTCATGAGTCCATATCTAAATAGCAGACGATTAGCTTATAGCAGAGTTGTAACTTCCTAGCAACAGCATGTAATTGTGAGGACAATAGAATGGTGTATTTTACTTTAAAAGAGAACAGCATGTAATTGTGAGGACAATAGAATGGTGTATTTTACTTTCAGAGAGAACAAAATACTTCAACTTTATCTCGAAGTATTAATTATGTAAGTAGAAAAAGCACTGGTGTGAATATTGACCATGTCTTACACGAGCAATAATGTATATGGTACTCTTTACCTTTCTGAACACAGATATTGTCAGATGTTTTGCTTTCCTCAGTGGCAATACACAGACATATAAAGCTAGTGACAAAGAATCCTACTGTTAGAAATCACTTCCTATTGCCTAAAATTTTGTAGCTTCTCCTTGGTGTCTTGCATAGGAAAATTCTCCCATAAGGGCAGAGCTTTGCTTACAAGTTAAAATGGTATTAATAGAGTTTTTAAAAATACTTAAAGGCACCGTTTCTGGAGTGATACCCTACAAATGGAAAATGCTGCACTAAAAATTAAAGGTTGGATGAAATTGCCTGGTGTAATTCTGAAGTTACTAACGGTCTCTGCGAACTGCATTCTTAGGTTCCTTTATCACCTTACAGGTTAGCAAGTCTTAAAAAAGCAGACATGAGGGTATCTGTCTGATCTCTGCTAATTATACCACTTTTGAATTACTGCTGGCCAGTATTGCATAGGTTTGGCGAGTAGTAATGAACCCGAATTGATCCCTGTGTTTGCAGCTAACTATCTCTACAACCTTTCAGGCAGTTTACCGTTTTTCCCATGTAAGTGATTAGTTATCCAGACAAAAAAGGCTGATATGCATCAGTAGATAGATCATTCTCAAGGCATCTGTGATGAACTTGACGTCTGCTGTGTAAAACACCTTGTTTTGCCTGCAAATTATGTAAGTTCCAATAGTAAAACGAAGCGCTTACCTTTCTGCTGTGGCTGACCTTTGTTCCCCGCTGTATGAATTTGAAACGAAGCAGCCAACCCGGAGGAGTTTTAACAGCATTTTGTGGTACGCAACATATTAAAGAGACTGCTTTGTTAACTGGCGGAAGCAGCTTGTCAGCCCATACTAATAGGCAACCCTCCCTGAGTCATAAAACAGCCAAATTTAATGCTTTAACAGAAAGCATTAAATGGATGGAGTTATTGTCGTTCAATCAGTCTCGAATTTCTTGCTTCTTACAGCAGATTGAAAGTATGAGGATGTATTTTTGGACCCTGAATTAACAATACAGACTCCGGACTAAGGACTGGACATTGCCATGGCTGGTTTAATGAAAATCTCTGCTAAGCAAAGCGTGGTAACAAGGGAGGCACGGAGCAGGGCAGAGTGTGTAAGGAGCAGGATGGCTAATATTGAAGATATTACCGTGACATTAATGAATGAAAGGTGTATTTTCACTGAGTATATTCTGTTTCGTTCTGGCTGTTCCAGCTCCCAAATGTGTACTAGAAATGGTGAGGATTCAGAGACATATGGCAAAAGGGATTAGAGTGTAAAATTTTGGTAAAAGAAAATTGATAAGATTTATATTGTTTACTTTGGAGATAAACATGAGAAAGGATACAGTAAAATCATATTAAAGAAGAAAGATTATAAAGGAGGTAAACAGGCTACTCTAATTTATTCCTGATTTTCTTTATTTACTGAGACAGAGGCCTTTAAGGAAGGAAAATTTCAGCATGTTTAATAGAAGTGGAAGGACTTTTTCTGTTGTTTCTAGCTGGCCTGAGAAATTTGTTCATTCGAGGTATGGAAAACCAGAACTTATTTGCAGGGAGTTTGAGATATTTGATTAGCTCAGCTGAGACTCGCACTGCTAAGTTTGATGCTCAATTCAGTGACTGTAGGCTTTGGCTTTGGGTAGGATACATTAAGAAGGATTTCATTTTTTTAATATGAGATATGAATCCTCTTTTTCAGGAAATTATCTGACTCCTGACTCGCTTGGATTAGGTGGAACGGTGATTTGCAGGCAGTTTAATCGCTGCTGCTCGCTGCGAGGCTTTTTGCACTGGTTTCCCCAGCTGGGGCCGTGGCGTGGCAGCGGCTCAGGAGGTGCCTTTCTGCTCGGCTCCGTGGCTGTGTGCCTCCCAAAGCCAGCAGCACAGCTGGCAGCAAGGCAGGCACATCTCCCTGGAATAATCCTGACAGCTTCCTAAGTCGCCTTCCTCTCTGTTCCCACTCAACGCCCTTCATGCTGTTCGTAAAAACAGACCAAAATTGAGACTGATCCCTAGTCTCTCACTTTGATTCTCTAGTGAGGTTAGGATGATTACAATGAAAATTAATTCATCCCACCCATTTCTTATTCTCTTGGAAAAAATAAACAGAAAGGTGAAATAAAAGGGGGTGAAAAGAAATTTTAAAAACGCATGATGATTTACGCAGAAAAACCCACAGGTGCTGTCATGACTGCCAGTGCATCGTCATCAGATGAATATTGTGTCATAGAGGATTACCCCTGCAAGCTAATCTGTGTTTTTGAAAGTGTTTCTGCTGGGTTTGGGTTTGGTCTCAATTCTAAACCAACTACTCTGTCTGATTTTGGAGCTGTGCCACTTGTGAGTGCTGTTTCTGAAACCTGCACTATGTGCTGGTGGCATTTTTTGTGTGAGTCTGGAATGAGGAATGAGCAATAAGTAGATCTCAGCAAAATACTTTGTTAAAGTGTGACTTTTTTTACCCCCATTTTTTGTTCCTTGCAAGAGAAATGGTGCTCAGAATTATTAGCAGAATCATTTTTCTCTAAATGCTAATGAAACATCAGTGTGAAGAGTCAAAGCTGCTGGGAAGTGTTGGAAGAAATAAGTAGAATTTGACAGATATTTTATCTCCATCTTCTTAGGGATTTACACACAAGATTTTATGCAATTGCTTGCTTCTTGCCACTTCTCCGAGACTGTGAAATGGCTATTTATTCCTTAAATAGTGGGATTTAACAAATGTAAAATGATGGCTTTCAAGCCAGCTGTAATAATGTGTTACCTTTGTATAAGGCCTAATTCTGCTGCCCCTACTCAGAGTAAGTTTGAAATTGAAAATTCTCAGTATCAGTCACGGTGGCAGAACTGTGTTTTTACATACATTTATGTCTGTGCCTTAATATATAGGTACATATATACATTTTTGTGTGAAATATAGTTATGTAGCTGTATGAAGTGAATGATTGTAATAAACTCCAGGTTATATTAGACAAAGGGTCTTAAAGCCTGTAGAGTTCAAATTATATGAGGAATTTTTATATTCCATTGAAGTATTTTGTTTTGTTATATAAAAATAAAATACTCTTATATAATTTGTGTTGTGTTCGTCTGTCTAGACTGTATGAGTTTATAATTTTAAAAATATATATAAAAAAATTCTCATAGTATTTGTGTGTAATCTTTATGCAATAACAGTCATCTTACAGACAAATCACAAAGATTATTTTTGGGGGGTTTTCTTGAGTGAGCAATACAGAAATGAAAGACATTCTTATATGCCAGATGTTTAGCATATTTCTATGTTCCATTTGTGTAGGTATGTTTTTTGAGTGGCTAAATAATTCAGCATGGTGAAGACAGGTGTGGATGCAGGAGCCCGTAATACTCATGTCAGGAAACCCCAAACCATTACCAAAAAGGTAGATTTTTTCTTAAGCTTTTTGTGTGCTGATCTTTCTCCAGCTGAATCCTACAGAAAGACTTAGGGAACAGAAGCCAACTTTGAGCTGGTGCTCTGTATTGCATCCCTGCCAGCAGCCCTGCTGCAGACCACCAGACAAAATGCCCAGGGCTTCTTGAAGAAAGCATACCCAAAATTAACTTTCATTAGCTGATTTCCAGGTTGTAATTTCCCTTCTTCCTGTCAATCATGAATTGCTATTTATGTGTGAATGTGTGATTTTGGGAAGCAGGCTGCAGTGGTCGGCAGTGCCTCATTATTGAGCAGTGCAGACTAATTCAACTGGAGCTCAGCTCGTGCTGCTTATGGATTTAGGAGTTTAAAAGAGACAGTACAAAAAGGGAATGTTCTTTAATACCAGTGACAGCAGGTTTCTTCCACTTGCAACTGCTTCAAAGATTATTGATTGACCTGTGTTTACCATTTATTTATGCTAAAGCATCTGATGCGTGTCTGTTGTAAAATCTGTCTTTTCTAAAATCAAGATACTTGTTTGCAATTCATGTTTATAATGATCAGTTTTTACAGTTGTGTAACAGAGAATTGCTGTAACTGGTGCTGTTCCTACAAAGAGGACTTTTTGTGCCTTCAGCTGAAATCCATAAGCATAAGACATTTGATGCTGTGATTTTTGGTGGGCTTTTGTTCGGATTTTTTCACTGTGCAAATCCTTTAAATTTCCTACACAAGAAGAGGGAATATACAAGAGTGTTCAAGGATAAATGTGAAGCATTTCAGTTCTGCCAGAAAAAGTAAAAAACTAGTCTTTGTAGGTTAACTTGTACCCTCTTCAATTCTTTTAAAAGGAGACTTCATCTCTGCATTCATTTCGTTAAAAAAAAAAAAAAAAAAAGAAATTGGAAATATTTCCATGTTACTGCACAAGGTGTAAACTGCAAAGTAAAAGTGGGCAGTAAGTTACTAACAGGACCAATTACCAGAAGATGGTTATTAGGTGTCAGAAAAACCTGGGGATTTTAAAATATACACAGTTTTTGAATAGTCAGAAATGAAATAGTCTTTTGCAGTTAGAAGTCTGGTTTGTGACAAAATAGCTTACCAGAACACTGCTTTATATGTTGGTTAATCTAGGCACATTTTTAAGCAAGTGATATATTCTGCTTAAATGTGGTAAGAAGCTGTAGACAAAGGTGTTTTGTCAGATTTTCCTGAAGGCTAACACTGAATCCCTTATTAAATTTGTGCTTTTATGATGTAAGGCACAGTGGATTGTCATTTTTCCCTGACAATGGTAAGCTCATCCTTCTCTTCAGATACATTCAACTCATCCCAGACAGGAAGGATTCTTATTGCCCAGAGTTAATAAAAATACATCAGTGTAATCATGCTAGGTACATGCTGAAACTACTTATGGAACATTATTAACTCACAGGCAGACAGGCTGTATTCACCTAGTTGTGAGAGGGAAATTGAGTCAGACCAGTTAATCCATTGCAGAATTAATTAGGGGGAGGAGTGCAGGAGTGTGTCACTGGAGTTTCAAGTGTCCAGCAAACCTGCTCTGGTGTGTCCCAGTCCCTGCTCCAGCTGTGTCACAGCTGTGTTTGGATCTCATCCCTTGGCCCTGTCACTGCAGGTACCTGTGTGACACGGCAGTTCCTGGGGGCTGCTCCTTCCAAGGGGAGCCCTGTGCCAGGCTGCACAGGCAGAGCAGGTAATCCCTGCCTGCCAGGCCATGGCAAGGCACTTCTGCCTGCTGGTGTTGGAAAGAACAGGGCTTTGTGTTTACTCTTCTATTTTCTATGTAAACAAAGGCGTGGGATCTGGTTCTTCTGTGCTGTTAAATCACATTTGCTCTTCAGCTTCTGGAGGGCTTTCCATTTCTCCCAGAATAGCTTGTTAAAATTGCTAAGGGTGAGGTTCTGTATAGCAAAGTTTACATTTAAAAGGCAACTCTTTCTTCAGTATTAAGCAGCACATTGCAGACAACTCTGCAGAATAACCACAAGAACTCTGGTTCTGTAATGTATGTTACTTGCTTCAGATGCTGCAAGAATTTTCTTATGGAATTCATTTAAACTGTTACAGATTTATTTTTTAAATGAGATTTATCCTTTTAGATGAATTACTTAATTTCACAAGGATTGATTACTAATTTCTAAATTTCATCACTTTCATTTTCATTAAAAATCATAGTAACAGTCCCTACATTTGTACGTTGCCTGTAGTTCATCAATTTCTTTATGCACAAACTCTTCAGAAGACCAAGACTATTCCACTTTAGCTAAAACCACTCTAAATTCACTCTAGTCTTTAACAACAATTCTTTGACTAAAGTGTGGCAGATACATCTAAAGATGAAAAAAGAACCAAGCACTCATTTCTGAGTCCAAGAAAGTAATTTACAAATTTTTTAAAAAATTTAAAAATCTGTTCCTCATGCATTATTGTCTAAATTTTGCCTCAAAATAATTGTCTCTGAAATTATCTGAAACCAAGCAGCAACAAATTACACTGGTTTGGGTCATGCAGAGTGCTGCTTTAACAGGAGAATGAATTAAACTCTACAGAAACCATCTCAGTAAAGATAATCACAAATGTTCCAAAAAATCACTCCAAAAATAAAAATGTATTTAACCCTGAAAATCCACGTATTTGCACTTCTTCAATTTTGTTTCTTATTTACTAAAACACCCCTCTCCTTTTTCCCCTTCTGTTTACTATCTTACTTCTCTTGTTTGTATCCTCACCTGCTGAAGCAGCTGCTATTCATACAAATTACAAAAAGGAAAGAATATATGAGATTGGTGCCTGGAGAGGACCAATATATCACCAAAGGTCTTTAGGGTAACGTATGGCCTTGGTTCAGCAAGATCACTTCTTCAGTCATTCCATTGCTGCTCAGAAAAGCAGTAAATAATAAGTAACAAGATCTGCATACAAATGTGCTGGTGCTTAGGTTTTTTCATGGTATTAGAAACTGGATAAGAAGTTACTATTATTTTCCTAAAGATTTTTTACTTACAAAAATTCTTAATGCACCTGCTTACAGCATCTATTTCTTGGGCCTTACTCTGTTTTAGCATATCCAAACTGATCTTGCTAACAGTTCTTGAGCTGACTAGATATTTCTCTGTAAAGTTGGTTCCTGTGCTCTTTAGGCAGAAAAAGGAGACAGTGAAAAGTAATGACAAGAGGCTGAGATTATTATTTTAATGGCAGTTACAGTAAAAGCAGTGTGTGCATCACAGACAGGCAGTTGGTTGGGAAGAGTGGCTTGTTAATCTTGGTTATTTTACAAATCTTGGTTCCCAGTACCTTTCCTGTTGTTGGTTTGCCCCATCCCATTCTGTTGCAGCTGCTGGTGTCAGACACTCTCCTGCCTGCAGGTGCAGTCACACACAGCCTTATGCAGGCAGTCAGCTGAATTTCCATCATTTCCCTGTGCCCCAACAGATGTCAGTGAGTTTGCACGTTGTAGAAGAGATGATGACTCACAGAAACCCACATGGCAAAAGAGGCTTCTCAGTCATGGTCAGCTCAGCTTTGCAGGGAGGTGCAGTGCAGGTGGGCAGGCTTGCTGAAGGCACCAGGGGATGTGATGCTCTCAGCACATCTCGAGCCAAAAGCATGGCTTAAGGGCAGCACAAAAGCATCTCCCTGACCAAATGTAGGAAACTGTTTCCATCAGCCCTTTCTAGCAGACAGCTTGTCTTTGCTGAATGTTGACAACATGTTATATAAATTTCTCTGCAACAGCTTGTTTCAGAAACTTTCCCCAGTAATATAGATTAAGATAGAATTTGTTTTGACTGCTGTAATGCATATTCATTAGATAAAAGCCCAGACAATTACTGTGATAGTTTCACTAACAGGTGGAGCATGTTTTAGGATTTGTTGGGCATGGGATTTGCTGGAATAATCTCAGACAAATTTGGGGGATTATTTATGTGATGAAAATAATTTTGTATGAAAAGTGAGAACGTAAGCAGATTTGAAGGTGATTTCATTATGTTTTCACATTAGTTTGTTCGTAAAATTTTAAATCTAGAATAAGTTCATACTTTGAACAAATGCAGGTCTCTCAGGGGCAAGCAATAAACCACACAAATGGTACCTTCATAATATAGCTTACAATTGCATAAATGGTAAGCAAAGGTATTTCCAACAGGATATCACTTTATTGTGTTCATTTTCCAAACTAGAAACAAACTAAAATTGTTCTTTTTGTGTCCTCATTTGTCATATCCACTTGTATCCATTAAAGTTATAGATTAATTTCAGTTGCATAGATAATATTACAGCAAATATGTATGCATCAACATTGTTGAGAAGTTGCAAACTAAAGCGCAATTACCTTTTTTGTTTCCACTAGAAAAAAAAAAAAAAGTCTGAGAGCAGAATCAAGATGAAGAGTATAGGAGCCTAATCCTACCCTATTATATGGGAATCTGTTTTTTTGAGGAGCACCAGACCCTACAGCTTATGGGACCTACATCCCATAGGACAGTCTCATGGGCAGTCACACTGTCTTCAGCATAGATTGATCCTAGTGATAATTTTTTATAGAGATTGGGGTCATGCTAACTGGCACTATCAGGAGTGGATCACTGCCAAATTACTTTCATAGAGTAAACAAGGAAGTTAAAACTGCACACTCAGGAAAGCACCTTAGTTCATCTCTACAGGACAACATCAGAATTTAATGTTAAAGGAGGTTTAAAAATACACTTGCCTGGCACAGAAGTTTTCAGTCTAGACTCCCCATCTGTTGAATGCCTTGTAGGTATCAGTAGCACTTCAGTATCTGACTTAAGCAGAAATCATCATGTGGAAATGCTAATAATTCCTCTACGCTTTTTGTTACAAGTGGAACTTCAAAGCTATGAATGTATATGTTTATATTCAATTTCTATTTATATACTTAAGCACAGACTCTCTCCTACTATGCATATTAATGTGCCAATATGTGCTCCAGCAACATATGTATTAGTGTATATTCATATTTATATAAAGGGCTTAATCAAAGTTTTGTCCCAGCATCATAAGGAGCTTGGATCCAATGCTGTATTTTTTTAAAATAAACATTGGAACAAATTTCCAGGAATTCGTTTAGTTCATAACATTGTCTTCTTGTTGTTGTAGTTTGGTTTTAATTCTTAAGCTCAAGTTTTTTATGAGCTGCATCATTTTCAGCTGCTTGTGTAGAGATGTTTCTCTGTTGACAGAGCTGCTTCCATTCTCCCTTTGCCCTCCTCCTTTGTCTTTCTTGTTTTCAGTGTGTTTTAATCATGCTCTGTAATCCCCTATACCATTATAACTGATTAATTAGCAAACCTTTACTTTCAGACTCTGAATTTTTCTCTTAGGCTAAGACCATTTATAATCTCAGCTGAAAAGACAAGATTCAACATCTGCCTTGTATTTAATCTCTCTGCATATTGTACCCATCATGATTATTGTTTGTTCTTTATTATAACTGGGGGTTTTAAAGGTGAAGTGTTATGTTCTGCATTATATGGGCTCTTACCCTGAAAATAAATCCATACAGATGGGGAAATACAGAAATCAAGGAGTCTGAAACTTGTGTTTTTTGTAGAATTTTGGACCTCAGATGTCCATTTTTTTCAAGAATAAGCTTAAAGAAACTGTGGGTGGAAAAAGGCAATGATATATGAATTGTTTTTTTTGCAGAGCTTTCATTTGCTTTTATTTTCAAAATTTTCTTTGCAAAGATGTGAGATAGAAATATACACATATTTGTATACTTGCAGTAAGTAAACAAATACAAAATTTTCATTCAGTTGTTAGATGCCAAGATCTGTGCTTTTCAGAAAATCCCATTAAGGGTCCTACAGCTGCACCAGCTGCTGGTGACAGGGAAAGGACCATCCTCCTTCAGAAGCTCAGATCTGAGCTTCCCTCAACTCCTTGTCAAGAATTCCATGTGAAGCCTGTTTGCTCATAGCTTCTGCAGGGGGCAGTTTTCCCTGCTGCCCTTGCTTGCATGTTTTTTTGTATAGTTGAGGTTAAGATTTTAAGGGATTGAAGGTAGATCAAGTACCTGTTTGTCATTACCTATTTCCAGCTGGAAACCTTGGGATGGCAAGCTTTCTCATCCCCCTCACTGACTCACAGCATGAAGAGATAGTGGAAATTTTTCCAACACATTGTACATTTGTCAGCACAGGTAGAAGAGTGGTGAATAAAATAATTTCTTTGCTCATCCCTCCCACTGTCCTAGTCACAATCTCAAACACCAGGTAGCATCACACAGAGGGTTTTATTTTTCTCCAAAAGGAGCTATCTGTCTCCAAGTGTCACATAATTCATGCAAAATTGAGTTTGCTTCTCTTTTCTGCTGCAGCTGATACCCACCTGTCATGTCCATCCAAAGGTCTGTGTTGTCTTTGACCTGAACTGGACCATGGGGTGTATTTAGGCTCTCCCATATATAATTTCTTATATTAATTAGATGGTGCCACCCAGCTGCTGATGTCTCTTGCAAATCCACTTTTCTGTTATTCATGTTATCTAAACCTTCCAAAATCTGCAGCAGCTCCAAACAGTTCGCAATAGAGTTAGTGCAGGTTTTGGAATTATGCTGTAATATAATATAGTCATGAGAATGTTCATTCTGGAATTATAGGAGGAAAGAAAACAGCTCATGTCAGTTACTTTTTGAACTGATTTTTTTATTTCTTTCAGAACTCTAAGTGATCTTTGCAGATATTACAAGAAAAAGTAATTTCAGACATGAATAAGAAATAAAATGTGCAGAAAACTGCATTTTGGCAAGAATTAGCAATGTGAAGCACCTTTCTGGGGTGATGACTCCAGTCTGCCAGCTTCCCATGGAGCAGAAGGAAAGTGTGGCTGAGACCAACATGAAATGCATGTGTGTCTGTCCAGGTGAAAGTCGGGCCATTCATTTTGCTGTGTGCTAGAGAGCTGTTGAAGGGTTGGGATCAGGTTGGTCTGAGCAGCAGCCACTTCTGCTGGGTGTGCACACACAGACCTGTGACACCTGCAGGTACAGAAAGTCACACAGCTCTGGTTCTTCTGTGTCTACTGGTGGTGGAAAGGTCAGAGTGTAGTGGGCTGTTGGTCCCCCCACCCCTATCAGCAGGAAAGACTTGTGTTTTAAACCTGATGATTTTCTGGGCTTTGGGGGCAGGTTCCCATCTTGCAAGATGGATTTCCTCTAAATGAAGCTCTGTTCTGAAACTAGCAATGCTGAAAGTTAAAATTAGCTTTTCCTTTATTACTAGGACATATTTTTAGGCCCTAATTCACATCTCATGTGAATGCAGTCCTCCCACTCCCACGTTGGGAGTACTGAACTGGAGTCTGAGGGCTGTGCATTACATTTTCCAGAAATAGGTGCAACCCAAGATTTTGAATGTTTACATTCTCTGCCTTTTCAAAAATGCACCTATTGGTTTTAGGTGAATATATGGGCTTTAAATTGTGAAAAACTAAAGTAGAAGTTGCTATCCTTCAGGTTTTTTTCATATTTTTATTTTGGTTGCGTGACGGAGAACTTACCTTAGTTTGCATCTAGATGCTGTAAAATGCAAAAGAACCCACAGAATATAAGCTCAATTCCTATGAACATATTTTGGATGTCTCCTGTTTTCTGCCCTCTCCTTTGGAGCTCTGGAGCCTCTAAGCCCAGCTGCTGGTGTGAGCCCTGGTCCAGCAGCACAGTGACACTGCCTTCCTGTCAGAGCATCTGCAGCTGGTTCACAGAGGTCATCTCTGCTGAAAATGTTCTGCTGGGAGCCCTGATGTGCAGCAGGGGCAGGGCCTGGCCTTCAGAGGAGGTTCCAGCTGGTGCCATCAGGCAACAGTGAGGGGATTTTGGAGAAATGTGATCTGGCCAGGATGGCAGAGATGGCTGAGCAAGCTGGCAAGCCATGGGAAGGAAATGCAGCTGGGATGCTGGAGCCCCTGCCCTGCCATGTCCCCCTGCCCTGCAAGGCCAAAGCTGCTGTCCTGCTGTGTGACTCCCCACAGCATCCCTGGGGACACAGGCAGGGAGAGCTGGGTCAGTGCCAGGGGCTGTGAACAGGGAGATCAGAGGAACCCTGCTCATTTAAAACCCTGCCAAGCCACTTAGAAAACTGTCCAGCAGGATGATGGACTCCAGTGAGGAATGGAGTTTATTTATGGTGGAAGCACATCCCCAGTTCCCATTAGGGCTGGTTAAAGGGGAGGGGACACACCTGCTGCTGGTGCCCTGCTCTGCCCTCTCCAGTGTGGTGTGTTTTGTGTCTGCTTCCAGATGAGGGTGACCTGTCCTGAATGTTTCTGGGGTTCATGGTGTGCTGGCAGACACAGGGTGACCTTGCAGCCTGTACCAGGAGCTGCCCTAGGTGTGCATGCCTCCCATCCAAAGGGGTGTATGGACCCAGGTTTTGCAGGGATGGGCTTCAAGGACACATCAGAGCAGCCACAGGCTCTTGATGGAGAGTGCCCTGATCTTGGATATTACGACCTTGCCATGTGTTCTTACCTGGGAGATCCATTCTGATCTCCCAGAGCAGAGAAACAGGATTTTAGCAGCCCCTCCCAAGGTCTGTCCCAGCAGCTCTGCCCTGGGAAGGCAGCCAGTCAAGAAGACTCTGATTGCTGCCCCTCCACAAATTATAAAAAGTGTAAAATAGCTATGTATTGCACCAAACAGGGATGGAATTATACATCACATAAAACCTGAAGTCATTATTTTCTTTAAAGAAATAATAAAGTCTCTTACTCTGTCAGCGTGCTCTGCAGACTAATGTAATCAATCCAATAAAAACTGTCTTAAAAACGGAAAGAAAAAAAGGTATATAGAGTTTGGAAAATATCTATTTCATTCTATTACATAAATAAGGCAAAAATAAATGAGACATTTTAGGAAATGCAAATCAAATCTCATCTTTGTTTTTATCTGTTATTATGGGAGCTCGCAATAGGTAGGATTAGAAAATGATCACTGAGAAATATTGTTGGCGTATTGAATATTTCAAGTCACTGAGGACTCGGTTTAAAATAAAACCATCAGCTATATCAATATATGAATGGAGAGGAATCAGATATTTCTGCTACTGCAAAAAATTAATAACGTGAGTCATTAGCATTAGTGCAACTTGCTTCTCTTTCTAATTTACAGGCACATATCTAGATTAGCCATAAAATATTCCTGGGTTTAGGACACACTGTCCTCCATTGAATGCTTAGCCTGGAAAGGTTATTAACATTGAATGGGGACTGTTCTCTCAGGAGAGCTGCAGATAAAATGACCAGGGAAAGAAATAGCACAACTTCTCAAATTAGCATAATTAGTAATTATCTCTTAATAGCCCCACTTGGCTTTAGAGACTTGGCACTTGAAATTCCGCTTAAAGTTCAGTGAGGAAAAACAAATTTCACGCTGAAATGTCTCAATAACACAGCTGAGTTGCTGAGGTAATCGTCTGGTTTAGGTAAAGGAAAGGAGATGAACATATGGATAGGAAAGATCTTTGCTGTAAGCACTGTGTTTGTGTTTGCATATGTAAAGCACTCCAGGCTTAATGGTACAATTGCCACTTTCTCTGGGGGTGAGGGGAGGGCAGGGGGATGAGTGGGACTTTTCTCTCTTCTTTAGTGGAGAGAAACAGATGAAGATAATAAACTAAAATGAGCAAATCCCATTCATTTTACACTAGAATAGTGTAATTTCTTTTGCAATTCTAGCTGAAATAAAAAACCCATAGACAGACAAGCCAAGCTGTGGATAGAAAAGCAGCCTTTATCATAGCCAGTGGCAGAACTAAAACCTTTTAAATGGGGACAGTTTTCCAACATTTAACTCAAGGTAAAACTGGATGAATAAACACAGGCAGCCTGGTAACCCCATTTTTTTTTTCTTTCTGTGGCAGTGAAACAGATGGCTCTCTTAAGATGCTTTTGGCTGGGAAAGAACAAAAGCAGAAGAGAGGTATTTACCATTTTTTACACACCTAAAGCCCAGTCCTCTTTATCCTCAGGCAGAAAGCAATTTATCCGTCCATCTTGCTGGAAACAAGCCTTTGTTATTAAATAGGCACATTTTGATTTACATGTTGCACAGCTGGTTGGAAGCTTTCCACTGGGAAACACATACACAATTGATAAGCCTTCCTCAACTAGTTTGAAATAGAAAAAGAATTTGTTTCACTCTGCCCTCTTTGGCTGTTCATGTTGGGTGCCAGCACTTCAGCAGTGGATTTATTGTGGTGGTGGTTTGGAGACCTTTGTTTTTAGTGTAGGTTCATGTTTTGGTCTGGTTTTTTTTGGGGGGGGGTTAGGTTTTTTTGGGAGATCTGGGGGTTTTTTTAAATGTTGGTTTATTTTTTGGAGGGTGGGGTGAGTGCACATATATATATATATATATATATACTTTTTAAAGCATGTATATTTTGAAGTGCCAGATTTCCATATCCCCACGGTGCAGGGTGTCAAGGCTTGCAGTGGCCCCTCCTGGGGTAGAGTCAGGTGCCCTCTGGAAAAGGCACTTTTTGTTCTTCCTGCAGAGTGAAGGACCCCTTGGCTGCAGGGAAATTACTCTTTTGGTGCTGTGTCAACACATAAAATAGGAAAGATGAAGACAAACTAGTGAGAGGAGGTTGACAGCTGTTATAAAACTGATAGGCTGACGCACTCATGGTCAGAGGAGGGAAAGGTTTGGCTTAGAAACTCTAATTAAGGCTGGCCAGGGTCCATTAGTTCATCTTCACTAGTAGCTTTGCAACCTCACACCCTGCATATCACCCTTTTTGTATAGGCTCTAGGTGAGAAATGTGATTAAGCAAGCTGCTATACTATGTTTCCAAGGCCCAGTCTCTGAAAGCAATTCAAATGCCTCTATCAACCAACAAAATCCATTTCAAAATTCAGAACGAGCATGAAAGCAAAGAGGGAGAAGAGAAAAAAGAAATGGAAGCAGATCAAAAGAGATGAAATGACATTTGAAAAGTATGGAAATGAGAAGAATATTGAGACTGAATTAATTGCAAAAAAAATCCTATAAGATGCAGAAATCCAGCAGGTCTGATGTAAATATTTGCAGGCTGACAGAAAGCAGGGAGATGGGCCAGTATGATGATGAAATGAACACCCTGTTCCTCCTAACCAGTCCCACTCCCAAATGAGCACTTGACAAATAAATTAGGCTCAAGCACCAACAGTGGAGAGAATGCAGAAGAATATTCTGATGGACACCTGAGATATCTCCTGATAGACTGTACGTGGGCAGCTGCTGAGAAGAAAATGCTACAGAAGAAATATACCCACTCCTTGACAAGCCTCTTTGTTGAGTGATTGATATGTTTCTGCTTTCCTCCTTCCCTATAATGTTGGGAATGTGAACTGCTGCTTTGAGGCCAGAACTATTTAAAAATAATAATCTGTGAACACTAGCTTGACTTTTTTTTCCCCCCAAAGCAGGTAGCTATAGGTAGTGAGTGCTGATTTTTCTTGATACCTCAGAGTGGATTTTTTAGGTCAAATTTTTCAGAACAGGTCTTTTGTCATTTTGCTCTTAAATTTCATCTTAGGAAATATAGTAAAACCAGTTGGGTAGTTGCACATGTGTCTTGTTTGCTTGCAAAGCTCATTAGAAAGATGATCTTGTTAAATTCAAGATCCCTGAGCTTCATTTCTGGCTCTGCTACTGTTTTTGTGACTGTGGCAATCTGCTTGCCTCCCCTCTGCACTGGGTCTGCCAGGACAGACAGAGTAGCTGTCATCACTGTTATTTCTAATCAATTAGCACTGTGAGCCTTTTAGGGACCATAAACTTATGCCTGGGATGACGTGATCCTGATCTGATTTGGGATCTCCTGGTAGCTGTTGTAAAAGAAAGAGCAATATTCCTGTGGCAATAAGTGTATTTTTAGGCATTGTGGAAGCTGGGCGTGCAACCTGCAGGGGAACTTCCAAAGGCTACTTCTGTGACATTAGGTCTTGTCAGACAGGCATTAATTATTTGGCCTAACTCTGTGATTCTTGGCAAACCTTAGTGAGTTAAAGGGCATTTCTGTTCTGCTAAAACCAATGCTAGAGAGAAATGCTCAGCAGTTCAGTCAGGATTGGACCTTTAAAATTGGACAGCGTGAGGAAGAGAAACATACTAAAATTACCTGAGCAGAAAAATGCCTGAGGGTAATTCATTCTCTTAAAAAATGCCATTGGGTTACACTGACTTCATAGGCAGCATTTAATTGTGTCAAGCTGGTGATCTGCTGCCTTGTTCCATTTTTTTCTTTCCCTTTCCATTTTTTGGAACCTATTTTGGCTATTTCTTGAATTGCTGGTAATTCAGAACAGAGAATGAATAAGAACATAGTGTGTATTATATTTGTGTTGCTTTCGAACAGAGTTAAGCATAACCTGTATATATAGATCATGGTAAGGAAATACCAGTAATTTTCAATGGAAGAGTAAAATGGACAATCTATCAGGCCTATTCTCCTTCATTTAATAAAAATAGGTCAATGTAGGCTTTATGCTGTTCATATTAGTGTCATTCATTTTAGCTTTACTAATAAAAGTGAATGGCTGGTTGAGCATTACTGGAAGAGGATATCAGAAAAAAAATTAGAAAAAGAAAAATGGGTAAAGAAACATTACAGAAAGTAAAATCTTCCATCATGAGAATATTCCTATAAAATTTGTTAAATAATGTGAACTCACACCATGGTTTTGAAACTCCCATTTCTAAATGACTAAAGTACAAATGAACTGGAACATGAGAAAAAGTATATTTTGTGTATTGCTTAGCTTCAGATCAACTATTAAACACTCAGGAGATGCTGGCAATGGGCATCATGCAATCCTGTCATGATTCCCATTTAACTCTTGGAGTGTTTATCAGATGGTTAAGAATGCCATCATCTGCTCTGGCCTCTGCAGTTCTGCTTAAGCTGTGACTTGCTGGTTTGGTTCCTATTAATTTCCATGGCCAGTTTCCTGCCTGATGGGATCATTAGTGGCACGAGGAATGCTGGGTGGTGATTATAAGATAAAGACAGGGAGAATGTTATTTTATCTGCTGCTACCAGCATAAGGCTGTTCATTGAAGCAGATCAAAGAAGTATGTAAACATAAATACACATGTGCACACACATAAATCCCATTGCATTTCTTTAATTTGCCTTTTACAGTTTTAATAATATTGCAATTTTTTATGTAGTTAAGAAACAATCGCTTTAATATTTCTCATACAGGGCCTTGGAAAGTGGTGAATGAGAAGAGAAGGAATCAGGGTTCTTTTTATTTGCTTTTCAGCTTTTATTTAAGGTATAGACTGTTCTTTCATATCTTTCCTGAAAGAGTAAAAAGCTTTCAAACCCTTCAGAAAGGGTGAAAAAGTTGTTCAGCTTCACACAAAAAAAGCACACAGATTTCCCTTATATCCTACACCTTTAAGTCACTCATTTTTTCATAGCCATTTCCTAATAATATTTGAAAGAGACCATTTTAATGTGTGCTTTGAACTAGTTCATGTTAAAATTCTGCATCTATCGTTACAGCATTTGAGGAACCTTTTTTTTTTTTTTTGTGCATTTGTTTTAGACTCTTTCCAGGGTCCAGTGAATGGTTCCAGTTTCAGATCAGAAGTTCTGTTTGGGTTATAGTCTGGAATTGCTGCCAAATGTGGGAAGCCTTTTGGTGTTTTCCTCATCCATTCAATGCCCTCCTTTCATAAACAACCCTAGGCTTCAAAAAAAAAAAAAACCAAACCAAAAATTCCACATCAGCAGTAACCAAATCAACTAACTAAACAGGTTAGCATAAGAAGATTTAAGGTATTTTAAATACTTGACCTCTAAACACTGGTTCAAGTCATGCCTTAAATTCAGTTTTTAAGCCCACAGAGTCATGGCATAGCTTAAGCTTTGCTATTTTTTAAATAACTAAGAGGAAAACAATTGCTATTCTTTTATATTTAACCAAGTCAAATTCCCCATTGCATGCTGAGCTAAGGGTATCTCTTCTCTGTCCCCAAGCAAAATACTGTAGTAGCAACTGGAAGCCTTATAATTAACATAAAGTGGGAGAAATGAGTTGTTTCAGGAGGTCATACTCTAGTAAGTGGAAAACTACAAGACCCTGTGTGCAATCTCACACAGTGCTAAATTCAGTTCAGGTGCTCTAGGCTGTGAATGGTCAGCAATGAGAACACTTCTCTTAGTCTGTCATTTGCTATGAAACACAGAAAGCCACAGGCAGGTGTCAAAAAGAACGAGTGGCATAATTTCCTACAGGGCAGCTTTGTTGTAGAGTAAGACCAGTCCCTAGGTAGAAGTCATCAGTGGCTGACCTTAGACCTGGTTCAAGGCAGTACATGCACTTTATGTGAGGTACCATGGAAAGCAGAAATTATGTTTCACATGTTGGGAGATGACAAAATTATGGATGAACTAGAAGCTGACTAGATTCTTTTGTAAAATGGGAAAAGGCAGTCTCTGGAGGAGTACAACTAGTATTAGACCCTCTTGGTGGTAGTGTAGAAGGTATTTGGATTTATTTGACAATCAGTGAAATCAATAGTTTTAATTTTACCCCTCATTATGACATTATGTTTTGAAAATTCTTTGAATTCAGTTTTGAAGGGAAATCCCAAGCTTTTGCTCTCAGTTCTGAAGGAATTGTTTTATTTTACACTCACATAGATTGTATTTTTAGTTTGGGGGATTTTGTTTGTCAAAAGAAACAGAGAATTCAATAGAGTTCTCTTATTCCAGTCTCTCAGTTGATTAAGTGAGACATTCCTAAAATAACAGTATTTATGCATGATTTCAAGGAGGTGCCCAACTACAACCTGGTCTGCATCAAACGAAACATGGCCAGCAGGTCAAGGAAGGTGATTCTGCCCTTCTGCTCTGCTTTCATGAGATCCCACACACCAGTAGTAGTATGTTCAGCTCTGGAACCCCAGCAAAAGTAAGATGTGGACCTGCTCAAGCAAATCCAGAAGAGGGAAAACAAGTTCAGGGAGCTGGAACAGCTCCTGTGTGAGGACAGGATGAGAGAATTTGGGTTTTTGAGCCTGGACTAAAGAAGGCTCTGAGAGACCTTATAGCACCTTCCAGTACTTAGAGGGAGCCTTCAGAAAAGACAGGTAGGGATTCTTTATCAGGGAGCATAGTGATAGGATGAGGGATAACAGTTTTAAACTGAGAGTGGATTCCATTTAAATAAGAAGAAATTCTTCACTGTAAGAGTGGTGAGACACTGGCACAGGTTGCCCAGAGAAGCTGTGGTTGCCCCATCCCTAAAGTGTTCAAGGCCAGGTTGGATGGGGCTTTGAGCAGCCTGGAATAGTGGAAGGTGTCCCCACCCATGGCAGGGCCATTGGAATGAGATGGTAATTCGTGTCCCTTCCAACCCAAGCCATCCTGTGATTCTATGATTCATTCTTTGATTCTGCCATTCAGTGTGCCTCTCACATATTATGGTCTTGAAGGATGCACAAGGCTGTACACCAGCATTGCAGCTTGCTCCAGGTTGCAGTTCAGTTGAATTCTGTGTAGCCTGAAGGCCACGGGTAGCTTTGGTTTCTGCAGTGCTGTCTGAACCATCTAAGGCATGATGCACTTGTGCCTACAGAGCATAACTCAAATTGCACATACCTAAGGTTAGCCAACAGTATTTTAAATGTGTATTTATCCTCATCCCTTTAAAAATTTTGATAATGAGATCTATTTCTTCAGCAGTCAGTCCTTTGCTTTCCCCTGCCTTTCCAGAGACATCTGTGGTCATGCAAAGGATCTGGTGTCATGACAGAGATGAATTGTCCTTGCATACTTAACTTTTAAACATAGCATTTCCCTTTAACTCCCATTGACCCCGATGGATTTGTGTGAGACCTTACATGTTTTGAACTTCCAGATTTGTTGTATCCTCTCCAAAGAACAGGGGACAATAAAGTCTCAGTTTTAGAAATAATAATTTTTAAAAAGCTTGGGAGAGAGAATCAAAACCCAAAAGATGTCAGCCTAGATAATTACATAGAGGTTTTATACCCAACAGGTTGATACAGTCACAGTGAAATGAATCAGAACAAATAGTAGTTCAGCTTGCTGTGGCATGAGCTGCCAGTTTTCCTTCTGTCTCCCAGAGAAGAAAGAGCTGTGATCTGCTTTAAATTCTGACATCTGGTAAAGTGTAGTGATGTATGATTCGGCACACAAGCTCGTACATTGCACAGCAAAGTGTGCCATTTATGAGGCTCTCTAAATATAGGGAAGCAGTTTATTTAAGTAATGCAGTAAATAACAGAGTAGATATTTTAGTTCAAGGGAATATATAAGCCTTGGGGCTGAATTCAAGCAAGGACGGTTTTATGTGGATACAGATCTTGGATTATTGAGACTATATGCCTACTTGTCTGTAGTTTCTTTATTACCCAATGATCATTACTGCCTGGCACCTTGCAAGAAATGTTCATAATTGGCTACAGATGATGCAAGAAACAAATAAAACTCATTTAATTTTGCCTCAAAAATGTGAGCTTTCAATATGAGAACTTTCTTATGCACATGTCACTGTGAGTCTGTGTTGTTCAAATTGGTGGAATTGAGGACACTTTTCCCTGTGAAATCTCAGTTAATTTTTTTTTTTTTTATTTTTTCCTTGGCCATTGGAGGACTCAGATTTAGATTATTCAGTCCAGAGTAATACTTGCTGTGTTAGCTCAGATCTGGGATCCAGATGGTTTAAACAGTGTACAGGGAATGCAGGAAATCTTCCCTTCATGTATGTCAAAAGCAAGAAGGTTATGGGAATGCCAGAACCAGAAGTTAAACTGAGTAGCTGTGTTCAGTTCAGTGACCACTGGTGGGCATGAATCAGTTCAATCCTTTGGAACATGTATAATTTAATACATACACAGTCTTGCTTAGGGCACTGAAAGGTAGGTACTGACATTTATAATCTTCCTATAAGTTACCTTTGATAAAAGTATAATGATAATTAACATCTCTAATTAACTATTTAATTTAATTTGTCCAGCACGCCCCAAAGTCTGCATGTGTGGCACAAACAAAGGAAGGTAATAGAGATCACGTTCTGAACCCCTCTCCTTTCGCCTGCAGGCTGAAGCCACACGTGGGGGCAGTTCAGGTTTGGTCCTGATATCCACTCTCCTTGATCTTCCATCGTGGCCCTGCTGGGGGGCATCCCTATTACCCCATGTGGGGCCCCAGGTGCCAGCACAGAAACCCAGGTGGAGGGTGAGGGGTGTCCCTGTGCACCAGCATCCTCTGGGAACTGCAGGATGCCTCCCACCAAAGCTGCTCTGTCCTTCTGCCACAGTGGCAGCCCCAGGCTTGGATGGGTGTCATGGGCAGGGAGGACACCTGCTTCCCTTCCACTTTCATTGGGGCCACAATTCAGGTGAGGAATCAATGGGATCACAGAAGAAAAGTAACTCCTGTGGGGTCAGTGGATTGTATTGATTTATGTCAGTGCTGCAGTTACCCAAAATGCCATAATTTTTAAAAAGAAACTCTAACTCTCTAGTTTTACCATTAAGAGATTTCAACTTTTTTTTACTTTATTATTTTACCACATTTTGCTATTATTTACTGTTATGCTACCATGTAGGTTTGCATATATTCATAGGCACAATCCTATTTACCTGGGAAGTTACTGCTCTCATGATTCCTGTTATTTAATACCACAATATAGTGAGTGAGGAAAAACAGTACATCTATTTTTCTTTTTTAAATCAGCTCCAGAGTTTTACAATTCATCCAGCTGGCAAGGCCCACAGAAGTCATTTTCCCATAGAGCAGGAGCAGCTCAGTGTCTGCAGCTCACAGTGTCAGGGGACCTGGTCTCCTATACATGACCCTGTATCCAATTATCCTCATAACCTGGCTGCTCAGCATTTCTGTTGAAGATTACAAGTTCTCCTTAGCTTGAAATGATTTTTAAAAATCCATTGGACTGGAATAGATATTTTGTTATTCCAAAAATCTTAGAACAGATGCAGGGAGTTGACTATGACCAGCTGTATAGATGCATCCATAGGTGCCATAATGTGCTTTATTCTTACCTGACTACCTGTTAAAATAAATGGTACTCTGTGAATCTAAAATATGTACATTTCTACAACAAACTGTGTTGGACTGAGGTTTATGGGAAAAAGCATTGTTAATTCAGAGAGCCCATGTGCATCTAAGGAAATATTTTTTTAACTTTTTCTTTTTAAAAGTCTCTATAGTATTTGAAAGGTGGGAACTGAATTTATTGAGTAATAGGAATAAATTGTGGATTGAAATCACTTTTAGTCCATTTATGCTTTCAAATTTTGGGGGAAAATGTGTTTTCAAAGAAAAACACATTATGACATTTATGGTGAATTGAAAAACTGGAAAAATATGTTTCTGTCAAGAAACAATGATCTTGTAACTGAAACAAAACATGGTATGGAGAATAAAATTATTTTTGGCCATTCATAAGACTGGTGCAAAATGTAGCAGTTTTAAACTGAGCACTTACAGGTATTTCCATATTTGTAAATAGAGCTGCTTTTGTCAAATCTGTATGTTTTCAGCTGAGAAAAGAAGCTCTTCATTCTGCTCCATCCAAGCTAAGGTTATGTTTGCATCCTTGTTTCTCATGACACCTACATCTTATCCAGATGTATCCAAGAGGAGACTTTGGGGTTTTTTTGAGTATTCCTAGCAGTATGGTCCTGGTGACACAATGCTTTAACACAGCCATGAACACAGGCTGATTTACCCTTCATTTTGGTTGGTTGGTTGGATTTTTGTGTCTGAGCTCTGTTCTGCTCCAAAGACTTGGGCTGCCACCTGTGATAACTAGTTTAAAAATAAATTGAGCCCATCTGTGACTGCAGTGACAGCTGTGGCACTGGATTAACATCCACCACATTGAGTGTGGGATGCAGCACATGCACAGGGTGAATGCAAACACTCCTAATGGCCACAGGAGATAAAAACACAGATTGTTTCCTGAGCACCTAGCTGGCATTTGTGCTGCAGGTAGTGCTGCATGAAGCCTTGGAAAAGCAACATCAAACTAAACTAAAGCAACTGCTGGCATCTTTCAATGCCTTGCTGAGTTTACTCAGCCATTCCTGAGTTCCAGGGGCAGCCTGGCTGCCCCAGGTGATGGAGTAAAGTGAGAGAGGTTTAACACAGTGTTGTATCCCCACCTTATCCTGCTCTTTCCACAAAAGCTGTAGGAAATGCACAAGGCTGGAAAAAGGAAATGCAGCCCTTGAGCTTTCCATTACCTTGCCTTTATGGCCACACAGTGCTCTGCCAAAACCATCATTAATAGCTGTGAGAAGTTCTGGCGTGTTGCAGTAAAGCAATGGAGGCACTTTGTGCATTAGTTCCAGACTCCATCATAACCCAAACAACATTAACTTGCTTTCAGTTTCATACAAATGAGCTGCTCATCAGCTCTGTTATTACACAAACGTGTAGCAGCTGCACTGCAGAAACAGATTGCTGAGAAAGTGCTTCAATTCAACTCTCTTATGCAACCTTCCTATCATTTTACTCAATTGATTAACTCCAGTTTTACTATTAATTTAATTTCAAATTTGTTGTCAAAGTCCTCATGTATTCTTTTCACATGCTTGCATCTTTTGGTCCTGGCTGTGTCTAATACACCTTTAAATCAATTATTTAAAAGACTTTTAGGCCTCAATAATTTAAAATATCATCACAGGTAGCAAATATCCAGTAAAAAATATTTTTATAGGTATAAAACCTGCAAAGTGTAATGACATGACAACATGCCATTGTTTTTTGACTGATTCAAAATTCTATTGTCTACCTTTTCTTGATATAGTCATTAAAGATTTAAACTAGCTTGTGAAAAGCTCAGAGAGCAGTAAATAAATAAATAAATAAGGCTTGAAGAACTTAGAGCTGGCATCTGTGACTGCAAGAATTGTTAGTTAAAGTTTGTTTCTTAGGTCTGATGCATTCTGCATGCATGCACTCAGCAGATGAAAAACCTTGTCTTTTTCATTTGGGAATGAAATGTGAGTCAGTTCTCTGCACTCTTAATTCAAATTAATTCACGCTTACAAAACCTGTCATACTGGTCATCACTAACTAGTTTATGGCTGAAAGAACTCCTTTTCTCCTTTCCTACTTACTGTTTTTCTTTTCCTATTGCCCATCAACCATACAAACAGTTTTACATAGGACTGCACCTTCTGGAATGATTCTTCTCCAGGTTCACCAGCTCGTGTGTTGCACCTGTTGGTACCTGGCTGTTCCCTAGAGGGCAGAGTGTTTTTCTATCTATTTCTTTTATCCTACCAACATATCTCAGTCTCAGAACAACTTGACCTCCAACATCTATGAGGGAGCATTCAGATCCTCATCTGAGATGCTGAAGGAGAGTCACTCCCAAAAGGAATGGAAGGATTGAGTTGCTTGTGGTGGGGGCACTGGGAATGGGGGAGCTGGGTGGTCAGAAGCTGATTTGTTGCCAAAATAAATGCCACTGTGCTACTTGTATAGGTCAACAGAGCTTTGTCTGCCTAAAAGAAACACTGAGAGTTTTCTGGAAGTCACCACAGGCCAACAATGGTGTAATAGCCTGTCATAAAATCACAGAATCCAGTTGGAAAACACTCTTAAACATCACTGAGTTCAACTGTTAACCTAACACTGCCAACCTAACTTGTCAAGTGATTGTGCCAACACCCTTTTGACATCTCCATTTGTATTTGTCATGTGATATAAGACTAAAGAAAAGAACTTTTAGCTAAATGTTCAGTTTCTTCTGTTTCACTTACACTTTTTCTGTTACAGCAGGAGACCTGTGCTTAATTGCAGCAGTCCCTTGGATTTTATCTCATCCAGAGGCTCTTTATTAAGTAATACGAAGAAAGTTTTTATATTCAATCTGGTCTATTGAACATAATTATTGGACATAAAAGTTTGAAAGTGAGAGATTTTTCCACTCTTGGTTTCTGGTGGGATATGTCCTGCACTTAGGAGTTAATCTTGTTCTTACACCCTTCTTACCTTATCTGGGGAAGAAGTTTTCCAGGTGTGAGTTTGCTAGTTCTCTGACAAGTCTGTGAGCATGACTGCCATGGTCTGACTGCACAAGACCTCAGGCACAGCTTTTCTGTTTTGTGTTATTTAATGCCTATCATGACAGATTTCTTGCATTGCAATGCAATATAAATGATAATAATAAAGTATGAAGATTATTTTCTAAGTAAATCAGCAAGCAGTCAGTTCTAATACTATACTGCTATTTATTTAACTTGTTCTGTGTAGATAAAACCACAGGTGCCCTTTTTTTTCATATGAGAGGTGACTTATCTATAAAACAAATAAGATGGGCACCAGCTGCCCAAATTGCTCTCTAATGCTGTTCAAACAGTGAGCTTTGTGTTACCAGGAGAAAATCCTTCCTTTTTAAGTCTATAAATGGCAGCATAAGTTCACTTAGGTGCACAATAAATGTTCTGCTTAGGAAAAAAAATTGTTGAAATTACTGAATGGGATAAACACAATATTTTTTTTTTATCCAACACCACTAACATAGTTCCTGCCATTAGAAAAGTGCTCATTTGGGGTTTCAAGTCATGAAGGTGTAGATAAAACAGGAGACTCTAAAGAGCCCAGGAATCTACCTGAGTATTACTCACATTTTATATGAGACATAAGTCCCTAATGTCCTCTTTTCCTGTCCTGTGACCCATATAAGAGTTCTGGAAAGCCCTCCTAACTTCATGGAGAACACAGTGGCCCAGGTGAGTGCAAAAGAAGAAATTTTGCAATGGACTTTTAAAATTTTGGGACTTTCTCAAGACATACAGGAATATCTTGGGATGGTCACTCTCAGTTACTATATTGTGCTGCTTTAGCCTATGGGCCATACAGACAGATACCAAATTTTAGTTTTTCTCAATCAAAAACCTGTTACTTTTCCTTTGTAGACTACTGAATCTTTTTCTTTCGTGCCCTTTCTTGCTCTTTCTTGCCCCTCCCCAAGCTAAGGGATAGGAGCAGATGAAATGCTGACAGAATGTCCATTGCAGAGGGCAATTTCCACTGATGGATGATATGTCTGTAACAGGTGGATCATCATTCTCACTTCTGTCTTTGAAACACATTAGTAACTATTAGTCAGTGTTATCACTGGACTTGCCTTTGCAGCAGCTGCACTGCTCTGACTGCTCCACTTTGTCACTGTCTTTGCCCCTTTGCTTGCCCAGCATTTGACTTCATGGACATTGACCTGCCTTGACCTCCCTCTTATTGGTATAAATTATGCTATTCTAATCCTCTGGCTTCTTTTCTTAGTTCTACCACTTTTGTTCTTGTTTAATTTAACATATTTCAATTTACCCAGGCCCTTTTGGGTAGCCTGAATCCACTCTATATATATAAATCTAGACTGTCAGGGAGTTGTACCCAAATTCTGAATCTTCTAGTTCTTCATATTAGATGCTGAGTATCTCTTTATAGCCCCTGAAGTGGTTGTCTCTTCCTTCCTAGAGGCCTCTTTGTTACCATATGAAGTGGTAATCAATAAGAAAGGAAAAGGAGATAAACAGACACAGTAAAAAAGTGATTATCCAAATACCTGAAATGAGAGCATTCAAAATCATCAGCTGTCTTCACTGCTTTCATAGGCTTGTATAAAATGCATGCAATATATAATATGCTAGGCTCTCATAAAGTAGGATTGAGGTATTTAGTAATGTCAAGTTCATTAAGGTTTAATACTTAGAACTTCAGGTGTACATGAAGACCTGTTTGCCACCTCAACCAATAATAAAGATATAATAAGCATATTTCAATTTATAGATAAAATGAAATTGCATTTCAATGAAGTGTTGGTGAGGATGGTAAAAAATGGTTTTTAGAAAGCTCAGGGCATAAAATTCAACATGAATCAGGATCCTCTTCTCCCCTCCTTGTCCTTGAGGATTTTGTATTCCAGGAACTGTGGAATGGAAGCAATAGAAGTTGTACCAAAAGGATGCAACATGCTTGAAGCTCCTTCTCTCTTTGGGTTTGTCTGTTGCCTGCACTGCTAAGTAAATAGCCAGGCCACAAAGAATTAATCTTGGAGAGGTCACAAGTTCCCAGGCGTTTGCCAACCAGCCTTTCAGTGTGGATCAGAGATTAAGCAACCACAATAGAGAGGGAGACTGGTGAAATTGATCATTCAGCTGGGGGGAAATCATAATTAGCTTTGCTGTAAAGCAGCTCCACAGGAATGCAGCTTCTGAGCTTCCCTGAGACTCTGACAGATCCCTTGGAATCTGGTTTATTTGTTCCTTTAGAGATTTGGCTCTTGTCTGCTGCATTATGAGCATGAGATCTGTGGGTCCAGGTGCTGATAGGCAGGGTCTGAAGGGTCACATTCCTGTGTAGTTACCATGCAAGGGCTCAATCCAGTTTCCTTTTCCCAGGGGTAGCTCTGTACTGTGCAGTGAACAGCAGGGCAGGAAACCACCAAGGGAACCAACACACAGTCCCCCTTTAGCTTCTCACCTCCTCAAATCATTCCTGGTTGTTCTACACTGCTGCACTGTTCCTGGGCATGTATTTGTAAGTGTACTGACTGCAGTAGGAAAATATATTGACTCTCATTC
The DNA here is from genome assembly GCF_903797595.1 of Erithacus rubecula. NCBI lineage: Eukaryota > Metazoa > Chordata > Aves > Passeriformes > Muscicapidae > Erithacus > Erithacus rubecula. The sequence goes on along the minus strand of NC_136689.1, from coordinate 10,351,635 downwards.
CTGCACTAGTTACTGCCTTTGGTCCTGCTGGTATAAAAAATTATTTCCTGCAAAGTCGCTTATACTTGCTGCTAACTTTATTGTAATAAACACTGACCTTTTAAACTGCTAAGCCTATAGAAGGCTAAATTATAGAGTTTACCTCCCTAGATGCTCCTTAGCTGTCATAATGAAAGAAGTTTACAGTGGGAAAGTGAATGAAGCAAGCATGTTTTTAACCATATGGTAATTATCTGCTATCTGTGCAAAAGACATAAAGTGTTGTTTACTTGATGTGAAAAGAGCATCTGAGAAAGGATTCCCTGGAGAGGGAGTGAGGGAGATTTGGCACAGTGGCTGCTCTTCAGATGGCTTGTAATAGACCCTATAAATTTGGAATATGCTATTGTTAATCAGTGGAGATTGGAGCTGCTTGGCACATAATGTTTTAGTTTTAAGGGGCAGGTAAGTGTCTTGCCAAGCAGATGGGTTTTTTTATTTAAACTGTAATTGAATTATGCAAATGTATAATTGTTTGTTGAGCTTTAAAAGTAAGAATAAAGAAAAAATGTGTAAAATTACACCCTTAGCTCTTTGCTGTCAGTAGCACATTAAATAAGAGGGAAAGTTACTCTGGCGGTAGAGACCAATGAGATATAGGCTGTGTTCACTCTCCTAAAAAGTATAATTTACTTGGAGTTCTCTTTTCCTGCTTCCAGTACCAAAGTAATGTATTCTTTGCTTATTAAAAGAAAAGGGGGAGGAGGGGGAGGTGAGGGGCAAAGAGGAGAGAGTCTGTCCTAACTGCAACCACACGATTGCAAATCATTTAATTTTCAGTACATTAAGTTACCCAGAATGACTGCCAAGGCTCATTTGCACAAATGTACTTACACTGCTTTAGCACTTTAATACTAAAAGAAAGTAGTTGTGAAAATGCAGCCAAATAATTTGCACTATAGTGGCTGAGTCTGATGCACACTTACAATCCCTTACATCTGCCCTGAAGTGCACAGATTCGGCCTCAGGCGTTTTAACTGATGTGCTAAATGCAAGAAAAGGAACTTTTATTTCATTATTTTATTTTTCGCTCTAGTATTCAGCTTTAGTCGTAAAACCAAACAATTTCTTTCTGTGCTGTGTGGCAAAAAATATTCACTACGTTGTTAGTGCTTATTGTTTTATGAAATTGTCTTTGTATTCAGAAGATTTCAGATTTCCAGGCTAAGCATGCCAAATTTAAGCAGTCAGATCTTCAGGTGGAGATTTCAGAGAGATAAAATGAGAAGCTGAGTTGTGTAGATGGAATTGAATGAAATAAAGATATAGGAAATATAAAGAATAAATAATAAAAGAAAATTCAGAAAATTGTATGATTCTTGGAGAGGAAATTAATGAACTGGACAAGAAGGGTTTAAGAGCAGAAATCTGGGAAAGCTATGGGAAGGCAGGATCAGGTGACCTGCAGATCCAAAGGCAGCAGCAAGGAAAAACACAGACAAAATAAAAAAAAAAACCTTTTCCGCTCCATGCTGTCCTTCAGCAACTCCTGAAGATGTAGGACGTTTGCCTTAAAGTCCTTACTTGTATGAGAAGTCCTTTGATAGCTGTCAGACTTCCAGTTGTGTTAGTCACTTGAGTAGGTATTTCAAGGAGCAAGTCCTTAAGGTATAAATTTTTCATGGCAGTTTTTCAAACCAGGCTCTAAAGCCCAGTGCACATTTATGGTACCATTTAAATGAAAAACAATAATATATGATATAGCCTGAATATTATACTTAATGAGCTATATTTTCTTTTAAAATAAGGTTACAGACTATAACCAGAACATTATGCTGCCATAAATTTCATGAGACTTTTTTCTAAACACCTCAGTCTATAAAAGTCAATGACTCACAGAGTAGACATAATCTAAGGGAAACTTTGACCTTTTGCATAATAAGAAGCCTTCCAGCCTGTGGTGTCAATGCTCTGATTCCTCTGAGTGCACTCTGAAAGCATCAGTAAAATAACGGTTACGGCAATTTCCATCTGGAACTTGCATTTTAATAATTCTGTAATTATCTTTAAGCAGTAATCTCCTTTTTTTTGCATTGTTACTCAATGGCCCACATGATTATTCTCCCCTTAACCCACAGCAGTTCACCTCGTAGGGTTTGAGGAAGCAGGTTGCAAACCATATTATTAGATGCTGTTGTTTCTTATGGCAGTCAGAACAAATAGGATGTCTTCACCCAGATGTGGAAAGTGTGACTATTTCACTGATACACCTGGCTGTAGGTTATTTAGAGTCCACAATATTCAAAACCAGCTGGTTCTCCCTGAACAGCAGACCCCTTTGGTTTTACTCAGTTGTATTCACAGCATTGTCAGTCAGGTACACAAAGACTGAGCTCAGATAATGTCTTCTTACTTGGAAAGAGACATGAGATGTATTTGAGCCTATGAATTACTCATCACTTTCCTCATGAACACGATTCCTGTCCTTACTTCTCAAGCTATTGATTTTTATTCTGCATTTCCCATACTGTATAGCTTGTTTTGCTCTCAGATGAAAACAGTGTATGTGGACTTCATAGACACAGCTTTGGGGATTTAGGGTCTCTGGATATGTTTATGTGATGGAAAAAGCAGCCCTTGGTTTCACTGGCAGTAATGGTAGCAGAGGATCTGTGCTGATTTGCCAAAAAATTTTGCCCTTTACCTTTCCTAATCTCAACAGTCATAAGCCAAGACTCCTCTGATATACTGTAAACACTGGTAAAATCAACTTTCAGTTAGTGACATGGCATTCCACAGGAGCTAAAAATGAATTTTTCTGAGTCTTTTCATTGAAGTCCTTGGGCTTCTTGAAAGTGCTTTGTAAGATGAGACTGAATGCTCCTCTGAAAGGTCAGGCAAGCAGCTTTCTATGTCCTTCATGATGGAAAGCATCCTGCTTTGATAAACATTGTTCTTATCAGGAACTTGCAAAGGATCTGATCAAAAGGTTATTAAATAAATAAGTTATGTAAAAATAACTTTTTTTGTTATTTTGGGCTGAGCCCTCCAAAATACTTAGCAATCAGTGATAATTCTATTAATTAGGTGGGAAAAAAAGGTAAAGAATGAACAAAGAAGGAGAAAGAAAGGAATGTAAAAGTAGCTAAATAGATTATTTTGAACAATTGCTCCCTTGAGGAAAAAAATCATTGTATTCGTTTGGCTGCATTTCCTCGTTTTTCAGAAGAACCTATATTTTTACTGAATTTTTATTCCTGTATTGGGTTACATATTTTACTGTATTCATGATTGTGTCCTTTCTTCAGCAAATTTTTTAAAAAGCAATAATGTTCTTCTTTTCTATAGAAAGGACACTCAAAAAACCCCATTCTGAATATTTTTTTCTTCTGTCTTATCTACTAAACCCATCATGAAGCTGAGCACAGTTCTACACAGAATCTTGTGGGTTCCAGCATGTCAGATCTTTTTGTATTTGAAGAGAAGACGTGAGCTAAAAACTCCACGAGGAGGGAATGGAGATCTCAGGTAGCCTTTCTGACTGTAATGTACTCAAAAATCTGCATTTAGTTCACTGTAGACAAGCTGTGAGCTCCAACCAGAAAACATCTGGTGAGGTGCATCAGCCTTCAGGGTCTTGCAGCACTTGAAATGACTTGAGATTGGGTTCAGTACTGTTCTGTCTTGTGACTTGTGGTGGTTTGAGGTTGACAGAATAAAGTGGACAACTAAGAGCAATGTTTATTACCTGTCCTGATTCTGAGATGCTGACCCTGGAACCCTGGGAAAGCCTTGTCAGGTGTGTTGTGGAACAGCAGGAGTCTGAGGCTGTGTGACACTGGTGGTGTGACCTGCAACAGCACTGACAGACTGCTCTCCCTTTGCCTCTCTAGGCAAGAAGTGCCTCAGCTGTACTTTAAACTTCATTTATCTGTATTCTGCTTGTTACTGTCCTGTGTTCTTTATTCATATTTTCTGATTTGTTTGCTATTTTATGTCTCACCCTTTCACTAGGAGCCTTTTTCTTAGTTTTTGATTTCAGTCTATTATTTGATTTTTATCCCTAGTCCAAAATTCAAGGCAGTATTTTACTCCTTGGATGCATACAATCAAACACAAATGCCTGATTTCATGCATATTTCTAGTCCCTTTAAATTCACTGCTACTTTCACTTCAATTTCAGTGAAACTGATGTGCTAAGTATCTGCTTAAAGTTAAGCATGCAATTGATTGCAAAAAGAGGAAATTTATCAGTATGACTATTCAGTTATGTAAGAATTACTGTAATGTATGCTCTTTTTATTTTATAATGTTCTCAAAGAAATCCCTTCTTTTTCTTATCATTAACAGAGTAACAACAGAAAGATTTTATCTTTCCCTATATGCTGCTTCTTCTTTTTCCAGTTTATTTTTGAACATTATTTTGACCTCTAGATGATGATGCACACAGGTTAGTAACATTTATCTTTTAAAGCTCTAACCTTCAGGTTTTGTACAGAACATCAAATAGGAAGGTGAAGAATGAATACAAACTGTTTAATTCTGCATTCCATTCAGAGGATTCAGGAAACTGGCAAAAAGTAATTGCAGGGGGTTTTATTTTATGCTTCAAGTGAATAAGCCTGACTTTGTGATGTTTGTACTCTTCTTTTCCTGTATAAAGACCAAGTGACTGAAAATACTGGATGGATTGATGGGGATTTATTTTGCAGTCGTACAAGTCTAGTGTGTTTTTTGAATGTGAATGTGATCTCATTGGCAGGGTTTGCACACAGATGTGTGGCATTAACACAGTGGATAATTGGATATTGCAAATGAATTATCTAAACGTGGTGACTAACAGGATAATGTTCCTAGCTGATGTATTCAACACTCCTTTAACATTAAGATGAAAAAAAAAAGTTACAAGAATAAATGTGCCTCTTTGCATTTGATTTTTTAATCAATAACAAACTAGATTTTCATGATGCAATTAACTGTATTTATGTGTGCACATATATTCTTATATGTGGAATATATCCTCACAGCAATATGTGTATGTGTATAGAGGGACATTTTTATTGTATCTATATGCTGCTTTACTTTATATATGATACATTTGTTGAAATAAAAGATTATACCAGAGGGCCTTGGCACATTAAGAAAAAGGTTGATTGTGTGTCACAATGACAGAGAAACTCCTGTTCCATCTTCAAGACTTCTGGGGACAATGTTTAGATAAATAAACAAAAAAGCCAAAAAGAGAGGCAGCTATTAGGGACATTGTGCATTATCAGAAATACAGATCAGTCAGGAAAGATGCACAGATCTTACCAGTTAAAAATCTAAACATTATCTTTTTCTTCCAGTTTTTAAATATTTAATATTTTTGTTCCATCATATTATGTAGTGGTCTGCCTTCATCAATACTGTCCCTTGTTTCATACAAAACTAGATTTTCAATTTTTCAGTAAAATACTGATGTCTGCTTTATTTGATATTTTTTCCAAGCCTTATTTTCTTTATTTTCCAGTTAAAATTAAATAAAAATATCACAGTGATTTATCCTTCTAGGTCCTACTGAAAACTAATTCACTTTCCTCTCTGAATTCTATATTGGTAAAGTATTATTAATTTTATTTCCTAAATGAGCCAAAGTTTTTGAAATCATTATTACCATCTGCAAAAAATGGTTAAAGCATAGCATAGCATTATTCATATAGTGTGACCTGCATCCTATTTCTTATTTGTCTAATGTGCCTGCAATGATTATTTCTTATTATTACTCTGAGGGGATGATTGAATTGTCAGATATCCACAATACTTGTAATATTTTTTTGAAATTTAACTCTGGAACCAATTTACTGTTTATCACTGTAGGTAAAAAAATTGCTTGGTCTTCATTGTAAAAATGTAAAATTATTGTTTCCTAAAGTATATGATTGTGCTGCTGCTACCCTCAAATATAGACATTCTGGGTAAAATTTAAGACACATTTCCCTATAATATTTTTTGTAAAGTAGCAACACAACACATTCAGTGATTTCATTTCAAGCATCAGAGTTTGGTTTATTTAAGGCACGAAATAAATAATATATTATCTTGTTCTTCCATTGTTTGTGTTTTTAATGTCATTTTGGGGGGCTATTCAGTGTGGAATTTTAGACCATAACAGTGTCATCTGTGGTATCAAATTAAATTCTCCTTCACTTTAATGGATTAAAAGAGTATTTTACAAAAATGCCTTTCAAGTTTGCTTGCTAGGCTACGCTTCAAATATAAATTCAGAAAAATAGATAAGTTGCATTTCTATTATCTGGAAAATTATGCACAATACTGGGCAGAAAGGTCGCAACATTTTTAACTATTTGAATTCATAAGATGTTCAAAGCAGACTAAATCCATCAAAGGACTTGCTTCTGGCTGACTTGTGCACACCAGATGGATGTGCATACTGCTAAATTAATTTTAATGGGTTTGCCTTAAAAGGTGTGTGTTTAGGTGTGCCGAAGACCTGACATTTGTGTTCAATGGGGAGAGAATAAGATTTTACTTCTGGAGTGTGGTGGTTTAACCCCAGTGATCAGCCCAGCCCCAGAGAGCCACTCAGTCACTTCCCCATCAGCAGGATCAGAGAGACAATCAGGAAGGTAAGAACTGGAAAACTCTTGGATTGAGAAAAGGACAGTTTAATAGGGAAAGCAAAAGCTGTACAAACAAGCAAAGCAGAACAAGGAATTAACCCAGTGCTTCCCATGGCAGGCAGGTGTTCAGCCATTCCCAGGAGAGCAGAGCATCACTAACAGTGACTGAGGCAGACAAACCCCATCACTCCTCATGTCCCTCTTTCCCCCTTCTTCCCCCCAGTTCACACATTGACATGATGTCTGTGGTCTGGAATGTCCCTTTGGTCAGCTGGGGTCACCTGTGCTGGCTGTGTCTCCTCCAGGCACCCCCAGCTCCTGCCCACTGTGGCTGTAAGGAAAGCAGAGAAAGCCTTGGCTCAATGTGAGCCCTGCTCTGCAATAGCAAAATCATCTCTGTGTTATCAACCCATGTTCAGCACCAATCCAAAATACAGCCCAATACCAGTTCCTGTAAGAAGATTAACTCCACCCCAGCCAAAACTTCTCTTAACCCCCACCAGCAGAGGAAAGGGGGAGTGTGTTGGAAAGGGTAAGAGGAGAAGGCAGAAAGAGAAATGAAAAGCTGCCTGGCACAAGAAGGGGATTTTTTAGTCATGTTGGGCTGTAAAAAATCATGTGTTATTATGGGAACCATCTTTTGTAAGGAGCAGAATCTTCCAGAACAACTTTCCTTAGAAATTCTGGACTCTAAGTTAGTTAATATCTGACTTAAGACAACAGCTGCATCCCTACAAGTTAATGAAACAAGTTCTGACCTTACATGTCAGTATATGGTGCATGATTTAAAATGAAAATTTAAGACATGACATAAAAATGGTTTTGCTTGTTCCAGAGTGGATAAGGTTATTATCACGTATGTATGTTTATTGCTTACACTGTTAGCAATTACTGAATCCATAAATAACAATATTTTGTACTTCACTTTGACGTGAAAGTCAAATGACTTTCTTTACAAAACTAAAATTAAAATTATAGCTGAACTCTAACCACAAAAAAATATGTAATACAGGCTGCTAGTGCTTCCTATTTACAACAGGGTTACAGGTAGAGCACACTGAACATTCAAAACAAGGCCTGGACACCTTTTTGCAGCCTGAGATTCATCACAACAAGTTCTGAATGCGTGTGTGAGTTACAAAGCAGCAGCGTCTGTGGGCATCCTGCTTCTCCTGCACCAACTCTACCCACCTCTACTGTAAAGCCTTTGCATTTTATTTTATGGAGTTTCTTTTTGAGGAAAAGCACAACTACCAGAATCATTGCCATAATGTAATACTTGTGAAAATATGCTGAGTTTTGAAATGGACAGCATAGTTTGATATATAAACATTTAAGTCAGGATCTGATTTATGCTCATTTCTGGTTTGGTTGTAGAATTTGGTTTTGAATGTTTGTTTCTTTTTTTCCTTTTGTCCCTCTCTCCTTGAGTCTACCCTCATTTCACTATTACCTGCATGGGTAAGGCTGGATTTTTTTTTTTTTTTTTTCTTCTGTGTTTGTACTTGTCCTAACACTGTCTGAAGCTCTTAGACAAAGCCATAATTGTAAAATGATAAAAAGATGCCTTAAAAAACGTAATGGGAAATGCAAACATGTTTTAATCTTGGAGTGGAAAGGGGAATAAGAATTTTAGGAAGTAAAACCTGACAAGAGTGATGGAATTTTATCTTCAGTTATACCTGACCCTTTCATCACAACCAGCAATTTAAAAGCTGTATTAAATATTAACTTAGCTGCAGCTTGATAACATGGTATGAGAGCTTTGCAGTCTCAGAAACAAGTAATTGAACTACTGATGAATTTTCTCACATAATACAGAAGCTGCCCGATCCCTCAAAAAGTGCTTAAAGGAGAAAGGGAAGCAGTGTTGCATGCTGAAATTGTCACCAGGAATGAGAACCATTAGCAGAACATCATGACATGTTTGGGGGGAGAGATGGCAACTGCAGCCACGCTGCCAGGGGTGATGGTTTAAAGGGAGTTCAGGAAAGGCACAAAGGCACAAAGTCTATCTTTGTGGAGATGAACAGGAGAGAGAATTACAGCTAGCCAAGAGGCAGCAATTTATGCTGTGTGCCTGAGGATCCTGCAAACAGCAGCACATCCTTGGAGGATGCATTTCTCAAACTCTGGGTGCTGTCCTGAGACATGTGTCTTCTCCATCCAAACTTTGTTGAGAGCAATCCAGGTTTTCACAGAGGAAATGACAACGAGCTAACTAAATTCCCCTGCTTATCCCAAAAAAGGAGCTGGTTTTAGCTATTAGAAGTACTCTTCAGTTCCCAGTAAAATATCCAAATGTAAAACTCCAACCTTTAATGCCATCTGACTTTGAGGAATTGAGCAGCCACTCTAAAGCTTTGCAGTTCTTTGAGCTAAGTGGTGCTCTGGAAGACAGCAGTTTGGAAACACTGATGTTTGTTAGTAATATTTACTAGCCTGTAAACTACAGAAGCTCATCAATGTAAATACTTAAGGAAAAATACAAAAGAACTGACTTTCAGCTCTATAGCTCTTACTGAAGGAAATTAGATAGGGAAGAATTTGACCTGTTCCTGCATTTTTTTTTCTAGTTGATCAGTGCATTTAAGTCTGTCTAAAATGACCTTAGAATGATGAGGCAGATTTGCTCTTCATAGCGTGAGAAAATCCAGGAAATTTTTAAACAAAAATTTTCTGTAAAGACTATTCATTTTGATCATCATAAAGAAGGGAGGAGATATTATATACATCTTAGCATGGTGCAATCAATTTCTTGTCTGATGCTAGTAAAGGCAGGATTCTAAGTCTGATTGGCAGAAAAAACCCTAGGGCTAGCCACTAAAGATGGCCATTATCATTTATTAAACAGGTGTTGAAATGAATTGGTCTTTTATCGTAATGCAGATTTACAGTGCATTAGGCAATCCATTTTTCAATTTAGTGTACTGCCTCTGATAAATTAACAGATGTCGATTGATTTTTTTTCCTTCAGTCCCCCTGTTTACACCTGACAGCCAATGCTTTATAGCTGAGCAGTTATTTGAAGTTATAAACATTATAATTAGCAATTTTTTAATTAGGCTGACAATTAACAAGAGATTTGCAAAGCTGCTAATTTGACATGTCATACTCTCCACAGTGTTTATGTTAACCACTACTTGAGTGAATTCAATTGAACAGAACTACGGTGTCTGAAAAATCAATCTCAGAAGAACCCTTTTCCCCACTTGGGTAACATTATGGCACTTCAGGCAGAGAAGTGGGACTTCAGTGAAATTTTACAATGTGACAATTCCAATACTTGAAGTTTAAACAACATGCCCATGTTAGCTCAGAGATGCAATTAAATGTGATGTGCCAAACACATGCATGGTCTGGGCTCTTTTGCTATTGTTAGGATTTAAGGGTTTTATTTTTTAAGGACTAGGACCAAAAGAAAACAAACTATACAACAGCAATCAGCAGTCTCAGTCAGCCCAGAACATACTCTTAGCTCTTTGAGTTGAACAAAGGAAAAAGAAAATATGTCACTGTAGTGTCTCTGTGGTCATTGATGAATTCTGTGTAGCTTTTCCAGTAGCATTCTGCATATCCCATACAAACTGGGGTAGCATGTGGATAGAAGCATTACAGAGGTCCTGCTGAAGTAGGTGGGAGTTTCCTGCTCTTTCCAGTAATCTCACCTTCCTCAGAGGTTGTACAAAATGGACTTTTTTTCTGATAGAGTTTCCTGTGTGAGCCTTACCCAGGGAATGTCACTGCCACTCCTGGCGCAGAGAGGGCTGGGTGGGTGCAGGGCAGTGGTGGGGTTGGAGTGCTCATCAAGAGAGAAAGGGGCTTGGGTATGGAAGAGACAGCTGCTGAGAAGGTGCCTGCCAAGACCAGGGTGAAGATAAATCGGTGGGGCAGCCTGAGAAAACATGTTTCTGGTTGATTTGGTTTGAAAGGATGTGTTCTTAAGTAATTTCGATGAAGATATTTAATGACATGCACTTCATAAAAGAAACAAGGTTAGCTTTTAAATGCAGATTGACTCGATTTTGACTGAGAAAGCTCTCTGCCTCAAAGAACATGAGTATTTCCTTCTCTAACATGGACATTTTCTTGGTTTTATTTCACGGGGGCTTTTTGCATTCAGTCATGTGTTTTCATCAGATACTTGCTTCCTTTGTATTCTATTTCTGAATTGTCTCATTCTTTCCACTGATGGCTCATCTGGTGGAAGAATCAGGAGCCCTGTATAACACAATAACAATAAAAAGAAAGATAAAAAATGCAAGTTCTCGCATACCTTTTAAAAATCTCTCTTCTTTTATCCTCTTCAGCCATCCAAACACACCCCTTTCCATGTGAGCCGTTCTTCTCTGAGGTCCTAACTTGTAATGGAGGCAAGACACATCCCTAGCTTGGTGAAGTACCAGGAAGAAACAGTATGTGCAGAAAGCACTCCTCTCCAAAATTCCCCACCCTGCTGAATTCCCCCAGGAGCTCAAAAGAAAATCTAGACACAAAGTTATTGAAATCTTTCATTCTAGTGATTTTTTTGCTTCCACATATCTGTGATTTTAATCACTTTGTGAACTCATCTGCTTTCCTAAAAGGTGCAAGAGAATGAATGAGGTGAAGGACATATCACTCCATTGCAATAGTAATGTAAAGAAAATGGCCAGTCTAAGGGGTGATCTCAGTTAAAGCCTCAGGAGTTGATGGTGACATGGTATTGCAGTAATTTCATTTGAATAGTGAAGAGTTTCACTACTAGAAGTTTTGCATGAAGTGACCTAAGGACAAGTCCTTGGCTGGTACAGGAGCTGACTCTGAAATATCCTGTTTTCTCACACAGAGTTAATGACTGAATTTTTCATTTCATTTCAGTGATTAAATAATTTGGGTTCACAACCCAATATGTTTTAAAACTTATAAGTGTAAATACTGTTTTTTTTTTTCAGGAGCAATTAGACAGTGTCTTAACCAAATGAGTTATAATTAAATACATGAAACTGTGGTGTTAGCATCTTACTATTTTTGAGCTCAAACAGTCCTAATTAGTTACATGAATAATATGATGCTTAAGATGACATATACTAATACTTGTTTGATGTAAAATCCTGGTTGCTCATTTCAAACAAACACTGCTGCCAAGGAGTTCTATTAATGGGTGAAGTATGCAGTTTGTTCCTTGTGGTACCAACACCCACCCCCAAAGCAGCAATTCTCGTCCGAGAATGAGTAAAAAAAAAAAAAAAAGTATTTAATCATGACTAGCATTCACTGTGGAGCTCATCTTCCTTGCACTGATTGGGCAGGAAGGAGAGAAAGTTCTGGATTGTGAAGATGTCCTTGGGAAAGTAAGAATCAAGAAGAATTCAAGAAATGAATAGTCAGGGCCTTTCACAGAAAAATTTTTCAAGTGGAAGAAGAGAGGGGAAGAGGTAGTTTAAAACCTCAAGTAAAGATTTCTAGATAAGATAGATCAAGTCACGAGTGAATCAAGAAGAAAAAGAACAATTTCAGGAAAACAGAAAGGAGGGAAGGATAAAGGCAAAGGGTACTTACTAGGGTGGGAGAAATAAGTTGTAGGAAGTAAAAAAAAAAAAAATAGAATAGGTTGACCCTCTGTGCCCACACTGGATATGAGACCAGTATTTGAGGAGGTCTGGAGGAAGAGGGTGCAGCAGGGGTGGTGCTGAGCTCCAGCACATTAGGGCAGCAAACCCTGCAGTCAGGGTGAAGCTGCACATCCCGGGAGAACAAATCTCTGCTGGAAAGTTCAGTAAAATGATGCTTTGGGAGATGTGTGGGAAGGGGTTTAACTCCTCAGAGCAAACTGGTTGATGCCATTATAACCTTTTAAAACCCTTGCTAAATGTCAAGAAGACCCCATCCCATTAGGAAAAAGTAGACAAAGGAGGCACCCCGTTAATGAATGTGCCAGAAACAGAGGTGATAAAAACCGTAATTGAGAAAACTATTTATTTTGAGCTGTTTGTTTAAGCACAGGAGGATTCCTAATGGAGCCATCAGACCTCACTCATTGGCTAATAGTTTAATTAGGCCCATCTGGTGGAGGCTGTGGAGAGAACTGTCCCAGCTCTCATATTGGCAGAGAGGTAATTTGTCATCCCGTGGCCCAGTGACTGGCACCGAACATCTCTAAAGCCAAACAGAAGCTCAGCAATCTGTCTCACATGAGAATAGCTCAGAGCTATTGGAGGCATTTGTGTGGTTCACCTTGGCACACAGAGGAGAAATGAGACTGTTGCACAGTATCCTTCAGATAACCTCGGCACAGAAATTCAGCAGAGCCCCTGAAAGCCAAGTCAATCTTGCCATTGTCACATCCCAAATATAAAGAATAGTTTTTTCCTTTCTTTTTCTCAACATCCCCTTTTCTACGTCATCTTAATAAAACAATAGGGTAAGAATGTTTTCTGTTAGTTTCTGTTTAGGAGCTTGTACATATAATTCAGATACCAATTTCACACCTACTATGTCAAGAAACAAAATAATTTCCCTTTTGGATTGGAAGAACTTGCTATTGTTAAGAAATCCTAGTTCTACAAAATGCTGTCCAGTGATGGAGCTGCAAATATATATAAATAAAGAAAAGCACTGCAAAGACTTTATACAACTGTAACCAGTCTGTAAGGTATGTTGATAAAACTATGAGTTAATTCAGCTAGAGAAGGAAAAGAATTCAAAATGCTAACTGCCTTAAAAGCTGAAATCATTATTTTCTTCTCAGTCTGGTGTTACTGTTGGTATTAGTGTTAGAAGATGTTAAAACCACCACTTTAAGAGTAATATTTGAGAAAGCATAGGACAAGATGCCAACGAAAGTTGTGTCTCACTGTGCCTATCCACTAGTATTTATGTAGCATTTAGTCTTAATCTGGCACAACCCACTGCCTGTTCCAAAACCCCACAAGCAGTTAAGATGTCAAATATTTTACTAGCTCTTCTTACACAAGCTCATATCAGGTGCTGTTATGCTGACCTGTGATTCCTCTCCAAGCTCTGGGTATCTGTGGCAGAGCTTACCATCAGACTGGTAGGAGTGGGATAGACTGAGGTTCCCCTCCCCCCCCCCCCCCTTTAAACTTTAGTTTAAAGCTCTTTTCACTACCTGAGCATGCCCATGACCTGAGATGCTTTTCCCATCAGCCTTGAAGCAGTTTTTTCAAGGCAAGTCCCATGGTCTCAGGAGCCAAACCCCTGGCTGTGGCACCAGTCCTGTGACCATTTGCTGAATCACCAGATTTGACTGGCTCTTTCAAACCCTTTTCCTTTGGCTAGGAGGACTGATGAAAAATTACCAGTGCTCCAGAGTCCCTTACCATGCTCCATGGGCTCTGAAAGCCTTCTTGATCTTCCCCAGGCTGCTGCTGGCTGTGTCAGCCCAGGTGGAACAGCTGCAGTGGATAACAGTGAGTGAGGCTTGGTAATCTCTGGGTGGCACTCCTGCTATAAACCCAGGTACATCTCTAGAGAATCTGTCAGGCAGCAGCACATGGGTGCCTCTGTACCACTCCTCACCACCTGACTTTTCTTAGTTGTGCTAGTTGCTATACAGGGAGTAGATCCAGCTTCTTTACTCAGCTCCAGCATCTCCCTTGATGTGACAGGTCTTGACACTCACAGTCATTAACACTTGAAGAGCCCGAGTAGCCTCAGAGGGGGCATCATAGTTTAAAAAAATCTGGATGTCAATAAATCACTAGGCTTTGTATATATCAGGTATTGATCTATACCTTGAGAAGCAAAAAAATCGAGGCAATAGTAAAGATTGAAAGGAACTATTGTTTAAGAACTGAAAGCAGCTGAAGTGGTTGTTTAAAGTAATCTCATGGGCAAACAGTCCATTGTGTTCTCTTAATATTAAAAACTATCCTTTAAATTACTTTTCTGTGTCTGATGGTATACATCATCATTTTCTCAGTGTAGGTTTTTTTAATAGTATGATTTTTACATGGGCTAGATTTTGCAGAGCCAATGTTTTGTGTTTGAATACCATAAATTGAGCTTGGGCAACCTGATCTAGTATCCCTGCCCATGATAAGAGATTGGACTAGATGATCTTTGAAGGCCCCTTCCTACCCAAGCCATTCCATAGCTTTGTGAAATTGGATTTTGATGCTCTTCTCACCTTCTCTGGGTATGAATTCCATTTCAGATGCACAGGCATGCATGCAGTAGTTCATGGATGCTAATTTCTATGTGTAATTCTTACAATAGATAGACACATGATTTAAAATTCACACATGTGAGTTCAGAGTCTCAGTCTGCAGTTTCAAACCTAGAAATTAATGCAGTTCCAAAAAATTCTGCCAGTCTAGTTGCCCCTTTATTTAATTTTGCTTTGTATGCAAGTACAAGCATCATTAGTTTGTATCATTTTTAGCAACATCCCGAAAGAATCAGCAAGTCAGTTTTATGCTCAGCCTGATAAACTGTCAAGACAATTTTGCCAGCAAAGCTAACTCACACAGTGCAAATATTTACCAAGAGATTATCTATTCTTAAAACAAAGTCACTAATCCAGGTTGTCTCTTCCAGACATAATTCTGAACATGTATATTGAGCAAGCTAAAAGCATAGTAACAAAAATGTTTTGCAATGTAAGAGCTTTGTGATCATCTGCTGCCTTCAGCCAAATCTTTTCTGAAAAATCGTTGTGTTTCTGGCTGCATTATGAATGCTGCTATGTTTACAAAAGTGGAGGAGGCAGTGGGTAGAGTAGAAATATTTTTCAGGTTTTATCTGCACTTGACTAGTATTAAGTGGTATTTTTGACTCCTGCTGATCAGATTTCTCCTCACTCGTCTGTCTCACTTGTCAGCACCATGTGGAACAAGTGACAGTCTTGTTCTTCCTTGTATTTGAGCTCAAGTGTCTAGATTGGAATTTATCTTAGTACTTCTGTTATACAAATACTTCATAATAAATAAAATGCTACTAAAACTGCTCAGCCTTTTTGCTACTGAAAAATCACAGGAGTGCCTCATGTAGTTTGCAAAACTTGAAACAGAGTTGATCTGCCATCATTTTTGCGCTGGTAAAGATGACACATGGAAGGGAGGCCAGGACAGTGTGAGAGCAGCCTGGAGCTATGGCTTGGGGCTCCATGAGCCACAACAGCCACATCCAGCCTGGATGGTGCAAGAGTGGCTTTCCAAGGAGGGGTTTTCCATGGGAACTGCACCCCTGAGTGAAAAGAAGAGGTAAGCAGGGCAGAAACCCAAGACACAGAATGGCCTGGCTGCCCAGAAAAGTGGGGAATAAAGCTACTGCCCAAACCAGGCAATGAAAAGCAAAAATGGCAGCAGGACAATGGACTGCTTTACTGTGACCCAGAGCAAAGAACTGGATTACTTCAGGGAACCCCAAAGTAGATTAAAAGGATATTTTTTTATGAAGAACGAGAATAAAGGTATCAAAGGTTTCTTCACTCTTTTATGTTAGAAAAAGGCAATCCAACTAGAAAAGGCTCAAGCTATCAATTTATCTTTGTGGGAGACTGTATGGTTATTTATCTTTTTTAATTATGCTTCAAAAGAAAGATGGTGCTGCAGTAAATAACATTAGGCAACAATAAAGGGAACAGCACAGAGAGCTGCTTGTAATGTGTTCCCCTCACCCTCTTGGTTTTAACCTCCATAAAAGTGTGGGGTTTTCCATGTTGCTTGAGGTATTCAAGACTGTGATATTTCTGGAAGCAAGTGAAACACAGCTGCTTGCTGATTAAGGGGATACAGGAGATGGCAGGATTACATTAGTATGATGCATGTGCTGCTACTCAGGGACCAGCAAGCTCCCAAATTTAGTGCCAGATACACACACACAGTTGTACACCTGATCACATCTAAAAATGTGGCACTTCCACCAAAGCCTGAGCAGAGTTTATTAGTGTGCATGTACTAGTGAAGAAAAAGAGAAAAACAAACAAAACAAAAAAGAAGCAACTGAAAAGAAAACCCAACCAAAAAAAACCCAAAACCTCAAAACATTAAATTCTGCATGAAGATTGGGAAAGCTCTGATATTTCTTTTAAAAGAACTCAGGCAAATCTGAAGGTCTTTTTCTCTTTTAATTCTAAAGATGCCATCTAGGAAGGGTATGTCACCTTCAGCATTTGTGTTGGTCCGGATTTTCTGCACATGAAAAAAATTTCAGAAATAATAACTTTTACAGAGCTTCCTTTGAGAGGTTTCCACTTAGGATCCTTACAAAGAGATTTCCTTTCCAGAAGGTCAAGTGAATGGCATCTATCAGAAATTTTCATCTTTCTTAATGTTTGTCACAGATTGGGCAGTCAAATTCACTGCTCTTTAGTGTTGTTTAGTATTTGAAAGCAAATTAAAGGGAATTAGTTAAGATTTTTTCTTGTATAACTTGGGCCCTAAAGCTTTTTGTAATCATGCTGGCAGTAATGTAACAATTTATCTTACAGACAAGTCTAGCAGCAGTGTCATAATTTCAAAAGCCAAACAGTCTTTCATATTTCTTTCAGCAGGGGAGAACTGTTGGGATTTTCATGTATGTTGTGCCTTTGTGAAAATAGAAGTTGGAGTGTGAAACATAGATCATCCTTCCCACTCATTAGCATTTTAATGGCTTCTCAATTGTTAACAGATTTGATGTAGCTACTAGAAAGATAAGACTGGGTTGTGATTTACGTCTACACTTTCCAATCCAGTAGTAGTCAGTTATAATACATTTTACTAAGTGTAATGTCAGGTCGCTGAAATAAATTTTCAATCCTTTTACAAAAATAAGAAAGATAATGATTAAGAAAAATGCCAATAAGCCCCCCCCCCCCCAATGTCTTTGCAATAGCCATAGATCTGATTTATTGAAGAGCACAAAAAAAATTATACCAAGAGAAATAATAATTAGTTATATAAATTGCAAATTAGAGATGGTGTATTATGCACAATGTAACCTTATAGAGTAACAGCATAAAGCAACATAAGCATTCAGAGCAGAATGACAGAGAGAAGTTGTTTGAGGGTTCATTTTTCACTGTATTTTCAATGTATGATTCTATGTTTTTATCAAGCACATTATGGCTTATTGAATCACAAACTCCCTTCTGTACATGTAGGATGTAGCTATTACAATTTGCACACATTTTAACTTCTCAGAAGCTATCAGCTCCAAAAAAGAGCTGTCAAACCCAAGGGCACCATGGCATTATATTTAGAAATATTCTTAGTGTCAGGAACGATTTGAACTATCCAAATTAAACTACAGAGCACAAATGCACAGAGCCTGGCTAAGTGAGTCTTACCATCTGAACACAGTCTGCTGTCATGAGTCATTCATGGCATGTCCCTCTTCCTTCCCCTCCCTAAAGACAGGGCTGAACCAAACCCTGAATTTAATACAGATTTTTAGGATCTAAACACTGTCAGTGTGTATTTGACATACCCCTGGGGTTTGAATCCTTTGGAATCCAGCACTCCTTGCCCAGTAGTTACACGTTCTTAGCATTAGAGGAAGCCAGAATCCAGAGCATGACCAGGATCACGAGAAGGTCCAACAGAAGGTGTAGTCATTATATCAACCAAATATATCCACTGACATTTTGGATTGGGTTTTTTTTCCATTTAGAATTTCCCATTCTCTCTGCCGTCTCCTTCTAGGTAACTGTCCATAGAGAGTATAGAAGGGGAATTAGACACTACTGGCATTTTTCCATAGGATGTTAATGTACTAACAATTCTGTTATCTAGGATTTTATCTGTACTGGCTGTGTTATGGCCTAGAAAGTCTTCAGCAGAAGTTGAACAAAACTCTGACATACACAGTTCATTTATTTCAGCAATGGACTTGTAATACTTGTAGTACAGCACATAGAAACTTTCAGTGCTATTATCTGTGCTGGGCTTTTCTGTATTGAGGTAGAATATTTAAATTTTCAGGTGTGCTACTTCAGTTTATAATGACTTTTGATGGACTGGAGGGAAAACTGCAGGTTTTGATTGCTATTTTTAAAAGCAAGAAAGTAATCTGAAAGGTTCCCTTTTGTGACCTGTCCAGTAGGTTTGATGATCTAATGGCTCTTTTGGATGTAAAGATCTGCTAATCTTCCAACTAAAGAGGGTGACCTGAATGCACTTGATTAAATATTTCAATATTGGCTGCAGCTATCTGAGGACATCTTTTATGTACTCAAAAGTCTCTCTAGATGTGAAGATCATCAGACTGGCAAAGGGGCAGGGGAAGAGGAGTGGGGGTGCTGGGGCAGTGAAGAACTGGGGAAGGAGGTAAGAAATGAGCCAGGCAGCTTTTCTCAGGGCATAGCTTGAGATGGTATTTGCACGGTGCTGTTAGTAGGGACTTTGAATGCACTTTTCATCACATGGCATATTAGATCTCTTCCTGTCAGAAAGTTAGACTCTAAAAATGTAAAATGTCCATGGCAGAGATTTCCAGCTGCCAACAAAAGTCTCACTTTCATGAGGAAAATAATTTAAAATGCTTCTGAGTCATTGTGAAAAATAGAGGCCATGACTGTGTCTGCAAAATCCCATTGAGTTGAGACACCAAAGACAAGAAAAATTGCATTCCTACGACTGTGATCATCATCTGTCCATTCAGCACAGGGCTCCCCAGGAAAAGACAAAGCTGGAGTGACAGCACCAGGAGCATCCTGCACTTTTCTGTGTCACTGCTGGTGCTGACCTGTGGCACTGCACGGGAGTGGGCAGGCACTGTAGTGTGAGAAAGGAAATGGGGTTTCATTTTCCCCCCTCTCTTTCCCTCATCCCTGAAGTGTTGATGTAAACTGGCTGTGATAGATGCAGGTGGCTAAAAATAGTTTTAGTGGGTTTTCTGTACCATACTAGCAAATGAATAATTTTCTGCTGTAAGCAGGATGCCAAGGATAGCAAAAGCCTGATGGTAATGGCAGGTGAGGCACAATGATGGAGTGCAGCTTCCAGCCCACTAAATCAGTGGCAGGCTACTTGGCACATTTGCCAATGCTGCTGCAGACAGAGAAAAGCCCTGGGGAAACTCTCCCTGCATTTAAAAATTATACTTGAGATACACTTGTTTTATCCTAGGAGTTTGATAATTTATCCTCACAGTGTGGGAACCCTGCAGTAACAAGTGATAGTTCTTGTTATATTACTTGTTGCAGCTTCTGCTTCCCGGATTTCAGATTCTCTGCTTCTAGCTTAGAAAATACCACATGTGCACAAGTGCAATTGTCTTCAGGAATGAGAGTTTAAAAATTACAGTGAGTACTGCACAGAATCTAGGAAGAAGCTGTCATGATCTGTTCAGGCTTTATCTGTTCATAATCTTTCATACCACCAGCACATACATCTGGAAGTTATTTTATACAATTACAGCAGATCAGACAGTTCTTTTGGTCAAGTGATTTTTGGTCAAGTAGAAAATCCTCTATAAAGGTTTACATTTTGAGACTGGTGAATATAAATCCCATTATTATTTATACTGACTATTGCTAAGAGGAGTTTTCATCATCTGAAATGAAATCCTGACCTTTTGAAGTCAAATGGCAAAATTCCTGTTGACTTCAGAAGGACAGATCTAACTCCAGAGCAGTGCAAGAACTTCAGTGATCTGCCACTAACCAGATCCTTCAGCAGTGGGTATTTTTATGAAGTCAGCCTCATAATGGAGTTGCCTCAGAAAGTCTGCTTAGATTCCAGGAAGATGTGACTGAAATAAAGCAGGTGCCTTCCTAATTGGAAAGAGGGGGAGGCTGAGTTTTAAAAGAAGTATTTAGTGCTAAATAAGGAATAGAATTGTTTCCCTGGGGAGCTTGAAATACTTTTAAAACTTCTGAAGCTTCCTATTTCTTTGCCTCTCATTCCCACTCACAGATGGAGCATTTCATGTTCCATTTCATGTATCCTCACCAGGCTTGCCACACTGGGCACCATGGAGGGAGCAGCTGGGAAGCTCCTGCTCTTTGAGGGGTGATGGCAGTGATGCTGCTCGGGGTGGGCAGAGAGGCATCACAGAACAGGGTATCTTGTCCCTCTGTGCTCAGTGTTGTTAATTGTAATAGTAATGGGCTGTGAATTGTGTCCCTACTGCACCAATATGATCTAAAAGACAAAAATTTCAACTCAGCATGTTTGTTTGTCCCACCATTGCAAGAAAACCAGATTTTGGAGGGTGCTTAGATCCTTTCCTCTGGGTCTATATGAATGCAGTCTATAGCCACACTCTCCTCATTATGCAAATAGTTCAGACAAATCTCCCTTCCCTCCATCTCTCTATTTAAATGTGCTTTAGTGAACAAAAGACCTGGTGGCACTGCAAGGACTCGTATTAGATTGTTCACATCATTAGTTGAGATGAAATTATGATCATACCATCTGCATTTGGTTGCACTTCATTCAAACCTTGTCATTGCCTTTGCCAAACTCAGTTTCTTCTGGGGTGTTTCTTTGAACACCATTTATCTGTGTTTCCAGCCTATTCAAAGATGCCTCACTGCCTGTAATGGCTGCATTTAATTTCCTTTACTTACACATTGCTGATTTGCTGGGTCTTTATGTCAGATTTCCCGTTCCACATTATTAGTATTTAAACTTGCACCTTTTTAAAATCAGATGATAAATTAACCTCACATTGCTCTTTTTCCAAGCATTAGTCACTTGCTAGAAACCCTGGAAATTAGCTAATTTTCTCCCATGCCTGACACTGGCAACCAGATATGGAAACCAACTTAATCAGCTGGCAGAGTTCACCATCCAGTGGCTGGCCCTGCTGAGCACACTCAGTGGGACTCAAAGCCCTGTGATCCCCTGGCAGCAGGTGAGTGATGGGGAATGGCTCCCTGATAACTGTTAAAGGGAACCATGTCCTGTGTTACTGGACTGAGCTGCTGTGAGCTGGAAGCAGCTCTTCCCACCTCTGCCCACATGGGATGTGGTGCCTCACATGCTGATGGTCCCAGGGCTGGGTGCTTGCTCCTCCAGTGGGCTGAAGTCTCAGGTGCTCTTTGGTTCTTAACAGCAAAGTCCTGCCAGTCTGACCGATATCCCTCCAACAGCCTGCTTGGTGCACAGTGGGACATTTCCAGCAATGCCTGCAGTTTTTATGTTAATGTTCCCATTTGATAACATTTACCTGTCAAGGGAGTCATTCTCCCTGCCCCAGCTGCATTTAGCAGCTGTGCTGGTGGCAGTTCCCCACTGCCATATCCTTCCTCAGATCCCTTCTCAGGATGGGTGAAGGTTGCCAAGCACACCTGCCAGTCTGTTCCTGCTCTGTGCCTCGTCTCAATTCCCTCTTGTCTCAGGGAGTTGAGGACAGGTCACAGTGATCATCTTCTGGCTGCTAGAGCAGCTCTGGTGCCCAGGGGTGAAGCAGCTGGGTCACCCTCTCCTCGTGCTCATCTTTCTCATTTCTGATGCCCTTGCAGGGACAACTAAGAGGCTCAGGGAGAGGATGCTGAGATGCTGCTATAGGGAGAAAGAGGCACAGAACCAGCCTTTGGCTTTTCAGGTAAAGGGGCTGCAGCCACATGAGCTATCTGCCTTTCCCCCATCTTCCAGAATAATTTGAGGGCAGCCTGTGACATGTTCTGCATCGTTTCTGTCATCAGAAGTGGAACTTTTGATTGTTACTGCATCCAGGGTAGGGTTATGGCCATGGCAGATTACAAATAACGTGTAACACAGATCATTAAATTTGCATAAAATTGCACAGGGAGGACAACACAAAGTGGCTGCTTCAAACAAGATACATTAGAGAGAACAAAAGTAGTCCAATTTATGTACATGCAGGAATTAGTTCCTCTGATTTTCTAAGTCTTTCATTTGTTTCCTTATTAGAGCACTATCCATTCAGTGTAAGGGCTTTATTTTCTGTATATTTTAAGGCGCTGTGTGTTGAGGAGGATTAAGGAATAGCAATAACCATACAACAACACAAAGTTACAACATATCACAGTGCACAGTGTACAACAGAAATCTTTTATTAAAGGGAAAAGAAAGATGGCCAGAGTTAAATTATTGATCTGGGTCTCAGGAAAACTGAAAAATTCCCTGAAGTTTACATAATTCCTCGTCAGCATTTTCAGTTTCCCTAAAATATTGTCCTAAATATTTAAACTGTAAGCTTTGTGTACTATCTTACATATATATATTCTCAGTGGTTAGTTTGGCCAGGTGTAATCTTTTACCACGGCCTCTAGATGCTACTAAAATTTAAATTACAAATCAGTAACCTTGCAATATTTCTTGTCACATTCACCGAATCTCATCCTACTGAGGTTTGGAATGCCACGTTGATTAGACAGAGCTTTAAATGTCTGCTTAAAGTGTCACAGACACAACTCACCAATTCACATGGTTTTAATAAAATGCATTCATTTTATTCAATAAAATTACAGGTACTTGTAATTAAGAAATAAAAATAAAATCAAATTTAAAAGGTAGCTGGTATCTGTCTGCATTAAGATTTTAAGTACATGGAGTAGTTAGAAGATGAGTACAGGACCCTGAGCTGCAGTTTATTACAGCTTTTGTGTAGACCACTATTAAATTTGCTCGTTAATTTGGATAGATCTAAACAGCATTATTGGTTTTACACGAATGCTTTGCCAGCCTGATTACTTAGAAAATTATAATATTTTCCAAAATGTTTGACTTTTTTGTTATTTTCTAAGAGTGAAATTCATATTTTAAGCTGCTTTATTCAGTTACAATAGAGTGCATCATTCTTGCCATTAAAATTTTTAAAATCTGTTCATTTTTTTATGTTTAATTTCAAGTTGAACATAGTCCTTTGAGGATGGTAATGTCAGCTAATGAGACTTGTGAAGAGAGTTTTCTGGTGTCTCAAAGTGCCTGTATAGCAAGGAGTGGAAAGCTAAGATTCCTGTATTCTGTTTATGACCTGACTCCAAATGATCCACACTGTTGGAGAAGGTAATTTAATGGCCATTATTGCTATACAATCCTGCATCTTCTTTGAAGCTGTCAGCTTGAAAACCAGCTCCAGTCGTGTGTGTTCATTTGAAACCTTTGCTGAGCTTTTTATCAAAGCACGACGCAGAGATGATTCCTAAACAGCTTTCCTTTTCTCACACACCCAAATTAACCATTTTCTCCTCATCTCCTCACCAAAGGCAGAGATCCTTTGAGGTCCAGGCATATGAAGAAAGTGTTGAAACATAGCATGAAGAAAAGGAACATACTAATTAGATTACTGAGGCATTTTTGAAAGGATTTGCTCCCCCTATAAAGTGTGCAACATGGAAGGCAAATTAATTCAGTTGTAAAATAAATTATTTAAACTAATAAATCATTAACTTCACATTTTAGTGAAGTGTCTCATTAAGAAGCAGAAACATGGAAATTTGATGCATTTCTGGAAGCACAAGGCAGTGCTCAGGTTGTTTGTGAGGTGGCAGGCTCAGCTCCTGTGCTGAAGTCAGGAGAGCAGATTCTCAGCTGTAGGGTCGATGTGCTCTACAGGTGTCCTCCAGCCCAGCTCCTTCATCTGCTGACCTTGGTACTGATATATGGGCACATCACTCTCAGCTTGGCTGCAGGGGGGTGGACTACTTGTAAAGCTTTTACAAGCTGCAAGGGAATTTGGTATCTGAAATAATTTCTTTGTGGAAGGACACAGGGGAATATTTTATGACCCTGTGCTTTTTTTATGAACTGAGCCTTCCCTGTGAGTTTAATCTCTCTGCCCTTCCCTGCTTCTCAGTTATGATGGCACAATGCTAGTTCTGTCTGCTTGCAGCTATTTCTCTTTGATAATGTTGTTTGTTTAGCTGTGTTTTCCCTTGCTTCTTTAGGTCAACAGTGGCCAGGTACACCTAGAACATGGTTCTTGATGGCTTGGTGTCAGGAAACACAGGAATTCTTCATCAGTTCAAAAACAAAAATTGGGAAAGACTGTGGCATAGATTAACTGTGTATTTTGCAAGGAACATGTGCAATCCTAACATCACCCCAACAAAATCCACTCAATGCCCGAGGGAGTCAGAAAGTCACCAATGCCCAGGGATGAACCAGCTGGCAAGGAGGTCAGAAAAGATGACAACAGCTTGGGTACAATAAGAGGGAAGTAAAGACTTTGCCAGTTTCTGGATTTCTGATTTAATCTGCAAATCAAAAGAGAGAAGAAACTGAAACAAAACAATGTGAAAATTAAGGAAGGGATCCTCACAGATTCTGTTCCTGTTCTCCTGAGCTTCCCTTTCACCTGAACGAAGGCATGCAGGCTTCTGTACAGGTGGAATCCATACAGAAATCACCTTCCAGATAATGCAGCAAAATGAGTGTATAATTTTGGCTCATTTCTTGATGGCTTTAGAGAGTAAATAAGTGTCAGGAAGTCAGAGAACTTTTCTGTCATTGTGAAAGTCAGAAGAACAAGGCATCTCTGTGGATTTGGACTTCAATTTCAAATCACCTTGAGCGTTAGCAAAGCTCTACTGGATGTGCTCTTTCTCTATCATACTGGAGTTAACTATTAATAGCAGCTGTACATACACTTCAAGGAAGATTGTTTCTTCATATGAAATCCTAGAAGAGATGAGGCTGACTTCCAAATTACTAAATAGAAAGAGGGGACATTGTTAATAAGTACCAAAAATGTTATTAAGTGTCTTGTGATGCAAGCAGAAAAATCTTATAACTGATCCATGAAAGTGAATTCTGAAATCCTTGATAACCAGTTTCAAATATTTGACAGAATATTTATATATTTCATTAATTTATATATTCCTGCTGTTCAAAGAGATTATAAAACTAATTTCAATAGAGTATCCACCTTTGTGTGCATGGCATTGGTGTGCAACTTTTGGTAATAAAGCAATGTTAAAAAGCAGTCAGAAATGACCAGGTAAAACCTAAATAATAAGAATACACTTAGGATGCTTTGAAAAGAAACTGGGTATCAGGACAGTGTATGTCCTGCCCTGACTACACACCAAACTCTGCATGAAAACCTGTTCCTCACTTGGAAATCATACACAGGAAACTCCTCCA
The DNA here is from genome assembly GCF_903797595.1 of Erithacus rubecula. Taxonomy (NCBI): domain Eukaryota; kingdom Metazoa; phylum Chordata; class Aves; order Passeriformes; family Muscicapidae; genus Erithacus; species Erithacus rubecula. The sequence goes on along the minus strand of NC_136689.1, from coordinate 10,326,047 downwards.
GTCAGCTTTTAAGTAAGTAATAAGTTGCTGGTAACTTATGAGAAGTTGCTTTCATAGAAAGCCAAAATATTTAGGCTGCAATATTGGATCACATCAGTGGGACAGCTGAGCTGTCCTGAACAGACAGTTTGGCCAAACTGCACCATTCAGATCAGGGCAGCACTGCATGCTGTAACAGATTGTTGTTCTCAATTCAGATTTTCAAGACAGCTTTGTGATTCTTTGGGTTATAAAGCAAAGGTTTCCTACCTAAGCATTGCATTTTAGTGCTTGTGCAGGAGCACAGGGTGTATTCTGTGCTGATCTGTTATCTCCTAGGAAAGTGGCTCCATCCTTGACTTGAATCCTGAAATTCAACTCGTGAGATTGTTGTCCTGTTGGTACTATAAGTCAAAAACCAAATGTTGCTGGATGTGTCAAGTAAACTGACTTGCTGTCTACATCCACATCATCACTGAGGATATTTTGGTGGTCCCTGAGTTCTGGCTGCTGTATTGGAGATTCCTGGACCAGTGGAGTACTCAAGCATCAGAGAAAGGGAAGCACCAGCTTGGTGAAAATGTGAAGCAGTGTATGTGGAGGTTTAAGTTTGCATATAAACCTTAAGCCAATCTGTCCTGTTCACAGATTAGTCTGCTTAAATTACTGGGAGAAATAGAAAAATGAAAATACCATTAAAATAAGATCCTGTGGTAGTAGCAGTAAGTCTCCTGCATTTCAGAAATGTGCTCGTTTCAGTTAATGAGCAGTGGGTGCTAAAGAAATGTTTAAAGTATCTTTCAAGGATTTAAATGAAAATTGGCTCCTATAAATACCAATTGATTTACTTAAATGCATCCAACTGTGACAAAGAAGTGGTAAATAGAAGGAGAAATAAATCGGAAGGAATTAAAATGCATTTGTTTTGAGAAGTGACTACTGATTTCAGTGAAAAGCCATATCAGGTTGAATAAAAGTGGTGAATATTTGCTCATTTATTTAAACCATATTCTTTACATATATCAGTATCAGTTCCACTGTTAATGAAACAAATTCAATTAAGTGGGTTCAGCAAAGTCATATCAATTATAAAGATTAAACTGGCAACAGTAATGGTAACACCTAAGTCTTTGATGCAAAAAGAATAATCCCATTGAAATTGATAAAATAAGCACAGAATTAATCCCAGGTACAGAATTGAATATAAATGAATTGAGGATAAATCTTGGATGTATAGTTTGTGTCTGTTCCTACTATATATTATAGAACTGTGAGCAGCAATTAAACATGGTAGTTGAACATGGCTGTAACTGTTAATAGATGTGTAACTGTTTTTTAACAAATCCAACTAGAAGGTGCAAGACTTTTGAAGTCTGGGATAAAAAAAAAAAAAAAGAAAATCAAGACATTGGGGAAGGTCAGAATTACACAGCAAGGCATGTCTGTGTAATATTTTGTCATATAATTGTCTTGTTTCTTTTGTGTAGTCTTAAACCTGTGCATAGCTTTCAGTGCAATAGGAAGTGGATTTGTGTGTGACAATAGAGACATGACTGAAGTATATTACAGAGTCAGAGATCTAATAGAGAGAGGAGCTGATCTTCTGTGTGACCTTCCTGCTCTTTGTCCTCTTCCAGGCTGGAGCAGCCCCAGCTGTGGAGTGTCGGAGCAAACTGGTGCCATCCTGTCACTGCCTCAGCCTGGCTTGCTCTAGTCGTGTTCCCATGGGCACATGGAGGAGCTCAGAGTGACATCCAGGCAGTACACAAACATGTGGGAATTGTGCTCTCAAATTCAGGAAACCCCATGTCCAGCCGTTTATGTAGGTAGCTCAAAAAAACTGGTGGGAAATGTGATAAAATACATTTGTTCTCATCCAAACTCAGCTCCATAATCTAGACAGCTCCACCAATCAGAAGCTTCCAATTCCAGTTGTCATTTTGGTGGTGGTTTTGCAATGGGATTTGTAATTAGCAAAGGAAATTTAAGTGAATGCATTTTCCTCAAGCTGAGGAACATTCCTGTTTTGTTTTGATTTCTATGTGTAGGAGCATTTCTTTAGGATCAAGACATTCTTATTTGAGAAGTCTCTATCTTAGTGGAGTTCTAAAGTGCCTTTTCTTATGTTTGAAACCATTTCCTGCAAAAAAACCCACCAGAAAACAAAAATGAACAAACTAAAGCCAAAGCCAAAATCTGGTTTGTCTACTCATATTTTTAGCACAGTTCCTATGCTGGGATATTGCCCATTGAGACCAGTGTGTTTGTTCTTCAGGAGATGAAACTGTCAGAGATGCAAAGAAAGGAGCAATAGTTTCCTCTAGTTCACCAGTATGGCCTAAGTCTACAATTTTACCCAGGTGAGGAGTGGATCATAGATTGTGCTTTGTAATAAACATTCTTCTGCTGCCACATCCCTGTTCCATAGCTTAGCAGTTCCTTGCTTCCACAGTGGTAAAGTAACTGAGCAGATATCAGTGAAGTGCAAGTGCATTTGAACTGGGATCCCTTTGCATGCCAGAAGAGATGTTGGTCTGTTCTGTAGCATCTTTTCCAGATGGCTACGCAGAATGTGCTGCTGGTATGGTTCACTAATGATTTTATAATGTATTTTAATCTGACACAATTGCCTAGATCATTCTTACAGATGTATTTCTTAAAACCTGAATAAATACGTCTAGGAGTACCACATCATTGAAATGTAATTGGAGGAAGCCACAGGCTTCCTACCTGCATTAATCAACTGTTGATGAGCTTAATTAATCTCTCAGATCTAAATGGAGTAAGAGAAATGAGAGCTATTTGCTTGAAAGACAGTATAGCAGGCTTTGAAAACATAAGAGCTGTCTTGTTTACAGGTAGAGATGTGTAATGATTGGTGTCTTGCTTAAAACTGTTCATCTCTGTGAAAGAAAAACACTCAAACCCTAGGGAATTGGTTTAGTTCCAAGACATAGTTTCTCTCACAAGACAGACTTTGCTTTAAGCTCTGCTGTGTTATATTATAGTAACATAGAATCATAAAATTACTTGGGTTAGGAGGGATCTTAAAGATATCTTGTTCGACCTCCTGCCGTGCACAGGGGCACTTTTCTCTGCACCAGGTTGCACAGAGTTCCCCTGTTCCAGCCTGGCCTTGAACACTTCCAGGAGTGGGGCATCCACAGCTTCTCTGGGCAACCTGTGCCAGTGCTCACCCCCCTCTCAGTAAGGAATTTTTTCCTAATACCTAATTTAAACCTACTCTTAGTCTGAGACCATTCCCCCTTGTCCTGTCACTACATGATCTTGAAAAAAGTCCCTCTCCAGTTTTTTCCTAGACTCCCTGCAGGTACTGGAAGGTCACAGTGAGGTCACCCCAAAGCTTTCTCTCATCCAGGCTGGACAATCCCAATTCTCTCAGCCTCTCCTAGTAGGAGAGGTGCTCCATCCATTTTATCATCAGTGGCCCCCTCCAGACTCGTGCCAAGGGGTCCCTGTCCTTGCTGTGCTGGGCACCCCAGGGCTGGATGCAGTGCTCCAGGTGGGGTGGCACCAGAGGACAGGGCAGGATCATCCCCTTTGATCTCCTTGATCTGCTGGCCACGCTGCTTTTGCTGCAACTCGGGATGTGGGTCAAGATCTGTCACTAATACCTCAAACTACTTAGTTTTTTCACTAACTGTTCATTATTTTCTAGGATAGTAAAAGTGAATGTCTACTTTTTATTAATATTTTAGCAAATTTATACAGGCTAAAAGAGCTCAAATAGTAGCAGGCTGCCCAACTACAATCTCCTTTTAGGCTGCTGCGTTTTCTAGTACATCTAATAGATTGCTAGCAGGAGTTTGTGCTTTAGGTGTAAGGCAAATGTGCTTCTTTTCACAACTTTTTACATTTTTCTCATAGTTGTTTATACATAATTCTGCCAAACACTGTTACACAGTTGCAGTCTCAAATCTAGGAAAGGAGCTTTGTCTTCTGCAAATTCCTTCTGGCAGAGTTGGTAGCTTTCTGATGCTAGCATGTACATGAAAATTAATTACAGGGGGAGAATTGCTTTGTCCAGTCTGACCAGTCTATTAGGAACTGTTAGATCCCGTTGACTCTGTTGAGCTCTGTAATGTGTGCTCAGCCAAAACATGCTTTCCAGCAAGGCCTCTACAGTTGCTTGGAAGTGACACAAAGACAGAAACCATACCACTTCCTTTAATAATTTTTTTCCAGTGGTTAGTCAGCCTCACTGTTGCAAATTTGTTCTTTTTTCCTAATTAGAGCTTGTCTAGCATTAATTTCCAGCCACTGGTGATGCTCAGCACAGAGGTGGATGCCACTTAGGTCTCTCACTCTTTCTGTCACATAATTGATTTTTCATTAATATCATAAAGTAAGGTTTAAATTAGCCCAGAAAAGCAATAAGAGACATGTTAGATCAAGAAGTCTTCCTGCATGATATGAAGGTAATTTTTTATCCTATTTATTCTAATATTCTATTGAGCATTGCATCAAGTTAGTGGATACTCTTTAACTGTGACTTCCTCTGAGGCAGCACATTGTTGATGCTAATACTGAGAAAATACATTAATCATTTGGCCTCTGGCACACTCTGCTTTTGGTCTCTTCCAAGCTCATTCTCCCATTTCTCAACAGGATGGTAATCAACATGCAATTTCTCTGTATCACTGATGGCTCAGACATGCATAATCCAGATCTCTGTTCCACAAATGTGGGCTTGTAAAACGGGTGCCTCTGGCTTGCTTTGGGCTCCTCTGTGTGCAGGTACACATCTCTTGTGTGTGTAATCTCATTGTGCAGGCACAGGGATGCATATGCAGATGCTCTCAGGCACTGCATCTCTTAGATAATAGCATTAGCTGGTACCACTTGATTTACAAGGTCTCTTGATGTTTTCATTAAGTGAATCATTTATGCATTTTATTTATTTTTAAATGTTTGAGGTTTAGGTCTAGTTGCAGCTCTTCCCATATGGAGCTGACTGAAGATTTATAGTTCAGAATCCAAGGAATAAAAACAAAACACAAGGTTCATCAGTTTGGACAGTAATTTGGTAATTGATGGTACTCAGTGCTTTCCTGTACACCTGAAAAATCCAAACTGACTGAAAGTCTCTTAAGTCTTTTTCTGGAGAGAGGCCAATGGGGCTGTAAATTTGATCATGACAGATTTCCTGGTTCAGGATGCAGTTTGTAATCAGAAGGATCTATTGATAGCATGCCAGAATAAGCAAGCACCAGAAAGTCAGATTTTGTGCATCCTTCATATTCCAGCATTGGTTCTTCCAGCTCTCCCACACCTAGTGTATGTATTTCAACAATCTCAGTGTGGAGTCTATTTCTTTCAGCTGTTGGATCTGTTCCACTTGGTTTAAATAAAGGTCTTAACTCTGGAAATGTTGGCATGTCAAAAATTTCTTTAATTCTGAACCAGAAGAGAGCATATTTCAATGTTTGTGCAGATCAAAATCAAAGAAAAATCCTGTTTTGGAAAATTCCAGGAGAAGCAGTTTTAAAAGCATTAAAAATAAATTTTTCTCTTTTTTATATTATTTCTATTATTAGCACTGTTACCTAAATTTAATCTTGCTTTTAATTATCAGAGATAATTACTGATACAGATTAGTGCAGGGTATAACCTATTACCATTGTTGCACATAGCACTGCAGTCCTGCCTGTTTTCCCCTTGAATGCACCATGGATAAAACTTTAAACCTCGACCATTACCAAAATAAGAACATCAGCAGAACAAAAAATAGCTTGTGTGGTTTTTTTATAATGTTAACTTTGAAGTAGTAACATAATACAGAGTGAGTGGCACACCTTTTATCACCTTTTTTTTCTAGTTTGGTATCATATTATTTTCTGTCCCATAAAAAGATGATGAGTTCCATGTCCATCACCATAGTAATAATAAAAAATAATGTGGAGTGGGGTGGGTTGGAGTTTTTTCCAAGTCACAAGGGATATGCCAGCAGAAATTTGATTAAAATATCCATTGCAAGAAACTGGGAATGTGAGTGCAACTCTTTTATTCTTCTCACTTTCTTATGTGCCAGAAGGTATTGCTCTATGTGTGGGTTGGTGAAAAATAAAAAAGTTTTAGTGAAGTCTAGATAGGATGCCAAATGCCAGTGCTGTCTTGGAAGCACAGTTGTGATCAGTGATAGCTTATCCAGTCTCAAATAAAGCAAAAGTATTCAAAACATTAATAGAACTATATGTTTGTCTCTCCTCTGTTAAAAAGCTACTTATTGATTTCTTTCCTGTGCTATTACAGTAGCAAAATCTGAAATGTTTTGAAAACATCCCTTAGAGCCACACAACAGTAATTAACAGTATAGCAAGTGCTGAGCAGCAAGGAGCTGATAATGACAGAGTCTAATGTCGACTGCATGCAATTAATCATTGATACTACCCATAGAGCTTTGGATTTATACTCAGCTATTGCAGAGCACTGATGAGGTCCCCTCTTGCTCTTTCACAATGTATGCATTAGCAGTGACTTCACCATCAGCAGAAGAAAGCAGAAGGAATGCTCTGAGACTTGCATTTCTCAATATGTTTGCTGCCACTCTGTTATGCAGTTAGTGGCTGCTATTCTCCAAGGAAAGCAGTATCATAGTGGAACAGCAGCAGTTCATCCCTCTAATCTTTCCAGCAGACAAGACAATGTGCAATACATATGTGGTCCCAAATTGCCAAGTAAGTGCAAGTGTAAGATACAGGATACCTTTAGACAACTTAAAAATGACCTTTCATTGCAGAGCTTTGCTTAGGTTATGCAATGAAGCTGTATGCACAACAGTGATTTTATAATTAGTATAAAATTCATGCTTTTTCTCTGCTTTTTCTGCCATCATGCTCCACTTGATCAGCCCACACTAATGGCTGTTTGGCACTTGACAAGTGCCTAGTCTCTTAACCCTGAAGTGAGTTCAGAGCAAGTGGCAGGACACAGGAGTTTGTCATGTTGCACAACACCCTTCATGGATGAGTAAAGAGGACCTCAATATTTAGAACTGTATTTCTTCAAAGTCACTCACAGTGTTTCTTCCCAAGAAAGGTAACTAAGGAAATAGTGACTTATAAACTGAAGGATGCTCCTTTATACACAAGTCTGCTTTAACTTAAAAATTGAATACAAAAAATATAATAGGTCAAAAAGATGAGTAATGATTGTTGACATGGATGGAAGGGTTTTTCAAGATTGGCTTTGAAGCTGGGCTCTCAAAATTCCTTTGGTGATGAAGATACAGCTACAGAGTCAGAACCCTTTCTTATTGCTGCCTCTACTTTTTTAGAGCTCACAGTGAGCCCGTGGAGCACGAGCATGAAAAGTTGCCTAAGGTGGAGACTTAATTGGATTCCATACCTGACCTGATACTGCAGCAAAAAGCCAAAACCTGCACTGAAGTGTGGAGGGTTTTATTTATTAATTTATTAATTTTGGAGCACATGAAATGAGTGTACTTAAACTGAAAAGGATGTAAATTTATGGGGTTTAGGCAAAAAACAGTATTAAATTGAGGGAATGGAAAGGAAGACTCTCATGTGGCCAGAATTCCTCAGCTGAATTTCCTCAGAACTGGAGCATGTGATATGAGCAGTTGTTTTCAGCAGGATATTATATGATATATGCATCTTTTGTCTAACTTTCTGTGATAACTCCTACATCCTGAAGCAATTTCATAAGAAGAGTTGAGGAAACAAAGCAAGAAATAAGATTTGAAATATTTCTTTCTAAAGAATGCTTGGGGTTTTGGGGTTTTTTGTTGTCATTTCTCTTTCAAGCCATTCCTCCATAGTGCTTTGGAGAGTGATAGATAACCATTGCTCTCCTAATGCCTTGCTTTAAGTGAAATGTGATTCCCTTGTGCCTGATTTTCACAGCTAAATAGAAAAATGCAACTCACTGGAAATTCAATTTTCAGACAGGACATAAAACTTCAGAGCATGGGTGGTAATTACAGAGTCTACATAACTTTCCACAGAAGTAGAAAGCCCTTATTCCAATTTCTTAATCATCTTGTATTCATGATTTTTCAGTAGTACTGCATATTCCAGTGAGTTTCTTTTAATAAAATATTTCTGAATAGAATGGTCTTTTTTTTTCCAAACATGAAACAAAGGAAAGAATTTGTTGGGAAAGTACCATATGACAATAAACAAGCAGAATAAAAAACAATCAGTAGAGAAGACTGAAATTTCTGTCTATTGAAATATTCTTTTCACAGAAAAATAATGTTTGGAAAATTCCCTGTGCTCCCATAAATGATAAGCAGCAAAACCAATATAATTCAGCCCGGTGTTTTTCAGGTTTAGTTCTTTTTTCAAGGCATTTTCCTTCTTATCACCTATCATTTTCTGTCTTCTTTGGATTTTTTCTTTTCAATGCAATCCAGCACTCCTGAAAACAAGAGGGCTATCCAAACATTTTTTCTTCTATGCATATCTTTTTTATTTTACTCTTTACTGGGCTAATATCTCTTAGTTTTGTCATTGGTATTAGCAGAAGCACTAACAAGAGGTTTTGTCAGATCAAATGTCCATCTATCTAACATGAGCATAGGATTCATATTTTCCCTTTGTTTGCATATCAAAAAAAACATAAAATAGAATTGCTTGTTCAAAACAAGGAGTTGTGAGGTATCAGTGCCATACAAGTTATACAGCCTGAGGTTTTTTTCTATCTTATCACTTATTATCAGCACTTATTTCACTTGTCCCCATCACAGAGTGAATGCCAGACAAGCATTAGAATTCTGTATCTTTTTCTGCTATACCTAAAACCATTGTCCTTTCACTTCTCTGAGAGTGGCTGCCATGAGTCTGAATTAATGACTCCATATGTGTGTTATGTTCATGATGGACATTTAGTCTTCCAGGTATAATTTCCTGTAAAGAAAAGTAATTTTATTTCCAGCTGAATAGGCACTCTATCATACTACCCAAATCAAACAAAGTTATTATTTGGCTTTTTGCCAAGTCGTACAGTATAAAAGGTCATATTTTTAATAGCTTTGTGCTCCATGGTAATCAAATTTGTAAGCCTGGAGAAATAAACAACTTGAATATTTCAGCGTTCTCTGTGCACATTTAACCATTGCTGTTCTGTTCATATGGCTCCCTCCTGGATTAGCTTTGTATGGTAAGGTATAACCTCCTGTTCATACAAAAGCAGGACTAGCTGATTTGAACTATTTGTTGTTAAACTCCAGTTTTGGGGACTAAACCAAAAGGTACTCTACTGGCAGGCAAACAAGGTTTTATTGGTGTAAACCTGGGTGCATGTAAGTGTTAATAACTTCCTCAAATCAACAATAATTAGAAAGAACACCTGCTTTTAAAAGTCATTTTTCTTCCGGTTGATTGGGCATTGCATTTGTGGGAAACGGATGCTTATTACATGCAAATGAAATTTCTAAGGTTTCCTTGTATTTCATTTTTTAAAATAATCATGCCCTGTTGTGCATCTAGAATAATCCAGCTCAGTTATTGTTCAGCAACACCTGTATGTAAAAAAAAAAAAAAAAAAAAGAGCTGTGGAAGCTGTGAATCCTTGAAAAGAGAGGAAGAGAGAAAAATTTGCATCAGCACTCAGTTGTCTATCTTCTTAAACATTAGATTAACCTGAGGTTTTGTGATTTTATAATAGCATTTGTTATGAATTGGCTTAGAGTCAAGGTACAATCTGACTGGTGAGAGGAGATGAATTATTAACCTGCAACACAAGGGCTGGGATTTGAGGCTGCCAGACAGGACTGTTAGTGCCCTGTGTGTTGGTGGCTCCTTGGTGGTGAGCTTTCTGTCTGTCTCAGGTAGCTGAAGCTAGTTGCAATAGCCACACTGCTTTGGTAATGACACCTTTCTTGGTCAATGCCTTCCCTGACCTTTTCCTGTTTCTTTGCTGAATTTTACCTTGTCTCCAGTTTGGTGGTCAGAAGTTAAAGTCTGCAATCTTCCTCTAAGTAAGGCAAGAATCCAGTCCTAACCATTACTTTAAATAGTATCTCTTGCGTTGAATTGCTAAAAATAGTGCTAAATAACATTTAGGATTTATTCAGAAAACCTAAGCAATATTGTCATGGAGACAGAAATCTTGCTCACCTGTTAGAGATTTCATTGCTACAGTGCACTGCTAGAACTGCAACTTGTGTTTTGTCTATACAGCATTCACTACAAAATTTGAATTCAGATTGCCTAAAAATGTTAACTTAAACTGCATTGTTAGACCACATGATGAACTTTCTTATTTAAAGTGAAAGACATCTTCACTGGATTTAGCTTAATTCACTTTGGAAATGTCCATATAGAATTTCAATGTGTTTTAATTGGTCTCTTTTCAAAGCTCCACCAGAGTAGCTTACCTGAGTATTGCTCAGCTGTTCTCTGTCTAGAGCAGGTTCCCTGATAAAAAGCCTTGCTGTGCCAAACCTGTTCTTTCCTGAGCATTAGAGAAGCAGCTTTGTGTTTTACCTCTGCAGAGCAGTGCTTGCCTCGTGACCAAGATTCATGGTAAAATATTGTAATATCACCTCAGGATGACAGACACTGCTGTCTGCTCCAGCGTGGTCCAGACTCTCTCCAGACTGGCTCTGCTTTGCATTTTGAGTAAGTAGGTCACAGAAGAAGGGGCTTTTGTGAGGTGAGCCTGAATAACTTAGAAAATTACCATTCGTAGAGAATTGAATGGATGCTCCAATCTTTAACAAAGATTCTTCAGAAGTAGGGTCTTCAGTTGTGCATTGAGAAATGAAGGAAAAGTGCATTTTTATTTTTAATCCTTTTTCTTAGCTCTCCAGTTGTTAGTTATCTTTTTTTTCCAGTCAACATATTTTCTTGCCCACTGAAGCTTTGTAGAAACAGTGCTTTTGGTTCAGAGGTGTTTTTCCCTTTCTTTGAAATTAAATAAATTCTTCCTGTGTCAACTTATTCTAATCTACATTTTAGTTTCAACTAATTATCCACAAGTAACCTGCATCATCACATGGAGAATAGGATTTAACTGAACAGAAAGATCAGCAGATTATTAATATTTGAAATAAGGTATCACAAAAAGTAACGCATATGAAATGGAGTCATTAACATAATCACATTTAAATTTCTGTGTTGCCATGTTCATAATAAGATCACCATGTTCATAATAAGATAATTTTGGTGCTGACTAGATACTGAGCTTCAAAAATGCTGAGATGCAGTTACAAATATTTACAAGACAAGATTTTTTTTTTTTGCCTGTAGATAAATTTAAACTTGCACAACTTTGTTCCAACAAGAGGTACTAGACTGAAATCTTTGAAAAGGTAAGTAATATTTCCATTAAGGGTAAGTTATCTTCTGATGCTTTTAACAGAATGAATTAAATCTCTGAGTGAAGATTTTAATTGGCAAAAGGCTGATTTTAAACACTGCCTGTGTTTTGTAGGGAAGGCTCCTGGCTGTGACCGTTCTGCAGGCAGTGTGGTTGTGTGCAGTCCAACAAACAGCCCCTGGCACTGACACATCACTGCATTCTGGATGAGGTGATTGATTGCAGTCCCCTTCCAAGGGATGCTGTGGATTGACACAGTGTGGCTGCAACCAAGCAATTAAAAAAAAAAAGAAAAAAAAGCTTCAAAAATTTCCCCCTTTAAGAAATGTAGACTGACTTACTGGTAAAACTCTGGCAAAATGATCAACACTTGATACACCCATACTTGGGAGCAAATTTTGTGAAGACAGTGGTGAGATACCTTAAATTTTCATATATTTTGCTGTTTCTCTCCAAAGATGTCTGTGTATCTGTTCTTTACTGGCTGGCCCATGCACCAAAATATTACACAATGTCACTGCCTTTCTCCCTTTGGCTGCTAGTTCTCTTCTCCTTGGACTGGAGATGCATACACATTAAACATTGAGGATAAATCCATTTCTTATGTATGTCACACAATTACATTAACAGTTTTTCTGAACAGAAAGAGGTGGTGCTGTCAAGGGTCAGGCCAACCTGTTCCTGCTCCCCCAAGCACTGGGGGCAGAGGTTACAGCACCAAGCAGATGTGCAGTTGATTGTTTGCCTGTAAAAGTCTGATGGACTGCATGATATTGCAAGTGATATGTATCTAAACCAAGAGAGAAATCTCTTAGCTTTACCTTAATTGCAATAATTTGTTTGGCTAAAGAAATTGTTCCCTTAAGACTCCAGGCTGCAGTGTGTAACTTTGGGCAGCCTGTGTAGGCATTTTGTAAAGACAGAGGCTCCAGATCAGTCAAAAAATGAGTATGGTGAGGGTGAAGGAACTGTCATACTCTGATTAAAACATTTCAGTGAACAAAGGAAAATATTAATTGTGCTCTCATCCAAAACCAGTCTAATGTTGCTGTGAATGTGCTTCTAATTGTTTGGATCACAAGGTATTGCTGGTACAACAGCTATCTGGAAGGAAGTATTTGTGTTTAAAGGCATCTGAGAAGCACAGGGAGTCACAAAATAGAAAGGTAGAACAAAGAAATGGGTGGGGAGCAAGGGACAAGGTTACTTTTGCTTGGTTTCCCTTCCTTTTCTACTTAAACATTTGTTTTGCAACAGGGAGACAGCAAATGGTTAACAGCCAAAGACAAAACCCACTGTGACCGTCAGGTCTCTGTGCAATCATCAGCAGAACTAGCTATTCTAGCCAATTTAATAGCTTGAAAATGAACTCATTAGTGGTCTTTTATCAGTGGAAAAAAGTCTATTAAATCCGGATGTGTGAAGAAGCAGTACGGAGGCTCATTTCCATCCCACTTGTGACCTGAACAAATCAGAGAAATGCTTTTCAAGGAACAGGGTCAGGCTTGACTGCAATAAGATATTTTCTACGCACAGCACCCAACTTGTATCTTTCCTTCAAGTTTCTGATGCAGTTAATTTTAATTTACAGTCTATTTGTCACTCCCCACATCTTTCTCTCTAACCTCCTTCCCAGTATCACTGTCATCCATAAACATGTGGGCTGTTTATACTTTATAAAGAGAAAATGTACTACAGTCTGTTGGATTTTTTGATAAACCTGCCCAGTGATAGCCCTCTGACTGCTCTGGACTTCACTTCTCACTGCCTGAGGGAGTAAGTGAAGATTCAGATCCTCATCTGGAAGGTAAAGAGTGCAGCAGAATGATGCTGATTTAAATCAGTTTGTGATCTAACCAGAGCTGTAGGCAGAGGCAAGACATAGTCCAACCTTCTTTGTGTCCTTTTGGAGAGCAGAAAACCAAACGTGAAGTGTATGAGATGTACTTCCACCAAAAGAGGCAAAAGCACTGTTTCTGTCAGGATACTGACATTGTTGTGGAATTCTCTCAAAATTATCCGTGACAAGTATTTCTACAGTTTTTGCTTCTGGTGTGGAACACAATGTTAAGTAGCCTAAGGAACCTGAGACTAAAGTACACATTGCCCTCAGAAGGTGGTGTATCTGTGGAATAATGATAACAGTCCACAGTGGGTTTTAAACCTTCAGTTTCTTGAGGAGACAAGCTTTTAAGGACTGTCATTGACAGAAATATCCAAATACCATCTTATGTCTTGTCATGAATGAGTTAACTGTCTGTATAGGACTAAATCTAAAAACAACTGCTTCAGATGCTCCTAGATGACTGCATTTCCACAAGGAGTGATACTATTGTTCCTGGAGAGCTGTAGCTTTCTCTGCATGCGTAGTGGAATAGCACTGTCTTCAACACTCAGTGGGAAAGGCTTTTATTTCACTTTTTACTTGCAAGTATTTGGTCAAAAGTTAAACTCATAATGGAATTAATTTATTTTTTTTATTTAATTCCAGACATTTTATGCACATGTATTTAAACTTATATTACTTAATAATATACTAGGATTACTTAATGGCCTCTCATCCTGCCCTGAAACATAACCCTATTATTCCAGTCTTAGCTCTCTTATGAATAGAAAATCCCAGCTATGATAAATTCCTTTAAAATGATGCTGGGATTTTACAGTGAGTCTGTGGGCTAGTTTGAGACCACCAAACTCATTTGCTGCTGTCTGTTAAGCCAAGCATGAATCACAGATCTCTGGGGTGGAAATTTGCTTTATTAACCCCCTGGGTCACCCAGCTACCAAGGCAACGGCTTCTGCAATGAGCAACTCCATAACTGAAGCATCAGCCACAAGAACCCCAAATCCCTTGATTACAGCAGGGGCTGGTAAACCTCAAACCGGGCACATAAATACTTTCCAGAAGTTTGTTTAGCTCTTAGCAGAAGCTGTTCTCCTTCACTTGGTTTGAAAGGAACAAAATTGAAAATTGTTTCCCAGCCTGCTTTGCCCAGAGCCTGCCTGATAAGCTGATTCACATCTCAGCCTCCCAGCACTGTGCAGCAATTCTCCTGTCATTGCCTTGTGTGCTCCTTCTTGCATGCCCTGGTCCTGGGGGATGCCCATCAGTCCAGGATATCTGGCCATGTTATTATGTTGTCTTATAGATGCTGAGAGAGAGTCTATAATGCATTTTATTGTGTATCAGAAGATGGGACACAAGGGGATGCTTTATCCCATGCAGTCCAAACCTAAATAAATTTGGAACTTAAATTAATTTGGAATTAAGACTAAGTATTTATTTAGTGTTCTAGGGGAAGCAGAAATCTCCTTTACCTAGGAAAAATTTTTCCACCCTGTTAGGACCTGTTAAGTCTGGTTTAATTGCTGGATCTCTCTTAAAGGCATAAAAAAGGTCACAGAATTACAAGAACATTGTAGACAGGAAAATTTTGTTGAACAGATAACTTTCTGACTGATTTAAGGTGTTAAGAATTGTGTCCTTGTGCAGCAGTAGATGTCCTGCAACACAGGCAGAGCACCCTTGGACAGGTACCATTATTACAGAGCATTGCTCAATCTGCTTTCTCAGTGAAGCTTTTGACATGCTGTAAATTTGTTTGCAAAATTCCACTGTGCTTTACTTAGCACATCTATAGACCAGCATTTGTTGCTGAGAAGTAATTTTATGTTATCTGTACCCCCATTTTTATGTTTCAAAGTCTTTCTTCACACATCACTGGGGCTGTTAGACTCTCACAAAGCAAAGGGAGAGAACCATTTAAATAACATGCCTACAGATAACATGCTGGCTTTTATTCTTTGTTCTCACAAAGTATGTGCTGTACAAGAAAGGAACATGGTCACCTATCCCCTTACTGGAGAAACTGTCATTTCTAATTCATTTACACAGGGTGCTTAAGATGCCTTGAGCAAACTAAAATAGCTTTAAAGAAAAATTAATCTAGTTTGACTGGAGAAAACTAGTAATTTTTCTAGAAGTGTAACACATTTGTTAAAGAAAGAGGTTGTGCTGCTGCTTTGTGCAGGACTCTTAAGAAAACCTTTTTCCATGCTTTCCCCTCCCTGTGGTGCATGACTGACAGCACAGGCAGCACCAGCACCATCCCAGACACGGGGACAGGCTGGATGCTCTTGATGCTCATTTTGGGTCTGCCCTGCATCTGTCACATGCACGGTGACAGGGGATGTCCTTGCAGAGGCACCTGCAAGGCAAGGGAGCCACCCAGCCCAGCAGGGGCAGGGCAGAGCTGGGGATGCCTCCCAGTGATCAGGCTGGGAGAAAGGAAGGAGCAAGACCTCTGCTCCCAAGAGGGAGCTGGTCTGGCAGGGTGGCCCCTGTGGAGAGGCAGAGCTGCTCCAGAGTGAGCTTCCCATGCTGATTCCAGAGGACATCAACCCAGCCTGAGCTGAGCGTGCTGGACCTCGAGGGGCAGAGGAACTTTTCTGCTGTTGCAGAGGAATGGGTGTTGGGTGAGGAAAACTTCTCAGTTCTGCCTGCTTTTCTTCTCACATCTCAGGGAGTCCCATTCCTGTCTGTTGGTGTTGGAGGGTTTTGACTTTGCTGCTCTGTGAATAGGGACCCAAAGCAGTGTTTTTTCTTAGGGCACTAGAGAAAGTACTTTGTAGACATTAACACACTATTTTCCATTAAACTCACCAATTTTCTCTTTTTTTTGAAAGGGGAGAAACACAATACACATATTCTTCTTAAAAGTACTGCTCTCTGTCAGTGTGGTGGTGATGTTTGTGTGCTGTTCATCAAAAAAAGTTTAGATTAATTAATGACTAATGTATCAAAGTAGCAACCCTTCTTTATATATATGAATACTTTCAAGAACATTGCAACTGTCTTTCTAATGGCTTTGTAATGGTATTTAATGATGTTGTAGAATGGCAATATCACTATCTGTAGAGTATTTTTAACATAGAATCATAGAATGGTTTGGGTTGGAAGGGACCTTAAAGATTATCCAGTTCCAAGCCCCTTGCTATGGGCAAGGACACATTCCACTGGAGTGGGATGATTTTTAAAAGCACAAAGTGTTTTTAAGGACTGATTTCTGTCTTTTGTATTTATGGACTTGATGATCTTAAAAGTCTTTTCCAACTTTAATGAATCTGTGTTTCTATGGAAAATATTTGGACTTCTCTCCTGGAAATGTATTCCAGAGAAAAGTTAGGGGCAAGTCAATTTGGAATTGCAAATGTACCTAAAAATAATACAACCAACCAACCAACCAAATTCCAAGATGATTGGGTTTTTTTTAAAAAAAAACAGAATTATAAACTCACATGATTTCTCATAGAAAAACCTTGAGATGTTACACTGGTTATAAATAAAGGTTTTTAGGAACAAGGTGAACAGACTTCAGTTTTTATTCATTGACTAGAAAAATATTCCAAAATCTTGTTCTGGGTCAATAAAGAAATATTATTTAGAAAATATTAAAGTAAAAGCAGTTAAAAAAAAAAAAGAAAAAAGAATTTATCTATATAAATATTTTTTTTAGAAATCTGTACTTTGTGTATGTAGAATCTGTTAATTTTCTTTATAGGTCTGCAAATCACCCTGCCATAGATGCTATGGATATTCAGAGCTAGGTATTGCTGCATAGCTAAGATATTTATTCTGGTACCTCACCCTGAAAATACATTAAGTGAACCCTCACAGATGTCCAGTACTTATCCCTGTAATGTTGTCTTCTTTGCAAACATAAGTGGTCTGTGTATTATATATATTTTATGTATTTTATATAAAAGAGCTGCACTGTTACACTATTGAGCAGCACCTGTTGTGCAGGTTAGTATGTGTCATGTAGCAGCAACATAAAAATGGATGTTTTCTAGGCAAGAGTCTTTCTGGGTTCTGATTTGAATTCTCTAAGATAACCATGTTAATGTTTCTTAGTTTTAGAGCATGAGGCTCTTAAAGAAACACATAGGTCATAGGCTGGCATGGTCATCCAGAGGGTCTCATCCTTACATTTAGATTACTGATGTTGTATGCAACCTAGCACTATTTTCAACTGGTTATTTCTAGATGTGTTTATATTGTATTGTTTTATTAGAATATCCTTATTACAGTAATGGATTAGATTCAAATACCTTTTCTCTGTTCTCTTCTCTGCTGACCAACTGCACCTGAACTGCAGTTCAGGACATGCTTTAAAAAAAATACACCTTTTGTTCTGCTTTGATGGGTAGTGAGGAAAATGAATTAGTCTGTCTGATGAGATGGGGATGAAGTGTTGCAAAAATCCCCACACAATGGTGAATTCTACCTCCTTAAAAAAAAAAAAAAGTGCATCTCATTAGTCCTTTGCTGTCATTTCCTGCAGATTATCAGCTTTAGAGAACTCCTTTGAAGTGTCATATAGCTGGTTTTAAAATAGAAATTATCTTGGAACTTTTGAGGAATATTGGCATTTTTCCTTTAACAAATTAGAAGCTGAAAGAAGACAATAGAAAAAAAAAAGTGTCTTGTCTCGCCTCCCTGCTCCATCAGAACGCTGTCCTTTAGGAAAGATCTTTCAGGGATACACTGTCTCCTGACTGTTATGGCTTATACCATAGAGAAACACCTATGAAAAGCTGAGAAAAGCAATGTTGTTCCACCAGACTGCAGACTATGTAAGTATTTATATGGTCATGTAAAAATTCCTAAATAAATTACAATGCTACTGAAAAGATGACAGTACTATCTGATAATGACTTATATTTCTGAGACCCCAATGTCAAAATTTGCTTGTTCAGACAGATGAATTTCATGCAACTGTTAGAGACAGACAGAAAAAATATAGTTGCTGTAACTCTTGTGTTGCTCCTGTCTAATAAGACTGAGCTTTGGCAAAGTGATTGCATGATTATTTTGATTTAAAGGAAAGAAAGGTCATTTTTTTTCCTGAATAGAATTGTGTCTGTGGAGGGACATATTATGTAATGCTGCCTGCATTTAAGGACCAAAAAGGTCTTAAGATAGTACTGATGTAATCTGATGAGTAGGTTTTCTGTTGCAGCCATTATTAATTGGAGTGATCATAGAGCACTGAATGTTCTCCTTGTTCCTGAAAATTATTCTGGCATAATTGGTTCACTCTGACTTCAGCCTACCTTTTTATAGCCACTGTGAGTCCTGGGCAGCAGTCTGAGAGGTGAGAGGTGGGACATGCTCTCAGACATGTGTCACTGTGCCAGAGGAATGCACAAAACACAAACATTAAACGTGTGAGTGACAGCAAACTGCTCATCTGTTTGAGCTGCATCTTTCAGCATCAGAGTCCAGCTGGTAAAAAACACACCAGGGAGGACCCATCTCAGAGCTGCTGCTGCTGCTGCTGCTGACCAGGAACAGGGGCAAGCACAGCACAGCTGTGGGGGAACTCAGCATCTCCTGGAACAGTACTGTAACTGAGGCTCCAAGGTTGCTGTCTCCAAAATTGTTTTTGCCATACTAGAGTAGGACACATCGGCTTTCAGCTGACTAAAAATGACTCAAGTACCTCACCTGTTCATTCCTGTTGTGCTTTACATTTCCATTCTGTGTTTCCCACCAGACAATGTAATGGAATCTCTCTAGAGGACTAACGTAAATTAGTTTTACCCCATGATTGGAATTCTACCACCAGTTTGTAAGGTGCAAGAACAGATGGAGTATGCTTCACTTTTTATCAGGCCTTTGTTCCATTTATTCTCTTTGCTTTCCTTCTCAGTTAACTTTTAACAAGAGTGAACTCTTTTGAACAAGCCCCTGTTCATTCATTTTAGTGCCTTCATTTATCTCCTAGTGCTCACTGTGGACAGGAAGCCTAAAGATATTTCATTAATGAAGCATGTGAAAATGAACCAAGTGGACAGAGAAAGTTATTAATTAATTTTCATGTTTCTTGGGTATCATGGTTGTGCAAAAAGAGTTTGGCAGATTCAGAGCTCATTTTAAACTCATACCAAATTTTAACTGAATGAACCTGAAAGTCAAAGTATTTAACAGCCTTTGTAGCACACACAACTCACACCTGTCTGCTGGGAGTTGAGAGCAATATAAGAAGCTGGGTTTTGGCTCACAAGCCACAAATGCTCATCTGAATGGAGAATACTCCTTTGCAATAGAAGAAGAGCATCTGTAACCTCATTTTTGCAACTGTTAGCAAGCAGCTTGTCATAGTAACAATTGAACTGATCTTTTGATGTACACAGCACAGAGGAAAACTCCAGTAATACTCCTTTGTAGTATAAAAGGACATGTATATATGAGAAATATTGGTCTTGTAAATGAAAAGAGACTGAGATTTGTGAGTTTTGTTTTTACTGTGAAAAACCAGGAGTGGCCCCATGGCTCCCAGCAGAGGTGTGTGGAGGGAGCTCAGTCCTGTGTCTTTGACAATGGGCATGGGGGCAGAGCACTGCTGCTCTGAACAGTCTCTCATCAGCCACTCACCAGCTGCTGAAGCATTTCTTGAGCTCCACATAGTGGTTTCCACTGCAGGAATAACAGGGGAAAAAAAGAGGTGTTGGGTAAATGACTTGATTAGTGTACAGAAATTGTCCAGCTGAAGATTTTGTGTGATAGCATAAAACCAGAGCCATTGATTTCAGAGTGCTTTGGAGTTTACTGTATGTCAGCTATTCTTTCTAGAGCTGCCCTGGTGTGGTTTTCCCAGGTTTCACCTGATTTATCTGCCCATTCCTGTAAGTGCTAAATGTCCCTCAGTCATTGTTGATTGAGTCTGAGTCAGTCACCCACCAGCAGAAGTATTTAGCTACTAATCTCAGTACCTGTAATCACTAATTTTTCACTATTCACTGTATATTTAATCCTTGCATGGATTCAGTTTCAGGAAAACTTCCTTTTCTGCTCGTCCCATCCTACATCCTGAGGGACACAAAGTGTCTCAGCATCTCCTTACTCTATATTACACATTACTTTTAGAGTGCTGATCAGAGCTGCAGATCTTCCCTTACCTAGAAAGCTGTTCCTGTTTAAAAATACTTCTGGTTACTGTTTTCTGTTTCTTAAATGTAGGTAATACTCCATTTTCAGTTGGTATCTACCAGTATATTTTTTTTCCTTAAACAAGTGCTTCAGTACAGGTCTCTGTGCCTCTCATACTATGGGTGACCATTTATTGAGCTTAAATAAGCTTAGATGCTGAGATGATAGATAGATAGATAGATAGATAGATAGATAGATAGATAGATAGATAGATAGATTCATTCTGCTTCCTACATTTAATATAATGTGTTGCCATGGAGATAAGTTCTTCTCTATCTGACAAGTAACACGTAAGCCAAAGAAGGTATTGCCAAAGTAGTTCAAAGATTGGAAATGTGATATTAAAAAAAAAAAATTTGCCACTGAGCTGAATTATTTATTTTGCTACTCTTTTTGCTGTTCTATTTTATCTCTTCTCTCTTGAGATATCTTTAACATCACATTCCTCCTAACAGGACTGACAGGCATGTCCTCTTGACATCTTTCCCAGTTTTACTCCATGAGCTGGATTACATGTTACAGAGCAATGGAACTGGCACTTGTCTCCTTTGTCTTGCTCTCTGCTCCCCCATCATCAAAGTTGGAAAGATTTTACTACTTTAAAGATCCATCAGCTAGGGGTTTTTTGATCCTACATCTATGATTTCACTACAGATATTGCAGCACTCTGGGAAATGTACCACTTGGGATAACTGACAAGCTCCTCTCCTTCTGGGGTTCACAGATTCATCATTTTAGTTTGTCCTTGGTACTTCTCCAGAACTCTTAAAACTTTTGCCATTGTGAATAATCTAATGGATTAGCACTTTAGGGTTTTGTTCTTGGGGTTTTTTGATTTAATTGGTTTGATGCATTGTGTAATCTATTTGAAGTACACTCTTCTCAGGGCAGAGCTAGACAATTTCTACCCTGTGTGTGTTCAGACACACACTGAAACACCAGAATAAAAATGTATCTCTTACCATATTAACACCCTCATGAGCCCTGCCACTTAACCCCAAACAGGCCAGTGAGGGCTGGGCACTCAGAACAGAACAAGTCATCTATGCAGTGGAAATGGCACAGAGAGCTGGAGTAGTGCATGGAGCTTTCCCAGAGAAAGAAGAGAAAAACTGTGCTGACCCTGAAAGCTTTCCTCTGAGCCTCATACTGAAAGAGACATTTTCTGACATTATCATTAATTTATTTTTATTTTGCAGAAGGCTCCTGTGCATAGAGCTGTGCCTTACTAACCAATCACTACCTTCCATCTTGATGTGTGCATATCAGCACAATTTGTTTCCAAAATGAACTGACTTTGATGTGTGTGATGTAAATGACAACAGTCTTAAGAAAAAATCTTCTGACAGTACAGATGGAAGAGTTTTCATAGCAAATCACAGTGAACCACTAGTTTGGGAAACCTGAAATCACCTCCTGCCCTCCTAGGAAAACTTAATTGCTTTCTTTATTGCATTGAGTACTTCCCAATCTTATTCTTTTAATTAGCAGAAAAATTTTTCACATCACAAAATGTTATCTTTTTTCCCTTGCTTGATGGTCTAAGAAATGCGGGAAAGTCATAGCCAAATTCGTTCCCCTATTTTTCTGGTCTTCAACCAAAATTACTCTAATTTGACCAAATTATTTTATTTCATTATTAAGTACTCCTTTGAAATGTGTCTGATTTAAAAAAAAAAAAAAAAAAACAAAAAAAAAAAACCAACTAGATGTGTCTCACAAATTCCAAATTCAAAGTAGAAAAACTGCAGCTAAGTAGTCAGTGGAGTTCTGAATTTCGTGTAAGTATCAGCAAAAGCATTTTTGGTGTTCTCCATAGCTAAGAATTTAGGAGCAGGGAGACAAGACCAATAAGACGAGTATATGTCATGTAAGTGAGAAAGAAGAACATTTGTGATATTTGTGTTTAATAGTTCTGGATATTTTTTATTTAAAATTAATTAGTCATATGAAAACCTTGGGATTCAGCTATTCTTATAAACCTTCCTTCAGTTTTTAATGTTCACATTTGGCTTCACATCAGCACTATTAAAATTCTTGTCATTATCTTTCTTTGCCATAATTTGGAAGAGATCTGGGGAATATCCAGTGCAACTAAACTTAGCTTCTAAAAATAATTCTATTACTTCAGGATTTCTTGATAATGTTTCACATAAGAATTTTGAAAATAATGACCTAACATATGTGTGGGAAATATTCTCAGTTTTCTTCATTGATCAATGTTAATGTGCCAGAATAAATCATGCTTCACCATTCCCAAATAAAAAAGTCAAGTCAGTCAACTAAACTAACTGCCTTAATGATGGAGCTGCATCTGACTGTGACAGAGGTTTCTCACTTCTACATGTATTAGAAAATTATTAGGATATTGTATTAGGAAAAATTCTAAAAAATGCAGTTGAAACAAGCCCCATGAGGCCTTCAGTCCAACTCACAGCTAAAACAAGCTTGTGGCCAGCACAGGACTAGATCAGCAGGGATGTGTAGCCAAGGGTGTCATCATCACAGCCTTGTCCTTATTTTCCTATCATGGAGAATTTGGCTCTGTCACCTTTGTAAATCCCCTTCAGGGAGCCATAGGATGCTTGGAGATCAGCCCTGATCTTTTCCCCAGCCCAAGCAGCCCCAGGTGTCTGTCCCATCTCTGGCTCCTGCTGCATTCTGTAGCCTGGAGCTGGGCTCTCCCCAGGGTCAGTCCTGAGCAGGGGCAGGAACCTGGAGCAGTGTCCCACTGTTAACTTCACCAGCACCCAGCAGAGGTGGGCACCTGATCCTGGCCTGACACCCCAGTCCCCCAGAGTCCTCTCCTGGCAGCCTTGAGTACATTTTGCTTTGTTTGCAAATTAATTGGAGCTCAATATCCATCACTGTCCTAGGTCCTCTCCAGCCTTCCCAGTGGTTCATCCTGCCTTGTACAGAGCATTTCACTTACTAACCCTGGGACATCCTCCAGCTTTCCCAAAATCTGGTTTCTTCAGCCTTTATCTGCTGGAGGACAAGTCAGTCACCCTAATCTAGAATCATTTGCAAGGCTGTCTGAGTTTCCTCTGTCTGAGTTCTAGATGAAAATATCAGGCAACCTAAGCCCCACAGCAGTCCCTGGTGTATTTTTGACAAAGAAGTTGCTGTCATACAGTCTTCATGATGTAGCACATAGCTTGATTTCTTTTTGCTGAAAGCATAATGAGAAAACATTAAAATGACACATTCCTTGTGACCTCTTACAGTAGGGCAGAATTGTTCTTTGTGTAACTCTTCTGTATTTGGACATTATTTTCCTTCTTATTTGCATGAGTAGATAATCTATTCTTTCACAGTTTAACAATAGCAATCAATATTATTTTAAAGGTTTCATTTTTTGTATCAAGAAGTCATGACTTTGAAAGAGCAGGATTGATTTTTTTAGAGCCTTGCTAGCTAATAAGTATAATAATTTTCTTCTATTTTAAAGGAATTCCTTTCCAGTCCATCTAGGTACCAAAAAGCTTCAGTGAAACATTATTAGTGTTTAAGAGGAAGTGCTGGGCATTTGTCAAGAGCTTTACTGCTAGCAAAGTGCAGGGTTTTACTTCAAATTTCTGCAGACTGTGTATTTTAATATTCACCCTGTGCTAAGAAAATGATCTGGCAACTAATTATCTGAATAACTTCATGTCAACTCCAGTGCATATTCAGTGAATATTCAGTTTATCTGTTCTGAAGTGCCATAATTCAGAAAGGGATGTACACTGAGCAGACTGGAGCAAACACAAGGCTGGAGGAGGGCACCATGCATGACCTTCCCCTGTGCTTACAGTCAGCAGACTTCAGTCTGGCAAGATTCAAGCTCGTATTTTCTTTGTACTTTATAAAGAAACAAATGGCTTGTATAATCAGAGTTCTCAGGAATGCAGGTGGACTTCAGCTTCTCTTCAGAGCATGGATATGCAGTTCTGGGCTTACTTGGACAAGTGGCAGCTTGGCCAGGTGCCCACTGTTACTCACAGGAGAACTGAGATGTTCTTGCTGCCTCTGAGGTTACCATTCTGCCAGTAATATCCCAGGGGAGACTACATCTTCCTCAGTTAATGAGAACAAATGAAGTTGCCCAATCTTTTCTGGATTCTCTCTCTCCCTCTCTCTCTCTCACACACAGAGTCATGATCATCACTTTCTGGGAGCAGAGCAGGCATGCTTGACATTTTACCAGCAGGAAAGAGGGCAAAAATCACCTTTGACTAAAATAATTTTTTAGATAGGTTATGTGAAATGTTCACTTAATGTGAAGTGTTGGGTGCTTGCATGTCAGATGATTGTCTTTTCCTAAGGGTTTTGGAGAGCAAGAAGACAATTCTGAAGGGTCTGCACAGTCATGTAGCATTTCTTCTTTTGTGTCTTACTGTTTGCTATGACAGCAAAGGGAGGAACTGACTTGGTGCTTTCACCAATACCATAGCCACAAGTCAGGTTTACTTTTAGATTGTTAAATCTGCTGGCAGGCTGCATATGTGGAAAGAGTCTCTTGGAGAGTGAGCAGGTGGACTTATCCATCGTTGTTTAAAGTTGGCTCAAGTCCTTTTGCAGAACCATTGCCATGATGTTATCCTGGGTAACTTGGTAGCTTGAGGGCTGCACAGTCAGTTCATGTAATCCCTCCCAGGACTTATTTTCAGACTCTTATATCCACCTGCTTCCTTTTGGAAGTGTGGTTGGACTGTAGGACTAGAGCCATCACCACTGTGTCAGTGATGAATTACCAGCGTACTTGTCATTCTCCCTGATCGTGCCATGAATGAATATGCTGCCTTTAGCAGATGTTCTTTGATGCAAAACTTGCAAACTAGTAAGGATAAAATTCTCATCTGAGGCAGTTCAGCAAACATCTCTAGTCCCAGCCTCAGGATTCAATCAAAGTGTGGATTCTTCTGTTTTTAACAGAGTGCTAGAAAGCCTGGAACACCTCCCTCCCACTAAGTCTGAATGTTCTTCAATAAATATCAAAATATCAGGAGAGACAAGGTTCCATGGAAAGGTTTTCATCAGAAATGTTTGTCCTCAAGCTGCACAAAGTAAGGCTGAGGTGCCCAAAGTAAGGCTTTTATTTGAGTCCTTGGCTTGGTTTTGGGCAATCCCCTGCCTGCTAGTGGCATTATTGTAGATTTTCAGAATTATTTTAGAAATTACTGTCAAGATCAATCAACACTGGAAGAAAGCACCACCATAATTTTGCTGTATATCCTTAGTGCCTCCGTGTCCTTCATGCTCTCATAAACCACCTTATCCAAATCCCCCATCTTTGTCCAGAGTCTGCTGGATAGTAGGAGAATATTATATATCCCTCACCATATCTTCGAAACATTTTTCTTCCTCAGCATCAAAACAATCTTTTTGTGCATTTGAATCAGAAATAAAAATTTCTTATCCACCTTTCCTTCTATTTATGTAGGTTTTATTTTAACATTTTTTAGCATAGCTTGAACTGTGCTAAAATATGTTAACATATAATAAGCTATCCTTATTTACAGAACACTAATATAATGAATTAATATTCTGCTTAATTTTATTAACCCTCTTTTATCTAATAGTCTTTTCTCATTTCTGTCTGTTTAAAAGTAATGATGATAAACGTCTCCCCTGCTGTCTCAGGAGAGACCATTTTCTCTGCTGTCTCTTTTAAGAAAGGTTTTCACACATATCACAGGATCACAGAACAGTTTGGTTTGGAAGGAGCCTGGAAGATTCTAGTTCCAACTCCCCTGCAGTGAACAGGGGCATCTTCTACCAGACCAGATTGCTCAGGGATGAGACACCACCACCTCTCATGGCAACCTGTTTCAGTTTCACCACTCTCATAATAGTTTTTTTTCCTTATATCTTGTCTAAATTGACATTCTTTTAGTTTGAAAACAGTAGCCCTTGTCCTGTCGTCTTCCTCATGAAGTCTGGCAAGTCAATTGCAATTCCTAGAATATAAATGTTTGAGGAATTTTATATGTTTGGTAAACATCTTAAAAAAAAGAAATCAGTGAATGTTAGCTCTGATGAAAGGACCAATAAAGAGTTCTGGAAGTGGACAGTGTTCACCTCCCTGCAGATCTGCAGGGGTCACTCCTGTGGGGGAGGTCACAGGCAGCTTCCCGTGGTTCCTGTGGTCAAACTGCCAGCTCATACTGCTCGTGGCACTGCTTTGTTACGAGAGAATTTTTAAAAATGGTGATTTGGACTCAAAAAGGACTCCTGAATTTTAGGGTGGTTGGGTACCAGGAGAGTGTAGCTCCTTTGGGAAGTGTGAGGCTTGGCTCTTGTGTGCAGGAGAAGGAGCAGAAGTGAGGTTATCAGTGCTCTCTTTGCCATCTGCAGCTGTCCATACTGTAATTTTAGCTACCAAGAGGAAAACAAGCCTGGCCTCTCTCATCCTGCTTTCAGATCATTGTGGTTCTGTTGACTTTCCAATCAAGTAGTGTGAAAGAAAAACTTCTGTATTAATAAGGAAATATGTTATTCTCTGTAATCACACAAAGAATAATAATATTTTAGAGTGACAGGGTAAGACAAAGAGGAGTAGTGTAGCTGAAAGTCAGACCTGAACATTTAGTAGGAAAATGAGTTTTGGGATGCGTAGAATTTCTGTTTAGGCAAGTTCAAACTAATTTTATGAATCGCTCACCCAGCTCAACTTTCTTTTTCTATCTCATTTTCCTTTTGCAAGCTAAAAACAAATATAGAAAACATCAGTAGACCTTGAAAAACACATTAAGATTGAGCACAGGGTTCTTCTTTTTTTTCGATATATCTCAGCTAAATTGAAACACCACTATATTTTTAAGATGACAGCTTTCAGGAAAATATGATATCAAGTTTAACTTTAAAAAAAGACTGTTTTTTGGTTCAGGAATTGCATTAGGAATTAAATTAGGAATTTATGTAATGATATGCTCTAGAATATGTTGCAAAGATCTATTAAAAGACACCTACAAAAATGAAGTGCAGCATACCAAATTATTTAAAGCTCTTCATGTGTGTTGCTTTGTCTTTACAAAGTCTGTTGATTTTCAAGTTATAAACCAGAAAGAATCTACAGCCAAAGGCATTCATAATGCTATATATGCTATTGGATTTGTGAGTACTTACTTCCATTTTTTTTAATTTAATTTTTTTTATATGAACTGACATTTCCATCCCCAAGAACAGAAGTTTCAAACTAATTTCTTAGTCTATAACAGTAGCCAAGCAACTCTGTGCCAGCACCTCAGATATGACATGGCCTTTTGTGTAGGATGATCTGAGTTAGAAAAGTAGATATAATTAATTGGTCCCAAATTCAGAGGTGGGGGTAGCTGGCAGTTTTGTCAGACCCACTGATACCTCATCACATGATTGTGGTACCTGCTGAACCTCTGCGGTGCTTAGAAATTAAGACAAACTTCACCTTCTTAAATGAGAAGCACATGCCTTCCCCTGTGGGTTGTCCAGATTTTGGGCAGGCCTGTCCTGCCTAAGGCACAAGGCAATCTGTTTCTATGCACTGTCAGCACAAAACCCTCTTCTTTATGTCTTTTCTGTCCCTCCTTATCCTTATGCAGGACATAGGAAAAACAGATTGTCCAAAATTCACCTTGTGCAATGCTTCTGTTTAGTTCTGATCTTCACATGAAAATCTCTCTTTTTTTCTGAACTCTATAAAACTTGAAGAATTGCTTAGGTTGATTTTCTTCTTTCTAAAAAAGGCTGAAATCTAGCCTTTCTTCCTTTCTGAATGAAGGCTTAGGACATTCACTCTGACTGAAAATTGTTTGCTAGTTACTGTTTTAACCAGATAGAAACATAAATTTCAGCCATAAATTCTTGCAGAGTGTTGCTAGAAGTTCCTGTCTAAGCATAAGCCATCACAATTTCATTTCACTTCCAGGAACTTTTACATTTGCTCTTTCCAAAGCAATTCAGTGAAAAATGTGACAGTATCATAAGTACTGAGAGGCAGAGATCTGATAATTCAAGATGCAAATTGTTTCTGCTAAAATTTACTAAAGTATGGCTTTGATTGATGTCATGGCTGAAAACTGCCATGACTGATGGCATTTTGATGGTGTCTGTGAAATGGAACGACCTAAGGCTTTGGATCATCCATCATGTGCAGATGCTTACTTTGCTGCAAAGGCTCCCCCTCCTAAAAAGTGGTTTGCCTGGATGGGTTAGAGTTGGAGCACCAGCATTCTCCATGCCATTCTGGCTCAGCTAATTGATGAAACTCAGCACTGCCAGGTCTGATGCTCTAAACAAGGCTTAAGTTTATTTTAGATCTTATCAAGAGAAACAAAATGTTGACACACAGGGGTTGCACACAGGTGCCCACTTTTCTCACAAACCTGCACCAGTAGAGATCACTCTGCCATTTAGAATTTGCATGTGGTTTAGTCATGGCAGGATTGTTTCCTGGACTCGGTGTTGATATTGGGGTTCAGACCTAAAAGTTGGAAGATTCTTTTCTCCAACTGAAGCTCTTCTGTAATTAGAGTATTTCTTTTACTGAGAAATAAGGTGTTGTTAAGGAAACATCAGTGATGCTCCACTAGGGACTTTGCTGCTCATATTGATACACATGTAAGGGCTTAGATGACTATGCTGATAGCCACAAGATAAGCAGGTAATATGAGAGTGCATAGATAAGATAGTGTATTTTGCATTGTTATTCTGCTATATAGTGTGTGTGATAAGTTGTGCAGTGCTATTTAATTTATACTTTAAATGCACAAGATTGATAGATTCTGTTTATAAATAACCAAGTACACTGACAAAGCCAGTCTTAGATTAAGGAAAAAGAAGCCAAGGGATTGTTTTGCACCCTGCAGGACTTCTCAGTCCGTTGGGATCATTTTCCTGAGCAGATTCTTGTGTGGTGCCTGACCATTTACCCAGTTTGCCTGGTCATACCCCTAGGAGGGGAGAACTCTCCTCTGAAGGTGCAAAGGGTGACCAAAGAGGCCACAGCTGCAGAGTGGAGGGGTTACTCTTGTTTTAAAATGGAGACTAAGGTTAGGCCTTTGCACTTAGTTTGGGACATGTGGCAGCTGTGAGAGGCAGGATGTGGGGATGAGTGTGATGGGCATGTGATATGAGGGAGGGGAGAGGGAAGAAACAGGGAGCCAAGTTTTAGTTTGAGAACTCAAGCCCATTCAAAAGGTATATAGGTTGGGATAGAGGAGAGGAGCCTACAGCATGAAAAGAGAAGACAAATTTACATTTGTTTAGACCAGCTAGGTCTAAAATGTCTAATGCCTAGCCTAAAAGCAATTTTCAAATGTTAGCTTATTTTTAAAAGTACATGTGTGATATTCCAGTTCAGTAATACTAGAAGTCACCTGGGGGAAAGTTAAGATCACATGTTAAATTTTCATGCTGTCATAACTTGACTGTTATTCAAGAAATATTTTTACCAAGGGGATTTGTATTTGCCTGAGTGACTCAACATGCCAGGTGACTGAAGGTACTTCAGTCACATTCTTTTCTCTAACACTGACTAGATGCAAGTTGCTCACTTTTTTTATATACCATGTAGACTTAAGAAAAAATACTTCTCTTCAATAAAAATAAGCTAAAAATAATTTTGAAGGAAACAGTGATGTATAAACTCAACAAGCACAACATCTCATTTGTCCAGCATGTTTCTTCTTCATGTCCTCAAAGCAACCATCTTATCAAGGTCCATCCCCCATAATCTCCATGTGGTGTTGTCCCATTCTCCATTCAGAGCCACCTTTTGCCCAGCACAGTTTGATGACACTGTCCCTGTAGCCCTATAACAGGTACTGCCATGGCTGAAACAGACCACAGGCTCTATACTGAGTTTTTAAGGCCTCAGGAGTGAGGCTTGATAGGTTTACTCCATCTGAACTTGTACAGACTTGCCTGCAGCTTTTATTTCCCTGTTTTTTCTGTGACAGATTTTTTTTTAATTGAACAGGTACCTTCAGCTGATTTTTTTTCTCTTTGTGTGGCACAACCTACAGCCTTATACAGGTATCAGTAACAAGCAGTTACAGTAGAAGTATAGAATAAGAAGTAGCAGCTGTATAGCACTGTAGAGTAAGATAATTATGGTTCTACTAGAGCAATGTCATATAGAAATAGAATGGAATGATAGCAGATGCCTTGAGAGATGGAAGCAGGATGGGCAGAGATCCATGCAGGCCTGGGGTGCTGAGACAGGGCACAGGTGAGCACTGAGCCCCCATGGCTGCAGACAGCTCAGAAAGTGGCAGCTAAAGAAATCAGACATGGAGATGGAAAGAAGTGGGTTTGAGGGTAACTCAGACAGCTACTCAGAAGTAGTATCTAACATATGCAAAAGTCATCTTGTAAGAAAACTTGGATGCGTGGAGCTGCAGACCTGTGAAAAATGAGCAATGATTCAAAAACATGTTAGGCATTTAAAAATAACCTGAGTGCATTCTGGAGTGAAGAAAAAGAAACTACATAGATATCATGCTAGTCCTAGTGCATGATGTCTACCAAAAATTGTGTGTCACAGCAAGGTGGAAATGTATCACTTTGTTTTGCTTGTAGTCCTTTTTTTGAGCAATCCTGGCATATTCTTCCCTTAACATTAAAAACATAAATATTAAGAAGCTGGTTTGATTGAAGGTGATCTAGAGTTCTGTTCTGCTTGAGTGTTGGACTAGCTGAGAATAAAGTCAGGTGAAACAAATGTTTGTTCAGTATTAATGAACAAAAATGTACCCTACCTTGGCATAAGACAACTGAACCTTAGTGACAAATAGTTGAGTATTTTTGTTCCTGGCACACCATCATATATCAGCCACAGCTTTAAATTCCTTTGTTAGTCTTCATTTTGCATGAAATGACACAGTTCTGTTGATAAAATCTCTTACCTTTAATAAGGTAACAGAAATGAGAAATCTGGTGTAATTGCATAATATTAAGTCAGAATGGGATTTCTAGTATCTAAGCTGTGTTTGTTAAGATATCTCAGGATCTGAAAGAGCAGGAGAGGCTGTTAGCTTTTGTTCTGGGCAGTAAATTGGTAGAGGTGTGAGATGTCCCTGGTGCAGCTCAGTGTTGCTGTCTCTGCTCTCCCCACACAGGGTGTGCACACAGCTGGGCAGGCAATGTGGCTTCAGCTGAACCATGCACTCATCAGGCTTTCAAATGAAGATGGAGCATAATTAAAGACAGTGTAAAATAACCCACAAGGCAGTTACACATTTCAACAGGCCATAGCTCTTTTGACATTTATGTAATAAAAAAACATATTTTCTCCTCAGGGGTGCAAACCCCAAAGATGTTTGGTCTGACCTAGCTGGGGAGGCTCATGACCTCCAAAGAGATGTGCCATGCCTTGCAGTATTCAGCTGTAAGGCATGAAAACACGCTCATGTTTCTTTCTGTTTCCCTGCCACAGACAGCAGCCTGGCTTGGGGCCTCAACTCACATGCAGAGAGCAGCAGCAGAAAATGATAATTCTGTTCTGCAGAGGCAGCAGTGCTTTGAATGTCACCTCACACATCAGCTACTTTCTTTCCTCTCATGCATGGAACTACTGATGTTTCCCAGGGTGGTAGAAATTTTTTGCCAGCTCTGTGAACTCATCTGTTTGAACCAAATGAGCTTTCAGGTGGTAAAGGTGCCTAAACTGTAGACAATAAAGGCCACCCATGAGTTTTCAGACCTCAGGTAGGACATTTCTCCAACTTGGACACAAACAGAACAAAAATTATGGCCAATTCAGGGCAACTTCTCTTTCCTCCATGAATGCATAGTAATGGGATTCCTGCTGTCCCAGAGGAAAAAGCTAGTTTGGGATAATTAGTGGACTGGTGTGTAGGTGTTTCAAAGGGTTACATCATGCTCCTCTGCTCCACCAGAACTGTGTGGCCACAGTGACTGAGAGAGTAAAAAAAAAATCAAGGAGATGTGCCATGCCTTGCATCAGTGACACTACTGTGTGCATGAATTCACTCTTTATTTCTCCAAAATGACAGGAATATAGCATGTCTATAAAAATACTTGTGATGAAGCAAGTAGGTGTCCTGCACTAATACAGCTTCCTGGCATTGGTCTGGTTGGTTTGGAGGATAAGTGAGACTTCATGAGTAAAACCCCTTCTGGCAGAGATAGTGCCATCTGCCAAGGTCTGTATGAACTTTTGTGGGGTGCAAACTATGAGTGGGGTGGAGGTGGGCTGTTCAAGAGAAGCCCCTAAATAGACAGCAGTGGCACTGGGTCAATCCCTTTGCACCTGCAGTGTTCAGGGTGTCTGGAGGCTCCATCGTTTTCTCACTGACCCAAAGTGATCAGCCACTACTAAATCCATTTTCCCATCTCATCATCGTGTAAGTGAATGTGGCACCTTTCTCTGAGAGCCTGGGACTGCTAAGGCAAGTATTTATGGCTTGACTGGTGTAAGTAAATATGCATGAATTTCAGATTCCAAACATACTTCCCATATTATTTACAGAAGAGACATAGAAAAAAAACTGATGGACTGCAATCAGGAATGAATCAAAATGAATGAGAAGCCTATTAAAATATAAAGCAGCATGTTCACCAGGGTTGATATAAAAAGGTAAATAACTTGGTAATAATGCTACCCTGACAGCATTTCTATATACTTTTCTTCTCAGGCGTTCATAAATCTCTTGATGAAAAAGCAATTGTCTCAGAGTGAAGGAACAGTGGACTAAATTTGATACAAAATTATTTAAGCATTGGTTTTAATTTGAAATCTTTCTGGTGTTTTCCACCATTGCTTTGTTCATCTTCAAAAAAAAAAAAAAAAATAGTTTTATGAAGCAACCCCAAGGAGGCAAAATTCTCTCATTTGAGCTCAGCTGTTCAAATTTAGCCTCCTCTGTTTTGGAGGAAGGGCTGTCTTGGCTGCCCCTGCTGCTTCAGCCATGCAGGGGTCAGAGCCCTCTGCTCGTACCTGACCCCCAAGTGTCTGCTTTCTGCTGAAAAGTGCTCTCAGCATCTGTGTGTCTGCTAAAGGGCATCTGTGAGACTGCAGTGTCCTGCTGAGGGTGTGCTGTTCCACAGCCAGGCTGAGCTGCAGCCCTCCAGGTGGGAATTGTGCTGCCTGAGCTGCTGGCAGGGCACATCTGGGCAGCTGGGCCATCCCTACAGGAGCACGGCTTGTGCAAAAACATAAAATAGCACTTGAAGCAAAGGAAGAGGAAAAAGGATGGAAGTGGTGCATTAGGGCTTTAGTTTCAAAGCATAATGCTGTAATAAGGTATAATAAAATATAGCATATAATATAGGGTATAATATAATATAGGGTACTAAAGAGATTCATGGCATAGACATGTTTTCAGAACTGTTCAACATATCCTGAACTACAGGGGTGTAATTGACCAAGACACAGCTCAGTGGTGTGCACCTTTAGACATCAAAATGCCTTTTAAAAATCTGGACTTCAGTATTTTTCATCAATATCGTAAAACTTCAGCACCTCTAAACTTCTAAGAATTTCAGCCTTCATCTTCTTTGCCTACCTAGGCACTCCTGATGTTTTATCATTGGAATAATTGAACAGGAAAATGGCAGGTAATTCTCTAATTGGGTTACTATGATTTGATATTTTCTCATGTAATTTTTAAGAATTATAATACTGTGCTGGACTTCGTGATCTATAGTTCATCAAGAGCATTGAAATAACAAATAATGTTAATAAATTAAATCAAGTGCTTATTAGTGTGTTTTTTGTGTCGGTTCAATGGGTTTGACTCCATTAAAATAAAAATGGATATTTTTAGTTGTAACATAAGAAAGTACAATAAATTAATGGTTTTGTTTCTTGGCTCATTGAAGAGGTAGCAACTTGATATTGCATTGTTACTGCTGATTATTTCTGCAGTGAGAACATGCATCACTGTTCTTTTGAAGGAGTAATGGTAGATAAGAATTGATTCTAAAGATACCACCAGAAAACCTTAGCCAATGGAGGGAGTGTAACAGTTCCAGAATGAACAAAAGAAATAGATTATTCCACACAAATTGCTATGTGTTACAAAACTACTTCTGATAGCTCAATGACTGCTCAATACCACAAACAGATGCTTAGAAAGTTTTTCAATACTTAACCAAAAGTCAGTGTTTTCACCTGATGTATAACTGCATGTGACAATAATGTTCAGACACTATACAGAAAATCTATTATTGTCTTGCAAGCATATTAAGAACACTGATAAGAACATGATTCAGTGGAACATTGACACTGTCCAAAATGAACAGTGAATAATTCAGCAGAAATTAAGAAAAATGCCACCAGAAAGAAAATTTCTACTTCAAGTCTAACTATATTTGCTTGCTTTTTCTGTGATCAAGTTTAATCCAATATAAGGAAGGTATGGTAGTAGTGGAGGTGCCTTTGGAAAATTGTAGTTCTTTTTCATACAGAAAACAAGGTTTGCTTTACAGTGGGCTATTCCTGGATATTGCTTTATTAATTGAATTTTACTTTGTGCAGTATATTAGTTCCATGAGTTTATCATTCTTCCCTGCACATCTGTGTTGCTGTGGAAGCTCTGAGAAAATGTGTGGAGAAGGACTGCTACTGATTGTTGTGGGGGCCTATGATGGGACAGTGTTTGGGTTTTAAAAAAAGGGAAATAATTCCAGAGATTCTTAGAGAATGCTTCAGGCTTCATACCTCATAAGCTAAATAGCATAAAAATAATCAGACAAAGCAATTTTACTGTGGAATAAGAGATCCCCAAGGGTTGTTACACAGGTTTAACCAGTATATCTGCAATTATATCACTGAGTTGGCCAATTAGGCTTCACAGCAGTTCTGAACCAAAAGACAGTCCGTGGTAGCTGTGCCAGGATTCCTTCAGTGTTGGTGTGAGAACAGAAGTGTGGAGGTTGCACATCCCAGGCCATTCTGTGAGAGGAGGTGACCTGTGAGAGCCCTGCAGGGGGAGAGGGCAGGTGTGTCCCATGCTTGCTGTGGGAAATGATTCCTCTCCAAAGCCATACCCCAGGTACATTTCTGTGTTCCCCTGAGCACCCACTCCCTCTAGTCTTGGTTTCAAGGGCCTCAGTTTGGTTGTAAAGGAAAGATTGCAGTGCTGTGCCCTTGCTATCAGATGGTCACAGTGCTGTGGTGGCCGTGCCTGTCGTGGTGAGGGTACCAGTGCCTGCCCTGGCAAAGGGATTGGGAACCTCTTCAGAGGACAGGACTGAACAGTTTCCTTAAATTACAGGTAATTCAGCTAAAAATGCACCATCGGGACCCTGAGTCCACAGCAGTGGCAGTGGTCAGGTTTGACACATAAAGGCATCTAAATATGCAGAGCTGTTTCAGATTCAGCCTTCTGAAAAGAAAACATCCTTTGCTGCATCAGCTCTCAAATTTATTTTTCATTTAAGTCCCTCTTAATGCCCAGATTTTAAAATTCTTGTACATTAATTTGAGATCCTCAAGCTTCAAAAGATGTGAGCATTTTTGGATGTGCCTTGAATACCACCAGCTCCAGTTAGAGCCAAAGTCACTTATTTTGCAGGCAGTGTTTAGTTTTATGTGTCAGGATGTTGTATCAAGGTTTTGAAAATAATTTCTGGATGAACACTGTCAGGTTCACCTGCTTTTATTTTTCCCCTTCCAACACAGGCTCCTTGGATATTTATTTTGTCATGATTACAGGAAGTACAGCAAAATTACATGTTTTCTATCTTGGGAATTCTTGACACTTGTAATGGGAAATTAGTTGGGAAAATAATGGCCATTTAAAAGCCTGATAAACTATGAAATGTCAGAGAGACTTTCATTTCTTCCTGCTTTTTTAATATAGATCTACAATGAAAATACTTAAATCACTATAATTTCATTGTTTTGGAGCATAGTATGCCATCAGTAGCCAGAAATATCTTGATGTCTAAGTGAAACAGATAAAATATCTAACAAGACCATTTTATAGAACTGATGTATAAAAACTTCATTAAGAACTTCCTACAGATACATAACAAAATATCTTTGTTACAATCTAAAATAATTGCATCCAAAGGGATAACTATCACACCTTCACAATACTTTTTTCTCTCGTCTTTACCAATTACAGTGCAGTAGTGGCCATAATCCTGGCAATTTAAAGGAAGGAGAAGTTTTGCTGAAATCATGGCTTTCACAGCATAATTGCAATCTCTAATTGCATAAATGCAGCCTGTATTTTTGCACTGTTCACCTAGGCAAGTAGACCAACTACAGCATTTAGTTCCTATTCACACAGCTGACATTTTCCAAGACATTTTTGGTGAAAGTGTCTCTTTCCACAATAGTTTTTGACACAATGGGATCTTGATTACAGCTGTGATTACTGGCTGCTGTTGTAATGCAGAGTAGTAATGACCTCACCTCCAAGAAAGGACAAATGAAAAACTATCAGATAAAATAAATTAAAGGTGAAGAAGAGGTCTGAATTTGCTTGGAGAGTCATCATCTTTGGAGGGATATTTTCTTTCTTTCCTTTATTGTCAGTCTCTCTTGGTTTTGCCTGTACTACATGCACAGTCTCATGTGACTTGGTGTTTTCCTTTTGGAATCAATAATCAGTCAAATTATGTGACACTTATCCAACCCAATACATTTTTTTTCTCTGTTCAGAATCAGTAAATATTATTGAAAGCAATTTCTCCTTTTTCCTTGGCACATAATTTACTGAAAATTATTTATATATATGCATCTCTGTGCATGAGGAAACAAATATATTTACATGTTCTTGAGTTGTTTTACCACATGAGTTAGAATGCCATATATACACAAGAGGAAAAAAAATGAAAGATTAGCTTTGAATTTAGCAAAAGATCAAGGATTCTGTAATGACTGTTTTTTGGAAATGGGGCTTGTCAGATTCATAGTCATGATAATCACTCTAATGTTCAGTGTTCTAACTAATATTAGGTCAAAATTGTGACATTCAGGGGGATTGCTTATGTTAATAAACACTGTCAGCATCAATATATCCATGCTACAGCACTTCAAATTTAAATTCTTCAGATATACAGAATAATTCATAAATTTAAAAGAAAAATAATAAAAAGCCTTAAAATTGAATATTTAGCCTGTTCTGCTTGCAGAGGTGTCTTGCTGAGTAGCTCATTTGAAATGTAGCATATTATAGCACCCAGACACAGCTTTTTACTTCTGCAGCATCTTCCTTGAGGAGGTTTCACAGTATTTTGCAAACGTAAGGAAAGTTCTCCTCGTTACCAGAGGCAGACAAGTGTCAAATCTATGGTACTAATTGTGAAATCAATGTTTCATTTACATTTTTAGTCCCATTAGAAAGCAGAGTTGAAAGACACTTTCAGGCATTACACCTGCCTGTTGGTGACACTGACAAATAGAGGTTTTACAGTTGAATCATAATCTTTAAAAATGTTTTCCCATCTTCATTGTTCCTCAGGGAAGAGCTTATGTGAACAAGAGAAGTACTAATACCAGAAGAGAGCAAGGGAATATAGGCCACATGCAAACTGCTGTCTAATACACTATTAAATCATCTGAAAAGAGAGGTGGAAAAGAACATGTTTTCTGTAATTTTTCTTATTGCAAGTTTTAAGAATCCTTTAGTAGAGAGAGACAAATTTCTCATTCAGGGTAACATGATTTTTCTTCAGTCTCTGAACCACCTCCTGGCTGGTTTGGTAGATATTTCCCTTGCACTGTCTGAACCACCTCTTGGCTGATTTGGTATTTCCCTTGCACTCTGTGAAACACTTCTTGGGTTGTTTGGTAGATATTTCCCTTGCACTGTCTGAACCCCTCTTGGCTAGCTTGGTATTTCCCTTGCACTCTCTGAACTCCTCTTGGCTGGTTTGGTGGATATTTCCCTGCACTCTCTGAACCCCTCTTGGGTTGTTTGGTAGATATTTCCCTGCACTCTCTGAACCCCTCTTGGCTGGTTTGGTAGATATTTCCGACGTGGTCCAGAGCAGGATCTGAACCTCTGTGCTGGCAGAAACTGTCCCTTCATTAAAAGGCTCTGAGTTGTCCAAGGACAGCAAAGCAAGGTCTCTCTCCCTCAGCCTCCCTCCAGAGCCATATGCCCGTGTCCCTTGGAGGCCTGGGCTCATGTGGAGCTGCCCTTGTGCAGTGTGAGTGGAGCAGGCACTGCCCTGTGCCAGCACGGCGTCCCTAATGGATGCGCCGCGGAGAGACAGCGACTCCATCAAACCCAAGTGCAGCCTTTTAATTCCCTTTGGTCCTGAGCACTCACTTATCACTATCTCACAGCATCCTACATCCAAATCAAACCTGCCAGCTGCTCCCAGCTCCAGTTGTATTTAATTTAGTTAGTTAAAGCAGCACCTCCACTCTTCCCTCCCCACCGCAGACAGGTTCCTTTCAAGCTATGCTGAGTGGGCGTTTTCGCGCCTGACATGAAAGGGCAGCCAATTTGTAAGGGGGTAAATTAAATTTAGGACAGTTAGTTCATGTGAGAGGAAGGAAAATCAAGCAGGGAAGTGAGACAGGGGTATAGCGTTTATAATGTGCGTTCAACGCACTTGCAGAAACAGTAGAGAAATTAGATGAAAAAGAGGTAGAAATTTTTGAATAAATGGTAATGCTGTGACTCTCCACAATAGGCAATTCTGTATTTATTGCTAAGACTTCATGAGTTTTATAAATTCTCTTTTTTCCCCAGGATTAAAGAAAAATCAAGTTTTATTCTGCCCCTGGAAATCCACCAAAACCCTAAGCCAAAATATTCTACCATAAGTGAGAGTGGTCTGAATTCAAATTTTTATGTGCTCAAGGGTTCCTTTATTATTTTGAACAAGTCAGTCAGCATTTGCCACTTACAGTGTTCCATTCCTTCATCTGTGAAACAGGACTAGGTAATTTTTTTTTGGTCTTCATTTATTGTTATCACTCAGGAACACTATGAAGCATGGATAGATCATGGATATGTGCAGAACCTATCAAAATTAACTTTAAGGTCTATCTCTTTTTCAGTCTGCCTGCTTGAATCCCCTTAATGCCAGTCTCTGTAGAGCTGTGACCCTGAAGCAGGAGGCTGTAAGGGAGATTAAACATGGGAAAAAATAAGAGTGGATATGTAGATGTTAGAAAGTACTGAGTGATTGTTCAGCAGGAGGGCAGGCATATGCTGCACCCCTTAGGAAAGGCAGCCAAGAGTCCTGCTGAAGTTTTACCATCTAAGATCTGTTCCCTAGAGAATGACACATTTGCAGAGAGTAGATGAGTGCAGCTACTACTTATGCAGTAGAGCAAGCCTGTCTTGGCACACAAACTTTCTGCATGATGGAGAGACCACTGTTGTGGCTTTTGCACCACTAAGTTTCCTGGAAGCGCTGAAGTGAACTGCAGTAGTTCAGATTCACACATACATTCTTCATATAGGTGTTCCTCACAAACAGGAAATATATTTGCTTTGGTCAATTCAGACTGGATACTTAATTTTTGTCTTTTTGAAGACAGTAAGTTCATTCATCTTTTCTCCCATCTCACACCTTTCTGCCCTGGAGCACTGGCAGCCTCTAAAAGCAAAAAGGCAAGGGGTTCATCCTGGACAACTTCTCCTTGTCCTGTTAGCTGAGACTGACAATAAGATGAAAATATCTCTTCCAAAAGGGAAGAGCAGATAGGCTGCTCTTTTTTTTTTTTCCTAAAGAAGGCAAAGATGACTCTGAGATTAGCTCAGTTGGTCAGAGCATGGTGCAAATAACACCAAACTAGTGGGTTTGAACCCTTTTTGGGCCATTCACTTAAAAGCTGGACTTGATGATCCTTGTGGATCCAGCTGCAACTATCCTGTGAACAGAAGGTCTCTTGACAAAGCTCTGCTGACAAATCTCAAGCACCACTGCTGGAGTATGAGTAACCAGGTCCTCTTGCATATGGACTCATCCATACAACCTTAGCAGATGATTCTTATATTAAAACCTCACTCACTCTGCAGACTAAGTTGGATGGCAAACAGGTTTTGTAACTTTTGCTGAGTTAGGTCTGTTCTCTTTGTTCCTGCAGCTGTGTCCTGAATTTAACTGATTAAGTTAGAGCTTCCCCATAGGACTTTGGGATAAACAGCTTTGTATTACTTAAAGTTCATGGAATTCAATCTGCTGCTTTGATATACGAGGTCAGGAAATATTAAAAAGATTATGCACACAAATACAGTGTTTGATGCAGATTGTTCTTTTCCCTGCGATTGATTTGCCATGGTGTCTTGTAATTTATTCATGCAAGGGAGCTGTGATGGATGATGTAAATTATTTTACTTTTCCCTTTTGACTTAAATAATAATTGCCAATATCATTGTGGAATATGGAAATATGGGGAGAAGACATGGAAAAGTGTTGAAAAGTTGATTTTTTTTTCTTTAAGGTTACACCAATTATAAACATGTTCATTATTCAGAAATAATGTTTCTAAAATTGAGTGAAAATGTCACAGTTTAAGAACATCACCGAAATGCTGAGATTAGGTGCTGTCAGACATTGAAATAAGAGATGATCAAATGGAGATACCTTTGCTAGGGTTTTTTTTGAGCCAGTGGTCCTTTTGTTCAACCTTAACTCATTGAAACAGATACAAAATTAATAGATTCTGAAGATGAAAAACCAGGTTCTGGCATATAAGTAAGCATTTTGTAAAGCTGCTTCTCATCCATCTCACTAGGGATGGAACCTAGAAATGCAATTTGGAATTGGAAAATGGAATATAAGACAGCTGGAGACTGAGCTGAACCTTGGAGAGCTGCTCCCATTCCCAGTACAAATCCCTGTGTTTTTATTAACCTGATCTTATCTTCACTGTTATTTTGATTTAAAAGAATTGATATCTAGCAGAGTCCTGTTTGATGTGTAAACTGTCCATAAAGTTTACCAGAAAGATCACAGGAGTGTCCACTCAGGAGTCTGTCATCCAGAACTTGTCATCCAGGTCAGGGATGACCAGACTCACTGTCCTTATGGCAGGAGGTGGGGCAAGGGAAGCAGAAGGCCCTGAAGTGACTCAAGTGACCTCAGTAAAGAGCAGCAAATCTGAATCCTCATCCCCTGAGGCAGTATCCCATGCTGCAGGCAGAAACCACACTGCTGGTTTGCTTTCTTTCTTCATTGTACCCTGGAATTTGAGCCTTCCCAAAGCTCACCTTCCTTTTGCTGCTTTAGACACTGTTTTGTGGAAGATAACCTATTTAAAGGCCACACACCTAATTTCAAGTTTTAATATTGAGATTGGTTTCATGAGACATGAGTCTCTCAAGGCCATGAAATTCTCACCCTTAATGCTCAGTGGATTCCACGCTGCAGACAGCTCTCTGTGTAGCATGATGGAATGGCTCAGTTCCTGCTCATGCAGAGTCCAGGTGTGATGAGATGCTCTTGGTGATGTGCCCCCCAGAGCCCATCCCTATGTCTCCTGTTTCCTGCTGTGACCACTGGGGGAGAAAGGTCCTTTAACAGCATCATGCTGTTGTTGTTGTGACCCCAAGATGAAAGGGGCTGGTGCTGGGTCACTGCAGGAAATAACTTTCTCTGTTGGGATATTGTGTTTGGAGCGAGGGCTTTAGACTGACCCAGAGGTGGAATTCAAATAGGCTCTTTTTCCTGGAGGAGGTGATGCTTCAAGTGCACAAAAGGCAGCAGTGGATCTGTATCAGAAGCAGTTGTCTGCCAGCAGTACAAAAGGTATTGTTCCTGCTCTTCCCCATGGAACAAAAGCACCCGTATGGGAATCACAGGATGTGATAAAAAAAGGGGGAGATAGCTAATGGGAAGTGGCAAAACCCTTCATATACTTTCTCTTCCTGTAAAACCTAAATTCATAGCCTCAGATGCAGAAAGTGCTCCTTTGGCCAAGTCAAGGATCATAAGATCAAATTCAAGTATGAAAAAAAAAAAAATCATTTGTTTGATGTCTGATTCTGCTGTGCAGTGGAAACGTGGGACTTTTAAATAAAAATCCACCAAAAACATGTGAGCTAACAATGCATTAGAAAGTGTGAAACCACATATTATTCGGGTAAACCTGTTCTTACACTGCTTTTGCAGATAATGTGCACGTGCTTTTACAGTAATAAGCATATCCCATGGATTTCTGTATTACCTGCAAAGCACTCAGGCTGATTAGGACCAAGTTTAATTTGGTTCTAATCAGCTCCAGGCAAGTGGACCGCGAAATTAGCTTGACACATTAATTTTATGTTTTATAGTAGGGAGACCTGCCCAATCTGCCTGACTATGCTAGACCAATTTTATGTCTCTCTATATACACATTAATTTATATATATATTACATGTATTTTATATATATTTATAAAGCATTTCATTTGTCTCAAGCACAACTGCCCTGGTGTAACATGTCCCATTTTTTCTTCAGACCACAGGCAGTCCCTCTTGGGCCTCACATTTAAAGCATCACACTTTCTTTTAGTTCCAGTCTGCTGATGGTGCTAATGTTTAGTGACAGTTACTCAGTACTAATGATCACCTTTGGGGATTTTCAGAGTGCTTGCCTTTTGCTGGTCACTGGTGAAATGTAATCAATAAATCTGCCAGCCAGGCTTTTCCTCTTGCCTTTCCTATTTGAATTAAATGAACATCTCAGTAACAGATTCATGATGGAGTCCCTTTGCTATCCAGAGCCATTCCATGTGCAGGTAACGCTGGTTTAAAAGATCTGTGAAGTGTACCTTAACGTTATAAATACAGACAAGTAATGCTCATACTAAGATTGTTCTTGGGTATAATTCATGCTTGGAAATAAGGAGGAAAGTTAAAAATTGTTTAAAGATTTGTTCTATTTTGTTCTCACTTCTTTTGTGATGAAGTGTTCCTATCAACTATTCTCTTTCTAACTCACATCTGTATTGGCATGAAGGACTACTCCTTATTTTTCTTCTCTGACAAGTTGTTCCAAACGTTTTCAGTTTAAAGTGGTGCATTACTTATTTACTGCATTTTACATTCAGTAACTGCCTTTGAACTTATTGCATTTTTTCACCACACAAAAGCTAAGTGTTTTCTCTGTAGGGAACAGAGGATGTCATTATGCAATTTATTATTAATTAAGGGTTAATAATATTTAATCTGAAAAGGTACATTTTAAGGTTTATTTTAAGGTTTATTGAACAGAGGTTTATTTTAAGCCACCTGCCTTAGTACAGTGAATTTGTTTTCTACTTATTATGTAAGAGTAATTTAAATTCTCTTGTCTTTCCATCTAATATAGCATTCAAATATATGCTAAATATTTTCTGTGGAGTCGAAGGTACTGGACCTTTGACCAGAAGTAGAGCAAGATCCTGCAAAGCACCATGATAATTCCATGGAGGATTAAAGTTTTCCTCAAATTTTAATGCTAGACAAACAACTTCTGGAAGACAGAGGTCTGTCTTCATGTGTGAGGAAGCAGCATAATTGCAGAGATGCTCAAATCATTGATTTGTCTACCTTCTGCTTTGCTTCACCAGTGGAAAAGCACAAAGTTTATGTCCTTCTGTAGCTCATTAAGCTTTTCTGAGGGCTGACAATTTAAAAGCTGAAATCTGTAACTAAATGGATACAATAATTACATCTAAACGTGGTTGAAAATAGCTACATCTGAGGAAGTTGTGAATTAAAAAATGTGTTCTCTCCTGGCAGTCGCCCGCTTACCTTGGCTGATTGCCTGAGATGTTCTGGGTAATATTGTGAGCAACCAAGAGACAGTTTACTCAACCACTTGCTCTTCCTGTCAGGACTTTCCCCATGCTAGCCCTTGGAAAGCCTTTTTGTCTGAGAGCAGCAGCAGAGTAGTGGGGGAGTCACTGTCCAGGCTGAGCCTCCCAGGGAGTCACAAACCCTGGTCAGCATCACCTGAGGATCTTTCCTGTGGGGCAGCTCATGGCCAGGAAACCTCTGCTCAGCCTGGGCTGTCATTTCACTCCTGCTTCAGTGGCCTCATCCCCTGCATTCCCTGAGATTGCTGTAAATTGATCAGGAGTTTTGTAAGGCTCAGTTACATCCTATAAATGATTCACACTCTGCTTCAGTCCTGGTAGGACGAGGGTCAATTTTTTTGCCAATTAAGAAAAGTAAATGCTATCAACTTGCAGTTTCCTGGAATTCATGAGTTGTGATCACCAGGGAAAGGAAATAAGAGATGAAAGAGGATGAGCTTGAACTGTTTTATGGTGTTCCAATCTGGTGATGCCCCAACTCATATAAAGATGAATTAAATAATCTTGAATATTTAGTCCTACTTTGACATAATTTTCTGTCCTTAATTCTGCCACTAAAAAAAGTTTTAGATTCCACATTTTTTTTAACAAGTCAATCATAAACTTAACACATTTTTCTGAAGCCAAAGGTAACCAAGTACTGAACCTGAAAATGGTGTACATGTAATGAAGCATTTCAGAAAGTGAATTTGGGAATAGGCTAGGAACATATGCACATATGAAATGTGCAACACCTACGTTTGTGTTCTGTATCGCTCCTCATATATG
Source organism: Erithacus rubecula (assembly GCF_903797595.1). Taxonomy (NCBI): domain Eukaryota; kingdom Metazoa; phylum Chordata; class Aves; order Passeriformes; family Muscicapidae; genus Erithacus; species Erithacus rubecula. The sequence goes on along the minus strand of NC_136689.1, from coordinate 10,281,312 downwards.
AGTTCTGTCATACGCATGTGAATAACTAGCATATGGCTTTCAAAAAATACTCCTGTGGATGCTCTTAAAATACATCTCACAAGAAGTGATACCTCTCTCCTATGGAAAACTTCCATAGTTTTTGTTCCAAAGTGCGCTCACATTTTAATCTTTTTCCATCAGCATGTTTGCTCTCCAAACAGGTTAGAGTGGGGAGGGTACTCAGCCCCAAAAGAGCTGGCAAAGAATCCCACATGAACCCAGGACAGTGCTGCAATTTACAGTGGGGAGGAGCTACAGTGTCCACCTGGGCAAAAGGATCCTGCAGGGATCAAACACCAAGGGCAGTGGAGTTACATATTCTCAGCACCTCCTTCTTCTCCTCCATAACATGGAGGAATTTTCCTACTCCATACGGCTAGAAGAGAAAAGAGATGAGATTTTAAAAGCCCAGCAAGAAAAACATTGCTGAGGTGATTCCCATTGATTCATCCTGTTGTGAAAACTTTAAGGAAACCATGGTAGCATCACTCTGAGATGACAAAAACATGGCCAACCCTGCCTGCTCCTTTCTGCTCCCACCACAGCCTTCACCCTGGTTTGGCCATGCCAGACATCTGGCAGAGTGGCTGTGCTGTAATCTGAGTCATTAACATAGACCAGGCTGGAAACACACCTCCAGGGGATGGAGAGAGGTTGTATTTAACTTAGAGCTGTGATTAGAGCAGACTTTGCTGTGGGAGCAGCAGCATGAGGAGCTGTGCATCAGGGAGAGGTGAGCATGGAGCATCCCTGGGAAGGGCTTCACTGGGCCTGTCCTTGGCACTCTCACCCTCTGAAAAGATGCTGGAAGAAACTGTAAGCACCAATCAATGTCTGCTTTGACATAAAAGTGCTTCTGTTTAACCATCACAGTAAATTACATGAACAGCAAGACTTCCAACCAGACCAAAATCCTCTGAGTGATGCTACATCAGGGAAGAGCTTTGGGTGGGACAGTGCAGTGCTGCTGCCCCACAAGCATCCCCTCTGCAGCAGGGACAGGGGATGGGCAGACTCCAGGGGTGTGCTCAGCATGACTGTCAGGAGGGAGATGCTGCTGGGCTGCAGCTGGGGTGTGTGGCTGCCCAGGCTGCTTCCTCTGGGTTGGCACGTTTTGGGTTTTGTGAAGTGCAGAGTTGTGTCCAAACAGGCAGAGTGAGAGCAAACTCAGCTGCTCACAGGAGTAAGCAGCATGTCCAGTAGAAAATGCTGACAGGATCAGGCCCAGGGACTACAAACATTCTCATTAAAAGGTTTTCATTTTTATCACTTCCATTCAGCCCTGTCAGCCCAGTTTGATAACTAACACCATTGACTTCAGCTGGGCAAAGATTACATATGAATCCAGTGACTGATGGATTAGGCCATGACATGTGAGATGTATTTTCTATTTCCAGAACACTTTGCTTTGGTCTTTTTTCAGATGACAATTAGAGCATTTGTGCAGGCTGATAACACTACAGTGCTGCAAATACTAAATTAAATATTTGCCCTGGGTTTTCTCCCCATTTTCAGTTGTTGCATGCATGCCAACATGTTTTGAATCCAGTCCAGCATTTTTGCACTGTATAACTTGCAGATATGTAGCAATTATAAGCCATTAAAATGAAACTATTTATGAAATGCAGATGCCAATTTATAACATTAATCAGTGCTTCAGTTATATTACTGAATTGACACTTATTATGTAATGAATAATTAGAGCAGGCATTCCTTCAAACCATGCACAATTACATAGGGTATATTATGTCCCTAAAGGGTTACTGTAGGTTAAGATACTGCAAAGGTGCCTACCTTGGGCTGGGAATTTCCTGAATGGGAAATTCTTTCTGCAGAATATAAAATCTGGCCATGGGTCCAAGAAGTGCTTGAAGCAAGCTGGAACATTTTTCTGTAGAAAAGGACGTACAGGTCCTGTCCTCAGGGACATACAGGTGCCAACTGCTGTGATTGTCTGGTTTGGGGCAGGACATGGCATGGGACAGGACACAGAAAATATGCCTGAGAACATGATTTTCTATGAGGTATTGCTGTTTTAACATGAATGTTGCCTATTTCTATGTCAACCTGTAAGCATATTTCCATATTCTCTACAATTCATTCACACTTACACATCCTGAGGCCGTCTGCTCAGACCTTAAAGGGCAGATATGGAAGCTAAGAATTATTTGTCCTGTTTTGAGAGAGTATTCTGCATGGGACCTGACTTGATATAAACATGCCTGTGTTGTTAGCAGAAAAGCCAGTTTCACTGTAATCTGACAGCCACAGAGAGAAAAACCTGTTATCTGCCCATCCTGGGAGGGCTGATAACACCAATCTTCATAGCATCTTAAAATCCATGCTGAGGGATAAGGAGGCAAATTAACACACTTAGGAAAAGAAAATCATTGCTGTAAGTTATTAACATGTAAATCAGCTCTCATTAGTGTGTTCTGCCAGGACTTTAATCTAGAACCACCTCATTCCCATTGTCTGACCATATCTCTGTGGGCCCAAAATGACATGGAGAAGGGAAGGTTACTAAATCTGGCTTCCTTTTTCTCATTTTCTTTTTTGCTATATGGCTTTTTCATGTAGAAACCCATCCCAGCCTGGAAGTGAAGGCATGTAGCAACTTTTTTGTGCATCAAATAAGCATCTAACTTTTTCCATGTCATAAAATAAAACCAAAAGAAACTAAACCACAAAAACATGCTGTTAAAGTAAGAGAGTTTGGAAGAAAGCAAGGGGTTTCAGAGTTAAGTGCCTTGTGTCCTTTAGCTCAACTCCATTGTGTCTAGAGAGATTGCATTTTTCAGCACTTCACTGTGTGATCATTTCCATCCCTGCAATCCCAAACACAATGGGGTGAATTAAGACTGCTGGAGAAATATTAACTGCTTGTTGCTGTGGGTGCTGTCAGACAATCTGGCTGTGTAATAAGTTGTTGAAATAAAGAGATTCAAACTGCTGAGAAAAGTCAGGGCTTGGTAGTCCCCAGGGGGTCCAGTGTGCTGATTAAGACCCAAAAATTTAATATGAATAACTGACAAAATACTACAGCATTGCCCTATTTCTACTCTTTTTTTTCCCTTGAATTGCATCTCTCATATCACCATCCCTCAAGCAACAGAAGTGTGAAGTGAATATTTTATACATATCCTTATACACAAAAAATTACATACATAATGCATTATAGATTCTTTTACTTCCATACATAATACCTCACGTGGTGATTTCTTTTCCAGAAAAGGACTTGTGAGAAAATGGCAAGTCTATTCTGGGTTATGACTGTAGACAACGTTACTAAACCTCTTGCCATCACAAATTGAATGTAAAAGAAGCTGTGCACCAGTTCTCCAAAATAAAATGCATTGTTGGTTTTGGGGTTTTTAAGTAAGTCTCACGTGTAGTTTGTTATTTCTGGAGTTGTTGACAGTAGCTGCAAGGACTGCAAAAGGTCCATTATCAATTCTGGGCTGCTGACATAAGGAAACCAGTGTTGGAGTGGCTCATCAGAGATCACAGTGGTCTAACCAAAACTGGGTTCTTCCAGTCTGCTACAGACATTTGCCTGGTTAGATATTCCTACAGGCTCCAGAGGGGCTGAGAATGACCCTGATGTCTCTGAAAAGCTCAGTCAGATTTATTTTCCACAATGATGGATATCATCAAATGGGACATGTGGGGATTCATGGTGGATGTGGAAGTGGTCATGTGAACTCCAAGATGTGGAGAACAAATCAAGGCTCCCTGTAGCCCAGAGAGGCTGTAGGCTGGTTGGAAGGGAGCACTACTGAAAACTTAGCACAAAGCCTTCAGGTTCCCAAAATATCTCCTCAATATGTTTTTACAACCTGAAGCAGTGGCTTGAATTTCAGCATGTACCACTCACCCAGAACTCCTGCCACGGTCCCAGAAAATCAGGCTGCAGGTTTGATGTCAAATTTATTATTATTTTAGCATGAGGCATAGTTTGAGTTCCCTCTAGCCTTGAGACTCATTTGCGTGACTTTGGATACTGAGGCGTGGGGAGATTAAGTGACTTTGTCAGTGACTTTCATTACTCAGGTGGGTCTTTCATTGCTTTCATTACTGTGGTAGGTCTAGGAATTAGACCTTGATGTTGGGCATTCAGAGGAGTACTTTTCTTCCCTAATAACTCAGTGGTAATACACTGCATTCTTATTTGGAAGAATCACATTTGATTTTCTTTTCTTTCATCTCCAGAGAAAGGAGTGCTCTGGAGTCTGAGCAGGCAGCCTCTGAAAGTACATGAGGCACTATTTCTGTCAATTAGCAGAGGAATGGAAAATGTCCACTCTGACATGCACATTTAAAGCAAGGGGTGAAATATTAGGGAATATTGCAAGCTAATTGTTCCCATGTGAACTATTTTTCCCAATGACTTTTTCTTGTGCTTCTATTACAGGTTGAATTCAACTGCTCTTTAAGCACATGTCCTATAAAAAGGGCATAATGGCTGAGCTGAGAATAAACATAAAAAATGTTAATAATTTTAAAATAAGCAGCCAGCCATCATTAATTCACTTGGTACTCATTACAGTAATATTAATAATGACTTATGCATTAGGTATTAATATAGTCTTCAAATGAAAAAGCTGGTTTTCTAATTTTATTTCAAGAAAAATAATTGATACTTCAAACTTTATCTATCCTGCCTAGTTTACAAATCTTTTAAAAGAAAATAAATAATCAGTAAGGTGAGCAGTGAGCTATGAAGTTTTTTAGTCTCCATCTTACATCCCCAAATGTAAACCAGGGTAAAAGCAATGAGAACACTTTCATTCAATGTAAATTCTTTGGGGAATAAAGATGTTTAATAATGAGTACAATCATCTGTATATTGCTGAAGTTCTTAATTGGCCTCCAATTAAGCCTAAGATTTCTGAGGCTGCTTAAATTGATCTCACTTTCAGGCACAATAAGCTATTAAAAGCCAAAAGCACAACCAGAATTCTGCTTCTGGCCATGATGTAAAACCAATGGGATATTGCTTGAAAGGGAATGGCCTGCATAGTCTTCACTCTTTGTCTGGTCTGACTAGCCCTCCAGGAAGTCTCTGTGGTTTTAGAAAATAGGTTTATATACTCATTAGTGTTTAATAGACTGTATTTTTCAGCAGCAGTTTTATTTTACTGTTGAGATCAGTAATATAACTCCTTAAAATTCAGCCATGGATCAGCATAAGTAAAACCTGCTGTTGCAAAAAGGTTCACTGGACTGAAGGAACAGCTATTCCTTTTGGAAAAGGAGAATATGAAATAGTTGGGGCATCATCTTGCACCCTTTGACCTGAGAAAAGTATCCTCATTTTTGGCCCAGGTTTCATTTTTCATGTGACTTGAGATGGGCTGGTTGTTCCCTGCAGTGATGGGTGACACCTGAAGGATGTGACCTGGGCACTTCCATCACTGTGCCCTGCCCCTGTTGGGGTGAGCTGTGCTGCCAGCCTGTTCCTCCCTCTCCCTGGCAGGGCCTTCAGGGATTTTGACAGCAGGCACCCAACAGATGCATCACCCTCCTCCTGCTGTGCAAGCCCCAGCCTGAGGCAGCACAAGTGGCACCAGCATCCTCCCACTCACCACCCTGCAGTGACCCTGGTCATTAATTTTTCTCCTCTTTTTTCTTTATTTTTCTTTTCTACATGCACATTCTCCAGGCATTGCCCTGTAGTGCATAACCATTCTCTGTGTTTGCACTCTGGAGAGGCAGTGACAGATATGAGCCAGGATAACCAAAAACGTGTTTTTCCCATTGTTCTTAAAAAAAGGAGTGTGGGGGGTGTTAGGGTATGTTGGGGTGGTGATGTGGGGAAGGGGAGGAACAGGACAGCAAAACACACAGCTTTACTTGGTCCCTAAACAACAACAAGAAAAAATCAAAAAGAGTAGCTGTCACTGCTCAGATTAAATCCAAACTGTCTGTTAAACCTCTAATTATCAGCTTGCCTTGTGGGTAAAATGGTACCATTCAATTATTGTTTTTTGTTCGCTTGTCAGCTGAAAAAAACATATTATCACTGCTTTTCAAACCAGCAAAAAGAGCAGAAATTCTGCAAATTGCTTTCTAAACATAGTTACTTTAAACCTAATACCTCTCTGCAGCATGTCAGCAATTGTATAATGTGATGTTGCATGCAAATTGTATTTAATGTAGGTATTCCAACTATTTGTTTTACATTATGTAATTTTGGTAAAATTATTTCCTTTGTTGCCATTTTACGTATGGCATGTTAGACTTAGCATGTTAAAAATAAATACACACATACAGACTTGCCTGCACACATTTTATCAAGCTGCTGTAAAAATAAGCAAAAATTGTCAGATGATAATTCTCTGCAACCATGGTGAGGTGAGAAATAAAACCACTTTTCCAAGAATAATCTCAGGACTGATTGCCTTTGACAGTTGTTCTATGTATTTATTTACTTGCTTACTTAATCTTGGAGGGTGCAAGTGTCTAGGATATCCTTGATCAATTTTATTTCCCCTTTGCTTGTGTGTGGTGCTGGCAATCACTGAACACACCCTCCCAGCAGGAAACACAAGGGCTCTGTTATACAGCTGGAACTACTGAAGTGCTGCTTCTTCTATGATAAAACACAACACATTTACATCCAAGTTGGCTGCTAGATTTTGGATGTTTCAGTTCCTCGGCTTTCCATTTTTCCATCCACATCATGTGAAATCTATTTTACTGAAGCAGAGGCAGCTCAGGAAATATTTCTGATGGAGGGTGTTAAAACCTCCCCTTTCCCTCCCTGAGTTTTCCCTCTGTTCAGCCCTGTGAGTAATCTCTGCCATAAGCTGGGATCTGTAACACCATCACTGGTGGCAAATAAATACCAATTTTTGCTGAGCTCCCAACTTGAGAGCAATTCATCTTCCCAAGGTGGGCTGAGAGCTGGCTCTAGTTTAGCCTATTTGTGTCATATATTGCTTCTGCCATTCCATAGGACCCTGCAGGCAAGGATTCCTGGGAATTGCTTTCTTTGACCAAAGTGGAGACTTTCAAAATATAATGGCATTTCTTAAGATAGAGGTCTGGACCTTGCAAAAGGAAAGCAGCATCTTCCTGCTCCCAGTGGAAAACTTTAATGGGTTGATTTGCCAAAATAAAACTGCACCTATCTCACACTGCTTGAGCCAGGCCTTGCTCTCCCTTTCTAATGTTAGAAACACTATTATATTTATTTTGAGATTAATCCAGCATTCTCCTGCAATACTGCTTTAAAAAGCTACCAAGAAAATTTTCAGTTAAGGGACATAATCTATTATTCATCCTTTTTTATGGGGAAAAATATACTTCACTGAAAAAAAAACCTCAGTGCTTGACGTGCCAAAAAGAACATACTTGCCTTAGGCAAGTGGTTAAGAGAGCATTTCAAGGTTGATTTAACCCCCAGGTGGGCTTGCTTTCAGCTCTCAGTGCTGCCACAAGATGTATTTTTCCTGGACAAAGCGCAGCAAGGAGTGCACATGGAGTTTCCCAAAGTTTCCTCCTCTGGTGGTGTGGTGTCCTGGCTCCAAGACAAATGATGGTTGGAGTCCTGTTGACTGAGAAGGGTCAGAGGCACTGGGCTCCAGCAGGCAGGGCTGGAGTCACACCTCATTAGCAGGTAGCAGAGCTTTAGATTTGTTTCAGGCCTCTTACAAAGGTGCCTTGACAGTTTGAGTTATGCTGACAGCCTCCCCTCAAAGGGAAGGAGAGTGTCAGGCAAGAGAGATGAAACATGTTTCACTGTCACCCTGCACACAGCCGAAATGGATGGCCCAGCATCTCGCCATCAGCGGCGCTCCCATCTGGGGAAAAAATGGAAGAGTGGAGTTTGATGTTATAAATCACCATAATTTGTTACAATTTCCAAAGACAAATATGACAGGGTGGAATTACTTTGCAGTGCTGAGACAGTCATTTGCAGAACCCATAAACTGCCAGTATAAATCTGAGGACGAGATATATTTAATCTGAAGAAGCGGATATCATCTCAGTATATACTGTGTTTACCAAGAACTTAGATGCAATGATACCATGGTATTGCAGGTTGCTCATTTGTAACCTTTAAAACAAAAAACTATTTTAGGAAAACCCTAATGAAGTAAAAATATTATTCTGTGTATTTTTCACTCCCTCTATGAAAAAGCAGAAATATTATTATGTCCTCAGAAAAAAAAATTATGCAGCACTCATTGTTGACAACAGAAATATTTTGTGGGGTTACAAGTGGGATTCCAGAGAGACAGTGCCTTGCTACGTGTTCAGGATGCCTCTTCACAGTTGCTCCTGTTTAGCAGCTCTTAAATTAACAAACCCCCCAGTCTAGTGTTCTTTTTGGAAGTGTCCAGATCACAGGCATTACTTCCAAAAGCTGCATCTCTGAACTTTTTTTTCTCCCTTCATTGGTGATGGCATAGGCTGAAAAGACATTTTGAAGACAAGTTGTTGGAAAAAAACAGAGCTGAAGTTGTTGCCTTGCGATATTTACATGGTCACAGTCTAGGTCATTGATTTTGTCTCCTCTATAATAAACATCATTTGAGGTGACACGTGGAAAGGAGTGTGACTGTTCAAAGTGTAGAAACTGAAGACAAATTTGTTAATCATTGCCTGTTGGGGGTGAGTTGCTTAACCTGTCTGTACCATGATTTACTCACACATAAGAGGAGGACATTACCAGCCTTCCTCACTCTTGCTGTAAAATTATTTCAGTGGTCCATGAGTAAAATGATCTCCAAAGAAAAGTGCAAAGTCCTTTTTAACAATATACACTTTAATAACAATTTTTTTGTTTCCCAGGTGAAAGAATGATGGCATGGCATAATGTTTCTTTTTTTAACATCAGAAAAACAGATACATAGGTCTAAATACTGATTTAGCACCCTTCCCAAAACCCTTGCTTTTTGCTTCCATAAATCCCAGTGTTTTTATATCAGTGAGTAGCTGATGATATGTTCACCCATTTCACATTTGGGTGTTATCAGGAGAGAGATGAAACACATTTTGGTGTTGCAGTTGCTACTGAATAAATCAAACCTCGATGATTCAGTGTGATGGTATGAAAATCTCCCAGCCTGTGAAGTCAGTCATTCATATGTGAGGAAACTGGATCACTCTCCTTAGAACACGCTCCTCGCCGGAGCTCTCAATGTGTCAGCTCACTGTTCTGGAAGGAGCTGGCAGGTATTTTGGGCTTGTCAAAATGAGAGTAACTTTAGTATGGTTTAAGAAGAAAGGTTTCACTGCTGCTTTTCCCTGTTCCTGCTGTCCTTGGGATGGGCTAAGCTTGTTTGTCGTAAGATCTAACACCGCACTCTGCCTTCACAAGTTGCACCTTGGTTGCTGATTTCCTGAGCTCTGCACTTGTCAGTGCATCTAATATATAGCCATGATAATGGGAGATCTGTTTTCATGTTTGTGTTTTCATTGTATTTTCATATGAATGGCTGCTACCCATGAAAGGTTAGGTGTGTTTCTGAAAGGTTTGTGTGTCAGGAATGCACCCACTGGCATGTCTTTGCCAGTGTTCAGGGGCTTGTGATGGGTTTATAATCCTGCTTTACACAGAATTGAAATAATTTGAGCAAAATGGAAGAGTATCCTTTTTCCTGTTGAAATTATGTATAAATAGTGTGGGAAAGCTCCTTCAGTTTGACTACACAGATATCTTCTGCTCTGCTGTTGGTTTTTCACACCTTTTATAAAGACCCACTGTCTCCATTTAGAGGAAAAGAAAGTTAAAAAATTACTATAGAAAAATAAACCCCTGAGAAAAATCATGAGTTTAACATAGGGGAGGTTCAAAGCTGTTTTCTGTAGTATTCAGAATAGAAGGAAATAAACATTTTAGCATCTCACTGATCAGCACCAGTTTACTACTTCAATTTGTAGAACTGGAAGGAAAATTAAGAAAGCACACACAAAACATACTGTGAAGCATCTGCTCAACTAAACACCAAAGAACCAGGTGTTTACTACAGCCTGGTCTAGGCCACCTGAGTGATGGTCAATAACCATTTAACCCCCAGCACAGTGGTGTGGAGTCAGAGGAGTTGTGCAAGTGTCTCCAGTACATTCCAGACTTCACTAGCAGGGGGACACACAGAAGTGGGTCACTGAAGGGCAGCTAGGGTTTGCACACAGAGTAGTTCCTTTGAGAAAAAAGGAGTTTAGCAGAGGAGATGTTATGGCTGGGCCGGTGGATGTGGGCAGGGTGGGATGGAGATCTGCAGTTGTCCTGGCGGGAGCTGGGACTGAGAGAGACTCAAAGAGGACTGGAAACATAAAGAGTTTTGTGTGTTTGTCTAAATTGCCTCACTGTTTTGCCACTGCACTGACCTTCAAGTCTTACCAAAACAATCCTGAAAACCTTTCAATCCATTTTGCTGTGAGTGCTCCCCAAGGAAAGTGGCTGGACATTTCTCTGCGCGACGGGAGGGAGATGTAATCACTGGCTGGGGCACCCCGAGGTGCTGCACAGCTCTTAATGGAAGGTGATAAGGGCACCAGTGCCTTTCTCCAGCAGAAAATGCCACTTTTTCTAAGTGCCACCAGCCTGCACACTGCTGTGCAAACTGCTCCCCTGCCATGCCCTCCTCTCTGCCCCCTCCAGGGCTCCGATAACCTTTAACTCTCCGCTTGTCTCTGGGTTTTTTTTGGTCTTGACGTCTCCAGTATTTTAACAACAACAACAACAAAGTCCTTGCAGTTGTATCACTTCCTGCAAGCTGTTGTGAGACCTTGTAAAGCTGCTTCAGGCGTGGAAATGGTTCACAGGCAATGTCAACAAGGGGAAGAGGGAGCTGCAGGAGAGGCTGGGGAGAAGCACGAGCGCTGCCAGCGCTTTCCGGAGCAGCCGGGGTGAAAGTGTTATGAAGTGCTGCTGGTTGGTGTCTGCTGCTTTACCAGCTCCTGCTGGTCTTGCTTGCAGGGGCATCGTTTCAGTGACTCCATCACCTGCTTAGTGATCTCCTGATCTTCCTGCATTTGTGTGTTCCTGTGCCACCATATGTTCTGCTTCCCTTACCAATCCTCCCCGCAGCAAGCTGTAATGTACCCCAGGCCTGATGGAGCCAGGGGCAGTGCATAATGTCATTTCTTAGGCCTTACCAATCTTAAAACATTCATCTAATTTTTGAAACAGGGGGAATCTGCAGGATTAAGCAAGGGCCTGGAATGACAGCTGGATTTTTTCTCCTTTTTCTGTTGTGCCACTGTATGAACATGAGTAAGCACACACTTTGTGTGTGCCCACATCTCCTATGGTAAGACAACTGTGACCATCTTCATTGTGCTCTAGCAGCTCTGGTTACTGGAATGATTCGGGTAGGAAGGGACCTTAAAGATCTCATTCCAGCTTGTCCCTTAATAACAGACAACAGGGATTTTTTTTTCCCTGTGACCTTAAAAGCAAGAGCAGTTGTGATTTCATAGTTTGGTACCCATGTGTGACAATGTGCATTTAGCCCAGAGAGAATCTGGAGTTGTTCAGGTTCACACCATGACCTGTTGCAGCTTCCAACTGTCTGGGGTTGAAGAAGGGACACTTACCCATCACCTCTCAATTTGTGCACGCTTACAGACATTTAGGGAATTGACCACAGCCCTCTGACCTACAACAACTCACCACAATGAAAATTAGAGCAAGTGATAGACATTTACAGCATTAAACAGATGAAAAAGTTGCTTTGTGTTTCTGTATCTGCTGCACCTCTTTCTCATCACCTTCTTCAGAGCTGAAAGTCCTTGGGTTTTCTTCTCTTCTATTCCACCCTTCTTTCAACATCACTACTCCACAAAATTTGAGTTATCTTTAGGACATTTTTGAGCCAATTCCAGCTTTTGTGAAGGAAATTGAAGAGTAAAAAGGGGATATCCGGCCTTCCAGATGCCTTTTCTTGGCTCAAAGACAGAGCCTGCAGAGCTTGTCTACTGGGAGAGCTCTGTCCTCAGCCCCAGGGGAAGGGTGACTGCCCAGTCTGTCAAAGGGAAAAGAGGAGCAGAGGGACTATGGCTCAGTTCCCAGATCTGTGGTGGATGTCCCATTGCTCACCTGTTCCCACCAGTCCTGGCTGGGGAGAACACAGAAGGTGAAAGAGAGTCCTGCTCAGCTTTCCTGTGCTCTGGGGACAAACTCAATTTCACCGTAATTTAATTTAATGCTAGTTCAGTACCTAGCAATTGTACAGACATTCTGAATGTGCCCTCTCACTGGTCTGATAATAAAGAGCATATTCTGCTCTGAAAATGACTGGAAACCTGAACTTCATTAGTGTTCATTTTCCTTGAGGAATCCCCTGTTTCTCTCTGTGTGCTGTCTGTCCACATGAGCTCTGTAAAGACCAGAACATCCATGTCTGAGCTGCAAGAAATGTATTTTGGTTCTGATGATAGAAACACAAGCACCGTTTCAGAGGACTGCTCTAGTGTATCCTTGACTTTTCACTTAGTTTTATTAGTGCAACACATATCATAAAAATGCATACCATGCAGTGAATAATCTGTGAGTCAGTGTGTCTGTTTGTCCTGCAGGGTGTAAGCTTATTGCTTACTGTTTTATCGTGTGCTTTTACTGTCCCCAAAGGTCAGACTTCAAAACTTCCCTTGGCATATCCTTCTGTAATCCAACAAATCATCCAATTAGCGAAATGTTCATTACATGCAGCTAATACAGTATGGATTTGTTCCTTCACTTTCACTGCTGCTTCTTGGGACATTCTGAATAACAAGATATTCCATCTCAGAATAATTCATAGACTCTTTGCCTGACTCTTTCAATAATCAATCTAAATTGCAAAATACATTAAGCAGCAGCATTGTTTGCCTAGCCCTATGTAAAAACCATGAAAGCAGAGGAATGAAGGATGAAGGAGCAGATCTATTCTCTGCTCAATACAGCATCATCCTTGAGAAAGGGACATTGAGAAGACATTGATATATCAGTCAATGATAAAAAATGGGACTTTTACATATTTGGGAGGTGAGGCTGAGGTGTAAATCATGATACTGCTCTGGAACAGGTAACAGTGTATTATTCTAGGGCAGTGTGTAAGGAAAAGGAACATCGTCTATTTCTGAAGTCAATCTACTATTCTTTAAGGTGCCATATCAAATGTAACCTGTGTATCCACAGACTCAGAGTATAAGCATCTGGCAGGTGAAATTATATTTTTACATGATTTATAACAGGCCTTTGTATCTTATACTCTCCTCATTTTTCTGAAGCTCCAAGTTGCATCCAGATTTCTAGATATGCTATTTTCAGTATATGGTAGAAATTATTTCTTTTCTATCTTTTCTATGCCTAAAATCAGTTTTCTTCCAGTTCCCAAGGAAATGGATCAGGGACTACATGTGAGTTTTTACTGTTATGGGGTCCCCAGTGCCAGCCTTGTGCTTGTGCCTGTGTTCTTATGTGCCCTGCTCTGTGTTTCCACCTCTCAAAGCCTCTGATATCATGCCAAGACTCTACTAAGACTCTTGGCACCATCATTTTAATAGTCATAAAAATCCCATTCTGCACAGAATAATTGTTTATTTCTGTTATTGACAAAAACATGGCTGTCCAGTGCAGAGATAAACATAAGTGAAACAAATTAGCAGTAGACAGCTGATCAATTAGAGCCATTTGAGCAGCCCAGGCAGGGCAGACAGAGCTGTGGGCTGGTCAGCAGCTCACACAGAGCCAGCCTGACAAGGCTCTCTTGAGTCCTTGCAAGCTCAGTGCAGAGCCCAAGTGCTGATACTCACTTTTAACCTTTAGGAGTAAACACAACAGATGAAATGTGGATTACTCCTGTAGAGGTGTAATCACCTTGCTGCCTACCATCCTCCCAAAGTCATTTTCTTAGTCCTAAGGAAGCAGGTGTTCCTAAGAATTTGCAAATGGTGGGATTTTATTCCATCTGATATTAGAAATCTCTGCATCTACTTTTCAGCTAGTCATCATAGACTCTTCTAATCTGCAAAAACAAGACACTTTCAGTGCTACCCTCTGGATTTTTCATAAATGGAAAAGGCAAACTGGTGATCTTGGTTTTATATACTGCTACAAAAGGAGGCAACTAGCTCAGATAAAGACCACAGATGTCTAATTTTGAGTGGGATAAATAATTCCCAAAGAATCCACTTAAAATGTATTCCACAATTCCTCCATTGTTCTGAGCTTTGTACTGTGAAATAAAAGAAAAGACACTTGCATAAAATTAATAGTGGGCAACAGAAAATTTCAGTACTCACTGTTCTCCATTGCTGTCTTGTTCAATCAAAGAAAATTTATTGTGTGCATTTTCAGTCCTTCCCTCTGTAGAAAAGATGTGGATGTACTACCAAAGTTGTGTATGGGTTAAATTTACAATATCAACCTAAGCAAAAAACTAGTCAAATATAGAAGCACAGATTCTCAATAGGAATAATGGTGGAGGATAAATAATTACACCTCACATTTTTGAGTTCCTGAGGACCAAGCCTCCTACAATAAAAGATGCATGAAGTCAAAATGATTTAGCACAATTATATACTGAGCCAACATCCCAAGAAAAATAATCAAAGCAAAGGATAGCTGGAAAGCCTAGAGGGTTCACAGCTGCAAACCTCAGCAAGCCCAGGAACTGGCTAAATCCAGGCCTCATATATCAGTGAAAGAAGGCCAGTAGGACAATGTGTCCTGTCTGTGACAGCCCTTTGTGAGAAACTTATGGCAAAGCCTCATTTTTCATAGATTTATAAAGCTCAGGCCAGAAAAGATCATCTAGTCTGATATCCTATATATCATAGGATGTTAAATTTCTTCCAGTTAGCTCTGAGTTGAGCCCAATACCTTAGGTCAGCCAAATACATTGGAGTCTTCAGGGTGTTAAATTATATTGTGCCAAAGAAAGATACTCAGTAGATTGCTAATACTTAGAATTATTTAACAATTAAGTGTGGACCGAACAGCATTGCATATGATTATAACTGAATTTGCAGATCCATGAACTCTGAAGAGTCTTGCTTTTATGATGTAGACACAAATTCATCTGCATGGCTTTATTTCAAGGCATAAATAGCTCAGTTTCACCATACAGCTACTTTAGTCTCCTAGCAATGCATGCCCCACACTTCATCAAAATCAGAAAATATTCTCTGGGATCCCTGGGACAGATTTTCCTTGCACCTGCATAGAAGACCTGCGTAGAACAGAAATTTCACAGAAGCTTTTCCTCTTTTTTTCCTCTTTTTTTCCTCATTTTCTTTTTTTTCTTTATTTTTCTCTTTCTCCTCTTCTTCATCATCTGATAAGGTGTTTCAGTGCTTTTCTGTCCTCCCAAAGCAGGAACAAAGCAGAAGATGTGTGTTGATTTGTAACAAACCCCAGTGCTCTTGCAATGTTTCACATTCTGATCCTAATTTTACAGCCTGTGAGTAATTTTTTCTTCTTTAGTCTTCAAACCATTTCTGGGCTACATTTGATTGGGGAAATTTCCAAAATTGCAGCTATTGATGAGGATACCAAGATAAAATAGAATGGACAGTACCACATCTTTAGTGTGTAGCTACCAAAATAAATTCCTAATCATGTCAATGTGGTTTGTATGGGATCAGATGGTGCAAGAACTGATCTTTGTGCTGAATGTAGGAGCTGTTTGCAAGAAACAAACAAAAACAGTGGAGTGTGGTTGTTCATAATGTAGTGGAAAGGTGGTGTAGAAACCTGGTGTTCCTGCATTCTCTGCTAATGTTACTGGGACTGCACATAAGGAGCAAATGTGCTGGAGCTTGCTGGCACAGGGGTCATTCACCTGGACCTACCACCCAACTTTTACTTTTCTTGGAAAAATGAGGGACACATCCCTGATTTGTAGATCTGACCTGTGCTTTGCTTTCACCAGTTCAATGAAGCAGCTGTATAAATGCTCACATTCCCCATATGTGCAGCAGAGATAAGGAGGTGCCCATAGGCCTCCAAAAGGAGCTGCTTTCTACCAGCTCTGGGTGGGCAGACAGGGTGTGCCCCTTAGATCCTTCAGAAGGTAAACACAATAATCTGCTCCTCTCCATTGGTTCCATTAGAAACTCACTGTATGTAGGCTGCTTCATTAAGTAGCTGAAATGTAATGAAGCCTGATGTTTAAGTGAGGTGGACAGGCTGCCATAATCAGTATGTCCTTACCTTCTGCTAATTACCTCATGTCATCTATCTCTGGTAAGAGCACCCTTCTAACGAGCCTGCACCCTGTCCACTGGTGTGTGGAAGGAAATGGTCAAGAATGCTCTTTGCCTTGAAAATGGGCTGTGCTGTTCCAGCCAAAGGAAAATCAGAGTATTGTCTGGGATCCTTTACCACAGAGTACTGACAAGCTTCATAACTTCCTGTGCTTTTCTGAACCACACACTGATGCTGGGATTGCAGAGCTTCTGCAAAGTAAAAGGCTGCAATGGCTCCTTTTACATCTGACTCAGTATTTTTTACACAGCCCAGCAGAGAAATGCTAATTAGTAGGTAAATTAGATGCCTCTATCTGCATTTGTCCTTGGAGAGATGGTAGATATAATTTTCTAGCAACCTTGTTAGCCTTTCCTCATTCAGTGGGCTGGATTGAAAAACAATGCAATAACCCAATGGTTATATCATATAACAGAATATCTGTTATGAGTAAAACTCAGCTTAACAGCCAACCAGTGCAGACAGTGATGCTTTACCCTGTGTAATACAACCACGAAGCTGCTTGGTGCTGTGTGTAACAAAGGATGAGGAGACACTGGAGAGCATTCATAAGTTTTCTGCTTCCACACAGCCTCCTGACAGCTAAACAATATAATCTACTTTGTGGTATATTGCCTTATTGTGAGAAGCATACCTCAGAATATTGAAATAAGAAAGAAGCATTTGAATGTCCTACATCTCCATTGCACATACCTGTCAAGTTTCAGGTGGCCATTTAGGTGATGCTATTGCAGCAGGTGAGTTAATAGAGGCAGCAGCTTAGACCTTTGTTTTTCAATCCAGTCCTGCAACTGAAAGCATTCAAAGGCTGGAAATGGTGTGTTCAAACTCTCTAAGGAGAGCTGCCATTACAATACCACAAGAGTGGTTTAGTCTGACATGTTTTACTTCATGCTTGCCGTTGTCTTGGTGCCTGCCCCAGTTGGTTATGACAGCTTAGTTTATTTACAACAGCTCTCTGAACAAAAGTGTTACTTGTATGTGTGTGCAGGTGCCTGGGCATAGCTACAGTAATATCTGTCTGCTAAAGAGGACCTAGTTTTACTAAGGAAAATGCTCCCAAACTGTGTCACTGTCACAGCTTTACACCATAAGAGGACAGGCAAGGGTTCTGCCTTGTCACTGCTCTACAGAGACTCCTCCATTTCTGGCAAATGAAAAATTGCTCTGGGAATCTGAATCCCAGTGGTCTGGTGACAAGGCAATGTATTTTAGGTCCAGAAGCTGCAAAAAGTTTAGGAGGATTTAGAAAATACTATAAAAGTAGAAAAAAACCAAGTGATTTGTAATGGCAGACTAAGAGTATGTGATTGCATTGGGAAAGGGAAAGGCAGAACCTCAGAAACAGGATTTTGTTTTGAGGGGTTTTGACTAAAGCAAGAGAGAGGCTCATTTAAAAGGAAGTTACAGTGCTGATGAGGAGATAGATGTTAATCAAGAACCTGCTGCATGACTCCAGGCAAATCACTGATTCCCAATTCCTCATTTGTGAAATGGGTGCAGCAGTACTGTGCAACACAGGAGAGATGCAATGTACATCCTATACACAGGTTTGGTGCTTAACCACCAAGGTACCTAAAAATGCAAGGAGGAATTCTTCTAAAAATACATTTTATCCTACTGCTATTTTAGGACTCTTAGGAATCATGAATGTAGTGTTTTGCCCACTGGTGAAACTGGCATCACCTCACCCGGCGCCGATGGAGAGCGAGCCGAATCCATCTCAGTGCTTGGCTAAATGCTTGCCTGAAGCAAGATCAGTTGGAACTGAATGGTTTCAGTACATTTTACATGGCTCTGAGTCTCCAGTAAGGAATAGGATCCTCCTTCATTGAAAAGTTAGAAATACGCTTTATTAATCTGCCCATGTAAATTATTATAACTGACTAGAAGGAGTATTTTTGTTTCTGAAAAAAAATCAAGTTTTAGGTTTATATTTACAAGATATGTATATCTATATGCTGTATAACTTTTACTTCTGAGTCACTAAGGT
Source organism: Erithacus rubecula (assembly GCF_903797595.1). Taxonomy (NCBI): domain Eukaryota; kingdom Metazoa; phylum Chordata; class Aves; order Passeriformes; family Muscicapidae; genus Erithacus; species Erithacus rubecula. The sequence continues at coordinate 10,263,091 of NC_136689.1, read as the reverse complement.
GCTCATAAACTGCAATGCCTTGGCTACTTTTCTTTACGGCGCTGTATCATAATTTTAAAATATACATATTTCTTAAGATGAAAAAAAAAGATAAATATGCATTCAAGCTATGACAGTCTGTAAGACTCATTGTCATTGTACCTTTTTTGGTCAAAAATATATCAGGATTGAAAAATATTGGTATTTATATATATTATATATATATTATATTTTTTTCTATAATATATATATATTATAGATATATTTTAAATATATATATTTGGTATTTATACAGCTAAGACAACCATCCAGTAATATTAGAAGATTTTAGAATTAATACAAAACTGTGTACATTGGGCTACAAGCCAGTGTCTAACTAATCAAGGTTAGAAAGAAATCTTAAAAAAAAATTCTCAATTTTAGGGTTTCTACAGGAAGTTTTTGGCTTGTAACTCTCAAGTATTTTATGTTGAAACAAGCACAGACTAGAAAGACAAGTGATTAGGTTCCATGTGGGATTTGCTCTTTCTGTTCCTCTGTTTCTATCTATCACATGCACATTTATAGGTCTCTCACACAATATTTCTGCGTTTTTCTCCATTATCTGGTGTCACAGTCTGTACAGATTCTCACTGAACAGGATATTCTCTGTGCTCTCAGGAACACATCAGTGTTTCTTCCTTACTGCATGACCCAGCTGTCTTCATTACACATCTGATCAATAAATATCGAAAGAACTAAAGTGGACAAATGAAAAGCATTCACTAAACAAGGCGCTTTTTTCCCCAAGAAAGCACTGATTTCAAGTATTAATTACTATATATATAGAATTCATTGTGGAAGAATAGAGAATTTGCAATTAATTTTGCACTGTGCTTCCAGCACCCCATACAAATGCCTTGCACATTTCTGAAATTCTTCAGCCATTCTGCACCAGGGGTGAGTGAGTGCCTGTGCCCTGTGCTCAGCTGGGCAGGGACTGCTGCTCCCAGCTCCCAAATCACAGCTCTGTGTGCAGCCTGCAGCCCTGGGCATCTCCCAGCTGCCCCTTTTGGTCTCCTTCCCCCACACTGCAGTCTGACAGCCAAAGCTCCTTTGAAGCATTTTCAACTAAATTATTTCCTGTGTTGTGGTTTCTCAGGTCCAGAGAGAACTTTTCCATGAAGAGGAAGGGTTATACAGCATTGATCTGGTGGTGAGAGCTGCAGCAGGAGTACTGGAGACACACATTTAGCTACTTGCTTTGCTTGATTTAGATCAGGGGCCATGACCCTGGTTCTCCCACGTTTTAGATGAGTGACCAAATCACTGGGCTATCAAGGCAATCACTTCTGCTCTCTGGCCCTATTAGTATCTCATTAGTGAATTAAACAGAGCGGCACATTGAGCCAGGGTCCCCCACTCCCCTGTGTGTGTCAGGCTGGCTGATATACAAGGGTCAGGATCCCTGGCTCTGTGAAACACCTCCAGCACAGCTTGGCTTCGTCTTGCTGGTAAAGAGGAGGAGTTCTGAAATCTCAGGAAGAATGAGATAAAAAAAAATCTCCTCCTCAATCAGCTTCAAATCCAAATCCCCCCACGGCTTCCACCCAAGTACCAAAATCTGTGTATGACTAATGGATAATCTATGTGTCTGTCATCCTATGTACTGACTTTTGCAGAGCTAGAACTAGTGCTACTTCATCAATTTAAGCTAATGGATGGGGATGCAAAGAGATGTGTGCTATGGGATCTGTAACCACTACTGGGGCAATCCAGTAACATGCCAGACCCATATGAGAATGGTCAGGCCCACAGAGCCACAGAGGTCTGCTAATTCAGTTTGGAAGAAAATTACTTAAACATGTAACAAAACATGTTTTCCTACTTTGGCTTCCCAGTTGTGGCAGAAAATGACATGAAATGAATGACAGGGGTGTGGTTGGATATGTGCTGAGCTGTAGACTTTCAGGGAAATGTGCAGAGGTGAGTGCTAACAGGTCCCCTCTTCAAAGACAAAAGATGAAAGAGGAAACAGAGGAGCATTTTTTAACCCTTTTGTGATTTAAGTAGACCTCCTAACTTAGTGGAGTTGCTGAAGCAAGTTGTAAATGATATATAAAACCATCCTATGGCCGGGTTGAGTATTCCCCACTGAACTGTGCTGTTTGCTGAACTAATAATTTCAGACAGGGCCACAAAACCCCATGAAGCTCTCAAGTTTTGGTTAAAAGAAACTAAAAAGACAGAACATAAGTATTGTATTTTATGAGATGATTTAGTGATTTATGCAGCTGATTTGAAATATGTAGACTCCATGAAACCACAGGTTTAAATTCCAGCTGGGTTCATTTCATCACTTTATCACTCAGAAAGAGATTAATTCAATACCCTGAAGTACCTCTGAAGGGTGTCCACAGACAAAATCTTTTTAAAACAAACAAACTCAAATTCTTCAAATTTTTGAATCTTTTCCTTCCCTGAGTTTTAAAAAACATGTTCATCTTGATGGCAAAATATACATCTTCTCTCCTGAGTGCAACAAAGAGTTAGGGGAGGTTACGCTGATGCTTGCCTCAGTGAATCCCTCTCTGGCAATTAACATGGTTAAAACACTTCAGGGTTACTCATCACACTCTATTTCATCAGACCTCAGTATATAATAACCACTGAACAACCTGAATGTTTCCAAAGGACCCAACTGGGCTTTCAGAAATCAGGATTGCTACAAGGAATCTGCTCTTCTGGCCTGCCAAAATTTCCCCTGCTGTAATTATTTTATCCTGTTCCTAATATATTCTCTATTATAAATTGCCCTACTGACAGAAGAGACAGTTTTGTGAACCTGTTCCCTTGCAAGTTTGTGTCCCTGTTAAAAGGTGTGGCTTTCAGTCTTGTCACCCATCTCTGCAGCAGCTGGGACTGCTCTGAACAATCAGGGCTCAATCTTCCACACCAGGTTTCCCAGGAGGGCCATGTCAGTGCAGTGCAAATAACATGTACAGCACTATGGGTTTTGGTTTTGGGTGTGTTACACTGATACTGCCCTCTCAGTTTCCAGCCAACACAAGCAGCTGGTAATTTTGTGTTTGATTTTTTTTTCTTTTTCATAGTCATTCCCTATCTGAAAACAGTTTTCACCAGTATTCCCGTTGACATTGATTCCTTGAAAATTACATCAGTTGCTCTGTTATTTCATGTTAAGCCCAGGTCAGAGCTGAGTGGGAACCCTTAAATTACTCAACACCCAGCACGAGGCTCAGTGCTCCATTGCCAGGCTCTGGGAAGGCTTGTTGGACCTGTCCTAATTCCTGCCAAGGAGAGGGTTCATATTTTGCAGTAGCTGTGAGAGGGCAGAGCCTGAAGCTGTGTGGGCATGGCCAAGACATTGTGTTACTGAATACTATACATCATGGCCAGGGATGAAGGGAAGGGATGGATTTGGACCCTCTCACTCTCCATGATTTCCAGGTGTGGTGGGCAGAGCAGTTGGGATGTGGCTCTGCTGGCTGCAGTCACATAATGTTGTGTCAGATCAAGCTTTTCAGTGACCAATTTTGCATGTAAATCACTCTGTACATATTTGTTATTAGTATTTTTGCAGTTACTGCTCCTGTTCTTATCTCATTTCTGATTCCAGCATATTGTTTGTATCTCAACCCAAGTCCTCTGCCTTTTGTCTCCCACTACTGGGTGGATGCTTGTGGTTTGGCTTTGTTTTATAGTGGGGGTACTAAATTGGAGAATACCATTTCTGCATCACAACACACACTCCAAGGTGGGAGGAAATAATCCATTCAGCACTGGTCAAAGCCCAGACAAGTTGCCACCAGCCTCTCAGGAACAGGTCAATAGGAGAGCCCAGCCTGGAGCACCAACTCCAAGAAAGCTCCTCCTTTCCTCAGTTTTGCCAGGACCATTGCTGCTCATCTGGGTCTGGATCCTGCCATCTCCAAGGCCATCATCCTAGAGTGGTTTGGGTTTGAAGGGACCGTAGAGATCATCTAGTTCCAGCCTCCAAAGCTGCAGCTAAATACATCTACAGCTCCCATTACACCAGCCAAATTTCACCTGCTCTGTCTGGTTGGCAGGAACCTCTTTAGTCGAGAGATCATTTCTTGCTTCAGTATGAGTGTAGCAGCAGATCCTTCCCTCCATGGCATGCAGTCAGCTACCTCCAGACACAGCTCCATGAGTGACCAGCTCCATAGCTGACCATATCCATGGCTGACCAGCTCCATGACTGACCAGCTCCACAACTGACCAGCTCCATGACTGACTTGCTCCATGACTGACCAGCTCCATAGCTGACCATATCCATGCCTGACCAGCTCCATAACTGACCTGCTCCACAACTGACCAGCTCCATAACTGACCATATCCATGGCTGACCAGCTCCATGGCTGACCAGCTCCACAACTGACCAGCTCCACAACTGACCAGCTCCACAGCTGACCAGCTCCATGGCTGACCAGCTGCATGACTGACCAGCTCCATTACTCACCTCAAAGTTTTCTGCACTCACGTTCAGAGCACATATTTGCAAATTTCACTGGTTGTTGCTACACCTTGAAGCCTTTGCTGAACCACTACCAAAGCAGAAATGCCAAGGATGCAAATAACAAATGAAGCCATATAGAAGCCATACCAAAGACCTGTTAGCAGCAGCTGAGACCTTCCTGTGGGTGAGAAAAGCTACATGCACTGAGCATTAAATGAAAAGTACATCCTTGTGTTTAGCACTTCAGAAGTCTTCCATGGGTGGAACAGTTTTTGTCTCAGCCAGAAGCAGTGTCATCCCCTAGGAAACAGTCATCCTCTGGAAATAAAGACATATTTAGATTACAGAGACTTCCAACAAAATAAAAAAAAAAAAAAAAGACGGGGAAAAAAAAAGGAAAAAAGGCAAAATCGCAATACAAAGCGTTAAGGTTAGAATGTGATGTCTGCTTTGAAAAAAGAGGATCAAATACTTAACAGGGCTGAGAGTATTCTGTCTGAAAGAAATGCCTTTACGAGAGATATAAAAGTAGTAAAAATAGCCAGTACTCACAAGAAACAGTAAAAAATTAGACTCTTTCTGGGAGAAGATCTAGCTGTGCATTAGGTTAAAAAAAAAAAAGAAAAAGAGCAGTCAAAGAGGATTTTTCCCTCCAGTGTGTATTTTTCTTGGCAGTTGTGCTTACTTGTGAATAGTGTTAAAGCACTTTAGTTTCCATTGTAAAAAATCGAGTCAGAGAAAACAGAAGTGGAAGGGACCTCAAAAGGTCATCTAGTCCATCTCATTTCCTAAAGGCACATTCAGCTATGCCAACACCATCTGGACAGATGTTCTGCTCCTTAAATAGGTTTTTCACACATCCATAAAAACTTGTTCAAAATTAAACCACATCAAACACAATTCTCTAAGTGACAGCATGTAGCTACACTGTCCTAGGAGTACTTTAGAGAGGGAAATCATTTCAGGTTTCTGTTTCCCCTTCTATTTTCCTGCTTTGGTGTGAGGAAACGGATGCTAATTCACTGCCTGTAAGCAGGAGAGAGAGGCAGGGGTGGGAAGAGCTGTCCTGTTCCCCTGGCTGCAGCAACCAAGGTTTCTCTGGTGGGAGATCAGCCACTGCTGAAATGACAATGTGTTGGTGGCTGTGCAGCCACAGATCCCAAATTTACCATTATCTGCATAAGTCATGAACCACCAGAAATCAGCTCTGAGAACAGGAAGGGATGGCAGTGGGACATCACCAGCTCAGAACTGAAAGACATGAGATGATGCTGCTGGAGCACCTGGAGAGTTCCTAAGCAAAAGATCAGGCAAAGGCACTGTCACAATTGTTCCCTCTGGTAAAATTGCAGTTTATCTGAGTGTCGTTGCCGCTGACTTTAATTGAATTTTGGGCCTTACACAAACATGTACAGTATTTGTCCTTGTCTTTAAATATTGCACTTCCCATTGTTCTTCACAGGGTTTGTGAAATAATTGGGTGAAATCAGATGTGAGCAGACATTTTGTGGAACGAAACAACTGGATATGGAAGGGGTAGAAAAGGAATACAGTTATACATTTCATCCAAGTTCAGCTTTCTAAGTGAAATTCATTAATTTTGGTAACACATCTGCTTTCTAGTTTGACAGTTAGCCTGTGGCTTATTTTATTTATTTGATCAACCAAAGCTGTGAGAGGATCTTACACACCCTTTGCAACTCATTCAAACTCTTAAAGTTTGGACAGAGGAAGACTTCCTTGTCCACTTACTTTACAACCATTTAAAATTAGTAATGACTGTCTAAAATTTTAGAAACTATTCAGATGGAAACTATTCAGAAGTATCTTAAAAAGATTTCTTGAAATATGACATTCAGATACTACAATGAGATTTCAGTATCAATTATGCAAAGGTGGAGCTGTGGCTCAGCTCATGCACACAGAGTGCTGCAGTCATGGCTGACAGAAGAGTAGAGATGCAGTAGAATATAATTCATTGCAGTATCTTGGCCTGTGGTCTTTCCATTTCAGCAAATGATTTTCACTTAATTTCCTGAGTTCTGTCACTTCAGTGTTGGACCTCTTGAGTATGTTGCCTTGGCTGTGAACATTGTGAGCTGAACAAGTACTAAGCAAATGTGTAATGGCAATTTTCAGCTGGTCACAGGTCAGTTACCATGCACTGGCTTTCACCAAATTTTCATTTCTTCAGTGAGGACTTTCTTTCAGAACCAAATTTCAGCCCTCAGGCATTTGGTTCTCTATAGAGGCATTGTAACTTTCTACAACAAAGGAAATATTTTTGCCTGTGTTTGGGCAGAAGGTCACAGCCACAGTGGAGAAAACTTCTTGTATGCTGCAAGCCCAAAATTTTATTCAGATGTTCTTTCATCTCCAGCTCGTGTGTGTCTAATGTCTGCTTTAATGAGAAAGTAGCCCACAGGATGGTATTTCCCATCTGTAACATAGATAAAGCTCTATCTTTATGACACATTTGTTGCTGCTATTGTTTTTGCTAGGACATAACCAAAGTCCTTTTAAGTGTCTGTGAAGGCTTCAGTTCCTCCCCAGAGATCAGAACTCCCCATGAGGAAAAATGCCACAAGATAATTTTGTCATGCTTCATTTTGATGAGACTCATCCTTTCTAGAATTGACATCTTTGGGAGTATCTCCATACATCTTCCTCTTTTATTTTCAAGACCTGTGTGAATGATGATCTTCCTAATACTTCCTTTCAGCAGAAAATCCCATTCTAAGTAAATTCCTCTAGCAATAAGCAATCTTTCAAGGAAAAGTTTTATTTTTGATTTGCACTTCTAGAGCATTATAGTGCTTTTTGTGCCACCATAATATGGCTCATGTTGTCAAAAGCTCTGTTTAGTAAAGTATAATAAGGAGAGAGAGTGGTTGCAGTACATATTGCAGAGGTGGGAAGTTTGAATTTGATTCAGGAGATTATCACTTCACATTATTACTGTCAGGATGAGTTAACTGAAGCATGATGTATACAGAAATGACTTTTTCAGTTAATAGAAATAAGGAAAAATGGACATAAGTGCTGTATCACCAGTGAAAGATTTATAGCACTGCTGTTTAGGATCCCTGTACATTCTGGAGTAGATTGAAGATGTGGTGCTCATGCACAGATCAGAGATCTCAGAGCTGCACAGGCTCCCTTTTTTCACCCACTGTACTCACTTTGAGGCTGTGATATATCTCACTCTACTGAGATTATAGTTTGTGTCAATACTGGGTACTAATGAATAATTTTAACATTTACTCCATGGAGTTTTCCAATACCCTTCACATTTACTGGTGAGGAGAGAATCCCTAAAGATTCAGAGTTTCATTTCTTTCAGTCAAAAGCTTGTCAGTACCTCTTGCATCTACTGAGCTGCTTGTGAGAAAAAAAAAAAAAAAGAAAAAAAGCAATTTCTAAATTAAAAATTAGAAAAGCTGATGAACTAGAATTTCTTATAGTGTTTTATCTGGTTTCCTAGTGCTTCCTTACAGAACATCTGGGTTCAGGAAAAACAACCTCAGCCTACCTGATCTGGAATGAGTGTTGCTGGATTTCACACTCATTTTTCTGTCAGGTTTCACTGACTATGGACTTTCCCATTTGCACAGAGAGACTGTAGTTTCTGAATACATTTTACTGGAACTGCATTTTCCTGTAAACCCCTTGCTTGCTGTTAGTCCCCATAACCAGATATATATAATATAACCCTGTCTTCAAGACAGCCCTGTCTTCTTGGGTTATATGAAAATAAAATTATGAATGCATTTTGACCCCTTTCCAAAATATTTTAACATTACATAAAGTTTCATTAAAACAGTCTTTCAGAAAAGGAACCTTGTCTTCTTTTTTTTTTTTTTTTCATGTTCTTCCTGAGATTCTACATGGGATTTGAGTCTCCAATGATCATATTTTCTACTGATGCAAACAGAGTCCCATTACAGCTGAACTGATTTACTACAACTAAGAGTCTGTCCATAAAGCCAAATCAACCTTTAAATTAGGCTCAAAAGAAATACTACCAATTAAATTTAGTCTGTGACCTCTAACATAGTTTAACAAGCTCAACATATTATGGATTTCAGTAGGGGAAAAAAAATCAATTAAACTTTAAGAAAAAAAATAAAATCCCCGAAGTCTAAACCTTGACAAAAGTAGTTCAAAAATCCTGTAGCATCCAGCTGTTTCCATGGTTTCACATCCTGTGTTCCAGTTTTTAGGGTGCTATATAGGATATGAAAGCAGCTTGGGAAAAAAAAAACCTCCATGAGAAAAATCTTTTTTTCAGTTCTATTATTTGTTTTGTTTCTGCTAGAGCTGGGGGGTGTTTGGCATGATTGGGTTTTAGGTTGATTTTTCTTTTTTCCTCTCTTTCTCTGAAAAAAAAAAAACAAAACAAAAAACCCCTGTGTTTTAATTTGGATTTGAACACTTCAAAGCCCTGAGAGATCATAGGACTGTTCCTGCTGTAGGCAACAGCAAAAATCTCATTGCCTTTGGTGGGAGCTGGTTTGGACCCTAAGAAACTGAGGGAAGAAGTATCATCTTTTCTCAAGCTCCCTTTCCCCCAGAAATAATCTAACATAACTGCCCTGATGCGACAAGTTTATTAAAAGCAAATAGTCATCTTGTGCTACAAATCCTTCTGAATACAGTGTTTTGACTAAATGACATTTAACAGTGTTGTAGCTTTAATGGTAAAGAAAACACTAGCAGCTCAGTACTTAAACCTCTGTCCCACGGTGAATATCATTTTCAATATCCTATAAAAATTCTTTGAAGTGTTTGTATCCAGTCTGCCCCAATGGATTTACTCAGAATTAGTTAATAGTGAGAAAGCATTGAACTAAATTTATTGGTTACTGTCTCTCATAATCACATAAAAAATAAAATTAAAAGGAACCTTCTACAGAATACTTTATCAGGCTTGGTAATGGCATCATCTCTGACAGTGAGGCAATAAAAGCATATTAGTGACCCCCTGATGAAACGTGTTTACAGGCAAAGTCAGAGAGATTGATCATTCTCTCTGGAAAGTGGCATTTCCCTTCAATGCACTGTTACTGTAGTCACAGAAGCATACTGATGGGCTAATGCATGACAAGCAGGAAATGTATGAAAGGGGATGCAACTATCAAGTCCTGCTCAGCTTTTCAAGGCAAAATCTTTCCTGCTTGCAGCCTGAGCTCCCTTGTTGTACCAGCAGTGTTGGCAGCACTGTGTAAGAGAGCCAAGGGTCATAGCCAAGGCTCCAGGTGTGCTGGGTTCCATACAGGTGTCATTTCTCCTAGAAATGTTTGCAGTAGGTAAGAGTAACAAGAAGACTGAGAATAGAAAGGGGAACAGTTGAGGAGGAGACTCTCCCAAGATCATAGCAATCCCTCTTCTAGTGTCATGAGATCATGCTGGGAAATCTTTCTGTAGTAGTCACTGTTGGGGTTTTCAGGTGTGATCTTTGGGATATATTCTATGTGTTCATACTCTTCACAATCCCAAGCCCTGGTGACACACATTGTTTCCTACAATTGCATCATCTTGAGCCCTTCTGATTTGTTGCAGTCTTTCTCACTTAAAAGTATTTTTTCGTCCCTCACTCCAGCTTCTGTATTTCTACTTCTTTCTCCAGTTTCTTCATTTATTATTTGGATGAAAATGGCAAATTTTATTTTGCATACATGACAGTTCAAATTGCATTCTTTCTATTTTAATAACTCACCTCTCAAATGATGGACTGGTGTGCTACTTGTTCAGAAACTGCCATGCTCTCACTCACTCCCATCTACATTTTCTGTAAAAGGAAGGAAAACCAAATTTATGCATTTCTGAACCACTTTTAGCCCTCAGCTCATCTCCCATCTAAATGCATAAGTCAAACATCACTTGGAGTGTCACAGTGCCTCTGAGCACAACCCAGATCTTTTCTGCTCTCCCATTTCTGTCCTTCCCCCATTAACCAGCCAGCATAACTAAGGTCCAGCTGAATCATTGCTTGGCTGAAATAAATAAGACATTAAATTGGAACCACATAGCTGCAGGTGAGAAGATACAAAAACTTTAAAGGACTGATTAATACAATAATTTTCCTTGATGTAAGGGGCTCAGGTTTTTCCATCTCAGCCAGGTCCTATGTACTTTGATGCCTCTGAGTGCTCAAGACATGCCTAAGGCAGAAATGCCTTGTTCTGGCTAGTCTAGAGATTGCATCTTTTCCTGCCAAGAGACAGAAAGATCAACCAACCCCCTGTTTGTCACCTTTGCACTAAATTACTGAACATTACTGTAAGAGGGGTTGGTGGAGAACAAGATGAAGAGGATCCAGATGGTTTAACACATGGTGACCTGTCACATCAGCAGCTCAGATTTATAGGAGCTGATCACCCTTGTCTTCTTGTTCAGTACAGTGTTTTATTATTGAGATCTTTCTTTTTTGCTGTTTGGATGTTGACTCTTTCCTTGACCCCATTTCTCTCTGTCCTGATTACCTGTGGCAATAATCATCTGTGGCAAGAATTTCTGTGCAACAGCTGACAGACACCAGAATAGTGTTCAGCAAAGACAACAGGACCTTCTAAATGGACCTTGAACCCGAGTTAAGGCTGAGCATCAAATCAGCCACGCTCCTACAACATCTAGAATAAGATATAGAAATGTTTAAAGTATTTGTTTCAAGATGGGGCTTCCAAAACTCATAGTCTGGAAGGACATGAGAGAAGAAAATTGAATATTATTGAAAAACAGGTGCACAAAGCCAAAGTTCTTCCCATGGTGGAAAAAAAAAAGTGATTTAGAGGAACATAGGAGAATCTGCTGCCTTGTAATATTAGCAGTCTTAAAGTTCAAGAGGTGAAACCCTGTGTAACAGTGTCTTGTGTAGTGGAGAATTTGGTTCATATACCTAAAGAGGATTAGAAAATACAGAAAACATAAGACATAAGAACATTCTTAAACAGAAGTTTCCCAAAGACTGTCAGGAGGCTTTTGCCTTAACACTTTATTACTGCAGCACAGTTTTGTGCTGTGAACAGCATTCCATCATTTGCACTTGGAGAGGTTGCTGGCTCAGACAAGTGTCATTACCAAAGACAATTTTCACAATGCATTCAAGAGCTTCATTAACTGCCTGTCTGACAGTAATATTGGCCTTGCTGTGTTCAGGAACTGGAACACAGCTGATCCATAGCTGGCTACAGCTCCAGGCACAGGACATAAATAAATATCCATCTTTGTCCTGCAGATTTCTCTGAATTCACCACATTGTCTGCAGGACAGAGGTCAGTGTGCCTAGGTCAGTGTGGCAAGAGCTTCCTAGTGCTGAATGCCTTTCTGGTTAGAAACAAAAACATGCACAAAATTGCATCAGAACTGGAAAGTAAATGGATCATTTGATAGGACTTCTTCAAGCAGGAGAAAGCAACTGGAGACAAGGGCAAAGTTGTTTATGGCTTAATGTAACTCAATAAATCAGATTTAAATTCTTTCCTCATCCCATACCTCAGTAAAAAGTGACCAGAAATTACAGAGAGTTGCTTCCTCTGTTTAACCAAAAGTGACTGTTATGTTTAGGGTTTATGAGAAATAAGAAAAAAAATTAAATGCTAAGAGGAGAGCAACACAAGTGGATTATATATCCAAATTCAAAATAATTTTGAGGGCCTTAGCATGCCATGGAATTTGTGACTGTGAAACAAATAAAACAGTTCTCTAAATATGCATTTAGCTGTGACTGTGGCAAGTCACTTTATCTTGTGTCTCAGATGGACTGCACAGGGTAATAACAAATGGAGTCGTGTGGGCTGGGCTCAGCAGGGAATTAAAACATCCAGACTTGTCCTCTGGGAACTGTGAGCAGCAAAAAAAAAGAAACTAAAACATAGAAACAGGGAACAGATTTGATTGAAAGGGAATGAGGATTGCTTTTAAAGGTTCATGAAAAAGAAGTCTGGTTTAAATGTTAAAAATTCAGTTGATTAAGCCAAATTGGGGTCCTAATTCAAGTTCCATGAGGTAGAAATTAACTTTATTATCCTCAATAAGACAGAGTGAACATCATGATTAATGAAGAACTGGTATTTTGTGCCATTAGGTTGAGGAGTACTGCTGTGGCTGAACCAGAATGAGGAGAGCTTCTGAACCCATTTGCAATCCACCTTTCCCAGCATCACAGATCTCTGCTGGGCTTTCCTGGAAACAGTGGTGCTGTTTGTTTCAATGGTCTGGAAGCCAAGAACTCCCACTCTTCTCAAGGCTGGGATGTCAAAATGCAATCATGGAATCACAGATTTATTGAGATTGAGAAAGACCTTTAAGATGATCAAGTCCAACTGTCAGTCCAGCACCACCACCACATTCACCATTAAATCATATCTGCAAGTGCCATATCCACACAATTTTACAGTAATTCCAGGGATCATGGCTCCACCACTTCCCTGGACAGTATGTTTCAATGCTTGAAAAGCATTCCTATAAAGAAATTTTCTGATATCTTATCTAAACCTCCCCTGGCACAACTTGAGGCCATTTCTTCTCATCTTGTCAAAAATTCTATCCCTTTTATCAGTTTGTCCTGAAACATAGTCAAGAAAGTTCCTGAGAAGTGTAAGTTGTTTCTAAAATAAAGTATTCATCAAAATAAATGGCAGTGTTCCAGCCAAGCTCTTGTTTTCATATCATAACAGTTTGCTTGAAAAATACTCATGTAGAAAGAGTTGTCATTTCAACAAGTTTCCAAGCCCCATGTGAAATGAGCTATTCCCACCTCCATTCTTCTCCCACCTCACCTAAAGGCTTGTTCTGGTAACAGCCAGCTCTCTATTCCAGCTCACTCCACACTTTAAGGGTTTGCATTCAGTCTGCAAGAGGAATTTTCCTTCTAGCCCAAGGAGAATTCCTACTCCATTTAGGTTATAGATTATATATTTTGCTCAAAATTGAATTCCAAATTTTTTTTTCTTGTTTTAAGGTATCATGAGTATGGGTAGGCATCATATCTCCTTCATATATATAATTGCCCGAATTTTATCATGCTATAGAAATAATACTTTGCACTCATTTATTCCCAATACTCTGGGATCTTAAAAGATAGATAAGAAACACTCTTTTGCTGATACTAGGAGAGTCAAAACACATTGGAGGAAGGAATTTCAGTTGGATAATTAGCCCTTCTGAGGACCTGAAACTCCCCCATGAGTCATTCACATTTTTGACAATTGACGCATAAAAAACATGCCCAAGGCTGCACAACGAGTCCCCTGGTAGGATCCAGGACACAGCTTAGAAGATATTAGTCATTTATGCCATAGAAAATGCTTCACATTCTCCTACCTAGAGAGCATTAGACAGTTCATCACACTTGTCCTTCTTGTGGTTTCAAGAAAGCTAAATTAGTCTCATATTTGGAAACCCGGGGATACAGAATCCACTTTGTTTCCATGCAAATAAATGCATTTAGGAAAAAATGTTCTAACACTCAATATGATTGATATCACCCAAAACCCATGAGTTTAGCAGATCAACCCATCTTTTTGTAGTTCTAGCATTTCCTTCTTCATTTATCCAGTTCTATTTAGAACATGTCTTGCCTTTGACTCCATCTTTCACTGTGCAGTCTGCAGTGTGATGGGGGCAGAGAATGGCAGCAGCACAGTTGATGACATAGGCAGAAAGCTGTGGCAGCTGATGTGACAGTACTAATCCACTAAAATGACACCAATTTAATGCCCTGCTTTTCACAGGGTATTACCAGAATAGCTTTTGCTACCATTTGTGAGCAAAAAAAAAAACCCTGCTCAAAAAAACTTACAGGAACAGTATGTTCATGGCCTTTGCAAATCTTTATAAGCCCAGGTTTGTTTTCTGGGCTCAGGAATAAACGTACCAGAGCTTTAGTCAGCTAAAGGTCATCTGTCAGCTAAAGGTGCTGGGCCTTAACTTTGCTGTCACACAGTCAGAAGTTAGCACTGGGGAGACTCCTGGTTGCAGGGGAGTTCAGTATTTCAGCATTTTATTGCTCAGACTGGCTGAGACAATGGGATATTTCTTTCTAGACTAGATGTTCTCAGGGGATGCATTAGCAAGTGTCATCTGTATGAACCCAGTCTATAAGTCCTGGGGGACATTTCAGAAATGCTTGTTCTGGTCACAGTTAATGAAGGTAGGCCCCAGTGGTCATTCCAAGCTGCTTTGAGATAACATTGGGTAAAAATCACTCTGGGTAGCCAGGGGAAATCTGGGCTGTTATCCACGTGCAATTGCATAGCAATGAACACTGAATGTCACCTAACTTTAGATACCCACCCCAGGAACCTCAAGATAGTGTCCCCTTAGTTCTGGGTGACAGCTCACCCACAGTTCCCTCTGTGGCCAGTGAAAAGGAATAGACACTTTTAATGCAGAATTCATCCTGTCTACTTAACTGACTTCTTTGAGAGGAGACAAATCATTCCCAACTCTGGGTTGAGTATATTGACTGGTGAATTGAGCCAGTTGAGCTCAATTCATCTGCATGAGATTATGCTGGGAATGAGGCAGGAAATCCTTCAGTGCCCACAGTGACAGTGGGCACCCAAGGTTAGGACACTGCATCCACCTCTGGGAGCTAGAACTGCCCTCCTGGCCAAGCAGCTAATCAGAGACCTGCTCTGTTCTCACAGCAATGAGCAGGAGGGGCTGGGTGCTCTCTGATCCTGCAGTGGCCTCTCTGATGATCATGGGTTTCCAGCACTACTTTCAGACCCTAATAATTGTGACTCCATTTGTTTTTTGTGGGGACTTGAAATTCAGAACATCACCTGTAAAATTCTCCACACAACTACACACATTACAGAATATACAAAGGATAGGACCACATCTATCTGTAAACACAAATTTGTGTTTTTCTATCTCTGCTAAACAAAAGTTCACTTTAAAAGAGAAAAAAAAGGAAACATGGAGAGGCTTGAGAGGCAAGCAATGAATCGTGGATGCCCAGCATGCAGTGTTGGAGTTCTTAATTCAGGGAAAGCAGCTTGCATCTCCCAAGCATATGCTGCTCTAACAGCAGCTACAGTGCAGAGAGCTGTGCTCTGAGGCACTGTGGAGTGGCAACCCATAGGGCTCCATCTGTCCCACTCAGGCAAGGAAGGCTTCTCTTTCCACAGCAAAGGAAGCTGAAAACTGATCCAAATCATCTGGGGCTGGGGTT
The DNA here is from genome assembly GCF_903797595.1 of Erithacus rubecula. Lineage (NCBI taxonomy): Eukaryota > Metazoa > Chordata > Aves > Passeriformes > Muscicapidae > Erithacus > Erithacus rubecula. The sequence goes on along the minus strand of NC_136689.1, from coordinate 10,247,450 downwards.
TCCTTGCTGGTTTATATTTTTAAGAATGAGTAGCTGGATAACCCACTGTTTTGGATCAAATTATAAATGTTCACAGTTTGACTACAATATTCACATTCCAGCCATCAGCATCACGCAGGTACCAAAAGTGCTGTTAGATCTTTGTGGCATTATGAGAAAATCCTACACAGGCAATGTGCTCTGGCTTTTTGGATCAGTATTTTAAAAATAATTTGAGAAAAATACAATTTATTCTGGAATAGTAGGTGGCACAGAAATGCACTGGGTGACCTCTCGTGGTCCATCCCTCCTGCTCTGTGATTATACAATAGCTAGAGTTCAGAGTCAAGGCTCCTTCCATTTTTTTTCTAGAAAAATCTCAAGAGGCTCTGAATAAAAAAATTGTAGTGAATCAGAAAAGCAGGAGTCATGCTCAGAATATGTCTGATATGTCTTGTATTCCTGTACCAGTGCCTAGGTCATCACCTGTGATGAACCTTTGTGTGTTTTTCCTGGCTCCTTTGCAGAACCTTGGTGTATTCAGCAATCATCAGTGACTTCCCAGCACCCTCATGATTACAAATCCAGAGTCCTGGTATCAAAAAACACAGAAAAATCAGAGATTCTCCTCAATTTACTCCCAATGTAATAGGAATATCGTTAAAATAGGATTAATTTTCAGTGTTGTGGTATTGTTGCTTTAACTGCAAACACTGTCTCTCTAACCAGATCATCTGAATGTATAGAAACATATTCTTCCTTATGAAGCAGTGGGTGAAATTAAGGCACAAAGATAGTAGCATACACCAGAGAAAGAGAACTAAGCTTTTGCTTCAAAAACATCCTTCGCAGAAGGGTCTAGAGGGATTTGAAGTTTTCTCCTGAAAGTAGGTAAAAGTTAGAGCTTTCATTTGAGTTTCACTTTATATTTCCAGTTCATTTCAACCCACAGCTCAAAGTGAAATCTTAGGATTTGGGAAAACGAGCAAAAACCTGAAGATGTGCATTAAAATGTCACATGCAGAAATATTCCAGTTGGGGCCTTAAGGCAGCATCCACTTTAAAGCTACAATGGAGTTGTGCAGTTTGACCTTCAAAGACTTGTTTGAAATTCCAGCCTTAAGCATCCTGTCCAGTTCAGGGTCTCCATGAGGCTGCAGGACTGACTCCTTCTCCTACAGCAGATCTGTCTTATGTGCATTGAAATCAGAGAAGGAAATGAGACAAATGCTAAAATACCTGCCATCTCCTCATGTCTTCCAGCAGCAAAGGATATATAAGCATAAAGGATTGATTTTTTTTTTTTTTCTGTATTGTGATACTGTGACACTCAAAGAGTATTTGAGCAAGACATCCAGCTCCATGCTAAAATTCATATCACATTGAATATGAATGTGGAGATAAAAGGAAGGGAGAAGAAAGTCTGTTGGGGAGTATCACAGTTCAGCAGCAAATACAAAGAGATTTGAAGAATAATGTTTTATGTGTGTTCTGTTAAAGAACATAATGGCCTAGTTCTAAAAGCAAGAAGATCCTGTTCCAGCTCAGGACCTGGAGGTGCCACCCCCAGGAATGACTTGGGGCTGAGGAACTGCAGGGTGAGTTGCTGCTGAGTAGGACAAAGTGTCTTAAAGGCTCTTAGATCTTTGTCTTCTTCCCACATCTTGGCTTTCTCAAGGCAGCAGACTTTTGCCAGGATAAACAGGGAAATTTCATAGTCTTGGGTACATTCGTGTTTCTTGAAATGTTCAGGTGTGTGACAGGTCTCTGTGCCTTTAGCAAGCTGAAATTCAAATAGAGGACTGTTCTTTCTTACAGCTTAAAATTTCATGTGCTCTTATTGTCCCTGCAGTGAGAGGTTCACGAAACTTTATACATCAAAAGAGGAAAGGCTTTTCCTTCCTAATTTGGAAAGCACATATTTTAGTTTTATTTATATTTAGAAAGTGAGAGGAGCTGGGATAATTTTTGTTTTCTCCCATCAGCTGAATTCAGAAACAGTTGGGATTTTATCTACAGGCTTGTTTAGATGCAAAAAGGTGTAACATGAGCTAAAGGTTACAGTTCCAACCAAGCTTTCTACAGGAAGAGCTTCTGAGCTCCAAGGGGGAGGTTCTGCTCAAAACCAACAAATTTGTCCCATGTCTGAATAGAAACACAATCTACCCTGTGGTGGCAACTGTTTCCAGCAGAGCAGTGCCAGGCCACTGACTCCTTCACCCATCTTCCCCCTCTGCTACTAAAGCTCATCATTATGGTTCCTTTATTCCTTCTGATTTGGTTTTTCCCCCATTTTCTCCTGTTCTTTTCAAACAGATAAAGTAGACCCAAGAGGATTTGGAAAAGCAGATTGGCACACCAAGGAAGAGCCTGTTCTACACCACTCCCCCCTCAAACTCATAGCATTTCAAACTTCCTCAGAGTTATTCAGTGAACAAATATGAATTATTTTCCTGCTAATCAGAACCTAGTGTTGTAAAGAGGACTTAGAGTCAAAAAAGAGGGTTCAACACTTAACCTTGCCAGAAATGGAAAACCAACAATGTCCTCCTGTTTAGTTTAAAGTCACTAGACCAGATTTTTCTGGTGGAAAATCACTACAGCCTCTACCAGAAGCCTTGATGGAACACAGTCCTGTTCACCTGTGAGACCAGCTCCACTCTGTTTATAAACCTAAAACCTCTTGTTTGTGCAGTTACTTAATCACTGTGAAACAGCACATTACTGTTGTCACATGGTTATCCTAAAAGGAATATTTAAAAGGAAACAGAGCTTAAGGGTAAGCCAGGGTTTGGTGATCTGCCAAGCTGAAAATAGCATTTAACAGGCTTTTAATCTATTTCATAGGTTATTGTCCCCATGAGTGCTGTTACAGTCTACAGATAAGAAAAATGAGAACAAAGGGTTATTTTCACTTACAATTCAGCAGCTGCTGGTGTTATTACTGTGTCATTGATAATCAAACAGAGGTACACTAATAATTGGATCCTTTAGAATGCAGTATGCAGTAAATATTTGTCGTTTTGAAAATAAGCAGGCTGTAGAAATTAGACTGCTTTTTCTGTCAAAGTTAGCAGATTAAATGCTCACAGGGCCAAACATCACCACGAGAGAAACGCCTGGCATTTGTGGAAGATTTTGTTGATCTCTGCAAGATTCCTCAGGTCTGTTTGCACCAGGGAGAAAAATAGATGTTTGAAGTAAAAAGGCAATTAAAATCAAAATTAAACACATGTTTTTGCTTTTGAATCCTAATTTGTAGATGGTACATAATATACTGTTTTATACCTTAGAGATAGGCAATTACCAAAATAACCCTCTACTTGCATCCATTTGACTTGCTGTAATCACCAGAATGCACGAGGTATGAGAAGAGAATCTCTTTTATCTTTCTGCTCATCCCTGTCCTCCAGGATGAAGAGCAAGGCTTTCTTCACACACTGCAGAGGACAGGCAGATGGCCCACCAAGATGCTTTTCTCCATGTTCAGCAGCACAGAGGAGCTTTGTTTTGCCTTGTAAGGACAGGAGAAAGGAAAAGAAAATTTCCTGTGCTTGCAATTTTGCCTCTTCCACAGAAACAGGGATAGAGTGTAGGGTGGGATGGCAAGATGCCTTGTCCTTACTGTCTGACAGGAATTGTTCATGCTGCTTTGAGTGCTGGATAACCTGAAACAAGAGTGGAGCACACATGCTGCAAACTTACAGGGCTGGACAGGCCTAAGCAGAGAGAAAGGGATGCTGAGAAGATGAGAAGTGTTTTGTCTTTGTTGCACAGCAGGACACAAAGTGTGTGACTGCATTTAACTTAATATTAGATTTCTACAGTGCAGACTTCACCACTGGAGCTGTCTGGAGTCAATAGGAAGAATCTGGCACTTCTGGTGCCTATGATGATTCTTTCTCATTCAGGAGAGGATGCAAAGAACAATCTCAGGGAACACAGATGCATTGCTTTTGTACTTATGCCCTGTTTCTGTCCAGTAACAGTAAAGATAGAACAGCAAGCTCAGATGAGTTCATTCATTTTTGAAATGTCACAATTTTCTAGGATGCTGTATCTCATTTTCAGATATGCATTAAGCACATGTAAGCCTATTTTTTGTTAGCAGTCAGTAAGATTTATGTTCTGAAAGGTACTACACACTTCTAGAAATACTACCTAAGGTGACTTGCACTGGGCAAATGGTAAAACAAGCATAGCTGTGGGCCACAGCACATTGCTTAACAGTGGCTTTGTTTTCCAAGGGGAACCACACTGACCCTGAGGCTGGCAAAATTGGTTAGAGCATGGTGCTGATAACACCAAGGTTGTGGGTTCAAGCCCTCTATGGGCTATTCACTTCAGTATTTCCTTTTGATTTGATGATCCTTGAGGGTCCCTTTCAACTCAGAGTATTCTCTGATCTGTGACTTCTCTGATCTGTGACTGTCCAAACAGTGTAATAGCAGAAAAATCCAGCTGTCTTGATTTATGGGGTTTCTTTTAAAGATCCTGAAATATTTAAGGGGCTCTTTGATAATGATAACAGCAATAATGATAATAATAATAACAACAAAAACAGGCTTCATACAGTATTTCTGCTTTGCTCCAAGCTGCGTGCTGTAGCCACTACAACCTTCCACAGACAGGGATTTTTTTTCCCTCTTAATCACCCTTTGGTTTTGCAAGTGAGGAAGGCTCAGACAGTAATAAACTGAATCTGAGCTACACATCTGCTTTTTCAAGTAGTGTTTGGTGCAGGGGCAGCACTGACAGATTTCATTACAGGCGTGTTGATGTATTAACACTGTCATCTCGGATGCAGTCTGGATGAGAGAGCCCTTGAGTGAAGCTGAGAGCTTCTGATACCAGCATGGCAAATGATTCAGTGCAGATCATTATAGGCATTGGCCTGTTATCTCCCCCACGACGTGTGAGGCTGTGAGTGAGCTGTCTCCTCGGTTCATTTTTTATTTTTCCTTACTCCAGGCACTGCCAGTCAAGCAGCCTGGAGCTGTTTTGGGAATGGCTGACATTGGAGAGAGCAGTGTGAGATCACAGCACTGCCAGGGTCTCCACTCATGCTGGGGCACTCACCTTCTGCCTCTGCAGTGGGAGAGGCCAGGGGTTCACAGGACACCCCTGGGAAGGATGGATGCCTTGCCATCCGTGTTTCCCTGCCAGGGCTTTTACTGGAGCCATCAGCAGGCTCTGGAGTCCAGGGTTCTGGGGAGAAGATTGACTCTGATGATCATGATCATCTATTGCATCTTGCATCTGAGCAAGCTTTAGCTCTTTGGCAAGGATTAGGCCTTTCCCTGCTTCCTGCAGATAAGCACAATTATCTCTGCTTTGTAGATTGGGAAACTATTACAGGGAGATGAGGTTGTTTTCCTCGGGTCACGGTTGAAGAGCAGTAGCAGAACTGGGAATAAAAGAGAAATCCCACCTAGTATTCATCCCACCTAACACAGCATCCCAGCCAGCCCAGGAATGAACCCTCCACCAGACTGGAGACTCTGGGACCTACCGGTGAATATTTATTTACAGAAAGCATGGTGGCAAGAGCTGTGAGTACAGGACATTCAAAGCATTTCATGTGAATTGCTTGGACTGGAGCTGGTGCTCAGAGTGCACCATGCAGCACACTGAGGGCCACCCTTTGTCTGGTGCCACCAGTGTCACCCTTGCCCAGCACATCCCCACAGACTGGAGCAGGGGTCAGCACTGGACAGCTCAGGCTCCCCTGCTTGTGCCATGCCCTCACCTCCTGGACCTTGGCATTCCCTGAAAACACATCATCATCCTCAGTCCTGCAGTCCCTTGGCTTGTGTAAACTGATAGTGCAGTCTTATTTAAGTGGAAATAGTCTGTGTGAGTCTAGCCAGGAGTCTGGTTTGTACCTCTCACAATAGGCTTTAGCTTTAAAAAGCCAGTTTTTCTGCTTGTCAAAAAAAGCAGACAAAAGCTCTGTCTCTGACAAGAGCTCTCTATAAGCTTCAGCAGCTGTTTCATTTCAACTTTGCCCATGAAGAAGGCTGTATTGTAGAGCAGGGTGGGGATAACTTGTGTCAAAAGCTTTTTAAAAGTTACTTTGAAAGCATATTTCATCTTCAAAATTTAAGTGGCTTATCCAACTTGTGGTAACTGGAATCAGCTTTCCTTATACTGATGCGGGGTGTCCCTCAGGTAGTCGTGTAAATTCAGCTGAGGCAGCAGTTTGGGGACAGCAGAAGAGCCAGCTCTGCTGGGAATGTGAGTGTCATGGCATGCCACAGCCCTGGGAGGGTGTAGGGGTGCTGGTACTGCATGCCTTCTCCTATTGTCCCTGGAAATCAAATCTGAGCCTGGACCTACAGCAGGAGGTGAGGTTGGTGGGCTTATCTCAGCCCCTGTGCTAACAGAGCACAAATTGCCAGGAGATTTTGGAGTTTGGTTGGGTGGGACAAAAAAGAAAATACATATCTGGCATCATAAGGGTGTTTCATCTGAGAATTCATAGTGGAACAGCCTGGAGGCACTTGTACACATCCCGCTACATCCTGCATGGCTGTACCCACTGTTAGAAGCCCTTTATTGTGAGTGGGGTTATTTTGCTTCCTAAGTGCTGTCTGCAATCCCTTCCTTCCCCAGCCAAACCCACCCAGATGCCAATGTGTGCTGGGTACAGGGGATTATTCATGAAAGCTGAGCAAGACACCACATGTGGCGAGCTAATTCGAGGGATCCCAAAACAGTTAATATCCATGAGCATGGTGAAATATGGATGAATGGAGCCCAGGGGAGTCTATTCTCAAATCAGACGTGCAGCTTGCTTTGCAACTGGAGGAGAAGCTGAGTAACTGAGCTCTGCACATCAAGTGCAAATCTCCTTCTGTACACATTGAGGCTGATTGTTTGCTGAAAACACCTCATAACTCATTCGATAAAAGCAGCAAATAATCATTGTTTGTGTAGAGGAGATGGGAAATATACATTTAACACTTTTCAACAACTCCCCTAGTGCTGTTAGGGCATTTGTCTATTTTTACACCAATTTAAAAAATGCAGTCCCTGAAGGTCACTCTTTAGGAAAGGCCTTAATTAAGATTTCTGCCTGCAGCAAATTGTATGAAGTATAATACATCACACTGTAGCAACCCAGATACAGATCATTGGCTACCTTGATCCAGTCATGTGGTTTGAGCAAATATTACCATTTTCTTATCATCAAGGATCATTTTTACAATGTGAATGAAAAAATTAGCAGCGTCCAGGTTTTCTTGAAATGTCCATGAAAAGACAGAAAAATGTCTGCCATTCAGGCTAAATAAAGCATTCTGTTAGGCAGTGAAGGTCAAATGCAGGCATATACTTTACTGAAAAAAAAAAATGCAAATCTTCTTTGCATCATAAATATTAAAAACAATACTGTTTAAAAGGTCTAATTTATTTTTATTGAATTAATTTCCTTCCATCTGTTTTTCTGCTCTTTCCCTCTGGAGCTCCAAGGGCTATCCTTCCCAAACCAAGGACAAATCCTCTCTGCCTGCCGAGCCTGCAAGTGGATGCATTTCCAATTCAGAGCTTTTAAACTCTTTTTCTCCAAACCACCCAAAGCTGTGGCTATGTTCAAAGGCAGAAGCACCTACTCAGTACCACATTCCTGAGTCCATCCCTTTAACCCATTCCACTCTCACTGCAAACCTTCCCCCACAGTTCTTTATGGGAGAGCCCCTATGCATCCCAGAGGTTGCACACAGACACTAAAACTCCAAGATCATTTGCTGCAGGATCATTTTCTCTCTACAACTACCTGGAAGTGAGGTTGTAGTGAGGTGGAGGTTGGTCTTTTTTTTCCATGTAACAGAATGAGAGGAAATGGACTCAGGTTTTATTAGGGGAGGTTTAAATTGGATATTAAAAAAAACAAAAATCTTTACAGAAAGAGTGGTTAGACATTGGAATGGGCTGCCCAAGGGAAGTGGTGGAATCATCACCCCTGCTAATGTTTGAAAAGAATGTGGATGTGGCATTTGGGGGAATGGTTTAGTGGTGACATACAGCAGTGCTAAATTGACATTTGGATTCAATGGTCTTAGTGCTCTTTTCCAACGTCAACAATTCTCTGATTCCATAATCAGTGCCATAACAGACACCCCTTTCAAGTTTTCAAATTTCTATTTATATTCAGCAAAAGATCTTCCATTTTTTGCTTCTGTCCATGCACCATCATCCAAATAAATATTTTAGCTCCTGCCCTAGATAAGCTATCTTCATAGTGAAAAGGAGACATTTTTGATGGCTCTTACTTCCCAAGAATAAAGTATTTTCTGTTCAGATATACTCAGGAATGCTCATAAGCTGGAAAAATATAAGTACCTACCTGTTGTAATAGTGCTGCCTGTGAAACCTCAATCCTATTGTCAGGAGTGAGGAGGACAGAGATGCTTATTAGTGGAAAGGGTGAGTGGTGTAATTAAACATGAACCAAACCCAGAAATTGCTCTCAAGTGTCAAAGATTGACTTATTAGTGATGCTTGAATTGGGGCAGGGGACTAGAAAAATTCATGCAAACACTGATCCTCTTTTCCCCACATAAACTGCAAGGCAGATTCCAACCAAGCCCCTGTGTCAGGTTGATCATGGGGTTTGTTTTCAGATGGAATTAGCTGTCAGCAAGACAGGAGGATCTCTGCCTCCCCACTTTGAAACTGGCAGATTTCAAGGGGGAGGAGGAGTGAAATCAAAGCCTTCAGTAGCTGTGATGTTTCCCTCCACTCTCTCATGTTTGTTCTGCACTGCTGATGCACCACCCCATCCCAAAGCAGAAATTACTAAGAACTAAGGAAAAAAAAAGTTTCTTGCATATTTTCCTTCATAGCCATAAATATCCCTGAATAATCATTTTCTTTGAAATCTTCCCATGAGTAGTACCACATTACCTCAGTAATACTTCTGCCCAAAGATTTCCTAACTATCTGTCCTTCCTCTTCCTCTACTGCATGTTTTTTGGGCTTTGTTTTTACTGTAACAGCTGCAATTACAAGGAGCTGGCTCTTGGAAGCATGTTCCTGGGTCACATCCTCAGAATGCCTCTAGAAAATGCAGTTTTTGAGGATAGGCACCCATCTCTCACAGATCTTACCTTTCCCTGGGAAGACCTGGGATCACAAGCTGCCAGAGTTGACCTAGTGTGCACCAGGAACACAATGGTCTGGAAGGTCAGCACAAGCTGAATTTGTTAGGAGCTCATCAGCACATCTTCCAAACCATCTGAAATTCTCAAAATGAGTGGCAGAGGCAAGGAGGAAAGTGCATTCATGGGGACTGTAAGCTGCATGTACATCCCAAGTACAACCTCTGTCACTTAATTGCAGAAATATTACTGCTTACTCTGCATAATATAAGAACTTGAAAGAAAAAGGAAAAATGGAAAAAAAAATCTTCTTAGTCATTAAAACTGGAACTTGTTCTAACATTTTCCTTTTTTATTTCTGTTGGAGGAAAGCATTTCCCTTTAACAGCTGTCAAGTCAGTGAAGAATGATTTAGTGTTTTAGCCTTGTGCATCATAAGAGGCCAGTAATCAACCACCCCTAGAGTCCTGGTAGCATTTAATATTGCATCTTTTTAGGGCATGGCAGCATAGGTGGCCTTGAGAATGTGAGGGTGAAAAACAGAAGTGGATATTTTAAAAAGGCCTGTCTTCAACAGACACAGGCAGTATTTTTCCTTTCTTGATATGCAAAATGCCCCTGTGATACAAAGCAGTTAGAAACAGATGACAGAAGCATTTAAAGCAGTCAGGAGTGCAGCTGCCTAACTACCTTCTTGTCTTTCTTTCATTATTTGACTTCATTGCCACGTTGAGGGAGGGTTTTAGTAAATGCTGTGCTGCCACAAAGATGAATGATAGATAGATGGGTAGATAGATAAATAGATAGGAAAATCTTCACATGAGAAAGAGGCAGTTTGCCTATGACTTTCTTGCATGTCACTTCTCAAGCAGATTTTCAAGGATTTTTTTCTCCCCTCTGCAGCCAAGTGAGAGAAATATAGCCTGCACATGAGAGATAATATTGTCCTGGGAAATATGGAGTGGATTAATGTATTTCTACTGAAGCTAGCAGGAAATTGTGTTTCAGTTTGTGCTTATGTGCTTATTGTGAATACGTCATATTGAGAACAATTTGTTAAACAAGAAGCATAGGGTGTTAAAAAAATCAAAAGGGACAATAAACTGGAATGTCAGGTTCTATAATAGACCTGATGTGTATCTGTATTGTCAATAACCTTGATGACAACACTGGCTCCCTTCATTCTTGCTTTATAATGAAACAAAGAAGGCTGTGGTTTTGCAAGTTATTTATGGTCCATCTCTAAGATTTCCTATACTTGTGGAACATTCCATTGATGGGACCTCAGACTTACTCACTCCTGGAGCTGGCTGAGATGTTTCCACAGCCACCACCTGCCCTGTGCAGGAGCCTTCCCAGGATTCTGAAAGCTAATTCAGCAGCAAGGGGGCTTGGCAGCAGGCAATGAAAACTTCTTCTACTTAACAAAAACAGACCCTGGCCTTTTGGTGTCATTTCTGTGTGTGCATATGTGTGTGTGTGTATACATATACATATATACACACACACACACACACACACACACACACACACATATATATATATACACACATATAGCCAAGGAACCAAAGGTAACTAAAGGTTACTCCTCTTTTTTCTGTGAAAGCTGAATATTTTGCTTCAAACCACTGACAGCAGATCTGTATTGACACTTGTATCTCTCAGAGTGTTTATGCTGGGGTGTGTGTCAGTGTTGGGTAGTAGTTCCTCTCTGTAGGTAACACCTTTAAATGAGAGTTTTTCCTGCTACTGAAGTGTCTGATCCTGTTTCTATGGAAACCAAGGTCAGATTATGGGAGAAAGGTTTAGGGGATATTTTTTCCTTAATTACTTTAACATCTTACCTTGTTTTCATCTTTCTGCTGTCCATTTTTCACAGAAGATAATGTATATTTGTTCTATTCCTATCTCTTATTTATGTAGCATCACCTCCATGTGAGTGTACACAGATACACATCCCATAGTTTACATGTCATTTAACAGAGGGAACCTTAACTGAACTTCAGGTTGAGTTTTCTCTGGCTTACATATCTGTCTTCAGCTTTAGAAGCATAAGAAATATGATTCAATGAGCAGCACCAAGTTATAGTAGTGCTGTATTTTTGACTGCTCAGTAGTAGAGAAAAATCACTCTGACATTGGAAGTAAAATAATTACTACAGATGAGGGGTCATTGCACCACTTGTTAGGAACATTCTGGGTATTCCTTCCTTCCTTCCTTCCTTCCTTCCTTCCTTCCTTCCTTCCTTCCTTCCTTCCTTCCTTCCTTCCTTCCTTCCTTCCTTCTTTCCTTCCTTCCTTCCTTCCTTCCTTCCTTCCTTCCTTCCTCCTTCCTTCCTTCCTTCCTTCCTTCCTTCCTTCCTTCCTTCCTTCCTTCCTTCCTTCCTTTCTTCCTTCCTTCCTCCTTCCTTCCTTCTTCCTTCCTTCCTTCCTTCCTTCCTTCCTTCCTTCCTTCCTTCCTTCCTTCCTTCCTTCCTTCCTTCCTTCCTTCCTTCCTTCCTTCCTTCCTTCCTTCCTTCCTTCCTTCCTTCCTTCCTTCCTTCCTTCCTTCCTTCCTTCCTTCCTTCCTTCCTTCCTTCCTTCCTTCCTTCCTTCCTTCCTTCCTTCCTTCTTCCTTCCTTCCTTCCTTCTTCCTTCCTTCCTTCCTTCCTTCCTTCCTTCCTTCCTTCCTTCCTTCCTTCCTTCCTTCCTTCCTTCCCTTCCTTCCTTCCTTCCTTCCTTCCTTCCTTCCTTCCTTCCTTCCTTCCTTCCTTCCTTCCTTCCTTCCTTCCTTCCTTCCTTCCTTCCTTCCTTCCTTCCTTCCTTCCTTCCTTCCTTCCTTCCTCTTCCTTCCTTCCTCCTTCCTTCCTTCCTTCCTTCCTTCCTTCCTTCCTTCCTTCCTTCCTTCCTTCCTTCCTTCCTTCCTTCCTTCCTTCCTTCCTTCCTTCCTTCCTTCCTTCCTTCCTTCCTTCCTTCCTTCCTTCCTTCCTTCCTTCCTTCCTTCCTTCCTTCCTTCCTTCCTTCCTTCCTTCCTTCCTCCCTTCCATAGGAAAAATATCATATTTCTAAGGGGCCAGAGAAAAATAAATTCTACCTGCTACTCGACAGTTTGAGGATCTGGCATTGAGAAAGTGGCCCATGTCACCACTGGAAAATAGACTGGAAAACTTGTCACCAGAAGAAATAAATTACTAGAGCTGATAGTGTATGAAATTTCATGTGTTTGTGACAAGCTCTGTCTCAGCTAATGCCAGGCATGGGGTCTGAAGAACTTCTTTCTGCAGTGAAATGATAAGGGAGACAGACACTTCCAGAGGGAGTCTGCCCTGTCCTGAGCCAGAGGTATTCAAGGCAATTAGCTTAAACATTGACCTTTCAGGTGGATAAGGCTAGATAAAACAGTGGGGTAGGATTTCAGAAATAGACACTGAACAGTACAGAAAAGAAATGGATAGAGATGGCATGTACACTGAAAAATCCTCCTTGCAAATATATCTGTATTGGAACTAGTGCTAAATATGAGAGCTGGTTTTCATAAATGTAATGTCTCACATTAGCTGCATCTCATATTTATCCTTCTCATATCCTTTTACGACAAAATAAAAATATTTTTACAGATCTGTCCATACAAAATATTTCTCTTTCCTGAATAACACAGCAAAATGTCTTTTTCATTAAAAAAAAAAATCAACTGATTTTTTTGAGGGAAGGAAATAAAAAAAATCTTTGTCTCTGCTTTCATGCTGGCTGGCAGGAACTTTTATACCTTGGCTTTTTATTTAATCCTGAAACTCATATTGCTATCAAGGGCACGCTCTATCTGCAGTCAGTGTCTAAAAAAGCAATTAAATCCCTCCTGGGTGTCAAAAAGTTACCTGGCTGTCAGCACTGTATGTGCAGACAATCCCACATCACTCAGTGACATCAGAGATGCAACCAAGAGAACAAGGTAAGAGAAATGAGTGTAAGAGGTTGAACCCATGTAGGTTCCTTAAATTTGTACCCAGCCAAAGGAATGGACATTTGGATAAAGTTTTTGAGGGGGAGGATAGAGGCTGTGGGTGTTTTCACATGCCTGGGATGTAGCTGGTGTGAGATGAGACATGAGCAGTGCTGGGCCCATCTACTGCACCAGGTAAAGGTTCCCCTCTGCAGGGCTGGGTGTGTGAGCATGCAGAGGCTGCCTCTGTGCCTCTGTCCTTTGTAGATCAGGGATAAATGGAGACAGGCACAGCAAACAGGTGAGGGTCAGTCTGTAAGTGTCCATTAGCAGGCTGCAGACGAGGATAAACCATCCTCAGTGTTTCTGGGTAAGTGTGATGGACTGCCAGGATGTCTTGTCAGTCTGCCCTGGAGACCCTGCCCTGTGTTTCAGCTTCCTCCCTGAAAATGCTCTGTTGAGTCAATCTTTGATACAAGAAACTAGTTAAGGTGAGTGTCGTCAGATCACTGAGCTGGAAAAGCACAGCAAACCCTCTTGCCTGCTGAATGAGCATTAGGCTCAGTCAGAGCCAGTGCTGAGAGCTTTGGCTGAAAACTGCATCACTTGAATGTTGAGCAACTGTATTAATTAATTGGGTATGCAAGTCAGGGTTTTCCAGATACTAAATCAACTTCATGAGAGGTTATTCATGAATAATTTCAACCTGGTTTTCCATTATTAATAATTATTTGTACAATAATATGGCATCAAAAGCCCTAATAAATGTAAGGTTTTATTGTGCTGGACACTCTACAAACAACATAATAAGGGACAAGCTGATAAGTCTTTTTAGTGGGCTGAATGAATTGATCAGCATTACCTGGAAAGGCTCTCTAAACATAATAGGATTTCACTGTAGAACTGCCTGAGAGTGAAGAGTCCCAACCCTATTTCCAGAGGAACCACAGGCTTTTCCAAGCTGCCCATAAATACCAAAAAGAGGGTCAGGACAACGTGAGGGGGAAAGGCAGCTTTTGGTATAAGGGGAGACAGGGGATCCCCAAGGTGTCAGGTGTGGGTGCAAGGCTCAGTACACACTGGAAGGTGGGAATGCAGCATCAGGCAGGTATTTGGCAACAGAAACCTTACAGTTACTAGTGACATCTTTCTCTTCTTCCATTTATTTTTTTTTTCTCTCCTTATTCATAAGCTGCACCCAAGAAAACTTCCCTGAAGGAAAGTTTAGTGTTGCCTAATTTCATTTATCCCCATGGAAAGCTTTGATTTTACACAGATGATGGTTTTATGCACATGTTGCTGTCTTAAAGCCAAACTTTAAAAAAATAAAAGTAAAAATAAAAATAAAAGCTTTCTCTGGAGCTAACTGCCCAACAAATGTCATCTGTAACACATGTTTCATATAGAGAGAGGAATGGCCAGTGATCTGGGCAGCTGATGGGTGATCAGGTCAGAAAAAACAACAAAACCCATCCCTGAGATTCAGATTACTGCTGTAGAAGTGTAGCCAAAGTATTATATATGAAGAAGAGGATTTAAAAAGACATTTTTGCAGAGGTCACTTGAATATTGGAATGGTGTGAAGTTCCTTGGCTTGGTAGACTGATTTTGAACCCAAACTTACTGTCTTAGTTTCAGTACATGTCATGGTGATTTGGTTTTTATGGTTTGATTTGGTTTTGTTTTACATAAATATCTTACTCTGATGTTCCTTGCACCTTATTACAGAGGAAGGACCAAAACTAATCCTTTCTAATCCTGGTAAATTTCACAGGATCTTTTCTCTAAAAATACTATAATACTGTAAGCTTTAAAAATAATTTGCATTTTTCAGCCATTTTAGGAAGCCTATATTAGAAAAAAAAAAAAGAAAAAGGATTGGTTTTGACAGCCATACCATCCTAACATATTAAAAACATATTGCCTGAGAAGTGATGGTTATAAATAGCTGGCATTGTAGCTCAATACATTAGTGTGCTACTCTTTGATTCCTCTATAATTATAGAATGAAAGCTTCAATCCCTGCATTGGGTGAGCACTTAAAATTACAGCTGAGGTTGTAAATTGCTGGTCCTCAATGTCCTAGTCAGACAGATTGCTTTCAGTTCATAAAGAGAAATTCAGTGTTGTGTCAGAGGCAGATTTCCCTTGAGCTTATTTTCTTCTGTTTAAAACTAGTAAGTGAACTAAAGGAAATGCTAGAGCATTTTACAATGTTCCAACATAAGCAAGAATTCTTATTTTCAAAAACAAGCAGCACCTGTGTTGCCTCAAAATGTTCACATTGTTGGTATTGATTTTCGTTTTACACATCCCCAGGAACAAAACATACCAGATAATAGATTGTTTTTATTAGTTTCACTGGATGCTGTCTCAGTAATGGGTTTAACTCTTTTGTGAAGGTAACACGTTGGGCCTTTTGAACTTTTGATGGGCATTTGATTCAAAGTGCCATTCTGTCAGTAGGAATCCTAATAAGCACAACCCCCCCTTGCCAGGAAGCACTGCAGTGAGTTCTCATTCTCACAAGTCTAGTCTTCTAATAAAATACTATCTTCTTAGGTTAGTTTCTGAAACAAAATAAAGCTAGATGTTAGGCCCAGAGGGTGATTTCACCATTTCAAAGCACTGCAAATTGTCTGAATTAAATCCTTTTGCCACTGTCTAAGGCAATGTCTGACAATAGTACAGCTGCAGACTGAGAAAAGTCATGTGTGCTGTATCCACTCAGGATTTGTGCATTGATACAGAACTGTAATGTCTTAAATCAATATTTGGTGGCCACCTAATATATAACTGAGTAAATTCAATGGACAACTTCCCATTGAACATCCTGCATTTCCCCATTAGGGTGAATATGAGATCAGCAGCATTCAAGTGCCAGGAGATGTGGCTAAGGTGACCCTGCAAACACTGGATGTTCTGTCTGTAGCTCTGGGAAAGGTGTTCACCAGCCCAAGCCTGTGCTCTTCTGCCTTAAGGGTACCCAGAAGATTTTCACTTGAGGGTACACTTGAAATTATCATGGAAAGCAAATATGCTCTGGATTTATTTGCTGGGAAAAAATGTATTTTCACCTTGTTTTAATCATGATTTTGTCTCAGCAGAAAGTAAAGAATTAACTGGGCAATGAGATGAGCTGGTTCAGAAACAACTAATGAACAACAACTTCTGTTGTTAAGAAACAACAGCTGAAATGACATTTGTGCAGCTCTATGAGGAAACATATTCCAAAATTCTTAAAAGACACAGCACCTGTGAAGCTTGCCTATGAAAATAAAAATTTCCTTGGGAATTCTTGGCCTATATAAAAGGAACTAAGTAGTCAGACCTCTGTTTTATGAAAAAATTACCAGATTAGGTTAAATGGAAGCTCATAGGATACATATTTTCAGAATGCCTGGTATTTTTCACTGTCTTGTAGTAATATGAAGCTTATGTGCAAGAAGCAGTAGTTACTAAGGTCAGTCAATATCTTGAATCTTTCACTGAATTACAATCAATATATATATGACTGTAGGGTTAATGCAAAACATAATCTCAAAAGATGAAAAATTTTGTGAAACTGAAGAGGCTTTAGATAGAATTTTAAATTCATGGGATGATGCCTTTTAACAGGAATGAGAGATAAACTTATTTGAGCAGGAAAACTGGAAGATGAAAATGGCCAATCTGTCATGAGATCATTTCAGCCATGAAGAAGCTGAGCATCAGCTCAGATCCTGTGGAGAATAACCTTGTAGTGTGTGCTGTACACTCTCGTCTCCACAGCTGAGACCAGATGGGCTGCTGTGTCAGAAACATCCATGCCAATAAACACAGAAATTTTCTTCTTTAGTCCTCACATTCAGATGCTTGTGGACAAATGCCACACTGAGAGAGAATAATCAGGATATGTATGACCAAGCTCCCTGTTTTCATACATCTGCAATGGTGAAAACAGGGCTTGGTGAGTTGCTTTGGTGGAGAAGGTCTCTTTCCTTTTTATGCAGGCATTTTCTGTGCATGTGGAACTGAAACAATATTGTTCATCTGGATAACCTTTCACATGAAAGGTCTTTTGATATTTTAATATTTGTCTGTCAGAGTCAAAGGATCACAGCATTATTCTAGATGTTGGAGGCTGCTTGCAGTTTGAAACACATCTTTTTACCTATAAAAAGTTAAGTCGGGAATAAACCCTAATCCTTTTAAAATAAATACATATTGGCTTTAAACGTATTAAAATAGGCTTGGGAGCTTATTTCTTTTGCTCCTAGATTGAATTGTTTTTTGCAGTGTGCTCCTAACCTCATTGTTCTATTAATCTGGCTTTGTTGGAAGAAGCAGAGCTAAAGCTGCTGCCTTTCTATACAGAAAAACTACTTTTGCAAGGGGAAAAAAGCATCTTTTCTCTAGATCAGGATGTATGTAAAAATGGAAGGAGGATGGGAAACCTGAAGTTATTCCACAACATTCTGAAAGAGCAGACAATTATTTGATTAAATTCCAGGCTGTTGGGATTTCAGCATACACGTGTTTTCAAGCTGGGAAAAAGAATTCTTACTGTTAAGGTAACAGGACTGTTTCTGAGGTCAGTGGTTTTGAATTTGCTTTGAATTTATGGACAGGAGCTTGCTGGGGAAAGGAAGGAAACAGCTGAGCATTTTATTTTGCTGTTAATACAAGGGAAATATCCACTTTATTGCAGCATGTCTTATGGAGTAGGTGAGTGAGGTGAAAATGACATCTACCCACAAGATTAATGACATTTTATGTGTTAAAAATACCTACCTTTGATGATGAAGAGCATGAGTTAATCACTCCATATGGCTAAGCTAGTGTCTGTATTTAAAACACACACCCCAAATTAATGGAATCTTAGCAGACAATAATTTAGATTTGAAGGGACTTCTGGAGGTCATTTTGTGCAAGCTCCTGCTCATGTTGCTCAGAGCCTTGTCCTGTCAGGTTCTGAAAATCTCCAATGACAGTGTTTTCACTGTGGTTCTATTGTGTTTTTCTCTTTATATGGGGTCAGAAATGCTCTAACTTACAACCTTTTCTAATTCCCTCCTCTCTTTACTTAACCAATACTTTTCATCCCTTAAATAATGTGCAATAAAGCATCTTTTCCAGTCTTGCAACAATTTTCATTCTTCTTCTCTGAGCCTGCTTGAGATATCATCCATGTTACACCAGAGGTTACTGAAGTTCCTGGCACTGGTTGTACCATATGAAATACCCCTCACTGCAACCCTCCCATTCAGTGTTTGTGAATTATCCTGGTAATTCTTTAACCCTTACTAGTTAGAAGCATCACCATACTGATGGCTTACACCAAATGCTTTCTTGACTCACAGTTTCTTTGGACAGAATCCCCTGTCCTGTTAGCAGAGTTCCTTGTTTCTCAATGTTACATTTGAGCAACTTCATCAGAACCACTGTAGCTATCAACAAATTACCTAAATTCCATTTGCAGTTGGTAGAGAGAAATTAATAGTTTCAGGGTGCAGTTCATCTCTTAATAAACCACTTACCTTAATTGGCTAAATGAATCACACACACTCCAAATTTCTCCATTGTCTCTTCACATGCCTAATGTGTTCCTTTTCCTGAGGAGAACAAGAATCTATTCCATTAATTCCTGTAGAATCTTTATATGTATTAAGTTTTAATGTGCACATGTGTGCAGATGCACAGGTGCACATACAGACAGCTTTCTAAGCATGTATGGGTTTAAAAGTGTTGCTGTGTCATACTGCTGAATGCAAAGATAAATAGTTTTTGTGCTGGAGAGCTCCTGTACATTTTCCCTGGATGCACCAGCAGCACAATCTGATGAGATATTATCTGTCTCATACTCACACTTACTGTCCTGTGAGCAGCTTGGGCTGATAAGATGCTGAAACAACTGATCCAAAAATATACCATAGTCTTTCTCTGCTCTTTTTTATTTATTTTTTTAATGACCTTTAGCTAAGCACTTATTAGTTCACTTTTCAACTTTAGGTAATAAAAGAGTAGAAAGGAAAGAATAGTATTATTTTTAATCCAGATCCTCTAATTTTTGAGAAATTAAGTCAGTCTCCCATTATCACTCTTAAGTTCTGCACATCTCTTTCAGTTTGGTTAATTAGATCTCTGTAATTAAGTAGCATGCAAAATGAGCATTGGAATATTTGAATGAACATACAGAAAGAAAAAGCCTTTAATTTTTTCAGGAACCACCAAAGTTTTCCTTGCATGGTTCCAGTTCCAAACAGTGAGAAGAAATACCCCCCAGTAACAAATTTACTATACCATTGATTTCACTATTAGACCCTGTGAGGACCAGTCCTGCTTTTCCTAATGATTTATTCTTACCAATGGCTTTGGTGGTAGCAGAAACAAACCCTTTTGATGCAGAGAAGTGTTAATAATGGAAGGACATTTGGAATAAATACAAATATGTGGGAAAAATCTAAATTGAAATAAAATTAAGTGTAACTGCATGATCAGATATTATGAGGAGAATGGTAGTCATTCATTCCTTAACCATTTATGTTTATCAATCAAAAATGTAATGGTGCAGAAAATACCTGAAAAATTAAACAAACCCAACTATTTCTCTTGAAAATAGTTAAATTAGAGAGACATTACACAATGTGAAGCTGTAATCTTCAGTGGAATTTTCACTTACATCCTTAACATTTTATTGCTGTTAGGTGGTTTATGCCTAGCAGCAGGTGGGTACAAAGGGCTTGATTTGCCCATGGGATTTATTTACATAAAATCTTGAGTGTAGATGCACTCTGCTGTTGTGGACAGTTGCAAAGAGTCACAGGTGTCTATTGAGGACATAACAGTGAATTTAAAAGGCACTGATATCTTACTGTGCCTTCCAGCCTAAGTATAGCTAAGGTGTTTTGTAATGGCAGCATGTGAAGGAAAGAAAATGGAAAAAGACCTTAAAGTCCTTGTTAATCTAAACAGGTTCTTTAGAAACTGTTTAGATTAGCTGTTTAGAGGCTGTTGCTTTAGAAATGCTCTGGGTTCTGCTCTGCCTTAACTAGCATCTCTGTCAGTAGTGCCCAAATGTGGCACCTCACAGACCCTGGTTTTGAGAATATCAGCCCATCCAGCAGCACTAGGTTTGGTGCTTCTCATAATCCTTAGTTTTAAATTCTTAATTTCTTCTGTCAACAACCAGCTTTAGCCAGGCTCACAGACAGCATCCTCTTGGCATGGGAACTGGGAATCACCAGCTCTGATGTTTGCTGCTGTAGCCAGTGCTGGCAGGTGGAGAGGACAGGAGGCCAAGCAGCTCCTCTGCTCCATCCCTGTCACCCTTGGCCAGCCCCATACAGCCACACACTGCACAGACACATCCTCCTGCCCACACTGGGCCTCTCCCCACTGCCATACTGCCTTTTACAGTCTCACCTTTCCTCAAGCAAAAGGCCTGAATGTCATCAGAAACCTCAGCCTTTTTCTTCAGACATAAGATTTTTTTGTTATTTTTATATTTATCAGTTTTTTATTATTACTTTTTTCAGGATACATCAGGACTGTGAGAATTATGAAAGGAAAATGCAGTTGGTGAGACATGATTTCCAGGAAAATATCATACCTGGAAAATCCAACCTTTTATTGTGGCATGTGCTCATGAAACCTGCAAGAGGTGCTGCCTTATCCTCTTTGTGGCAAAACTGAGAAGATTGCATTTGCTCTTGTACAAGGAAAGCTTTAACAGGGGAAGGTTCAGTGTCTCTTGAAAACCTCAGGCAAACCTTTTCTTTTCACTCTCCCTCAAGTTTTTCCCTTGACTTTACATCTTGCCTGCTTGCAGCGCCGTGATGCAGGAGCTCTTCCAAAGCCACATCTCTCCAACTTCCAGGAGGTGTTGTTCCACCTTCAGGGGTCAGAGTAAAGAGAAAGGAGAGAGGATCAATATATTTAAAACTTCTCATGGATTGAAGCCCTGGAGCTACACTGCTGCTGTAAATAAGTGATAACAGAAAGTCTGTGTGACTCTACCCACTTCCACAGAGCACATATGGCATCGTTAGGAGATAAATGGACATGAAGGTTTCTGTGGAGTATCAATTAAATAAAGAGAAGGTCAAACCAAAAAATACTTCCTCCCTTTCATAATGAACTTCCATTTCGTAAAATATTAAGTCAATAAATTAGATTGAAACTCTTTGGTCTTCTTGTAATTATATATTACAGATTATCCCATCTATTAATTATCCAGGATGAGATCCAGTAATATAATAATCAGAACTGAATTATGTTCTTTGGGAGCTGAGTCCCAGTCTTATAAATGAACTCTTTTCCTGAAATTCTATTTTTTCACTGTTACTGATATATGGATTCAGATCAGCCCTCTGGGAGAGGGGATTGTTACATTTTTAAGAGGCAAAGGAAAGAAAAACCTAGACCATTAATGAAGTGTGTTCCTTTATTCCAGTTTAAGTACCTTATACATGAAGTGCTTCACTTAAACCCAAATGTTATATTTCAAATAATTCTCCATGATTGAGTTTTATAACTTGGATAAAATTTCCTTATGGTTATGCTACAATACCTTTTTTTTTACTTACAATAAACTGAGGAAGGACAAGTAGCCTCATTAAAAAATACAACCCCAGGAAGGTAAAATGAAGGCATTGTGAGCAATTCCCTTAAGAGATCTTCAGATTGCCCCACTATGGTGAGATAAAATGTTAATACAGACTATAGGGGTTTGCTCCAGCTATCAACAGCTTAACTTTTAGTCAAAAGCCTGAGTTTAGCTGAATCTCTGTGACCTAGAATCCACTGTGTCTTTTATTTACTAATAAATATGGGAAAGGATTGTTGCTATTTTGTTGTTTCAGAATGACAATGGCTTTTTCATTTGCAAACCTAGGAGAGTCATCAAATATTATAGCCACTAGCAATACCAGTCACAGCAAATTAGCATTGTATTTCCTCATCAATGACCTAGTCCTTAAAACATTCCAAATTAACATTTTGAGTGCATTTCATTGCTGTTTTTTAAAGTAATATCTAATGAATAAATTCCTGCCAGGTGGTGTCTGATATGCAGCTGGCAAAAAAAGTATGGAAGCAGCTGCACTTTAACAAGTAGCCTTCTTTTCACCTGCTAACAAGCATCTGTCAGCTGGCTGTATGGATAAGCAGGACGTGGATTTGCTTGTAAATAAATTGTGAAAATCATGTGGTGCAGCTCTTCCCTCTGCAGGATAAAAAAGAAGGGGAAGGACCCCTTCAGGAAATTATTTCAAGAAGTGTTTCAACTTGGATATAAACTAAATTCTTGCTAACTTAGAACTTCTCCAGGCTCTCTAATAAGTGGACACCATTTATGTCAAAGCCTTTAAAAGTCAGGCCATTGGAAAATTTAGATAAAAGGGGGAAAGGGAAAACACAGATAGCACAGGTTTTTTTGAGGGGAACTAAGTGCTGTGGTTTAGGCAAAAGTTATAGATGCAAAAATGGGATTGTTTTTAATCATTGCAAAAGCAAAAAACTTTAGGTAGAGGAAAATTTATTTGGTCCTTCCTGGAGACTATCTCAAAGTTTATTCCAGACTGCAAAAAATATTGCTTTTAAATAGATTAGAAGTTTTCCAGGAATTATTCAAGATTCCATGTTTAAACACTGGTTCCTGTTATAAGGTCATTGTGGCCCAAACTCAGATCATCTGTGTCAGTGTGGTCACCAACCTTCTCCTGCCCCTGTCCTGATAAGAGACAGCCCTGAGTGCTATTTGTCTTCTGCTGCTGGCTCCTGGATGAGTTGGGGAATCAAATGTACTCCCAGAAACTGGTTCAGGTGCTGCCCTGAGCCCCCAGACTTCTGTACATTTTGAATGGATGGAATAAATGACACTGTCTCCAAAGGCATTGTTTGTGGTTTAGCAAAGCCTGAGTGCTGAAGAGAACACAGAAACTTTGCGTCCACAGGAGGAGAGATTCAAGTCCTTCCTGCTTTTCTTTACCCAGCCAAAGTCTGAGGAACATCAGCTGCAAGTGTTCCTCTAGGGAGTTACCATGTGAGATTAAAGTAGGGGCTGCTTGTGCAGATTGCAGGCAGCAGCACTAATGTCACTGAACTCTCCCTGTCCTCCCCCACCCCAAATGCCAGCATGCAGTCAGTCACTGCACCAGCCTGCTGGGGGAAGTCTCCTCCTCAAACCCCACAGGGAGCAGCCAGCCCTGGTTCTCAAGGGCCCCAGGAACAAATGTCACATTTTCTCAGCAATTCCTGCAGTCTCAGGGATGCCAAACCTCTGAGCAGGATCAGACAGGGGAGGTAGTACCAGCCTGTTGAACTAACAAAAACTGTGCATGGAGAACATGTACAAAACAGGAACAAAACAGAAGAGAAAAAGTAGCTGGACTACAGAAAGATTCCCTAGTAATTTTCAAGTGTGATAAAGGACTGGCAAAATCTGGCTGAGCTCTCCCTATGGCTGGTGCCACCATCCTGGCATCACTCTCTGCCTCCTGCAGCCCATCTCAGTTTTGTACCATCACTCCAGACACCCTATTAATGAAATTATGATTAAAAAGCAGGACAACAGGTTTCCAGCACCTGGTGGGAACCTTTCTGCCCAGGCACAGAATACTTCCATTGCAACTTAGGAAAATACAATCCCATGACAAATACCCAGACAATCCCTGAGAGTCACTGCTGAGTGGTATCATCATTAAGTGCAAGGAATGTTGCAAAAGCTCATGGCTAGCTGAGGGAAAACAGTTATATTCGGTTTTTATTTTATCTAAGGAGCTTTTCTTTCAGCAGATAATGATCAGCTCTGCAAAGATAAAATGCTGTCTGGGTTATTGACAAAAGACAGATATGAAGTCAGAAATCCAGTATAAGCTTTCTTGTCTTTTTGCATAATAAAATACTCTGTGGCTTCTTCTGCTAGTCAACAAAACAGATTATAATAAAAATATTTACCCTAATAAATAGCAAAAATAGTTTAATGTCCATGCATTCTCACTAACCATGCAACTTTCTTTCTCATGATAAATTATATTCAAGCAAAAGTAAATATCAGGTCTTGAAGGTTACTTTAAATAAATAGGTAATTTAAATGCAACAGTAACTTCCTCATTGCTGCTCAGTGTTTATTTTTAAAAAGACCGCTTATCAGGAGATGAACTCTCTCTCTTCTTTCAGAACATCTGAGGGCACAGATCAAGGTCATTAACTTTTAACAATCTGATTCAAATCTGTCCAGCCTCTTCTAAATCTAACCTAAACCAAAGATTCCCTGAAAACTATTTCCCTTTTAGGAGGAAAATCAACTGAGTTTGAGAAGCTGGAGAGTAGATTTTCGCTTGCAGAATAAAAACTTTTCTAGTCAGAATCCATGGATGCATGGTTGAATATTCAAAATTCAGGCAGATAATGATGGAGATCTGAAAGAGGTTTTGATAGACTGATGATGCTTACACAAGTTCCATCATCCATAGTTTCAAGCTATTTTCTACCCAAAGTGGGAAGGCCAGCCTTCAACAGGACATATAATTCCTCTCAGGTTTACATAGGCTCTAATTACTGTGGGTTTATCCTACATGCTTACCCAAGGCACAACAGGACTTCATTCTCTTGTATTAAACAATGTTTTATATAGACAGAGATCATTAGACAAACGTACACACAGACACAGAGCATTATGTAACTTCTTACATGGGAACCAAGGCAGTTTTCCCATTGGTTGAGCAGACTAACATATTCATCCATCATCTTATGAAACTCCTTGTTAAAACCATTGTGGAAATGAAGTAGCAAAAGTCTTTGTAGAAATTAGGTTGAATGTGGAAATGGAGGCACCAGTTTGAGCTGTCTCCATTTTCCAGCCAGGGGAAGCCTTTTTCTTTTATCTCATGCCTCCTTTGTCTTTTTGGTTTTTTTTTTGTTTTGTTTTGGTTTTTTTTTTTTTAATTATTATTATTATTAGAAACAAATCTGTGTTCAGTAGTACAGTATATTTGCTATTCAGATACTCATTTGGAATCACTTATCAGCTCAAGCAGCTCAGCAAGCTATAGGCAGAGTTTATCTGAAGCTTATTAGCAGAACACAGTGCTGATACCCTGATAAGGCTTCACAAGATTTTTTAGCTCTCCCAGGTGTATTTTTGAGCTCTCTGAGTCTCAGAGTCATCAGAGCTGAGCAGGAGGCAGGGGAGGAAAGCCATCCTTTGGTGGCATGTGGGAATGGAGCAGGGAGGCTCCATCCTTTCCTGTGGCATTGTGCAGTGTCCCTCCAGACAGATGGAATCAAACTTCAGGGAAAGCCTCACAGGTTAAAAATGGCCTTAACAGCCTCAGTCTTGCACTGGCAGGGTTCTTCCCCCAGTGTTTCATCATTAGAGAACAAGCAAGGTGATGGATCATCCTCTCAGGTGGAGCAGCATCCTGCAGGGACCAGCTGGTATTTGCAGAACACACTCTTTTGACCCAGCAGTATCATCTTAAGGGAGTGCAGCACTTGGGTCATGCTTGGCCTTTTCTCATGGTTAAGACTTCAGAGGTAACATTAAATTTTCATCAGACACTTCAAGGAGATACCATTTGTACCTTAGCAAGTGTGAATTACCACATCCATGGCAGGTCAGATTCTTTGGGTCATTTGCAAAGGGAAATGGGAGTTTGTTCTCCAATGCAAGTTCACTTTTGTTTTACCAGATGGCTTTTTTTTTTTTTTTTTGCTTTTGTCTTACCAGGTATTCCAGAATCCAGAGGCTTCCTGGGTTGATTTATTTAGAGATGATTTTACCAATGGCTCAGGTTATGCACCACTTGCTTGTTATTTCAATTGTTATTTCCATTGTAGGGGACTCTGCCATTCCTCACACAACCTATGGATGATAACAGCTGCTTTATCTAAGGCTGTGCCCTCTCCACTCTGCCCTTCCTCTTTTTAAGCTTTTTAAGCTTAGTAAAAACAGAGTTTAAACTCCAGAGTCTAAAGATTACTTATGTTACTAACAGAAGCTTCATTATTATTTATGAAACTATAACTCTGTGACTTCACCTCAGATAATAATTCAACATCTTAGGATTTCTAATGCTGTTTTTATATAATTTATTACAGTATTGATATTATTTTACTATTAAAATATAATATTACTCCTACTTTGATTATAATGATTTATATTTCTGTTTTTTAAGGTGCTTGTCTGAGTAAGACTTGGAAAGACATGAGCAGAGGAACAAAGTGGTTTATAGTTTGATATTGCTACCAGGAGTTTACCCAATGGAAAATCAGTAGACTTTCCTTTAAGGAGATTTTCTGGTTTATGATTTGCTAGAGTGCTGTTGATGTAGCCAATTTTTATTCCTTTGGTGTTCCAAAAGATGAAATAAGAATTAGCACGTGTAATTTCAACTCTTTTGAAGGAATTCACAACTCCTTCAAGCTTTTGTCTGCCCAGGTGGGAGATTATCAGCTACTCAGTTTTGTGCCAGAGTAAGTTTCACACTCTTTGCTGGGTTAGGAACTGTCTGGGTAGCCAGGATCAGAGAGGGTGGTGAACAGTGCTGCATCCAGCTGGGATCAGTCACCACTGGTGTCCCAGGGGTCTGTGCTGGGGCCAGTCCTGTTCAATATTTTCATTGATGACATTGATGAGGGTATTGAGTCCTTCATTAGTAAATTTGCAGATGACACTAAGCTGGGAGCAGGTGTTGATCTGTTGGAAGGGAGGGGGGCTCTGCAGAGGGACTTGGAATGGCTGGAGGGATGGGCAGAGTCCAATGGGATGAAGTTTAATCAGTACAAGTGTCAAGTCCTGCATTTTGGCCACAATAACCCCCTGCAGTGTTACAGGCTGAGGATGATGTGGCTGGACAGTGCCCAGGCAGAAAGGGACCTGTGGGCACTGATGGGCAGCAGCTGGACAGGAGCCAGCAGTGTGCCCTGGTGGCCAAGAAGGCCAATGGCTCCTGGCCTGGATCAGGAATGGTGTGGCCAGCAGCAGCAGGGAGCTCATTCTTCCCTGGACTCAGCACTGGTGAGGCCACAGCTCGAGGGCTGTGCCCAGTTCTGGCCCCTCAGTTTGGGAAGGACCTTGAGATGCTCAAATGCATCCAGAGGAGGCAACAGGGCTGGTGAGGGGGTTGAGACACAAACCCTGTGAGGAATGGCTGGGGGAGCTGGGGGTGTTCAGCCTGGAGAAAAGGAGACTCAAGGTGAACTCATCACTGTCTGCAGCTCCCTGAAAGGTGGCTGTGCTCAGGTGGGGTTGGTCTCTTTCTCCAGGCAGCACTGACAGAACCAGAGGATACAGTCTCAAGGGGAATACAGGTCAGATGTTAGGAAGAAGAAGTTTTTCACAGAAGGAGTGATCAAGTACTGGAATGGTCTGCCCAGAGAGGTGATGGAGTCACCATTCCTGGATGTGTTCTAAAAAAGACTGGATGTGGCACTTGGTGCCATGGTTTAGTTGAGGTTTAGGGCAGGGTTGGACTCAATGATCTTGAAGGTTTCCTCCAACCCAGTGATTCTGTGATTCTGTAGGGGGCATACAGAACTCCTGCCCTTCATCTCCAGGCCTGGCTCAGAATTTGGGCATGGCAGGTTTGGATGAGTCCCACACACCCTGTGCAGGCTCACTGGCCTTGGCAGGGAGCACTGCTTCAGCTAATGGCCTCTGAGCTTTACAAAAACTGCACACAGGAGTTGGTGAGTTCATGCTACCTACATTCTGCAGTTTATCAATGTCAAAAGCTGAATGGTGGTACCTCATTTTACCCCAATTTTTTAGTCTGAGCATTCAGACTGCCAGCAGCCCTCCTTTGTGCCTTGTGTGACCATAGTCTGCAATATTTTCTTTCCTCTGTCTGCAATTAAGGATTGTGGCAGCTGCTGGAGAGGTAGTGCTTCAGCAGGAGCATTTGTTTTGCAACCTGTCCAGCAAAGCACCCCTAGTCTATCAGAAAATGTGTGTTTGTGTTCAGAAAAGTGCATCCACCATTTCTGTCTCTTTTCGACATGAGAAGTTCTGCTGAAACATTTCAGGAGGATCTTCTCATCTGCTGTGTCAGTGGAACTGTTTCCTTTCTGTCAAGGTTCTGGCAATGGTACAATAAATACCCAGGCCCAGATGGGACAGCAAGGTGTGGATGGGAGATGTCTGTGAAATCAGCAGGACCATCTCTTTGGGCATAACTCGTGTCAGTGCCGTGTCTGGAGGAGTTGCTGCTCCTTGTCAGGAGGACATGGTCCAGTTCTTCCTCTGAAGGCAAACAGAGAGAATGATGTCCTGCATAAAAAGAACTGCTCTGATATTAAGTCAGACCACTAAGTCGTTTCAAGATTTCTTGTGTTTTTCTCTCAAGGAAGGAAACACCCACAGAAATCAAATGAAAAAAGAATGATCTTACAGGAATAGTGAGCAGGGCTCTCAGAGGTTTCTGTCACTGCTCCATATGAAACCACCATATAAGATCTGCTTAGATATATCCAGTACATTAATAACTCCTTCAGCTTCCTGATCATACAAATAACAATTCTCTCTGCTGCACATGGAAGGCAAATGAAATTTTCACTGTCCACATCTCTGAGATCCAAGTCCTCCACAATTTGTAATGTACATTTCTTTTCTTAATTGCGTAGAGGTTTCTGAAAATGAGCCAAATCACTTTTTGCAATCTAGGGCACCTGGAAGCCTTCCTACTGGAGTTTCTGCTCCGTAGAGTTTGCCAGAGTGCCTCAAAGTGTCCTGCTAGTGACCCAGATGACTTTTGACCTGTAACATGATGAGCACCTGCTGCCATTTGCTCCACTTAGCAATGAAAGGAAGGCAAGGCACTTGCCTCAATGATGGGAGGGAAGTAAAGGCACTTTCCTCAGCTGTGGCAAAATCTGATTAGAACTCAAGGATCATCTCAACTGCTGTTTAGGTTAAGATGCTTCTTCAAATTCAGAGACAGAGGATATGAATGTAAATGAGGAATTATTATCTGACATGTCTTATAAAAATAAGAATTGTATAATAACAGTAAATTACCAGCAGCAGCCTCTCCTAAATTACCCATCTCATTTTACAGTACTAACTTGTTTTGCATGTGCCTTTTTAAGTAACTGGGGAAAAAACTACCCATTAAAACAGTTTATTGTAAGAGATATAATAGGAACCATACTAGGAAAAGCAAATAATATAAACTGTGTACAAAAAGGGTGGGATGCCATTTTACATCCTTCTGAATTTCTAGAAACACAGGGAGTCCCTCCCCTACACATTTGGAAAAAGTGATGTATGGGATTGATGTTATTAACTGCTGTTTAAGAAATGGAACCAGGTAACCAGGATACAGACTCTGGCTTGTCTGCTAGACTTGACAGTTTGTGTGTAGCAGTGATTCGACTGACACCACCAAGTAATCTTAAAAACCAGGCTGTCACACCATGTAGAGACAAGTTTTATTCTTTAAAGCTCTGTGTAGATGGAGCATTTGTAATGTCTGCCCTATTCAGCATTTTGTAGTATTTGGCCTGTGTTCACAGCAATAAAAAACCTTTTTTATTTCAGTACATCATATTTTGTTAACACTATGCATAAAGTATGTTGAATATTGACCCTAAAATACCATGGTTCAATATATACTGTGCTAGAATACATCTTGTTACAGAAATATCCGATTAGGGACACATTTTGTTTGGAATTTGTATCTCATTTATCTCTTTTAATTTCATTTTTTTTCTTTTTTGGGCAATAAAAGAAGAAAATTGCATCTTAGCACACTGGTATAACAACATTTTGTCTTAGAAATAGCCTGGCCATATTCCAACAACTAGCTTTTACAGGGAGATATTATGATGTTAAATTCAGGTCTCCAGGTGAAAGTGAAAAGAGTGATTTAGTTGAAATTAGATTGTTAATTTAAAATGGCAGCTAGGAATCTAAGGTTTGTTTAAGTTATGTTTCTCTCCCACCATTCAGCTGCTTTTAAGCCAAAATAGACTTTGCTGTGAGCAGGGAAGGAGTTCTTTTATAACATTGATCCTGCAGTAACAATTGATACATCCCAGACCATTATGTTGTACAGACATATTCAAAAGCCAGCAGCTTGATAATACTGAAAACGTCTTGCTATTTATTTAAAGCAGGGCTGTTCTCTGAGGTTGCTGTTGGAAGCAGACCACGCTGTGCTCATGTGCAGCAGTAAGGATGGCTCCCTGGTTTTGCCAAGCTGATGATGCTATTAATGACCTGTATCCCATTTTGGCTTTTCTTATTATATATGAGCATGAATTTCATGAATTTCAAACTGCCCCATTGCAGAAAGACCTCAAGTCATTTGTTTAACTGCATGAATTCTCCTTCCAGGGGAAAAATGGGATCCAGCAATGAATCCCATGCCTGCCCAGTGTGAGGAGTCACACTCAGCTGTCAGCCATCCCTGCTCACTTCTTTTGTACAAAGTGTTTCCTTTGAAACAAGAAAGGAAAGAAGTGGTTTCCATGAAGAACTAGTGGATTTTCCTTCTAATTCAGTGTCTGTCTCCTGGTCCTGAGCAGTACTAGGAGACACAATGGCACCATGCTGCACAAAGCAGCAATCAGATGCTTAGTACCCCAGCCTGTACCTTGATTTTTGGTAGCACATTCTGATGTGGAACAACAGAATTTTAGGCATTAGGGAGTATTAACATAGTTCAGGTTCAGGTATTTGTTTAGATGTCTACTGGTCCCAAAAGTCCATATCTAACTTATATTCAAGATCCTGTGACTCATGGTCCTTCCCTGAGCCAAACCATGTAAAAGTTTATGTCTGTGCAACCTTTGCTTCAGCATAGCTGGATCTTTTTTGAGCAAAAAATATTTATGATTAGAGATAAAAAAGCATCTACCTTGTATCCATCACAGCAACATTGATTTTGTAAGTATATAGTCTTAGAAAACTTTCTCCTCCTTTCTTCTCTTAAGAGAGCCATCCTCCACCAGCACTATCCACCTCTGGTTTACTGCTGGAGTTCAGTTCAGTAAGATTTTGACTGCAACAGGGAACTTTCAGGGCAGACACTTCCTTAAAAATTGATGGGAGCTGCAGGTATGGGGCTTGCACTCACTCCATGCAAAGACAGATTTTGCTTTGTGTACGTGTGTGTGTGTGTGTGTGTGCTTGTTGGAATTTACAAAGTGTGGTTTGTGTGTGGACAAAACCAGTTTTGGTGAAAAGCTATGTGAGCCATGCTTGGCAGAATTCATCCAATTTTACTGCATAATAACCCTTTGGAAGCCATGATCATACAAAGGTACAGAACATTATGGCCTTCAAGTTTTAATTTAACAGGAATAGTGCAGCTGGGAGTGGTTTTTTCATCACATAAAAAGCAAATGTAAATACTCTCAGCAAAAATAAATGTTTGTCCATTCAGATTTTGTTGGGGTTTTTTAAAGGTACATCCTAAGCCTAGTTTTACTGACACTACTGAAACTACAGTATCATGAAAGTAGAAGTGGAGACTTTTCATTTCTCAGTTTATGCAGAAAAGATTCTTTTCAGATATATAACTTTACTTTTAACATCTCTAATAGCAGACAGCTGAGTAGTTTATTCATGTGAATACAGAGCATTAAATCTTGCAAATGTATTTATCCAAATATGTAATTACCTTATTTTCCATTTTTTCTCAAATTTCATGGATTCAGATGTGGCAAGGTTAATATAAAGTGTTATGTAGCAAGAAATATGGAGCTGGATGTGGAATGTCTTCTTAAGGAATCTTCTCCTTGAAGGAGTATATAGTCAGTAATAAATCAACATGCTGCAGGGCTACTTGAAGCAACTGCATTTCCATCCCAGAATATAGAACCTTTTTATTTAAATGAAATAGCTGATTTAAAGGAAGAATATAAAACTTGAAATGACAGTTAAGTCATCCCATCCCCAGGGGAAATTTAGATGTACCTGGATGCATTAAGAGTTCCAGCACTGATTTTTTACCCCCTCAAAGCCATTGCAATTTAAGATATACAGTCTTGGAAGTCACAAATGAGGTGTTGCTTCCCACCAGCACACCTGTCTTGAGAGATGGTAAAAGCCTGTCCACACTGTCATCAGTAACAAATTTCATGTCAGCTCTGATATGGACAGTGTTCCCTTGTGGCTGCTCTCATAAGAATCTTAAACCCTAACAGTTTACCTGTTTCCATAAAGACCATAGCAAAATTGCCCAGGCAGGGATGTGGCAGTCCCAAAGAAGCACATGGGGGTCATAGAAGCAGAGTGTTTAAGTGCCTGTGTGTTACATTCCATATAAGAAATCACAGGATCAGCCCCCAGGTTCAGAGGTACAACTCAGGAAATGTGATATCAGCACAGACCTTCCTCTGAAGACTGTCATCCATGTTGTACCTGTTAATAGAAGAGACCAAGTGCTACCTACTGTGGCTTATTTTTCACCTGCCTTTATCAAATGGTAAAAGGGATTTCAAATACCAGCCCTAGGTAGCTCATCAGTGATAGCTGAAGCAGGAAGAAGACTCTTAAATAATAGTAACACATAAAGCTTCTTCCAAAATAGGTCTCATGCTTGTCTCAAAAATAGAGATCATTATTATGAAAGTTGCTGGTGGCTTGTTGTTGTGTCCTGGTGCTTCCAACCTTCAGGAAATTTATGGGTGTTTCATAGATGTAAGTGACTTAAGCAGAACAGCTCATATTTGCATAAGAGTATTCGTTCCTTTCATAAAAGATGCTGAGAAATTTTCAGGATTGTGTCTGCCATAAATTGATGTTAGCTCAAAAGAGATTCTGATTGATGCAGTGAACTTAGCATTTCTCCCTGGCTTTCTATGGGTTAACAAATCATTGCAGCCAACTCAGCTGGCATTGGTTTGCTCAGCAGGACACATGCACCCAGTCAAGAGCAGTGAAAACCCACAGCCACTGCCCAGAGCCTGTCTGGATCCCATGGCAGCACAGGCAGGCAGAGCCAGCCTCTGCACCTTCTTGCTGCTATGTGTGGCTGCCTCTTGCAGCATGCATTCAAATGCCACTTCAGGGTGAAGCTGGGAGTGACATTCAGGATATAATCCCTTCAGAGGTCAGGCTCAAGAGCTATGGATCGATTCTTGTTATTTTACACTCTCCACCCCCCTCCCAAGTCTCCCATCTCTTGTTTGGCCTAAAAGAGTGAAGGTGGCAGTGAAGTAGGAAACTGCAGAAATGTGGCAGTTTTGCAAAGAAAATAAAAATGCAGCATTGAGTTCCCCCATCATGCACCATTTTCTGTCTGTGGTACTTTTGACTTTCTATGTTGACTGAAAACTGGCAGAAGCAAAGGGCATGGTCATTTCCATAGGTGTTATAGTCCTTTTTCACAGCCAGCAGAGATTATAAAAAATCCTAACACACACAGTAACACCAGAATTAATCCCTGCAGGAAGAAAGGGTTTTCAGAAATCTCTGTCACATCAATTTTACACTAAGGCAAACAGAAGCTGACAAGTAAGGAATTTTCAAATAAAGTTTTATTTGTTTGACCCTGATGGAGTCAGGGTATGACACAGGGGGAAAAAAATCTGCCCAGACTTGCAATGTCCTATGAAGTTTAAATCAAATGATGCTAAAATTGGGTTGCCTTTCAGGTGTCTAGCTTTGGCTTTGATTGTATGGAGAATCAGTCAAATTTTCTCTAAATTGATTCTGATTTTCTGTTTCACTGAATGTAAAACATACAGAAAGTCTCCTGCTAAAAGCTCTTCTCATCAGATTTCCTCCAAGTCTTTGCAGTTCTAAAGAAATGGGAATTGTTATAGAAGGACCTTCAGAGTAAAGAGTGAAGGAGAAAAGGGAAGTTTCTGAGTTCCTGGGGTCCCAGCTGCTCCACTGGAGTTCTCAGATGAGATAAGAATTTATTTCTGGTGTATGCCCCTGCTGAAAACCTGGGGAAATATAATCTTCCTGTGGAAAATCTCTTTTAAATTAGTGGATGGAAATCAGAGAGCCAAGGCAAAATGCTTCTGCACATCTTTCAGCCTTGTGCAGTTCTTCTCTCTTAGTTTTCTGCTGAAACCTCTGCTTCAGACCCACAAAGGTTTTTCTGGGCATCTTCACTGCTGCTCAAACCAGCTTTAGTTTTGGAAGCTCTCTCCATGGACATAGCCAAAACCCAACTGGTCATGATCCCAGGCAGCCCTGCTGTGCCAGCCCTGCCTGAGCAGGGCAGCTGGACTAGGCAGTCACCAGAGATCCCTGTCAGCCTCATCCAGTGAATCCTGACACTACAAAGCTGATTTTCAAGCCAAGACCAAAAACCAAGACACTCAGTTTTAATGTCAGGGTGGAAGAGGAAATAGTCAAACCAGTTGTTTTGTTTTGAGTGTTACAAGAAATTAATTTTTATATGAATGCAAGGTGCATCACCACACTGCTGCTCTCCACAGCAGCTACATGTTCATTCCAACCATTTTTTAGAACATAATCTCATTTAGTGCAGCCACACCTCTGTGTTTAAGCAGCCATCTGAAAAGCCTAAATTGTGTGAGAACACTTCATTATCAAATTATACTTTATGTGAAACCAGCTACATTATGGGCTGTTTAGTCCTCAAATTATTCAGCTCAAAATGTGCTTTGCAGTCATGAAAAGCTGTCTTAATTTTTAAGGATTCCCTCAGCATATCTATTCTGGTTTACAAGCCTGCTTGATTTATGTGGTTTTTTTCCACAGCAAGCTAAATGTCTGGCATACCCAACTTTAGCAAGGTTTATCCCACTAGAGACATGAAATGGATTTAAGAACACAAGACACACTGGCAGTATTCTCATTCTCTGTAATCTGTGTGTTGGCAGGAGCGAGGAACATCCTCTTCCATCACATCCAAATGCCAGTTCTGGGCCCAATATCTTCAGTGTTTAGCCACAGTGGGGGAACCTCCTTGCAAATAGGCATAGTCAGGATCATGATGCATCTTTAGTTTTCTTAGCTGTCACTCAATACCCTCCTGATTCTGGTTTAAATCTTTCAAATGTAATTCAGTAATTAGCAGGGAGAAAGAATAAGGACAATTACAGAGTACTCTGGATGACAACACAATATTAATTTTAGGCAGGATTCATGTGGGACTCGTGTTCAAAGCTTAGGAGCTCAGTTTAGGCACTCAGAGCATTGTGAAGAGCTGGGAAACACACATGATGTTATTATTGTTCCATACAGATAAGGTGCTGGTTGTTCCTTTAATAATACTGGAGAAACAAGGTATGGCTTGTTACTCACATCAGCAGCTTCAATGGATTATATATCATTAAGTAGAAAAATATTTTCATTATTTTGAAATGGCTGGCATTAAGTGCAAATTATGCTGGTATATTGCAGATCATTCAGACTAATTATAAGAATGCATGAATACTTAATTAACTACAAGCAGTTAAATTCAGTATTTCTGGAAGTTATATGCCCATTGAATGGTCATAGCAATCTTTCCACTGTGTTTCATAGACTTTCTTACATTTCTGAAAGTTCTTTATGTATATCACTCAACCATTAATAGACTCTGAAATTCACACTTTCAATCAGATCTGCACTCTCATGCCAGAACAGCTCTTGACTGATGAAAAATGGCTTAAATTAGCCAC
This sequence comes from Erithacus rubecula, assembly GCF_903797595.1. Classification (NCBI taxonomy): domain Eukaryota; kingdom Metazoa; phylum Chordata; class Aves; order Passeriformes; family Muscicapidae; genus Erithacus; species Erithacus rubecula. The sequence continues at coordinate 10,211,876 of NC_136689.1, read as the reverse complement.
AAAATCAGATTTTAATTCAATAAAGCATTTACAATAAGAAAGTACAACAATAAGACTGGAAAAGAAATTACATCCAGCATTTTGATTCATTGGCAAGGAGGTGAGGTAAAGTAAACATAACAAATCATAAAATCACAGGGTTGTCTTTCAAGATGATCAGCATGAAGAACTATGGGATAAAACATTCTCAACCTTTATTGATTAACCCATATAAACACCAGGGTTCCTTTAGGAACTTTACTTTTCCCTGCCAAACCAATCTATTTATGGTCAGGTTCCTGACAGAAAAGATGTAGCATCCAAAGGCAATTGTTAAGATCACCCCATGTACACCAGCAGTGCTTTTTCTGCCCCCTGCATCACTCCTGTCCAGTCAAAGAAAATTCAGCCAGCTGTAGAAACAGATTGGAAATGTGCACATGGACAGTGAGGACAAACAAACTGTCTGTTGCTCAAGTGATTTGGTTTCTTCTTGCAAACGCAAAATGTCTGAGGAGAGATTGCACTGAAATTTCCACTTATAAAATGCACCAAAAAAAAAAAAAAAAAAAAAAAAATCCACCTCTGATGATCCTTGGAACAGCTGGTGGTTTCTACTAGTTATTCCCCAGTGGCCAGCAGTCTCTATTTGTGACTAGTCTTGTCTTCAGCCATCTCAGGGCAACCAGAATGCGACAGGATGACAGATAGTCCTTTCAATAGATACTGACAAACAAATTAGTGCAAAGATGCTTTTCATAGCATACCAGATGTGTTGAGTTCTATCATATGGAACAAGGAATGAAAAGCTGTCTAAATCCCATCTGTGCTTTTTCAGTAATCAGTGATGCACTTGTTGTGGAGTATAAGGTACAGTAAACATTTGGACCGGGTTTTACGTGTGAAATAAATAGAAAACGCCAGGTCTTGGCCTCATCATCATTGTCTAAAGCTTTTATATTAGCAAGAATACCTTAAATGCCTGGGAGAGGGATGTTCAGGAGTTAGAGTATTGTCCTGATGATTAATTGAAAAATTATGCAAATTCCAAGAGAAAGGTTTATGCAAATGAGAATAGACTGCAAAAATGCACTTTGCTTCTGATCACACACAGGGCTTCTAGCCTGTCATAATAAGCAATAGGTTAAAGAATTGCCATTTGGATTTACATCATTTCCTCTCTTGGGGCTTATCTGTCCTCAGACTGTTAACCCAGATTTAATTCAAAGTGGCTGCAATTGCAGCTGCAAGAGCAGCGTTAAAATGGAAACAATGAAAAGTGAGTGCTCTTGGCAGGTGATTGAAAGGCCCAGGGCATGGCAGCACATGCATTTCTAGCTCACTGTAAATGAAACCAATATCTCTCAGGAAAAAGGCCCTTTGTGAGGGTTGTCCTTCCATTCAGAACAAAAAGCCTCTGGCCCAGAGTAGGAGCAGGGTGGTGGGGGAAGAAGTGCAATAGCTTGTGCCAAATATCAATAATGAGAGAGCATCAATAAAAGGGGGAGGAGGTCTGGTCCACATCCTCAGTGTAGGGCTGAGCTTTACCAGCTTCTAGCTCCTTTACCTTAGATTGAAAGCCTGAGTGTTTTCCCTACAGTTTCCTACCAGAAAACAGCTTACTACACAGCTTACTACTAGGGACCCCTTTTGTCTCCCAGTGTCATCATCCTGTGTCCTGCCCAGCCCTGCTCGGGTGCCCTGGGCCTTTCATGGAGATGTGAGAGAAAGCAGCCAGTGTGCCCACACAGCATCCCAGATGTGGGCCTGGCTCCAGGATGCCCTCTCAGCATTGGGAGCCCTGCAGCACCCCTTGTCCTGCCTCTGCTCTGCCCATCCCCTGCACCCAGCAGGCAGCTGTGCTTGGGGGACGTGCCAAGCTCTCTGTCACCCTCTTTGCAGAAGCCCAGGACACCAGAGGACTCTTCTCTCTCTGGCTGTGTTGTCTGTGGCTGCTGATGCTCACTCACCCTTCTCTCTGCAGCTCAGCTCTGCAGGCTACCAAGCTCTCACCTCTCTCCTCCCATGAAGCTCAGTCTCCCCTTCTTGTCACTGCCCTCCCTTCCTCCTTCTGCTCTGTTGCACAAGCCCCTTATTATTGCATGAGAAATGTTCTCTGAAAAACCCATTTTGCTTCCTCCTTCCTTTTTGGTTGGTTAGACAATTATTAATCCACCTCCTTTTCATAAAATAGCCACAGCCATAATAATAAAGTCAAAATATGATTTCCCCATAATATACTATAATCTCTCCCTTTTCTTTACTCCTTGCAGATGGTACACCTCTTAGCATAAACAGCATGTTAGCATACTGATTCCAGATGCATAAAATACGGACAAATCTTCACATTTTCTCTCTCCCCCAAACGAGTGTGTGTATATATATTATCCTTGCCATTTAATTTTCCCAGCTTTTCATTTTGATTTCTCTTTTAGGACAACACAGACTTGTCATAATCCATCTGGGATTTTATTCTTCATCGTACAAAAATGTTGCTTGAAGGCCAGTTTTTACTTGGCATTAAGAGACTGAAGATCAGCCTAAATCAGAGTATTATAAACCTCTTATAATAAAATCCCTTCAGTTGTAAATGTGTTCTCCCAATAATTAGATAAATATACCAGACCACTTGTTACCAGACTAGCACAGGAACTAATTACATTATTTCCTGTGACTGCATTTGATGCACCAATTCACCAGCAAAGAAGAGGCTCCAGAATCTGCCTTCTTCTGAGATTGTTGTAAATAATTCTAGTTCTAAAAAGGAGTTACAGTAAATGCTCTCTTAGAATTAAAAGGCACTTAAACAAAGGAATCTAGGAGTGTGCTGTGAGGACTAAAGGATAAACTGGATGTATTTTGCATTGGTAGGTGAGGGGGTATAAAATTCTCATTTGATCATTTACAAAAAGCTTCTGACTTCATTGTGAAATGTTTTCTCTTGTGCTTAAATTTCATGCCACAGATTATTAAAAATTGACTTTGCAGTATTTATTTTACTTATCTATCCCAGCCAGGATGTGCTTAACCATAGATTTTGTGAATTATTAAATTTTAAAAGCAATTTTATGTTGGATTTTACACTCCAGTTCTGTCTGGAGGGATGTACACCTCCAGTTCCATCCCTGAAGCTGAAGTGCTTTAATTCATCTTTAATCTGAATAGTCTTAAAAGTACATGTTCCAAATTGTAAGATGTGATGATAGTCTCCAGTGTAATGCTTAACTAACTGCTTGTTAGTTTTAACATTTAACATACCATGAAAAATAACTAGTTTCCATAGGTTATCTGAGCCATAACAATGCTCAGCATAATTCATTCAGTCAGATAACAAGAACTATTTTCAAACATAATGAGGAGCTAATAAAGGTCACTGTGCCTACAAACACATATATCACCACCAATTTAACAGTTCCAATGCTGAATGGATGCATTTCAAGTACAAATCTCTTTAGCTGAAACTGGTTGATGCTAGAAGAAGGAAGGCAACTAAATAAATCTTCAGTATTCAAATTAGAGCTAGGTCCAAGTGGCAAGACTTCAGTGAGGAATGAGACTTGTTCTAGAACCAGACTGGATCTTGACTAAAACGCCTGAGTTACACAGGTGTAAGTTCTAAAGTTTAAAATAAGGTCTGCATTTTCCTAAAATTTTAAGTTGAGATCCATTTCTCATGTTAAAGGTAAGGGTAAAGATGAGAGGTTTGCATGTAAGTTTTGGTCATCCCTTTATGTAAGTTGATTTTCAGAAAAATATCAACAATTTTTCAGGGTATTGTCAGACACCTCCTGTAAACTGAGCCTCTATATGAAGGTGGGAAATCTGAAATGCTAGTGTTGAGATTGAGAAGTCAATCTTCTACATTTTTGTTCTATCACTCCCTAGAGGACAACAGTAGCAAATCTCTTCAATGCTGTGTTCATTGAATGCAAACACAAATTTGGGATTTACTTGAGTATTGTTAGTATGTTGATATCAGGGACTTTGTGATGAATTTTGCTGCCAAGTGAGATGCATTGAGGTGTTTCCTAAGTCATACAGGTGCAGAAACAGAAACAAAAGACAACTAATATATGACAAATGATGGCATACAATAATTGCTAAATGGATGAGCAGCAAAAATACTAGAATATGTTTCATGTACAAACTTCTGTTCTAGCTAGTTCCATAAAAACAAACTAAAATGCTAAAGCCTGGAGGTGCTCCATATTATAATGAATGCCAGATTTCAAGGTGAAATTGTTTTAATTATACAGAGCATTGGCAAGATTAGTACATTCAGTGTTGGCCTCACTGGATTTTGTTTGTTTGTTTTCTGGTTGATTGCAAAATTGATGCAATTATTTACATGAGGATTTTTTATTTTAATGCTTTTTTGTGTGCCACAGAGCAAACAGTAAATCCCCATCGTCCTCCTGAGCAGCCTGTCAGAACAGGGCAGCAGCAAGAAATAGGGAAGAATGGGAGGAAGCCTTCCTTTCCTGGCTCTAGTTTGTGTTGGGAGAAGCTGTGATATTTTTTGCTCCTTCAATAATAGTGTAGAGCAGACCTGCAAAAAGAAAATCATCCTCATGAGCCAGGAAATCCTATTCTTCTGATGGGTTTATAGGCAATATCTGGGTAATTGTGCATCTTAAATCATAATGGGATTTCTTTCTAAACAAATATTCTGTGCTACTTCTTATAAAGCCACTATTCATCTACATCTACCTCCCTCCAATCTCTGTCCTTGATTTCTTTTCTACAAGCCTCACCATAATGGTTTTAAAAACCTGTGAGTTTTCTAAGCCTTAAATGAGGATTTTTCTCTTGGACATAGGGAGCGTTGTTTCAATCATGACTGTCTCAGCTGGATGCCAAGAACTCTGAGGTGTAGGTGGCTCCTGTATGTGTTTAGGTGCTTGGAGGCTCTGACTGACAAACTCAGTGCCTGTGTTTGGAAAATCACAGAGGTTCCTGTAAATGTATGTCTGTATATGTGCAAACTTGATGTATGTGTACATTCTCTCATAGACAGCAGCCATAACAGAGATGCAGGGCTGTCCTCAAGAGTTGGGAATCATTATTGTCATGTGCTAGAACCTTTTTGGATGACATTGACTCTGTTTTGAAGGTGGGAGGCAGTTTATGGATGAGATTTGCCAAACTGTAGAGGATTGCATGCATATCCATTCAAACTGAAGATATGCACAACATGGCTTTGAAAATTTCAGAGTATCTTTTTGCCTGCTTTTTCTGAGTCACACCTTGAAACCAGTTTACAGTGTCTTTCCATTGACAATAGTGCACATTGAAAGGACAAATCTACACAAAGAGCTATAGATAGAAGCATTGAAATTAGAATGACACAGAAAAGCCTCTGTCAGCAGAGGACTCAAAATAACAGCAATGAATGACCTTCCTCTACAAAAATATGTGTTACCTATTTTAGGTCAGATATCTTTATTTTAGTTTAGTTTTGCCACATGTAAAGGTGTTCTCACAAGGAGTCATGACAAGGTGTTTTGGGTTATGTCCAGTCTGACTCAGATTTTGACATTTGCAAGGGGGTGGAAGCCTTTGCATGTGACCCCAGCCTGGCCATTAAAAAATGCAAAATAACATAACATATGTTTCTAAGCAGGTTGTCAGAAATAAACAGGGCCCAAGAGGTGCCTGGGACTTCACTGGGCTGACCAGGCTGTCTCAGGTGAGGCACATTGGATCTCTGTTCCCTTGCACTCTGAAGGCTGTGGCACCTTTGCTCACAGATGTGTCATTAGCAGTCAGATTTCCTCTGCAGTTCATTCCTTAAATCCGTGCTAACCATAATAAAAACAACACTTGTTCCATTGGGGTGTCTGCAAATAAACGCAGAGTCACCTCTGCACTTAGACACGGTGCTTTTATCAGCCTGGCACTGGGAGTTGTTACAAGCCAAAGCAGAGTGGGGTTCATCCCATCTAACCTCAGCCATTACTGTGCTAAGCATCAAGCTGACCAGATGAAAGGCTTGAGGGCAGTCAAGAGATTGTGATTTAGCCTTGTGAGGCTCTCTGGTTTATTCTCCAGGAAAGTATCATGCCGTTCATCAGGAGCAACAATCACGTCTCATCTTGCAGAGTAAAAACATGGGATGTTGCTATAACTTACCCAAAAGATTCAAACTGTGTAGTTGTGCTGTCCAGACCACCAGGTCTCTTCAGCATCAGCCTGATAAGTGATATGCCAAGCAAAGATGCATCCATGTTAGAAGTTTCATTGTGCTTATTTTCAATGAACAATTTTGCAAGCAAGCATTTGCATTTTTTATTAGTTTATTAAGAGATTTGGAAGTAAGTTTTACATTTTAAATATGTCTGAGTTTAAAAGAATAATGAAAATATTCCTTTTCAAACTCATTTTGTGTGTGTGCAGATCAGTTCCATCACTGTTTTCATTTCTGTCAGGACACTAAGCATATCTGTTAAGAGTCAAGAGATTGTAGTGCTTGTTATGTGACTGAAAAATAGCTTTTGGTAACCTTATTGAGTGACTGGAGACAGATTACAGCAGAGATTTGCAAAAGGAGTTCAGGGCACTTCAGGGATCAGTCATCTGCAAAACCAGTGGAAAACTGCAGTTTGCCTTAGGTGGCTGGTTACACAGCATGAGTGGTGAACAGTCAAAACAAATAGTTTGCATAGGCTAAAATATGTTTGCAAAGTGCATTTGAGCAAATTCTACTGACAAGTATATTTGGAGAAATCAAAGTCTGATACAAACAGAAAAACTACTGAACAATAATAGATACAAATCGCTCTCTCAGCAATAGACACGAGCTAGACACATCTTGAGGTCTACACATATCAATGACACAGACCTCAATCTACAGCCTAAACCACCTGACAGTGTCAGGGCCATATGGAGAATGACTTTATGATCTTCTTGTCCCTTTGGGGAGGGTAGATATGGATTTGTTTTTCTCCATTTCTTTTTGAATTGAAGAAGTTCATTTCTTGCGAGTAAGTCATTTGTGGAAGTGGCAGAGGTCACATTGCACTCTGGAGTTTGTCACTCAGGGCCAAGGAAATGAATGATTGTGTTGTTTGTATTTAAATCACCAGCATTAGATAATTACCTTTGTCCTGATAACTATCTATAAGGTCTGGAAGCAGAATAGTGGAAATCGACCTTTTCCCATAAAACTCTTCACTGGAGATTTACTGTGTGGCTACTTCTGGAGACAAATTGTCACCTTTTCTTTCTCTCTATCGTGATCACTTTTGTTAACAAATATGAAGCAAATCTATCTGTTGAAGCTCAGCCAAGGCCAAAATGCTTCAATTTTCTTTGCACAAATACTCCTGAACATTCTGAATAGTCTTGGACAATCAAATGCCTTGGAAAAGTTCATATATATGGTTGTAATATCTTGGTCTTTAGCCATGGCACTACAGATGTGACCCCACTGTCCACATTTGAACAATACTACAAAACTGAGCAAATCAGAGCCTGTTTCTAAGATTGAAGGCTGAGGTTAGAAGTATTGTTCTGCTACAGGGGCCTAGTATTTACATACAGCAGCACACCAAAGAGCCATCCACCTGCAGGACACGGGGCTGCAGACTGGCCCATCAGGGCTTCTCGGATGAGCCCCATGGCACCAGGAACCCTCCCCTCTTCTGGAACTTCACAGAATTCCCAGAATCACTAGGGAAGCTGCATGGTGGCAGCTCACAGTCTTTGCTGTGGATCAGACCCAGCATATTTTAATCAAAAGGCTTGAAAGTCAAGCAAGGCCTCATTGAGCATGGTCCTTTAGTGTGTGTTTGATGCAAGGACTGGTATTTTGGGTGGGTTAGTGCCTTCCAGTGGCAGTGGGGAAGAGCAGGATTACTGGTAAATGTCTATTGTTTTTTCCTAGATTGAAAACCCACTGGTCAAATTTAGAAGTTAAAATGTGCATAGAACAGCATTAAAATATACCTAGAAGTGCAGTGCAGGTAGCCAGGCTGTGCTAGCAGTGTGTTGACTGTGTGGCTCCTGAGGGCACTGATGGGCTCCCCCACCCTGCCCACAGCCTTTCCAGGGCTGTTACTCCAGACAAAGTCCTGCTCTGGATAAATGCAGTGGCTTTGTCTCCTGGGTACAAGAGTCTACCCTCACTGCCACCCACAGCTACCCCATTTTAAAAGACTGTGATTCTTGCTCCCATTTCCTAGCAGTTTGAAAGACAAGGCTTCAGTTCTCAGGAAAAATTCCCAAACTAAAAGGGTCCCTCCCAGTAACCACAAGCAAGTTCCCCAATCCCTAAAGGGGGAGAGATTTTGAGTACACTCTAATCTTCAGTATTATTACTGAATGCTTCCATGAAAACCACATTAAGAAGGCTGTCACCTGTGTGTCCCTTTTTGAGGCATCTGATGCTAGATGCTCTCCAAACCTAAATAATTATTTTAGGCTCTGATACAGGGTTATGGGATCCACTTTGGAGGCACAACTGTGTGCCTCTATATTTCTATGTCATCCAGCTGTAGGTATGACCCTCAGCCACCTTCTGACACCATGTTTTGTCTACACTATGATGCCATTATTTTCCTTTCTTCTGTCACCTTGTGTCTGAGTTTCCACAGGAAGAAAACCCAGACTACATCCAAGGAGGACATTTCACAGATGAAAGTGTGAGAGAGCTGCAGATGACCAGACATATGACGTTGGTTTTATCTGACCAAATGTTTACTTCTAGACCTGAGCCAGGCACACATCCTTTTGCAATCAATGGAGTTTAAGGCATGAGTCATTTTATCCTAAAATTCAACTCATAATTATTAAAGTTTGCCACTAGTGGCAAGCAATGTACAGCACCAAGAGAGTAAGGTTTTGCTGACAGGGAGTACACCCACATCTGCAGTACTTTAAGTCCTAGTAGCTTTTATTTTCTGGTGGTTTAGGAGAGGACTGTGGTCATGTTGCCCTGTCAGCACACCCCTGGTTTGCCAGGAGTTCATTAGCTATGGCAGATACTGCAGTCTTTTGAATCAGTGAAGTTCAAATAACTCCTGCTTTACCAGAAAAGAGGATTTTCTTTGTTGTTGCAGAAGGAGGAAAGATGGTTCATACGAGGGAATAAAAGAGACTGAATTCACATGACTAATGGAGTTAGATACATTTGAAAAGTGTGAGCTATACATTTTCTAGTAAAGGGCCCATCTCCTCACCAGGATTTCCTGTGCCAGAGGGAAGAAAGTTACAGATTGCTTTGCATTTTAAAATGAAAGGGGAGCTGTTTTATAATCTCTTGCTGAGATCAAAGGAGAAGGGAGGTAAATGCATATGTACTTCTTTCTCTGGTGCTGCACCAGCTATTTAGTAGAACTAATGGAGTCTCCAGTGTAGAAGAGACAGAGATTAGCCTCTTCATCTCTCCTAACTGTAAAGAGTCCAAAAGGATTAATATTATTGAGTGAATTTCAGCTAGAAAGTAGGAAGGAGATTCTGTCTCCCCTCTTCATCTTTTCATCTTTGTTTCCAGAAATAACTCTGAACCAGGTTTTCAGCCTCCCACCCTTTCCTTTTGGGTTTTTTCCCTTATTATTTCTTAGTAGAAACAGACTTGGAAATATCTAACACTCCTAAGAAGATTCGGCATCATTGAATTTTTGACAAGTTTGAGAGAGAACTGAAAAGGACTAATGAGACTGAATAGTCATGACAGGTTTATGGGATCAGAACTTTAACTGGTTTGAAACAGTGTTATTCCACTGACCTCAGCTGGCATGACTCCATATGTGTTCATGGAGTTCAATAGAGCCACAGACACTCACTCCAGCTGAGGATCTGACCCCTGAAATGATGGAGTCTTAGCCAAAGCAAACTGAACTTTTGCCATGAATTGGTATTCAAGGGGAAATAATTGCTAATTCAATGACTCCCACTGTTTTATTGCAGCTGCTGGTCATTCTGCACTGCAGAAAATCTTTACTTTTAACTGGTGAATCAAGAGTTTCCCCAGCAGCTTCAATACATGGAAGATCAGAAGTGCAGAAGTGTGATCACAGTCCTTCCAATGTTATGTATTAGAAGACAAGCCCTACAGTCAGTTCATGAAGCAAAAGTGAGATACTCAAGAGAAACTTTCCCAGACAGACATTTTGCCTTGCTGTCCTATTAGCTTTACCAGTAAATTGTGAAAAAACATCTAAAATCCTGGTTTAGATGGCACTTTTGGACACATAGGGGATTCTCATAGTCAGGGTTAATTTTGTGTAGAAGGAGCCTGAAAGAGCTCAGTGGGACCTGTTTTCAGTACACCAAAGCAGTAACCCTGCATCTGTATTGATGCTACAGCACTATCCAGACAAATTAGTCCTCAGAATTGCAGAATTTGGAGCTGAAGAAAGTAAGCAACCTGCTCAGGAGGTTACAGCTCTTCTGTTCCTCTTGGCAGCCACTGAAGGGAGATGAGAAGGAAAGAAACACGATAAAAAGTAAATGGCACTTTCCTGCTAAGCTAATCAGTTCTGTTTGAGAACAGAGGGCCGTGCCAACTGCAAATCAATGCTCTAAATCACTTTCATTCTTGTGCAAGTCCTGCTGCCATGGCAGCTGCTAACAAGGGAATAAAGAAAACTGTTACTGAGTATTTAGTAGACTTCTTAAGTGTTTGTGTAAAATAACATATTTAATTTAATGCAAAGTTATAAATGCAATTGGAGTTTATGGACATTATAGTAGGGAAGAGAAGAAACAGATTCCTCTTCTTTCTGCACAAAGAGCTGGTTTATATTCCCAGACCATGCTTAGCAAACTCTGTCTGCAGTGTTAAAGAGCAGCCTTCCTGTTGGATTTTAACACTTCATCATTTTGTTAAGGGGTAAACACTGAGATAATAATATGTCTGATATTTCATGTGGTTTTTAATATGTTCAAGTTGCAGAGCAGAACTAACACATACTTAACCTCAGGAGTAAATTAATGCTCTTTAATGCCATAGCTTGTATTGACTATGTCTTCACTGACTACTAAAGAAAGCCAACAATGCCTGCTCCAGATGTTGATATGCACAAAAACATGTAGATTTAATCAGATAATCCCACTTAAGACAATAACAACTGTACCAAGGGATTTATTTAATGGTGTAATATCCTATTTTCTTTTTCCTATTTTTTTTCCAAATTATTCCCAAGTAATGATCTTACTTGTCCCTAGATGTGACTGGAACTATCCCTTTCTGTGGAAAGTTTCTGCAAGTTTTCAGTGGTGTATAACACATACAATGGTTTGGGTTGGGAAGGGACCTTAAAGGTCACTTTGTTCCAAGCTCCCTGCAATGGGCAGGAACACCTTCCTTTGCTAAATGGCTCTCGAGGAGGTTGCAGTTTTCCTAGAAGGCTCTGTTTCTGCAGCACTCTCGAAATTTTGAGCATAAAATAGAATATGCATATCCCTAAATTCATGGTTTGAATCACTGTTGCCCATACAGAGCAGCCCAACTTTGTCATCATTTAAATCATCAATCGTAGCTGTGCAGTGGAATGCTTAATATAAAATACCCATGGGCAAGCAGTAGACTGCCTTCTCTTTAATTACATCAATCCTCAATCACCCCAAAGCAATGCCATCCTTGGAAGTACTAACTCTGACAGGTAGTACTTCTGGGAATGCCATAAAAATGCCAGCAAAGCAGCAATGGCAGAGAAAATAAGCTGCCTCATCTTTGGAGAATTATTGAACTGTACTAACATTCAAGGGTACAATGTCAGCACAATGCAGAGAGTTAGATGCACAGCCCCCATTATTATTGTTGATGGGAGTCAGGTGTCAAGTTCCCTTTGCATCACTCTGAAAACTTGGCCTTCTTTACAAAGCCTTAGCAAACTTTTCCTTTGTCATCACTCTTAATTGAGGAAAAGATTTGAAGCCATTTGTCCTAGGATTGAATGAAGACTGAAAAAGTAAAAAGAAAATACTAACAAAGTAGCAGTGATTAACCTGAGACTTTAAGGCTGTTTACAAGCTGTGATGAAAACTTTAATAAATATTGAAGGCTCATGCCTTAACAGTGAAACTGGAGGAGTTGCTTTTTAGTCAACAGCACTGTAATGCCAACAACACCCAGGACAGACCCAGGACAGCCCATAACTCCTTCTAGCTGCCTCAGCTCACAAGGGGTCAAAGGAGAATTTAAATGCCTAAATATTTAAATAACTGGCTCTGTTAGCAGACCTGACTTCTCTCAGCAGGATCTTGCCTGAGAAAGCTCTGCAAGTCTCAGCCCTCTTATATCACCCTAAATTGTAACAGTAATGCTGTTAACTTTCTGCCCACAAACAGATTAGTTAACACAAGACTGCCTCATGTTACCAAGGATAAATCAGGGCAGGAATCAGGTTAAATAATCAGGGCAGGAATCAGGCTAAATATGCATTATTATTCTGGAAGTACAAGAGGGAGAGGTCATACTTGGCTGCTTACAGCAGACATTTTAAAAAGAAGAGATTTTACAGAAGAGATTTTAAAAAGCCTTTCACCACTAATTGCCACCTGGAGCTTTCTGATGCAGGCCATTCACTTCCTAATGTTTAAGCAGGTATTCAGTTTGGGAGGCAGGGTTACAGCTCACAGAGGAGTGCTCACAGGTAGTGTCTGCACTCATCTGGCTGTTCCACATCAGTCCTATAGTCAGTTTTGGAAAGCAGGTGGACAGTTCTATCTGCATCTGCATTTGTGAACTTAAGTGCAGATCTGCAAGTGAAACCTTAAAAGAACTAAAAGAGCTGTTTGTGTTGAGGTGAAGCACATTGCTATGCCCATGTTGGGTGACCCCCTTTACAGTGAAACTATGATTTTACAGAGTACAAAATAAATACTTAGCTGTTCATCCATATTGCATCTACGCAATTATCTTTACAGTTTCTCCATGTAGTAACTCATGGTGCTTGCAGTTCTTTGGGTGCCTTAAGTGGGAGCTCTGTGAGCACAAAGGAGTTTTGATCCCCCTTTCAGTAACATACCATTCAGTTCATTATTCAAACCTATGCATAGATCTATGGACTGAAAATATCCAGGAAACATGTCGATAGGAGAGCCTTCTTGCAGGAGCTGTATTGCTCAGGGAAGCAGGACATCCCCCTCTGCACCTTGTAGTCCAGCCACAGGCAGTGGTAACACCCACCAGAACACAGGTCAGAATTTCCCAGACAGGTAGGATAGAAATTGTGTTTCCTAACTTTGGACATCTACAAGTTAGTCTTTTAGCCTAAATCAATAGTCCAGGTCCCAGGTAAAATCAATAGGTACCTGCTGGGAGGGCTTTATTGCATTTATCTCAGCAGGCATTTATTTGTACATGTCCATGCCAGTGACATCAGTCCCTCCTAGCGTTGTTCAGCCTTTCTTACAGCAGATAATGGCTGAACTTGGAGACAGAGTTTAGAAAAGTGAAACTTGATGTTAACAGCTCAGCCCCACCTTAGAATTTATCTACCAGAGTGGACTGCTGGTTTCAGAAGATGGCAAAACCCTTCAAAATCAGACAGTGCAGCACAAAGCTTTGTATCCTCCTTGTCCTTCTGCATGCACAGTGCTGAGCCTTAGTCTGTGCTGCTGCCTGCAAAGGCAGCTGCTCTGCCCCTTGCCCTCAGCTCCACTGGCTCCAGGCATCCTTTTAAATACCTTTACCAACTGTGGTACTCTTACTTTGGGTTGGACCACTCACATTTTGCATAATCATAATTAGTTGATGGGTCTAAATTAGTGATAGGCAAACCTCTCTTAACCTAAACCAAGAATTTTCCTGTAGTTTTCTGTTCCAGCTTAGCAAAGTCTCCTTAAGTAATGCAGATTTGTAGGTAGACACAGGCTGATGAGAAACTAACTCGTTCACCCTAGTACTGGCCAACTAGTTACCCATATGACTGAAGACTTTTCTCTTTGATAATGCTGTTTGGCATACAATAAGGTAGTCATAGTTAATCACACTGATTTATTGTCTGCTTAATAAATCCACTGGCTATTTTTGTGGTCTTGCATCTCTATTCAGCACACGTTGGGAACTGGTGGGTTTCATGCTATTATTTTCTCTGTGCTTCTCCTGTTCTCTAAAGTGATGACATCCCAAAAATAGGGATTACAAGAAAAAGAGGAAATAAAAGCCTGTCACAGTTTAAAGAATGCAAAATAAAAATATTTCCAAAATGAATGTTCAAATAGCATAAGAAGTTTGCTAAGATGTGGATTTTAAACTGCCATCTCCAAGCCACAGCCAGATCACTTAGAAATACATAATGTAGAACACTCCACAGGCAGACAGATGCACATAAACTGATAATAACTCAAGAGTTTTTATCTCTGTGTGTCCTCAAGCAAGGCATCAGGAGAGAGAAACACTCTTGCAAAAAAATTAAATAGTTTTAGATCTAATTTTACTAGGCTGAATTAGATTTCAAATTGATTTCCAAGGAATATAGCAGACATGTTGCCTTTCTTATAAAAAATCCATCAACCACCTTGTGTTTTTACTTACTTTCTTTACTGGAAGTAATAAGAAACTAATATTTCACACCACAACATGTTTCATTCAGTAGAGGTCTTTCATGGTGATGGAGCTTGGAGTGGGCAGTTGCAGAACTCCAAAATACAGCCCCTGAGATTTGTCTGTCCAAGTGCCTGTTGAATTCATGTGATAAATCTTCAGCTAGACCCCCCTGTCTCCATTCCAGAAATGCAGGAGAGCTGCAGGACATACCACTGTAGAAAGAAATTATGGCCTAATGCATGATGTGATCAACTAAACAAATCCCCATGTACCTCAGACCATATTGAATGAATCCATACAAATCACATGCATGGGGTTTTTGCTGGTCCTTCCTGCTTCCTAAGGATAAGCCAGAAGTTGCTTTGGCCTCAGAGTAAATGAGAGCAGCCATGTGTGGAACTGTGGGATGCAGAGGGGCCAGAGCACAGGGCATAGGCTGCCAGTACCTGTTAGGTGCTGGATTTGCCTTGGTAAAACATTTCACACAGCTTCCCCAAAGGCTTCCCAAGGGTAGCAGTTCTGGGTCAGCAGACAGCTGGGACAGGATGCACAGAGGATTAGTCCAGCTGCCAGGCCTCTGAGCTAACTGGTGTTTCACATTCAATGTTCTCTGCAGTATCATAATACCATAAACTGTTATTGCTATTAAATATAATTGCATTTCAGAGATCTCATCTTGGACACAGATCCCATTTTGCTAAGCACTGAACAAGAATAAAGCAAAAAGATAGTCTCTGCTCCAAGAACTACATAAAACAAAATTATACAGGCAGCAAGTAGATCTATTTACAGAAGAGCCCTGCCCTTGGCAGGCCATGTTCAGCTTGCAGGGAAGGTGCAGGAGCAGGTGCTTCTGTGCCTGGGCTCTGCATCATTCCAAGCAGCTTGTTGCTCTGTTTCAGAAGAAGATTTTGTGGCTCCAGGTTCACACCTCTGACTTCTAGCTCAAGGCACAACCTGCTCTGAGCAGCTGAAAACCTTTGCCTGAAATGCTGATTACCAAAATGTTCCCTGGTTTTGTTTTCCCTTCAGTTACCAGATTAAAACCAATGTGCTCTGATATTTTGCATCTTCAAGACCTTGCTGAAGCAGAGAACAAAAACAGTGATGCTGAATACACTTTTTCTTTTAAAAGCATAAATTACTTAATTCAAGTAGTCCCTTTTGTCCCTGTTTTTAAGATAATTGTTCCAGTAAAAAGTCATGTTCAACCAGAAGGTTTTTCAGCCCTCTGAAGGGGTTTAGGGCAGCCACCCTTCCAACTTAAACACGGCTGGAGGGGATGGACCATCCCAGCCCCAGGGGAGGTGATTTGTGGTGGTAATTCATGGGGACCTCAGCACAGCTTTGCCAGTGTGGATATTGAAGCACCACACAGAGCCTGCATACTTGCCTGTGAAGCAAAAGGCACTAGGGCAGTGCTGCTAAGCCCTGCACACTCAGAAACTTTCTCAAACTCAGCCTCAAGGGCTGATTCTGACACCATGCAAGTAAATTCCTGTCTGGAAACTGTGTGCTTAAATTAAACAATGCAGCATGGTTGTCATAATTTAGGAGGCTGTGAACCATCCCAGTAAGTGGCATGATTTAAAGACATTGTCATTTTCCCCAAAAATCTGCCATATTTTCCTTTTGAATTAAGAATCTTTTCATCCTGTCAGTCAGTGTAACCCCAAACCTGAATTGACTAAAATATGGGAAGGAAGATAAAGAATCATCTCCTGATTTGCAGACTCTCTTTCCCCTGTATCCCCCCTCCCTTTCAAAATAAATCAAGGCTAAACACAACTGTAAAAATGTAACTATTCAAGTAGCTGCAAATATTGCTTTAGAGAAATATTTTTTTTTTTTCTGAGAGGTTTTGTAGCGGAGTTTACACTATTGCATCATATTTGCCCCTTCCTGAGTAATTTCATACTCCACACAAACCAAATTAATTACTTAGGAGTGGTTTATAATGTCCACATTGTGTTTTTAAAAGAAAACTGTAGAAGAGACCTCTGACAAGTAAAGTAGCTTATGGTAATAAATTTGAATATGAGAATAAACCTGATTCAATAAAACATTGTTAACACTGATCTGGCAAACCACTGGTATCCATCTGCCTCATCCTTCTTGTGTTTGGAAGTTGCATTTTTGAAAAATAATTATTAATAGTGCTCATTAGCTGCCAAGCAAAAGAGCATGCCACAGATTTCTGCTCAGAGATAGCAAATACCAGCAAATACCACTCACTTTTCCAAGTTTGAGCTGCAGGATCTCATGGTCAGGGCAAGTTTTTCTGCTGGAGTCTGTAGAGATGGGAGAGTATAAAGGATGGGTCCTTTCTCTCAAGAAAGTGCAACCCCCTGCAGATTCCAACTGTCTGCCTGCAGCCCTTCAGCACCTCCCCACCAGACAAGCTATTCCAGCACTGCACTATCCCTACTGTTAAGAAGGGTTTTTTAATGTCTAAAGTGAATCTTCCTTGGTGCAATTTAAGTCCATTACTTCTAGTTGTGTTAATGCACATGGAACGCCGTTTGCTCCTTTCTTCCATGCAGCAGCTTTTTATGTGTTGCAGGCTGCTGTTATGACCCCACTCAGTCTGCTCCTCTCAAAGCTAAACAATTTGTCCAACATGTATAAGGGCTGATTTTTAAAAGTGTTGAGCTCCTGCTGTTCCTGTTGCTTTTATTCTGGTGATTGAGAGTGAAAGAACTTCCACAGAGTTGATGATCAAGCAGTATTGTCTGGTGCCCTTCAAATACGGATAGATATGAAGGGCACAAATGTGTTTATAGCTGTGTATGTGCATTCTTGTCTTCACAATAAAAGTGTATTTACAGGACCTGTGACCAGCCTTCTGACTGCATCCCCAGGGCAAGAGCAACTTCACAAAAAAAGCAGGTTTTAGTGGAAACTTGCCTGCCTTATGTGTGAAGCTTTGCTGAATCATTTGTACCAAAGCATTTTCTGTATTTCATGCACCACATATCTTGTTCCATGGGTTTTTTTATTTAAATTATTTTTATGGCTACTGCAAAAACACTGTTCATGATTTTTTGTTAACTATTTGCTGTTGCTAGAAAATATATCCCTGGAAGAGTGAATTGAAATCCCAAAACAGAAGAGTGGGGTTTTCTTCCTCTGGTAGACATCTCTTCAGAAGAAATGATGATTTTTGTGCTTAGAGTACTGGAGCAGATTTCCACTTGCAAGACTGTTTTTATAGTGAATGCACTACAAAATATGATGCTATCATCTTGTGATAGTGTTCTAGGGCAGCTAGAGATAAATTCCACTATACCTGCTTTGTCTCTCAATTTCCATTGTAAATAAAGCTTTCTTTGTGTCTGTGTAGGCTCTTATGAAATCTCTTCTTCATGGCATCAGAGGCTTTGGGTACAATGTAATGCCAGCAATGATATCTTCATGTATTACTTCTCATAAACATAGAGTTATATATTCTGCATTTTGGCAGAAAAGAGTTTTTGAAATGTCTTTTTTTTTTTTTTCTGCTTAAACCCTCTCTCCTAACCTTGAAAAATATCTTCCTCCAATGAATACAGAGAACATTTACAATTATAAAGTAAAAGTAGCTGCTCTAATTTTGAATTTTGGGCTACCTGTCATTTCTTTTTGGGAAAAGAAGAAAAAAAAAAAGAGTAAGCAAAGTCATGGAAGGAAAAGAGAGCCAGAGAATGAGACTTTAGTGGTATTTTTCTGCATGATTTTTTCAACCTTGTCCTTTATTCTTATTCATAAGATTTCATCAAACTGCTGGAAACAAGGCTAATTGTGATAAGTCTACATGATTATGATTAACCTACACAGGGACCATAAAGTGTGAATATACAAGTCTCCTAATCTTGTCAATTAACACTGAATTTCATCATTGGTAATAAAGCTGAAGTGCCTCATGGTCTGTACAGCAACAGGCAATAATGTGCAAAAGATGGAAGTGCACAATAATAGCAATAATTTTAAACCTAACCTATTTCTCTCTAAACACCTTCATTTAATTATTCTGTCATTTATATTTCCTTTCTTCACTGGGTCAATAATTATTCTGTGCAGTGTGTATACTACAGCTTTTCTCTTTTACAGAGCTTACTCAAAACCCTGCCCTCTTCCCAGGCACACACTAAATGTTGCTTTACTTAGCTAAAGGATTGACATGTTGAATTATAATCTTTAACATTGGTATTGATAGAAGCATATCCTGCTGTTAGGATCTGCCTGTGTTTGGTTGGCACAAACCCATCCATTGCTGCTCTAAGCATGCAGCAAGTTTTACATCTGTTTCTCTGCCACAGAAAGTGAAATCACCAGCAAGGGCTTTGGGGGCGGGTGGAAAACAGTACCAACAAAAGCTTAAGATGTTTAAAGGGTCCCTTAAGACAAAATAAAAATGAAATTGATGAATACATTGTAAATTTCACCTATAAATTACACAAAATTAAATCGCAAAATGTCCCTTTACCTAACAACAGTATAGTATAAAACTAAATGGATTTGCATTTTGATTGGTGGCAGAAGTAAGCATTAACCACTGCAGCAAGAAAGCACTTCCATATTGCTTGGTTAATGGGTTAACTCTCTATGAAAAGTGAGAACGTTTTCTCAGCAAAGAAGATTTAGGTTTGTGTGTGACATCAGTATCTTGAGGGTTAATCCTGAAGGTCTGACAGCTGTCAGCAGTCAGGCACAGGTGGAATGCACTTTAGGTTCTCAGTACCCAGACACAACAGTCACTGCTGGTACTACAGCCAGGGCTGCCCTGATCCTATGTCTAGCATGTGAAGCATTTCCCTTACCAAATGCAGCCTTTGGATTAGGTCCCAAAAGCCCACACTCTTTTCACTTCCATCAAAGAAACCAGTTGAGAAAGTCAGGAGCAAATACCAGCCTTTATCATGATCATAACCCAGCAGTCTCACACAGTGAGATGTTGTACAGACACAGCACATTTCTCAGTGAGCAGTGCCTTAGCAAAAAAGTGTCAAAGGAAAATCTTCTGGCTGTAGCATTCATAAATGGCTTCATTCTTTTGGTTCCTGACATCACTGCAATCCCATAATGAAATTGCAATTGAAGGAGGTTAATTTGTTCTCTAATTATATATTAGTCTGGGCTGAAAGGTTTCTGGACAGAAAAAAGGTTTTCTTCAGGCAATCTTTTATTCTGCTTATTGTATTTACTTAACAAAGAGCAGTCAGCTTTTACAGTGAATTCCCGTAATAGAGTTGAGCTGTAATGTTACCCAGCCAAGGGCAAACACATGCAGTCATTTTTGATGGGTTCTGATAGCAGTCTTTTAACAAGAGCAAGGATTGTTTGCAAATGTAGGAAGAACCAGGCCAAAAAGCTAACAGATGTGCTGCTGAAAAAGTTTAAGAGCTCTTCAGCTGGAATACATCCTAGACCAGTGGTATTTTAGCAGACAAGTAGTTTGAGGAAATTCAGAGAAATATTTTCTCAATGATAAAGAAATTTTCCATGGAAATATATTTTTCTTGTGTCACTTCACAGAACACATTCTTGGTCTGATTTTGATGCTCCTGCCAAAGGACGAGGCCAACATTGTTCACAATGTGCAGGATGCAGAGCATTTTCATTGAGAAAATAGGTGAGCCTCATCCACCTATTTCCTCAGCCATAGCTGAGGCTTTCTAAGCAGAGAAGTACTTTAGGAAAGCAACAAAGTTCTCCAAAATTGTGAATCACCTTTGTTAGGTGTGTTTCTGTTTCTTCTGTCAAGTAGACACTCCTCTATTATTGGTCCTCAGTAAAGTCCCCATAGTGTGTCAAAAGGAATTCAGTCTAAACAAAATAAATGTTCAGCTAACCAAACCAGATATCAAAGTAAACCATTTGAATATATATTTGTTTGAGTGTTTGTGTTAACTGCAGCTTTTCCCTATAGATAAATCCTGAGCCAAATATTGACCTAGCATAAGTCAGTAGCAGTTCTCATTTTGCTGAATCTGCCTCTAATGCAGAGTCTGATCATGACACTGGAAGTACATGTCTCTGCCATACACTGTCTGCAGGGTAAACAGAAACCACAGTTAAAAGCACATAATATGAATGCACAAGAGGGATTTCAAATAGTGTTCTTACTGTGCGAACAACAGCTTTCAGGGCACTCCATAAGGGTTTTCCAAAAATCATATCAAAACTGGTACAGTTACAAGTCACATTAGTCTTTTGTGCCATCCACCACTGAGTTTTCTCTCTTAAGAATTCTGGTTCAGCCTCCATTAGGGAGAGGAAACAAGCTAAGGAGATGATCTCATCCATTAGAGCAGTGCTCATGTCCCTTCTCCCAGAGCTGAATGCCTGCCCTATTTCCAGCTGGACCAGTTCAAGCATCCCCTACTCTGCAGTGCTCAGGCACCACTGCTGAGAAGCACAGTCAAGAAACACTACATGGGGGCAGAAACCAGGAGGAATGTGTATTTGGTGTTTGCCTGTGCCAGCTCTAATAAAAGCATCAGGGTTCAGTAAGCTTGGTGGTACTGTAGAGTTGCAGAATCACGGAATGAGCTGAGCTGGAAGGGATCCACAAGGATCAACCAGTTCAGCTCCCAACCCTGCACAGCACCACCCCCAAGAGTCACATCAAGTGCCTGAGAGCACCATCCAAATACTTAACTCTGTCAGGCTGGTGCTGTGACCCCTGCCCTGGGTCAGTTCCCAAACACCTTCTGAGTGAAGAACCTTTCCCTAATATCCAACCTAAACCTTCACTGACACAACTTCAGGCCAGTCCTTCAAGTCCTAAAACCAACCAGACCTGCCAAGATGTTTTAACCTGAGAAAAAGTGTCAAGTAGTTGTGAATGCACTGACTAGGTACTGATTTTATACATATCTTTTCTTCTGTTTTCTTCTAGAAAAACTAAGCATACTGTCAACCTTCATAGCACCCTTCAAGTACCTGAGTCCTGGCCCTACTACCATGGAGGATGAAGACAATTTAAGTAAGCAGACTTTTTTCTCTGTAGATGAACAATAAAGTTCAAAAATAAAATCTTTACAGTGGAGGAGCAATTGTGGAAAGGAGGTGGTTTTACAGCTATTGGCAAGTCCTCATGTGAAATCACAGAATGGACTCAGAAGGGACCCAGAAGGACCATCAAGTCCAGTTCTTGGCCCTACACAGAACCATCAAATTGAGAGTTGACAAAGCAGGCTTAACCAGTTATAACCTAAAAATTAACCACTCCTGGCTAATTAGTATTCTCCTGGGCCCTTACACCTCAACCAACTATCTGAGCCCATGACTGTAGAGCTGGAGGAAAGTCCTGCAGGATTTGAAGGAGTTGAGAACTCTTCCAAACACCAAGAAGTCTGAGACTGGCAGTTAGGAATTAATAATCCTCAGTAAGCCCTCCCATTTGTCACCTAGAAGCAATTATTGTGTATTATCCTGCCTGCTTATTGTAACACAACTTGAATCTTAAAAAAAGGAGGGAAGCTTTCTTAACCAAATGAGCAATGTTTTAGTATCACCTACCAGATTGGCTCCTTTTGCAGCCAGACACATCCTGCCACGTTGCTCTATTAGAGCCACTTAGTGGGAGGAATTTGGTGTTTTTCCCTTGTTGCTGATCTGCCTTGGTTTGGTCATGGTGCATCAGCAAGGGGAAGAGCTGCTGGAGGAGTGAAGAAGCACAGCCTGCTATTTTCTGCTGCTGAGCATCACATGGACATCACACTATTCTGCTGCACAGCAAAGGCAGGCAATTGGAGATCTTAGCAAAGGCAAAAAAAAATCCTGAAAATCCTTCAGAATGGCTCCCAGGAAGGCTGTATTTTCAGGAAGACATTTGAGAAGTATACACACACACAGAGGAAACATATTATGCACACGATGAGCTTGTGCAGGCACCTCCTGCGTAATAGTTCCCAAATGTGCTACTTAGTTATTTTTAGGTAATGTAGGAAGTTTGTACAAGCCAAACACTGTAACACCATTTTCTTATTGCTACTGTAACACCAAGACAGCTTCCTGCCTGCGTGGGCTGTAAAACTGCTCACATGGACAGGGTAAGCTATGTTTTCTGCAAGAGAAACAGCAAATGTCACTGTTTTCAGGGTCATCCTACCCAGTCCTCCCTTTGGTCAAACATATGCTCCAGTAAAAAGGCAGCTATTTATTTCTTGGTACACAGAAAGTGTTTAGGTGTTACTATTAGAATCTTTAAAGATTTTTTCAAAATGTGAATTAATTTTAAATCATCCATAATTCTGTGTTCACTTGCAGTATAGCGGCCTAAATCCCACTAAAGCCTATAGCACACATGTACCTCTGGAATAATTCCACATTTTAAAGAGCTTCAGAGATTTGCTCTGAACAAGTGGAAAAACCTTCTCCTGTGTTAACAATTTAACAGGAGCCCAGGAGAATGCTGGCAAGGTAGACAAGTCAGTTTCTTATCCCTGTAGTTTTCTGCTCAGTGAGCATCCTGTGAGAGCACTTCTTCCCCAGCTGTGCAGTATCAATGGGCAGAGTTCCACCAGTTGAAATGGATACAAATCCTATTTCACATTCCCTTAGGCCTTCTTTACAAAGGGAGCTATGCAGTTTAACTACACCTGCATTTTCAACAGGTGATTATTAGCATACAGACATGATTTTTGTGGTTTATAATCAATGAACTAATACTAGAAAAACCTATTAAAGGCACTATGCACCTTTGGAATGGAATTGTGGGTAATCACCTGTCACTGGTGAAGGTCTAATCTTGAACATGCAAGGAAAGGACCATCCTATTCATCCCCAGAAGGCAGTTGTAGCTAAGAATGTAAGAAATGTCACAGAGGATTAGAAACAGGAAGCCTAGCCCTATATATAGTCTTCAGCATTTTTTAGTGATGCTTTGAGAAAAAGGACATTTAAATGGAGATCCTCCCCATGGTATATCCTTCTAGCACCTAGCAAAAATATACTCTGCTACAGCTTGCACGTGAATCATCATATTTCTTAGACATCAACAGAACTGTCTAGTCCTCTCCAGTGCCCATTGATACTTCTGATCTCAAAACAGCCAGAAACAAGGAGTGATTTAGAGTGTTGTCAAAAAGTGCACCCTTTTATTGCTTCAAACCTGCTGTCTCTAGTTCTGGAATTGCATGAAACAGTGCATAATCATTCCCTGTTCACTGCTTAAACCTGTCTGCCTTTCATGATGTTACAAGCCTGTGCCTGTCCCTGATCTTTTAATCGTGCCATCCCCACTTTGCCATAGGATCAAGGCAGATAATCACCAGCCACTGACACTTTTGAATCCAGGTTGTGCCTCTAGCAGGAGCTTGTGTTTCCTGGGGCTCTCATTCTGGAGTGCTGCCACAGGCACAGGTTCAGGGCAGCACACACCTCTCCCGTGTCTGCAGAGGGAGCTGATGGTCCCCAAAACACTGATTTCACCCACTGGAGTAGTCTTGGAGGACACATTCCAGACTCAGATTCAAGGTACTGAAGCATGTTCAGTTATGAGCATGTTGGTCAAATTCCTCTTCAGACAGCATGAGGCCCCAGAGCTTTTGTTTCCACAATGTGAGATACAGCCTCACACTGTGGGACAGACAACCCTGTCTCTAAGAAAAAAGTGAATATACCATTTCAGGAGGCAGAGCTCCAAGCAATCCCTCACCAGAACTATTTTCTTATTTTTGTTTTGAAAACTGTGTCTATTGCTATCATTTGGATTTCTCCAGGGCCTCAAATGTTCTGGCATGTCCTTAGGTCTGTCTCTGCCATGGGCTGCCCACATTATCTGCTACATGCAGTTCTTTGCTAATTTGGGCAGAGAGCATCAGAATTCGAGTATCAATCTAAGTCAGGTCATTAGATCATTTGAATAATTTCCCTCATTGGTAAGATCTCTTCTAGACATGGATTTCAAAGTTCCTTCAGATAGTTAAGTGGACAAAGTAGAGTATGTTCATTTGGGAACATCTAAAGACAATGGCAGTCATTTTCACAAACTTTTCATCTTCACTTAAAGCAGTCATGTAATTTTTTTCACTGATAATGCTTCTCTCTGCAGTTTGGGTGTTACACACCAACAGAATCTAATGACACTGGTTTTAACCACCTGAAATCTGTGAGGCACCAGGGAGTGTTCAACAGCAACAGAGAAATCATGGTTTACCTAGACTTTTTACATGAAGATTTAAAAATGCATAAGTGTAAGAGAGAAAAGAGTGATTTACATTGTTAGCTTCAAGTTTATCATTCTAAAGTCAAGAATATCAACCTAAAAATCCCAGCAGAAGCATTCCAAATTCTTGGCTGTGGAATCAATAAGTATATGAAAATGCCATCTTGCTTGGAAGAGGAGACTGCCCTACATTGCACTTGATGTCAGGGCTGGCCTTGGATAAAGGGACCATGGCTCTGGCTCCTGGATTCAAACTTATTGCTCCTGATTCAAGACTTTTCACTTTCCAATATTCCAGGAATTAGAAAAGTCAATCCTTCTAACATCTGCAATCAATGTGATATAGATGAACAGCAAAAATGTACTGTACATAA
Organism: Erithacus rubecula; assembly: GCF_903797595.1. Taxonomy (NCBI): domain Eukaryota; kingdom Metazoa; phylum Chordata; class Aves; order Passeriformes; family Muscicapidae; genus Erithacus; species Erithacus rubecula. Next base: position 10,186,873 of record NC_136689.1, on the reverse strand, counting down.
GCAATCCACTGTTTACTAAACATTTTTAAAGACAGTAACTGCCTGTCTCAGAGCTATCAATTGAATCAGTAGTTGGTTATAGTACAGATATTGCAAATTCTTTCTTTTAATATCTTAACTTTTCAATAATGTAGTGTCCATTTTAATTCAATAGTAAAGATGCTAGCAAAAATGAAGATGCCACCTACCACCTCTCCTTTCCCATCCTCCCTAGAAGTTGGCTTGGCAGCAGAATAACCTTCAACAGGAACAATATTATCTCTTCAAATGTAGCGTGGAGTGTCGGATGGTTAGTTCTGCAGAGCCCTTAAGACCCAGAGACATAGTCAGTGTCATTATTAGTGATGCATTATAGTTCTGAAATGCTCTTGATGATGCAAACTCTCTAGGTTAACTCTACTGTGCATAATGGCCAAAAGGAGAAAAACATGAAAGACCAGTCAGAATATTGAGGAATAGTGCATAAATAAATATATTTCACTAACTGCTTTCCTTTTTCTCATTCAATTACTGAAGCAAGATCACAATGTCTCCTGTTGCCTGTGAAACTGTAAAAATCAATTAATAAAGTTAACTCAGGAGATATTACAGTGCAAGGCTGCAGGACTTTTTTAGTAATCTTACACAATAAATTAGAAACTATTGCCAAAAAACTATGATAGTTTTCTTCCTCCTTTTTTTTTCAACTCTATCCCCTTTCAATGTTATTTTTCTGCAACCTTTCATCATGGGAGAACCATAATTTATTATATTTTTTTTTCCGCAAATGTAAAGAATATACTTGGGAAAGTCAAGAACAAAGACATTATGAGAAATAACAAGACTGAAAATGATCCACAGTTTTGCATTTTCCCTGTGTGTATCCTCTGACTTACCCCTTTCCTTTTAGTGCTCTTCATTTCTAAAATTGCTTGTGATTGTTCTATTACAGCTGCTTACAGTATTTATCTTGTGTAGTTTGGTGTCATTTGCCTGCTTTGTCTGATTTTCACAATAGAAGTACATGTGCCACCATTAGAGAGGTAATCTTATGTCTGCTACACAGAGGTCTCATAAAAGACACATTTCAAAGACTTCCTATTTCAAAGATACCTGAAAGTATAAAGTAATTTCACATTTCCTGGCAGCTGCCAGGGATCACACAAGCCCATCAGGCTCACAGACTTTGAGGCACTCACTGAGTTTAGGCTGCCTCTGAGTTTAGGCTGCAGCTCCTTCTGAAATCTGGGAAGAACTGAGCTGTTTCCTGGTCTTTCAGGACCAGGTGCCCTAAAATCTGGTTGGCTGTAAGGACATTTGCACAGATTTTCTTCACTGTGACAAGGCTAAAGCACACCATAAATGCAGGCATGACATCACTGTGCATGCCCAACATTGTCCACATATCCTTTGTGCTTGATCTCTAGAAGTTTTACACTTACATCTCTGCATTTTTGCACTTCATCAGAGCAAACTCTCTGTTGGCCAAAACATGGACCAGACAATTTTATAGACACAATTAAAGACAAATAAGTAATGTTTATTTTATAGTTTTAGTTAACCATTTTGTATTGAAGGTGGTTAATGTAAGATGTTAAGGTCACATATTCATGTTCACAAATCTGCAGTTCTCTGACCACAAAAGAAAAAGCAGATGGAATAAGACAATATGAACTGTAAACACAAATAGCCTCTTGAGTTTTCCTATTCAGTGGTGCATAATCAATACAAATTCTTTTCAAAGCTGAATTTTTGTGAAGCAGGAGCTGTCTTTCTTTCATGCTTCTTGACTACAGTATCATTATGTACCATAATTGGCTCTGTAAAAACCTATTAGGTTAAGATGAGGGAGGAGGTATGAAATGCAGAACCAAACCTGTTTCCTGCTAAAAATATGTCTGTGTCAAAATATTTTGCCTTTACTTTAAAAAATACATACCTAAAAAAACATCTTCTGAGTGGGATGAAAACATGAGAAAAGGTCATGATAGAAAATGGCCAGACACACTGCCAAGCTGGATAGAGGAAGTTAAAGGTGATATTCCCTTTCCCTTCAGAGCAGAGTCAGTATAAATAGAGTTGTGAACTCAGTGAGAAAACAGCACATTATCTTTGTGCCTTAGTTATGATTTTTTCAATGTCTTATTTCCAAAGGGGTTGGTTTAAAGATGTTATATTTTATACAGATGAGTGCCTTATGATTAAACTTTTCTTTTTCTATTATGTATGTCTTTTGCTTTTCTTTCCTTCCTCACCTGTCTTCATTCTGTCCCCTTAGCTGCAGAAAGTAAAAATTAACTAGTTACTAAAACCTTAATTTGTCATTTCATGTTCTGCCTCAGCAAAACACTGCAGAAGAGATCTTTGGTGATAACTTTGGTGAGATGCAGACCCAGGCTGGAAGCTCAGAGTGAGCTGCAGAGTTTTCAGGAAAGGGAGCCTAAAGACTCAATTCTGCAAATGGGCCCCATTTGTGCCACGACTGTTACTCCTGTCTGTGCAGTGACCCTCTTTCTGTGAAACAACTTGCATGAGTGCAGACTTACTGCTCTGATCAGACAAAGACTTTTGATATTAAATACAAGTGTAACACTTCAGGATATAAAGAAAGTTTTTAATCATGATAGTTGGTTCCACATAATCTCGTCAGGCTCCTGTGCCTCTGTTGGCCCAGCCTAATACTGGGGTGCAGCACAGACACAGCTCTCCAGCAGAAGCTTCTCAAAGCTTAGCCAGCAGCTCACCCCTTAGATCCTTGCAGCCAACTTAAATTATCAGTGTATAGAGAAAACCAAACATAACTATGGCCCCACAGAAAGTGGGAGGACCCCCTAAGAACCACAGGGACCTTCTTTGTGCCTGGGACTGACACAGCCTGTGCAGGTGGCATGATCACATCTGACAATAACAAGCCAAAACCTGGGAAAGGCTCCATGCCTAGCACTGTTTGGAGTAAAGCAGACAGACACAGTGCTCTGCTTGGAAAGGGATCAGGTGCATCACTTCGGGGATGGGTTGCCTTGTAAGTTGGTTACACCCCATATTTACTTCCCCCATTTGCCTCTGTCTCAAGAAATGTACAGGAGGACCTGGTGTGTTAGAGATGCAAGACATTTAAACAAACTCATCAGAAATAACAGACATTTTATAGGATGATTATTTAGCCAGCAGCACACCTTGTGTCTCATTCAGGACATGAGTGGGATGACTCTCCATTCTCAGCCGTGCCTGCTGTGGCACAGAGCCCTGCCTTGCAGCACATTGCACAGGTGTGGTCCAGAGCAGTGGGGGATTCATTGGTTCAGCAATGGAGTGCTGCCTCCAGAGCTCTCCACTGTCATTTCATTCCCTTCCCAGCACTCCTGGAAGTCACTCTCTCCTGTGGCTTTTCTTTGACACAGATCATCCTTTACATCAGTAATTGCTCCCATCCTGATGTTCTGGCTTCTTCTGGTCTCATTTGGATTTATCTGCAACTTTTGCAATATCAATTGTTGCTGATGCAGAAACTAAGGGCATCTGCAATTGAATTTAATAGAAACGCCCTCACTTACTAAACTGGGGTCTGAGTCCAGACCAAATTACTGTTTCAAATGCTATGAAGGTCTGTCAGATCATTTTGTAGTCTGCAAACAGATTATTCAATACATTGGCCCATTTTTCTGTTTGTGAATAATTTCTGATTTCTAATAATGTGTTCATAAGCATTCACCCACATGGATTATAGAACAATTGTCATCCTAAGGGAGTTTTGCAAACTATTTACATTTTACTACTAAGTATCAAGCAGTTAATTTAAGTCACATGACATTCATTATGCTTCATCTTTGAATGATGTAATCTTTTCTTAAAACAGAAGGCTAATGACTAATTGAAGCAGACCTTTAGGGACAAGTAAACATTCAGAACATGCAAAAAAAAACCTGTGCTAGAAATAATAAACCAACCATTACACAGATATTTAAGGAAAACTCCTAAAAAAGGCTTAGCAACAATTTCTATCTTGGTGGTTTGTTGTTGGATTTTTTTGGCTATTCTGACAGCCCTAGGCATAATGTCAGCTAGGATGATGACAATTGTAATACGAGTTGTTTCCTTTCTTTACTGACAGGTACCAGCAGTGCAGAAGTAAAGGAAAATCGAAACATTGGCAACCTGGAGGATCATCCAATAGCATCTACTGATAGGGCAAGAGGGGGAACAACTAGCAGTAAGAGGAAAAGACCCTTGGAGGAAGGCAATAATGGCCATTTCTGCAAACTTCAGCTTATCTGGAAGAAAGTTTCATGGTCAGTGACGCCAAAGAACGCTCTGGTTCAGCTACACGAACTCAAACCAGGATTACAATACAAAATGGTCTCCCAGACAGGTCCAGTGCACGCTCCAGTCTTTGCTGTGGCCGTGGAAGTAAACGGACTTACATTCGAAGGCACGGGCCCCACAAAAAAGAAAGCCAAAATGCGCGCGGCAGAGCTGGCTCTGAAGTCATTCGTTCAGTTCCCCAACGCCTGCCAAGCCCACCTCGCCATGGGAAACTGCATCAGCCCATCCACGGACTTCACCTCCGACCAGGCCGACTTCCCGGACACTCTGTTCAAGGAGTTCGAGCCGTCCACGCACAGCGAGGATTTCTCTGTGTACAGCCCCGTCAACAACGAGCTGCTCTCCACGGCCTACCGGCACGGGCGGCTGCTGTGCCACACGCTGGACCTGATGGGCCCGGGCCGGCCGCGCGCGGCCAAGGCCGAGAGCGAGAAGAACCCGGTGGTGCTGCTCAACGAGCTGCGCTCCGGCCTGCGCTACGTCTGCCTCTCGGAGACGGTGGAGAAGCAGCACATCAAGAGCTTTGTGATGGCCGTGCGAGTGGACGGCAGAACGTTCGAAGGCTCGGGACGCAGCAAGAAGCTGGCCAAGGGGCAAGCGGCACAGGCGGCCTTGCAGGCCCTCTTTAACATTCGCCTGCCCAGCCACATGCCCAGCAGGAGTAAATGTCACCATTTGCCACAGGTGAGAGCTCCTGGGCAGCTGCCACCCCTCTTTCCATGAGTGGGATCAGTGTTGCTGTAGCTGTTGTTGGTCTACCCAGTGGTTCCTCTGATGTCACAAAACAACTCTTTTCCCATAGAAAGAGTCACAGGCAAAAGATTGGAAATACTATCCTGAAATTATTGAGTACAATTTGAAGCTCATTCCATGGGTGGCATAGAGAAGAGGGCAAAATATAAAGGGAAATACCAACATTTCCCTTTGGTACAGTGGTAATATTGGCACAGGTAGAAAAATCAGGTAATTCTGTGGTACTGCACCTTTCTTAACAGAGAGAAGCCCATATATAAAGGGATGCTTTATCTCCTCCTTTTAGAGTTAGTTTTGGATGAGGACCATGCTCTTTGTATCAGTGATAAGGAATGTGCCTGAGTCAGAACAATTCTGCCACTGGAAAAGTTAAGGAATTTTTTTTATTATAGTCATACTATTGGGGTGTTTTTTTGTTGTTGGTGTTGTTGATTTGAAAGCATTGAAGCTTTCCTGGAACAGTTGTAGAGATTACTGCTGTATTCATATGAAAAATATAGATCTGAGATGCTTAGTTTGCACATGAAAATTTCATATTGGTCATAGGCCAAAGGCTATCTAAGCATTACTCAGACCTGTGTCAATTCTCTGAGTTCACAGGAAATCAGGATTTGCAGACACTGGGAAGCATTGCATAGGTTCAAGTAATTTATTGATTTGTTTGTGCTATCAAAAAAGGTTTGATCCATCAGCACCAGGAGTGATCTACAGCGACAAGCTCCCTTTATGAAGGGAGCTGTTAATGTCCAGGATTTAATGCAAAGCACTAGGAGCACTAAGAGTCATTCTACTGTAGGCTTGCTGTGACACCCTAGGCAAGTCATTTAAATTCAATATGCCTGTAATAAAAATGAGCATATTATATGAAAGAACACTTCAAGATCCTTAAATAGTGTGTAAATGCAAATCATGAGTAGCACTTTTCATTAACATTAGTAAAGGCAGTCATTATATGTTCAAGGAGTTTGATAGGAGATTAATCCTCTAGGTAGCATGACTGCCTGCAGGACCCAGGAATTATATTTGGTGACCCAGAAGTTTCCTTTCTATGTTTCCAAAAAGAAAACATGACAAATGTAAGAAATTCTAAAATATACCATAATCCTCCACTTTTCTTTTAATTCCAGGCTGCAAACTCCATGAACCAGGGGGATAATAACATAGTTCAATAATAACAGTGATCTTCACAGAGTGCTTTGCAGGCATTTTGGAAACCTTAGCCAACATGACAGTTTCACCTTTCCAGTGCTCCTTCAAAGTACACACAGTTTTAAATTAGATACCTCTAGTGTTTCCTACCCAAATGAATTCTGGTTATAAGAAATCCCATTCTGGTGGTTGCTTTGCTGCCCCCAGTGAACTTTGCTGGGTGTGTCAGCAGGTAAATACCATGTATTTATTGACCTCTGGTTTGTCATATTCTGAAACTGTACCACAAGGATCATTGCCTCAGTTCCTGAGCTCTCTGAAATATTCCCTGGTTTCTTGGCTTCACGCTCACCTTCTGCCTGAATATCACATTTTACTTCGGTCTCCAACTGTTCATTAAGTGACATATTCTCCAATGTATGTTCCCTTTTTTATGGCCTTTTCTCCTTTCTGTAGACTTCTGCCCTCCTTATCTTCTTCTCTTCACTGTTCTGGAAGTATAAATGTCAGTGAAAAGGTGTCACTGAACTTTCTCTGTCAGTATTTCTTGAGTGGTTATGTATTGTCCAACTAAAAGATTACTTTTAATGCCAGGATTCAGCACATTAATTGAGAGATAAGCCTTAACACTGATTTCTGCTGACCTCCTTACAAGCTGCTCTCATCAACAGATATAGCAGCTGTGACACCAAACCTGAGTTTGTGTTACTTGCTACATCATAATTTAAATTCCACAGAAACCAACAGACATATTTCCACTAACTTCAGCTTAAGCATTAAATCCAGAAGCATCTTTTCTTGTTCTCAGTGTGTTATGCAGTATCTCATCAAACAGCTGCCTTTGCTCACTGCCTCAGTCAGTCCCTCTGGTGTTTGGTCAGTTAAAGCAGCATAACCATACTGGGACATTGCAGCTCTCAATAGCTGTGGTCAGAGCCAGCTGCTCCAAGTGTTGTTTCAGCTCCTTCTTGTCCCCCTGATCTTGTGGGAACCACATTTTCAAGTTTTCAAAACTATTCCTGTTTAGTAGTCTTGCCTTGCTAGGCACTGAAGAGCAAGATAAATACTATTGATGGTCAGAGTGGGCACACAATGTTGATTGGAGTAGCTAAGATAGGAGCCTGGAGATCTGCTAAACTCATGGCAGAGATAAAGTGAATCAGGAGAATGGAAATTGCAACTCTTCATTGTACCTTGTATAAGTCACTAAATATTACTCCTTGTTTCCTGGCATACTTGGTCTGAACTCATATTCTCCATCACATAAAATGCAATTTCTTCAATTATTAGCTTTCATAGAAGTCTGACTATTGTTTCTTCCCACTTTGGAAGCTCATGTTCTTACATTCCAATACAGGAAGCTACATCAGAGGGTGCTGACCAAACCAGCCCTAATGAGTCTGCACTGGTAGAAATTCATCCACACACTCCCAGGCTTTCCAAATACAGTATTTTCAATTCAGGATATCAAGGTGGCCCTCAGATGCATCTGACTAACTTTTTATAATCTTGTAGTCCTTCTAACCTGTCTTAGTCTAAATGGCATTCTTACTGCTGTAGGGCAATACCATTAATTAATACTGCCATAACAAATTAGTGAAAGAGGAGTGCCTGGATTTCAAATGAACCTAAATTAGAACAGAATAGGGGTGAAAATTGCATTCACTCTGCTTTGAAATGGCTAAAAGCTGCTGTTGCTTGTTCACATCCAGATCCTCCAGAGCAGTCGTTGTCTATTTATTCTAACAAAACCTCATTGTGTTTTGTGTGTGTATCATAAGAAAGAAGCAGGGTTTCTCTCCTTGGCAAATAGAGCTAACCTTTTGGATCCAGTTAAATCCCCTATTTGCCAAAAGCTTAATCTGCTGGCTAAAGTGACCTCAATCCCATATTGCAGTGATTCTTTACTTTGAGCAAGTCAAGGATTCTTGCCAGTTAACTTCAGTGTCACCTTGGTGGGAAGGTGGGAAGAACATGGGAAGAACAACCACCATGTCAGGGAAAGCCACACCCACACCTCTCACCCACTCCCCTCCTGTTTCCCTGTGTTGCAAAGCTTGTTCATATTCAATCCTTAACTTGATTTCTCGCACTATCCTCATTCACCAACTTCCTGGCAACTGTGGCCTCTCCCCTGTGTCACAGTTAAGCCAAGGCTGAGGCTGGCAGTGATATATTTGACTCCAGTATGAAGAGCAGCAGCACATGGAGCAGGCATTGAGCTTTAAGAAGCTGTTCCAACAGGTTCCTGTGAAGATTGAGCCAACTCAATTGAGCCAAGATTGAGGTCAACTGAGCAGGTTCATAGTTTTATAAACTTCTCAGTTTTCTCCTGCACAAAGAGAAACAGCTGATAGGTGTGTATATCTCCTGACAGGAGAATGCTAGACAGAGAAATGGTGGGGACCAGAGAGATGCCTTTGCAATGCAAATAACGTTTGATTTTCAGCCATCTATTTCTTACTCTGTAGGTGGGGAAAGTTGCTTTTATAATCAGAGCTACAGGCAATCAAGAAATTTATAGGATTACAGTTTCTTAAGCAAAACAATGGGAAAAGAACCAATTTAGAGGCACAGCATTCATTTACTGGGTACTGTTATTATTATCTTAGCTGTTAATTGAATTGTAGTCACTTCTAGGCTCACAGCTGAGGAACCAGGACCACCTCCTCACCCTTCATACAAGTGCAATATAAAAGATAGTTATTGCCCCAGAGAGGTTATAGCTTGAGTCTCAGATGAAGAAATTACTTAGGTTTAATATATAAAATACATTCTAGATCAAATGGAAATGCAGAATGGCTACCTATATGGAATTACAGAGAGTAAATTAAAAGGGTAGAAGGGACTCTGGTAGCTTGCTCTCACAGCATCAACATATTTACATAGACACATTAAAGGGTTTCTACATGAAAAACCAATCATCACTACAAAGCAACACATAACTTTCCATCAGCTGGACTCCAGTAATGCTACAGTTCTCTGCTGTAGAAAGAAGTTGGTGTATCCATCTCCACACTCCCTGTCTCTCTTTTGCTCCTCAGCTGCTGTACTGTACAGCCATAGACAACTCCAATCCCCAAAAGATTCCCCTGCACATATGTTTCAGTCCTATGTGATATAGAGCATGCTCAGGGCTTTCAGAGCATTCCGTGTGCTAAACAAAACTCTCCTAAGTGAGATGTTAAATTCTAAACATACCACTCACAAATTAATAATACTTAGAATAACTGCAATAATCATGGTAATTAGCTAATGAATAGCCAATCTTAATTTACAGAAGTGAAAAAATAATTGTAATATCTTCAAGGAAAAAATCTATAAGGCTGAAAGGTATCTTTCTGTGTAATTAAAGTTTATAAGCAATCCAAACCTCTTCCTCCTTTGAAAAGAAAGGAAAATCAAAAGTATTTAATTCTCCCTTATAAAGACTATAAGGGTCCACGGTAATTACAATACATTCAGAGTGGGGTACATTGGATTTAATCCTCTAACTTGGCTGCTGGGTGCTCCTTTAGCTCTTTAGTAGTTGAAAATACTTCATGCCATCCATGCATCCACAGAAACAGCATTTGATTTCTTCCCTTCAGAGTGTAGATTGCATATTAAACATGACTAGTGAGACACAGCATGGATTCTGCTGACTTGTGCTATTTACCTCAATAAGCCAGGCTTGTCTATCCATGAAGCTGATGGTGTGGATCTGATTTGTGAAGAATTATTATTTGTGCAACTCATTAGGGTGAGATAGTTTGTGCAGAATGATTAGGGCTCCAGCAACCAGCAGACCTAGTTAGTACATGAAAGCTGAATCCCAGTCTGGTGTCATCCAGACATAAAACCTTCTTCTAAAGCAGACACTCTCACAGCTGTCAGAGTTGCTTCTGTTGTTTTCTGGCTTTGTAAGTGAGCTAGGGACACTTCAAAAAGCTCCCAGCAAGCTGGACCTCGTTAAAGCTGCTGCTTAATCTTGGGCTTGCATCCTGACTTTGTTTATGATGCTTCATTATTACCTACTAAATACGAGCCATGATCGTTCTGCTCCACTAAATGGAGCTGTAATACAAGCGCCCGGAGTGAATTTTTCTTTGGTTGACTTCCATGCAAAGCCTTTTCTGTTTGAGCTGGAGTGTTAAAGTCATGCCAAAACCACGTTCTTTATCTATTTTTATCTGTATTCACATCTAGAAAGCCTTAATTATAAAAGCAGATTTTTCCTTCTATGCAGAGTACCAGAAGCAAGCTCCTAGCATTTATTTTATGATGACTACCTCCCTCTTGTGGTCCTTGTGCCAGCCCTGTGGCAGGCAGATCCAGCCTCGTGTGAGGGGAAAACTAACAACACAATATGCCTGTGCCCCTTGGCAGGGCAGTGGTGTCCAGAGTCTCCCAGTGATTCTGCTGAGAAAAGGGAACATCTTTGTCCACTTTATTTTTCTTGCAAGTGTTAGCCTTTAAGTAGTGAATTTCTGTAGTAGTCAAGGAGAAAACCAACATTTCTCTTGCCCCTTTATCTCAGCTAAAATGTCCACACACAGTGCAATGTGAAAGGATTATGTACACACACAGACACAGACACACACACACAAAATAGTAGGCAGGTCATAAAATTCAGTAGGAGGAAAGTATTTAGGGCTTAACCTTAGGACTGCTGAGAAGTAATGAACAGAACAGACTTTGGACTTGTTACACTGTATGTAAAATGTGATTCATGTGTTTAGACATTTATACAACCAGAGAGAAGTGACTGAGGTTCTTTGAGAAAGTAAAATCCTTCATTGTTCACATAGTGCTCTCTTAATACAAACATCTTACAATTGAGTTTGGATTTTTAATGTGAGCAAAATTTTAGAGTGAGGGTGTTGGTTTTTTGTCTTTGCACATACATCCGATGTGAACTTTTGTTAAGATAAAATAGTTTTGCAAAATTAGAAATAGAAAGCTGAGATAAATACACGTAATCACTGGAAAAGTGGGTAAAATATCCATCTCCATTCATCACATTTTATTCAGTGAAAGCAATCAACATTGTCCATGTCTCATGATATCCATCAACTTCTAAGCCTTTATTCTAAGATACATAAAATATTAATGCATCCATTCAATTTTTCTCCTCTACCTTTAATAATGCAATATTATTTTGTTTAGACAAATTCATGTTCCTTTTTCATCCTTTCTAGTTTTCTAATTGACAAGTCAGAATCTACTTCCAACGAGCTGTTATTTCCTATTTGTCTTCTGAACCAGGGTAGACATTTGATATGAAAATACCTAAGCATGATTGCTCTTAACCCACTTGTCATCATGTCTGCTGCAGGCACCAGCCCCATAATCAGACCTGAATTCACACAATGGTACCTTAAAATCAATGTTACAATGAGATGTCACCCAAATGAGCCTATGCTACTGAAGCCATGCTAATTTGCAAATCCTTTTGTGCTGTTTCTTCTTGCTCTCTTTATCCAGTTCATCTTTAAAAATTAAAGGTGGAAAGAGTACTTTTTCTGAGAAAATATAGTCAATTAACAAAATGAATGCAGTTTGGTTTGTTCAGAAAAATAATCTAAGCATCCCATGATTTCTAAATTTTCTGTTCTTGTTGAGTTCTTACTGAGTTCCTTATTTTAGATCATCTTCTATGAACTGGGCACTAATGCTCACAAGAAATAATTATAATCAACTCTTTTCTCTCTTATGTGGGACATTGCTTTAATAGGTTAAACAAAAGGAATAATGTGTGTCCCCAAGGTCTGGTGGGGAGGGTGGAGACAGCTACACTGCCTTCATTTCTTGGTAGTAATTAGTTCTTATCCAATCAGCTTTGCCCTGGACTTTTAATGAATAATCCTCACAGGGATATTGGAGAACGAACTCATTACTCCAGAATGAGACTCTTCTTTTCTTCTGCTCTCCTTGAAATATACACAAGTCATTCTAAGCCCCAGTGCCTAATGACCCTTGTACACCCATCTTAGGGAGAACAGCTCAGGACAGCATCACAAAGGTGCTGTTAGGCCTTGCTTGTCCTGGTCTTTGCAGAGAAACAGTGTCTAAGAGAGGAGTAGAATCCTGGTTTAATCCTGACCCAGCTAGACAGAAACCCTCTGTAAACCAAGCCAGTGGCCATCAATATGGGGCAGACAAAAAAGCAAGCTAGAGAAAAGCAGGGAGCAGTGGTTGGTGAGACAGCAGTCAAGTTTCTTGAAGGCTCATGGTTATGGCAGCAATGAGGGGCAGATGTGCTGATGGATGCACGCTACAGGACACAAATCAGAGACATGCTGAAGTTTTTGTGCTTGAGTATCAGCAATTTGCACCAAAAAAAAAAAAAAAAACCAACATATCACATAGCTGTTAAAACTGTTATCTGAGCCAAAAGGTAGCAGGCACCACATGGAAAGCAGCATGAAAATAGTGTCCTATAATAATGTTTATAGCAGCTCATAACACAATCACATGGAGAGAAAAGGAATTGCCCATGAGGGTCACCAGTCTGGAAAACACCTTTAGAGATGCTAAAGGCAGTCATGAATTATCACTGAAGAAAACAAAAAAAAGCCATGGCACATTGATTCGTATGGATCCTATGGATTACTGAGCTTGCAACTCAGCCCAATGGTTTTGCTATTTCCAGCAAGCACTGACAACACATTAAAACACTGACAACACATTAAAACACAGTCATATTTTGCTGCCTTTTGTGGCATAGCATTTTCTCCCTTCAGTGCTCAATTAAACTCAGTCAGGAATTTTTCTTTATGGATTTACATGGACACTACCAGAACAGAGGTCATGAGTTGTTGGCACAAAGATATCTTCATCATTTCTGTGTTTGACTTCTTTGAAAATGCACCTTCAGTGCTGCAGCAAATTCCTGCTAATCATAATTCATGGCTCTCTGATGGTTTGGGCATAGCCTAAACTATTGACATTTACTCTGGCAAGTATCTCAGCATGTCTGGAAGAGTCTGTGGACAGTATTTCCATTCCACCTCGTGCTGGTTATTAATTAGAGAAGACAGCAAGTCATCTTAAAAGTTGGGGTTTTTTGCTAAATAAGATATTTTACTCAAATTCACAAAAAAAATCTGAAAAACAAAGCCACAAAATGCTGCCATATGAACTGTCGAGTAGAAATTATTTTTCTCTTCCTTTTTTTTTTTAATTTAAATGTATGATATTTTTAGTCACAATCATAATATTACTGATAGGAGATGCTCTCTGCTTTTGCAGGGCAAAAGCCTTCAGCTGCATATTTTATATTTTGACTTTGAGAGAGATCAGAGTACAAGAGGGATAGGCTACTGCTGCCACCATGCTCTGGAGAACAATGATGGGAAAAAATTGATAGCATTCCCCAAAACACTGACAAGCTACAGTGCATAAATTTTCCTTTTAAATCTTAGATTCATTGGAGGAGTAGGGGGAAGTAACATGATTTTCAAATTTACTCATCTTTCATATAAATATTTTGAAATGTTTCCCCTTATGAATAGGCAGGAGCCTAAATCTATATCTTAGCCTGCATCTCTTCTTGGACATTTGTGAACTAGAGAGATCTGAAGCCCTCTTCTCTCCAAAAGAAAAAAAGTTTAAAAAATAGCATTCTTCTTTATATAACAAAAATCAATCAAGCAAGCCAAACTAGTTAGTCCTTACAGGCAGACTAAGACTTTGCCATGTAAGAGAGCTAAAATCTGCAGGTATCTGAGCAAAGCTTTCCTGTGGAAGAAAAGGAGCAACTTATGCAAATTCAAGGGATCTGTTGGGGAGCCCTTGATAACAATAGGTCACCAGATAAATGCCAATAAGGCTGAAATGAGCATGGGGAGAGAAAGAAACTGTGCAAAGACATGCTGGTGGAGAGAAAAAAAAAAGAACCAACAACAAAGAAACCCCATGCTTTCAGAATTGATTTAAACAAACTGAACACTCCTACTGTAGTGGTTAGCAGCAGTTGGGTTTTTCTTTTCCCTTTCAAAACATGAGCTGCCAAGAGGGGGATCAGCACGGGCCACTTGCCTCTCCTGGGCTGTGGTATCTGGTGTGCAGGAGCAGGGCTGCTCCCAGCTGCAGGTATGAGGGCACTTGCTGGAGTCAGGAATAGAAGCTTATAATACAGAAATTACTCCCTTGAGGACCTGGGAACAGTTTTTATGGAGTGAGGGTGGAATTGACCCTCCTGGTAAAAATCAGGCAAGAACCACATGTGTGGGAAGGAAACTGTTGGAGTTCCAGCACAGTCTTGAAGTGAAATCCTTGCAAAGGCATGTATAGGGAAATGCTTTGACAGCAATTTGAGCTGTATTTTGCTACCTATGGCATGTACTATATTCTGAGAGCTTATTTCTTTGCACATATACCTGCTGCCATTACAGATAATGAAAGTCCTTTTTGTGGTTGGAAGATTATTTTGAATAACTGAACCAACATAAACTAAATTTCCTCTGATATACATAGGCATGAAGCCACAAAACAATGTGGACAGTTAATACCTTTATTCTATATTTCCACAGGCATAAACCAGAGCAGAATTTGAACCTGTAGATTTATGACAAATAAAACTTACACTGAAATATATTCCAGCTGTTTGTCATTCCATCATGCAGCTGATAAATAGCTAATCTCCAGTTCAAGCCTCTCTATTTAAATAAGCTCACTAAAAAGTTTAGCTATCTCTGACTAAACTGCTTCAGCTAAATATCCTTAGTTCACTGCTTCTGGCCTCTATTAAATGCAGTTCAGATAAATTCTGTTTTCTACTACTGTTTTCTTGATACCGTTGGTAGCAGGTCCTGCTAAAAGCTTTCAGACTAGAAAAAAATCTGAAAATACATTATTTAGTAAGCACAACTAAGCATCACTAATACTAGGAGGACAAAGGATTTCTTCCATATTAGCTGTAAACAAATACACTGCTCTCCATGGAAAGACTCACCCCTGCCATTAAACTCGTGACTTTGCAGAGCTGTGACCAAGGAGGGACTGCATCTTTCCCTGTAGCACAGCTGACACAGGAGCTGTGAGACACCCTGGACTTGCTGCATATTCTGTTACCTGCTCCTCTGCTTGGGCTCTGTCCCTGCTGGTGTGAGGCAGCAGTCTGGCTGCAGGCAGGGAGTGGGCAGCTCTGCCCCTGCCAGGGCACAGGCTCACAGTGTCTCCAGAAGCACTCAGCATTATTTCCCTTCCTAGCTCTGATGTCCCTTTCCATTTTCTGACGCTTCCTTTATCAGGAGCAATCTTCTCTCCCAGCACACCCTATCCAGGCAGCAGCAGCTGGAGCTGGAAGGAGGCAGCTGTGAGAACAATTCAGTGTGATTTTAGGTTAAATGTTAGGTGCCCTGTCCTTGTGATAATAGCTGGCATTAGAGCACATTAACACAATTGCACTTGCTGCAAATTAACAGCGATGGGTGCAGAGGCACAATATCAAGTACAATAATAATACACATGTATGAAAAGCAACATGATCACTACCTAATTAATTAATAACTGGTTACTGATTAAAAGGGGAGCATTTGGAGCTAAATGTGTCCTTGAAAACACTAACAGGATTGGTTTAGCACTGATTGTGTTTTCCAATAAGACACATAAGTGCAAATAATTGCTTCCACTATATCATGGAATTAGTTCCATGACAGTTCAGCTGATTACTTCAAGGTTTTATCTGTGTTTTGTAGCTGCAAGATCAGCTACCATTTTGCACCTTACCAGCTGGTAGTGAAACACTCTTCTGTTTACATGTATTGCATGTAATGTAGCAGGAGAAGCAGAATCAATACTGTAGATATATACAGTACCTGCATCACAAAGGTTACCACGCTCGGAAAATAGCTGATGAAAACTTGAGGTAATGAGCTGAAACGTTCTGCAGGTAATTCTTAGCAGCACTAAAAACAACTTTGCATGACATGGGTAATCCTCTGCAGACTGAGGGAAGCATTTTTTTTTCTGGCAGGGAGTTTTGTGGTCCACTGAGGGTTTGAGTGAGATATGGGGTATACCTTAAAAGTGAGGAGTGGCTTATAACTCAGAAGAGGTGGAACCTAAATGAAGTCACAGAGGTCATTCTTATTTTATCTCTGGGGAAAATGTGCCCTGTATATCACAGCTTTTCCATACATTTAGTTAGTGGGATAATTCTAGGTTCAACAAAATGTTCATTTTATTTTTCAACTTGTATTTCATTAAAAGAAAACTTTTAAAACTACTAAAAACAATTTCAAAGGGACCATTTGCTATGTAAGTCCAAAATTAACCTTTGTTATGTGAGTTTAATGAAACACATGGAACTTTGTGGTTTGTTTAGTGTATGGAGCTATCAGATAAATATTTTTGCATGTTTTTCCATACATTTTTTGCAGCAGCTGCAGTGTAGAATATAGAAGGGCCAATGAAGCAGTCAGAGAAGCTTGCCCATCCTTTCATCTCCCCTCATGATAGCAGCCATCCATGTGATGTGAATATTCTGCAGAAAAGATTTCTGTGCATGTTTTCAGGCTGCTTTTCAAATTAGCTTTTTGTGATCAGCTTTCTGCTGCTCTTAGCAATCCTTGAGACTGTTCAACTATATTTGATAGCATAAGATATCTCAAGGCATTCATTCATCTATACAGTTTAAAAATAGGAACTTCAAAGGAGCAAGAGCAACTCAAAGTAGTCCTGCACAGAGAGCAGTGCAGTCACCTCCAAGACAGCAGCAAGCAAGCCAAGGCAGCATGTTGGGAAGACATTGTGGTGTCTCCATTTCGCCTTGTTTCTTCTCGGTGCTGGGGGCCTGTGCACTCCCCTTTTTAGAGGTATGAGTCAATTTGAGCCTGAAGAATCTCAGAGGGTGATGGGTTCCAGGTGGATGGAGAGGCTGAGACCATGCGTTGGTCTGGAAAACCTGAAAGTGCAAATATGAGTGCAGTCATCTCAGTGCTTGCTTGGTTGGGCCAAGGGAGCAGGCAAGAAAACAAAAACAGTGTTTCTTTTATTTGTACCTGTGTAGACAACCCAAAGTGATCATCAGAGTTTAAATGTATTGTGGTAACAGCTGTGAACAATTTCACTGTTTCTCAATGCACTGTGTTGCCAGTTCAGAAGACTGTCAGTAATTTTAACAAAGCTATTTCTCCTTTTCTCAGACATTAAGATAAACTCAGACATAGAATGGTTACATTATCCTTTTTTTTCTAACATATTTCTGATTGCTGACAGGCTTTATTAGCAAGAAGCAGAAAGGTTGAGAAATGGCTGATTGTTCATATGTAAACTGGAAATACCCTTAGTCAGATGTCCGTTGATGAATCTGCTGTGGTACATTTGTAACAGGATAGATGGGTGTTAAAATCCTTATTTAGCAAAATTGAAGCCAATCAATGTTGACACTGGATTAAACAGGAGTATTTGTTGCATTTGGCAGCTGTGAAGGGGGTTGCAGTTTGTTAGAGAAAGGGGGAGGTCCACAATGCATCTGTGGGGTTATCAGCCATGTGTCATGAGATGAATGAGCCAGTGTTAGAAGAAAACTGAGTGGGTGCCTGCTTTTGGCTGGGATAGACTTAATTTTCTTGTATGGTGCTGTGTTTTGAATTTGTGAACAAAACAGTGTTGATAAAACACCAATGTCTTAGCTGTGGCTGGGCAGGACTTACACAGCATCAGGGATTCTCTGCTTCTCACCCCACCCCACCAGCAAAAATGCTGAAGTTGAAAGGGGACATAGCCAGGACAGCTGACCCCAGCTGACCAAAGGGGTGTACCAGACTGTGCAGCATCATAGTCAGCAATGACAGCCTGGGGGAGAAGGAGGAAGGGGGAACACTCAAGAGTTAAGGCATTAATATCAGACCAAATAGACTTTCTTTAACTCAAGCTGTGAGTTTTCTCACTGTTACCTTCTGATTCTCTTCCATATCCAACAGAGAGGGAGAGAGGAAGGAAGCAGCTGTATGGGGCTGAGCTGCCTGCCAGGGTAAATCCATAACAGGTAGCACAGGGACACAAATGTGGGAGGTATATAAAGTCACCATTTATAAATCTACATTGCCATGCTGGCTTTCACTGAAGCCAGTCGGAAATTTTTGTTCGGTACAGGTTCCATGTTAAAAAGTACATTTAGGGAACATTTGTACAAGAAAATGCTGAGATAGTGCAACTTAAAACCCACATTGATGGCTGTTCTCAGAAAGCTGCCTGGTTTCCATTCATATCTTGAGGGGCTAATCAATAAAGCATAATTATCTCCTCTGTTTATAGGGTGATGTTTGTTCTCAGTTTGAATTGAGAACTATTGAAGGGACATATGAGGAAGACCTGAATGTATGTGTCAGGATCAATTCAGAGTTTAAATTGCTTATAATGGCTTTTTAATGTCAATGCAGATATCTCTGAGTGGCCTAAAGAGAAGGTGACAAAAAAGGTAACTGGCTGTGTCACCATCTAGTTTTGCTTTTTTTTTTAATTTAAAGGGGTATTGTCAGCAGGAAGCCTAAGCACAGAGCTTAGTGTACTTCTAGATATAGCACTTTGCATCTTGGTGATGCAGCCTGATTGTTTTATTTATTTTAGCTTTCTTTTCTCCCTAATTGCTATTGGAAGATTCAAATTAAAAAAAAAAAAAAAATTTAAAAAAAGGAAATATCACAAATTACACTAATTATGAAATTTTTTTGGAAGTATGAAGTTGATTTGTAAAGGTTTTGATAAATGGGATCACAAAACAGCTGAGGTTGGAAGGAATCTCTGGAGATCATCTAGTCCAGTCCCTGCTCAAGCAGGACCAACTACAGCCAGTTCTCCAGGCTCATGTCCACTTGTGATTTTAAGTATGACAACAGATGGAGACTCCACAACTTCTCTGTGCAGCCTTCTGCATTCAGATTGAATTTAAGGTTTTAATTTGTGCCCATTGCCTCTTGTCCTGTCACTGGGCATTACCAAGAAGAGTCTGGTCCTTCATTCCCTCCCATCAGGTATCTCTATACATTAATGATATCCCCCTGAGCCTTCTCTTCTCCAGGCTGGACAATCCATCTCTTGCAGCCTCTCCTCTTGTGAGAGATGCTCCAGTCTCTTGGTCACGGCCCTTGTCAGATTCAGTCCAGTATGTCCATCTCCCAGTGTGCTCACCAATGCTGAGCAGGGGGAAAGGATAATCTCCCTCCATTTGCTGCCAGCCCTCTTTCTAATGCAGCTCAGGAGGCTGTTTGCCTTCTTTCTCATGAAGTCACATCACACTGCTGGGTCATGGTCAGCTTGTTTACCCACAGGACCCAAAAGTCCTTCTCAGCAAATCTGCTCCTGTGTTGCATCACCAGCAAATTGGCTGAGGGTACAGTGCCCCATCATCCAGACTAATGAAGGGGTTAATAGCATTGGACCTAGTGTTGACTCTTAGGTACACCATTAGTGACATGCTAAAAGTGGACTTTGTGACACTGTTCCTCCCTCTCTGGTTGCAGTCTTTCAGCCAATTTTCAATCCAGTTCATTGCCACTAACCATCTAACCCATACACTGTCAGCTTGTACATTATGTGCATTATGGTGCTGTGGGAGATGGTGTCAAAGGCTTTAATAAAGCCAAGGCAAGCAACATCCACTACTCTCCCCACATTCACCAAGGCAGTCACTTATTATGGAAGCTATCAGGGTCTCTCAAGCACAACTTCCCCTTCATAAATGTATACTGTTCCTCAGTCTCCTTCTTGTCCTTCGTGTTTGGAGAAACTTTGGAGGAGGATTTTGTCCACCACCTTCTTGGGGGTAGAGGTGAGACTGCAAGGCTTGCAGTTCCCAGGTTCTTTCTTCTTGTCCTTCTTGAAGATACGAGTGACATTTGCTCTTCTCTAGCCTTTAGGAAGCTCTATCAGTTGCCATGAGCAGGAGCAGGATAGAGCAGGGTATTTTTGGTTTGGTTTTGCTCTGAGCAGCAAGTTACTGAGCTACTTTCAACACAACAACACTTCCACGATCAGTGCTGTGCTGGAAGCTGCATGAGGAGATCAAAACAGCCCTCTCTGACTTTAAAATCTTTGGGTTTGAAATTACTCATAATACTGTCAAGTCAAATACAGCTGATAAAAATACAGCGCCTTTTTTGTAAGTTGATCATGTCCCTTTAGCATGGTTATTCAGTATTCCTAAACACTCTTGTTAATAATGTGTGACAGGCAACTGTGATGGGAATGCTTCATGATTGCTCCTTATGTGATATCATGCTGGGATTGCAGACCCATACTCTGCTGTTTTGTTATCTGTACTTCACTTCAGACATGTTTTATTATAGTACTTTAAAAGGAAGAATGGAACATTTTATATTTTCCTGCCAAACCCCTTCTGCCTGTTGTTTGGGTTTTTTTCCTTGAAGAATTGTTTTTATCATCTATCTTTTACTGTGTATCATATCATTATCTTCACCTGTTAGGGGGGGAAATGAATGGACTTACAGTGTACAACAGACTGACAGCAAATCATAGCATGGATGTTCCCTCCAGAACGACAGTTATACCCTAGATGGCACAATGACTAAATAACTCATTGTGAGAAACTCTTTCTCACAGACAGTTGTTAAATTGAAGGTATTACCAAAACAGAATGCAAGAATTATTGCTTTTTCTATGGTCATTTTTCTTTAGGTAAGGATATAAGCTTCTTTTTTTCCCCTTCTATTAGAAACAAACTGAAAGAACCAATCCAGTCCTCAGCATCATTACAGCACCATTATGGTTTATGCTGACCTAGTATTTTCACTATAAATCCTGTTTTCCACATGAGTCTTGAGACCAGGCTCATTTGCAATCCACACTTGTTTGAGGGAAAATATTTTTAATGCACTTTTAGAGCTGAGTCTGGACCTTTTAAAATTTTCAAGTGACATTAAAATAAAAATTAATTATTTCAGATGTTTTCTAGTATTGCTCTTTCTTTCCTGTAGCAAAGAACCTAGATCTCAGTTTGAAGCTGAGATTTTTACTAAAATTTAATGGGAAATTACTATAGGTATAAATGATAATGATCAACCCAAGATGAATATCCTAATTTCTTCAGAAAGGGGCCTCTTTTTTGATAATGCATGAATATTCAGAAACTTTATAAATGCAATACAAAGACTGAAGTGCTCCTGGTACTCCAAAGACTCACTGCAAGGTGTTGTGTTTCATTAGGAGATCAGCAGCAGACTTGTAATGCAAAAGAGCAGATCTACCTACTTTAATCCCAGTACAGACACAACAAATTAACAAAACAGTGTCCACTCAAAGAGGAGAGAAGAAAACACATCTCGTTCCTGCTGAGACACACAGCAGGAGTGCACTAAGAGGTGACTGAAGCCTGTGCTTTGGGACAAGGACCAGTCCTGCTGCCAGCAGAGCTGGCACTGCTGAGGAGCTGCTGGGGACATCTCCAGCAGCATGGCTGGCTCTGCTAGAGAAAGCCTGACCATCACTCCAGCTCATGTTATGGCCCACACTGTCTTGCTCCAGGTAGGAAAAATGTGCTTTGGAGCCTATTTCCATCAGAGCCCAGCATTTGCCCAGCAGCTCTGTGGCAGCTGAGAGGGGCTGCGGTCCCCCCGGTGTCCCCAGCAGGTCCTGGCTGAGTGCCACCATGGAGCAGTGTGAGGGTCCTGGCAGCAGACAGGAGCAGGCTCCCACTACAAACACCAGCTAAACCAGGCTCCAGCCCAGACCACTCCCATCAGGACAGGGATACATGTTGGACAGGCTCTGCCAGGACCCTGGCTTAGTCTATCCCTCTGTCTTACTTAGCAGAATGCCTCAGCCAAGGCTGTGCTGGATGGTGTAAGCCATCTGGATTTAGTCTAGCTTGTTCCTACTGCCCATGGTGTGCTGGATCAGCACCATCTGTATGCAGGGACAGGAATGGGGCAGAAGCAGTTTTGCCCAGTCCCTGTGCACTGGGAGAGCTCCCACTGGGCAGCAGGCTCTGCTTCACCTCTCCTGCTGGAAATCAAACACACAGAAACCTGCCCAGCAGCATAACTGGAGTCATCCTCTAGGATAACTGAGCCTTGGCAGCCCAGTTCCTGCTTTCCAGAGCCTGAAGGTGAAATTATGACTGACTCTTGCTTAAAAAATGAGAAGGGGAGGGGAGAACAGAGCTCCCATTCCTGAATCCCCACTGGTTTGTAAGTACATGACAATAACACAGCCGCACATGGGCTTACACTGGTTTGGCTTCATACAGAGATTAACAGCTGATTTAAATTCAGCAGGTGCAAGTTTTCTGTGTGGACAAGACTCAAGTTGATAGGAAATCAATGGGTTTAGACATTTCTGAATTCTTCCCTGGCACCAGGCAGTATGAAATTCTGTAGCCCTGGGGTAAGTGACTACACAATTTGCAGGTCAGCACCAAGTGGGGCCAGCTGGATGATTCTGATAAAATCTGGTTTCTGCCTCCCATTTTACATCTCCTTTCTTTTTATTTTATTTTCAGATACCAGCATTAAAATTACTTCAGGATCCTAGTTTTATCTGGCAAAGATTAGGGACAGAGAGAGAGATTGAGAGGGCTGTTTGCAAAACTGTCAAGAGCATGGAGCAGTCCAAGCGTAAAAGCTATTCACCTTCACTTGATGGGTATAATAAAATATTTTTCATTCATCCATCAAAAAAGTTGTAGCTATTTACACATATATATGCAGAATGCCCAATGTGATTTGGAATAAATGCTTTAATCACATTCATTTCAGATGTAACCTACTTGTAGCTGCACAAGTGAGAGTGTGAGACATCTGTCTTAAGTGCTGGCTGATAATAAGCATCATGAATCTTCCCTCCAGATCTGCAGCACTTCCCAGATGACGGGTTTGATTTGGCCTGGGCTTTCATGCAAAGCTTTCACTGAAGGCAAAAGCAATTCCACGTGCAGAAGAGCCCACAGACTACACAAAGACAGTGACTTCTGGCGGTGAAGCACTGCAGCTTGAGCCAGAGCTTTGTTCTCATTAGAACAGACTTTTCTCTCCTAAAATACTTGAGCCAGAAATGTTAAAGAGTCATGATATCCTTAATGTCCAAACAAAGACATAGGACATGTTCTGTGAGACTCCTCTGTAAAATCTGCATAGCTTTATCATGCTTTTTAAGGAAAGAAAAAAGACATCTGCTGCTCCAGCACACTGCAAAACAAAACATGTGGAGGCTGATACAAAAATGCAGAATAGTCTTTTATGACGTGTGGAACCGACATTAAAGGAAGAAACAGTGCCCATTTGTAAACTGAGGATCATTTTATTTCCATGTATTTATATCCATAAAATACTTTCTTTTCTGTTTTGACACTGAAAGGGAGAAGTAGCTTAATTCTGATATCGTGGTATTAACCATATGAAAAGCAGCTTTGTTTTAATTGATTTTGCTCAAATTCATATGTACACCCACGCCCATACATATGCTTGTAAATGAAGAGAGATACAACAGGCAAATCTGTGAGGAAAACTCAGTTTCTAAAATAAACCTTTTAAAACAAGTTTGGTTTTGGTTTTGTTTTCTTTTAATAAAATCTGAAACAGGAAAAATAGATGTTAGAGCTATCTGGAAATAAAATTTTGAATTTTAAATACCTCCCAGAAATATTTGTTAAATTATCAGAAATGTTCCTTGAGTGTAGTTAGAGTGATTAGAGGGAATTTTTTCATTGCTGCCACTTGAATTTTATCTGGCCATATTTGCATGAATGGATCACATTTGGAGAGGGAGATATACATTTGGTTTTTGATATTGTTGAGTTTTGATTTTTTTTGTCTTAGCTTTGCAGATATTTATGTAGAAAGATATTTTGCTTGAAAATCATGAATATAAAATTCAGTATATTTACACATTCTGAATGAAGCCCATGGAAGTAAGTGCTACAAAGTAAAGTTCATATACAGTGAAAATCTCTAGCATTAATTACTCCTGAATGTTTGTGAGTACCCAAAATCCTGACATAAAAGCTGTAATTTCTATGCAAAGTAGATAGGATGATTGAGTTATAATTAAAATGGTAATTATACCCTTAATGCTCTGTATTTGACTTTTCAAAAAAAAATGTTATGCTCCAAGAAAAGCTATTTAAAGATCAGAGAAAAATGTTTGAAAAATGAATGTATTCAAGACAGTCTAGATCTTTTAAAATCCAGTTACTGATTTTTACATGCTTTCATGTATAGTCTGAAACATTTTCTTCATTTATTTTGGTCGATGGAAATAATAAAAAATCATTGGAACGTGAAAAGTTTAAATGAACGCAATATTCTCCAAGTTGATATTTAACATGATAAATATTTGAAATGTTGGAGGGCAGGCAGCAATATTCACTTGCTGACTAAAATCCTGGCCTTCATCCTCTTCACTGGGCGATGCCAGGGAAAGAGCTGGTGGGAATTTGGCAGCCCTGTAGTTCCCTCCTGGCCGGTTTGAGGCATGCCACCCTGCACACTGACAGGACAAATACATTCCCTTCAATCCCTCATGGACTCTAGAATTAAAGCAAGAGCACCTAAAGCTATACATGAAATGTCAGGACTGGCAGTGTGGTGGAACTGTGTCAATATTTGATGATGTATGGCTTGCTGGGAGGCACTGGAAACACTGGCCCCAGCAGAGGTGACACCCGGCTGCTCCACACTCACCCAGCCATGGTGCACACCCAGATGTGTGGGAAGGGGTGGGAGAACAGTGCCCAGGGCGTGGGATGTGCCTACAGATCCAAGAGGATCCATGCAGCAGAGCAGGGCCATTTCCCACCCACTGCCAAACTCCTGTTACGTGCACATGTGCACCCATCTGCCTGTGCAGTGGGATGTCCATACTGGAACTCTGAGCATCTTGATTCACTCTGGAGCTGGTACAGCAGCCCCTTCTGCTCCTCAACTAAGCACTCCTCAGGGCAAAGTAAAAAGAGTCTCTTAGGAAGCTAAAAACAAAGTAAAACTGGTAAAGTTGTGCAGTCTTACCTTTTTTTCCCAGCACATCTCATCAAAAGAGCCCATTTGCCTCCATCCATCTATCTAACCCACACACACATCACTTACCTCGGACTTCAGGACTTTTCATTCTTATTAATTTTGAAATATGATTGAAAGTTTTTCATTGTGTCCCAGAAAAAGCATGATAGGGAGGATTTAGGACAGAATATTCCAATTTTCTTAAACTACAGAGCAGTGATTTCCTAGTTTCTAACCAGCTTTCTCTAACATTACAAAAAAAAAAAAGAAAAGGAGACAAGGACTGTCCTGCTGCTGGTCTATTTTTCTGCTCACCAATGGGTGGTGGTGAAGAACTGTGAGCAGGCTCTGAAATTGGGGTAAAGCTGAAAAGTCACTGAAGGAAATGAGCTTAATTCCTGTTAATTCCATGCTGTCCCTCCTAATCCAGTACCTGCTCCAAAACCAGGGCTGGCTGACATGTAAACCTCCTCTGAGGACAAATGATACCCATGATATTAATCTGTTTGGAAATGTCTCGTGGCTGGTAACAGGGATGATCACATTCTCCAGTGTGTGCTCTGAGTATCATCCTTGGCTCCATGTGTGGCAGGTTCTGTCTCTGTCCAACACCAGGCTGTACCACCCAGATCCAGCATCACAGTATTCCTCTCTCATTCCCTTACATCATCTACCTGTAATGCTCAAGATCCTCCTCTACTGCAAGAAGACTAGAAATGCTAGCAGGAGAAAAAAGAAATTTAAAAACTCATTTGAAGGGTAAGAGGGGAAGGAGCTTGTGTGTGATAACAAGATAAACCTTTGTGAACAGCATCAGTGTTATTCAGAAGCAGCAGTAAAAAGCTGTAGAGGAAAAATAATGGCAAACAAGCTAGTAGCACGTGAGGAAGGAGAAAAATCTGTAAGGAAAGGTAGGGGACAAGGACTATTGGCTGTCATCTCCTCTTGCTTTTTTTCAAGAGACATTTGTGAAATCTTTTCTTCTTGAGTAGTGGAGTCTGTTTCAATACCCCACCCCTTGTTTCATAGTGGTTTATAGTCTCTCAGCAATTAATAATTGAGCTGCTGTTTGCAATCCCCTGCAGTAAGTTCTGAGTCACTGGTTTTTAGTCATTGAAATTTTAAGAAATAGTATTAGTTAGCAAAAGACATGCTTACAGGTATTTATCAATGCTAGTTGGCCTGAAAAAATGTATTGGTAGGCATCATTGATAGCCACTAGCTATTCCAAATTTCTACAGCTGTAAACTGAAATTAAATGCGCATGAAAAAACTTTAAAAGCGTTGCATAAAAAAAGCTGAACTTGTAAAACAGCAGAACTGTTCCATTTTTAAAGACACAGGAAGTCTAAACAAAAGCCTGCTTAAGCAAAGGTAAAAGTCTCAATAAATTTCTCCAAAGTTTGGCTCAGATTCTTTAGTAACAGAAAGGCTTTGAGGGAGGAGGAAAGAAAAAAAAATCTAAAATTATCGGTGATGGTGGATTTAGAAGTTGGTTTCATCAGTGCTTTCTCCACCAAAGTTATAGCATGTTGGATGGCAGTCTCAGCCACATTCAACTATGCTTGCCACATTAAAATGAAGGCAGCTCACTCTATCCTTACTAACTGGACATCAGCAGCTGTGGTTCCTTTGACAAACGTGGCATAAACATGTGCCAGTCCTTAATAAGTGTTTATTTCTTCTTCACCTCATGCTAGTCCATGCCTTTTGAGCTGGGTTTTACATGTGAGGCTTCTAAACTGAAATCCTCAGCATAAATTGTGTAGTGTTTTACAGCTTTGCTAATCTCTTAAGAGATTGTTAGAAAATTTTGTGTTGTGTGTCTTCCTGGATCCTGAACTTTCCAGGGAAAAAAAAACAACAGCAGCAGTTAAGAAGGCTCCTCTTGTATTCTACATTATGTAGAATCATAAAAACATAGAATGGTTTAGGTTGGAAGAAAGTTCATGCAGTTCTAATCCTCTTGTCATAAACAGGGATGCCACCCACAATCCAGGCCTCATCCAACCTGGCCTTGAACACTTCCATGTACGCCTGTGAAGCTGCTGCAAGCTGCAAAAACACTCTTGCCAGGCACTAAACCAGAACAAGAATCAGCCCACAGTCTCCATAAGGCCAAGAAAGCCATCTTCTCCTTTACACAAGTAGTCCTTAACAGCACTGGTGTTGCTGTCTGTGATGGAGCCCCGTGCCCAAATACCATTGCCAAGGGCTGTCTCTGGCCACTGATGTCTGCTCAGTCTGCTGTATTTCTGATAGGCCAGGTGTGTAACTCCCTGGAGAGCTGATGGATGATGGTTTTCTGTCAGCCAGTACACACAGCCAGCAGCTGCTGCTGGAGCTGCATAGTGAGAAGTGGTTGTTCCCTCTCCTGTAAGGTGTGACAGCCCATGCAGTCCTCTGCCTTCCTTGTAGGGCAACCAAGAAGGCAAAATTAGCACCATAGCCCATTTATTTTAAACCCAGAGGGACAAAGATAGAAGGATATGTTTGGTGTGTCTTCTCCCATTGGTGTTGGATGTGTTGTATTACTGGTTTTACAGCTGAATTTCATCTGCAAAGGAAAGAAATGTTCATTTTGTCTCCTTAATGACCTGTCCCACGTTGCTGACATTGTTGCCAACACTATCATTGCAATGCTTTGCTTTGCCCCAGAAATTTACTTAATGAGGCCACGAGAATGGTGATCCTTGGGGAACTGCAGGCAGATAAATGCAGGTAGAGAAACTGAGGCACAGGAATTCTGTAGGTGCTTCAACAAAATGACTGCAGCTTCTCTCCATTGTCATGCCTATGCCAAATGGCATTAGATGCTTACATCCTTGACATCTCATAGCATAGAGGACAACCTTACATCTCATTTGTGCCTGCAGTGAGAATGAGCTCTTCACAAACCTCCAGCTATCTCCCTCTGCAAGCCTGATACTTAATAACACAAGGGAAGCTCATGTTTTGTCCTTTTCTGTGGTATGGCAATATGTTTTGCAATGACAATAATTTCCCTCAAGTCTCCCAGTTGTCCCATGAGAGATTTGCCATCATCCTTGCTTTGAAAAACTTCTCTGTACATTGCCAATGAGAGTTTGTTCTGTAGGATTTTTCAGTTCTAGCTGGACAAAAAAATATTAAGGACAAAAAACAAATAGTAAAGTCTGAGATGTGGAAGTTCAGTTAAAGAAAAATGGTAACACTTCTACATCTCTGTTAGAAGTTGGTGTTAGTCTGCCAACAGTTAAACCCTATATGTACTAAAGAAACCATAAAATACAGGATACATAGCATAGATTTTAGCAAAACATTTGCTGAGATGGGATGGAAATGTCATCTATAAAAAGCCTTCTTAACCACCTTAATATATATAAAATGGCAATCTACAATTTGGCAAGACATATGCATATATATATATGTGCTCATATATATAAAGTATGTGACAAAATACAGCTGTACCACATCATTTTAGCCAGCAAGGGTAAGCCTTTTTTATTCTGTTTGTTTTTCAGGTCAGAAGGTCTGTGATAATTTCATTAGCTGCTGAAACATATTTTTACTGTGTTCCAAGGACAGTGTTAAGTGCACAGGACTCCTGTTACTGGCAATCAAAATGAATATCTAGGACACTGCAATGGGATCTGAACATTTCACTACAAAATCATGGCAATGTGATGAATGTAGAGCTAAATGCTGTGTAGGTGAGGGGATTTTATTCCATTTCCAGGTGTAAGGAAATCACTTTATTCTGATCTCTTACTGATGCCTATTCATTATTACTGCAGCACCCAAACTGAAGGGGTAGACAGTCAATTTAATCTGCTACTGAGCCAGTAGATCAGGGCTCTTCATACAGTCAGTTAGAGAAATAATCTCCTATGGTAAGAGATGACCAAAATACAGCCATCACTCGGGGGTCTTGCATGACTCTGTGGACTAACCAGTAAAAAAGTGGGTAGCTCATGGATGCACACCTAGAAGTAACAACTCCAAACATTCAAGAAAAGGTGAAGAATGCTCAGTTTCCTAAATCCAACTCTCCAAGCTTGTCCCAGTATAGCCTTCTCTCTAGGGATCATTGCACTGCTTTTCCATCAGGGCACTCTGCCCCTCTGGAGTAAAGCTTGTTATCTCTGACAGAGATGTGTCACAGTTCACCATGCTGTTTGTATTGCTAATCAAGGAGACAAACATTTGAGACATAAATTGCATCCTTTCACATCACAATCTGAACTGAACCATCTCTTGACTGCCCATGGCAACAGAGGGGTGTGGTACCCTAGGACACAGCTAAAACAGACTAATATGCAGGTGAGGTTTTAATAACATGCTGGATTATAAGAACAAGGAAGAAGAAATATAAGGGAGAAGGATTGTAAGAAAGAAGACATAAAGAAAGCCATGGGGGACAGAGAGACTGAGATACAATTGTGTTGCCCAGCCATGTATCACCCAACCATTTGTCATGATAGGTATCTTGGGGCACAATGTGGGAGTGGTGAGAAGGCAGCAAACAGGAGAAAGTGGATCTGTGAAGCTCAGGGAGGATTTGAAGTCATAGGTCTTTGGTGAAAGGATATTTTGGTACTGGCAGTAGATCCACAGAATCACATTTCCCAGTTCAGTGACCTTGCAGTGCACTGTCGGCATTGCATAAAAAAAATGTGCTTACATATTATTACTACTGCATTACTTCACAATTAACTAAATGTGAAAATGCAGTAGATCCCCCACCATTTCCCTGCCAAGATACAGCTTTTCTCTCTGTCTCTCACAGTCTCTTTTTCTTATTTTTAATCACTTTCATTTCTAAACATACACAGAAGTTGTTGTGTGAATCAGACCAGTGGTGCTTGAGCTTGAAAAGAAACCCAGGGTGTTTTGATGTTTTGTCAGGTGTAATCAATGAGAGCAAGTCTGATGCTTTTAAATTCCTGTCTGAGGTTTCCTTCCATTCACCTTGCAAAGCACAGGAGTTAGACTTGCAGCATATAACTCTGCAGTGGGAAAGGAGTAAATGACTGCCCAGGTCAGTGTGTTGTGTGCCATATTCATACACACACACCTGCATGCTTTCATACCCACACTGTTCTGAAAAGAGAAAAAAAAGCAAACCCACAAACCCCTGCTGGAGGAGACTGTGCCAACCTGCTACTCACCTGTGGAAATGAACTACCCAGATTAATTACCTGACAAAGGCTGGACTGCAGCTGTCAGCTCAGAGCAAGAATAGTGTGTCAATGAGAAACAAAACTGGAGACATGCTGGAAGGGTTTTTTGTACACCAGGTCTTTTTCTTTTTCTTTTTCTTTTTCTTTTTCTTTTTCTTTTTCTTTTTCTTTTTCTTTTTCTTTTTCTTTTTCTTTTTCTTTTTCTTTTTCTTTTTCTTTTTCTCTTTTTATTTTTTCTTTTTCTCTTTTTATTTTTCTTTTTTACTTCTGAGAATTTCCCCACTATTGCTATTTCTTACTATTTGCCTTGCAGTCATACCAAGGTGCACTAGAACATGCCTGCATTGGGATAAACTCTGCACAGACATGGAGCAAGATTGCTGCCAACCACAAAGCCACACAATTCTCACAGAATCAGGAATACCAGTGAAGTGACTCCAGTGTTAACCATATCACACAGGTGGTGGTTAAAACGACAATAGCTGCATGAGCTAGAAGTTGGAGCTTTTTATTCCTCCTAATTCCCTGAAAGGACTTAGAAGTGGTACCAAGAACAGGCAGTTTTTCTCCTGGTGCAGACACCTTCTGTGCTCATGTTGCTGAGTGCAGGATCCAGCTGCTCTCAGGGCTCACCATGGCCACACACGGCCAGTGTGGCTTTTCTTGTCCTCCTCTACTGCCTACATCTAAAGCTAGGTGCTGTGCAGAGTGGAGGGGTGGGCATGACAGAGCTGGCCATAAACTGAAGTAAAACATGACTTTAACCCTCACCTATATCAAAGAAGTCAGATGCATGACTCCTTGAGTGTTCTCATTTACAGACTGGAAGCTGAGGCAGGGGCTGATGGCATGCCTGGCACCATCAGGCTGCAGGGGATCCAGGCACAGGGGCAGAAACTGAGCCCACATCCCTGAGCCTTCACCCACCCCATTCCTTGCCTGCCATTCACACTCATAAATGCTTCTTTGTGCTAATTTGACCACAGCAAAAACAGTATTAGGAGGTGTGAAGCCTATATACAGACTCAGGAAGGGTCCTGATCCTGTAGATGAAATACTTGCAGTGCAGGCAAGGGTGACCAGGCCAGCAGTGAGAGTGTAAATCACTGCTCACCCTGGAGCTGCCTGAACCACGACCTCATCCCTTACACCTCCAGTTGTTTGCAAAGCCTTTCTGCACCCAGAGGGAGCTTTCACTCAAGATGTGTGTAGAAATTCTCAGATTAGTTTGATTTTTGGGAGGAGGCAGGTGGATTTAAGTGAGAGGTTTTTTTGTTTGTGTTTATTTCTCCCCTCAGAGCTGCCTTTCATTGCACATTTACTAGTTCTGGAAGACAACACCCTGCTGACACTTAGAGAAGCATCAGTGAATAAAGTCTGTTGTACAGACTGCAAAGCCATCTGGACTTTCTGCTGAAAAGGTTGGACATGGTTTTAGGCAAGATTTTATCACATCTGAAAAAAAATAAAACCTTCTGTACTCAGTACCTCTTCCAAGGTTGATGTCAGGGTGTTTTTTTTCCTTTTGTCAGTTGCAAAGCAAAAAAAATGACAAACAGTTGGAAGGCAGTAAGGATCGAGATATAAATCTCTAGAGGAAGCTTTGTCAAAGGTAGTGGAGTATAAACAAAAAATAAATTAGCTGTGGTGTTATCAGAAACTGGACAGCCTTCGATTTGTATAATAGTTTGTCTGGGTTTCCAGACCACCTATGCAATGCCTCTGTGAGGCACAGCACAGATTGACTCGACAGAAGAAGTGAGGAAAATGGTTAAACAGCAATCATAGGAGGAGAAAGGAGGAAGAAAGACAGGAAGACAAAGGTGCAATGGCAGACAGCCTTGAAATCCTTCATTTTTTTGCTTGTATTATTTCCAGAAGTGCCAAGCAGAGCGTTTTACCTTGCTGTCCATATTAATCAGTTCTTGAGTCCAAGAATTTTGTGTATCCCTTGTGTTCTACACCTCTCTTGCTCAGGTTTTGGCAGGACAGTTTCATAGACTGAAAAGGGTAGCACAGGCTTGTGTGCCAGCTCCTCCTGGCTGAGGATCCCTGTGAGCTGAGCAGGAGAGAGAAACATGCTGAAAGCAATTTATTGGAGTGCCCTTTAGGTTATATGCAGCTTAACAAGTGAGCTAACAACCAGTGATTACCTTAGAAACACAGATTGGTGAGACAGTTTTATATATTCTGAGAGCTAGGTATGAAGCTAAGTATTCCTCTTTTCTCTCTGAAATTGCTGTCTGAATTTCAGGGGATTTTTTCTTACCCCACAGCTGTAAAAAGGAGCCCAGATGTGTAATGCCAGACCCCTTAGGAACACTTTGAGTTGCCTTGCTCAAGTATAGTGTGCTGGTAACAGAAATGTATGTTTATTTGTATTAGCCTTTCTATTTTTTTCTGTAAAGAAAGAATTGTACATTTCTTGAGTTTGACACTGAGCAAAACATTGGATCAGATTATCTCTCAATTTAATGATTTTATAGGAATAAATGTATTTACATATCGGGTTTGGTCAATTTTTAGGCAAATTGCTTTTATATTTTTCTGTAAGTACATAAATAAATAGAAATAATAATTTTCAATTTCTTTACTGGCTTTATCAATTTATACCTTTTCTTCTTCAAAAAAGCTCTTATTTTACTGCTCACCAAGAATAAATCATGTAACTTTCCCATGGTGAAGAATTTTTTCAAGAATATTTTATTTGCTGTGAGAAATCTGAGCTGTAACTGAAAACTGTGACATTGCACTCAACTGCAGGCAGATATTTTACACCTGTCTCACAGTCATGGTCACAAGAGAAGGTCATCCTGTGGAGGACAGCCCACACAGTGCCTCATGCCTCCTGCCCTGAGTTCTTGTTCAAAGGCAAATGTGCCAAGGCAACAGATTTTGCCCAAGACTATTGTCACAAGGTTTAAAAATTACATTCTCTGGTTTTAGGTGTGAACACTTGGTTAGGAGTTTCTTGAGTGGAGATGGGACAGTGATGTTTGGGATTTAGAACAGGGGCTAAAAGTAAGATTGATTTTTTAGCTTCACATGCATGTTCTTGGCAGGTATTAAAAAAAAACAAAAAACAAAAAACAAAAAAAATAACCCCAACAATTCTTTATTTCAACAGTGTTGTGTTAATTACTTGTGTTTATCCAGTAAGGGACAGCAGATCAGGGAAGGGCTGTTTTAGCTCTGGCACCAGGCACACACAAGCCCCAGATGGCTCTGAGGGTGCCTGAGTGGCAATTGGGATTCATGGATTCATGAAATCATGGTTCTGCCTCTCCTAGCACAAAGCCACCATGGATGATGAGAACTATTCCTGCTGATTGCACATTTGAGAAGAAGCCCAGAGAAGGGTGAGGTGACATGAAATGTAGTTTCCCTTACCACCCCTCTCAGCCAAGGGAGAGTTTATTAGCAAGGTTACAGCCAAATTTTGAGGATCATTACAACAAATGACAGTAAGATCTTTAATGAGAAGAAAGGAAAAAATCCAGTGTCTATATGGTAATGGCCACACAAAGTATTATAGGCCTTGCTCTGCAGTGATTCAGAAAGTTGAGTTGTGTTGTGTCTTGCTGGGATCAGCAGTTCAGAATAGATTAAATTTGTTTTGGACACTGGCTGCTCTCTGCTTTATCTAACAACGCCCATGTGTGATGGGAAAGGCACTAAATAGCACAGACCATTAATGAGAACCATAAACACACAGGCAGAGATTTTCAATATTATGCTCAAGGGATTTGAGCAAGCACTGTTCTCTCCCTGCTCTGAGCATTTACCCAGGAGCTTCTAACTGGTGAAGCTTTGGGAAGAGAGTGGACCTTGAACAGCCAAGAGAATGTGACAAAGGTATTCATTGTAATGTACCTAAACAAGGTAAAGCAAGGAAACTGAAAACTGAAGACATTTCTCAGATGAAGGATTGATTTTTATTAAAGAGAGGCAACTCATAATATGAATCTAAAATCTAGTGTTTTTACAGTTAGCCATTCCTAGTCACTGGTGGCTTTATATAGCTTTTATCTAGTTAAAGAAAACCCATTGGTGCTAATTTAATATCTGTTGTGTACAACAGCTTGACACCTGAGGCTTGTCCTAAAGCAGGCACAAGGCTGCAAAGTTAGCACTACTTCATTTTTTGAATTATTCAGCACTCGCTGCCAACTTCATGTGTGCCTCTTTAGGAAGAAGGCTTTTGGATTAATAATCAGTAAAAGGAAAGAAAAAAGGCAAACAAATAACCATTCCTTTCTGGTGTTTGTTAGCAGGTGCAGTATTGACTTCAGGAATGATTCTGCAAAATTGGTGTGGACATTCTTCATTACCAGAGCTGTATGCAGCAGGAGCAAAGCTGGCAACCTAGCACGGCCTCCTTTGGGGAACAACTGTTCTTGCCAGTGGAAAAGCTTGTTTTCTTAAATTTATTAAATGCTACCTATTGGTAGCATCTCTTTAGAGTAAGAAGAATGCAGACAGCAATGAGTCAACCTCAAATAGAGGGGCCTGTACATTAGCATCCTAACATTATCACACTAATGTAAATTGAAAGATTCTACTTAAACCTACATGCAAAATGGTTTTTTTACCAAATAGAAAACCTTACTTTTTGAAGGAGCTGAGGCATTTGGATTTGACAGTTTCCTTTTTTCAATAGTATGCTTATTTTATGTGTTCTATTTTCTTTCAGTCACTCCAGGGGTTTCTGAAACAAATAAAAAGATACATTATGTTGTTTGATTGATTCCCTGTAGTCAAGGGATATATTGAGAAAACAGACCAATTTTTTTCACTGAGCTTGTAGAATAAATTCCACTTTGATCTTTATACTTCCTACTGTGGCTACACATTTCCTCTGAGATATTTAACACTGATTAATCTCATTTACAGGATCCCATAGTGATACTCAGGGACAAATTCAGAAACTTTTGTGGAAAAACTTGCATCATAGCTTTTGGTTTCTAAATTTGTCCCTTCCTATTGCCCCCAAATGCCCCCAAAAGTCTTGGGCTATGTTTCCCCTATTTCAAACTTAATATTTGTGTATAAAAATTCAATGTTTTAAGAAAAAAAAATCAGTGAATTTCCAAACAGTACCTCTTTGTCAGTTATGACTAA
The DNA here is from genome assembly GCF_903797595.1 of Erithacus rubecula. Classification (NCBI taxonomy): domain Eukaryota; kingdom Metazoa; phylum Chordata; class Aves; order Passeriformes; family Muscicapidae; genus Erithacus; species Erithacus rubecula. Next base: position 10,151,445 of record NC_136689.1, on the reverse strand, counting down.
AAATTTCACTGAAAATATTTAAAACAAATTTTATCAGGAGACTTTTGTGATCCCTAGTAAAAGAGTTTCAGATGCAGTAGAGGTAATTCAGCTGGCATTTAGCCACTCAAGAAACATATTAAGTGAGAAACCTACCACAGCCTTTAATCATTGCTGGAGCATATGCTGGGTATATGAACAATTAATCAAAATCTGAGTATATATATTTTTTAGCAGATCGCCCATTCATTAAAATAGGGTTGAAACTGAAACCTAAAGAGGTCATTGGCAAACCTAATGTCAAGTTTTACCAAAGATAAACCTTAACCAATTCTCTTATTCCACCTTTTTCTCATCTTAATTTTTCCATGCATGTTGTATCCTCCCAACTCCAGCACAGGCAGTGCTATTGTTTTCATAAAGCCCTAAGTTTATTGTGAGGCACAAAAGAAAAATAGGTGAGAGAAGGAATTCTCTTTTTAAAATCCCATTCTTGGATCTTTTAGGGCATTTCATCATTCTTCTGTCTGCCACACAGGGACTATGTTCAAAGTCTGCTTCACACAGCAACCAGCACAGTGCTGATATTTAGTAAATGATCACTAATGATAGAAGCAACAGCGTGGAGGCAAATATGTTTTGTGGGGCTTGGGAAATTAGCAGAGCAATCAGCCTCCAGCCAGGGTGAGGGAGGAGAGGGAAATAGACAGCAAATAATCACTCTGAGCCCAGGAGCTGCTCACACAGTCTGGACAAGCTGGGCAAGTCAGCTGAGGTCAGCCAAGCCACTGAGGAGCTTTCATAAACACAGAGCAAATTTGGGACATTTGATGATCACAGAAATGAGGAATTCATTGAGGTAGCTCAGCATCATATGTAGCTAAACATTTGTAATAGGACTATGAACAGATGGGGGAGGGTGGTGAAAGTGATTCTTTTGACTGAATCAATAGGACCAGTTGATCTTCCTCATCAATCTTGATAAGAAAACTGTGAGGATACTTAGTGTCAGAAGTGCTTTATTGGAGTTTTCATTAAAAGCTCCATGTGGAAATGTGTACCCAGCTGCTGCCACATGCAGCCTGTGCAGCACATGCCCCATCCCCCTCTAAGAAAAACTGAGAAGACCTTTCTGAATCAGGATGTACACAGGATATATCAGCACACTCAGATAAAATGAAACATACAGCCAGACAAAATAAAACCACGGCCATCTAAGATAAAACAAAGCCCATATACACTGACCCTGAGGGGTAAGCCAGAGCCAGACATAATGATCAATACTGTAAGAGTTATGATCAGAGAGAAATAATTACTGCACATCTCAAGGAAAGAACCACAATGAATTCCCTGGCAGGGCCTTGTTCTTTGAGTAATAATCTGCAAATGCCTGCACATGCTGAAGGAAGGCTGAGTTATGATGGGCTGTGGACTGCAGCCTCCAGTCTGGATGCAGAAGTCCTTGTGTGACTCTGCTTGGAGAGTTTCATCACTGACAGTGCCATTTGCCTCACATTTTCCCTGAGAGGTGTGTAAGAATTGTCTCCTTTTACCTCTGGATAAAGGGGGTCATGGCAAAGCAAGTGGTTTGCACCAAGGCCTCCAGGAGGGCAGGCATGGAATGAGCTCAGCCTGCAGCCCCTTTTCTGTGTCAACCTTCCTTCCTTCCTTCCTTCCTTCCTTCCTTCCTTCCTTCCTTCCTTCCTTCCTTCCTTCCTTCCTTCCTTCCTCCTTCCTTCCTTCCTTCCTCCTTCCTTCCTTCCTTCCTTCCTTCCTTCCTTCCTCTTCCTTCCTTCCTTCCTTCCTTCCTTCCTTCCTGTCCTTCCTTCCTTCCTTCCTTCCTTCCTTCCTTCCTTCCTTCCTTCCTTCCTTCCTTCCTTCCTCCTTCCTTCCTTCTTCCTTCCTTCCTTCCTTCCTTCCTTCCTTCCTTCCTTCCTTCCTTCTTCCTCCTTCTTCCTTCCTTCCTTCCTTCCTTCCTCCTCCTTCCCTTCCTTCCTTCCTTCCTTCCTTCCTTCCTTCCTTCCTTCCTTCCTTCCTTCCTTCCTCCCCTTCCTCCCTCCCTCCTCCCCTCCCTCTCCTCCCTCCCTCCTCCTCCCTCCTCCTCCCTCCCTTCCTCCCTTCCTCCCTTCCTCCCTTCCTCCCTTCCTCCCTTCCTCCCTTCCTCCCTTCCTCCCTTCCCCCCTCCCTCCCTCCCTCCCTCCCTCCCTCCCTCCCTCCTCCCTCCCTCCCCCCTCCTCCCTCCCTCCCTCCCTCCCTCCCTCCCTCCCTCCCTCCCTCCCCTCCCTTCCCCCCCTTCCCTTCCCCTCCTCTCCTTCCTCTTCCTCCCTTCTCCCTTCCCTCCCTTCCTCCCCTTCCTCCCTTCCTCCCTTCCTTCCTTCCTTCCTTCCCTTCCTTCCTTCCTTCCTTCCTTCCTTCCTTCCTTCCTTCCTTCCTCCTTCCTTCCTTCCTTCCTTCCTTCCTTCCTTCCTTCCTTCCTTCCTTCCTTCCTTCCTTCCTTCCTTCCTTCCTTCCTTCCTTCCTTCCTTCCTTCCTTCCTTCCTTCCTTCCTCCTTCCTTCCTTCCTTCCTTCCTTCCTTCCTTCCTTCCTTCCTTCCTTCCTTCCTTCCTTTCCTTCCTTCCTTCCTTCCTTCCTTCCTTCCTTCCTTCCTTCCTTCCTTCCTTCCTTCCTCCTTCCTTCCTTCCTTCCTTCCCTTCCTTCCTTCCTTCCTTCCTTCCTTCCTTCCTTCCTTCCTTCCTTCCTTCCTTCCTTCCTTCCTTCCTTCCTTCCTTCCTTCCTTCCTTCCTTCCTTCCTTCCTTCCTTCCTTCCTTCCTTCCTTCCTTCCTTCCTTCCTTCCTTCCTTTTTCCTTCTGTCCACAGGCCATCCTGCTCCTCCATTCCTCTAGGTGATTGTTCAGTGCTCTCCATTGTGCTGGGGGAGCCCCTGGCTCTAAATTGATTTCAGAAGATTGATGGTGGAGGGCAGCCCACGACCCTCGGCTGTTTCTCTGCTCAAGGCTGCACCTTGAAGATGATGTAGCACCTGGGAAGAGCCTGACTAATTCATTGACTTGAGGGTACAATCACTTATCAATGAATCTCCAACTAACTACAGCAAACTTATTTACAAGCCTGGGAAAAAAATGTGTTGGGTAGCAATTTGCTATACAGCCTGACCAGGAGCAGCTCTTCAGGATTGATCTCTGTGCTGTGTTTTCCTCCCCTCTTATTTAGACAGTGAGAGCTCCCTGCAGGAAAAACATACAAACTCCCACTGTCAATGGGTGTATATTTCCTTCTTGGACAGTGAAAAGAACTAGGTGTGCATCTCCTTTTATCTGTGAAGAGAGTTGTGAACTTAATTCAACCTGATCCCCATTCATCGTGTTCAACATTTAGCCCCCAAATGTCAGTGAGATTCTGGGAATAAAGTACTTGGGAGACAGCAGAAACAGAGCCCTTAGTGATATCTGTGTAGTAGAATATTTCTCCCCATCCATATGCAAATCTAACCTTTTTGATATTTCAGCCCTATAAACCCTAAGACAGGATTTCAATAGAAAATGTTTACTAAAGGCTTTCTCCTTTATAATCTATTGATTTTAATATCCTTACTATTCCTGTTGAATGTCAGTTTTACCCTGAAGACTCTCATTGCAAACTTGAGCACATTTAATTATTTATACCATTTGAAATATTAGTGCTGAGAAATCCCTAAAAGTTTTTGGTTCTGTAATGGTGTGATCTAAAGTTTGATTTTCATTTGTGAATAACACAAGTAATTTGATATAGTAATCAAGGACAGATGAATACTTCAGACAAAACAGTGCAGTTTTAATAGCAATGACATCTATTTTTCATCTTTCCAGACTCCTTGTGTATGTTAAAATACAGCTCATTAAGTACTGTAGGATCTCTCAGTGAACAATTTAGCATTATGTTTTCTTTCTTCTGCCAGCTGCCTGATCAAGAAACTTGTTTTCATCAGAGGCAGAGTGCATTTAGGCAATGTTCAAGGTTTGAATGCAACCTAGGGTTGATTTGCCCCTGGATGGGGTCAAGCAATCTTCTTTGCCTTACTTGTATCACTCACTGTTTTCACAAGACTGACATTTGTCTCTGAGACAATTATTTTTTGTACAGAAGAATATATTGAGGACCTATGAAAAGATTTTGATAGCAGGAAAATCAAAGCAGGGGATTTTAAAAACCTCAGCACCTTGAAGGTCAGTTCTTCCCCTGAGTCATGTCTTTTACTCCCAAATCCACCCAAAGCCAAAGTGATGGAGCTCACCCTTCCTGGCCAGGGTTTGGGCACACTTGAGCTCCCATCCCTGCCACTTGAGCTTTGTCTGGAACATCTGAGAGTCAGGAATGCTTCCACTGACTTCAGTGATGGTTTGTACCAGACCCCAGTGTTCCAAGGGGAAGAAACCCTTAGGCATAAATCCTCCTAGGTTCAGCACTCAAGAATCATTCATGCATTTATTCTTCCATGTATATTGGAAGAAAAATTAACATTTCTGACTGTCCATATATTTTTATTTTCTTCACCCCTGTCCCCTTGCCCCAAGCTGAATTTCCTTGTCATTACGTGTTCAGAGCAATTACATGCACCTCTATTACTTGCACTGAATTTCTCTTTTACAAGTCAAGTTTCTATTCTTATTTTTCCCTCATCTTTGGATATTTTCCCTTTATCTTCTACCAACCTGATAGCTGTTCAGAAGCTGCCAAGATGTATTTGGCTCTTGTATTTACTCCAGATGGAGACTTTTATTTTCACTCATATCTGGCAGTAGGAACTGTGGTATCACCAAACACAACTTTTCTCTGAGATTGTTTTGATAGAAGAACCATCCCTTTCTCATATGGTTTATAAGTTACTTCTGATGGCAGATAATGTAGTCTAGCCTGGATCCTAAAAGTTCAACAAGACTCACAATAGCCATAAATAGCTGGATTTTTCTGGTTTATATCTCCTCAGGAATAACCATCTGGATTTGTATTTTTTAGTAGTCTAGCATTATTGTTTAAGAGTAAAGCTAGAAAATATCTGGAATGAAATCTGTGGTTCTAAACTGAGCAGGGATAAATGTAGCCACTCTTATTTCCACCATATCTGTCCTGTGTGCATTAGATATGTCTGTAACCAGTTGAGGTTTCCTAAGAAGCAATGAGGACCAGTCTAAAGGCTCTAAATAGGCAGAAATGATGTCACTGATTTCATTTCACAGAACTAGGTCAAGCCAAATAGCTGTTCTGGTGTGTGCTAGAGGGAAGGCAGGGTTCTGCACAGATGGGATAGGTGAGGAACCCAGTGCCACATCCAGCTCTGCCACTAGCTCAACTTACAGGGCCAGAGTGTTGAAAGCTCTGAAATCAGTGCTGCACTAGAAGCAGCAGTCTTCAGGGTATCAAATCTCTTATGGGGCTGAGCCTCTTCCTTACTTTTCTCCATCTACAAAAATAAGCTGCTCCTTTTCCTCCTTTCTGTTTTACTTTGGAATACCCATTTGGAAATTTAGGGCAATATGACATCCTGGAAATGACCTCTCAGATGAGACACTTGCTGGTTGTTTTTCCAGCATCCTACATGTATTCATTCATCTTTGTTACTCCTTTGCTTCCATTAGTTTCACTGGCATCCTTTTAGGCAATGGAATCAAGACAAAAACATGTTTGCCTGACTTATTTTAGCTAAGAGGCTTCATATTTAATGGATTTGCTGTTATTTAATGTCCCAGGTCATTCCTTGGGATCAGCAAATGCTGAATTTCTTATCGCCCTTAAATGTTATCTGAAGTCATGTCGTTATTTTGCCTTTAGTGAGTCTCTTTGCTCTCTGGCTTTGGAACTTACTGCCAAATGAAGTAAAGAAAGCTCTGACTATGGGGAATTTCTAAATCCAAAGTTAAAAGTTATTTGTTCTGTTTAGCATTTTTTAAATTATTCTTTTAGGAATTGTATGTGCCTCTCAGCTAATTAACTCTTAATGAGCGCAAAATGCCCTGGGATGCAGATTTGGAGGGTACACTAGAAATGCAGACATGGATTGGACTGCAGTACTGCAGCAGATGAAATTTATGATTTGATTCTTTTTTTAAATGATGGTGCAGATATTTTTATTGAGATACTCTTCCCCCCCACCCATCTTTCTAGTCTAAATAAAGCTGATCAGATTTTCAGTCCACCATATGGGGCCCAGTTATATCAGTTCTGCAAATACACTTTAGTTTTCCATTATGGATGAAGTCACTCTTCAGCAGGGAAAACAAGTTGAGAAACAAACTTTCATATTATGAAAGACAGGCAGTGTTCCAGCACTGAGCACTTAACCAGAGCATCAGGAAATCAGAACACCTGGCTGTGCCCAGCTCTGTGCTATTCCCCTGGACCAGTCCCTCACCCTTTTAGTGCCTTCACTCATTCATCTGTAAAGCAACTATAATTGCATTTATATCACAAGGGTGCCTTGATGCCTGACAAATGAGAATTGACCCAAAATTCATCCTTCAGAAGCACTGTATGAGCAGTACCTCGCTCACATGGTGATTGTGGACAATTAGATTGGAAGAGGTATAAATGCAGTGAAAGTGAAATTCCATTTAGGAACTGTCAAACTGTTCTTGATAATTTTTCTTAGTTTTCATCTAATTCTAGTGTGGAATTTTGCATGCATCTCCCAGAAAGGCTTTATATGCCTTTTTATTTCTTCTGCAACAAGACAGCATATTTTATTCCATGTTATATTAAACTGTATTTTGAGCAAATGTTTTTTTCCCAGAACAGTACCTTGGAAAGCTAGGTTTAGAGAAACAAAGAAAAACTATTGTGTCAAAGAAATCATATCTTCTATGTATCTGATTAAATTTCAGTCACTTACAAAGATTGTACACAGAAAAAAAATAATCCTGGTTTTATGAAAAGGGGTTTGCCTAAGTGTTGTTATGTTTTATTTAATTAGGTTTTTTTATACTTGCCATAATAATGTTTTAAAATTAAGCTGAATTTCCACAACAAACTGTAGAAGTATATGGTGTACAGCCTGCAAAGGCACTTAATGGCAGTAGCATTACTGATATTTGTGAGTTAGAACCTGCTTTCCTCTAAAAAATAGCCATATGTTCTCCCAGTTTAAAAACACTGTTTTACACCAGCTTTTTTTTCATTAACATTAACAGTTTGGGGATGAAAAGAATTAATATGATCTTCTTAAATACATTTCTTTATTTCTGCATAGTTGTGAGGGAAGTGGTGTATCAGACACAGGCTCTCCTCTATGTGTGCCATGAACACATCCAATGAAACCAAGTGAATTAATGGTGGCCTGTTTTACCAGGACATCCCCCAGGTAGCATATCCCAACACCAGGAAAAAAAAGAATGGAACTGTTGTTTGGTTGAGCCACTTTTCCTAACAAACACAATCACTTGGGCTAACCAGATTTCAGGGTGTCAGGTTTCTCTGTCAGCACCCTATAGTAAGCTCCAGCTCCCAGGAACTGCCTCCAGAAGGATTTGTAGTTACAGCTTGGTTCTCTACAAGAAATCATATGTCTATAAAAAAAATCCTATAGCTGTTACTTTTTTATGTTCAGACTTAAAAAGCACTTTAAGAACAACTCACACTCACTAACAGTGTTCTACTGACTTATCTCTAATGTATGCTTGAGAGCTCAGTGCAAAACAAAGTGCAGTGATTAAGTAAATTAAAAGATACCAAACATTGTAGCAGGGAATCATTCCAAGTAGTGGTGTTCTCAGGAGCACCAGAGCTGCTTTAGGCTCATGCTCATCCATGCAGAGTTTACAGAATTCACTTTTTAGACTTTTTGAACCTGCTCTGGTTTAGTTACCAGCTTCCCAAGACTCTCCCTGGTGATTGGACTCATTCATACCTGGGGCTTCACACACTCTCCAGTGCCCAGTCCATGGGAAAATCTGACCTTCCAAAAAAGATTCCATGCTCATGAGGAGACATGGCAGACCAGTCCCTCCCAGACTACTGCACAGCCATGAACTGCAAGCAGCATCTTTGGTAGGATATGCAAGGAGAGATTCCCCTTTGTCCCTGTGCCTGTCCAGGTGCTCCTCTGACAGATTCCTGAGCTGATCACTTTGCCTTCGTAGCTGTGAGTCACTAAAAACTCACTCTGAATGCAGAAATAGGTGTTTTTTACCAAAAAAACAGGCTTCAACTCAGCTCTCCGTTTTCAGTGGGCTAATGGAAATTTTCAGTGGGCTCACAGAAAGAAGTGGTTTTGTAGGACACAGGTCCACCTCTTTAGCTTACTGTAATCAAGTGCTTTAAGTTCCTGTGAACTGGTACTGGACCAATGTCTTAAGAGAGTGGAAAGAGGTTCAGCCTCTAAATCTTCTCCCTTTACCCCCAGTCCTAGTCAATGTGGCTCTCAGCTTTCATGCAGTTCATTTTGCCATTTCTGAGGATGATGTAGGAAGTTGAAGGAGGGATATTCGTTTTATCTTGGCTCAGATAGGTGGTGTTTAATTCTGAAGTGGACCTCTCAGCAGCTGACATCAGGTGACTAATCTGCCCGGGTTCCTCAATCAAAGGAGTGAAAATATTCTTTCTGAATGTCTCTTTCAGGATTTTGCTGACTCCATATACCAAATGGTTGCACAGAAGTTCCAGGAACTGACAGACAATTTCACTTCCATGCACGCACGCCACAAAACCCTTGCAGGCATTGTGATGACCAAAGGTAAGATATCCTCCCATTTTTTTCCTCTGGCATTTTTCATGACTAAGTAATACATTATTTATATGGTTCACAATACTGAAGGATGACTTTACTCCCACACAGAAAAATGAATAGTAATGCAGTGAAAAGAAGCATTAAATATTTACACCTCAAGTAAATTCACACAAAAAATATTGGCAACAGAGTTGAAGATTTATTTGTAAATATGTCACTACATTTCTTTGTTTACAGGACAAAATGCAGCCCTTTTTCATTTCCTTACAGATGGGGGAGAGAGTTAGTTATCAATAAAAGTAATTGTTTATTACTTTCTTAGGTCTGGAAACACCAAGTTCTTGTTGTATAAGGCTACCATAAACTTTGGTTTAGACTGGCAGCAGAAACAAATGTGCTTTCCAGTCAAAAGAATCAAGCCCAGAGTATGTGTAATTTTAGTTCTGCTCTTTTCTAGCCATGGGAAATATATATAGTTACCAGCAGGGCCAAAATTTGGCATTCACTCCTGTTAAGACTTAACTGATTGGCACATACTATGTGGAAATCTTCAGTGCTTTGATGAAAGAGTTGCATAGATGGTCTTTTTGGCAAACATCCTTCAGTTGGGGCACCTCAGTATTTATGAGGATGTCAGCAGTGGAGATATTTCCATAAACTTCATTCTCACTCTGACACGTGGAGCAGTGGGTCCAGTGCAGAAATGAGAGAATAAGCTCAGAGGGGAAAGGCACATATAATTCACCCAGGCTTGTTTCACTCCTTCCTTTCTACAATTACATTAGCTACATTCAATGGGGACAGTTGTGAATATTGCAAGATAGCAGGATGGAGACAGGATTTTCTGATGGATCTTTTCCAACCACAGAGCCTAAATGCAGTTAAGATTTCTGTGCTGAGCATCTCCTTTCTGATGTGAAAAGAATAAGTAATCATATTCAGTATGAAGGAAAATTAAAAGGAAGTGTGATTGACTTTGGGATGTGAAAGATGCACAGCATGCTGACCCAGCATACCAGCTGCCTTATCCTTGTGAAATTTATTGAGTGTGGCTCTCATCAGATTTAAACAAAGTGCTATAGTTTTTTTAGGGGAGCTCTTTCCATGCAGAACCACAAGGAAGAATGTTTAAATACACTTTTTATAAGAAACTAAGCTACAGGAGCCAAGAACTGTTGCTTTAACCATATTTAGGGGGAGAGCACAGGGGAGGTTCCACTTCCTCAGTATAAGAGTTGTAAGAAATGCCTGTAGAGATTTCATCCCATTCTGCTTTGCCAAGGAGCTACTCCAACGTTCTTTAGCCCAGGTCTAGACCAGCTTCATAAAGCACAATTGAGCCACTGCAGCATTATTTCTACATGTCCAAAGAAGCAGATTAAAGCCCCACAATGTATGAGAAGAAGAGCCACTGGAAGGAGTCATCATTCCCAAAGTCATGGCTGCTGAGTGATGCAGTGCTAGGGGAAGAAAAGAGCACTTCCAGACTTTCTTAGCTTTTCTGGCAATTGGAGCTGTCTATGTCTCTTCTTTAGGGAAGGGCTGAAAGTATCCATATGCTGTTTGTTCCTTTTGGTGGATCCCATGCCCTTAGTGGGACTTTACAAATTTGTATTTCATATTTCATATTTCATCTTAGTCAGCATGAAGACAAAGTATAATTTTACTTATGTTCACAAACTATTTCCCTCAAGGCTTCTTTTTCAATTCTGAATTCCCTCTTGTGAACTTGTTCAATCTGTCAGCCATCCAATTTGTCAATATCTCACTGGTTTTGTGGAACCCAGAAAAGAAACTCGCAGATACAAGGTGATTCACAGAAGATGCAAAGCTGGAAACAGCCTTATTTTAGTATATTCTCCAGGAAGATTGAGTTCTTTCCAGCACAAGAATCTCAGCCAACCAAGACAAAATGAATCATCTGCCATTTGTGTTATTATTTTCTGTACTAAACTTGTAGATTTGTGGTCTCTTCTTCACCATCATTCCCAGAAGTAGCAAGGACCTCCACATATGCTTTTCAAAGGTGGCACAGGCAGATTTTCCACATCAAGTACTCAAATGAGTACCAATTTCCTGTGTTTTTAACAAAAAAAAATAGTGGCAGATGCTGTCTTAGATCTCTGCAAACAATTTACTAATGGCATCAACAAAAACAAATCTGGAAAAGTCTTGTTGCATTCAGTACCATAAGTGACACAAACGTTTGATTTGTTTTTACCTTCATTTCAATTTCATGTTATCCTGACTAGAAGCAGATTTATCTGTGCTTGTACAGTTTCCAGGCAAAGCTGGTAAAAAGCACAATGGAATTCTGTGATAAATGCTGGTAAGATAATGCAAGATCTCTACAGACAAAGAAGTAGTGTGCTAGATTGGTTTTCTTTTTCTGAACTCTGACATTTTTTCTGTCATTTCAATTTCCCAGGGAAACCAGAGAGTTACATTTGGCCACTGTAATTGACATATGCTGTAGCACCCGGGGCAAATTCCAATGTGTAAGAAAGAAAGAAAATGTGGAAAATTATGTTATTGACGGACTGAGAATGTTCTGCAGTAATAAATTTCTAGCCAGTGAAACAGGCAGTCCAAAGCATTTAGAAATGCTTTGCTCTGAATTGTGATGACAATTAAAACCTCCATGCTTTTTTGTGAAAGTAAGTTTTCAAAACATTTCATTAGCAGACATCAAGATAATCTTGAAAATATTGGCCTAGGAGGGAGAAATCTACCAGATTAGATAACAGCTATTGTTATCTTATCTGATATAATGCAATAATTGAATATAATAATAACTAAAAACTCACATAACTGATCTTGAGCTAAATGTTTCAAAAGATTGAAGAGTTTAAGTCAATTATTTAATAGTTATAATGTATAATGTTATAATGTCTTTGAAATCTGCCAGTTCTCTAAAATATTCCAATTTTGTTGAAACACACTCAGAGAAGATTGTTCTATTAAAAATTGTTTGATTGAGTCTAAGAAAACTTGTTTAACCAGTAAGACAGGGCATTCAAATCTTTCACATACAGCAAGCTATAATCCAGAGACCATCTTCAAGTAGAAAAAGAAGTATACTTGTAATTGTAAGTTAATATTTATATGAGGACCTATGCTTTGCTGCACATTGACTCTCCAAAGTAGATCTGCTGATTCCTCTGAAGGTAGGATGAAATCCAAATGGTAATTTGAGAACATCAGTTCACCTGTGGAGAAGACATTGTGGATAACATCATGTCAAACACAAGCCACCAGCTCAGAGCTTGCATCATGTGATACAAGGAGTTAACTTTCCATGTTTTGCATTAGTGGCTAAAACATGATTGACAACACCAACATTTTGGCTATTGCTGGACTGTGCTTGCAAAGTGTCAAGACTTTATCCCTCTCTCCTATCCCTATCCCCAACAAGTAAGATGGAAGTGAGCAAGAGGCTAAGAGGGGACACAGCCAGGACAGGTGTCCTCAGCTGAAGGAGTATTTCTTGCCATAGGACACTGTGCTCAGCAGTAATAATTTGGGGAGAGGGGAAAGGGAAGATAATTGGGTTTATGGTATTTGTCTTGCCAAGCAGCCATGAATTATCATTATATCAGTCCATTAGTCTTGCCTTCCTTCTGTTTCTTCCCAGTCCCACAGGAGAGTAGAATGAGCAAGAGGCTGTGTGGGTGTTTGGCTCTTGGCCAGGATCAACCAATATTTCATTTCAACAGCAGCTGTTTCTTGATGTTTCTTGTTGTCAGGGAAAGATGACCCACCACTCCCCATCCTTCTGTCTCTCAGGTGCAATTTGGATATCTTATTTTGACTCACTGGTCTGCTGTATCTTTCTATTGAAAAGTTTTCAGGGAGAAGTAGTTTTCAATATTGCTGTTGCTATTGTTATGTCAGTTGATAAATTTAAAAAGTGAAGGGTAAACAAGCTATTATTTTCTAACACAAGGCAGCAAATGCAAAACCAGAGCACTGTCACATACCTCCAGGCCTGATGCCCAGGTTGTGGGGTGACAGGAGGAGCCCCTGGGGTCCCCCCACGGGTCACCAGGCAGGGTGGCCACCTTTACCAGCACACAGGGCTTCGAGGGGACAGTGTGGCAATGCTGCCTGACCCCCAGAGCTGGCAGGTGGGAAATCCCAGGGCAGGGCTGAGCAGGGTGTGAGGTGTGAGCCTCACACTGAGTGCCACACTGGTGGCATTCACACTGTTTATTGGCACCACAGAGAGAGTTTGGCCATTGCTCTACTTGAAACCACCAGGCACAGTAAAGAATTCCTGTCACTCAGTGAAGAGATAATCTATTATTGCTGAGGTCCTCTTTGCAAAAAAAACCTCCCATAATCATTAGGGACAAAATGAAACTGCTATTTAAACACAATTTCCCCATTTGTGTTTGACAAATCTTAGCAGTTTAAATACTGATAGGAACTTTTTGTCATGCTTTCTGTTAAAAATGAAGCATTAAGAAAGTTCAGTCCTTTTCACGGCAGTGTAACATTCATAGAAAAAGATTATGAGTTGATTTCTCGCTTCAATTTTCTCTCTTCTATATTTTTTTTTAAGTCTGACAATCATTTTGATGTTAAAAGCAAATTATGAGGTCTTCTCAGTTATCTTGTGTGAAATAAAGATGAACTGGACAAAAGAGCCCTAAATAGAAATTTCATGCTGTGATAAAAGATGGGAAATTATCATCTGTATCTCATGGAATGGATCTTAATCATTGCTAAGTGCAATAACAGAAAAAAGTAAAGTTGACAATATGTCTCCATGGATCTTTCCAGTCACATTAAGATTCACAAAGCCTGACGTTTAAGTACAATCAGAAATACTGCTGTCCAATTGATTTCTAATCCTCAGTATGAGTGGGAAAGTTGCAAAGCAGTAGAATAAAATAGAACATTCAGGACATATGTAGAGTGTCAATCTGCTCCATCCCATGATGGACTGGAGTAGCCAAACCAGTCAGAGAAGATGTGAATGATTTACAGGTTAGTGTCCAGAGCAGATTCCTTCAGGAAGAGAGGTACAGGAGTAATTTGGGCTCCCAGATCTCATTTGCATAGTTAGATGGATGCTAAAAGCCTGGTCCCAGTGAGATTCAGTGTTTCAATGGGAATTGAAACTTCTGAAATCAAAACTGGGTACCCGAGCTGCTGACATCATTTTGAAGATCTCACTTCACCCACTGCTGCCATTCTTGTAATCATTATTGACTTCTTATCTATGCCAAGGTTGATATTTCACCAGTCGATGACAGTTTTTTCTCAAAATATTTTAAAACAGGTAAATAGATATGTAATTAGGAACTATATATGTCACTCCTTCTCAGAAATCTTTCTCTGAAAAGTTTTCCTCTGCTTATAAATCCTAAACCAATAATTTTCAGATTCTCTCTAAATAGTTTTCAACCCCATAAATCTATCTCTCTTCCACAGTTGCAGCTCTTTTTGTGGAATTTGTAATCTGCACTTCTAATGGGCATAATCTCTTACTCCTGCAGCTCAAGAGACACTTTTCCAAATTCCAGCTCAAAGGACATTTAAAGTTCTGCAGTTAAAACTCTGGCCCTACCAGAGCCATCAGTTCTATTAAAATGAATACTCCCCCTACAAGAGCAACTTTGAGAGTTTCTTCATCATTTCTGTTAAATAAGGGCTAAGGAACAGAAAGCAGTTGAAGATAGATTACTAAGAAAATACGAGATGGGATACAATTCTGCAGCCTTGCCCAGAGCAGGAAAAACACAGCTTCAGGGACAACTCTCCAGGCAGGTTGCATGTTTTGCATTTAAAAACACAGGGAGAAATGCATGCACCAGCTGGGAGTGAGTACAGAACCAGAGCTTCACTTCTGGAGGTGAGCACTCCACCCTGCACACACACAGCCTCTCACTGCTGTTGTTGTCTAACCTAATTCCATCCTCTTTGCTTTTTGGTGACACAGGTTCAGAAAGAGGACAAAGAACCCCTCTCATATCAGCAGTTTTAGGCACTTCCACAGGAAAATGACCCAAATGGGAAAGGAATTGAGTCCTCATTTTTCACCAGCTGAAGCAGCTGTAGGTGTCTCCAGCCCATGGTACTCTTGGTTTCTGGGCAGCTGCAGCTCCCCACTGTGCCCACTGGTTACTCTGGTTCCCATCTCTTCTCAGACACTGGATCTTTTTACCTCCCTGAACATTTACTGTCCCTGGATTTAGTTTTCCATTTCTGCTGTTCAAAGTATTTTCCTGACTGAAACCTCTCAAAATTTGGATGCCGACAAGTCCCTGGCTCTGTGTCACATATAATTGCATTGGGCATGAGGATGGGTATAATAATTAGCATAAAACATGGAAATTAAAAATAGGCACTTCTGTTTTCTAAGTGTGTCAAGCAAGGAATTGGCAAGGTCAGACTTTCATTCTGTTCTGTGATAAGGCAAACTGGAAGCTGTCCCAATGTCAATACCAAGAGTGCATCTCACCCTAGCAAAGACATTTCTTTGGTAAATAAAGGCTTGGCAACCATTGTTTTCTCTTTACTGATCTAGTAAAACACATAGGAAGATGTTTTTAGATGCAAGTACGCCAAAGAAAAAAGGAATCCCACATAAAATTAAGTTCCTCCTGTGCTTAACTGCCAAAATTCATATGCAGGATTTTATTCTTTCTCACTCCAATTCAGAATCTTACTTGCATCTAAAACTGTCAATTTACTTAACACTCAGATATCAGTGGCACAACGTTTATTGGAGAAACACAGATATCTGCAGTCAGGACATGGCAGGAAAGTGCAGTTCAGTCCTGCTTTAAAATTTAGAATTATATACAAGCTCTCTTCCTGAGGAGAAAAACAGTATTCAAATTCACATGAAAGGAAAAAATCCTTACATAACCTTGATTCTGCCACTATGAATTTATTTATTTTTAAATTCCTCAAGGATATGGTAAGGGGGTGAAGCATGCAGGGGGCTGGGCTGACTGACCCTCCTTCCTCTCTGGATTTCCAAAACCCATGTTGAGGGAAGGAAGGGAAGGTAAAGGGCACTGGTGCTCACAGCACTGTCTCCTTCCACACTCCTCAGAAGCAAAGATGATGGGATTTCATCCTTTTGGTCCACTGAGGGGAGGGAAGAAATGGACCATAGAAATTAGAACTGGGAGAGACCACTAAGTCATCCAGTCCATTTCCCTGCAAGCGTGAGATTGTTCCCAAGTGCTATTTCCAGTCTAGATTTAAATTAATCAATTAACACTGGGGCTTTCAACAGTACCTTGGGAGACCATTCTAGCCTAATGGATCTCATTGTTAATAATTTTCACCAGTTATTCAGCCTGACTTTTATTTTCTTTGATGTCATCTCAGGACCTCAGTTCTGCTGTTCTAAACTTAGTGCCCACTTCCCTTCTTGAGGTTTGCACCTTCTAGATACTCAGAAGCACTCACACCATGTTCATAGTTTGCCTATTCAATTTTTGTGCTCTCTCCTGCAGGGCCACTCTTCTCTGCAGCCCCCAGCAGTCTTGCCTTTGTTTTCTGATTCCCATCCACTTGGGCAACCTCCTCACCATTCTTTTCTGCACTGGAAATCCACCTTTTGAATGAGGTTTAAGAGAAAGACCTGCACAAAAACACCTTGCAAAATGGACTAGCACAAGAATCCTTTCTCAGGCATGCCATGATGTGATCAAATAGAAAATGGGCTTGTGTCAGAAAGGGATTTTTGTTTCAGAGGAACTGAATTTGGAACTTACTGATAAGTGCACTCCCCCAGCCTTGTGGGTTTGGGCAGAATTTACTGAGCCTGGCTCTGAAAGGAGAGCCACGGCCACTCTCAGACAATACCTTGGCTCTTGCTTGCAGCACAGAGGAGTCAGAGATCAGGATAAGAGAGGACTGTCACTCTGTCCCTGCTCTTCCATTGATGAAGAGCTCTGCGAAGAATGGCTTTACCTAGGCAGCACAGTCAGAGGGAGGGTTACTCAACACATTAATAAGGGAAGAAAATACGAGGCTCTCAGAGGCCCTTTCTTTCCACAAAAATACAATCTATTCAGTTACACATAACACACATTTTGATGCAAGGACAGGAAATCCCTGTGCAACTCCAGTGTTTCAAAGACTGTTCCATTCATACCCCTAAATATCTGTAACCTCGCTGCTTGCCACTTCTTTGTTCCTATTATTTGTTACCTGTGCATCTGCCTTTTGTTCAGACTTCTGCTATTCCATTTCCTAAGCCCTCAACATGCTTCTTGCTTCCCATATTTTAGTCAGCTACATCAGCTGCTGCCATCCACCTCAGGGGTGTTCTTTGGGGTATCCAGTGTGAGCCAGGGGTTACAGCCAGGGTGCTCACTGAAGTCCCAAGTTCCTGTTTGTCACTGAAATTATCTCTACCACAGGTACAAGAGAAAATGCAGAGAAAAAAAATGAGCTGCAGCAGTCTTTATGGCTGGCAGATAAATGCATACTGTGAATTGATATATGCATACTATTAATCATTCCTGATATACACAGTCCTCTTATGGCTACACATTTTTTATATTTTTTTAGTCATGAGTGTGGTTTTATTCTCTGTGCAGAGCTGGGGACAGCAGAGCTCCCTTTGTCAGGAGTGCATTACCTACATCAGCACTGAAGAGCAAGGTATCCCATGCCACACACCAGCCCCTCAATCCTCAGCTCCCTCCTTGCACATACATCTTGATTTCTCTCCTCTTGAACTCTCAGAATAGAGGGGGTTGTGGATGCATCACCAGGTTGTGGGGAAAATGGACTGATGAACCTGAGAAAACACATCCCTCACTCCTAACCATAGACCTACCTCTCATATAAGCACTGACACACAGGGGCAATGGTTTCAGTTTCCAGAGAAATGTGCCCTTTTACTGGTTTGTTTGGGGTTTTTTGGATTTTTTTTAAGAAGATGAGGAGAAGAGCTCTGTGCCTGTTTGGCAGTATTTTCTGTGGGACATTGCCCACCCCTGGGGTGGCAGGAGCAGCCTGGCAGCACAGTTCCCACGGGGCTCTGCCCAGGTTCAAGGATCTGCCCTGGGACAGTGGGTGCAGGGCTGTGCCCACAGCACGTCCCTGCAGGCAGCTTTTCCAGCATCACTGCCCTTTCATGTCTTGGCTATCTCCTATTACAAAATTAAAGCCATTCTAAGAATGTGATAGGGCTGCCAGGGAAGAAGATAAGAGAAAATAATGCAGGACTTGTCAGTGCTATGTAACATCAAGAAATTTTCCTTCCCTAAACAAACTTGAAATGGAAACCTGAACTTATTCAGCTGTGAGTAGAGAGTATTAAAAAAAAAAAAAAAGAAAACCAACCCTCCTCTGTGATCAGAGCTCAATTAAGCTGCCTTGAAAATTATTCCAAATACACTTTTTTTTCAGATAACAATAGACAATCCTTTTGACTGATTTGTTAAAAAAGGTAAAGAATGAGCATAGAATTATTGCTTATCAGAAAGAGAAGCAGCACCATTTAAAATAACATGAAATTGTATCCCATGAATTATTCAGAAGGGCTGATGTTACACTATCATTATTTCTGGCTTTCCTTTTTACTGCATTGCATTTTGTAAGTTGTCTCCCACCCAATAAAAGAGGTGTGGGTTTTCTTAATTAATCAAACCTGATTTTTCTATTTTTTTTTCCTAATTTAAAATTAATATTTTTTGAGCAGTGAGTTGTCTTCATGGTGTCATGCTGAAAAAGAAGATAGATTTCACTACCCCTAGCAGGGTCTAAAACATGCAGTGCAATAGTCACTTGCATACTGGCTGGTGCGTCTCTACATGTCATGCCAGCTGCTGAGAAACCAAAGTGTGATCCCAGTTGTATTCTGGCATTAGCAGTTGTACACTCCATGCTGCTCTGTGTGAATTAGGCTCACTGAATTTCACAGTTCTCGGATACACAGCCAATGTGATTCAGTTTGCTGATTGCAGGTACCAGTCTACACCTCCTGCAATTACCTCATGGTTTTGATTTTCCTTTCCAACACAAAAATATGCAAGGCTAACAAACTCATTTGTCCTAATTACCATAGCCCACTAAGAGTAACTCTTTTAAAATCAGTGGAAGCATTGACTAGACTAGCCAAAACTCTCTTGTTTCATTGGTAGAGCTGTGTCTTCAAGCAGGTGGGAGTAGGTATTTTGTGTTTATGGCCACAACTGACTTAAAAGCCCAGCTCATAACCATAATCCATAAAATGTCAGCCAGTTCTCCACATCCAGCTTATCTGCTGAGCAAACCTTCATATTTTTGCTTGCTTATTCTCTCTTCTGTCAACATCTTTCTGAATTATTTCTATTGCAAGCTCTGTGGCTGCAGGCCTGGTGTCTTGAGAGGTCCCATAGGGAAAACATCCCTGTTTGCTTTCTATGTGTAATAGTTCAGCTCAAGGAAAAATGACCATCCTTGAATATACTAACATTGATACAATTATCCTACATTATTGTGGGGGAAAAAAGCTGGAAAAAAAATCTCAAGAAGTTTAAACATAAGAGGAAAAAAATGTAAAGGCGCTAGATTTGTTCTGCATGTCCTCTTATGATTTGGGGACTTTTGATCAGGATTTTGCTGCTTGGAAGAGAAATCTTTCTAAGAGCATCTCTCCACAGTGTAGAAAGGTTTACTTCTTCTGGCTGTCTGTAGGTCTTCAGAGTTCATGGAGATACTGAGATGTAATGCAGACTATCAAAAAACAAATATCTAAACTAGGGCAGATGGATCACCTCCTAGGAAAATTCCTCTCCTTTCACTATAAAGAAAGTCTACAGCAATTAGCTCAGCTATGGACATCTAAACTCTAGTTATCCAGAACAGCTGAAATTAATCTCCCTGCTGGTGTCAGCAAATGAAAATGGCTTATAATAAAATCCAGTTTCTTTTCAACAGCTCAGCTATGATGTGAAAGTTTGCCCTATCATTGACAGACAAAAACTGAATATTGGATCTTCAAGGCTCCCCCTGCCTGGCTGTGAGAGGAGGTCCTGCCCCTAGACCCAGAATGGGCTCAGGCTTTCAGCAGAGCACCAGAAGGGATTGTTACCTCACTGGATCATTAGACTGAATCTGTGACCAAAGGCAATGTGCCATTTATGTGTACATTTTTGGTTTATAATGCAACTAATTGATTGACAGAATTTGTCAAGATAAAATGCAGTGAATTCCCACCCTGCTCTCTCAGCTGTCCTCAACAATAGGGTGTTAGCCACTATGCTGACACAGCTTCCCAATTTCCTTTCCCCTGCTCCATTTCCTTTTCAAATTGAAAACTATTAGAAGTCTTTAGGCAAATAATAGAAATGTAATGCAGGTGCCTGTTATAAATCGTTCACTAGTTACTTTTAACCTAATGTCTCCTCAAACATTACTTTGCAGGAGGCAGCGAGGGTAGGAAATGCCTCATGAACTCTGACAATGAGTGGGTCAGGAGTTAAGGTCATAATAATGTAACTCATTTCTCCTTGTTTGTCAAATAACCTGAATGCAGTTACATCCCTGGATCTCTCACCCGAGACTGACTCCCCTCAGTAAGAACAGGAGTCTTGTGGGGGCAATCTCCATCCTGGGTCAAACCCTGATGTACAGCCTAAGCAGGGTAGGTGCCATTAGGCTGGTGCTGCCAGTTGCTGTTCATGTAGGATTCTGCCACTCACAAAGCCATAGCTTTCCTAGGCATGGCTTGAGGATGTGCTCAGCTGGAGTCTGGATCTGCTCCATGTTAAATTAATCTATTTTTATGAGGGAGTCAACTTCCATAAATAGAAATTACTTGAGAAGTTTGAAGTATTCTGCAAGCAAAATAAAACAGGAAGTAAACATTAATAACAAGAGTTAGTAATTACTGGTTTTAATGCAAAAGAGACAAATGTACAGAAGTGCCTATTAATTCTGAATCACTGAAGCAAATATCTAGGCTCCAGAGCTGGAAATGCTGCCTAAAATGCCAGTGTGATTAGTCAATGCTAAAATCTGCCTTCATCAGCTAGGCATCATGTCTCGTTCTCAGAGAAAAATTCCTCCCATGTTCACTGGCAATAATATCAAACATTACACAGGGGATAAAGCTCCAGCTCTGTGTATGTACCAAACAAGGCATGTAAGAGGACAATCTGTTAGCGTGGATGCTCCTGAGCACAGCGGACAACTGTCAGCTTGTTGGAAGTGTTTCTCATCATGCTGGGTGCCCTCACAGGCAGCACTGAACAGTGCTACGTTGGTCACAGATCACTTTCTCCATTTGGCTCCCCAGTGAGCTGTAAATATTTCAAAGCTAATGCATAAGTCATGTACACCTGGGTTTCCAAGTGCCACAGCAGTGAGACATAACTCTTGGGTATTTCTGAGCATAGAGGAGCATGGATTATTTTCTGACGCTGCAAATGGAAAATACATTGAGATCTTCAGTGTTTAACACTCAGACTGGCTCTGCAAATTCTTGGAAGCCATTGCCTCCCAGCCCCAGGCAACATCTAAGTGATGTTCTGCAAACACTTGCACCTTGCCAGGACTGGAAGCACCCCAGGCTGTGTCCACACATGGCTGTCTACTGGGGCCCCATATGAAAGCCAACATATGGAGTTAATTCACTCAAACATGAGCACCCCAAGCACACTGGCTGTGGCTGTGCAGGTGGACATTGTTATAGCAAACAACATCAGAGGGATTCATGTTATTGCTACATCTGATAAATGCTGGGCACCTTTCTGTTTCATTTGTGAATAAATCCAGACCTTACAGAAAATCCTGAGTGCATTCATCAGCTTACCCTCATCTGAGAGGAGAAAAAGAGTTTTTATTTGTGGATAAAATGATTGAAAAAATGAAAGACATCACACTGTGTACTGGGCTGACTGGGGGGTTGAGGAAGGTGTAGATCCCAGAGAGCAGGAGGGCTTACCCAGGTGGTTTGCCCTGTATTTTCAGAGTCTGGTGCTTTGACTACAGGGTGAAGGGGGAGAGGAGGAGGCACACCAGGGGTGTGCTAATGTTAGGAGAAGGAAACAGCTGGTCTCACTGCCCTGAGAAGGAGGATTGACTGAGGTCCTCAGGGGCAGACAGAGAGACTCACGGGTTTCTGTAGGAGGGAATTGCCTCTTGGTGTACTCCTGCTGTTCTGAGGTAAATAAGGCTCTATCTCCAGTGGTATATAAATAAAATAGAACAAAAAAAAAAAAAAGTTGATTCTTTTCACAGGTCTTCCAACCAAGGAAAATATTGCATACTGTTGAAGAAAATGTACACTGCTTTTTGAGATGCTGAGTGAGACTCAAGCATCTCAGTGGCAGGCAGTGGCCCATGAAATGTTGGATGTTAGTCCATGTGAAAGACACTGTTAACTAGATGGACATGTCACAATCTAAGATACCTGCTATTTTTCTCACAAAAGCAGTGACCCTAAAGCAAAGCAATTTTAATGTACAGACTATGAGCACTTTTCTTTGTAGGGAACAAGTAATTTTTCACACCTCAACTTTTTACCTAGTAATAAAACTGGAATAAACACAAAGGCTTTTTCTCCTCTCCATTTCTCCCATGTGTTTCCATCTTCACTTCTTGGGTTTTCAAGATCTTCAGCTCTATTTTTTCTCCCCAATAAATACTCTAAAACATGTTTTTAGGGCCACATGTATAGTAACAAATAGAGATTAAACTCTCAGCACAGGCATGCAGTGATGTGTACTTTGTCACTTGTACCTGTAATAATTTCTGTATGGGTCTCTCACAACCAGGGGCTCAGATGTAATTAACTGAATTTTTCACAATACTTACACCTGTTCTACACATGCCACAATGATGCAATGTCACATTGCAACTAAACCTTTTGGATTACTGATGTAAATTTTGTATTGGTATAGGTGTGAAATAATTATATTTTTATATAATTTGCAATTATATTCATTAATCATGGCAACAGTGCTACAGCATGTCATCCACCACTAATCCCAGTGCTGTGTGGACATTATGAAGGCTGTTGATGTGTTTACTGACAGGGAAATCATTGGCAGCCCCAAACCTTTTGTTTTAAATGTTATTTCCTTCTCCAGTCTGCTCTTTTGTCATTTAACACCAATAGATTTTATAAGGGAACATGGCCCCAAACATGCCAAGCAAAAAAAAAAAAATCTCTGCAATTTCTCAGTTTTTCTGCTATTCAATAGACCTTTTAAGAGGAAAAAAATATTTTTGCTGACTCTGTAAAATTATTCCTAAAGCTTTTCTAAAGCTAAAGTAATACCATAGAAACAGCATCACCACGGCCCACAGGAAGATTATTTCAATTCCTCCTATGGGTATTTGCAGTCTCAGTCCTGTCTTCATCACTGACTGGTCACCCTTTGAGGTCTTGATTCAGCTGCCTAAACACAGGTGCGTGTTTTCACTGAAACTCTTTATGGATGCATGAGGAGTGTGCAGAACCTCCTGGACTCCCCAGACAGCAGCCAGACCTCAGGCAGGACATCAAGAGCATCTCAGGTGACCCCACTTGGCACAGCCACACCAACACCTGCAGTGTGAGCCACTGTGCTGCACTGTGCAGATGTTTGCTGCACACAGCCATTGTGTCAACAGCCCTACCCTCAGAGGCTGCTCTGTCACTTCTAGAGGAAGCACCTGTCAGGCAAAAAAGTTCCTTTTTCCCAAGAGCTGCTCCCTTGTTCTTTGGTATTCAGAGAGATGAGCCCAGAGATGTGTTTTTTCAAGGGATAAGTTCATTCTAAATTCTACTTTGAAATTGTCTACAGGGCTGAATAATCTATGTTTTAGAGTCAAATACAGTTCTTGTTGAAGTCTCTAAGCATTTTGCAACTGACTCCAAATAAATTAATATTTATTCCTAGAAAGTGTGTATGTGAACCAAGTAAGGGACATCTTTCAATTGCTGTCACCATCATGTGGAGAGGCTGGTCTCAGTGATAAATGCTCCGTCCCACACTGAAAAGAGCACTGGTGAAAAAATTAAAAGGAAACTGGACTGAAAGTCAAATATGATGGGGTATTTTCTTCATGATTTTTAAAGAGCAGCCCCAGAAGCATTACTTCCATTTTATTTAGTACTTAGAGAGCAACAGCAATGAAACCTAACATTACAGGGAGTATATGTTCCCACCAGAAAATGTCTTCAACAGCTCATAAAAACCTGACCATTTATCAGCACTGCAGGAGATCTTTATTACCTCCCTAAAGCATATGCTCTGCTATGATGTAGTTATTGATTTAACAAGTAAACTTCATGGTGAGCTTTTATCTTGGAATTAGCAGCAAGACTGAAATATAGACCTTATTATTCTAATAACACAGAGATGTGAGATTCCTGCATATTCCAAAGGCCGTATCATCACCTTAATAAGCATCCCATTAGGGCTGTCTGGCTGCCACATCAAAGCATGTGCTGTGAGGACTTTAACAATCATGGTATCATACTCACCCACAGCAATTTCACAGCACTTTTGTTTTTCCTCCTACAGGTTTGGACATCAGGCAAGCTCAGGTTATTGTGCTGTCATCGGGTACCAAGTGTATAAATGGGGAATACATAAATGACCAAGGGCTTGCTGTCAACGACTGCCATGCAGAAATCGTGGCAAGAAGGGCATTTGTTCACTTCCTCTACTCACAGCTGGAACTACACTTAAGGTAACTGAATTCTGTTGATTTTTGGGGCTGTTATATGGCCTTCAGTGGAACAGATCCATCCTCCAGACAGCTGATTTATTTGTTTCATTATGTCATTTTTTCTGAGTCTTTAGGTGATGGAGGAACAATACACTGTACAAAAATATCTGAGAGTTAGGTAGTCTGAAGTGTTGGGTCATGAGCTGCTTTACTTCAGCTGATTCTCTTTCAGTAGTGATTAGATATGACTCATAAAGCTGGGCTTTATGAAGCCTGATGATTTTGTACAAATCTTTACATGCAGCCTTATTAGCATCATTCACTGACCAGAGACTTGAAGGGAGTCATTTTGCTTAATGCAGCCATTTCCCTGTCTTCCTTGCTGCTGCTGAAAGATCTCAAAGAAGTGATTTATTGATCATTAATGTCTTCATTGACTCACTAGAGAACCAATGAGTGTTAACAGCACAGTAAACTTTGTGCCAAAGTGTGAGATGCTATCACTCACTCCTTCTTTATGATGTTTTAAAATGTTATAGCATGTAGAATCATTACAGTGGAATTATTGTTCCTGTCTTCAGCCAGATCCACCTTGTTACCATTTAAATGGTTAATGGGTCATGCACTGCCTGAAGATGGTAATGAGAGGGGTACCTCAGCATGCTGTCTTTTCTCTGATCATGTCTGTCAACAACCTGGAAGAGATCACATACTGCTTGGTTATAAGCTTTGCAGAGGACACCAAAATGTGGGAAGGATCAGTCACTATGCTTGAGGGGTGGGCTGTCATCACAGCAGGCTGGAGGGCTGGACCAGCAGGAACTTTGACAGAAAACTTAGAAAGGACAAATGCAAAGTCCCACACCAAGGAGGACTTTCCTCCCTTCCACCAAGAAGGAAAGAAATACAGGCTGGGGACCAACTCTGCCGAAAGAGAATGGGGTTTATGGTCAGACAGGCAGCAAGACATTAGTTAGTGGTGTGCCTAGCAGCAGAGAGGGTCAGCAGGATCCTGGGGAGTATGAAGAGTCTGTCAAGGATGTGTACATCCACCACTAATCACCACATCTGCAATATTGTGTGCAGTTCTGGGTGCCCCAAAGGAAAGATAGACTCAGCAGAGGCTACCCAGAGTCTCTTGGGGGGCCAGAGCACTTGGGCTGTGTGGAAATGTTGACAGACGTGGACCTGGTGAGCCTTCAGGTGGGATGGCAGAGCCAGCAAAGCATGTCAGCAACACAATGGGGCTGACATCTTCACCAAGGTGTGCAGTGGGAAGGTGACAGACAGGAGGCACACTCTGAAACAAGAGAAGCTCAGTCTGAGTATGAGGATTAATTTTCCCCATGGGGATAGAGTAGGAGTGGGACAGGTCACTCAGAAGGGTTGTTCAGTTTCCCTCCTGTCCTGGACATTTTCAAAATCTGAGTGCACCTTGAGCAATCTGTCCAACTGCTTTAAGAAGGAAGTTGGGATAGAGATTTAAGGTCCTTGCCAGCCTGAACTATCCTAGGATGTGAAAACTGAGCAGAAGTAAAACTGAGGTGGCATTTATTATATAGAAGGAACCAAGAAATGGAGGAAAACAAACAGAAAGCCTTTTTCTCTGTATGTCATTCTTCTGCCCTCCCTTCTTGACTGCATATTCATCTGACTTTTTCTAAAGGCCATTAAACTCAGTGCAAAAACTTTCTTTGACTTCATAATATTTTGCATCAGGTCACAGACAAGGGTTAATCTAAGCATGATTGTGTGTTGTTGTAAGCACCTGTGATACAGTTGCACCTAAGCAATAATAAGAAGAATAATGGCTATTTTCACTTCAGGCTGGAGTTGAAGACAAGAGAGTATATTGAATACATGGGTTTGGCTAACAAAGGGGGACAAGAGCATTGAAGGGTTTAATCAAAAACAATATTCTCTCCATTTCATTCAGAATTGCTTTCAATTTTACATTAAATTATTATGTTTTCAGCAGTGTAGCAGCCCTAGTACTTGCTTCGTGCTATGGTCTCTTGGGAAACAAGTGCTAACACTGTATCTTAAACTACTGTATTGATCCACCTCCCTAACATGTTCAGTCATATTATTATTTTATTTGGATCAATGTTAACAGCCTTTTGTTAAGAGAATCCTCCCTCAGTGCAGCACAAGCTCTGTTCACAATAACTTCAATTCACTCTCTATTCAGCCAAGACCAAGCACCCCTGCTTTCCTGACCAGCACACACCACAAAAATCTCAACCAAAATTGTCAAGGCTAAGCACCTTTGAATGACAGAGCTGGAGTTATTGTCAAATCAGATTCTACTTCCTTAAAGTCCATGGGGAAGCAAAACTGTGTGTTATGATATATTCTTCAATTTTAATATTTGTTGCCACACACAGTTTGCTGCCATCTTTGGAAGCTTTGTCATAGGGTGATAAAATGGGGGGTGGGGGTGTTCAAAATGAAATAAAAATGCACATTGAAATAGTATTTACTCTTTTTTCTCTGGAAAAAAAGAGAGACATCTCCTTTTCACAGAGAAAACACATGATGCTGCCACATAGCTATAAGGACAGAGTTTTTAGGACAGACATGGTAACTCAGCTCCACTGGGTCTACCTGTACACCATCTTCTCAGGCTTGGGGGAACACAAAGCTATTATTAATGCATTTCCATCAACTTAGCCCAAATTAAACACCTCTCCCAGGCCAGAAAACTGTTGTACAAAGTCATAAATGAAATGAAACAAAAAAGATGGGGTTTTTTGAAAGCATGATTCTTGACTCAAAGAACTTAAATTTTCCATCATTCTCTATGGAACAGGCAAGTTTGTTTTGGGGAGACTATTTCCTATTTCCACATAACTTCCTCCCACCAAGCCTACCTGCTGAGAGTGGACTCTGCAGCTGAATTTCAAACTTCAGGAACTTCCAGTGAAAGAAAATTTTTCTGTGTGATGCTTTGAAAAGGAACCTCTTTTCCCGAATTTACAAATACTACCATTGATCTCAGTGACATCAAAACACATACTTGCCTGAGTGTAGCATGAAGGCTTCTAAGAGCAAGGGCAAGCAGGTTGGAGAAAGCAAGAGCCAGGATATAAAACTAATGGCAGGGAGACAGGGATTCACTGAACTGAATTTGCTTTTTGGCAGACAAGTGTTACCCAGATGCCCAAGGCTCCTTTGATCACCAGTGCAGAGAAATGGGCATCTCTGAGGTGGAACTCAGCAGACTTGTTCAGGTACCTGTTGGGGGTGAGATGAACTGCCATGTGCTGGGGCAAATTTTTTCCATTTCTCTAAAAGAGAGAATACAGCAACCTATTCACATGTTTAAGCTGCAGAACAATTCCATCCACGAGCCAATATTGCAGCAATATGCAAATTACTTCCCCCCTCCCCTTTTCTTCTTATTGCTAAATGTTAGAGGTGTGAGTTTCCTGACTTTTCTTTGGAAAGAGTTCCAGAATAGGAACTTTATTCTCTCTAAAAAGCGAGAGTGACAAATACTTCAAAAGGAAACTTTCTTTCAACAATTCATTGTCTAGAGCTTGAGTTAAATAAAAGCTAAAAGCACAACTAAAACCTGTCAGCTTCTAACCAGTCTGATTAAAACCCTTAGCCCTCCCAGATTTCATTTTTATGACAACCATAATCCTTCAGTTCTCCAGACTTTCACGAAAAAGATGAGAAATAAGACATAAATTTTCTAATGTACAAAAGAAGGACAAGAAAGACCTTTTGAGAAGCTTTTTCTAAGAATCACCATCAAAAAGCACACAAATACGATAGTCTGATCCTCTTGCAGTGGTGATGGTAGGAAAATTGACATAATTTTTAGTGGTATTATTTATACCAACTGGTCAATGGGGAAGAAAAAAAAATACAATAGAAAAATAAAATTAATAGAGTATCCTTAAAATAAATCAGCGCCATAGTAGGCTTGTTGCTGTAGTGCACCCTTCAGGTTCAAAGGAGATGATTTTACTAGTAAGTAAGCTCTTTCAGCAAGTCAGATACAACCACTGTTTACTTTATACATAAAAAGCAAGGAATAGTCTTAATCCAGTCCAGTTAAGTTATTTTTGCCAGGAAAATTAGCTGCTTGTTATACATCTACTAAACCTGCTATCAGTTTCTCCAGGATGGTCTCTTGTAGTGTATAGTACTAGAAACTCTCTGTACATATATTTATATGCTAAAAACTGCTCCTCTGCTTGTCAGACTTTTTTTCACCAAAATACTTCATATATATTAAACCATAAGTATGTGCTTTAGTATCTTCTTGAAGTCAGCTCAAAACATGGGCATGTGTAATGCTGAATAATGAACTTAAGCAAAAGATTAGAATTCATCGTGTTTTTAAATGTTCCTCTTAAATGAGCCTCAAATCCTAGCTCCCACAGAAATTCATAACAGGGGAAGGTTTATGGATGAATTCTGCTCTTTTAGCCACTGCCAGTACACAGAAATGACACTTTAATGCCAGCCCCTGACTGAATGGGATCTGTAGGCTCACTGTGGGCTCCTCTCTCCATTGCTTTGTGCAGGTTGGGTTTGGCTGTGCAAAGGATGTTGTAAAGAACCTGTCCCAGAGGCAAGGCATGAGGGGGTACTGGTGCTGGAGTACAGGTGACTTTGCAGAAGTGCATCTCATGCTTCACTTGGACCATTTTTACAAAATCCCTGGATCCCCCTGGGCTTTGAAATACACCAAACATCCTGTGCACAAGAATCTTTACTAAGCTATGGAGATAGTGTTGCAACCCAAACTCTTCTCCAGTAACTCTTTTCCAGTTTTGTTGTTAAGCCTGTTCATTCACAGTGCAGGAATGAACCTCATGTTTGAATTCAGTTTCTAAAAATCCATCCCAAAGGCAGGTCAGGACCCTGTGTGATATGAAGAACCTCAGCTTGCTGGAGGAGAGAGTCAAGTTGCCCTGCCCTCCAGCCCTGTCAACTATTTTTAGAGCAGCTGTCTGTCACCCAACCTGGCAGCCACACTGGCCACAGACCCTTGTTGGTGCTCATGAAGAGGTAAGAAAGCAAGGTTAATCAGTGAAAAACCATGACCAGTGAAAACAGGATGGAAACTGAACTCCTGAAATCCAGCCCAAAGCATGACTGCTCCAACCCTACATAGCAACTGTCTCCAAGTACTGTAAGCTGCCCCCCCACACACACTCTGGTGAGATTTAATGTAATAATAGCAGGCATTTGGACTGCACAGCTTTGTATTCTCCCAGCTGATTTTGCAGTGAATTATTTAAAACTACCTGCAATTGCTCTAAAGTCCAAGCAGCAGGACTTACAGAGATTTTATTATTTCAGAGGCTTGTATCAGGGCGATAATATAATTAGTGCAGTTGGGAAATTCCACCACAGCCAGCAGAAAATGAAGGAGCTGCATGTGGCAGCCCCAGCTCGGCAGCCAGTGTGACTCCCTGTCCCTGACAGGCGAGCTAATGTGCCTGTAAATTCCTCCTGACAGCAAACGCATCCTGGCATCAAAAAATGACAAAACACCCAAACCATGGAAGAGTGACAGCCAAACAGCTTCAATAGCACAGAGGCTGCACTGGGAGAAAACAGGCAGAGGCAGCTTGGATGAAAGCCAAGGACTGGCTCAAAGGCTGAGTAAAAAGCACCCCTGTTTGCACTATCAGCAGGCAGAGGCAGGCAGAAATCGCCTTGGTTAATGGGCTGTCCTGTAGTGAATTAAACGGGTGGGATTCCACCTTATTAACAGCATCCTAGGAAAGTCATTACCTGCAGGTGCCATTCTGTTCAGAGATACTCCTCCAAAAAAGACACCTTAGATTCTAAGGGAAGGACCAGGCCATCAGAGGGAAAAGAGTCTCATCCTAATACCACATTTTCACCTTCAAAATTATAATCGTGACCATCACCC
Source organism: Erithacus rubecula (assembly GCF_903797595.1). Lineage (NCBI taxonomy): Eukaryota > Metazoa > Chordata > Aves > Passeriformes > Muscicapidae > Erithacus > Erithacus rubecula. Next base: position 10,121,243 of record NC_136689.1, on the reverse strand, counting down.
AAGTCCACATATTAGAGGCAGCTGTCTGTCAGAGAAATCACCCATATCTTCCCAAATGTAACTCATCAGAGGAACTGCACAGCAGCAGAGCCTTAATGCTGTGCTGTTGCTGCAAACGGCAGCACTGGGAGGGTTTGGCCTCCCGGGCAGCTGTTGCTAATGGAATATGTGCACTGCATCCCCATCTAGCTGCTGAACCACTGCAAAGATAAAAGCTTCATCTCAATAAGTACCTTTTTCAACACAGATGAGAAAAGTCTGCACAAGTTTTGTCCACCCTTCTTAAGATGGCTTCTGATTTCCAAAAATGCCAAGTGACCAAGAGGAGCCTGCTGGCCTAGGTGGAGCACTTGTAGGTGGCTCTGGTTGAATGGGGGAGAAGAGCAACACCTGGGGAGCAAGGGCTGGCAGTGGTCATTAAACTTGGGTGCTTCCTTAGAGACCCTTTTCAGTGGAGCATATGAACAGACATCTCAGCTGTGGTGATTGATGTTAATGGCATTCAAACATGTGCCTAGGCATTGTGATCAGCAGAGCTGATGTGTTCACGAGAGCCCAAGAGAACTCGTTTTTTCATGCACCAGAACCACTTTAAAATCAGCATATTTATGCATCTGTGCAAGTGAGGAAGGAGAGTTACCCTTCAAAAATCCACATTTTATCATTAGAATATGTCTTAGGTAAACAAACCAAAAGCCCTTTGGCAGTTTTGACCTTCTTCACACATTTCTTCACTTGGAGAAGCTTATTGTTTTTCTCTTGTTGTCACTAGGCAAAATATATGGTGCCAGGTGCTAATAAAAACCAACAAACAAGCAGAGGGAGAAAAGGAGAGAGAGGGAGCACAGAAATGTTTCCGATTTGGCACATAACAAATGACCTGGAACCTCTTTTGTGATCGTAGCAAACGGCGAGAGGACTGGGAGCGATCAATCTTCGTGCGGTTAAAAGAGGGAGGCTACAGGCTGCGGGAGAACATCCTGTTCCACCTGTACGTCAGCACCTCGCCCTGCGGAGACGCGCGCCTCCACTCGCCCTACGAGATCACCGCCGACTGTGAGCTCAACTCCCCTCACCTTTCCCTCCTTTCTGTGTGTTTTGCCTTTTTTCGGTTGGTTTTTTTTCCAACTCCCCCTACGAAATCACCGCCGACTGTAAGCAAAACTCTCCCCTCGCCTTTCCCTCCTTTCTGTGTGTTTTACCTTTTTTCGGTTGTTTTTTTTTTCAACTCCCCCTACGAAATCACAACCAACTGTAAGCAAAAGTCTCCCCTCTCCTTTCCCTCCTTTGTGTGTGTTTTGCCTTTTTTTGTTGTTTTTTTTTTTTTTTTTTTTTTTTAGATCAGATCCTTCTTGGGTTTTTTTGCTGGCAGAAGTTGTTTCACTTGTTTCACACTAAAGGCTTTAGAGAGTGTGTGTCTGGTGCTTGGTCCTGTGTGCTGGGGGAAGGTGTGCAGGGAAAATCAGAGCTGGGCAAGGCAGCTCCTCACACCTGGGGCTCTGGGGCTCTGCTGGGGAGTACATCTCTGCATTTCCTGCTTGATACATACAACCCTGAAAGTAAATAAGTGTTTTGGAAAGCCTCAAAGAGATCCTTGAAGCCACAGCCAGAGGCTGGACCAGAAGATCAGAGCTCTAACTGGAGATGCATAGACTCTTCTCAGGGTTCACAGAGTTCATATGGGTTGAAGGGTTGCATTTTCACAAAAACAGGCTACACCAGCTGGAGTCTGAAGTAGAGCACTGATATGATATTATACAATATTATATGGTCTTATACAATATTATATATGATACAGCACATCTGTAGTGTTGATTGTTCATCAGACTCTCTCTAAATGTCACCTGCACTTGCAGCAAATAATGGCAAGACCCTTATGGAAGGGATTCTTCCAAAGCCATCCTGCCTATGTCGAATATGCTGCATGGTCACTGCATGGCAGGTGGGTTTGTTGGAGTCCACCAGGTCAGCCTTAGAGTCCCTGGAACCATACCTATAGCCTTCAAGCAAACACATGATTTTCCAGGGATTTCTTCTCTAGAGGTGATCCTGCAAATGAGATAAACAAATTGGGTCTTGAGCAAGTGTATGCCACCAACAGACCTGCAGAGCTCATTGTCCATGATGACAAATCCCATCTCCCCCATGACTCAGCACTCTCACCTCATCATCCCCAAATATGCATGTCCCCCTCCTTACCCTGCCATGGCAGAGGCACATCCTTGTTGTTTTCCCACTGCACCATCTTTGTCCCTGCCTGGCCACATGGAATGCCCCCAGCAAGGGACAGGGCACTCCAGAGATCTGTGGCTTGTTACCACATGCCTGTCACCCCGTGATCCAATACACAAGGATACTCTCTTGTCTCTGCCCCAGCCACTGCTCCTCATTCATGCATTTTACAGTGCTGCAAAGCCAAATGTACACATAATGAGAAATAGTCCTTGCCCTGACTACCTTGATTGTGAGTCAGGCAAGACAAAAGAATGGATGGAGAAGGAAGCATAGACACAGGAATGTAAAATTAATCACCCAAGGTCAGACAATGACCTCACTTCCTCACAGGCAAATCCATCAGACAGTTTCACTTCTTTGTGATTTCTTATTTGTGTAAGTTATTTATTAACGATTAGGTATTATTCTGCCCAGACTAGAATTTCTTTTCACATGTGAAACAGCAGCTTGCTAGGGCAAGAAAGCAGAATGCATCTATTCAGGAAGGAAATGTGGTCCTTGCCTGACATGATTTATGTATTGTGTCAGCAGGGTTTATAAAATGAACAAAAGCAAGTAAATGCTTAAAACTCAAAATCAAATCAACAAATTTCTGATGAGTTAACAAAATGAAAAGACATCATCTTAAATCAAAATTAAAAATAAAAAAGGGAGTTCTTATTAATATAAAAAAATCATGGTGATCCTTGGCCTCCCACTGTATAGGTGTATCAAGAGATATCTAAAAAGGATTTATGTTTGGTTGAAGCCACTCATGTTTTCCAGAAGATGGGTTTCCTGGGGCACCCATTAGCTGACATCACAATTGGAAGCACCAGAATCTGTAATTATTTTTAAAATGTGATGTATTCTCAAGAGCAACCAGAGGCTGTCCAGGCTGGATTCTGCTCTTCTTGGCATGAGGAAGTTGGTGCTTTGGGCAGCTGACAGCCCATGCTGCCTGATTATATGCAGCTGAACCCAGCCCTGGAGGTGAGCCCTGCTTGGCTCATGGATTTCTTCAAAGACAGATAAATCTCCCAGCTAATGAGGGAATGCTTCTGTAGATAGAAAGATACACAAGCAGCCGTGTTTAAAAATACATAATCACGCAGTACATGACACAGACAGTAAACTTGTAGATAATCATGAAAACAATTTTCCTGTTGGCTATTACCAGTTATTTTCCCAAGCAGAAGCTGAGGCAGAAAGGTCTGTGTGGCTTAGCCAAGGTTACACAGTGATTCAGTAGCAGGACGTGAAGAGATGCTACACCTGGCTCGTAATTCACTCTTTTAAGCAGATCCCTCTACCTTTGTCCTATGCTCTTAAAATAATTTAGCACTATGTAGAAAGCCATGTTGCCAAAAGCTGTCCTTCAGTGAGATAAGCATTTCCTTTCAGCTCACATTATCCCAGAGACATCTGGGAAGATAAGTATTTTATAATGTTTATCATTCATATCTTCTCTTCTCTCTTTTTTTTTTTTCTAAAGAAATAACCTTTCTTTCATCCAGTAATGACAAGAAACTCCAGATGAATGCTGTTTCATTTCTTAAACAACAAAGAAACCTCTGTTAGAGCTAGCACAAGCCATCAAATGTTACTGATTATTCTCTAAAGATGCATTAACATTTTAAAACGGTGTCTCACCATGTGGTTCCTGGTTTTGAGAAGGAATATGATAAGCCTTTATCAATATAGGGAGTGAGTAAAATCCACTTCTCAAATCTCCTTCCAAAAATTTCCTATTATCCACCGCGTCTTTCCAGCACCCTTAGGGAGGCCTCACATTTCCTTCTTATGAGCTTTGTTCTGGTAAGGGAGGACATAAGCTGGCATGCTTTTGAAACCCAGTTTACTTCTTAGCGGATAGAGCAGAGTACCAAGTTTGTGACGTGCAAAAGTCTGACAGCTGCAATGCAGAGGAGAGGTCCAGGGAACTCACATCCATGCCAGCTTAATGCAGGAAAGTTAGAGATTAGGGACAAAGAGATAAAATCACACTTTAATTTGAAGAAATGGTCTTCTTGGATCAGAGGTAAGCTGAGTTGTTTGTTGGTAAACTCTAAAAGAGAGACAAAATCTAGTTGGACCAGGCTGCTCTGAGCAGGGAGGGGTTTTGTAACTCTTATTTGGTGCTTGAAGGTCAGGAGGTTGGATGAGCTTACAGGAAGTGAAGTGTGAGCTTTGGAAGAAGGTACAGTCTGAGAGAGTAGGGGAAAAGGCTGAGGGGAAAGAGGCAAGAGCAGCTGAGAGCAGGACAGGAGATCAGCCAGGGTCAGTGGTGTTGCAGGAATATGGGACTGGGAAATGCCACAGGGATTTCAGATGCTTTTCATGGGTTTATCCTGGCTCATTCTCTCCATTCACTCTCCTTCCCAAGACCCTTTCCAAGGTCAGCCTCAAGGTTGTAGCACAGCTATATGACAAAAAACCAGCACATTTCTGGTGTCCTTACAGCTCTAATTGCTCTTTCACAGACACAGCTTCTTCCTCTCCTTCAGTTCAGGGCTGCAGCTCAGGGAGCCTGGGACATCTCCCTTTCTGGTGCCTTCTCCCTTCATGTGCATCTGAGCCATTTATGCCTGGAGTCCTGAGCTCTCCCAAGGGCAATATCACAGCATCAACTTAACATGGGTTTCCTGAAGGGCCTGAGGGAGCTGCTGTTCCCCATTACACACACCCCAGCCCCTGAGGTGGAGCCCTGGGGGCAGCTCACCCTATTGTATCTATTGCATATTTTTCACTTTCCCCTAGATCTGGGACAAATCACAGAATAATCAAGCCCTTGATTTGCTAGAGCACCATACTAGCTAATGTAATGCTTCTCAACTCATTGGCCTTTTTTTTTTTTTTTTTTTTTTTTTTGAGTCTCTTGAGAAGCAAAATTAATTGCTTGAAAGTTTGAACTGAAAAAATCCTCTACTTCCCCACTCCTCCTTCCCTGGCAGTATCTTACCTCATTGTCCATCTTTTTTCTAGAGATGTGCCATCTCTTTTTCACTACACAGATCGCCAAAGAGACAAACAGAATCTGCCCCAGGGCTTGTCTCAGTTCTTCTCCCCTGGGCTGCTTTTCTATCTCTTGCTAACATGCTGTACTGCCTTGTGCCATTGACTCCTTGATAGCCCAGCTCCTGTTTTATCCCACACTTCCTTTAGGTCTGAAACACACCATTGCATCTGCTCCACATGGGGTTTTTCTCCTGCTTGTCTATTAACCTACAGCTGTGCTGAAGCTTTCATGCACACACATTTGACAGAACTCTTATCTAAGCAGGACCTGCTTGCAGCCACGTGAGCCAGATCATTGCCTTGGTAGGTGATGTGATGAGGAGATGTGCACTACAGTTTTCAGAGAGTTGGGGAGCAGAAGAGTACCCAGGGAGACACATTTGTGCTCTCTGCTTCAGGTGTGCTTTCCCTGCTTGTGATTGTGGCTGCTGGATTTTACATTCCATTCCATTCTCAGGAAAAATGCTGTTAACCCTCAGATCCAGGGCTGCTGTGAGGGGGTGCCCTGCTCACACCAGTAACTCAGCACTCTGTGTTCAGTTGAGGCTGACCCAGCTTTTGTCATCCCCCAACACATCCCTAAAAGTCATATCTTGATCAGACTGGCTGGAGAAGGCCAGATTCACACAGAGACCCTCTAAGGGGTCTGATGATCTCCTAAAACTGTCTGTGAGAGTCAGCCCCAGAACTCAGCATTCAGTGTCCTGCAGGGAGTTATCAGGATGGAAATACAATGAGGATTCTATGGCAGTAACTGGGCCAGAATCACTCCCCAAACCATTGGGTTTGGTGAAAATTTCTGGATGTGCAAGGGGAAGAAATCTCTGCCATCCTTTTGCTAATCCCATGCTTGGTTAAATGGACAAATTCTGTTCTTGTAAATAGATGATAAATGAGGAAAGCATTTCAAGAGCCATCTAAGTAATTTAGTGATCTGAAAAGAAATTAGGTATCTGGAACTACAAGAAAATTCAGGTTCTAACAAAATGATACATTTCCCATTATAAAAATTGAGGATAACCATAGTTCATCTCTTGGACTTGGACAGTATTTTTTGTTCCCATTGCACAAGTGCTCCCAGGTATCACATCTCTCTGTCACAGCTGCTGATCTGATGCAGCTTGTGAAACCATCTTGGAGATTCGTAGCTATTTGGTGCATGGAGCAGCTTCCTTCTAGGCTATAAAGTTGATTTTATGCTGATGAATGGCCCGTCTGTGGAACTGGGATGAAGGTGCATTATTTTTCTATTTTTCATATGACTGAGCAGAACAATACCTTGGGGGATCTCAGAAGAAAATTATCATAGAGAACCATGCCCAGAAGTAACAGGAAGCTAAAAAAAATGCATACACCACTGTATGCTGTAGTGCTGAATATTGCCTCAGGAGAAATAATCCCAGCTCTGGATGAATTATTGTGGTCAGCCCAGATTGCTTTGTCATATAAAGGATGCTGCAGAAATTGCAGATACAGCAAGAGGCTCTTGCATTACTTCACAGGCCAGGGGATAAGTATTAAAGAAGGTGGAAGGAAATTGTCCTTTCACTTCATTAACACTGGACTGGGTCTTATCCAAAAGGTTTGGGTTCAGGTATGAGCATAGCACCCTTTGTGGTCATGTTCCATTGAAACAATGGCCCCTTCTGCTTGTGCCACTGACCCAGCCTCAATTTACCAAAGTAAACTCAGAGGAAAGGCAGCAACTTTCTACAGCTGACTTGGTCTGTCAAGTAGATTTTGTCCTTGCTCAAGACTGTTAGCAGGCATTAAGTTTATATGAAATTGCCCTGTTTTCTAACCTGATCTTCCCAGGTTGCTGAAATGCTGTTGCAGTGTGACTGCTTTCACTCAAGTTATCTTGGGAGGGAAAGCATGGTCCCAGGACAGCTCTCTCTGCTGAATTCTCTCCCTCACTTACACACTTCACCCGTGGCTGGGAGCAGAGGTGAGGTGTGCTCCTGGTCAGGATGGGCAAAGATGACAGCAGAGCCCAGCCCAGCTGTGGTCCCCTGTCCCCACAAGCCTTGCAGGTCTGAGCAGTGCTCTGATTTAGCTCAGGGCTTTCCAGGTGTGGAAGTGGTGCTGCAGACAGTTCAAAGATTCCTTTCTAGCATCTGAAACAAATCCATGCTGGCACTGTGGGGGATATTTCTTCTTCTGGGGAAGGTGGGCAAAGGGATCTCAAGACAAGAACATGTGGCTGAGAGTTATCAGTGGGACCCTGGGACAGGAGGGGCACAGTGAGGATGGGAAATTTGGAGGGGGAGTGGGTCTGTGATGTTCAGCTATGATGGGGAAGTGGGCGAGAGACAGCAACATAAAGCCTGTGAGGGGTGGGGAAACTCTCAGGATGAGTGAAGCCCCTCTGCTTCCTCCAATGCACAGCACCCACACAGGACCTGCAGGCACTGGTTGGAGCCATCTCCAGTGCTGCAAGGAGCTTTTCCTCCCCCAGCCTCTCCTACTCACTCCCTGCTCATCCAAGGCTGCAAGGAAGGGAGAGAATGGAAAAGGGGAGAAAAACTCCTGTCAGAGTTGCCAGAATGGAGACAGTGACTGGCCCAAGCCCTTTGCTGTGAATCCTGAGCCCTTCTGATGCCACCTGAGGCAAAAGCTGCAGAAGCAGCAGCTGCACCATCGTGATGGAACCATTGCTCAGACAGAGCAGCATTGCCAGAGGGTCTCAAAATGTATGGTGCACATGTTCTGGAAATCCCATCACTTTTGGTAACCCAAAGGAGTGGTCTGATGCCTTACATGGCCTGTCATGCCAATCCCAAAGGTCAGTTCTAGCTCCTAAATCTGCCAGAGAAACCAGTGGTGTCCAGGCTTAGAAGAGCTGTGAAAGCACTCATAGTTTTATTTTTGGTATTAACATACTAGAGCCCAGGATGCACCTTGGAAAGAGGCTCTTATTTCACTGCACAGGAGTCCTGAAGCTTTCTGTACAATTAATCAACCTGTAAAAGTTTTCTGTTGCTTTATATTCCATTATGAATCTTCACCAGGCTGGGTAGTTGGGTTCACAGTGGAGTTTTGCTAAAGCTGACTGGTGAATAACATTTTCACTTCAGGGACAGTTTTCAGGTCTCAAAGTACTAACTGGCTGGAAAGAAATCAAAACCTGTCAGGCAAAATTTAAAAGAAAATTATTGTGTGAAATTGGGATCACATATTTCTCTTATCTCCTGGTCATCAGTAACAAGGGGTAGGAAAACCCTCTTTCATTTCCTCCCATGCCTAGCTCAGGGTAGGCTTTTTCATTCAAGGCCACTTGGAATCAAATAAAAACTTGAATCTGTGTCTCTCAAGTCCTATTCCCTCTCAGCTGAGCTAGACAGCTCTGTTTTTAAATTCTCTGTTTTAAAACTTTGTCAGAACTGACACATCATGAGAAAACTCTTTGCCTTTGACAATGCATTGAAAATGTCCCAATTCCTTCTCCTTGTGATATTCTTAGCTGCTTTTGCTTATTTGAGTTTTGTTGTTTCAAGAGGAGTTTAAAGTAGAAAATAAGATTTTTAGAAGTGTGTGTCAGTGCAGTGTGTATCTATCCAGGAAAAGAGAAAGAATGTGCTGAAAACTATGGATTGCTCAGAGCCAGCATTGGCCACGGCTTTGAAAAGCTTTCATGTAAAGCAAAATGTGTTTGTTAGGATTCAGGAAAACAGGTTTCCACAGCTATAATCAGATTCTAATTTTAACAGAATGCTTGAATTGCCAAAGGGCATTGCATTGTATTTATTGATTCTGCTGTGTTATGGGGTTTGCTGCTTTGTAAAACACTGCATTTGGATGCAATGTTCAGATGTGATAAAAAGGCTACATTAATCAGCAAAAGACCATGTCTGAGAAGTTTTCAGAATAGCAGTAGAAAATTTCACCAAGAAAAGTTCCTTGTCCCCAGATTTGTCCAGCCCAAGGAATGGTGGTGTCTCCAAAGCCCTTTGCAGCAGGGAAAAACAGACCACACACTCCTGGACATTCCCCCAATCCACCCCAACATCCCATAGCCTACCGGAGATATGCACCTAAATAAGGAACAGATTTTTTGGGTGGAAAATATCAAATCATAGTTGAGAAAAATCTCTGTGGGTGAAAACTACACCCACTCAGATCTAATTTAGTCTAATTTGCCCTTCCACTGGTGGGAATTACAGATAAAACTCATAAGCTGCTTATCAAGCAGCTCCAGGTCCAGTTAACATCTCTGTAGGACTTCTGGAAGTCCTTAGACTTCTAGGGAGTTCCTTAGAGTCTTAGGAGAGAAATCTGAGGACATCTGTATGAGTAGCAAACAATTTAATTCTTACCATGGTTCTGCAAACTGCCTTTTCTAGCCAGTCTGGGGCAACTCACCTCACTCTGGTAATTTCTATTTCTGTATCTGTAAAATAGGAACAAAAGGGGTCCAGCAATCACAGCTCTGAGAAAGGGTAGTTAGTGCTGAGTAGAATACTGAAATGGAAAACATTGTATATTCTATGCACTACTATAAAATTAGTCAGAATAATTTAGCAACTTTAATCCACAGATTTTGAAGGCCAATAGGAGCCATTTTCTGGTGATCAAGATTTAATTTCTTCAGCCAAAAACCATAAGACTTCAGAGCTTCAGAAGCTGAATTAGAATATATCTGGTGATGCATCAGGAGCCTCAGCCTCTCTAGAATCATACCAACCACCATGTGGTTGAAAATCTGTCAACATTATTGACAGATTGCTCATTTCTGTCTCATGGAGTTCATTTTCTGTTTTCATATTTTGCTGGCTTCTTCCACAACATTTTCCTTAAATCATCCTTGAAGACTTCAATTTCCCAACTGCAACAAAATCCCAAAGCCACATAAATAGCAGCATGTTTTGTTGATAAAAGAAAGAGGGTTATGATGAATAACACATTCTCATTATGTTTGTGTAAACTTCTTGATTAAAATATGGCAGGAGAGAGAATTGTCACCAAATAGGCAATTCCAGTGATGCTGATATATTTTTCACACAAATTATATTTATTTAAAAGATCCCTAGCTTAAAGAGAAAACATTCCTCATTAACAAAACAAAGAAATAGCTTAGGCCATGGGTGAAGAGCTGGTTCCCCCTGGCCTCTGATGGATGCAGCATCTCACTCTCCACTCTGCAGCCACTGACTTTGATCAGCTGCTGCCCTGGGAAGGAGCAGCATCTCTGCACACTGAGCAGCCAGTAGCCCTCTCTGCCTGGTGACAAGCCTGGTGGAGCCTTCAGAGGCAGAAATCTTCTCAGAAAGTTCACATCCCTTTGCCAGATCTCTAGACTTTGCTCTGTGGGTGCAGCTGCACTTTCAAAGCCACGGTGGGACATGTCTGATTTAGACAAGAGGAGCAATTAGTAATTAAAAATAATGATCTTGAAGTGTTTGAGTTGTACTTTCCTTGATTGCCACATGCACAGAATCTTAATCCCACTGATAACTCTTGTACTTCTGGCTTCAACATTCTAATGCTTTTCTACTCCAGAGCAGGCTGGAGTCCACAGCCTGGGTTTGTAAGGTGGCACAAAGAAATTCCCTGACACCTGATCCAGTACTGCTCATTCCTCCTTGCCTGGAACAGTCATTTATGACTCTCAGACCAAACTGTGCATCACTTAGCTGCCAGGAATTGTTTTAAAGTGACTTTTAAATAGTTACTCACATTTTGATCCCAGGCATTCCTCGAAGACAGACATTAGAGAAAACCTGTTTGTAGGCTTTGAGATACTTCTCTCAGATTTTTTTTTCTTCCTCTCAGGGTATTAAAGCCTGCTGAGGGTTACTTAGAAGTTAGTCTGATACTAAAATGGATTTCATATGTTAGAGTGTCATTCTCTGCTCTAGCACAGGTTCAATGAATGTATTTTGACACCTCTCCCTAGGATGAACTTTCAATACTTTCAATAATTTCATATTAACTTATAAAAATAATAAAAACTCATTGTAAAAGTGCTATATTATCTGAACAAATGAAATTTCCCCCCCTCAGTAATCATATATGGAGGTATTTTGATGGACCAAAATGAAAAGTTTTCATTAGAACACTCACTGATAAACTTCAATATGCTGGAATACCATTCTTACCCCCTCCTACAGTTACTGTCTCTAACAACACCATTCAATTAAAAAAACAAAAAAGATAATTAATATGTACTTAAAGAAGATAAGGAAAAATAATGCATTTGTTTCCTTTCTGTTATTGTGGATTTAAATTTCAAGTTTTCCCTGATTCTTCTGGATTAAATGCCACATATTGATAATCAGATATTGATATTGATATTGAAATTTAATATTGATATCAAATATTGATAGGCAAATTGACTTTGCTATCACACCTTGTCACTACATCACAAGAAACTATTGGCAGATGAAATATTATGGAAGTAAAAGGAGTGAAAATTGTTATTTGAAGGTTAGTGAAAAGAAGAAATAATAATATGCCAAAGGGAACATAATTTATCAGGTCATGAATTCTCTCAGATTAGGGACTAGGGACTATTGTCCAAAAACAGTGTTTCAGCCAAGAAAGAAGCAGGGAGAAGGGAAAAGGTTCAATCTCCTATGTTAATTTCAGCTCCAAAAGTTACAGATGTCCCAGGTTTGCACCACTGTCATATAAAGTACATATTCAGCATTTTTATTTGTATATAGGGTTAATGGTATTGTCCAAACCATAGATCTGAACTGAAATCTGCTACAATGTGGTGGGTGCCACATGGCTCTGGGAGCAAGCAAATCTCTCCTAGGGTGCCTTCAGGTGCAATATCCCTCACAGCCTACATTTAAAAGTCATAGCTTGACTTTTAGGGATTCATCTCACCATGCTTTTATCCTGTTTAACCTGTACAAGACAGAGTCTTGTGTTCCCTTCTAGGAAGGACACACCCCTGAAGTCACTGCAGGGGCAGCTCTGTAGACCCTTCTTTTCACAAATTCAGACTATTTCCTAAAGTTTCTTGTTTTCCAAAGCTGGCCCATGACATTTCAGCCTGGCTCTGTGCTGGTGACCAAAGCAGAGTGCAGCAGGGATTTATCTGACCAGCCACCCTGCCCAGCAGAGCAGACACACATCCAAAGTGTTGACTGTGCTGTGATTCTCACTTCAACACTTCCAGAAATAGTAATGTTGTACATTGAGTCAGCATCTGCTTGAGGAAAGTGCATCTCTAATAACCACCAAAATACAAAGGCAGTCAAATGTTAACACTCTTCTTTCCACCCCTTTGTCTCACACTGCTCTAAGGAAGCTTTATAAACCATGCTGAGGAGGGCAGGGTCCAGCACTGAAAAAAATACAAGATGGGCTGTTTTATTTCTTCTTTCCTGAAGAGAGAACAGCCTCCACTGAAGCAGAGAAACAGAAAATGAACCTCCAAGGCAGTCATGCAAAATTTCAGACGGATCTCTACTCATGTGATTCTGTTTAATCACCGTCCATTTCCTCTTCACTCTTTAACTAAATAATAAATATGGAGTGGCTTTTTTCATTACCTTCTGAGCTAGAACTGGTCCTGGAGCAAATATGAAAATAAGGGTTGAGGCTTGAAATCAGAGAGTTTCACTGATTTGAAATAAAAGGCACCTGTCTGTGTACATTTCTAATCCAGTAATTAATCCAGCACCTTTTTATCCTAGGAACTCTCAAGAGTAATTTCCACTTCTGAGTGTAGCACACATCATAAATCCACTCCAAATGATTTTTAAATTTGTCCTTTCCAATTCTGGTTTGAATTGACATTTTGTTCTGGTTGAAGTGTCATCCACAGATGCCTTCTCCCCTGCAATTAGCTGAGATTAAGCAGTTGGAGAACCAGCACAGCGAAGATCAGAAATGCTTATAGTCACTGATGTTTTGATCATACTGAACAGCAGAACAGCAGTAGGCTGTAGTTTGTGACTTTAAGATGCATAAATAAATATATTTCTGAGACTGCATTAAAGTGATCCATAGCAGGCTGTGCCAGTAAGTGGACCATGTTTTTACTGCTGACAAGCAGCTTATGTGCTGGAGTCTGTCTGCAGCTTCAGTGCAAAACTCACAGAGCCTCATCTTTTCCTTTGGTTATATCTTTCTGTGCTACTTAATGACATGTTAAAAAAGAACTCAGTGTGTTCTAGTTGCAGATTTGGATTTATTTAATCATTGGCAATCTGAAAGCACTCAGAGCTTTGGGTTATTGGTATTTTATATAAATGTCACAGATGATCTTTTGGAGCATGTGTCCCTACTACCCCAGCAATGTGAGCAGCCTGAGACAGGCAGCACGGTGAGGTTTGAGTCACACTCTATTCACTGAATTTAATAGCAGCTGAGCAGCTAAAACCCCTTATCAGAGCTGTGGGAGTGTGTCCTGGGGTGAGTGTACACTGGCCACAAATGCTGAATCCTATCAGCCAGCACTGGCTGCTCAGCTGCACCTGGGCAGGGACAGGACAGGGAGCAAAGCTGGACATGGCCACGTCAATGAGCATTCACAAACTGAGACTATCAGTGCACTTGCACACTTCAAGTGCTTTTTAGAAACTTTATTGTTCAGTTTCTGGCACTTGCAGTCCAGGGTTGAGATGCTGTGAGAACAGCCAGATGCAGAGTGCTTTGGCTTCTGTATTTCCTTCAGTCCTGAGAAGATCAGATAGACAAATTACAAATTAAATAAACAGACTCCCCAAAAAATCACAGAAGTCTTTCATATCCTTCTCCCTAAAAATTTTTGGTATATCTTTAAATTCCCCAGCTAACCCACAGCTGTTTGCAATCCTGCTGCTTTTCCTCCTGAACTCCCTCCTTATCTCTGTCAGCATATTGTGGGATACTTTGCCCCTCACTGAGGTAACATTTATGTAGTTAAATCAAAGCCACATAAATGATGGGCTGCTCATCTTATACTGCAGTCTAAAATTCCTCAGAAAGTTACATATCTCTTTGTATGTATGGGAAATGTGGGTGTATCAACACGCTGAATTGCTTGAGTAAGAAAATAATCTAGGAGATCGAGGCACCCACAGGGGAGGCTCAGAGCAGGAGCTGAGAAAGAGAGGAGAATCTAGAGAGATGAGAAATGGGAAAAGTGCAACGAGAGAAAATACTTTTCTTAAAAGTTGGAGAAGGAAACAGTAAAAAAACATTTTATCCTTAGGGATTTCCAGCAGGTGGACTTCTGTGGTAGGTCTTTCCTGGAAGGATAGCATCTGTTCTTCATAAATAGTTGTTGAGCAGTACCTTTAAATGAATTTGCATAAGAAGGAAGCATCATTATCTTCATTATACCTGTGGGAAAGCTTAGGAAAAGAGAACTGGTTAGCTTAAAGTTACACTTTCCACCAGCCAAAACAGCAATAGCCTCTTGAGTCACTCTTCAGTGATTCCCTGGCAGAGATCCTGCTCTGCTGTGCCATCAGTTCTCAGTATGTGCAGACAAAGGCAAAGTGGTTTTGGTAGACATTTCTCACTGTTGTTCAGCTAGATGTGTTTGCTAAGCAGAAGTGATCACTTTCTACTTTTTGTCCAAATTTCATGGTACCTTTCCTACAACTCTGTGATTTAATAATAAAAAATGCTGCTCACCATTGCTTCATGTTTTTAAAAAATGTTTCCTTGCAGAGTCCCAGGAAAAATATGAAGCAGCTCCCAGATAGCTACAACAGTACAAAGAGCATCCTCTGAATGATGCTGCACTTAGCATCCCAGACAAGAGGGATGTGCAAGGGATCAGCACACATGCTCTTGGAAATGGTTTCCTGACAGTGTTGGCACAACCAGAAAATTTGAGAACAGAAGGATCTGAGACATTTCTGAGACTTTGGCATTTTTGCTTATTAAATTTTTTTTATTTCTCCATTGGCTGTTCCCAGTTTCTCCCACAACCCAAGTTTGAAAAGGCACAATAATCCAAGTCAGGTGATTACTGCAGTGTCTTGATTTGTGATTGCTGACAAGTGGGCACGAGGACCCTCCACACCCCCTGCTGCTGGGATGACGTGGCTGCTGATGAGGATGGCAGTGCAACAACCTCTCCTCCCCAAACTCAGATGCTGTAGCAGCATTACTTTAGCAGCATTTCCAAACTATATTTTGTATACGATGGAGATTGAGTTTGGATGGAAACTTGTTTTGGTCATGGCCAAGCAATCCATTTGGTACCTGTCCCAGCCCACTGCTGACACTCACACACCCATCCTAAATTCTAGAAAAGCAGGAATGGAGAGAAGAGGCAATGATTGCTGGGGGCCCATGTGCTAGCAGATCACAGCTGACTTTGCTGCTCTGCATATGTTTGCTACCTCTGCTAATCCAAACAGGCTGAAGCAATTTATTATTCCTCTCTCCCTTTTTGCAAACCACCCATTGGCAGCAGCCAGTCAGTCCATTGCTTCCAGCAGCACTGGGGATTGTGCACAGAGCCAGCTGCTCACAGCCAGAGTGCCATCAGCCCCACAACCTTAACACACTGGTGTTACTCAGTGGCAGAAGCACTCAGCCCCACAGCCTGCTGAGGACTGAGGAGCATCACCTTCACAAGGAGAAGCCTTCTGGTCCAGATGAGGAGCTGGCATGGAAAAATACACAGGACAGTTGGCAATATGGGCAAAAGCTTCATGTCTGTAAATGCAGCACTCCTTTTCCTTGAATGCAGAGGCCATCATGTACTGTCTTTCATTATTTTCCTTTGGCCTAGAGGGAAACTGTGCAATCTCTGTTCAGGGAGAAGGTGACCCCAGTGAAACCATCCAAGGGTGAGGCAGTGAGCAGACCCAGAGGATTCCCTTGCTGCTCCTTCCTGTTCTTTTACAGTCAAAACACCCAGAGGTAAAGTAGCAGTGTAAAGAGTGTAAGAGCGATTTTGATAATGAACCTCAGTTTTTCTCTTTTCATAATAATGAAGGTGAAGTGCTTTTGAAATGTCATTATCTTCTGTATTGACTGCATGTCTGCAGGACAGTTCATCATGGCACAGGACAAGTGCTTTAGCTGCTTGCCCTGTGCCACCCAGGGGCCTCTGCCTTGCACTCAAATATCTAATATCACAGAAGTGATAAAAGATCTTGGCACAACACAAGGCAGGAAAGTACCTCACTTCAGCGAGACTGTAGGAAGAATTTCAGCCAGCAATGAACAACTAGCAAGTTTTGATTTGCTTTTGATCCAGAGTATAAACCTTTAGAATTTCAGAATTTTTCAGTGAAATTTTAGATAACAAATCAGAACCTCACTTCTGAAATTATTTGGGAAATGTCACTGACTATCACAGTAAACTATTGGACTGGTCTGTATCTTGTAGCTTTGTCCTTGATGACACTCACTGAACCAAGATTTTTCAAATACTCATCCATCACAACTCAATCCTAAAATGAGAAATTGTGCTGGTTCTTAAAAAGACAGAACACCTCTCTTATTTTTAAATATATAAAGGAAATAGAAGGAGAGCATGAGCTCAGTGTGTGCTTTGTGTAAGCTTTGATGGATGTGAAAAGAAAACCATGCTAGGAGCACCTTCTTTTCTGCACTGTGCTGCTTTCTTGGGCTGTTACCTAATTTTTATCCAGTTTAAAGGACCTTCGCAGGTGGTTCTGCAAATACAAGCTACGGCATCAACACAGCCTCTCAGTCCTTTCCAAAAACACTGACTCGTTGCCCTGTTGTGTTTGTTTTGCCCAGTGACCAGCAGCAAGCACACAGTGAGGAAGCACCGCGGGCACCTGCGGACCAAGATCGAGTCCGGGGAAGGGACGATTCCCGTGCGGAGCCGCAGCGCCGCGCAGACCTGGGACGGCGTCCTGCTGGGAGAGCAGCTCATCACCATGTCCTGCACCGACAAAATCGCCAGGTACGCCAGGACATGCCGGGCAGAAGATGCCCCAGAGGATGGTGCTGACCAGCCCTGCAGAAACAAAGCCCTCCTTTGTATGCAAAAGCGCATAAATAGGAGGGAATGTAAATAGGGCATTTTCCCAAATTCTCTGTGGGTCGTTAGTTGCTTATTACAGTGTGGCAAAAATATAAAACTGTCTTTGCAGGGTTTTTTGCCAGCAGAATTTCACTGTGCAAATAAAATACATCCACTTTGCTGCTCTTGGATCATTTACCCCAAAACTTGCAAACCAACTATAATACAGATAAACTTAGCTCGTCTGCACCCAATTGAATAAAGCACCCTAAAAGTCACCAGGAATATTTCTACTATTTTGAATATCATTGAAAGGCTCTTATGTCACAGCCCCCTCTGTGTGTTTCTGCTCTGTCCTATAAATACAGAACATATTTATGTAGAATAATTTCCATGTAATAAGTATTTCATAATTATTCCCTGGTGGCAAATAAAATAAACTCATTCACTATTCTCAGTTCAGGGTGTTAACTAATAGCAAGTGATGGCTAACACAAAACCAAAATCAAGATGTGTGTGCTTGCTTGTACAGTTATTGCACCCTTAGTATGTATCTATACATATATATGTATTTATCTGCATTATCTATATATATACATATATATAGAGTACATTATCTGTAGATGCAGTTCAACATATAAAATAAATCACATTATAGCTATGAAAACATAAATGTTATGATCAAATTCTCTGCTGGAATATCATGCCTAAGAACTCAGTTAAATTTCATCAGGTAAAAATTTGGCCCAATTATTAGAGGCTAATATAGACATAATCTTTAAAAAAAAAATCATAGAAATTTTGTTTAATCCAAATGCTGTTTAACTGGATGACCTACCAAAGCTAAATTAGTCTGCCAAGTTAGCAAAGCCTGCCATTTTGTCACAAAAATGTAGAAGTGAACCAGCAAATGGAAATACTACCAGACTCACAAAATACACCCTCTGCTAAATGTAATCATCAGAACTGTTGTGCTTGCATGAAGGATAAAGAGCAACTTCTGCTGTAATCTTTTCATTTATTCATAAAGAGATAACAGAAAACCCAAACTGTGTTTGGTGGATCTCCTCCACTGCATGTTGAGCTTTCCAAATTCAGACTCATATGAACTCAAAAAACTAAACAATTTTAAATTCAAGAATAGAAATATTGCACTCTCTGTGGTTTTGAATGTCATTAGCCTGTGAATTAAATATCAGCTTTGCAAACACTATTACATTTCCTGTTGATGGGGATGTTGACAGTAATGCACAGTCTCAGGAGTTGGGTTTTCTCCAAGCACATCTTCTAAGTGAATCCTTTGAGTGAATCTTTTCATTGGTGACACACATTTAAACAGGGTAGAAGTCTTTGAAGAAAAAAGAATCTACCACAAAGTTTTTCCAAGATAATAAAAAATATCACAGCTCTCATCATTGGCAATATTATTCAATATTTTAAGAAAAACTGCATTTTTTATTATTTATTTTCAATGTAATTCAAATGAGCTTGGTATTTTTATAGGTTAAGAAAAAAAACCACAAAAATGCAACAATCATTATTCCCTGCTTTCAAAAGCCTATGTTTACTCTCACCAGTAGGGTGCTGTTAAAAATGGAGGCTGAGAAAATCTGCTTTATACTTTATCTCAAATCTCAGTTTACCACATTTGATGCTACCTATGATAATTTTTTATCATAATTATCCTCACATGTAAGGGGGAGAAATCAAAGGTTTCTTCACCTGTCCTTTGTTTCAGCACATATAGGACTGTTTTCTGCCTTATTCCCCTCTGATCACAGAGAGCAGAGGCAGAAAAAGAGTTCAGTGGAAAAGGAGATTTCTCTATGAGGGCCCTTTCCCACTCCTGCCCCACTGGAGAGATCAGTGGGTGGTGTCTGTGCCTCCTTCCAGACTGCAAATATTTGCCCTACCACACAGGTAACACTCTTTAAATGTCTGCAGGATGCAGGAATCTGGTTGCACATTATCTGAGCTTGTCTTGTAGTGAGAAGAAAAGAGATCTCTGAAGCTGAAATTCATATTTCTGTAAGCAAGATTTGACAAAAAAATCTTGCTTGTATGCTTTGGGTTTTATTGCTTGTAAAAGTCCCTCAGGAGCACTGTGCTATTAGAGAATGTTTCCTCTTGAGAATCTAGCCAGTAGCTGCTAAAATATACATCATTTTGCATTATTTGCAAAGGGCATTGCTATCAGAATATCAAAGACCCAAGAATGCACAGAGTTACTGAGAAAAGCGAATAATATTCTATAAATCATGTATCTAACGATTTATGTTCTCTCTTGCTCACAGGAAAGCTATAAGCAGAGAGTGGTTTAATCAGATTTATTTGTTATTCAAAGACATTTAGCCATTTTTATTACTATCACCACAAGTTTGAGAGAATTTGATGCTTGGTATGCATTATTTGGGCTCTGTGGCTTTGTAGAGATCTAGGATAAACACCCTGGTATTGTACCTGTTCCCTCACTGAATTAAAGCACAAGCTCTGCTGGTATGAATAGTCATTTTATTTGGCTCAGGCAGGGAATTATGAGGTGAAATTCTGCAACTTTGTTATAAAGCAGGTCACACTAGGTCTTGGTGTTCCTTCTGGCTTTAAAACCTATGCATTTATATGTGTAAATTTAAAGTCTGGGGTGTGTGAGTGTCCAAATAAACCACAAGAGAGTGTCAGCTTTTACACACATGACTCCTGTGAGCTCACAGTGCAGTGAGTGAGTGAGCCTGGAGAGCCTGTGAGCCTGGGGTGACTTCAGACTCTCAGTGCCACAGGATTTAGGATTAAACCACATTTTAAACCCATAGTTCATTAATTGCACTAACACCTTTTGACCTTCATCCTCATCTGTAGCATACATTGTATACATTTGCAAAAACGCAGCAATAACACAGGAAAAATAATTTTGAAAATAATCATCTGTTTGGGGAAAAAATTATGACATTTAATGTTTTCTTGATGCTAATCATAACCTATATTAAAACATTTATGTCAACAGAGACATTACAGCCCTAAGAGAATTTCAGCTTTTTGTGACAGCAAAATTCGTACAATGGACCAAATTAAATCTCTTTTCATCTCTGAGGCTGGATGCAGGACTAGCTCTTACCTTGCCTATTACAAGGTCAGTGCAAGGTTAATGCTGCTGCTAATGGGAGTCTCTGCAGTGGCTGTTTAGGAGCAGACAAATGTTTGAAGGAAAATTGTCATATACACACACACATACATACAAACACACATTTAGGGGGAAAAGAAACAAGAATGTGTCTAGAGCTCAGCTCTTCTTTGAGGATCTAAACACAGAAACCAAACATTAGGGAGGCTCAGCACTACTTTCTGTCTCTGACCCCCAGAAATGTCCAGGGCTGATATGTGTTTAGGTGATACCTGCCAGCTGCAGGGGTGGCATTTACAGCATCCCCTTGGTGCCCCAGGGCCTGAGGGACACTGGTTCTGTGTGTCCCCTTTGGTGACAAGGTGTCCAGGTGCACTGAGCTTCTCCTCCCTGCTGGCTTCTCACAGCACATAGTGTGGATGTGTGTGCCAGATTTGCAGGTAACAGTTTACATGGCTGCATATATAAAATCAGAATTTCCAAATGTCTCTACTTCTTATTCCTACAGCTGAAGAAATATGAAAGTCTGGGCAAAATCTCAAAGATCTATGCATTTCTCTTAAGTCTGTCTCTGGACAGACTTATAAGGGAAATTCAGTGTCTGTCACAGAGGAGAGAAGCCACCCTCCCTTTGACATATTTCGTTCTCTGACTCATGGAAACACTCTCTGAGCTTCAGGCCAGTCTCCTTCCACCATGGCTCATCCTCTAGGCTCACCATAACTCAGATTTAGCAGCACACACACCTCCCTTCTCTATAAAGTTTCCTGTTCCATGCTCTGAGCTCATCAAGTTTATTTATCTCATCACCAGCACCTGGGTTCCTTCTCCTTCCATGCAGAAAACTAGAGAAATTATTTCTCCCAGTGTCAACCCTTCTGAAACAGCAGGGTGCCTGCCCTGTGTAGCTGCACAGAGAGGTTTGGTGCTTTGCCATTGCCAGTGTTTGGTGGAGAGTGGCAGTGGTGCTGGAGCACAGGGAGGCCACAGCTCCCCAGAGCACAGCAGGAACAGGCATTCCCAGGTCCTGTGTCACCACTCACCTCATGTGGGCAACTTGGTGCAAGCGTTCAGCACTTGGGTTTATTCCAAAAATTAGTTCTTATCTGGGTGTCTCAGGAGAGAGTTCTGCATTGCAATTCTCTTCCCCAAACCCTCTTCCTTAACAGACCACAGCCAGGGCACTGGACACCTCCCCCTCAAGCTGATATAGGTATTTTGGAGAGATGCCAGCCTTCTGTGGAGCAAATTTGCAACTACACACACAAAGACTGTATAAACTTATTCATAAATTGATGAGCAGTGGCACTTGTCCTCTTCCAGAGTCCTCTTGCAGGATGTAGGCTGAGGAATGTACTTTGCATTGTGCAGGATTTGCAGGGAGCAATCCTCATAAACACTGTCTTTAAACAGCACATAAAAGCCAGAATTCAGTGTTTGTTTTATAAGCTCTGGCCTTAAAATTGTTTTCTTACTACCACTTCTCAAAAGGTCACCTTTAAAAGACTGTGTATTTTCTTAGCACCAGGTTAATGGTCATCTGCTTCCTCAAACTTCACCAAAAAAGTGACATTCACCCCAAAAGTAAAAAAAGACCATGAACATCTAAATTACCTCACCTACAAAACAACACAAATGGTAACAAAGGACCTCCTAACTTTATATTACATCATGAGCAATCTACCCATGTCCTGTGGCTAAGATTTGTGGATTATTTGGGCCCACAAACTAGAGAACAGGAAGAAATCTTTACTGAGAATATGTTCAGAGTACTGCCAGGTAGTGTAGCCTTAAGGCACTGTTTCAGGATTTAGCAGTGGGAGTCTGAAGTAGCATTTTATAGGATGAGTTGAGCACATTAAGCTGTATTTAAATGTAGCATATAAAAATGCAAGACTAAAAGTCAGTGTTAGAAATTGGCATTCTTAGATCTATTTTAGTGTTAGCCTGTCGACCAGAGCCATTGTTAACAGAAGGCTGAGCCTGACAAGGTAACTCTTAAGAAAAGCTACTTCAAAGGCTACATATTAATGCAAATGAAAATCAATTAACACAGCTAGATCTTCAATTAGAGATGATTTGTGCACACGGTGTGTAATTCTCTCTCTTAACCCCTTTCTGTGTGACTGAGAGTTCAGTTTCAATCTTTCACCACAAGGTATGTTCCAGAAAACATATATAAACCACCCACTGTTAAAATACAGATCAAAAACTAATGCACTAGTTCCAGTTTCCAAACCAATAATAGCTAAATGGTCGTATAAATAGGAACACTGCAGGTGTCCTGCTGAGCACATGCCACCCTGAATAACAATTTATGTTGTGTGAAGCATAGCTGGAAATACTGGTAATAGAAACTGTGGTACAGGAGGTTAACAACAGACCAAGTGGGTAAGACTTAAAGCTCTTAATAAAAATTTAAAAAAATCTTTTACAAAAAGCCTTATCAAAATAAGATTTTAAGTTCATCAGCAATGGTTTTTATTGGGCAAGGTTTCCAAAGGTCCCAAGGAGACACTTCAGTCTCTGAGCATCCATGGGAGGTGGACACAGTTCCCTGAGGTATTTTGAAGCATCTGGCAAATTTCTCCACATCTCAGTTACAAAGGGGTTCACATCTTTGCCTTCAGGTCTAACCATGTCCAAAACAGTGTCAGAAACACCAGCAAAGGTGCTCCAGCTGTCACATCACATCTCAGCAATGGGCAGGGAGCCTTGTGCTGACCTGAGCAAGGTGCAGCCCTCTGCATCCCTGTGGGTTTGCCTCCCAACCCCTTCCTCACTATTTTCATCATCCCTTTCTCTGTTGGTCCAGGGGAGGGGCTGTAGGCAGCTCGTGTGATGAGGTGATGCTCCAGCACATGGAGGCTGTGGTGTGGTTATGGCATGAACACATTTCCCTTGGTGTGGTTATGGAGTGGGGACACATTTCCCTGCACACTTCACCATGGTCCTGAGCTGTCAGGATCATGGGAACTGGGAGACTCTTGCACAGAGTTCATGCCCTGCCCATGCTTGTCCACAACTGGAGAGCACAGCATTTAATTAAAGAAAGGCTCTGGGGGACCTCCCAGCTTGGCACTGGCATTTCTGTGATTGACAAACAGGCAAAAATGTATTTGTTTAAGGATTATCTATATTGAGAACTGGACGCAGGATTTTGTCTTTGTAAACAGTGCAGTAATATCTGCTGTTTGAACGAAAGGAAGGGCATACTTTCCTTCCATTTAAAGCTACAAAAGCTCCCATATTTGAGTGAAAAGGGGAGATGTTTTGTTTTATTTATCCTGCCTGCTGAAGATTTGGGGATTTTTAAATAAGATCTGTGACTAAGGGAGCAGTGGGTTGATTTTCACTTTATTGGAAGGGTTATTACAGAGCACACGGCATATGAGTTATTAGAGAGATGCGTGTCCTTGAAAACAGCCCTTAAAATCTTGCACAATTAGGAAAATTCAGAATGATCCAGCATATTTCCTCAGAGCGAGAAAAGTCACTTTGATATATTGAGAAGCCAAAATGTAACACTGCATTGCTTTGAATAATAATTTTATTTTGAAAAGCCACATTTGAGGAGGGCTCTTTGTTACAGATGGGAGCACAGCTACTTTCATGGACCTAAATTAGGCTACAGAGAAATAGCTCCTTCAAAATTAACACCCTTATTGATAGCTTCACTGTTGCTCAAGTGGATCTTTCCCTACCATCTACCTACAAATTATTCCATAGATGTTCTTATATCAAAGGACTAAGTCAGTACATTAGCCATGTGTGTTGGTCAAGAGATGAATAATACAAAGGATAAAAGACTTTCCCCCAAATATTTGTCATTAGAAATCTAATGTTTCTGCACTGGCTGTCCTCCAAGGAAGGCCTTTTCATCCACAGAGCAGCACCAGAATGAGGGACTGAAATTCTTCCCCAGCATTAATGTGTTTTTCCTGTGCTCTGAAGGACAACAGCAGTAGTGCAAGGGTCTGGTTTTGGAGGACCCCTCCTTTCCTGGGACTTGTGCTGAGTTAGTGGGACTTACACACACACTCAGGGCTGCCTTCCAGAGAGAAACAACTGTCTAAACACTCTGACAAACCTGGGCTGGATTTGAAAGCAAAGCTCCTTCTTTGCTTCTTCATCCCATTTCTCTGACTGGATGCTGCTGAACCAGTGCTGAACCAGGAAGGAGCCACTGTCAGGTGGCAGTGCCATCACCCCCGTCCCTTTCCACATCACATGGGGGACACCAACTCAAAAAGACCCAGCAAGTGGTCCCCACAAATACTGCCCTCCTGGTGTCAGCACCTTTCCAGATTTCTCAGTCCTTGCTACCTGAGGATGCTGTCTGTTTCTGGGACAGTCTCTTTTTGTACCATATTCTACACATCAAGAAGGACTTGCTCTTGTGCCCATATTCTTTGATAGGTTTCTTCTCTTTTGATTTTTTTTAGTCTGGTTGCTCTGTCCAATTTGTCTTGGAGTCAAATTTATACCCTGGGGTCAAAACCCACCATGGCTGATGCAGAAGCTTCATTGCCCCTGCACCTTCCTGTGCCTTCTTTTGGAATGGGAAAACAGGGCTCTCTCAAGGGACAGCTATTGCATCCAGAAGACAGCAATTCTTACTGACTTCAGCAGATCTTACCCCTTTTCTGCCCTGATTCCCCAGGGTGCAAAAATGGGACTTTACCTTACCAGAGCACTGCAAGGATTAATTTATGTTTATGGAATGCTTTCAATATGTAGAGGGTGACCTGATCATGCTTATATTGTGATTTCCAATAATGTAATTCCATTGACATTCGAATCCCTTTTTACATTAGGATGAATATGCCCAGAATTAGGCAGAGAAATATCTCTAAAGAAAAGGCAGGTCCCTTGTGATGAATTTAAATTACCTTGTAATTTATAACCTGAACATTATCTCTTATTTTGATAAATAAAACTCAGATGATTTCTTGTGATGTGCATATTGCTGAAATCCCAATATTGTTGAACATATGTTGTTTTCTGTTTAGCTGGTTTTCTTCTCTCCTTCAATCAAATATGTAAGGCTTTTTAAAGGAAATTTTAAATGCTGAAAACAGTACTGATATCTTACAAGTTTCCATCTGGACAAAGATATCTGTGTAATTTTTTTGCTTACCTTAGATGCTGGTTGAAGGTATAGTACTGTTAGCCGAATTCAGCTCCATTTCTTAAGCTTGCATTATTAATTTTGCATCATGATAAGTTATTTACTCAAAGAGGCAGCTAGTTCTCTCCTTTAAAAGTGATGTTATTTGCAGAAATGACCACACTTTTTTTCTCCCAAATGAAGTTATGCAAATCTGATCGACTAAAGTAAATGTTTCATAAAACCAATGACTGTTTAAATTGTGGGACTAAATTGTTTGTATATAAATATTACCTTTTATATTTCATTTGAGTTTTATGTAGATGAACACATTACTTTAATGGCCAGCATTTACAGAGGGAGACAGGGAGAATCTGACTCTGAAATCCTCAGCAGCCAGATGGCTGCCTTTTCTTGCATGAGATTAAAAGATGTTTCTCATTCACAGCCCTGCTTCAGAGGCAAATTAATACAGCCAGCTAAATTGCTTGTGTTTTTGGAATAAAATTTAAAGAGAACTTTTAAAAGCAATTGGTGTCACAGGTTCCTAGAGCAGATTGCTCTCCAGGTACAGCATGCTGGTTTTAAACATTCAGTAATTAATGGAAAGTATTCCGTGTAATTGACTGCTTCAGGAAAGGGAAATATAATGACTCCTTATTAATCATGAAAAAAGACATACAGTACAGAGGCACTGCAATAATTGCACTAACGGTTGAGAAATGTTAATTAATGAAAAGAACAATGATGTAAGAAATTAGCACCATAATGCTTGCTGCTGTTGGAAATTCTGCTTTAAACACATTATTTAGCATGGCAGCCACTGGATGATGCCTTATATAGCAGACACCTCACACCTTTTCCTTCAGTCAGATACTGACTTCCAATGTTGCCAGTGTTTTGGGTTTTAATAAGCTAAAATGTGCTCTCCAAACTACATTTTCTGAAGCATTTTCAGTTTGAACTCCTGAACTAAAAACTACTCACAGATTGACAGTGTTCAACTTAGGTAAAAATATTATCCAAATGTAAGAGAGCCTGTTAGTGTTTGTGTGGTGGAAACAACTTCTTAGATGAGCTGAGCTAAATAGGTTTGCCAGGAAGATAACTGCATCATGACTTCTTTCCCCTTTTTAATTTTTCCACTCATTAACCAATTAGCTGTCCCCTGAAGAATTTAGAGTCAAGCATTCTGTCACATTTGTGCCTAGCTTGATGTAAAAATTCTTAGGCTATTAAAATGGTACCTACTCCACAGTAGCACGGAGGTCTCAGTCATTAACAGGTGGAAGGTCCAAAGGTTTCTGCCATCATTCTGCTGCACCTTTAAGGCAGCGACAGGGTGAGAAGTATCCATCACTCTGAACACTTAAGAGCAGGTCAAGCTATCAATTACAAATAAATTTTCTAAAAATCCAAGTCTTCTCCTCTTTTTGCTATTCAGGACCAGGATTTAATTCTCATGGATGACTTCATATTTTCATGGTCATTTGTGCAAAGAAATGTCAGCCTATGAGATATTCAAAGATTTTGGGGGAATTTTGGCCACCTAAGTCATGTGTTAGCTTGACTGTGTGACATGAGGATGGTACTTATGCATGACAAGCAGCAAATAAAGGTAGAATAACAAAAGCTTCCATTCTAGCTCTACCATTGCAGGGGAAACACTAGAGATGCAGGGTAAAAAATAAAATTCTGCTAGAGACATGCTAAATGAACATCAAACACAAAATGCTTTTAGAAAGAACACCTCTTGATAAGAAGCCTCTGTTTGCAGCAATACAAGATTGAAATACATCCCTTAAGTGAATAGCACCACAGTAATCAAAAATACTCCTGGAGGGGTAATCAGCCCATGGGTGTAAAATAACCAAACAGTGCTTTCTGTATCATAGGACAGGGACAGGAATAGTTTGATCCCTCATCCCTCTAACCCATGTGCTGCCATTTGCTAATTTTCCCAGGGTAGCTGCAGTAGGGCCGTTCCTCCACCCATGTGTCTTATTGCTCCTGATTTTTTTTTCCAGGTGGAACATCCTTGGGCTCCAAGGCGCTCTCCTCAGCTCCTTCATCGAGCCCATGTACTTGCACAGCATCATAGTGGGGAGCCTGTGCCACACTGGCCACCTTTCCCGGGTGATGAGCCATAGGACAGAAGACATTGGTCCCCTGCCAGCGTCCTACCGGCGCAATCAGCTGCTTCTCAGTGGTGAGCACACACCTGCCTGCAAAACAAACCATCCCCCTCCACCTCTAGCCATGCTGCTTGCCAACAGGAATGCTTTTGGTTTGGAAGTAGACCATTAACTCACACCTTTTTTTTTTTTTTTTTCCCTGAAGAAGATGAACTTGTAGAATGAAGAAACCAATGTGTTTAAATCCTCTTTCACTAGCAGTGGCCACAAAAAGAATCATTAGTGGATACAAGCTGACCAGGAAAACAACCACTGTACATTGAACACTCAGAGTGGAAAAAAAGTATGACTAAGTAAAACATTTCTAAAAACCAGAAGGAAGCTTTCAGTAAATTTTAGGTTTAACTGTCTTGAGATCCTCATGAGGCACGTGAATGCTAAGGGACACCAGTTCTGCACCAGATTAGATCCTTATTTTAATTTTTGATTATGGTTCCTTGGGAGGATTCCCTGAGACACCTATATGATGTCAGTGTCACAGAGCTGGGAGGTCAGGACATGGTAGTGGAGAGGCCCATTTCCTTTCAAAGTCCTCTAGATTCCTCAGTCAGGAGTATGCTGGTTAACACCTTATCTATTTCATTGACTTTTTCTTTTTTAATATGTCCTTGTGACAAAATTTGTTTGGCTGATGAAGAAGTGATAGTTTAGACACTGGAGAAATTCTCAGGTTCTGTGTGTTTTAGTGCATCTGGCAAGTGTAATGAGAGTGTATGTGTTGTGAGGTGAACAGGTCAAAAGGCTTATCCTTTTCTGAACAGCTTATCTCCATTTTTTAACTCTTCAGTGCAGCTGGGCAAAGACTGCAATCAAGTGAGCAGGAAGCTGTGATCCACACTCTCCCTCCAGTTTATGTCCCCACCTGTCCCTCCTGCCCTGGTCCAGCATGGGCGTGGCTCAGACTCCCCTTCCTTCCCACACGATATTGTGCTAGGGAGGAAAGAACTCACAGCAGGCCAGAGATACCTCCCATTTCCCAAATCTGGCTGTTATTTTGACAACACAGCCCTGGCTGTCAAAGCCACTGCATTTCCCACTGGGAAGGCAGATTTCATCACTGTAAGTGCACCCATACATTAACATCAAAGGCACACACAGTTTCCCTGTGTCTGCAGGATGTACAGGCAAACCCACTGTTGAAGGATTGAAAACACAAAAAGGGGGTTTATAA
Source organism: Erithacus rubecula (assembly GCF_903797595.1). Taxonomy (NCBI): domain Eukaryota; kingdom Metazoa; phylum Chordata; class Aves; order Passeriformes; family Muscicapidae; genus Erithacus; species Erithacus rubecula. The sequence continues at coordinate 10,092,518 of NC_136689.1, read as the reverse complement.
TTTTCCACCACAGAACAGATACTGCTTTGCTGGGTTGGCCTTTCAGAGCAAAAGCAATGGGTCATACTTGGCCAGTGTGTGCATGAATGTCCAAGAGTCATTGCCAGAGATTTCAAGGGAATAAGAAATGCATCAGAGGGGGGCTTGTGTCACTTTAAATATCTGCATGTTTCAGGGCTGTTTTCCTCCTTCCCAGAGGCTTCTGTTTGGAAAAGCATTTGCTTTGCTTTTTGGTTATGTTTCTGGGTTTTCCTCAGCCCAGGAGAAGCAGTGGGAGGAATCTGTCTCTCTCAAAATTGTTTATTGTCTCTAACACCATTATTTGTAATCTTCCCTCCCCCCACAAATCCCCCAGGCAATGCTGATTAAAACTTACATTGCTCAGGCTTTGACACAATTATTTTTCCTGGGAAACCCTGGCAGCAGCATATCCAGTGACTAAGGAGATGGGCATCTAGAAAAGGCTTCTCCAAATGCATGAGAGACCAGACCTACACAATCTCAGCCAAACTCCACCTCCCACACTTGTCTTGGACATCAGACCAGCCTAGGACTGCAGGAGTCCTCAAATTATAAGGGTATCAATTATTTTGCCACTTGATCATAGCAGTACAAACATTCCAGTGAAGAGGAGAGTCATGGTGTGTGATGAGATATACTGAGATTGACTCCTTGGCTCCACTGAAAAATAATCAGGTTTTCTACTCAGTTTTCTACCAATCCCAGCCAGATGGAACTCCACTCTTCCACTGAGATTACTCTTGGGTGTAATTTTTAGGAGAAATGCCTTTTTTATATCCTGTTCTCTTAAGATTGAGGCTGTTTTAAAGGGTATCCTGATGGGTTATGAGCTTTTGCTGGGAGAGAGAGGAGAGAGAGGACAGATTTCAGTTCACATCCCACAGTACTCAAATTCATATTATTTGTGCAAAGACTTTTTCTTTCAAATCCTACTGTCTTCTGTTGTACTCTTTGTTGTGTGGGTTTTAAGAAGGATGTTTTACATGGAGGAGAGAAAGTAACCTAGATTATTTGAGTGTTACTTTCTAAATAAATCAAAACAATTATTTGTTAAAATAAAAATATGGAAGAATATTTTTTTAAATTATAGAAATATCACAGAGAATATATCCATGCTCTATATTTGTCTATTATGATTCTCATGTTTTATTTCTTTAAAACCTCTTATTTTGCATTCAGAAAATTATGTGAAAATATCTTCTATTTACCTAAACACATGTACTTATTTATGGTAGCTGAGAAGAGAAAGCATGAAAGCCAGAGGAGCCCAGAGGGGTTTCCAGGCACTGGACCAGCCCAGGCTACTCTCACAGCCCCCTTTTAGAGGGCACCCACAACCTGCTCTCCCCTTTGTGCAGCCTTTCCTTCTCTTCCTCTAGTCAGGGATTTCACAACATTTTCATTTATTTAGTGTCCTGTGGCAACTTTGCATGGCAGGGTGTTTGCTATCATGCTTTTTGGCACTCAAATCCTCTAAGCTTTTGGGTGCTATCTTGACAGAGAGTTGTGCATGGTGTCAAACAGCTGATTTTGATCTGTTTGCATCTTGTTCTGCGTAGAGACACTCGAGCAGTGCTGCAAAGCTATCTGATTTTCAGGCTCTCAGTTTAAATCCTGTTGCCTAGGTGAACTGGAGTTTTAGATGCAGACTGATCTGTTATCTCTGGGGGGAAGAAATTGAAAGAGGTATTAATATGACATGAATGTGTTTACAAATCCTGGGTGAGGTTATGACTTAGCTGTAATTCTCTTCTACACATGGTAGCAAGTTCAGTCCCAGTGACTGGGATGATTTCTGCAGTTCCAGCTTTGTCACCTATACAAAGTGAGTTTGCCATATCACTTTTTCCTGTCAATGGCCACCTTTCTCTCTCTGTGCATGTTAAATTCCATTTGGCTCTAGAAGCTCCTTCCCAGGGCAGAGGGCAGGGGAGAGAGGGGGCAAATCCCTCAGTGGCATTGCTTCTCAAGATGCTGAGAGGCTCCAGGCAGGATGCAGCAGCTGCCTGCAGAGGCAGCATCCTGGCCAGACAGACCCTGCACAGCCCTCCCTCCACTTCTCCTGAGGTCTTTTAGGAGCTTTCCAAGCTCAACACATCCAGTGATGGATGCAGCATTCCCACCAGCTCCCATCTCCTCCCATTCTGCCTCAGACCAGCAGATGCTCATGGTGTGCATCTATTTTGAAAATGAGATTCTGGGCTAGAAAGGCACTTTGGAAAGGAGGGGCTTTGATCTCTTTTCTTTAATCTCCTCTCTGAACAGCCCATATCAGTACCTCTCACTCTCTACAAAAGTTCTTTAAAACCCTTTCAGCAGAAAATGCAAAGGACCTTTCTTTGCTGCCCTCCACCCAGCAGCAATGAAAGCAGAGCAAACCACGAGCTGGAGCTGCTGCAGGCAGGAGCTGCCATTTGGAAACACAGACCCAGTGCTGGCACTGGCCTGTGCTGGGGGCTGTGCCAGGCAGCTCCTGCCCACCAGCACAGTCCCCACCTGCTGCTCACCACCGTGGCTTTTCTCGTCCAGGTCTGCAGGCTAGTGGCCCAAACAGCAAATTAGCAGAGAGGGACACAACAACTGGATCCAGACACATTATCCAAGGTCCATGTTTTCAAAAATATTCAAACTGCTTCAGGTCACTCTGTGTTTTCCAGCCTTGGAAGCTCCCAGTGTTGATTCTTTGCTGCAAAAGCACTAATGAGCAGGGCAAGGCAGAGCTCACTTGTTTGCATTTGTACTGTGCTGGAAAATAAGCCAACCACTTTCTTTATTCCTCTTATTTTCTTGCAAAGACTAATCCTTCCCATTTCAGTTACAAGAGATGGAAAAGCAACAGGAGTAATGGAAAGGTTGAGCTACACTAAATAGTTAGAAAGAGACAGAAATTTACCTGATTAAAAATAGCTGGTGTACACACCCACACCTGACCTTGTAGCCCCAGTCTGCATTTAGAGCCAAGGGAGATCTTACCATGAAGGCATTGGCTCAGTATGTGCCTGAGATGTCCAGAACTGGCCATGTGAATGACACTAAGGTCATGCAGTCATCCCAGCTGACTGTAAACATCATTACTGCAGTGTCTAAAATTACATATGATGCATTCCACTTAAAGATGTCCCAAATATCTCCATTAGGACACTAACTAGCTGTTGAAGAAATTGGTGCTCCAGTACAGGGTTGGAATCTCACAGGCAGACACAAGGTGGGGACCAAGAGTGCTCTGTGTGTGTCTGTGATGTCTACAAGCTCGTTATTAACTTGGATCTGATAATCCCCCTGTGATGATGAAGGGTATTGTTTTGTATTTTCTAATCCCAGGGGTTAATTGGCAAATAAATTAGGTGGACTGTGGGAAGCTCACCTGAAAGAATTCATGGCCAAAGCACTGTACTGCTTAGTTCCTACTGAAAACCTGTTATCCCACTAAAGCCTTTGTGAAAGATTTCACTCAGCAACCATCACACTGCTGTCAACAGCTCACACTCCAGCCAAAGGCTTTCCTTAGGCTAAAGGAAGGTAAAAACGTGCAGGAATTGCTGAGTTATGTCTGTCCAAGGCGCTCGGTAGCGTTTAAGCACTGGCGGCACGATGGCAGCGGCTCGCTGGGGCGTCCCCTGTGCCACACAGCCAGGGGCAGCTCGGGGCACCGGCGCTTACGGGTGTCCTGTCTCCTCAGGGGTGAGCCACGCCGGCGCTCGGCAGCCCGGCAAGTCGCCGGGGTTCAGCGTGAACTGGGTGCAGGGCAGCAGCGAGCTGGAGGTGCTGAACGCCAGCACGGGCAAGAGCAGCTGCGGGAGCCCGTCCCGCCTCTGCAAGCGCATGTTCTTCACCCGCTGGGCGCGGCTGCACGGCAAGGTGGGTCCGCTGCTGCGGCCGCGGGGCTGTCGGGCGAGAGACAAGAAACAGGTCATTTTATTGAGTGTCAAATCCTCCGCCCCGCTGGGAAATGAGTGGAGACAAACATGACAGAGTGATGGTGGGGGGGGCAGTTGGAGACAATCCCACCAACAAAGCCATTGGGGAAGGCAAAGGAGCCTGCAGGGTGGGCAGGTTTGAGCACAAGCCCAGAGGGATTGTTCTTCTCCGCAGGACACCACAGGGGAAGGAGGGTGGTGGGATTCATCCCATTCCAGGCAGTGGCATGGTCTGTCCTAGCAGTGACCCTGAACCTTGTGGGGAGCAGAAGAGACCAGCTTGGGCTTGGTCACAGTGTGCTGACACAGATCCCAGCCTATCTCCTGCACAGCGGGTGGGAAGTGAGGCACGAAGCACTCCTGCCACCCCCAGAATTGAGGGGTCCTTACAGGAACAAAACTGGGGCTGTGGCTGCAACTACAGCTGGGAGAGCTGGAGTGCTTCTGGCTCACACCTGGGATGAGGTTGCAGTGAGCAGGAGAGAGTAACTCATGGTTAAGCAGGGCACTTTGCTTTTGACAAAACGAGGGATTTGATAACATCATCACACTCTGCCTCTGGGGAGCAAAGGGAGCAAAGAGGCAGCTGGAGAGAAGCCACTGCTGCCAGGCCAGCTTGTGGCCCAGAGACACCCAGGCTGGCAATGTCACCCTCCCCTGCTGGCTGGGCCAGGACAGCTCCAGCCAGTACAACCCCACAGAGTGCTGGCACACACAGACAGCAGCAGCTCATTGCAGGCTGCATGTTCAGCTTCTCCTTTAATCTGCCTCTCAGCATCTCTCCTGTATGGACACAAGGAGAAGAGCTGTTTGCTCATCAGGCTTGCCTTGAGGGTGCCTTTCCCTACGGGTTTGGAATGGTAGAGACTTGGGCAGGTCAAATGAGTTTGTTTAGTCCTTCTGCAGAGCAAAGGGTCCTCCCTCCTGCATGTCCCCCCAGGGGCACTGGACACATGGCATTGCTCAAGGTAGCTTCTCATGGGTGGCTCCAGCGTTCCACCAGAGCACTCAGATTTCCCACACCAGCACAAACCCTGATGCCTGATTTCTGCCCTGTCCTGGACATGTTTCACAGCACTCCCACAATAACAGACTACAGAGGGGAAATGGGAGAGTGTGGAAGGCAGCTCTTCTCCTTCTGTGTCTGGGCATTACCTGGAAGCACTGAGCTGCTGCACTTCCCAGGCTGAACTTTCTGTAAAGCAGCACATGCTTTGAAGACCTCCCAAAAGGATTTTTTTTTTTGTTTTGCCCATAAAAATCATCTTAACTGAGAAGTAGAATTCTGCTTTTGTAGAACACACCAAGATTTGCTACTGCCTATGCCCACTCCAAGGGGAGAACTGTTCACCCCTTGCCTCCTCATAATGGCTCAAAACTATGCCACCAGCATTTATTGCTTCCCTGGTTTTCTGGTTGTTAAACCAAAAGCAAACACACAAAGCACAGTGATTGCTTATGAAATGTAGACAGGAAGATTATACAGCTACTGAAGCCTCCTGTTTCTTTTGGCTCATAGGTTGGGTTTTTATTATTTTTTTCCCCTTCCCTGATTTTTGTTCTGCAGCTGAGCACACGGGTACCAAGCCATGGAGAGATGCCATCAGTGTACAGCGAGGCAAAGCTGGTGGCTCAGACGTACCAGTCTGTCAAGCAGCAGCTGTTTAAAGCATTTCAGAAAGCTGGCCTGGGTACCTGGGTGAAGAAACCCCCAGAGCAAGATCAGTTCCTACTAACTGTGTAAATCACTCCACACCTTTTCTACACAACTGGATCAAACCAACTGGAGAGGAGGCAAGGCAGGACGTATGAGCAGAGAGAATTAAAGCAGTTTGAGATTTAATAGCAACCTCCATGGGAATATTTGCTTTTAATCCTGTATTGGAAATACATAAGTAGAAATGTGTCTGATGCACTGAACTCAACTTTAGAAAACTGCTTTTTCATGACCCTTTCCCAAGAATGTACCTGCCCAAATTATAATGCCAACCCCACCAAGATTCTGCTTTTTATTGTTTATTGCTGTTGGTTATTACTGATTTGAGGTGTTAGTGGGCCACCTGTCTGATCCAAAATAGACCTTTGTTTTCTCTCACACAATCAGTGCAAAATTCATCACTGAATAATGGAAAATAGGGAGCAGAGATGGAAGTACCCCAGGCACACAGCATGGCAGCAGGTCTCAGAGCATCTATAATCATCCACCAAAAAAAGTTCCTAATGTCTATGCAAAAATCATCCTGTAAACTGCCTAAATCTGTCACAAAAAATTTGGACCTCAAAGAAATGCAGCATTTTTAAACTGATTTTTCCAATACTGGCTCTGAGCACAGAGCCAGGCATCAGGATGCCCTTGGTTTTTAGACTTATTCCCTCTCACACATTGGACAAACCACTTCACAACAAATCTTCAACTCTAGTCACAATTTGCATGTTGCAAATTTTACTTGTCTGGGCCCAGTTCATCTCACAAGCCTTTCAGACACCAGCCAGAATGCAGATCCTTGTCAAGGGGTTGGGTCCCCCCTGTGCTGCCTGTGGAGATGCAAAGCTCTGCAGGGGCTGCCAGTGAGGACCAGTGTGACCATGCTCCTGGCTCTGGATCTTCAGGAAGCTGTCTAAAGTCAGGCAGGCTGCAGCCAGGACCCAGAGCCTCAGATCTCCAATCTTCTGATGACCCACAGCTCTGAATTAAGTGGGTGTGAGCTCAGGATGCTCCATGCATCTGAACAAGTAAGACATCCCCAAACAAGAGAGCACATTTCAAACTTGGCTCTTCCCTGCCTCAGTTTCTCCACCTGTCAAATGGGGATAATAATAAATGCTTCACATTTAAGGAACTTGGCAGGATCAAAATGCTCTGGTCACATGCAACAGTGCAAGACAGATTTTTTCACTCTTGCAGTGAGTTTTACCTCTCCACACAGTCCAATTGACAAAAGCACAGCAGATGCAACCACAGGTTTGGGTAAGGTCTTAATGCATGAGCTTTCAGATTCTAGCTCTGTGTAAATGCCAAGTGTTATTATTATTCTTCATGCTCATCTGCAGCCTGAAAAGCAGATGAGGTTTTTCACTTAGGAGACAAGTATCACCCAACATTTAAACATTGTCTTCATAACTGGGCTGGGTCTGATACAATCTCATCTTTGAACCATCCCAAACTTCATCAGAATGCAGAAGATACAGTCATAGGAGAACTGAGCTTTGATAGTCCCACTGCAGAACCAACCTTCAAACACCCTGTACATTTCTCTAAGTTTCTGGGTTTTTAGATGACAGGATTTGCGGGTATATAACCACTGTTTTCTTTTTATTCCTGTGATTCTCTTTAAATCTGTATATAACATGCTGCTACTGATTTGTGATAATTGTCTTGGTATTTTCTCAGAACTGTCAAGCTGAGTTACTTTTCAAACAACACAAGGCTCATATTTTTCCATGTAATTTCCTTTACACGGGAAACTGTTCCTATCAATAAAGATAGATGCTCTTTGTATAGGGTTTATCATGTTTGGAGAGCCATATACAGTAAATACATTGTTTATTGATGCCCACAATAGAATAGCTACAGTATTTTGATGAGATTTTATTTTTAGATTATAAACTACAAGATGTATCTATAGTGTCTTGTATAAAAACAATTGTGATAAACTAGAATTTTTAAATTAGATAAAACAAAGCTCTCCCCTTCCAGAAACCTTTTCAACAAAATAATACATTCCATATTAACTACCAAAAATATTTTAACAAATATCCTTAGAGTAGAAATAGCTTAAAAAAAAAAAAAAAAAGAAGAAAAAAAGAAAAAAAAAGGCAACCAAAAACATGAGACTTTTCAACAATGGAAACACTTTGTGGTAACCACTTTGTCAATACTTTGACCACTTTCACAGCTCTTCTGATTAACATTTGAATACTTTTGGCACCTTCTGGAGCTTCCAGGTACCTGCACATGGTCCTGCCCTCTAACACAGCTGTGCTGCAGACCTCCAGTGTGATTTGGGCAGCAGAAGTGCCCAAGGGGCAGCGGGCAGGGGCCAGCCCATGGCTGGGGCAGTGGGGAGACACTGGCAGTGGGGCCCCAGGGGCTCTGGCTGCTCCCACTGAGGGACAGAAACCACGGGGCAGCCAGAGAGGAAGCCAGGGTTTCTCATGCAGAGATCCACAGGGCAGGGGGGAGCATGTCCTCTGCTCTTCCTCTCTGAGTTAGTCCTTGTCAAGCACACACGAGACCTGAATGGCTCTTCCTTGCATCACCCATCCTCCAGCCATGGCATGATGCCAACCCAGCTAATGCATTATAGTTCCACCAGGCTGGTGCTTCAGCTACTGTGACAACCAAGCACCATGCCTGGTTATGTTTAAGGACATAGAAAAAAGCAGGATTGAATGATCCTTTGTTGCAAGGAATACATAAATGCAAGCCTGGATTCAGCTGCCAGGGTGAGTTTAGTACTGGGGACCAAACTGAGTCCCCACTGCAAGTGGGCATTAGCTGATCTCAATGCTGGCATTAGGGTTGAATATGACCTTAAATATCTACTTCTTCTCATTATGGGCAACAACAGTGTGATGGGACCCCATCCCAGAAGCACACATGACCTACACACAGCATTTCCTGAAGCAAAGGAAAAATGGCTCAGTAGTAATTCTTTAGTGAAGATTCTGTACATAACATGCATGAGTGAATGGCAATACTGTACTAATGGATGTACATTTGTAATATTTGTAAAAAAAAAAAAGAAACAAAAAAGATGACAAAAGAAAATAAATCTGAATTTACATATGTGAATTTGCTGCTAAGTTCTGTAAATTGCACTTCAGTGATACCTGATAAGTGAATGTTTCTGTTAAGTGAATAAAATGCCAAGTAAAATTGTTCTTTCCCTGTTTATTGACCATTTTTCACCAACTTAGCAATCAGTTGGAATGTGCTCCAGAATGCCAGTATGTATTTTTACACACACCTACTGCAGATCTACAGATATCTTCTTGTTCAGTTTGAATGTGATGCATTGTGGGAACCACACTTAGTACAGAGAGGGCTGTGCCTGCTCATGTAGATGAAGCCATAATGGGACACAGTATTTTCCTGGAAGAAGAGTGAACTGGATGCATGTCTGATTTGATCCTTCCAGGTTATTCTCAAAGATCTTTCTTAATAAAAATTAATACAGTTTTTCAAACCCACACTGCATGGGATTTGCTGCACAAAGCTGCTTAAGAAAACTGAAGTGATGAACAAAAGGTCAGAACATCTTTGCAGATTTCTGCTTCATTGATGGAGTGGCTTTGGATTGTTCTTGCTTGGAACAATCAGTATTCACAGGAGACTAAACTCACACTGAACCCAAACACCATCCCCAAAAATGTTTGACCTTGAGATGCTTTCCCTTTGCCAGTCCTTATAGAGATCACTGGTGTTACCAAAACATCCAAAGTGTGAAAATACGAGTACACCAACACCAAAAATTTTAGAGAAAGAGATTGCTTGTCCATCTCCCTGTGAGGATTTGGTTCCAAGATGAAATGGAGCCTGACAGCTCACAGGAGTCCCATCAGCTCACTGGCCCCACAGGTCTTTGCTTGCTCATGTTGAAGGCAGTTCCAGACCCTCACAGACCATCCCAAGGGTTTCCTTCCCCAGCAGGGGCTATGCATAGCATTATTTTAAAGATAAGACTTTGCTGCAGTTTTATTTCCTCAGCCTGGATCTATATCATTAGGTATTGGGACAGCATAAACAGAAGTGGGGAGAAGAAAGTATGGACAAGGTGAAGTTGCTTGTGTGGAAAAATAGACACTGTGAGCTGACCCAGCTCCATCACAGCTGTGGTGGACTTTTGCCTTGAGCAGTAGCTGCTGCTGGACCATGGCACACACCATGAGACAAACTACAGAGCAGCCATTAGGGCAAACTGCAGGGATGGATCCTGTGATTAATCTCAGTCAGTTTAAAGAGTAAATACCCTAATTTCAGTTAAAACTTTACAGTGTATGCCCCAGCATCACCAGGCACAGTTATTTCTTTTTCAACTGTATATTGGAAAAACAACAGAATAAAACATGAACAAGCTGATATATTGACTTATAGAGGGCTTCACAGAAGTGCCTGTTTCTGAAATAAAATAAATAAGTCCTTCTGCTGCAGTTAGACCTCAATAGCCACACTTGTGTGTTGAAGAATATTGAAGCTAAGAGCTTTTTAAGCTTTTTGATTCATTACCATTGTGCCTATTGCCCAGCCCTTAGACCCGATTCATTTGGCTGGTTTCAGCTTGATCATGTGGATAGAACAGTTTAGCTGGAAGTCTGAGTAAAGTCAGAGAAAATCTGAGATTTTTAAAGGATACTGACAGTCTGCTTGGATGCAAACAAAAACAACAAAAAAAAAAATTAAGATCAAACAACCCAAAAACATACAAGCAAGTGCACACATATAGACAGGTGGTTTCTCATTACTCCAAGGCCTCCTAAATAAATGGCATGGTTTTGAAAAAGGGGATTAATAATTATTGCTTTTTCAGCATTGAAATAGTTCTGGTCACATGCTTTATTCAACCTGGCTTTCCTGGTAAATAAATCCTCTATTAGAGAAGTTTATGTTCTATTTTATCAACTTCCTTTGCAATACAGAATTACTTCCACCAGACCATTAAAGCTTTATTCTGCCACAGAAAGGAAAAGGTCCTGTTCATTCTCCTCTGGCCCTGAACAGGTGCCTTTACAGCCTATAATGCCATTAAATGATCCAAGCCAAAAGGAAACAGCTCCTTCCTTTACACACAATGTTACCAAAAAATACATCCCACAAAGAGAAATAACAATGTGAAGAATGGTACTGCTGTCAGGTTTGACTTGTTTTTTCTGACAAACTAGTGCACTCCATCTCTCACAACCTCAAAGTCATGCTCAGGTGTTAGCACAGCTGTGTTTGACACTCCCTGAAGGAAGTGCTGGAGCTGCAATTCCCTTCCTCCCCAGAATTCCCAGCCCAACACCCCTCCCTACCTTCCATGGCGTGCTGTTTGCTACTAATTGCTTTTATTTCCTTTTATTTTAGAAAGCAAATTCAGGGCTTTTTACTCACTTAAGAGTGTTAAGTCTTAGATCTGTAAGACAACACATTTCTACTGTGGGTTCTAAAGTGAATTGGTTTTTTTCTAAAGCAAATGGTTTGTTCATGTCCTGGTCTCAGTGGTAAAGGGAAATATTTTCAGGAATAAAAACACAACACCCTTTGACACCACAGGCTCCTAAAATCCTGACCATGACACAGAACAGTGGGACTTGCCCCAAAATCTCAAGTTTCAGTGGGAGATTATGAACTGATAAACCCTTCAAACTGCTGGCAAAAGGGACAGACAAGAATTGTAACCTCCAGAAAATAAGGCACTTGTATGCAGAGTCTCATGTTTATATCATTTCACAATATACAGAAAAAGCTAAATTATTTGTGATTATAATTTGATAATCTTTTGGCATGAGAGAGAACAAAAAAAGACTTGATAACATAGCTGTTTTGGAGATGCTCACCTGGGAACAGAGCAGACTTGGGTTCTTGGCTAGATTTTACCCTCAAAAGTGAAGAAGAGATGAACAAGTGAAGACTTCCAGAGGAAGGAGCACCTTCCCTCCAGGCAACGAGTTCACAGCACAAAAAAATAAAAAATAAATTAAAAAAAAAAAAAAAAAGTAAAACCTTTGTTCCAGGATCTTTTTCACCTTAACCACTTCATCCACCCAGAAAATAGGTGTCTAACTTGAATTATTTCCTGAATTCTCTGCACAAAGTGTCTCCATAAGATGATTTGTTCCGCTCAAAACTGTGCCAAAGAGATGAGGAGAACTTTCCATGTCAAGGGTCTGGCCTCTCCCACTGATGGAAGAGAATCCAGGCTCCTGCATTAAGAGCTCTGTTCATAGACAGATGACTCCAGACAAAGAATCTGCAAGCCTTCTGTTCCTCCATTGTAAAAAACAGTGATTATTCCTTGCCACAGAAAGATGTCTTTTGAGTATTAATACTTATCAGGCTTTAAGAAAAGGATACAGTACCTATATATATATATATATATATATATTTATATATATATATGCAACAGACTGACCTGTTTTTAGCATTAGTGTGAACATTTTCAAATTCTGTAAAAAGCTGTTTCAGACATAAGTTTTGGTTCCTGACTAAATTAACATATAGTTGAGAGGTTTGGTGTAGGAGTTTATTCTTAGCATAACTTTGCTGCCATTGAGAACATGGAAAGTGTTCTTACTGGCAACAAGAGAGAGGTAAATTCATGTTTCAACCTGGGAGCTAGGAGTATTAAGCCTGTGAATCTTTTTTTGTGCCAAATCTTCATTCCTACCCTGACACTACTGTACACACTGGAAAGCCAAAATCACACATCACTGCCATCTGAGCCTTTGCATTAGAGTTTCCTTGTGGTGGCTCAGCATTTCCCAGATAAAGTTTTTTCATCTTACCCAGTACCTCTTTGACCCTTTAACAAGGGAGAATACGTTTGAAGAACCTTTCTCATTATTTAGAACATTTGCTGTACAAGTTCAGCTCTGTTTTCTGTGTGCAGCTTTCCTAAAATATTCTTTTATCTTCTTTTGCGGTTACTTAAGGGGTGAGGCAGAAACCAGAAGTAGCTAAATTGTACATCTATTTGTCTCATCACCTGCTGGTCCTTCTTGAAGAACTGTGGCAAAAGTGAAGACTGAATCACTCTGAAAATAACCCCTTTTTCACTCAAGGAGGGATGTGGAGATAGCTCTATCCCAAAAATGCCAGTGAAATGCAAAAAACCCTATTTTGGCTCACTACACTATGGGATTGTTCATCTGCCAGCTAAATGCAAAGGATTTCAAAGGACTTAGAGTAGTGCAACTGAGTAGTATTCAGTTTATGAAGGGAATTGGGGGTTAAGGTCACAGGAAAAACGTACATGGAAATATTTCATCACTCCCTCTGCTTGTGCTTTCACAGAGCAGCTCAATGATTTGCACCACTGGGCACCGAGTCAGCCTGAGAGTGTCTCCAGACAAGGCTGCCTGGAGATTACCCTGTGAAATGACATTAAACTGGTGAAGCATTTTAGTGGTTATGGGATTGGCCAGGGAGTGCCATACTTTAGTCCTGCTGCTAATTTCTCCCCTCCTTTGTCATTCTTCCCACAGTTTTCATGGGAACAAAGCTCTATTCAGTCACTGCAGGTAAGATTAGACAAACTTTCCTGGGAAGACAGGAAAATTTAGAGAAGTTCCCCCATCACAGCAATGCAGCACCTCTGTCCCAGGACCAGGTGCATAAGATCAACTTAATTTTCAGTAATCATGCTCAGTTTTTGCTTCTGAGTCTTTCTCCTTGCCAACTCTCATTACAAATTTACCTGGCAGAATTTTGCACTCTGATGTCCCAAATCAACAGAGCCATGGTGCCACTGAGGTCAAGAGCTCCTGTGTTCCCCTGTTAGCTCTGCCAAGTGCCTGCTGCTAATGTAGACAAATGTAGAGCTAGACATGGACAAACTGTAAACCAAGCTAAAAATACACCTTAAACAGAGCAGTTCTCTGCATCTTCTGCAGGATGTCTGCAATAGTTCAACTGTTCCTGTTATGACTGGTTGCATGGTTTGATGCTCCTTATCCCTTAATCTGACTTTTTCACTGCTAGAGGGGTGCTAAGCCCCACAGGAACAGGTTGCTGCAGAGATGCTGGGTGTAGAAATCACTCAGGTTTCCACATGCTTCTTGTCTCATGCCTGCAGCAGCTGTAGAACTGCTCAGGGTCCTTCACCCAGCCCTGCATGCCAGCTCCTCCCCCTGTGCAGAGCCTGATCAGAGGGGATTAATGTGTCATTGCCACCAGAGATAAGATTGATCTGCTTATGAGTCATAGTGGCCTTCAATATCTGCGAGCCAGAGGAAAGAAAACTGCATTAATTTATATTCATTAATATAAATTAACAGACTGGAGCCCTTCAGCCATTCTCATCCTTCTCCCCAAGCTTTGGCAGCAGCAGCCTATGCTGGGGAAATGGCAGGAGCTGCCCAGGAAAAGTGAAAAAAAAAAAAAACCAGCTGCCTCCAGCTTGGCAGGGCTGGCCTTTGGTTTGCTTTCCAAAGGGAAAAACCCTCATTGTATCTAAGGAGCTTCTGCTGCCCATGGGCTGACAGCTTTGGCATGTGTTTATGTTTATATGTGTATATTTATATACCTATATTTATATATTTTGCTTAAGTACTCCATTCTGTGTGCTGAACTTGGGCATTGGTGCTCAGTGGCATCAGCTGGGCAGTGACTCCTGTCCCAGGAAAGAGGGTACAAGGCTGTATGTCCTGATGGTCAAGCAGAGTTTTACTTCCATTTAAGCCAGGACCGCCTCTGAAAAACATATTTGCCCCCAAATCCCTGACACTGGAGTTCAGAGAGGTGCCCAGTGATGCAGAGCAGGAAAGTTGATCCTGCTGAACCCCTGGTACCCTTTTGTTTCTCTTTTATCCTGGGATATGCCTTCAGACTAGAGAACAAGGTGGAGTGGGCCAAAAGGAAGGCAGGTGAAGGGAGCACTCTGCAGTGCTGGTGACTCTGCAGACACAGGTCCCCTTGCCCCTTCTGTCACACTCAGACCATCCACCCACACCTCCCTGTGAGCACACACAACTCTAAAGCACTTGCAAATCACACTGGAATAACACACAGGTTTATTGTTCCCAACAGACCCATTTTAGCTGCAGTACATCCAGTGTATCCCCTGTCCTTACCAGAGTAGTGAACAGTGCAGATGCTGTTCTGCTGAAAGGCTTTTGGTCCCTTCCTGATGGGAAACTGAGGCACAGAGTGCCAAGGTGGCCCCAGCACAGGTGAGAAGTGCCTCTGACAGCCATGCACCCTTTGGGCAAACCCCTTCCTCCTCCATGAGCCTTCCAAATCACAGTGTGGAACCTGGTGGGGAGAAAGGCTCTGCCCTGGTGAGCTACAGATGGTGTGCAATGCTCCTGATCAGCTCAAGTGCCATAATTTCTTTAATTGCCTTGGGGAGCCAATTGCCTGGGAAGGCTGAGGAATCCTGGTTTTCCAGCACTTTCAGACAAAAGCCTATGAGGAGCACAATGTCTGACATGCTGGTGGCAAGAACACATTGGATCATTTGAACTGCTGGCCTCAGTTTCCTGAGCTAAAGCACTAAAGTGTTTCCATTCAATACAAATCGACTTGGGAAAGAAAATGAAGGATGGCAGCAAGCCAGAAAGGGTTTAAAATAAAGATTGCTAAAACACATTGTGGAATTTTTAACTGTAGGGTCTATTAATTTGTCATATTATGTTATGTGATAGCTACAGCACATTAGGAAAAACTATGTTATCAACATGTGCATACATTCACATATCTTATAATAGGCACAAATATTAACATTTCATTATATAACCCCTATTTTTTGTCTTATCAGGAAAAAAATAAAAAAACTAAAAGCTCACAAAGATAAAATCCCACAGAGTTTCTTGGCACTATATACCTGTATATGTAGGTACATAAGAGCAAAAGCTGAGGCAGACACGTTCCAGTTTGTGCCCAAGGCAGTTCAGCACTTCAGTCCCATCACACAGACAAGCCATGGGGAAGCATCCAAGCTGGTGGGAGCTGGACTGGACTCTCAATGGTTCCTCAACACTTCCAGGCTCAGGACTGATCTAAAATAAAGCTTCTGGGTGTACTTTGTTCCTCCATCTGCTCACAACACCACTATGGGCCTGAGGGGCTGAGGCAGCTTTCTCTAATCTCACAGAGATCAACAGCCCTACAGTGCAAGGATTTAGTCGTGAGAAGATATAAGTTACAAAGAGGCACCCATGCAGTTTTTCATAAATATTTTGGATGATGCTCTTACTCATTTAGTAAGTTTGTTGATTTAGTTGGTTTAGATTTAGGTAGCCCTGCAAGTAGCAGGGAGCTGGACTTCATGATCCTTATGGGGCCATTCCAACTTGAGATCTTCTGTGATTCTACAATTCTCTGTCTCTCCCTGCCAGTAGCTATCTGACAGGCTCTGTGTTTCCAGTGTATTTAGTACAACATGTATTTTCTCAAAACTTTCTATCCATCATCCATAATGTATAGCCTAAGTGTTTGGCTTCAGTACATTTACATGGTAATCAAATCATTAGCCTGGGGGAGGCATAACACATTAATGACTTTAGAAATGTTGGTTAAACTCCAGTCCTGATCAAAGAGACCAAAATTTATTGTCATTCCTCTAATAGCCATGTGGTAACCAAAATGAAATCAATTTGATGAAGATAATTAGGTTCCCATCTTCATCACCACACGCTTAGTACAATTAGGTGAATGAGCTTCCCCTCCCAGCAATATGATACTGTTAGCACAGACAAAAATACTCCAGCAGCACCAGCCAGGAAACACTTACTGAAACAAATATTTTTCAAATTAGAAAGTGCTGGTTCATCAGAATCTGGGGACTCCCAGGAGTCTCCACACAAGTCCAGGGCAGATCTCACAGGCAGAGTTCTGCCCTAGAGCAGAGGCATCATTTTAGGACCTTGTCTGGGCTGTTTAACATGCACAGCTGAGTCCTGTTCTCCCTTGGGAGCCTGCTCCTGCTCCTGTGGGGTGAGGAGGTGCTCCCACCCCAGGGGCAGGGCTGTCCCTCCCTGCTCAGCCAAGAGCAGACATCCCAGTGGTGGCATTTTTGTGCTTCTGCTCATGAGTCCAAGCCAGGTGCAGGAGAGTGGGGAAGCAAAGCTCAGCAGGGAGGGTGGTGGCTGCTCCAGCAGGGATCAGGCTGGAAAGCTGGATCCTCTCCAGGCACTAACATCCCACCAGCTGGGATGTTTGCACACTCTGCACCCTGTGCCTCCATATGCCAAGCCCTAAGCACAATTATTTTTCTCACTGAGAGGCCTTTGTATCAGCTTGGTGCTGAGCAGGAAAAGGAAATTAAATCTTTGCTTCTTTCCAGTGCTGAACGGAATGGGCTCAGCATTCCTCTTTGCATCAGCTTCATAGGCAGAATATGTTAGTGCCCATGTTAATCAAATAATGGGGAACCTGATTTGTTAACATACTCATTAAAAAGTGGACAAAATGCATTTCCAGTTTTCTACAAAATAAAAGATTTTGTGTGTGAATAATCAGCGGTTACTCATTTAATTTGTTCTGAATGTTTGAAAACTTCAATAATTGCATGGATTTTAGCAGGAATGACCCATATCTCTTCAGTGCAGACCTTCAGCTACACAAAAACTGCTGTCAATACTTTGAAATAGAGGTAAAGATTAAGTGACTTAGGAATCCAAGACTGATTTTTGGTCAAAGCTGTTGAAAATGCTCTCAAAGTTTCATTCCCCATATTTTAATGAACACAATATTTTGTCTCTGATATTATCCTGCCACTTGGAAATAAAAGTCTTTGCATTTCCTCAGATTTTAAAATCCTACAGAGTACCTATATCTTAAAAGCCAACTGTCCAGCAGAAAAGTATTTACAATTTTCTTATGCAATTTCTCTCTTCAGATTTTCAAAACCACCCTCTGCAGGGTTGTAGTCCTGTGCTGTGTATGACAACTGGCAGAGGTTTTGCATCCACTGACATCATAGTGAGAGGATTTTATAGGCACAGGAAAGAGAGGCCCAGAGGAGCTACTTGTTAAAAAATTAAAGCTCTCTAATGTCTTTTTCTCTTCTGCAGTATTCCTTAGGCACATTTTGGGCAAAGACAACCTATGTTTCCATGTCCAAAATTTCCAGCAGAGCAGGTCTAGCTTCTGAAGAGTGAGATTTTGCAGCCAAGCTTGTGGAAACTGGTGGGAGAGGAAGATGGGGACAAACAGCAGCCCCAGGACAGATAGGGCAGTGATCCACACCAATCCCACCCAGGGATAGGAGTGGAAATGGGCCCCAGGCTGGGACTGTGGGCAGAACATGATACTGTTCCTTGTAGAATTGAATATTACATATCTCTCTCACATAAAACTGTGGATTACTCCTCCCATGATGCATGCATTGAACAAATTAATGTAGGAGAATTCAATCTAAAGCTATGAAATGTAGACATTGTAAACTTCTTAGGAAGATCCTGCTGCTGGAGACTGGGACAGTATTGTTGAGAGACATCCCTGCTGCTTGTCCTGCTCATACACTCTTCTCTAAGGGCATCCATATCCTGTTGTCAACAACAAACAGTGGATAATTTGAGAGGTCTTGGCCTAATAAAGACATCCTGTAATGTTTTTACATTAATCTTAAGGATCAGGACCAAAGCTGGTATTCCCTTGGGCTTACTCTGATTTGTTTTGTGGCTCTCATAGTGTTTTATTAGACCTTGCTTGACCTTGAGGCTGTAGCTTTGATGTTTTTCCAAGTGGAGCTACTGGTCTATGTTGGAAGCAGAAAACAGCCTCAGCCAGAAGCTGAAGAGCACAGTTTATGTGCAGGGCTCTGTGCAGATCTGCCATGAGTACCTCAGGAATGAAGGCTGTAAAACAATTAGACCCCAAAAAGGTGATCAAAATCTCAAAGAAAGTACATGAATTATTCCTGCACTTAATCACAGTCTCTGCTATTCTCAAAGGAAATACTGTGATGAATAAGCAGAGAAAATGATCAAAATCCTTGTGTAATGAGCCCTGTGTTAATTGCCCCACTGTCCAATGAAACACAAAAGGTACTAATGAAGCTCACAGTCTCATCATCCCTGGATGACTTGTGTTAAGCCTCTGCCTAAAGTTACATGCCAGGGGAAACTGTGGATGCACAGATGTCCAGCAAAGGGTCTCATCCCTCACCTGGGGGTGCAATGTCCTTCCTGGGGCCTGACTCAAAACTGGCCAACTCAGCCAGGCAGAACTGTCAGCACCCTGTGGGCCAGTGGCCAGAGGAAGTATGGAATAATCCTCAGTTCTTTCCCACATTAGAAGGTGTGAATAATGACCCCAGATCTCTGCATAATGTCTCCCCAGGCATCACTCCCTTATATGCCATTGATGTTCAAGTTTTCCCAGTAGCAGGAGGAAGGTGGAGTTTTTTCTCAGTACTTGTTCTCTATGGGACAAGTTGTTATCACAGCATCTTTGGGGGTTTCTGCTGGTTCACACCACATACCAACCCCACTGAATAAATGTGACACAGACATTCCCTGATTCCCACAGGGTTACCATGAGCACAGGCAGGTGAGGAGCACCTGCCTTCAGGGCAGGGGTGGGACAGCAGGGTGGCCCTGGTGATGCAGAGCAGTTGCTTTTATTCACCATGCAGCTGTGTAGGAAGGGAAACATCTGGAGCTTCTCTGGACCTGCATGGAGATCATCTGAACTGGACCTCACTCTGACTGAGATTTCCTTAATTGTTGTTATTTTGAAACAGCACCTCTGATTCTCCAGCCAAATGCCCTAAAACAAAACCATTTTCCATTGTCATGGGTTCAAACTGCAGTGAGAGCTCACAGTGGGGAGGAGTGGGAAGGCAGATGTGTCCATTGGGTGCACCAGGTCATGGGATGGACACCCCAAATTCATCCCCACTGGAATCAGGTCTGGAGGAGTTGCCTTGAAAGACTCAGCCATCTGCTCTTAGCTGGAAATAGGCAGGAACATCAGTTATTCTTCCCTCTTCCTATAAAATGTCCTGAGATCCCCAGATAAAAATGTACTTCAAGTGCAGCATTTTTTTACTTATAAAGTATTTAAGGCACATCAATCTGACTCACAGAACCCATTTCAAACAAATGAACAACCTTTGAAAACATTTTATGGACATTATTTCCTCTTCAGCTGAACTTCATCTCTTGAATTTAGTCTTATGTTATGGTCTGATTATTCTCAAAAAGAATTAAATTGGAGGATGGAAGAAATGAAGGTATTCCCTGGAAATCCTTTCATTTTATTAAAGCTTCTGTTATTGCTTGTGTTGTGTTTGTCCAAACCACTTGTCAAGATTTCATTACCCCAATTTAAAACAGCAGCACTATGTCTAAATGTGGTTATGACTGAAAATGAAGGTATGCTGCAATATTCCCAGGGAGAGTAGAACACACTGCTTTTCTGGGCTGAGCTTGGAGAAAACAGATTATAGATAACACACAGATTCATCCATCAAATATCACACTACAAAACAGTGCTAATGTGCTAAAAGAGATTAAAACAGCCCAAAACATTAGTGATTTAGGCAGAAGTTACCCTTTTTCAGCCAGGAATGACCAACACTAATCAGTACAAAATTGATGAAATGCTATTGACCATTAAGGACCAAGAGTGAGCTTGGCCTTCCACAAGATCAATTAGCAGCAGCAACTTCTCCAAAAGAGCTTTTAAAGAAAGGCACAGTACAAAATCAGTTCCAAAATGTGCTGGGCCAAAGGATCACTCCACCTGCCCATTGACACTGGGATGGAAACTCCCTGTGGGAATGGGGCTTGGGCTGCAGGGGACTGAGAAAGAAAGCCCAGTTCACTCAAGGCAGGAGTGGAGAAGGCACAAAACCAGAATATTTAGGGACAGAAAACAAGCTGCCTGCCCAGAGAAAGTTTTTAGGAGCAGTGATCTTCACCTTTCCCCATGTGGCCACCTGCTTGAGATCCACCACAGGGGAAGCTCAGGCAGAGCCTGTCCCCTTGGGGTGACAGCCATGGGCTGGGCAGAGCTGTGGTGGACAGCACACATGGAAAAGCCATGTGTGAACCTCACCATGTGCTCTGGGCTCTGAGAGGGTCTCCATGCCATCATGCTATCACTGTATGAGATGCTGCACCAGAAGTTCTGAAACTTAAAAATCGGGGAAATGAAATTTTGCAAAAGTGATTTGAAAAAATAATTCATTTATATTTATTAATTTAGCTATAGAAGGTGTCCAGTTTGAAATAGATTGCTGCACACTTTCTCAAAATATAGCAAATATTCATGCTTGATCTCTGCAGATCAAAGTTTATATTTCTTTAATAATCACATACTTCAAGGCAGACACTTAAACTTGACACACAAGTACACAAAGTTAGAATACTGCTTGGGTTGATGCATATTTCAGTGCTATTATTATTAATTTCTAACAACTGTCTGTTCTTGGTATCAATCAAAAGCAAAATTCATGGCTGCAATTCTACTGTGCCCATGCAGTTTGTCAGCCATAATTACTGAACTTGTTATCATTCTTTCTCTGTAGGAACATATCATTTCTATTAACCATTTACTGAACTGTATATATATTTACTCCAGCTATTTGAAATGTAATGAAAATGTGTGTCAGCTCAAAAGTAACTGCTGCAAAATTCTGAATAATTCACAATATCCAGAGCACAGTCAAGTGCTCCATTCCCACCTAGTGACAAACACAAATACTTCTACATTTTATTACAGCTTTTCTTACTGAAGTTACCTGGAGCCTGGTGTTGATTGTAATAGGAAGCATTTAAATCCCAAATAATCTTAATCCAGCACCCTGTCTTGGCACCAAACCCAGCTATCTCTGATCAGACTGCTCCCCTATTACAGAGCCAGCAGATGGGCTCCAGTGATCTCTGAGTCTGCAAACACAGTGGAGGGAGCAGAAGAGGTACAGCCACTCTTTTTACTAGACCAATGACCAGAAACGAGAATTTAGAGATGGGCAGCATCCACCAAGTGCTCCTGGCCACCCTCTCCAGGCCCTCACATCAACCCAGCAGCAAAGTTGGACTGTTTCAAACAGCATCATCCTTGTAAAACAGAACAATTATTGCTCACCCTCAGCACAAAGTATTACCCATCCCCTCTTCTCTGCCTGAAACCTGAAAGGGGAATGGCTGGGTCCTGCTCAGCCCAGGCCCTTCTAGCACAGGCTGTGTCTCCATTTAAACCCTCACCCACCTGGTGTGGCAGGAATGGAGGCTGCACTCTAGGACAGCCCCACATGCATCCCCCTTGGGAACCAGCCAGGCTTTAAAGCTATTTACAAGTTACTGCTAAGTTGCATTTTTCTCTTTCTGGGATCTTGCATGATTTGCCAGCTGTAGGTGCATGAAATAGGCCTAATAATTGTATTTCCATTTCTAAGACCTGTTTTCAGAGATCTGTAAAGAATATGGGATATCTTAGGTTAATGGCATGTAGTGGCTTCCACTTAGTCTGGGACTAAGTTATGAAAAACACAGATCCAGTTCACAGAGAAGAAAAGTACATGAAGGGTGGGCGGGGAGGAAAAAAAAGGAAACAATTATAGGTAGACGCTTTGCTTCTTTAGCCTTTCTCTTACACTGGAAAAAACACAGCACCCTACTACACTTGGAATTGCCACTTTTTAAAAATTTTTTTGCTATAATAGGAAGAGACATAAGAATACAGGGGGATTTTTAATTAAATATTGTTACTTTGCAAATGTCTTATAAAACCCTCTGTTCCTCACTCATTGGGAACAACATGCCAGCCTAAAACTGCACTCATATCTCTGGAGTGTATGTGGGAATCCATCCCCTGTGGCATTTACCATCCACAAGCCTCACATTTGGTGGAAGCTGGGTGTAGGCACCTATTGTTATCACATCTCATTTTTGGAGGGAGAGAGCTGAGATGGATTTTTGTTAGCATGGCACAGGCACAGCCCCTCACCAGCATATGCTGGCATTCCAAGGAAGATCCCAGGTGCCCAGCCCAGGGCAGAGGCATCCTGGAGAAGAGTGCCAGGCAGGAGGACACAGGCAAGAGGGCACAGGCAGAGGGGCACAGGCAGGAGGGCACAGGCAGGAGGGCACAGGCAGAGGGGCACAGGCAGAGGGGCACAGGCAGGAGCACAGGCAGGAGGGCACAGGCAGGAGCACAGGCAGAAGGGCACAGGCAGAGGGGCACAGGCAGAGGGGCACAGGCAGGAGGGCTCAGGCAGGAGGGCTCAGGCAGGAGCACAGGCAGGAGGGCACAGGCAGGAGCACAGGCAGAAGGGCACAGGCAGAGGGGCACAGGCAGAGGGGCACAGGCAGGAGCACAGGCAGAAGGGCACAGGCAGAGGGGCACAGGCAGCAGCACAGGCAGGAGGGCTCAGGCAGAGGGGCACAGGCAGAGGGGCACAGGCAGCAGCACAGGCAGGAGGGCACAGGCAGGAGCACAGGCAGAAGGGCACAGGCAGAGGGGCACAGGCAGAGGGGCACAGGCAGGAGCACAGGCAGAGGGGCACAGGCAGGAGGGCCCAGGCAGAGGGGCACAGGCAGGAGCACAGGCAGAGGGGCACAGGCAGAGGGGCACAGGCAGGAGGGCTCAGGCAGAGGGGCACAGGCAGGAGCACAGGCAGAGGGGCTCAGGCAGAGGGGCACAGGCAGGAGCACAGGCAGAGGGGCTCAGGCAGAGGGGCACAGGCAGGAGCACAGGCAGAGGGGCACAGGCAGAGGGGCACAGGCAGAGGGGCACAGGCAGAGGGGCACAGGCAGGAGGGCTCAGGCAGAGGGGCACAGGCAGAGGGGCACAGGCAGCAGCACAGGCAGGAGGGTTCAGGCAGAGGGGCACAGGCAGGAGGGTTCAGGCAGGAGGGTTCAGGCTGCTCCCCCCTGCCCCACTGACTGCAGGGGCTGTGCCAAGCAGGGATCAGAGCTGTGACAAGGCAGCCATGGAGGGAGCTGCTGGCTACACTCAGCTGCTGCTCTTCTCGCTGCTGGCTGGATGGTGGGGAGTTTATCCTGTTCAGGGAATTACAGAGCAGGAACTTGGCAGAGCAGACAGCATGAGACAAAATTGGTCCATAAGTTTACAGGGCAAGGTTTAATGAACTCTTGGAGTCTGTGGAGGGTACCAGTGCCTTAGGTGTTCAACATGTTTATTTATTGCTCCACCAGTTCTCTGGTAGAGTTTATACATGCTTTGGCCAAACAAAGCAAGTTTTTTGATGATTTTTTTTGTCCTTGTAATTCAGCAGAAGGCTTATATTGGGAGATTGATCAGACACCAAAGGAAGTATTGGAAGCATTACTGTGTCTGAAGAAATCTCCTCATAAAGTGCATGATGCCTTTCACCTCTGCATTGCTTTTACAGGCAGTTTGTACTATCCAAATGCATCTGTCAGGTTACTTCCTTTCTAAAAGGAAAAATAAAATTTTTGACTGGATTGAAAAAGATGGTTTGGTTGGCATGTTTGGTCAAACTTGTTTTATTTGAGAATCTTTTTGTGGTTTACGTAAAAAGAACCAAAAGCTGCTTAATTACTTTGGAAAAAAAAAGTGTTATTTCAAAGCAGTGCAACTTCCCAGAGGTAGAAATTACTTGATGTATTTGCAAACTGTGTTGTCCAAACCTAACCATAGCAAGTAGTTTTGGGTTCCACCCAGACAAGCACACTAAGCTGGGAAACAATGCCCACCACAAAGCAGTATAAATCTAGCCCTGAAATACATAGCAGCAAGCCAATTAAAATGATAACAAAATAAGAGAGATGCAATTATTAAAAAAACAAAAGCACCTTAAAAGCAGCAAAACTGTGCTTGCAATATTGCCTCTAAACGTGGGGGGAAGGTTAATGGAAGGGGACCAGGTGAGCCAGGGGATGGGAGGCTGTTTCCATCAGCACATCTGAAATCATGTTACATTCATAGATGTTTTAAGATATTTTGCTGATTGCTTTTGCAAAGCAAAATACCACCACTGCCCTAAAAGATCAATTATATTCCTTTACAATGTCCTACAGGCACATGAATTATGAACCAACAGAGTTTTGCTTAACTCCTCAGACAAAATGAACAGACCTAATTTTATTATTTTTCTGTCTGCATGTCTTGGTGTGCCCTCTGCTGGCATTTATTGCTAACAACACTCCCCGTGTGTCCAAACCTTCCTCCCTGAGAAATACCTGGGGCCAGCAGCTCTGCTCACTCTGGGGGAGCTTTTGGTAAACACACACGATGCAAAATTTCTGACAGAAAAATAAGAAAATAAAGACAGATGCATTAGCAGTAGAGCAGAACTTGTGTAGAGCAGCAAGATGAGAGCACACACCATCTGAACATTGACATTGTTCTCCCCAGCCCTAAGACAAAGGCTCCAGGGAGCCTGGGTGGAGTGGCTGAAGGTGGAGGTCCCAAATGTCCCCTCCCAAATGTGCCCCTCCCAAATGTCCCCTCCCAAATGTCCCCACCCAGTGGTTTTTTCAGCAACTCTTTGACACGGGTAGCAGAAATGGTTTGGCAGCCACTGACAAACACCATGTTCTGGCACAAATGCAGCCTGTACCTGCTGTCCTTTAACAGCCAGAACATTTCTTTCATTCTTGCCACAAGTTTTAGAGCTTGGTACTGATTTATATTTTGAAAATCATGTAAATTGGAAAGAAATTTAACTTATATAACAAATTACTTGTTGAATTGTGGAGCTCTTGGGGCAGTGTCAGAGATTTCCTCTTTTAATGCCTTTTAAGTGTATGTTGACTCCTGAATTTTTACATTGAATGGGCCTGGAGCCACACAAGAAGGAAAGTCCACCTTTTCCCTGCAGAGCCATTCTTAATGGAGCAGAAAAAAATTATTTTCTTCCCAAATAAGAAAAAGAATCTGTCTCTGCTCGCAGATACCTCATGCAGAGATGTTGTTATTAAGAGGAACATCAGTATAGAATCAGTCCCAGAGAAATGGGGAGCTCCCTTACAGGGAATAATGGTGCAGCCCTGGAGCAGAATTCTGGGCACAGAGCACATTTGCTGTGAAAAGTCCTTGGACAAGAGTTATTCCCAGCACAGTTGCAAGGAGCAATCACTCAGCAACCACATAACATTGTCCCAGTGCCTGCAGCTCCCTGATAGCCAGAGCTCACCTACAAGTCTGGCAATTCACTCATAACTTGTGGACCTAAAAACAATGGAGCCCCTTCCCTCCCTCCTGGCACCTGGGTGCTAAAACCCCCCCATTCTCATTTATCTTCTCACTGTCACTCCAGAGGTCCTCAGAGGAGGATCCCCACCATGCCCCATGTCCCCAGATCTGGGCTGACCCACATCTGCACCTCCAGAAGAGATCCCACTCTTCCCATAGGAAGCTGCTGCTCACCAGCCATCACCCAAATACACAAAGTTTGCACGCTGTGCAAAAAAAATCAGGATGTAAAAAAAAAAAAAAATTATAAAGGTATGAGGGAACAGAAGGAGGAGGCAAGTATGGCAGCAGCAGCACCTTTATTATCCTTGGGCTGAGCACTGGGCTATGCTGCCTCTAACCCCAACAGAGGAAACAACCTACCCAGGGTACTCACAGAAAAATCATAATACCAAATATTTCCTGTAGATTACCCACGTTGTTGGCAGTCTCTCCAAGTCAAAGCTTGCACATTTGATGGAGCTACAGGAATGAAAATCTGTGCCTTGATAGGGCTCCACTGAGCTCAGCTGGAATTGCACAATCGTTCAGCTTGCGGGATCAAGGTCTCCATCTGCAATTTGACATTGTTTATTTCCAGCAAGAGCTCTGAAACTTGTTGGCAAGACTAATGGTGTTTAGAGGTCATTTGTTCTGTTGCATCTGGAGAAGAGAAGATAACTTTAAATACTTGTAATCAGCTTATTAACAAAGTGGATCAGAAGTCAGATACCATTTCTCCTATGATTTTATACTTGTAAATTCCAGGAACACAGGTTGGAGGAAAAAATCAAAAGGATATTAACTAAAGATCACAATCAAATTAAGCTGTATTAAATAGGTCTACATGTTATCAAGTATAACACAAGGCTGTGTTGCAAGGTGGAATGGACATCCAGATAAATCTTTGGCCTTCAGTATGGGAAAACAAATATAAACCTATTGACTGAGCAGCTTGGTTGTGGCATCACAGAAGCTGCTTAGGAAAAAAAGCCTGACGAGGAAAAATCTTTGTTTGTGCATTTGGCTTTACCTTTCTGTGCCCCCTCCAGTCACTTTGAGACAAGAAGATGCTGAACACAGCAAGGAAAAACCCTTTTTCAGGAGGCAGAGAGAACAGTGGAAAGGGACATCCCAGTGGCTGTGGCTCTCTAGTGGGAGAGCAGAAATAAGTGATGCTTCAAAGACAGTGGTAGGTGGTTCAAGGTAAAATGCCAAACAAGCAGATGAGACTCTTGCAAACACTTGGTTGTTGAAGGCTTGTTGGGGCCAACAGCACAGCATGGGGTGTGAAAGAACCAGAGTCCATTTGGACACTTAAGAGCCCAGAAATAGGATGCTGATATACCTGTAATACTAAACACTGTGTTACTGGAGCACTTGGGGCAATGCACAAACACAGGATCTTGCTGGGGAGAACTCGAGCAGAGAGGTTACTGGAATGAAGGCTTGACCTTGTATTACATTCACTATTGTATTATACCTTGTATGGTATTGACATTGTTTGCATTCAGTAATTCAAACTGAGGCCTCTCTGGTAAGGAGGGTATTATTCCAATCTATTATTCAAATCTATTATTCCAAACTTCAGCAGGGCAAAGCTTTTAGGGGTTCAGAGAAGCCGGTCTTTTTTAGAACTCAGATGAACTTGATTTCTCAGCCTGTGACACCAGTCAGGGTCCAGCTGAACTCACTCCCAGAGCCTCAGTCAAGTCTGCAAATGCTCAGTGTTCCTGCTCACTGCCCTGCATCACATCACCTGCTCCAAAATAAAGTGACAAAACCATGATGTCACCTTTCCTGCTCCTCTTTTTACTCTCACAGGCACTGGCTCATGTCAGTTTTTTCATCTTCTCACTCCTTCGCTCACTTTAGTGACTAAAGCCCATCACCTTCACACCCTCTCACCCTCTCCTGTGATTTCTTGGTGGAGCTGATGTTCCCTTCCTTGAGGTCCTTGTCCCAGGCCCCTGCACAGCCACCCACTGCCACCAGCCCCAGCCCTGACACTCCCACAGAGCTCCTGGGAATGCTGGACACGGGGCTCCTGCAGCACCCCAGGCCCTTCATCAGTGTGTTTGCAAACACCAGCTGAGCTCAGACACAAAGCTGACCCTCTCCAGACCTTTTACTGCTGCCCAAATTCCTGTTTGCCCACTCTCTCCCCAACTCTCCTGATGCTGAAGCAGAGCAGAGCTGCTTCTCCCTCAGTACTGCCTTGCTCTTGGATGTTGTTTATTTCAGAATTTAGTTCTGAACATTTTTTATTTATGTTATTTTATGCCATCAGTGAATAACAACCTTTACCTCTTCAGCCAAACTAAAATGATGGTTCTGGTCACACCTGAACCCCCTGCAAACTCCTTTCCTTTAGTCTCACAGTTGATACAGATGAAAATGGCATTCTCTCTGACCATATCAAACATACCTTTAAGAGCTCAGCAACATCAAGTGTTGTTTCCTTTTCTTTTTTGGGTTTTTTTTTTTTTTTTTGGTGGGTTGGTTGGTTTTTGGGGTTGTTTTTGTTTATGTTTTGTTAAGTCTGCACAGCTTCACAAGATTCCTCTTTTCACTGCAAGGGCCCTTTGCAGCTGCTTCCTCCCACCTCTCTCTCCATTTTTAGAGGCCCATCCTGACCAGACACTCAATATCTTCCCAAGCAAACATTTCTGCCCAGTGCCTCATCCTGGCAATTCTCTTCCCAAATCTCCTGTTATTCATCCCCACCTTCTTCTGTCCCCGTGGCCCAGTGCAAAATGCTGGTAAGGGGAAAGAGGGAACTTACAAAGTTCTGAGATGCCTGAAAAAAGTGAAGGAGAAGCCTCCAATATCTGTGTGTGCCTGTGAGCACCCACCTGCTGTCTAACAGCTTCATCTGTGGAGCAGGAGCAGCCTTTGGGATGCTGTGCTTGCAGGGTTTTGTGCAGAACTCCCTTACTGCTTCATTCTCCAGAAGCAGCTCTACCTGCCTTCCTCTCTTTCCAGCAGATCAAAACTTCAGAATTTTGGATGGTCCTGCCTGCTGATACTTTATTTTTCTTGTGACTGCTGGCTTTAAGTGGATCATAGCTAATCTCCACAGAGATATGGCTCTAATGGACCCTTGTTGTTAAACTTTCCTTTAATTCACTGTTCACAGCTGATCTGTTTACACTTGCTTCTTTTAAGACTTTGCCAGAATGTTTTCCAAAAGCAAAACACTAGTTTGACAAAATAAATCAAATCCTTAAAAAATACTACTGCAAACATACACCTGCATGGACATAAGAAAGATGCTGCAGTTGAGCAAGAAAAAAAAAAGAAAAATTTCAGGGGCTTAAAATGTGGCTCCATCTTGCTGGCACAAAAAAGCAAGTTTCATTTGATGCCATTTGAGATGCAAGGTCAAGGTCAGGCTCCTGCACCAAAGTCACAAGTATGCACCTCCTCTGTTACCTCCTGGTTTTACAGTTGTTTCTGGACATCAGAGATCCCCTTTGATTGCTCATCTGCAGATCAACATCCAGTAGTGTCAAGCACAGGAGAGATCTCACAAAACATCATGTTTTCACAGAAACACAGCATCAGTTTGGCTGGTCAGAGGCATACACATATTGTCAGGTTTGACTTCCTCAGCTTTGCTGGTAATGGCAAAAATGTCTAGGATTTTTATATATCTAGATAGATAGATAGACAGGTAGACAGACAGACATATTTATAATCAGCTAATCCTTCAATTTCCTTTGCTATGGAAAGCTCATGCTATGATATCTGCACTGGTAAGGTTTTTGCAAGATGAAAAGTGAGCATCTGAAAGAAAGTGTTTATTCACTGAGCAGTAAGTACTTATATCTGAAACTGATGCAATGTAGCTTCAGTTTCCCAGCAGTAAACTCTAAGTAGCCTTATATAATTTGGGAGGGAAAATTATCTCTCTGCTTTCCTTATATTTCAGTAAACCACGCATCTGTGGCCAAGAACTTTTCAGCTCATTAATTCAGCAGCAATATAAAATATATACAAAATTAGGGCATCATTTTCAAAAGCAGGCACCTAAAATGAAGTTTCTAGATCCATGTTTAGGCTCATGAATCTGATTTTCCGAGCTAGCAGCCACCCGCCAGACTGCGCAGAACGCTGATGAGAGCTCAGACCTTTGAAGGTGGCACCACTCAACGACAGCATCCAACATTGTGACAGCCTCCTGGCAGAGACAGTTTTCACAAGCTTCATAAAACACAAGAGGCCAAAACAACATGTCCTGCAATTATCCATGCTGAAAAACAATCCTAATTAATAATGATATCATCACTACACCCTCTACCCTTTAAAGTGCTGATGAAAAGTTTTGCTTTTCCTTCATGTCTCTCCCTTTTAACTCTTAATCCTGTACTTCAAGTTTTTACCATACCATCAACCTGATTTCAGTGGTGTTTGTTGGGGTGGTGTGTCAGATTTTACTCTTTCTTGTTGTTAGGATTACTCACCTTTCTGTATGCTCAGACATCACAGCCTCATAGGTCTGCTCCACAAAATACTCAGGTTTGGCTTTGTGTCGGTACAAGGCTGATCTCAGTGACATAGCAAAGATTTAGATAAGGTTTTAAAAAAACTAACAAAATTGAGATTTCTGCTTTTATCCAAATTAAGCACATTAAGGAGGAAAATCCTAATATTCATGCTTCCCACTGAGCTCAGTCTTCCTATTTTCCCTTTTGCAGGCTGGTCCTGCCCTGCTCCCATCTCTGCTTTCCCTCCTCCTCACTAAGTCGGGGCATTCACTAGACACTGAGTTCCCAGCAGTTTATCCCCCACTGACCAATAAATTCCATCTTTTAGACATGCACTCCTCTGAACCATTTTGCATTTTCTTTCTGCCTGCCTCCCTCAACTGTCCCAATTTTATTCCAGTTTCTCATTCCCCTTCATTATTCTTCCTCTGTGTTCCTCATCTGCAGTCCAAATGCTTTCACCACAGATGTGCCTCTGTGTTTCCCAAACTATCTTAATTCCTTCTCAAATGCTGGGTCACCACTCTTGCATACAACACAGAAGCTCCAAACTAAGAGAAAAGTATTTCTCCATAACCCTTCTGCAGCACTCGAAATCACTGTATGCTCCTTTCCAAAGCCCTAAAGTCACTAACATCACTGCAAATCTATTTTCTCTCATCAGTTAAGGTGAACAGACTTGATTCAGCTTTCACGAACCCCAGATCATTAATGCATCCACCCTTTAGACAAGTTCCATTATTAAAAATTTTCATCTGAACAATTAAAAAAAATCATGAAGATGAAAAAGTGCACACTGAGATCAGTTAGCTCTCTCCTCCCAGTGCAGGACTGCTGGATGGTCTTGTTCCATTGGTACAGGGCTTTGAAATAAAGATGTAACTAAATTTGTTCTGCACTAGGGGAGAAAGATCACAAATACAAGTAGAAGAGGTACCAACAAAATTAATGTCAAACTCAAACAAATGCCAAGTATGAAAAGTTTTGGTGGAGGGAGATGGAACTGCATGGTTTCCAACAAATGGAAATGAAGCTTCAAGTAACACAATTAACATGCAGTGGGGTCGTTCCACTGCACAGCAGTCACCAGCCAGGCTGAAGCTTCCATTTTCAAAACAATTCAAGGCAGAGGCAGGTTTTTTTGCTACATTAACTATTAACTTCTATTTTTCATGCTACCATTGACACTTTGCACCATTTCCATTCTCCTAGAGTAAGTCTGAATGCTTGAATTCCAACTTCTGCATGCTGAACCATGCCAGAAACTCCCCAAACCTGTGTGAGGCATCCAAGCTGCCAATTCAGGAACTTGGGTTCAATGCTGCAAACACTCACCAGCCTCAACCCTACACCTCTGAGAAACAGCCCCTCATGGTAGTACTGAATATCCTCACTTGAAAGACATTGATAAGTAGCACAGCTACAAAATCCCACTGCTCCAGTATAACACCTCTCCCAGTTAATGGTATGTTTTGACCAGGATTTACAATCTGAATTAAACAGGATTTCCTCTGTAAGCTTCTGCAAATTACTTATGTTCAGAAAACTCTGACCTGTGGGAATTAGAAAAGGTAACAACACTCCTTAAAAATAAAATATCACAAGGCTGGGTAATTTTTCAGTGACATACTCAGGTCTCAACAGAGCATTAAATAAAATTTCTATGCCGGTCTAAAGAGCATGGTGCATGACAGAGTGGCTCTTCTGCAGCTCATCTTAAGGTTTAAACACAGATATACTCCTGAAACTAGTTGTACATGATATCTACTCATGGGTTTAAAATAATACTAGAAATACTAAGCTTTAGTCAGTGGGCAGTAAGGCCTGATTTGGAAACCCTCAGCTAAAATCAACTAAAGCCCAAGGTTTGGCATTCTACCTCAACCCAGCCCTTATGTCAGTTGTGCTACCTTGGAACACCAGTTTCTTATTTTTGGTCCATACCACCAGCAACTCTGATTAATCCCAGATGTGTCAATGAGGGATCCTAAAGCACATTGAAGGAGAATAAGGTGCACATAAAGCAACATTCCACACTCAGGTACCAGCCAGGACTCTGCCTTGGCTTCTGAAACCCAAGGCTTTCTACAACACCACATACCTTGGGTTTTATTCCAACACTACCCAGCTTTGGTTTGAACATGGGTGCAACCAACTTTTAACCTACAGAAAAACTGAGGGTGGGGCTCCCTCATCAGAGTAATTTTGCAATATTTTTGCTGTACTCTAAATGTAAGAAAACTTTAGATTTCATTTTAAAATGTCAGTTGGTGAAGTTGGGTGAAAAGTCACACATGGAAACTTCTGCATTATCTGCATAACAAGATGCAATTACAGTTTTTTTCCATAGAGAACAGGAGAAGACAGTACAAACCCAGTCCTGAACACCCTTTCAGTCTAGATACTTTACTGGCAGTGTGACTATTAAGTGCTACAGAAGATCTACTGTAAAAAACAGACTTGGCCTTCTCTTCCAAACTCTGCTTATCAATGCCTCAGAAAGAAACAAAGAGTGGAAAGTGAATAGGAAGACCTTCTGACTACAAAAAATTGAAATATTGACATCAACAGCAACTTTGATGCAACACAGAAAAACAGCAAATTGCAAAAAAAAAATTGTTTAATGTTTTAATGCATTTTGAATTGTAATGAAGAAAAACATTTTACATCTAAAAACAAATTAGCAGAATAATAAAAAGTGGTTCCACATAACTTATAAATTCTTTTCCCCAAAAGGTAGTTTTCACAGATTTAGGCAGCAAATAAGATGTTTCATTCCAGATCTTTCCGATTGTAAAGTATACACAAACTGTGAAAATTGATGTGCATTGCTTAAGAGAAAGACACAGAAGCTTGGTTTTGCCTGGTGATGAGTTTTCTGTGAAATTCTGCACAATACTGAAAGTGTAACTGCAACTCTCCTCCATTTAATGAAATGCTGGACATTGTTCAGTGCTGAAAAAACACTCTTTAGAGCACTTAGAGCTGTGAAATGTTTTCCACACATTTAGTCAATGTAGTATCATTCACTACCCCTGCTCATATGTTTTGCTTCAAGGGGGATGGCAGTTTGGCTTACCCTTCAGTACAGTATAGAAAACTAAGTGATAGTTCAGTGTTCAGCTGATTTAAGTATTAGCCTGCTCCTAAAGAACGTGGCTCTAGCACCTTGTTTGGTTGATTTTTTTCAAAATGAAACCACATAATCACCCATTTCTGGTGCCAGAGGATGGTCCCTCTGGTGATATAAAAAGTTTGCAGCAATGATGATTAAACTGCATAGAGTCCAGTGGTTCTGTACTACATATGTATGAGAGAAGCTTAGACACTTTAGTTTAGCAGGACCAAAACCATTGACTCTCTCCTCTGCCTCAGGTAATAAAGGAGAGCCATTGCCCCAGATCCTACATGCAGGCCACACTGAAGAAACTGCTTGTACTGGCCAGACATTTTTCTCTTTTTTTATAAACAGCATAAACCTTTGTAAAGTTCTCTCTGTCGCCAACTACAAGAAAGTGAGGATTGTTTTCTTAAGGAATAAAACCAGTAAACCAACATCAAATGCTTTAACCCAGAGTAAAAAACTCAGGAGGAAAAAAAAAGGGAAAATAAACATTGCCACCATCATTTAACTCTTACCACCAGAAGCCTTAAAACTCTGCAGCTGCTTTCTGCAACCTCACTAGTTTTAATATTTAAGATTACTTCAGCACAGCTGCCCATCCAGTATCCCAAGACAAAATCCCAACCCCCACAACAAAATAAAACAAGGGATCCAACTACTCTGATGACGTGCAAAGACACTACATATATTCTTCATTAAATATTTTGATTCTCCTTAATGCTACAGTCCAAAACTATGTTTAGGACCCCTGTTTTCCTTCTATTCCTCACTGATGCATTCATGATCCCATCCCATCCCATCCCACTGTACTCCCATGCCACACGTTAGTTAATAGGAGAACCAGCTAACACATCTTAGTGTCATTATAAACAGTGATGACAGTTATGAGCACAGCTGTAGTTGCACAGAATCATGATGATGAGATAAAAGGCTCCTAATACTTCTGCCAACCCAGGATTCCCACTGTCAGAGTGCACCCTTCCTTACCCCTACCCTCCATCTTATACTGTGATATGTTTGACAACCAGGGGCAGCATCTCCCTTTAGCCAAAAAACAAGTAACTGTCTGAAGCAACTTTTCCATCCTTTCCAAGACATCAGCTGCCACCTGCATTTACTGATAGCAGCAGCTGCAGAGTAACACCCCACTGCTGGTGCAAAAACAGCTAAACACAGTGAGGAGCAAAACCAAAGTAAGATCATTTGGCAGACAGAAGGGAGAGCTATGCTAATTACCCCCTTTTGCAACAGGACAGGGACTGCAGCCCCTGTCATGGCTGAGAACAGAACAGTGACAGATGATGACTTGGTGTATTGCTCCACTAGCTTTTTGTGTTAACTACTTTAAGGATCACATGCAGTATGATTGTCTTTCCTCTCCTGTCAGAGGTGGTACTTCAGCCAGAGATCAAAAGTGCTTTTTTCTAGGCTACAGAGAGATTTGATGCATCTTGACCAACATTCTTTTTTGAGGTAGTACTCATTTACTTTGTATTGCTGGCTCAAAATAAAAATATGGGAAGTGAACACAGTTAAAAGTATGCTCACTGTAGATACATAAACAAAACTATCAACCCCCAAATAAACTATTTCCTTTCTGGGCAGATAACCATAAGGAATTAATCCTTCTTACAAAGGTTAGCTCACATTCACTGGTAAAGTCAAACTTTCATAAATGGTTTATAACAATAGCTATAAACTAAAGTGCTTCAGAATTTGCTTGACTAGATTTCAGTGATTAGAATCATAATATTCTGGATTTTTGCTAATATGAAATGTGATGAGGTTTCAGAATCACTTTATATAAGAAGGGCAGAATGAATCTTTTTCTTTTCTCAAAATAAAAAGTACAAAAGAGATTACAAATAAACCTATCAGTCTACTCTCACTACAAGTTGCTTGCATTTTCCTTCTCAAATCTACTATTTCTCTAGTAACCAGAGTAAAAATGGAGTCGAAGTTGCACTATACGGCAGCACTAAAAAAAGTATTTAAATCAGATGCAAACAGGAAAATGTTTACAATCATACAACTAGTGAAATTCACACTTCATTTCAAAGTTTTAGCCCTGCAGACTCCTTTTAACACAAGGCAGATATGTAGAGTCGTGGAAAAACGTAACAGACTGTATACACTCTCTACAGTAATTACATAAGTTTCACATTTATGTCACAAATGTAATGCCCTACTGTGTAACTATTAAATGCTAAATAACTTATGAACATTTATGTGCTCTACGCAACAGTGAACATATTGACCAGTGGATGCCAAAATATAAAAGTTCATACACAAGACAAACTAATTTTTAAAAAAATCACATTTCTCTGTACAACCCATGCAAACTGTGCACAATGTGGTAACAAGAACAACATTTGCTCAGGTCTCCCCTCACGGAGGAGCTTTTATAGCAACAGCAGACCAGTGTTCAGAGAAGTCTGCCCGGGTGTAGAAGTCCATGGTGACACAAACACAAACTCTGAGGGCAGTTCACTTCTCCTGTAGCAAAGCAGGGATGTTGATGTTCCAGCCGATGGCCTGACGGTCAAAGCCACAGGTGAAGAGGTTGCAGATGGGATGGTCCTCGCACCAGGCACAGCAGCAAACCATCCTCCTGTGCCCCTGCCAGCACAGGAGACAGACTGTTACTGACAGCAGCTCACTGCTACTCAAAGTGCAGCCCTGCCCATCCTCAGCCTACTCTGCAGACAGCCCTTGAGAATCCTCAAGGTCATTGTTACCTGCACCTGCATGGTCAAAGTCTTCATAGTGATGTGACTCCTTAGCACAGCAGTGCACCATAAGCACAGATGCACATACATAAACGTGCCAAGGCTTGTTTGCTATCTAGTTACATTTTCTTTACATAAAGAAATCAATTTTTTATTTTAGCACTTTTATTTATAAAAGTAGTCTTAAAATAAGGAACTATTTTCTGGCAGCTACTTTGTAACAAGCCTGCAAGACTAAGTGTCCATATAATTCATAATTCAGGAGGGATAATACTGCAGCAGGAAGAATGTCATCCTGATGAATATAGTTCAATAGTAACAAAAATGTCCAAAATAGGGCTCTGATCAACATTCAACTTAAAAAATTAAAATAAAGTCATTATTTCTGTAGTGTCAGCCTGAATGGAACTAATACTATGGAAAACAAAGAAAAATACATACACACACAAAAAAACCCCTCAATACTACAATAAATTTTAAAACCCACCTAAATTAGAAAAAAATCTAAAAGAGATTAAGTAAGTCGTAGAACTCCTTCTGAAATTCTGTCAAGAACTGCTGAATCAACCCCCAAAAAAGCCTATTTATCTGACATAATTCAATTAATTTCACTTAATCACTCTGATTTGCTCCATTAGTGATGCTTGCCATGCCAAATAGTGCCATAAATGCACAAAATTTGATGGCTGCAGCCAGGATGGCTTATTACATGGTAGGACATATAGAGAATTTATGTGATAAATTTCTCACAGAAGAAAAAAATTAAAATTTATCACCAAATAATACAAGGTGAGCTCACAAAACTGACCCTCACTTTTTCCCTCTGTGTTTCTAAGTCATAGACTCAGAATGGTTTGGGTTGTAAGAGACCTTAAAGATCATCTAGTTCCAACCTTCCTGCCATGGGCAGAAGCACTTTCCACTATATGAAGTTACTCAGAGCCCCATCCAGCTTGGAATATATAAACCAACTCGACACTGCATAATTAAAAAAAAAAAAAACAAACCCACTATGATAAAATCACCATAAGCCACACAGTGATCCATTTTTCTGACACAATTCTCATCAAGACATTAAAACCCATCTGAAATGCTCTTACACACTTTTTCCATTTCATAGAGAAGGCAGATACGTGTTTCACTTTAGTAAGGGGAAAAACCATGATGAAAATTACTCGAAATACCACTTCCAACTCCAATTAAAAAGCATAAAAAGTTTCATATTGGCACGTTGGTTATTTTAATAACTAACAGCATATATTTTCAGACCAGTGCCGTTGAGCATTTAGGCTGGAGAGAGGAGGGGCAGGTACCTGTCTGTTGCTGCGCGGGAGCCGCGCCAGCCGCACGCCCGACATGTCGAACAGCCGCACCTGCCGGTTGTCGTGGGGAAGGGCGATGATTCTCTGCCCAACACACACGTTAATCCTGCAGGGAAGGGACAAAAGGAGCCTGGGGAGCAAACAACGAGCCTGGCAAATAGACACTGACAGCACAAATTTAAGCTCACGGCAAGGGGATGCAGCTGAATTTTTCCTGGCTAGAATTCACAAATAGAGAAAAAAAGTATTGAACCATTAAGGTATTTTCTATTGTATTAGACCCTCAGCTAGCCTTAACATCTGCATTTTCTTACAGAAAAGTACTTAAAAGCAATGTACTTAATAAAAATTAATGTTCATTACACCTGCAGTGTATAAAACCATTTTAGACCTTTTCAAATTCTTATAAATCTCAAGTTTAATTTCAGAGACAAGAAATATATTTATATTCCGTGAATTAATAGAATAGTCAATTTCAGTTGAAAGATACCTGCAACAATCATCCAGTCCAACTACCTGACCAAAGCTTAAAGCATGTTATAAAGGGTATTGTCCAAATACCCCTAAATACTGGAAGGGTTGAGGTATCAGCCACCTCTCTAGGAAGCCTGTTCCAGGATTTGACCATCATCTCAGGAAAGAAATGTCCAGTCTAAATCTCTGTGGCACAGCTTTAAACCATTCCCACATGTGAAAGAAATTAAGAATTAATTAAGAAAGCCTGAATTAAGCACAGCAGCAACTCAGATCTCCTTACCTGTTGACTGCAGAATCTGTGCGGATGGTTGCAATAGGAGACCTCATGTTTTTCAAATCCCAGACTTTTACTGTACGGTCATCACTACCAGAAACAACATTGTCTCCCACAGTGAAAACTGCAGATGTCACAGTGCTAAACAATCAGGAGTAAAGACAAAGATGTCAAACTCTAAACTTCTTTATTAAGCTAGCATCTGATTTAAAGTTTTACTTTCTATTCCTGTGCTTCCTTTAGCATATGTAGCTTGCCTTTTTTATTATTTTATTTTTTTTCAAGCAGAGTAATCTGAAATTTTAAAATTCCAAGCAGTTATTTTTGAATTAAAAAATATTCTTACAAGAAGCTATGACACTTAAGGTGAACAGGGCTTGACTGGCCCAAGTGCTAAGAGAAGCTGCCCAACAGTAGAGACTCACTCTGGAGGCATCTTTCATATTCCACTGATTCTGACATGAGCTAAACAGGCCCAGTCTTGAAACCTGAATTCACTTTTGAAGTTCTGCACTCATGTTCACCAGGTTTATCACACAACCCCCACTGAATTAGTAGCATAGAGTACAAATCGTCTTCTGTAGTGATTTGAGATCAGTAACCAAGCTCTTCTTTCCACCCAAAGATTTCTGTAGAACAATCCCAGACATTTTCATTCACTGCACAGATACTGAGGAGGTCCCAAACACCTGAGATGCAGCTGAA
The DNA here is from genome assembly GCF_903797595.1 of Erithacus rubecula. Taxonomy (NCBI): domain Eukaryota; kingdom Metazoa; phylum Chordata; class Aves; order Passeriformes; family Muscicapidae; genus Erithacus; species Erithacus rubecula. The sequence continues at coordinate 10,053,645 of NC_136689.1, read as the reverse complement.
GCTATTCTGAACACACACATGAACATGCTGTAACCCATGCACAGTCTCCAGCATAGCTCCACTACCAGCAGCTACAGCAAACCAACAATCTCTAATTGGATTTCTAGCCCTGTTTTACAAGCAGCTAAAGTCTGTCAGATAAAAAATGGCAAGTAGTAGTTAGAAGCACAAGCATACAGTTCTTACCAACTATGCCTAGAAATGTACAAGGGCAGTCAGAGAAAGACCCATTAGAGTATTTCTAGCAACTGAAAGAGCAACATAGTACTTCCAGAAGCTATTTTATAAAGGATTTTATTATAGATTTTTATTATCCTTGTATTGTACAGCTTCAGACAACAGTATATCATCAATATACTAGCATCAAACAAACCATTTTCCTTATGATTCTATGATTATTTTTAAATATTTTTCCTTTATTTCATATTAGCCAATTAAAAGGTTTTGTACTACAATTTTCATTGTAATTTTGTGAATTGCCAACTCAAAGCCAGTTGTTTTCTGCCCACCTAATGTACTAAAAAAGCATTTTTGTCTCTCCTTATAATCATTAGGGAAGGCTTCTCAATTCTGTTTCTAGAGATTTGATTTAATGACCTATCTTGTAACTTGGGTCATGCACATCAATTTCTTAGAATTTAGTAATTTTAATTTAAGTTGTCAGTTGTTACTGTCACTTTAGTTGTTCTGCAGAAATTTGAATTCATGTCCTATCCAAGCTGCTGATTAAGATTAGCACAAGCCAGGTCACAATGGACCAGTTTATGCAAGCCTCTTAATTTAAATTGACACCAAATTAAGTTTTAATTAGGATGAAGGCCCACTTTATTCATGATACCAAGTTTCCTAACACATTATTAGAGTGCAGCTAAGCCACCAGGGAGATGATTACAGAAAGAATCAAGAGGTCTTCGACTAATCTTCTGGACTTTATGAACAAAAAGTCAAAAAGTTAAAACATACATGAAGGCCACAACTGCTGAGCCTCTTTCATCAGGCACCTTCTTATTTGGGAAGAAAACTCACTCATGCATCAAGCTGCTGCACAATACAGCTGGCATGTTCTTACCCCCAAAGTTGTCTCCTATCAGCCCAAACTCCTTTAGATTGACCAGCATCTGCACTTCTGACAAGCTCTCTATACAGAGAAGCTCAGAAAAAAAAAAAAATTTACTAATCTCTACACTGCTGCAACACATTTGAAGCAATGTTTATAAGTTTAAAAGTCTCTATTCAATCTCCATAATTTCTACACATATTAGGAGACTTCCTAGCACACAACAGCATAAAGAATTCAAGCCATAGAAAATCTCCAGGTGAGTGAATATACTGCACTTTAGTATTCTGCTGCCAACAAACAAATCTGATCTGTTTTCCCATCATACATTTTATTCTAATTACAGCTGGAATGTGTTGTGAAACTGTCTTAAAATAACCATCCACTTTTGAGTCCTTTTTCTTCAAAACTTTAAAGAGCTTTCCAGCTTCTTTGATCTCATATTGGTTTTGCTTTATCATTTATCACTTTCAAACATGGTTAAGTTTCTTTGACCACATAAGGTTCTCTAATCCTTAGATTTATCATTTTTAAATGAAAACATTCAAAACTATTGCCAGGAAAACAGAATGCCAACCCCAGGTTAGCTCAATCCTTCCTGCTCCTCCAAAGACTCTCAAAAGATAACAAAATCCTTTCCAGCTTAACTTACTCTTTTCAGCTTAACTGTTCAGATATTGGGTACACCACGCAAAACTTTGGAAAATAAAAATGCAATGAAATTCTGCTTAGCTCTCTGGAAATAGGGCAAGTGACAGAAAGGCAAAGGGAAAGCTGCTGATCTGTTTTTAGTGACAACTTTAAAGGTGCTTAGTGGTCTTAGACCTCTGTTCACCCTCAGCTTGGCTCTGCAAGGCCCTGCAGGCTGGGATGTGCACTATTTGCAAGCACATGGGACTATGAAAACAATCTTTTACATAAGGAGCCTTGAATTTAATGTCTAAATATGAAAGCACTTCTTACTGAACCCAGTGTTTAAGATCAAGAATTTTGGTCCCAGTTCTAAAGCAAACGGTATATGGATGTGCTTTTACAAAAATTAAGCATGACTCTTTTAAGGAAAACACTCAATTCAAATCTCAAAGATACCTCATTTTCAAAATAGGATTGCAAGACTTGAAGCTTAAAGTAACTAAACAACAGGTCTAGAAAGGCCAAAATGGTATCATTCTCACAAACCTCCCCTCTGAGCAAAGACAAAGTGGTTTTTTGGGTTTGTTTCTTCTTTTATTTTAAAGTGGAACACAATGAGTTCATATTTTAAAAAAACACATGCATCTAAATTCAAAAACATGCTCAACAGTACCAACTTAAAACATGAGCAAGTACTGCACTCCTAGATCCTACACAGCACAAATTACATTCTGTCTCCTCTGATACTCCAACTGGGACATCTCTTAAAATGGCAGATGCATCTCAGCAATTTTTTTCTTGGTTTAGTATTTATTTGGGGTTTTTTTATTAAAACAAAACAGTAACAAGAAGAAAGGTCACTTCCTACTTATAAACTAAACTAGGATTTCAGCACAACTAAAGGGGAAAGGTGAGAAGAAAGAAAGGGACACGGTCTGTAGGTAGAAAGAAGTTAACAGAAGCAGCCAATAAACAACCAACCTTTCAAAAGCATTGCCTTCATAACCCCATCCATATCACAAAAATTAAAAGCCTTTTTCCTCTATTTTCATGTGGCTAGATTTAATTATTGTTTGCATTAGTCTTCAGTTTATTCTAACTGAGATAAAACTCTGGTTAACATCCCCTTGGCTAAATTAATAAAAAGTGTCAACAAAAGATCATCAGCCCCCATGTTAATTGAATGCTAGAAGACATTAGATTTTTAATAACTCAAAAAGATGACAGGTATTGTAGGACATTAAAGAAAGAAAAAAAAAAAAAAAACAAGCAAAAAGGAAACAGTCTTATGACACTTCAAACTGTGGGTCCCACAGGGAGTTTGGCGCGCTACAACTATTCTCCAAAAAAGCTTCAGCCTGCGCCAAACCCCAGCAAAACTCATTTATCTTGTGACAGGGAGCAGCCGAGCGTGCACTCGCAGCTGACAGCGTGGCACTTCCCCAGCACACACCAGCGCCTGCCCCGCGCTCCCTGCGAGGGTCTCAATCACCGGCAACGCCGCGCGCTCGCACTCCTCATTAGGCCCAACAGCTGTCTCCCCAGTCACACTGAGACACAAAACTGCTCTGCATGACAATCTGCTGACATTTCACACACAGGGAAAGGGGGGCAAGGAACAACGTTGAAAATGTTGGGCCGTGAAATGCTGATGCGGAACTCTCGCTGGCAATGCACCGAAAAAAGAAGTTAACACTGCTCTTTCCATTCTGATTTGCAACCTGAACTGGGATTTACCATCGAACTGGGAGATAACACATTTTCATGGCCTTGATCAGGCATCTGCATGCATACATCTGTGTGTGGGACAAAAATTAAGTAAATCAAAGCTTTCAGATAAATTTATTCAAGGTAACTTGAATACATGCAATTACCTACAGTTGCATGCAATCAGCAAAATTTGAGGGCTCAAATATGCATCTCATTTTAAGCAGTAAAATTAAGAAACAAAACCTAAAGGAAGCTCAATTTGATATCACATTTTCTACATAGGTTTCCTTTGTTTTAGGGGAACAAAGCATATCCCCACATCAAGCAGTCTGCAGCCTGAGGGGAAACCAGGAACTGTGTTTAAAACCCCCAGGTGTGGACAACCCCACTGCCCATCTCAACTGGAGATGGCACTGGCCACAGGAGGCCCAGGTAAGGAGGGAACCAGCACCTCCATATTTGAGTGCATTCAGGTTTCAGAATTCCTAAAAGCACTTGATTCCAGAAACAGCTGCACACAAAATTCCACATAATTCCCAAAGTCTATCTGTGAATTTATCTTGAAATATCAGCAGATATTTTTCTCCAGCTTAAGAAACAGTCAGACAAACCATGAAGGAATTACAGAATCACAGAATAATTCAGGTTAGAAAAGACCTCTGAGGTCATCAAGTCCAACTTGTGACCAGACACTACAATGTCAACTAGACCACGGCACTGAGTGCCACATATCATCTTTCCTTAAACATCTCCAGGGACCATGACTCCCCCACCTCCCTGGACAGCACATTCCAATGTCAAATCACCCTTTCTGTGAAGAAATTCCTCCTAATGTCCAACCTCAACCTCTACTAGCTTGAGACCATTTCTTCTTTTTCTCTCATTGCGTGCCTGGGAGAAGACACTGACCTGGCTCCTTGCAGGAAGCTGTAGAGAGTGGCACTTGGATAACTCCATGTCAGTGTCAGGCTGGGGGAATGTTAGAAGAGAAAACGGGGAATTCAAGCTGTGCAAGAGAGCAAGGAGTGGTAACTTGGATGGGCAGAAGGTGTGAAAAACATGCTGGCCCTAGTCTGTCCTGAAACAGATCATTGAAGAAGCACTCAGCATGGGAAGAGAGGCATATTCAAATCTGGATCCCAGAGCTATCAGTTATTAAGGCTGCTAACAAGTCTAAGAAAAACCCTGAATTCTTATTGTGCTCTGTTATATATGTAGTAAATGTAAACCAAAAGGTTTCGTAAAAATGTTCAGAAGCTCTAAAAGCATTTCAACAAAGCTAACCCTAGGGCTTTGAGCCCAGGCCATAATCTTCATTTAAAGAATATTCAACATGCAAATATAGGATCAGAACAGTGTGTGAAATGCAAGTTTGGAGTCTTTTTTCAATGAAATGCAAGAGTAAAAAAAAGTCCCTCAGCACACAAAACAAGGTAGGAATATTAACAGCAATATCAGAACCATCTAGTTAATCAGTGAGACTTGGAGAGAAAACTAAATGTTTCATCACAAAAATTTTGCTTTTCTTACAGAAGCTAGATTGAGTTATCCACACATGGAGAATGCCTAAGGCATTCTTTGATGAGAAACAACAGAAAAATGGTAGACAAAGCATCACTAAAGTCATTAATAACTGAAGCAAGAACAGGGCAGATGTGTTAAGACTGATCAAACACCACTGGTAGTATCCAACTTGTTAAATTTTGTTTGGCATAAAAGGTTTTGACTAAAAAGCCCAAGCTCAGATTTAGTCAAAGGTGCAAAGCCTGTATTTTTAGGGATACATCTACACATGCTTTAACTTCACCAAGAAAGTATGGTGGAATAAGAATATAAGCAGTGGCCTTGAAACATTGGGCATATCTAGACTAAGACTGCTTCCCAACAGAGATGTCTAATGACATCACTGCCTGGAGAAAAGGCACTTCTCCCCCTGCCATGACTTCCCTTTCAAGAACAATATATTCAAGACAGACACAAATAAGGTATGAGAATTAAATCTTGCAGACCCAAGAATCTGAGAAAGCCAGTTGACCTTGGCAAACTCAAGTGTCCAAAAAACTGAAGCAATTACTAGTCTCTTGAAACAGAATACCATTTTGACATTAACTCTCAATTCACTATATTCAGAATTCACCTCAGCATCCTGATCAGCAGCTGCTTAGTAATTTTTATATTTTTTAATGCAGATTCCTCAGCAAACATAGGAGTTGGAAAACCTTAAGTTAAAACAAGACATATTTGGAATTCTCTAATTTCCAAATTCTCAAGATGAAGCACAACTCACCATTCAGCTGCACATTCAGACACATACAGGCAGCAAATGAAGAGGAACTTTCCCTTCTGGTCTCTTAGAGTCACACAAGCAGAGTGAAAGGAGATGGAATATGCTGCAGTCCAAAAGAGCTATAAGCTCTTTGTAAGAAATAACATAAGATCCATGATCAGCAATTTTTTCCCAAATATAATCAGAAAGTAACACACAGATACAGATGCCACAGCTAACACAAATTCATGCTTGATGCACTGGCTCAATCCAGCCACTAAGATCAGTAAGTTTGAAAAGTACTAAACAAACTTTGTAATTTTTTTGTGCTAGGACAAAAGTACTCAATCCAATTTATGGGAGTTTTTAAAGCCAAAACACATTTAATTGCCATGGCAAGGTGATACATAACTATATACTGAACAACCAAAAAGCATTATTAAAGGATATTCACTTAGGATAGCAACCCAAAGCTGCTTCTGAAGACATCACCTTATTCTTTGAAGGATGGTATTTGCAAGTACAGACTTGGAAACCCTGCATATGTTTTTCAAGCATTTCAAGAGCAACGTCCCCAACCAGTGTGTACCTCTGACAGCCACTAAAGAAAACAAAACCCTTTATTATTTGCCAAGTAACTTTTCAGCTGCATATAAATATCAATATAATTCAAATGTACAGCAAAAGTTGTAGTTTAAACACTGTATATGAATCCACTAGCTAATAAACATTCTGCTGCCCATAGAGGATTAATTTATTTCCTGTGTTACTAAACTGTCAGAACAAATGTATAAAATCTGTAAAGTACTGGCTAGACCTGACAGACTAAGATTTGTTTTTTTAAGCTACAAATGATAAACAATTCCAGCATTAACATTTTAGAAGGTTCCACACATCAAGACACAACTCAGCACATGCAGAGTGCTTAAAGGAACAGAAAAACTCATCAAGCAGATATTCAAGAATCAACACCAGAGTTACTCAACCAGGCCACCGTGCTGAGAAAAGCAAGATGGGCTGTGCAGGTGTCAGCAAAGGAAAGCACAAGTGAAGTGAAATGAAAACTGCCATGTAGATGCCAGAACCATCTTGCTCTGCAGAACAACACCTTGTTCAGTTTGAAGAGCTCTAATCAACAACCTCCAAATTGAATAATTTCTCAACAGGAGAACAGCTATTATTACCAATCATGTATTTCAAAGCAGTATCTGCTGGGAAAAAAGATACTGGAATATGAGTCACCAGTATGATTTTTGGAGGCTTTAGCTCTGGAAATCAATTTAGTTAACAGGCCACAAGTTAGTGCCTGGATTATAACATAAATGTAACCTTTTCCCAGGGCTCGTTAAACTCTTTGTATGGGGATGTGACTGGGGTTTCACAGCACTAGTAAGACAAATTCCTATTGGTGCACATACAGAATCAGACAATAAAAAATATTTATATTGAAGCAAACATCAGTCTTATTTCCACAGCATTTCTTTTTTTTTTTTTTAATCAGTAGAGAATAAGTAAGTGAAATGAACTGGGGGCACAACAAATCTAAAACTAGACAAGATACTTTTACTGCTATGTGAGCAGGGCACAGGCAAAGTCATTTATTGAACTGAAATAGTGATATTTATCCAAACACACAAACATAGATGAAAAATGTAAACAAGAAATGTTTACAGAACTGGAAATTTCCATGGGGAGATACAACTTCAAAAAAGACCCTAGGTGAATGCAGACTTGAAGGAAAAAAGTACAATCAATGTACTATACTTAGTCAATAAATGTCAAAATAAACTTAGAAACACACTTTGAGGCAAAATAGGTAACATGCAAATAAGAACAGAAAATATAAGAAGAAAATAGAAGAAACTTCTATAATTATCATAGGAAACAAAGCACTTGAAGATAAAAAAATCCAAAACATGAATCTGAAGCTAGACAGACTAGGAAGGTAGAAAAAGTTTAACAGGGAAGTGAATTAAACACTGCAACAAGCAATGTATAGAATTTTCCAAGACCTAAGTTGAAATCTTTGCCATTTGAACAACCTAACATACAGCTGGCAATTCGAAAATTACCTCTTAATTCAAAACAATTATCAATGCAAGCAGCTCAAGACATGTTGATCACAAAGATTCCTTTTGGCCTTACTGGAAGAGAACTTACTTTCTTAAACTGTCTTAATAGTAGATGGTAAGAAACAGTCTGCTTTTAATAAAGCTATGTTCAGGACACCAAAATGCCCGGTGATTTCTCAGTCCACTTAAGATACAAATAATCTCTCATAGACTGTAACGTCTCATCACTTAGACACACAGGACAATGCACTGCACTGACATCAATTAACTCTATAAAAGCTTTATATGCTCTGTCTATAACAGGATTCTTTAGTCTCTCAACACATCAGCAGCGGTTTTAGTTTTCACACGATAACGAGCCGTTTCCCGTCCATCTCCAGTGTCGCTCATTAGGGCTAATTAACTAAAGGCGGCCGAGCTCGCGGCGCTGCTGCCACCTGCCGGTGAGCGGCGGCGCTGCGGGCGCAGGGACGGAGCGGGGGCACCGATGAGATTTTGGGTGTAGGACACAATCAACACGGAATGCTGGCCTCGTGATTGAGATGTTCGGCGGCTAATTATATTGGCACAGCGCATTACGAGTTGATCTGGTGACAAAATAGCTGCTCTGTGAGCGCCAGACTCATCAGGTACTGTTCAGCCAGAGGGAGTTAAAACTTATGGTTGAGGACTTTAAATCATCAGTGTTAACAACTGTAACATCCAATTTACAGAACTGATGCCAAGGGCCTATCAAAATATTAAGTACTTGGCCAATTATTCAAACTGACATTCAGAAAAGCCAAAAAAAAAAAAAAAAAAACTGTTATTCTATGCTGCTTAATGTGAAAAGATTGTTGCAGTGTTGATTGAGGGTAATTTTAAAATATTTTGCCAGTAGGCAATATAATAAAAGAACAAAAATAAAATTCCTCAAAGTATGTCTCAACTGAAAAAACATCAACCCCCATCTCTGCTCTGTCTGCACTCATCAGTGAAAGACCTGTAACAGAATTACCCCTTCCACAAATGAGAGACCTCAGCAGCCCTGGCCACTGAAAAGTAAAGATCACTGAAAAGTAAAATCAGTTTTGAGACTGATTTAGAGTGTATTTGGTGAAAAAGCCTATGTCAATACTAAAAACGCATACATTCAAAGTACAAAACAGAGACAGTTGATACAGCAGAAAAAACACAAATATGATGATTGAAAGCTAGAGTAAGAGTAATGGAAGAGGTTGCACAAGGTCTATTCCATTTTTAGAAAATAAACTCTGCTAGTTTACAGGTCTCAGCAATAGAAGCCAGAACATCAGCTAACAGTTTTTACAGTATGCACCATCACCCAAGATCAACATCATTTGGTCTCAGCAAATATATGGAACAACACAAATGTCAGTCTTGGTCCTGTCTCTAAGAAAAACATCTTGAGACAAAGCAGTTAATCAGCTTGGAAAAAATGCAAGCACCAATGGATACAAAACCCTCCAACTTTATATAACATTCTAGGAAAAGTGACAGAAGAATACAAAAGTGATGAGATGAAACAATTTAGGATGTAGGCCACAAAATCAAGCTTACTGCTCTATAAGAAGATGGCCACTTGTACAGGATGATTGTAAAGCACCAAGTCATTTATCAAGCTCGGGAGTCCAAGGCAAAGGGGGTTAAAGAGGTTTTAGTTTATATATAGGCTAGTCAATAGCTGAGAAAATGAAAAAAGAGGGTACTGAAATTCAGTCATAATGTAAATTGCACACTTGAATCAACAAAAAACAGAAATGTGAATAAATACTTGGGGTTTGCATTTTGAGCTAGGATTAACAATCATCTTTTATTCTGAAGAAGGGAGGTGAAACTTTTTCTAAAGCAGTCAAGCTCAAACATTCACAAGTCAAGAAAAGATTTGCTTCCTTGAGTAAAGTATTTCCATGTTACACCTGCATTTTCCATGTATCAGAGTTCCAGAAACCAGAAAGGAAAGTAAACACCACAACACAGATTCTCAGAACCACATTTTTCCATGTTCAATAGTAGTCAGTATAATAACATTAAGCCTAAATTGGTAACCAAAAATGTTACATCAGAACCACTGTTTTGGCACAACATGGCAACCACTGCCTGTACTTTTATTTCTTATTTTATTAAAAATTTTTATTTATTATTAAATAAATATTTATTTATTTTTATTTATTATTAAAAATTAGAAGCTTTTAAAGGTAAAAGTTAATCCTTTTTTATCCACTGGTTTCAAAGGAATAACCTTTACTTCACAGTGAGCATCAAGACAAGCAGAGAGAATCTGCTTGATCCACTGCATCACAGCAATAGCTCAAAAGTGCAAGTATAACCAAGGCCAAAAAAGAACCTCATACCTTAAATCATCTTTAATTGTAACAATTTTTATCAAGGCTTACCATATGAGCAACTGCACACCAAGAGCCCTGGCTGCTGTTTTGGAAATTATGTACTGCTGTGCTGTATTTGAAGGAAGACAACTGGGGGTTTCTGTGAAAATCAGTCTCACAAAACAGGAATGAACTCAGCACCTCAAAAAGCTCACAGGAACAGTTTTGGGCAGATTTGCGGCTTTTTGAACTTGTGAAAACCTGTGAAGAAGCTGTCACTTACTCTGTGTGGCCCTGAAAGACATTCACAGAATGGATAGAAGGATCTCTGAAGTCCCAGAGGCGGAAGGTGGTGTCGCGGGACGATGTCACCACGAGGCGCTGGGTGGGATGTGTACAGCAATGCGTGAGCTCCTGGTCGTGCCCTGCAGTCACACAGGAGAACGTGTGAGGTAGTGAAAATCAGACTTTTCATTTCCACATACACTTGGAATGAAATGATGAACATTTTTTTCACTTTTTCCCTAACAGAAAGGAGTAACAACCTTTCTGAACTTTAATCCTGTTACTGCTGGGAAAGTTTGGGAATGGATTTGAAGACAAAAACCACGCTACCTACTTCACATTCAGTAGTGTAGGTTATTGCTGCTTAACACACCATGAACACAGCAAAAGCCTTTTGCAAGAACTAAAATTTGGGTATGTTCAATTTAAACAACTATTTTTTCATAGGTTAAATCATAAAGACAAATTCATGCTCAGGGAATTTACAAGACTGCAGTTTTAAAACTATTACAACACTGAGCAGCAGATGGTACACACTCACATCCTGCTCCAGAGAAATTACTTACTTTTCTCAATGTTTTAGTATTTATAAATAATCCCTCATATAAAAATAAACCAATTTATTTTTTTGGGGATTGAACAAATACCTGTAAGAGAATGGACAAGTTCAGAAGTCTCTACATCATACAGATTTGCTGTCCTGTCCCATGATGCTGTCACAGCTTGCTTCCCCCCAACAAGCCAGTCAGCTGCTATGACCACTCCTTGATGGCTTTTCAGTGAAGTTAATGGGGCTCTGACTGTGGGGCAATCACTGGAACCATCTCCATCTCCATCAGGTTCATCTTTATCTGAGATTTCAACTTCATCTTCTCCAGACACTTGCTGTAAAATGCAAGAGAAAAAGAAGATGTAGAATAAAAGGGAAGGAATGTCTCTAAATTACACTTTGCAGTGCAAACGCTTCCCAATCTCCCTAATGCGAATGTGGGTAAATTAATTCTGCTGCACTCAGGCTATTCCAGCACTCACTACCACAAAGTTGGTTGAAGGAATATAACCAGTAAGTTAAATGCAGTTTTAACAACTCATTTTAACAACTTGCTGATGTGCAGCTGAGGGAACTGGAGTTTTTTAGGCTGGAGAAAAGGAGGTTCAGAAGGGACCTCTTTGCTTTCTACAACTCCCCGAAAGGAAAGTGCAGTCAGGTGGGTGTCAGGGTCTTCTCCCAAGGAACAAGTGATAGGACATGAGGAAGTATCCTCAAGTTGCACCAGGGGATGTTTACACTGGCTATTAGGAAAAATTTCTTCACCAAAAGGTTATCAAGGCTTGGAACAGGCTACCCAGGAAAGTGGTGAAATTAACATCCCTGGAGGTATTTAAAAGATGTGTAATGTCACCCTTAAGGACACAGTTTACTGGAGATCTGTGACAGTGCTGGGTTACCAGTTGGACTTGATGATCTTAGATTTTTTCCAATCAAAATTATACATGTTTATACTTCATTTTAACATCTCCTCCAAACTCTTTAGCTCTGACTGTCAGTCCTCTTTACTATCTTACTCTAGGGTAAGTATATTACCATTGAGTTTTACTGCAGCACATTATCAAGGGACTTGTCTCCTTTCAATTTTTAAAGGTAGGAAGCATCTAACAGGACAGTGACTACGTTAATCTTTGGGAAGAAAATCATCTACAGATATTTTTATCCATTAAATTCAAATCATTAAAGCAATATTTGTCTGTTGGTCAATGCACAGTCATCATGCAGTGCTGATGTAAACTAGATGCAAAATAAATTCTTTTCCTCATCATTAAACATCATTCCCTGAACTCCTTTTATACTTACACAAGACAAAAACATCTTTCTTTTATGTTACTTGAGGGTGGAAGAAATAACATTTATATTTTCTTTCAAAATGAAAATGCCAAACCAAATAAACTGAATCAAACATTTTCCATTCAGAAATCTGTCTCATATTATAGAGTCAACTCTTGCCCCTACTTTGCCTACTGAGAAGCTCATGCTATAAACCATGTTTTCTTCACAATTTAGTAAGGGTAATTTAAAGTAAAACAAGGATTTGACAAGCTAGACTAAATACTGACTAAATAAAGGCCTGGGGAAAAAAATCAGACAGTCTGATGTGTGCTAGCAAGGGTTGATTAGAAATCAATAAAGACTCAATTAAATAAATGCCAAAATTACAAGTGTTTATCATCAGTTTTCAATCCACTAGCAACTATAGTTAATACAGGTGCCTCAGTAAGTTATGCTACAAAAATTTAACCAGTTTAAAAAGAACTTCATTATTACAAAAAAGCAATTATTTGACTGTCCATTTACTACCATGAATAAAAAGTCAATTCATCTAGTTGAAGCTGTAAATTCTATTCTGCACCAAATGCCTTTGAAAACATGAGGAAGTCTATTTTCAAAGAAAAGCTGAAATACAGCTGTTAAACTAAAACCTTAAAATCCCACCTTTGTCAGTCCTGAAATCATGTAATTTTAAAATTATATGTAAATTTAGCATTCAGTCTTGTCATAAAACTCGTATCTGATGAAATTGCCATGCAATTAGTTTAGTTGCAGCAAGTTGATTGCTTACATTGCAGTCTGCAGTTGGCTGAGGTGTAGGCAACTGTACTATGTATCTCCAGATGTGAGCTGTCTGGTCCCCAGATGCTGCACAGGGGAAGAGAAGCAAAAAAAAAAAAAAAAAAAAAAAAGGAAAGGAGAGAGAGAATAAATAAGAGTATCTCCACGGGCAATTAAAAGAAGCTTTATGATTACATTTACTGTCTAACACTAAGTTGCATCTTTTCCTAACAACATCATTATGAACTTTATGGTAAGCAAGTCTCAACCTCTCAAATGTAACTCATTATGCAAGATATAAGCAACTACCAAATTAATCACTCCTACAGTGAAACGTGCACTTGAATACTGTACATCAGAACATGAGTTTCACCACTGCTCAATATGTAACATTTGAAGAAGGCATTTAATACATCACCAGATATTCATTTACTGATTCTCAAAATACTGGGGTTCTTCATTCAATGCTTTCTTCCATTAAATATTTTTACCATGGTTTTAATGAGAAACCTAAAATAGCAAGGGAGAAGCTATTCCTCTTCTGCCTTAAACAACTGAGCTTAACTAGTAGCAGTTTACAGCTCAGAGGATACCATGTGATTTTAACTCCATCTGTTTTAAAATAGACTTATTGATTATTAACTAAGGAGAAACTCAAGATTGCCCTTGCTATGGTCAGAACAAGCATGTTCTAATCCTGCAGGGCTGCTCTCCAGTCACTTCTCTCCCAGTTTGTGCTCGTGCTTAACATTACTCTGTTTTAGCTGCAGCATCTGGCACTGGAATTTATTAAATTTCATCCCATCAATCATCACCCAGTGCTCTCACTGATTTGGACCCTTCTGAAAGGCCTCCTGTCTCTCATGACAATCAGCAGCACCTCCCAGTTTGGTATCACCAACAAACTTGTTAAGGATGCATTCAACTCCTGCATCCAGGTCACTGATGAATCTATTGAACAGGGCAGGCCCTAGAATCAATTCCTGAGGAACACCACAGGTGTTCCTTTGCCAGCCAGACACAGCCCCATTTACTACAACCCTTTGAGTCTACCCTCCACCAGCTGCCACACAGCACACCATGAACCAGCTCATCCCACAGCTGGACAACTTGCCCAGAACACTGTGAAGGACAGTACCAAAAACCCTTACTAAAAAGCCAGAAAAACTTAATCCACCACATTCCCTTCATCCAGAAGACAGGTCACCTTATCCCAGAAGGATGTCAAATTAATTAAACAGGACCTTTCTTTTGTGAATCCATGTTGACAGTGCCTGATGACTGCATTATTCTTTAAATGCCTTTCAGCACTACCCAGTATAATCTCCATAACTTTTTCAGGAAGTGAGACTGGATTAACAGGTCTGTAGTTGCATGGGTCTTTCCTCATACCCTTCTTGTAATATTGGAGTAACACTAGTCAGAAGGGACCTCTCCAGACTCCCAAGAACTTTGGTAGTTAATCAGGAGGTATGCTGCCATAATGCCCACAAGTTCTTTGAGTACTCTGGGATGAATTCCAGAACATTCTGCTGAGGTATGATTCTATGTGTCTGGTTTGGAGCAGGCAAGCACAAATGACAACATGACATGAAAAACACAGATGGTAAGATCTAGCTCTGATTTGTTAAACCTTCAAATATAAAAATAATTCAATCAACAAGAATGCTGACAAGGCAATAGGGAGAGAGGCTACAACCAGAACAAATTAGCAAGTTATACTTATTTTCCATCAGGATTAAAATACTTAATATATGAAAAAGCTTTACATACCTGTGAGAGCCACTTGCTCGGTGGGATGAAACTTTATGGAGTTTACTGTATGAAAAAAGTCAAGTTTTAAGTTTGTATACTAAAAGAATTCTTTCACAATATTTTATCATTAAAATCATTGAAAAATCAAGCTGTCAAGTTTTCAGCAATTTTTGGTAGCAATCTTTTAGGTGATATGAAAGTAGCATCAAGGAAAGCAGCTACAATTGATCATACAACACATTCTCTAGCAAGTTATTTCCTGAATCTAGTACAAGTTGTTCATGTTAGAGAGGATAAACAAGTTACATTAAATTCATATGTAAGCTGACAGGAGATAATGAACTCTGAACTTCCATAAAGAGAATTTAAGTAATCATAATTATTTCTAATTTAATGAAAACTTACTAAATTTTACCATCAACATTCTGCTTATTACTTAGCATTGCAAGAACAAATGCCTGAAAACGTGATGCAAGTAACACCAATCAGATTTCAGTCCTGCAACCATATGTAATCAAAACACGATGTCCTGCAAGAATTCTATCAACCAACAAAGTTCTGCATTTCATTTTAGTGCACAAGATTAATTTCAAGACAGAATTTAGAACCCATTTCCATCCATTATACAAGTAAAATAGATGCATATGTTGTCAGGAGAGCATGGTGTAATGAGCACCCAACACCATGGCACCATTTCAAACCAACTGCCAAACAAAAACAAATTTTATTACATTAAAAAAACATGATTTCTATTATAACTTATAGATGTATATAGTTATATAAAATTTATATAAAATACAATTTTTGTTATTGTTCAAACACAGCTGTTTAAACACAACTGTTTAAATACAAGTTAGAACTTCTTATTTTCACAGTTATCCAAATAATAATTTTTTAAAACTACCAGCATGAAAGTTTAAGTGAGTGAAGTTTTCAAACATGACTTAGAGCTTAGAGGTCCATGCAGCAAACAGCCTGAGATATCTGAAGGCATTAACGTGCTACCAGTTGTTTCTATGCATTTATCTTTGTGCTGTGCAAGACAGAAGTTATGCAGCAGGGACACCTGAAGCAGTTCTAGAGAACTTAATCCTATTTGTAACCTTGCCACAAAGTTTGTGTGATGTGCTGAGTTATTTAAACAAACCATCCTGGTCAATAACTGGGTTCCTCACTTTCTCAGGGTATGATCACTCAAAGTGCTCAATGCATGAGAGCATGTTGAAGCTATGGAAAACCCCTCCAGTTTTGGTTTATAAAATCCTATGTTCTAACTCATTAAGAAGCAGAAGGAGGTTAATCAACTTTTTGTCAAATTGGACACCAAAAATTAAGATTAATATCAAAAACACTCACTGCACTGCACCTCCCCACCTAAAGAGGGGTTTAAAAAACAGTTTCATGAATATTGATTTATGCTGATATAAAGAAAGATAAACACCTATATTTAATTACATGAGTTAAAGTCAAGATCTTTGTATTATGCAGCAAATTATATATGGGATCTTAAACAAAGAAGTACAAAAAGATATTCACCCAGCAGCTGTACTTGCTAACCCAAATTAACACAGATCCTGCAAGACAGCTAATTTCTGATTATATAAGCTTCTTTTTGTTCTCCACATGCACAGGACCACAATAAATTCTGACATTTAACTTCTGAGTGTCGTAACTGTGCCTGCAAATTTCTTTATATGGATTTGTTTACTCATTTAGCATTTGCAGAACTGTCTTAATGTGCCTCTCCAACAAAGAATCATATTACAAAACGTTCTCTGTATGAAAATTAGTGGAACTTCACAATTGACTTGTTAATGATGTTGGCAAACCTGCAAGTGAAACCACAATAAACATTTCTGTAAGTGGCCAAAACCCATTTCCCTCTCCCATGCCCTGCTCCCAGTTTTCACAACATGCCCTTATCTTACCTGAGCCGACATGCCCTACATACTTGACAAGGCACTTCCCTGTTTCTATGCTCCACAGCAAAGCAGTGTGATCTACAAAGATTAAAAAGCAGTTGTAAATACTTAAAAACATGTGTTTTTCATTTTTATCCTTTCAACAAACAAGTTATCTTCCACTGTAGCACATACTATATAAAATAGATTTTAAATGTAGAACTCTTGACTACAACCTTATATACAAAATGTAATATTTTCTTATCATTGTACACATCTCCCCAAAAAAGTAAAGGTGCTGTCCTAATCAAATTGATTTGCAGCAAGTATTGAAAGGCAAATTCTGCTTTTGGTATTTTTCCAAACTTTGTTATATGCTTCTGTATAATGCTCCAGCTGTGTATCATGAGACTCAGAAAAAAACCAAAGCATTCCATGGTGAAAAAGGCAGTCACTACAAACAGGAATTCTGTGCACAATCTATTTACTTCCTGAATGGAAATCCCAAATGCATACAGGTCACTGCAGAGCACTAAAAAACCTAATTTAAAAAGGAAATCCCTCTAAATGCCACTCCTTTATCCTGCCACACCCAAAAAATATAATTAACTTAAGTGGATAGTACCTTAAAGCTGAATTGGAGAATAGCTGTTTCCAAGTTAAATCAGGACAAAGATAAGATGTCCTACACAAAGACAAAATGTGCCCCCTTAGCAGGCACATAAAAATTGTAACAGTTCAGTTCCAGAAGCAGAGATTTCTGGGCTGTAAATATTAAAGTCTAATCAGTACCTTCAGATTCTGTTACAGCTTCAAAAGAATGTCACTTCAAATTGACTGATTCTATCTGGTTATGATTTATTTCCCTAATAATTTTCCAAAACTACACAAATCTCTACATTGAATTTTGGACTATAATAGATTTAGTGACTTGTTCATTGGTACTTGTACCCCCTCAAGTGGAAGGAATAAATCTAATAAAGTAAAAAGGACTGAAAACTAAGATTTTTAGCTGCCCCTGTGTTCTGAGGCAAAAGACATAATGCAAGAATACAAGAATATGCAAACTATGACCACATGTACAGCTTCTATAAAACAAAGACTAAATAATGCTAGGACAGAAAGCCTGCAGGGATCTCTGTACCCAGCTGTATGGAATTCTGTGCCAGAGGCCTGCCTGGGCAAGCAGCTCCCCATCCCACCCACCCATCCCACCCAACATGCCAGAGCTGACCAAGGAGAATGTGACCTGTATGGAAGAGAACCAGCACATACTTTAGAAAGACCAACAAGGCTTGAACCTTCTAAGGGAAAAGAAATTCCAATTTTAAGAATTTTTCAGCTAAAGAACTTCTTTAAAAGGACTCTTTCAGCATGGAGCTCAGTTTTCAAGTATGCTTTGGATCTGTCTTTGCTATAGCTTAGGGACTTAACAAGAATTTTCTAAATATTCAAGCAACACAAAACTTTACCAGCAGATGCAGTTCCCAACACCACTGGCTGAGTTTTCGCGACACTGACATCCCAAATACCATCCCTGTGGCCAACATACTCCTTTACCAGTTGACAGATTGCCCTTGATGTTGTAGTTTTAAAACTGGATACAATCTGAAATAGCAGAGACACCAACATTTTTTTTCCACATTGATCCAAGTAATTATTTCACAAATAAAAATAGATACTAACTTTTCTATGATTCTTTAATATTCTGACAAATTACTACTGTCAAAAATTTGACATTTGATGGTAGGAAAGTGAGTTTGGATGCAAATATACCTCTCATTTATTTTTTTCTTCTTTTTTAATAGTAGCCCTTTTACAAAATTAAAGGCAAACTATTTTGTACTACAGTAATGCAATTTTATTTGAATAATGAGCTGTACGAGTGCAGAGTGCATTTGTCATTCAGTCTGGGTAAGGATTTTAATGAAAAAAAAAAAGAAAAAAGAAAAAGACCAAACCCAGCAGAAGGCCTTAAAACTTTCCTTGCCTATTCCCAAACAAGTACATCTGGTAACTCAGACAGTCCCTGCTAACCAGTGTAATGTCTTTGACAAAAATGTGCTTATTATATAATTCTAGTAAAACCCAGAAACATTCCAATTTAAAACACTCACTGATGTTTTTCTTTTAAACTGCACCAAGCTATTAAAATCAAACAACAACCTGAGAGCATATGCCTGTTTATTTGTGTAATGAAGCTTTTAAAAAAATATGTCAAACTCATCTGAATATTTGATAAGCCTGCTCTCTCAAAGTGAAGCTATTAGGGGAAAAACAGAGAAGAGTCATTAAATCCAAATTACTATGTGCATAAGTAATATCAAACAAAAGGAAGGAAAGTCTAGAAAACAGTAAATCTACAAGTCACTACAGTGCAGGAATGCTCAAAACACTCAGCATCTACAAAAAGGAAGCAAATTGCAGAAATTCTATGTTTTCAGATAAAGGGGAGTGCAATAAAAAAAAAAAAGTTTTAAAAAAGGTTTCTCTTGCTGAACACTTCCAGAGCCAATTGAAATCAAGAGCCATGAAAGATGTCTTTAAATAGTTAAGACCACCATTACAAAATACCCTATTTATACCCCACAAGTCTGGAAGCTCATAATTGTTCTTTGAGAAAGACTACCTCAAAAGATTTGTTAAACTGAAACAAAAAGACAACTGCAATTTGTCAGTGTTTCCCTCAGCAGGGAATTGTGGGCAGGTATCTGACCAGTTAAATCAAAACCTTTAAATACTTCTACACAAATCACATTAAGACTTATCTACAGCTTAGTAAAAGTTAGAAAGTTAATTAAGTCTACATTTCAGATACACTAAACTAAGGTTAAAATCCCATTAGTATCTGGTACTAAAATAGAAGGTCTTAAGTATGTCATTAAACCAAATTACTTCAAAAAAAGTTTTTAAAGCTAAAAGAAAATCTACAAGAGCATTCTAAATCCTGAGCATGTCAACTCTCAAATGATGAAATGATAATGCCCTATTTGAATTCCAAATTATCAGTGAATATGCATTTTGATTTCACAGCAGCAGAAGGAACAGTTATTACAGATGCACTGGAAAGAAAATGGGCTAATGGGTAAAGATTATTAGCTCAACCTTACTGCAGAACTTCCTAAATTTTGAACACAATCCTACAGATGCAATCTTCACATTGAATACAGTCCTTATATTAAATGAACTTGTGCATGAGACGTGGAACAGCTGAATTAAGTAACAGGAAAGGACTAACACAGCACTCAGCTCAAACTCCAAACTTGGTATTTTCCAACTCAGCCCATGCTTGCATTCTGTCTTTCTAATGTTGAGTCAAACCCTCAAAGCAAAATTTTTCTAGGAGAAACTATCCCCTACCCATCAACAAAGACAGAATTTCCAAAACTGCTGGACAGTGGTTTCACTGACCATTTAATGGCAAGGATGCAAAACTCCTTTTGAGGCATTAGCAGTCTTTAACACACAGAAGAAAAGAATTCAAGAACATTATCCAACAGTAAATATCCTGACACAGATATTTACTCAGCACACACTTTTTCCACGCTCTTTTTTTTTCCTTTCTTTTTTTTGCTGCCCTTCACTTCACATACCAGGAGCTGGATAAACTAGACAGGGCCTGGACTACTTCCTGCTTTTCTAAACACACATAAACAACGTCCCAAGTCAGGAAAGGAAATATTTAAATAACATGCAAACTTGCTAAAAAGAGGTTCTGTAGTGCAGAAAATTTCTGAAGTAACTTCTGTAGATTATCATATACAAATAAATGACCAACCACATCCTTTGTCAGTCCTCTTTCTTAAACTGATACAATTCCATGTACTTCCTTCTACAAAAAGATTTTTAATAGGGAAGCAATTGTTTACAATGTAAACAAGTGAAAATTGAATTCAAACTGAAACAATTGGATGGCAGACACAGTGAGGCACCTGTAACAAAGTTTCTTACCTGGACGGGGCACAGTAGAAATAATAAAAACTTGGTCAAGTCAGGACCAGCCCAGCAGTATTACACCGTGACTGATGAACAGAAAGTCCCATGAAGTAACTTTTACCAGTGAAGGCAAAACTACATAGTCGGAAAAGTTTTATTCCTTTTAACTACTGGGTGAATAAATATATTTTTAAAGAGCCTTTATCCTGATCTAGACAAATCAGAGATCCTGGAATTTAGTTTGGATGGAGCTAGTCACATTATTTCATTTATTTTAGGAATCTGCATAAACAATTGATGCTTCCCTGATGTTATAACAACTCTCACAAGCCAGGGATTATTAACAGCAGCCATTACATTTTGTTAATATCAAAACATGGATTCCATATAGTGATTCCTGCATCTGAAACCAACTGTGGTTAAATTACAGAATCTTGTCCATTAACAAAAAATTAGGTTTAAGAGTACCAAGTGTTAAATCTACTCTACCTCTTCAGGATTTGGACACTGGTGGATAGTGCTTGCTGCTAAAACCATGCTTTCCTGAAATGAGTTTTGCCAACTTTATAAGCTACATGATGAAAAGTATTCCAGTATGGAAAGTTCATGTGAAGGGCTTGAATTAAGAATGTCCACTTCAGCATTTTCCCCAAGAGAATGAACAGATTGCTTTAGTATTTTTTACCAACTCCAGTATTTGTTACCAATCTTAAAGCAGTCAAGAATCAGCCTTCTCATTAGATTAAGCAAACAGTGAAAAAAAATAATTCCATATGCACTGCCAATCTGAAAAATAGAATTGTGTGCAATTACACAAAACAATTGGTTTGTAAGACATAAGTATCTTCTAATTTTCCACAGGCTAAAACAAAAAAAAAAAAAAAAAACAAAAACAAAAACAAAAAAACCCCACGCATTAAAGAAACTCCCTGCATGGTACTAATATAAAGGAAATGCTGAAAAGAAAACTTGTGATCTACCCCAGTGAGTTTGAAACACAACCATTTTGGGAAAAAACATTGTTCATTCAATACAGCTATAAGAACTTCAAAGCTGTTGAACTCTTAAAACTCTAAATATGTTTTTCCTCAGACAGGGTATTGGAGAACTACATCCAGTCTGGGTACAAATAGAAAAATCATGGTTTGTTAGAAAGTTGTATTCTTTCCTAACTCTGCTATAGTCTCTCTGTGGGTCAAGAGACAAAAGGTTCCAGCTTTGACTCTTCTATGTAGGAAGGAAGAAGTCAAAATAAAGCACCTCTGTGAAGTGCATTAAGGTTTCAAAGAACACAGTGGACAGGGATGCTCTCAGTGTTGTAATTTCCCTCAGCTCCTGTCTACTCCCCAGTAAATTCTGACTCAAAGATGTGAAAAGAAATACATCAGCAGTGCAGACGTGTTGGCTACCAATTGATACAAGAGATGTGCATAATGTTCAGGTATTAAATTCTTCATGCCCCACTACCCATGGCTGCTTTGCTGTGCATGCATATCAGTTCCCCAGGAGTCTCCACCTCATACTTCCCAGCTTCCCATGCTGAAGCTGTGGGGTCTGCCTGTCTTGCCCAGAAAATAATACAAGTGCTACATTGCAAGAAAGCAAAAGGTGACAAGGATGTAATACCTGCCTTAAAGCCCCAAACAAACAGATAAAGAACCCCACTAAAAAAAAAAAAACAAACAAAAAAACCCAAAAAACAAAACCAAAACCAAAACAATAACTTAAACAAAACCAAAAAATCCCACAAAACACAACACTACACTAGAGGGTAATAATTCATAACTACATAGTAGGTTTTCCAAAACTATACAGCCCCTATCAATATCATGTTGTTACTATTTAAGTGGTCTCATTAAAGAATTTGCAAGTCATTAAATCTTAAAAGAGGCATCTTTATGCATCAAATTGGCAAGAATAAAAGTGTGAAAAACAACAAAATAAAAAGGAGACCAAATAAACCCCACTAGCTTCAATTTATTTCACTACCCAATTCTTACTCTCAAACTTTCATACTTGAGGTATTTCCAAGACACTTACACCACATATCAGCCTGTACTACAGGTCACCACAGAGCTGCTATACAGCTGGTTCACATACCAGATTCCACTGTGGTTTCTTCACATTTTATTTAACCTTATTACTGTATAATTAAATTACTCTGATATAGAGAATAATGAGCAGCAGGTAAACTCTCTGCAAAAATTGAAAAAGGGGAGAAAGCAATGAAAACAAAAATACCAGGCTGACACAGATGTATAAAATGAAAAGTATCAGAAAGGTTAACTGTGCCAGAACACCAAGCAAAAAAAGATCACTAGTTACTGATGAGCAAGGCTTGCAACATAAAGGAAACAAATTGTTCTAGTCTCATAGCTAAAAATAAAAATTATTTTTAAAGAGAAATTTATAATAGTACACAGAGGCACCCACTTAAACCCTCATTTCAACTGCAATACCAAGTCTTTATTCAGAAATCTACTAGCACGTTCTCTATTTCCCTTATGAAATAGAATTATTTTTTTAGTTCTATTTACAAAACAGCACTCCCACATAGATGTGTGCACACTTTCTCCCCTCCAACATCCCTTCTTCAAAAAAGGCAAGCAATTACTGTAACAATATCATATGGTATAGTTGAAATAATGGGTCATTGATTAATTCAAGATAAAAATACTGCTCCTTAGGAGGCAGATTTACTTACAGATCAGCATTGCCCAGCTTAAAGAAACCACAATTTACAACTTAAAACACAGTGATGTTAGTCTCATGAGTACACATGGGTGAGTAAAGATTTGTCTCATACCTTGCTAGTAGATGCCTTGTAAGTTGTCTTTAATTTCTGAGAAAGCTGACTGGTACTGTGACTCGCTGTTGAGACAAATAAATTCAAAGGAAGATATTTCAAATACTGTATTAGAGCATTTGTATAAGTAACTGGTATTAATTCCCTGTAGTAACATTCTAAGTTTTGGTCAATAGAGCACAAAAAAGTGAATTCAAAAATAGTGCTTTAAGATTGTTTGTGGCTCTCTTACCTTTTGTTTTCAGTTGTCCTTTGCTCAGTTCAGCACCATCAACAGTCTGTCCTTCACCTGCTAAGCGCTCATTCAGTGTATCGATCTCCCGACGCACTAACAAACCCAGAAATTCACATTACTACAAAAACTGACTATCATTAACGTACATTAAGAACTGTTACAGTTAGTAAGTAAGTTACTCTATGCTAAGGAGAGGAAAGGAGATCAACTGGGACTTTATAAAAGCAGGTCTCACCAAGACATAAACAAAGACTCATGCTGAATTTTCCAGAGATCAACCTTGACCCAGATTCCACGCAAAGTGTTGGTGGTTTCAAATTACTCATACAAATAAATGAGGCTAAGGTTTAACAAAACCATTTCTGAGAAATATATGGCCCATCCCTATTGAATTAAACCCAGCAGAAGACAGAAAACTTGTGGCATCATGAATATTTTAGCCACGGAATTAGCAAATTCTTTCTTAAAAAAGGTTTTATTATCCACAAAATAGCATCCTCCCTGAATACTTGTCTACTACTAGAGTCTCACATGAAAGGTAATGTTGCAAGCAACTATTTTTTATACTTTGGAATTCATTTTTTTTAAAAACTGTGTACAATAATTCCAGCACTAGTGTAGGAATTAGACCAAGGACAAAAATATTAGACTGAGCATGAGAAGAGAAAAATTAGAAATTATCAGGGGGATGAAAAGAGATCACAATCATAACTAGAGCTGAGGTGAAAAAAAAAAGATAGATAGATAGATAGATAGATAGATAGATAGATAGATAGATAGATAGATAGATAGATAGATAGATGGAAATGAAAGAAAATAATCATACTCTGGAAGGTACAAATCCACCACTTGTTTTCTGACAAGCATTTCTGAAGGCTGGGGAGGGAAACTCTACTTTTCTTGCTACCAGCCAACTTTTCGGCAGGAAGCCAAGATTTCATTTGTGAAAATTGTCACTAAAAATGTGTACTTTTGATGACAGCCTTTAACCAACACAATTGCAGGCTTCAAGGGAATAAAAAACCCAGAACATTTCAGAAAAGGCAGGCAAATTTTTATTTTTATTCTTTTTCATAACATGAGTGGTGTAACTGTGGGAACTGATTAGGTGTGAAAAAAATTGACTTGGACCCAAATCAGACAGATTCCAAAACTCAGAAGCCAAGGCAATGCAACACAGCTTAAAATGCCAGCCAGGAAAATCGAGCAGAGGCTTTACTGTATTATTGTACATGCCTGTGTTACTTAACTTTGGATCCTCTTACATCACCTTGGATCACTTACATTATTAGACAACTGCACTGTCATCAGACAAATATCTTTCAGATAACACCTGGAGTTTTTATCTGAGTGCTTGACTTGGATACTCCTGAACAGCTGCAGGTCCTGGCTATGTAATGTGTAAGTCATTTGATCTACAACTACCCCATTTTACACATTTTTAAGCAAATGACTTCTCCAATTTTATTTACTAATTTTACATCATTAAAATTAAGCCTGTAAATATAAAACAAAGCCAAGAACTTCAAAGCCTAGACGGAGTTTCTGGAGATTAACATAACCAGAGTCTACAATGATAAGGAGATAAGCCATTCACTGGCTTTGCCCAAGAGTTAAGGAGGAGTGACAGACATCAGTTCTCACTGCTTGTGTCAAGAGCTAAGAAAGTGATTTTTCTGAAAAGGTAAAAACTCCATCTTTGGCTACAAGTTCAGAACAACTCCTAAACTGCTCACAGAAAAGCTACAATAATTATACTACAATATCCAATGTGTTTTAATTAGTGTTATTATAACCTAAATACAAACTATTCATAAGTTGCCAGAAAAAAATAGATACTCACATTCCAAATTTTCAATATACAGGTTTTCAAATTCCCGCTCTATTTGTCCAAAAAGTTCAAGGAGTGTATTCCGGACAGCAGATGGCAACTTAGAATCCTAGGAGGCAAAATATTGGGGGGTTATAGTTTTCTTTACATATATTTGATAAAATTACTCTTCAGTCTTGAACTGATTTTAACAGTTACCTCAATGTCCCTGCAAGGAGGGAAATCAAAACTACTGCTAGTGTAGAACACAAAACAAATAGCTCTATGCATAATAAAGTTATTCATTTCATACAGTTTTTCTCTTTCAAGGGACAGAATTCAAATCACCTATGGTATTTGTTTTGATTTTCCTTACCAAGAGAAAAATTATAAAATCAAGATACATGCACAATTCATTAAAAAAAATACGAAGTGAGAAAAAAATTCTTTTTAATATCAACGTTTTCAGTTTAAGAGAAAAGATTACCTTTGTTTGATAAAGTATTTCAAAAGTTGTCTATGCAATGGGTTAGAAAGTTGTGAACACGATGCATCTTATTACCAAAGCTTAAGACAACCTGAAATTTTAAATGTATTTTTAACACTTTCCTACTTTTGTCACTCGCCATAACTAAGTGTGAAGAAAACTACAATTTCTAACCCTTCCCTCCCTAGATATTGCTCAAGCATTCTACTCTTCAGTTGCTGGTAGACCACAGTATGTAAATTAGCTTCCTACACTTACTATTTATCTAGGTAGCAGCTATAAACTTTTTTAAAAAGTCTTCACTTAACTGAGTCACCTTCCGCCCCAGCCCCGGGAATTGTCTGCAGGCACAGCGGGAGAGGCTGGCCACGACCCTGGCTGTGTAAGTGATTTCCCAAGTTTTAAAGAGAGAGCAAGAGAAACCACTCTTAGCCATGACACAGAGCATGACACTTGCTTTGTGCACAATTCAGGTTCACAGCTGGTTTAAGCTGTGGCACTGTGCTGGAAGAAGTGGGACCATGTTTCTCAAGCCTCCTTGCATCATTCCTTTCTTCATCTGCCTCTCCCTTGATAGGGCACTTTTGTTCAGGTATTCACAGACAGCTAGAAGCAAAACAGATCCTAACTAAAGCAACTTGAAACAAGACTGATTGAACAAAAATACTAAAGATGTTATAGACTATTAAGAGAAACACTGAAGTTAGAAGCATTATTTCTAATTCAATTACCCAATAATTTCATACAGCAAGGTTATGGAAGAAACTAACTTATCCTACAACTTCTGCAACTAAAAAGGAGATGTAGAAAAGCTTTTCAAACCACTTCTCAAAGCCTCAAAGTGTAAACAAATCTTAACTTGTGATGAAGTAACCAACATAGTAAAATGCATTCACTTTCTTTCCTCTCTTTAAAGTTTGCTTATTAAAGCAGCATGTAATAATGTTATCTCTTTATCTGCAAAAGTCCTTAGCTAGATCTCATGTGGTTTGCAGTTCCACTGTGAAGGGGCATTAATACTCTCTACTTGAAAGAATCTGCCACCTAGCTGCTCAAGGTCAACAAAATCAAACAAGATAATAGACAAAACATTTTAAACATCTATGTATGACAGCATGCACTTCAAGTTTGCTAAGAAATACCAAAACAGCTTAGCATTTTAGTTTACTATGCAGGGGGGTCAGCCTGCCTTGACCTCTCAGCTGCCCTTCAAGCCTTTCCTGAAGTCAGGCTGCAGTAGTTCCAAATGCATGACGAGTTTTCTACCCAAGTACTTGCATTCTCCAACTTCTAGATGACTAGAAGCAACAACCTAGGCTCTGTTAATTCCCAGAAAACTAATGCTATGATTTATTGAAAAAATAGATCCAATTTAAAAAAACAGACACAACATTCAGAAAACACCAGGATTTCCCCTCAACTTATCTGCAGACTTCAGTGTGAGGTTTCTTGTAGCTAAACTCCATTTGTATTTCAAACCAATTGTCTGATAAAAATCAAGTTTTGCATCATCTTTGCCAGTCCCACACTAACACTGCGTAGTCAATTTGACAATAAACACTTTTTAAATTGGTATTTGCTGATCTTTGCCAGTACTGCTTCTGACAGAAGCCTTACCTACAGATAATCTCAGAATTTGTAGGTGCAACACTCCAAGTCCAGATTGCACCCACTACACTGACCTGATTAAGAAAGCTACAGAAGCAGTGGGCGTTGTTCTTTCCCTTAAGTTTAATCCCAGAATAGCATACCTTCATTTGAGCCAAGCAAAAAAAAAAAAACCCACACAAACAAAAACATGAGTTAGCTCACACTTCTGTCAGGCAGGCAGTATTTGTTTACTTTATGGAAAGGAATGCAGAACAGCATTCCAACTAATATTTTCCCTATCAGAGTCATTATAAGAATTATTTGGTTTATTCATATTTCTGGGTTGCTACTATTCCAAAAGCAAACTTATGAAAGCAAGAATCAATCTTGAACTTTTTTCTTTGCAGATGGAGGTGCAGAGGTTGCAGTGAATAAACAGGCTGAGGTTTACACTGTTTTATGGCTTTATCATTCCTGTAAGAATATACAGAAGCTGATAAACTCCACAAACTGAAACAGTGTCAACATTCACATCAATGATCTCCAAAGGCAGTGAGCACTTACAAGCAAAAAAATCTGTTGTTCCTGCAGCTTTACTGGACATATTTCAATATTTAAGTTCTTCCCACAGAAAACACATGAAAGGGATGCAAGCTCCCAAGCATCCCCTTACCTGCCCTTCCAGCATGTCTCTCTGCAGTCCCGCGCGCTCCTGCTCGGAACTGTTGGTCCTTCGGATGGAAAGGCTGTGTGATTTACGCTTCTGCTTTGCTTGGCGAGCAGATGCACAGCTTCCACTTTCTATTGGCATTACTTCAAAAAAACAGCTTCACAGAGGCTCCTATGATAAACTAAGGACAAGCATTACATATTAGAAATTGCTTCACCAAATAAACCACAATTTAAATATTTTTCTCAAAATGGAAGAATTTAGTTCTAGTAAACTTTGGAGTTGTTTGGGTTGTCATTAAAAAGAAGAAATCCCTCTTACTTACAGTTGTTCTTCAAACAACATTAAGTTCAAAACCATAAGCATATATGTAAATAGAATGGAATTGCTTCTGCATTATTTATTCATTAGCTAACAAACCTCTACAAAAGGAAAATAAATTCCACTTCCTTGCTCATTTTGGAGAGCACCAGCAGAGACAGCCCCAGAACGCTTCCCGGAAACAACTATTGTGCATACTAGAGTTCACTGAAATGCATGCAAAATTAAAACCCAGCTGGAAAATGAAAGCAAACATGGTAATTTAGGGACACTGTCAGGTTAAAAATGTATTATTCAACTTTAAGTGTTACTATACAAAATTTAACAGATGTCCTTGTCCAGACATAAGCAGAAATTAATTTTCGTAACAGAAGTTCTGAAAATTACCTTCCACCATTTTTGGCAGCTCATGGTTTCACTTCCCTTAATAATGAAAGTGGCCATGAGCTTATTAGAGAGTAGTGAAAGTGCACCTGACATAACAGGCTGCTGGTGATATGGTTCGTTTCTGTCACCTTGATAAAGCCAAATATATGCATTTCAATATGCCTAAAAACACCTGACAGTATCACCAAAGATATTACCATGTATGAGCTACTGTTTCCCCTGTTTAAGAAAAATCAAATTATGTCTGATTTATTGCATAAATGTGGAGAATATATATGAAAAATCAAATTATATTTGATTGCATAAATATGTAGAATATGTTCTTTTCTGTCAAAATCTTACTTTTACAAACATTTAATTACAGGATTTTTTAAATTTAAACCCGACATTCAACAGCAATTTTTTGTTTCACGGGGTACCAGTTGTTAAACATTTCAAATGTTTCAGGATTGATTACCCAAAATTTTTCAATCATGCACAATGAGAACAAAATAAAAATTCATTCTCCAGCATAAATCATTTCTGAAACAACAATTAAAACTTAAAATAGGTGCAATAGTCTGCAGAGAAATAGGAGAGCAGAGTTGGCAAAGCTAACCAGGCAACTGAGCTTCCTTTTAAATAAGTTGATCAGAGAAAATTTAAACCAAACCCAGGGCCATTTCCAATTTAAGATCCGCCAACACACTGGATCTCATGCTAGGAATGAGCACCATTGCTATTAACAAGATCAGGCATTAACCAGTTCAGGGCTTTGACATGGTGCTTGCAGCTTTTTAACAGATCATAAAGCCAAGGAAAAGCATATCTTGTTAAAAACACAGTATGCATCGTGAATAACAAGAGCTTGAAATCTCCTTTGGGTTTTATATCACAAAATGAAAATGTATAAAGATACAGAAATTTCAAAAATGAGACTAGATTTATTTAAGATTTTAATGCCCATCCATTCTTATTAAAAAACTTGGTATTTTAATTAGCTTTTGGAACAACCAAGTTCCAGTAACCTGACACCAATTCCATAGTGAATCTAAAATAAAATTTAGGTTGCACCAGTGACCTGTACTGTTCTAAAATTTTTTTTTATATCCTCTGGATTCCATAGAGTCCTCCCCTGCACCTAATCCCATCAGAGCTTTCTATGTGTGATTAATCAGTAGTAACTAAAGAGTTATATTCACAAATTAAAGAAAAGACTAGAAAAAACTACCATTGGATATCTCCCTATTTGTCTAAATTTTGCTATTCACTGTGGCTAAATTCCTGTACAAAATTTTTTAAAAGTCCATCCCATAAACAGTTATTGCCAATTTTCTGGGTTTCATTAAGTATCTTCCTGTTCATGAACATATGGTCAAGAATGAGGAACAGGTTTTCCTTGCTCAACACATTTCTATTTCTTTTCAAAAGAGGATCAGATCCCAAGCACACATATATTTTTCTCCATCTTCCAACATGCTTCCTATCTCCCTTGGGAACCACTCTTTCAATGGCTTTCAGTTACCACATTCTGCAGTTTGGGATTACATTTTAAGGCCAGAAGCACCAGTGTGCACCTAGGTAGCTTTGTTAAGAGAGTTTTATTTATACACATAGTTATATATAATCCCATAAATCCATTAACACCATTTCACTTAAGATCTGGGGCAGAGGGGGGTAAAAAAACCCCAAAAGGCAATTTCTAATCCCTGCTAGATGTGGCTCCTGAACTGTTAGACACAAAGACGTTAATGTGGCTTGTGCCTTACCAGCCAATGTTTTAACTTTGTTAGTTTTCACTTGCCCTTTCTGCCAAGCTACTTCATTTTGGAGGACACTACCAAGCAACATCCCTTTTCTGAGTGCTTAATAAAATCATAGAATGATTTGCATTGGGAAGGACCTTTAAAGGTCATCTAGTTACACTCCTCTACAATGGACAGTGACATCTTAATCTGCATCAAGTAGCTCAGAGCCCTGTCCCACCTGATCTTGAATGTTTCCACAGGTGGGGCATCCATTGCCTCTCTGGCCAACCTGTGCCCATGTTTCACCACCCTCACTGTAAAAAATTCTTCCTTCTATCTAATCTCAATCTAACCTCTTTTAGGTTAAAATCATTATCCCTTTTCATATCATTATAGGCCCTGGTAAAAAGTCTCTCTTTCTCCAAAGTTCCCCTTAAGTATTGAAAGACCCTGATAAGGTCTCACCCAGAAAAGCCTCTTGGGCTAGAAACCCCATCTCTCTCAGCTTTTTTTTTTTTTTCCCCACAGAAGAGGTTTGCAGTACTCTGATAACTTTTGGGGCTCTTCTCTGGGCCAGCTCCAACAGTCCACATCTTCTTGTGCCATTGCCTGTCACTGGCTGCATGCACACTTTTCATGCCCCAGAACCCCCAGCTCCCTCTCTGCTGGACTGCTCTCAATCTGTTCACCCTCCAGCCTGCAGTGATATCAGGGACTGCTCCAACCCAATGTACAGGACCTTGCTGCTGGCCCTGTTGAACTTCACAAGGTTTGCATGGGCCCACTCCTGAAGCCTGTCATAGTCCCTCCAGGTGCTATCCCTTCCCTCAATTAATCAACTGCAGTACCCAGCATCAGTACACACAGATTTGGCAGCTATAGGCTCTAGCATATAGAATTTAAAGGGACACAGTCATATGGATGAGATTACATCTTTACAAAGTGAAATTCTCACGTTCACCATGTGGAAGTTTCTACTTTGGCAGCTCGTGAGCAAACGGAGCAGGCTGGGTAGGAAACACGGCCGTCCCTCTCTGTTTGGTAGCAGCACTTGACCTGCAGCCAGTGTCACTGCCAGGGACTGCCCTCTCCTCATGCAGCAGCATGACACACCACCCATGCACGTTCTGGAGAGGGCAAACATGCAGCTGTTCCCAGGCTCGGCAGGAGGGTGCACGCAGCCACAGCAAAGCTGAAACCAAAGAGGCCACAAGCAGGCATGTGCATACAGAGGATGGGAAGGAGAAGCTAAGAGGAATAGCTTCACTGCCTTTAGTATCATTGTTCTGAATCTCACCAAGCAGCCTTACAAACTTTGAGTAATGGAGCAATAATCAAAGAGTTTTTTTAGAACAAGGAATTAAATTCGGTTTTAAAATTGTGACAGTGTCCCTTTAAATATTAACTTCACTTTGACAATTTCAAAACTCTTCTGATTCTAATTGCAGCAGTAAGAAGCTGCAAGTTTTTCAAGAGTAAATTTCACAAAACAGATCCTTGGCAATATGATGCTAAAAAAATAAGGTGCTCATTTCTAGCAGTTACCTGATTCCCTTTATTATGCAAGGTTTTCAAACAATGAAAATTACCTGTCCAGAATATCAGTGTCATGTTACATATCCTATGAAAACCATATTAAATATTGATTAGTGAAACAGTCAGTAGTACACAAACCAGTCAAAGTCTTTCAATTTTTTGAAACCAGACAACAGGAAAGGGGGGGATGAGGGAAAATATGAACACAAGTCAAGGCCAGGCATCAAATCCCAGTAAAACCAAGTAAGAAAAAAGAGCTTCAAAACAATCCATTATATATTATTAGCCAGATACAGTTAATCTCAACTTTTGAGTGTTCCAAATGGGTTCTGAAAAGAAAAATCCACTAAGGTCACTTTCCTTCTACTCAGTAATGCCCCAAGTAGGATGGGAAAACTACCAGGAAGTATTGGAATCTTCCTTCCTGAATCAAATGAAGCTAAATTCACAGAAGCCAAAAATTAGCAAAGAAGCATTAAAAAGGCTGAACAAAAGTACTTTCTGAGAAAAAAGGGAGAGGGGGAAAAGGAGAAATTCGTACTGTATTGCTAAACTATTTTCACAAGTACTGCATTACTAAAAAGGGAGATTAAGAAACATACTGAGCTATTCTGCTAAATATTTTTGGAAAATACTACATTTGCATAGACTTCACAAAATGATCATTCAAAGCCTCAAAAGAACCTTTCTAACAATGTAAATCTGCAGAAGTAGGGGACTAAAGGATGCCCCAGAAAGCATCCAGGCCACAGGTGGTTACCACTTGCTGAATGCAAAGGTACTCTGGTATTTCAGATATGCTGTTTAATTAAACTCACAGGATATTTTACAGTGTGTTAAATTGAAGTTCCACCACCTACCTTTCAGTAACAGATGTACTCAGTCACAGGAAATATTTCATCAGAGTAACAGTAAAGAGCAGATGTGTAAGCAATTACTGTTTTATTCAGCTACAACAGAGAAACAGCACCAACAAAGAGTGCACACACTGCCCTTACCAGACTTAAAAACTCACTGCAGCAATAACAAATCGTACTTCTCTACTTCTGCTCTTGAACAGAGAACAAGAAGGCTGCTGAAAGGAAAGAATTCCTGGGGTATGCATGTTGCTGAAGCCAGAGAGAAAAGCTGCTTTAAGATGTGTCAGAGCACAGACAGAATGGCTACAGTATCGCATTTCCTTTTTTGTTCATTCAACACAACACACAACTCTGTAAAGCATCAGGAGGATTCAGCAACATCTTCCCCAACATCTCCCTGCTCCATTTTCTTTAAAGTTTAGAAACAGCAATAGTTATTATTTAAATGATTGTGTCAAATGGAAAAAAAAAAAAAACAACTATACAATTTTAGTATATTTGTGTGTGCTTAAATCTCTTCATCTCATGTCTCCCATTTTCAAACATTAGAAGAAAATTTCCTTGCATACTACATAAAACACAAAGGCATTTTACAATAGTAATTATTGTCTAGTGC
Organism: Erithacus rubecula; assembly: GCF_903797595.1. NCBI lineage: Eukaryota > Metazoa > Chordata > Aves > Passeriformes > Muscicapidae > Erithacus > Erithacus rubecula. Next base: position 10,020,053 of record NC_136689.1, on the reverse strand, counting down.
AGCACTAAAACCTTAAAATACAAATATGCCCATTAATGTAGGAGAGTGTGTGGGTTTGGATTTTTTTTCTTCACAAAGCTGGGAGGGAAAGCAGAAAGAGAAGAGAATGATTACAGTTATTAAGTTCTTAATTACATGGAACTCAGTTTGACAGCATTATTCATGAGTTAAGGGAATTTAAGTATCAACATATGCCACTACACTCTTTTATTAATATGCAAAGAAATCAAATTTAAAGGAGTAAAACTTCCATTTTGAGGTCTTCAGTGAACAATTTGCTTCAGTGATACTGTACATTGAAGTGATAATAATTCAATGCAAGCCACAAGACTACAGCACACCTGAGAAAGATCAGGTTAAACAGACTGCTTTGAAAGACTAGTTGTTTTGTTAAAGGTAAATATTTAGGAAACAAAACTATTCCAGATCATCACAGATGATGCTAGAAACACTAATGAGTGTGCTCAAACCCTGTGAAATCCACTCAAGCATTACAACATTGATTTTTTTTTTTCTAAATTTAGCGCAGCTTTCTTTCAAATGAAACTGGATGTTCCTCGAAATGTAAAAGGGGAAAGCAGGCATGCACCACTGAAGTGATAACCTCCTTTCAACAGAAAGTAGAGTAAAGAAGCTGCATCAATAAATTTTAAGTATGTTATACAGCTGAAATCAAGGATGAAAACTGTAACACATTAGTGAGTACCTACTCTAAGCAAGCTTCTAACACCAACATCCAAATGCAAGCCAGCCCAGTTTTGCTGCTAGCAAGCTTTGATCTTGCTAATTCAACTGTGTCAGCAATTGCTGCAGTCACACCAAAATGCAGGGCTGACCTAGCCTGCCACACAGTCTGCTAAAGGGAAAAATGCTACTCTCACCATACAAGCTTACGTTATCTAATGCTGAACAGCAATAGTTAGCAGACTTGGATTTTTTATTTTTAAATATAGCAGAAACCTTCCTGAATCCACTAATAATCATCAGACTAAGACCTATATAGTGAAATTGCTGATGTCCTGAAAGCTTCCCTTTGAGACCAGTGCCACCTGTGCTCACTGAGGGTGCTCATTGTTTCAACAGTTTAAATGGTGCAAGGTACAATATACGTTCTTATGTTCTCTTATGTTCAACACCAGTTACTAACCTATCAGTATATACTGTACCTTCTTTTATTTATAGGTATTGATGAACTGACTTTATTGAAGAGTTCAACAGACAGCATCAGGTTCTGCTGAATTACTTACAGCTGGTTAACTCCTAAAATATGTCTGAAGGGTACTTTATTTCCTCAGTGTTTCACAGGCATTGCAGCTCCCATTGCTGTACTATCAAATCCCTAACAGCCTAGAAGTAGCCTACATGCTGGCACAGGGATGCAAATACAAGACCTGAGGGTGAGGAATCCTAAGGAAGTTCAAGAGCAAAGGTGATTTAACCAGGCATATGTTCAAGGAAGTACTGCACCACATTCAAAAGCCAGAATCTTATTCTGCTAGTCTTCAAACAAATAATATTTATGTACTTCTTATGGGTGTTTTGGATTAATTGCTATTATGGTTTTATTCAAGCACAGTGGCCTCTAGTATCACAATTCTTCATCTGGAAATATATTACTTGCCAGTAAATTAGAATCTTTTTGTTCTTAAGACTTGCACAAAAGCATGTAATTTTGACCCTAACTATAATACTTCTAGGAAGTTCCTCAGGAGCACCAATAAATAATCTCTGTACAGCACATTCTTGAAGCATTACCTCACATGGTTGAGCACAGAGAACTATGGAACCCACCAGCAGCCCGTGTAAGAACACTGTGAGCACTCAGCCTACCATCTTGAACACCAAGCCTAAAAATAGCCAGCACATACTGCTTGAGGATGAGAAACACAAATCACTGTGGCTTGCAAGAAGACCATCCTGATTCCTATCCATTCCTCAGTGGTCATTCACAGAGCAGTAACCAACTCTCCCCAGAGGGCTTTGAAGCGTTGGACTCCAGAAAAAGCCCCTCACCCTGGCTTTCACCTCACAGGACAACCTACTAGTTTTAGATCCAAGACTTAAAATTCCATTACATAAAGTGATCCTAATCTTATCCCAAATTTATAGACTGCAGTACTACTTAATTCCTCCTTACTTGGCACATACTAGCTCTGGCTTGTAATTTCAGGATTTCATAGAAGATCTTGTAAGACATTATCACCACACTCCCAATATTTGTTTTGTGACTGTACCAACAAACTTAAGCACTTCAGTCCATACTAAAGACTGCATGCTTCAAACAAGTCCTGAATTAAAGAAACAGATGGTGGAAGGGCCTGTTTATATTGAAGAGGCAGTCTCATTTTAGAATCTTTAGATTTACCATGATAAACCTAGTTCAGAAACATACAGATAAACAACTGGCATTAAAAAGACAATATTACAGTTGGCCTCTGACTTAAATTCTAATGTTTGGTACCAGCACCTTTTCTTAAAATAATTGCCCAAGTCCACAATACATAAAGCTACATCTAAAGTTATTACAAGACAGGTTAGAGCTGACACCACGTACATTATTATCTAAGCTAAGCTATTGATTAGAAAACATACTTGTGGGTTCTTGGGATTACCAGCTCTCTTTCAAAAACATTAAGAAACACCAACAGCAGACTTGGTTGGAAAGCATTTGCAGAAATTTGCTTAAGGAGAATGATGCAGTTGTAATGTTGTAAAATGGGTGCCTGAACAATAGATGTTTGTATGTCAAGGTGTACTCAATGACACTGAATCACTTCAAAGAAGCTGTTCCACCAGTTCCTTACGTAAACCTTCCACAATATTACTGTTATAGAAAGCCCACTTTAACAGCCAAAATGAATTAAATTTGACAAGCTGGACAAGAAAGATAAAAACACACACAGAAGTTTCTCTTTTCTCACAAACACCAAGACGTCCTTGAGCCACATTCCAATACTTAGCTTGAAATAAGTTTTTCCTGGTCTTTGCTTAAGGAATGGAACCTAACATCCACTCAACCTCTGAACAGTTAAGCATATCTATTCTTCCCTCAAACTTATTTCAAACTTATTGGCTCAGAAAAAGAGAGAACTATTGAAGATGGCTCTTTACAGGCAACTTTTATCCATCTTGGACATCCTCCCACTGGTGAAGGCCAGATTCACGCCATGCCACCACAAACGGTGCTCCCCTCATCATTTAGCTGTGCTCCACTTCAGAAATGTGGGCGTTTCACGTTTACCCATTTGTACAGCTGTCAGAGGATCTGAACACCTGTAAACTACTGGGGCTCTACGCTTGGCCTGTCCTTAGGATAGGAGCAGCACACGAACAAAGTTAGCGAGAGGAGTCTCCTCAGCAGCACCCCCGGCTTCCCTGCCCGCAGACCTGGAACCATCCCCACAGCCCCAGGCTGGAAGCGCTCAAAAACCGCGACACGCAGAAGAGGAAGGAGAGCTTATTTTCGGCTATTTCGAGTTTTTACAGGAGAACGTGCAAGTCATTTCACGCGGAAATAAAGCGGAATAGGACGGGCAGGGAGGGGGTGCCCGGGCAGGAGCCCCGGTTTGCGCCGCGGGCCTGGGCGGCGGCACCGCGCAGGTAACGCCGCGATGGTGCCACGGCCGCTGCCCGGAGCCGCCCGCACCCCGCGCCCCTCAGCCCCTCGGGCGGCCGCGAAGATGGCGGAGGGTCCGCGCCCCGCTGCCCCCGCACTCACCTGTCAGCCACAGCCGCGGCGGCGGGCGGGGAGGGGCAGGGCCGCAGGCGGCGCGGAGAAAGAGGAGGGGAAGGATGAGGACAACGAGGAGGAGGAGAAGGCGGGAGGGGCAGCAGCAGCAGCAACGGAGTCAGCAACAGCAGCGATGATCGCGGCGCCGCTCGGGCAGGACGCGCCTCCCCGGTGCCGAGCCCTCGCGGCGACATCCGGCGGAAGCGGCGCGGCCCCCGCTCCGAGCCGCGATGGCGACGGGCCGGCCGCGGGACAGCCTCGCCGCCACCGGGACAGCGCACGACCCCCGGGACAGGCTCATGGCCCCCGGGACAGGCTCACGGCCCTCGGCACAGCCTCATGGCCGGCAGTGCCCCGGCCCCCGGAACAGCCCCGAGGGCTCGGCGGTGCCGCCGGGGCCGGGCAGGAGCTGCCCCCCCGCCGCCCGGTCACCGCGGTGCTGGAGGTTAAACAGCGGAGGTGTGTCCGTCCCGACCCTGCCCCTCGGGGTAACAACTGTGTTCGTTTGCCGTTAGTTACCGATTAAAACCCCTGCTGCTTTAGTTAGTCAGCTACTTCCAGTAACGCTGGATCAGACGGACTGACAAGGGAGATGAAGCTTTGCTGAAGCACCACTGGAATTCCGTATATTTTTTAATACAGAAGGGCCGGGAGATACCAAATGTGGAGTTTTTCTACTGTGTCTGCAGACCGAGGCAGTGCATCAAAGCCAACCACGATGTTCTGCCAGTAGGCTGTTCACTCTGAAGCCTACAACACATAATTGAAATGTGATTAATTCCTCTGCTGATTAGCACTTTGAATAAACCTCCACCTAAAATTCTTATTCATTATAGCAGATAGTGAAAGTCAAAAGAGGCTTTCGCCTAATTATTTTCTCTCTTCCGGGAGATTATCTTAACTGCCTTAGAAGAGGTCTGTAAAAAGGCCAGAAGAACATGTGCCAGGGAGAGCTGGAAATATTACATTTTCTTTTAATGTGCTTCCCAACTACAAGTCTGCTGGCAGTTCTCGTTTGTCTTTTTGTCCTTTCTACTCACTTCTGTGCAGTCATGTCTTAAAGCTGTATTAAACAGCAGCAAATATAGTGGTTTGCCTATTTACTAGCATATTTCTCATTACCTGAGGTCAAAACCACAGGCCTAACTGGTTGAGAACATCCCATAATTTTAGCCTATTCCCTTCTTCAAAACCACTAAATAGGTAAATGGCTTTAAGGAGTGGAAAAGAGGGGAAAGTGCACAGGCCAAAGGAGAGGGACAAGAGATGGAACATAGGTGCCCAGGAGGAAGGCTGAACACAACCTGACCAAATGCCCCAGTTCAATGCTTTGAATTCTCTTTAGAGCTGGTGCAGTTGTGGGTGGCTCAGCCATCTTAGCCAAGTGACAATTGGAGTTCTCAGCTGTTCAGTTTCTAAATAGACATTTTAAAGCTTCATAATCCCTACCAGAATTACTTTACCCTAATATAACACTACTGTACTGTAACAATTTTAGCAACATGTATGAAGGGAAAAAATGTCCAGGAGGTGTACAGAGATCCACATTTGAGATTTCCTGGGGAGAACACCTGGCAGCTTGCTTCTCTTCTGGAGAGGCACACTCCTGAGGAGCAGGATGCATTACAGAGATGAGCAATTTTTTTACCTGAAAAAAATGCAAAATACTGAAATGAGGAAAGATGGGCTTAAACAACATTTTTCTTGATTCAGGGTGCCCACCTGAAAATTAACAGGCCCTGTATGGATGCATTTGCTTTTTCATGAGAAGAGAATGCCAAGTGGCCTGTTGTCACTCTAGCTCTGCTATTGGTTTGTTTTTTTCATGGCACTGCAAGAGCAGCAGGCAGTGTGTAATGTATAGGAGCAAGCACAGAACAAAAGACTGACCTGCTTTTCACAAACTACCTGATACAAAACAAGAGACACAGAAAGCAATGCAGGAGCCTAGGGAAACGGGTCAACACTAGTCAGCATCTTTTCAACAGCTAAGAAGCTTTTTTAATGAACATACAGTAAACAAAGTGGTAAAATTTAGGTTGTTCTGGACAAATTTACTTCTGCATCCATGACTTGAAAAGACAGTATAGAAGGCTTGGAAAATCAGCAACAGAACAGAATAATAGGAACAGAATAATAGCTGAACCGCCCAAATTAACATCTTTCAAACCTATAAATGTAGCAGGAAAAGGCAAAGCTTTCTGTCCAGAGCTTAAAACAAAAGAAATAAAAGCAAAATCAAACCAACTAACAAAAAGATCTAGGGAGAAAAGGACCCAGGGGTTATTTTGCAATTCATATAGGAAACCTCTTAATAACTCCTTCCTAGAAAAGTGGTTTCCTGTACCATTATTCATTGACCTTATGCTGTATAAAACATTTGGAAGCCATCCATCATAGCACTCTATCAGCTTGAGATAGCAGAACAAAATACAAATACAACATCCTACTTATATATTTAGCATATATATATTACATTCTTACTACAAAGACATCTGTCTTCTCTGAAGTGAGCTGAAGCCAACCCACTTCCCTGAAAGAGGCCTTTCAAGAGTCACCAAGGGAACAGCAGATTAGTTAAGACTGGGAAGTATTTACCTCTCATTTCAGATAAAACCCAGGTTGTTTTTCCCTCAGCACATGAGTGGATCATTTAGACAAATATTTTCTGAAGAGCTGTGGCTCCAGGCAGGAAAGGACTCACAAGAGGAATTTTCTAGGGAGACCAGGAACAAGGATAGCTCTGTAGCTGAGAAAGATGAAGTAGAAGTCTTAAACATCAGAGCAAGTTAACAGGAGGCTGAAAAAGAAGAAGTTTGGATGTGAAGGAGCTAAAGAAACCCGTTAATTTTCCTTAGCAAATCTGAAAACTGAGGCCATGCATTTTTCAGGAGTTTATTCTAGGCTGGGGTCAGATCCCAGGTTTGTTCAGCAGTTATTTCATCTTGTAGCTTGTCATCATCTTGTTTAACTTGCTGGAGAACTAAAAATTGCATTTCCCTTTCTCTTAGTAGACACCAGAACTCTGTCAGTGATTTGCAGTTGACTGGATTTTCAGGTGAATGAAAGACTTCCCAGTTGTTACAATAAACTGCTTTTCCCTTGTTAGGTGAATGTTAGAAAACAGTCAGCAGACTTCAGGAGATGCAAAAATTGAGTTTCAAAAGCATCTATATGTCACCTCAGGCATTCTGTTTATGCAGGGTGGAGTAGAAGTTCTGAGGTTCCAAGGAAGTGCATACCATCACAAAAATTAGGATGCTTTTATTTTCAACACGAAGAACTTTGAAGGTGCAGAGCAAGTCTGGAGAGGAGCAAAAAAAAAAAAAAGATACAGGTGACATAAAATACCTGATCCTGAAAGTATCTGGTTAAAGGCTTTGGAAGTCTCTTCCTTGTTTGTTTTGTGAACATAGTTTGTTTTGTCATCCTTTGTCCCTGCTTCTTTGCCTCTCATTATCCACCAGGACTTGACACTTCTTGCTGCTCGAAAGTGTTTACTGAGGTGAAGTGCTTTATTTATCTGTGCAAGACAGGAACTGGAATTCTGACTCTCAGGTTCTAAAGTGCCTGCTTCCAGTAGTTATTACTAGGAAGAAAAGCCTCTTTTCTCTATCATCTTTGAGGACATTTTTCCAGATTTCCCTCTGCTCTGTCCCTGAAGGTCACTGTGTGCACCTGCTCATGTCCCATGCCAGCTGTGCCCCAGGCACAGACACAGCTCTGCCTCCCAGGGGAGTAGTTTCTATTCTAAAAGAGCTTCATTTGCAGGAGAGCTGCTTGTTAACTCTGTTATCACCATATGAAATGATAGTTTGCATTTCCATCTCAGTAGTTATTTTTTTGATAGGTCTCTGTAGCTTGTTTTGTTACTTTAGGAAAATGATAGTAGAAAAAATGAGACTTTTAGGGGGGTTTTTATCTGGAACAATGAAACAAGCAAGTGATCAATGTGGTGAAGAATGTTCTCAGTAGTTCTTCAAAGCTCAGTCTCCAGTTACTCTACTTTTATGCCGGTGACTCAGCAATAAGTAATCTGTAAAGTAATGAAAAGTAAACTCAATGAAAATAAATCTGTGTACATTTCCATCCTTTCTGAGAGTACATATTTATTGTCAACATTCTTGTGATAACAATAAATTTATAGCTTATAAATGAATAACACAATATTAACATTAATTCTAATATTTTTATGTTGTGTTTTATGTAGTTAAAAGGGTATGTAGCAGTCAACACATTGTTACAACCTTTTTTTTTTTTTTAATTTTGATGCTCTGCTGGTTTCAAGTGGTTTTCACTCAAATCACCTTCACTCTCAGCAAGCTCTGCACAGGGGATGCTGTAAGATAACCCCCTCCTCTTGTAAAATATTAACTGTTCATTTGAACATTTGTGCTGTTAGTGATATCACAAAGCAACAGCCATCTGTCCTGTTCACAGGAAAAATCAAGCAAACCACACTGAAATGCTGGAACTTGAGCTGAGAGGGAATCAAAGTGAGCCATGCCCCCAAGACATGTTAAATGTCATTTCCAGGCTTTTTATGGCATCCAGTCATAAACCCAAATGCAGAAGTCTTGCTGTGAAATATTTAGCTACGGTGGTGAGAAGTTTCTAGGGACCGGTATTGAAGTTTTTCTGGACTGTTATCCGTGCATATCTAAACTCCCCTATCTCACCTTGCCATTCTGCCCGTGTTCCATTCCTACCCAGAAGTGTTTCTTTCTCCGCCCTCGGGAGCTCTCTGGGTGAGGCAGTGTCAGAGCCCGGGGCACAGGAGCCGCTTCCCCGCAGCTGCAGCGGTCAGTGCGGGAGGGAGCCAGCGCTGCCCCGGGCCCGGCGCCGCAGCCTGGGATCTGTGCGGCACACGCCGAACCTCTCCAGCCCCAGGGATGCGGCTCCAAGGAAAATAGCCGGGATGAAATGTGCCCAAAGCCTTGTTATTCTGCAGTCCCGGGCTTATGGCCGCCACCAGAAACACTCCCAGAACCGAGCAAAAATTCGTGCTGGAACTGTTTGCCTCAAACACCAGCACGTTTGTAGGAGCCGGTACACTAAGCAGCGCTGAATGTTAGAAATGTTTCATCTTTAGACATTGGAATGTTCTGCCCAGGGATGTGATGGAGTCACGGTCCCTGGAGGTGTTTAAGCCAAGACTGGATGTGGCTGGCACTCAGTGCCATGGTCTGGTTGACATGGTCCGGTTATAGGTTGGACCTTTTACAGTCTCATTGGTTCTGTGATTCCCGGTCACCCTCAGAAGCAAAAGGCTTTTTCCTGCTCAGCGACCCCGGCCGCGATCCCGAGCCTCTCCCGCGCCTGCTGAGGGCACCGCCGCTCGCCCCGCCCGCATCGCGGCCCCGCTCCCATTGGCCAGCTCGCCGCCGCTCCCTGTTCCTATTGGCCAGCGCCGCGCCGGGGCTGTGTCGCGATTGGCCGCGCGCTCCGCCTGTCCCAGCTGTCAGTGCTGGCACCGCCCCCCGCGCCGCAGTGGGGCGATCGGGCGATGCGGTGACGTCAGCGCCGGGCGGCGGTGCCATTGGCGGGCGGGCTGTGACGAGCGATGTGGCGCGCGCTGCTCCGGGCCGGGAGCGCGGCCCCCCGGAGCGGCCCCGGCGTGAGGGGAGAGCGGCGGGTGCGGAGCGCGCGGACAGCGAGGTGAGCGGGGAGCGGGATCAGCCGGGAGCGGGATCAGCCGGGAGCGGGAACAGCCGGGAGCGGGATCAGCCGGGCGGGCCGAGGGACCGCGGGGAGCGGGATCAGCCGGGCGGGCCGAGGGACCGCCGGGAGCGGGATCAGCCGGGAGCGGGAACAGCCGGGCGGGCCGAGGGACCGCGGGGAGCGGGATCAGCAGGGAGCGGGATCAGCAGGGAGCGGGATCAGCAGGGAGCGGGATCAGCCGGGCGGGCCGAGCGCGGCCACCCTGCCCCTCAGCCCTGCCCGGAGCTCTGGGTCCAGTTCTGGGCTCCTCCGTACCGGAGAGACGGGAGCTCCTGGAGCGGGCCTGTCGGAAGGCAACAAAGGTCGTTAGAGGCAAAGGCTGAGGGACCTGGGTCTGTTCAGCCTCGAGGAGAGACAGCTGAGGGGAGGCATCATTAGTGTCTATAAATATCTGTGGGAGGGGGCGGTCCCCATTGCTGAGCGGTAAGACAGGAGGCCACGGCAGAAGGTGGTGCACAGAATTTGCAGCTGAGCTCCTTCACAGTGCGGGTGGCCGTGCACTGGAACAGGCTGTGGAGTCGGAGCGGAGCCTCCCGTGCCCGGGATACTCCAGAGCTGTCTGAATGCATCCTGTGCCACAGCTCTGGGATGAGCCAGTGGAGCGGGGAGGGCCCCCAGGTGACCCCTGAGGTCCCTTCCAGCCTGGCCCATCCAGGGATTCTTTGGAGCACGGGCTGGGGCAGGGCAGGTGTTGCTTTGGAGGTGCCTCGGGTTGAAACCCTGTTAGCGAGCCTTTAAAGAGGTGTGGAGAGGAGAAATCCTCGGGCACAGGATGCCCGGCGTTATAAATGTAGCCAGAGTTAGTGGTGCACAGCTTGAAATTTGGAACTGGAATTCCTGCCACTGACAGCCCATAAAATTCTAGGCTCAGCACGGCTGTCCTTCAGCAGCTGCTGCAAGGGCTTCCTGAGATGTAAAAATGTTTCAAGCACCTGCCAAGTGGTGCTATGTGATTTGCATTGTGTATAAGAAATGCATGTAAACCCTCTCAAAATAAAATTGGTGTGCGATTTATACCATGTCAGAGAAAACAAGCCATTAGGTGATTTCTCACAGTGCTCAGAACCTTATGGATGTTGTTTTTAGTGAATGACTCTTCATTGTCTGCCTTCAGTGGAACGTGTGCTACCATCACGATGCCTGAAGTAAACACGGATCACCTGGATGAGCAGCAGGTGCAGCTCTTGGCAGAGATGTGCATCCTTATCGATGAAAATGACAATAGGATTGGGGCAGAGACCAAGAAAAACTGTCACTTGAATGAAAACATTGACAAAGGTATGCCTTGCTTATCTTCTGATTGAACCATTAAGTTGATTAAATATTTTCAGAAGCATAGTCTTGATTAAACTAGAGCTTTGATCTCGGGTGAGTGTTGGATCTAACCAGAGCAAGTACCTTCCCACAGGCCCCTCCTCCTCAGCATAAAGTATTTACTGTTAAAATTCTGTAGAATGGAGGAACACTCAATTGGAGGCAATTGGAGAGAAATGTGTGATTGCACATGTAAGCTTGATAAATATTTTTAATCATTTGAAGTTAAAGTAGTATTTTTCCTATTATGGATACGTGATTCTATGTAGCTTTTCCTAAAGAATGCTGTTTGCTTCTTTGCTGAGTTCTTTTCATTTAGAAAAGGATTTAATTTTAAAGTATTTCTCCCCAGAGTTCTACTTCAAACACTGCTAATAGGAAAGGGTTAAACTGATTTTGGGTTTACTTGAGGTTGGTCACATTCAACAGTGTCTGTTGGTAGTGTGTGACCTCTTTTTATGTACTTGGGGAAAGCATCTTCTTGAAGAGCAAGGAATAACAGACTCTAAAGGTGAAGGAAACAGCAATTATACTGTTTTTAATGGAGCCTATTTTCCTTCTACTTTTGCAATTCTTGAAGGATCTTGAAATTCCATACAGTTTCTAAGGAATTTTTGAGTCATCTCTTTTTCATTGTAAGTTTGAGTGCCAAGCTGTCCTAGGAAGCTTGCCCAAATGTGCACATTCAGAATGGTGAACTGACTGAGTTTAGAACTCTGCTGTTGCATTTTTGTTCTAGGAACTCTTCTAATTTCATGGTTTGCATAAGCTGATCTAGAAACCTGAATGATAGCTCTTGAGCTATTTATCAAATCCCTGGTTTTTAACATATATTAATTTTAAATTGGATTATGTAAAAATGAGGCCATTATAAGCCTTTAACTGTCTTCATGGTTTTCTTTTCTATTAAATATCTCAGTTTTGTTGTTTGTTTGGGTTTTTTTATTTTTAGGTTTACTGCACCGAGCTTTCAGTGTTTTCTTATTTAATACGGAAAATAAACTGTTGCTGCAGCAGAGGTCAAATGCAAAAATTACATTTCCAGGTTAGTACTGCAACACTGTATTCATATAAATGTTTTGTTTAGGTCAACATTTAAAAAAATATGTCAATCCAATCCTGCAGTGAAGCTCATTCTGAGGTTTTAGAATTCAGTACTTTGGAGAGGACACATTTCCAATACTTTGGAGAGTTCAAGATAATGGCAATGCTTGTGTATTTCTATATCTATTATTGGGAAATGGTTGTTCCCTGGCATGTCTGATCCTGTTCATGCAAGGGCAGAGGGTGTGGTGTTTACACCCTCTGCTGCAAGACATTTATTGGAGTTGAAGAAATGGCTCTGTGGCTGTGGAGAGTGTCCCATTCCACTGGTAAAAGCTGGTGTGCAGTAGAGCCCTGGTGCCTGGCAGGTCTGTGGACTTTTGTCTGTGCTATCTTAACAAACACTTCTTTAACTCTGCCAGAAGTGAGACTGTGTGGCCAAACCGTGCAGTGCATGACGTTTGAACACTGCTGAATTACTGCCAAATGCAAATGGAGAGGCATAAAAATAAGGAGTGGAATAAAATAGAAATATCTTACATGAGGCGCTGGAGGAGCGTGGAGTTGTCTGTTGCAGAATTTTTAATGGAAAAGAAAATCAAGTGTTTCCAACTTGAGGAAGGAGATATTTTTTCTTTTTTCCAAGGGAATCTTTACTTTAGAGACTGTTCTTAGTTCTTTCCTTCTCTGCTAACCAGTCAAAATACTCAAGTGTGGTTTGTAGACATTCTCACTCTATTTTAGATGCTTTTGAGCTCAACTCTTATAGATGAAAGGTTGAAACAGAGTACGGATTGGTTGTTTGTTAAACATATCTATAAACATTGTATCTAATTCTACTTACTGCCAGCTGTTCTTGCAGCTCTGGGAATATTTTCATTATTCTGTTACATATAAACTCCCAAAAGTAATTTTAATTAGCATTTGAGAGATAAACAACGTCTTTATAGACTGGCTCTCTAAGTAATGTGTTGGGGATAAGAATGGCTGTCCTCATGTGTATCAAACAGTAGCCTGCAAAGTAGTGCTTGTCATAAGCAAATCCTGGTGCAAAATATGTAAAGGAAAATAAGGGATGTCAATGTCCTCTCTCTGTGACCCTTCTCTGCAAAAGAGAAATGAAGCTGTGATGTGTTAAATAACTGGCCTTTGTCTCTGGGGGATTTTGGTGTTGTGGTTTTTTTGGGGTTTTTTTCCCCCAGATCTTTGTGTCAAAAATGGACTGATCCAAACTTCTTGCAGATTGTTTCACCAACACTTGTTGCAGCCATCCTCTAAGCCATCCACAAGAACTGGAAGAAAATGATGCCATTGGTGTTCGGAGAGCAGCACAGAGACGCCTGAAAGCAGAGCTGGGAATTCCCATGGAGCAGGTAAAGGAAGGAAGGGGAAACAAGGAATTCTTGCCAGCATTTGCCAGTTTACAGACTGTATCTGACAGAGTCAGCCTCAGTCCTAAAAATGAACTTTGGACAAGCAGAGAGCTGAGTGAACTTCAGAGATCCCTGGAGAGCAGGGTTACACTTGGCCTGTCAGTACGTGGTCCTGCCCTTGGCTTCAAGTAGTTGTCTTTCCCTTGGGAGGTGAGGGGTAGGTGCAGGTGTTTCTGTTCACCAGTGCTCAGTGACTGTGCAATAAAGTCTGGTAAACAATATTTAAAACATAACATATAGGAGAAATATAGAAATACACTCCAGGTATCACAGGGTGAGTCTGGCTAGAGAAATGCTGTGCAATTCATCCCATCAAACTGCTTTAATATTTTTTTTCCCCTAGTAATTCTTTGTGAAAAAATGTATTGCAGTTGTACACTTGGGAACAAGTAATTTCTAAGGAAGAGGATAATAGCTGATAAATTGTACTGCAATGTCCAGCAGTGCAATTCTCCTGGTCTGGCAGCACTTCTTACAAGTGTTTTGGTTGTAGGTAACTCCAGAAGAAATCTCCTACCTGACACGAATTCACTACAAGGCCAAGTCTGATGGGATCTGGGGAGAGCATGAGATAGACTATATCTTATTTGTGCAGAAGGATGTGACACTGAATCCCGACCCCAACGAGATCCAAAGCTACTGCTACGTGACACAGAAAGAACTGAAACAGCTCTTGGACAGAGCTGCCAGGAATGAAGTGAAGATTACTCCATGGTTCAAACTGATAGCAGAGACCTTTCTTTTTAAGTGGTGGGATAACTTGAATAACTTGAACAAATTTGTTGAGCATGAAAAAATACACAGAATGTAAAAGCCTGGGATAAAAGGTGCTGAAGGCTAGCAATGATGTGTTGCCTCATTAACACTGCTAAATCATGACTTAAGTGCAGAAGATTGATCAACATGGAGCATGTTTAGTTTATACAGATGTTGTCATAGTCAATGTTTTTTCTTCTTTGTCACCTCTTCCCCCTCATCCTTGGTTCTCTTGGGCCTGTTATGATCTCATGTAAAATGGGTAACAGGAACAAGAAACCCCTGAGTTCCTCTTCTTCCAATGCCTGGTTAAAGATCCTCAGCCTGTGTGTACCCTGCACACCTGGGAGGGAGCCCAGGCATTTTCAGCTCAGAGGGACTGGGCATGACTGTGGGCTCTGCTGTGATATTGAGACCAATTGCCAGAAGAAAAGAACAATTCAAAGTAATCAGGATTATTTTTAATTGCAGAAAACAAATCTTTTCAGCTACTGTACTCTATAATTAACCAAACCCATAAAAACTTAAGTAATTGGATTGCCTGTGTGGAGTAAGTTTGACTTAGAAGTGCTGACATATGTGTTAAGGCTTTAGGTAATAAACAGTGTTTGGGGATTTTCTCCCCACCAGGCTTTTCTGATTAGTTGATGGCTGAGTACTGGACACCTCAAATTTTAAAAAAGGGTTAATTACAGCAAATGTAATTGGTATCTGTCTAATCTCAGTAGTCTGTCTTTGGAGACAGGATATGCACTAAATGGCTCTTTTCCATTTTCCACAGAACAAAAGGACCTTGATCCAAGGGCTTTTCTTTTTCTGTAATAGTCATTCCCAGACAGCTCAAACCCACTGAACACCAAAATTCAAGACTGGCAATCTGTGGGTTTACACAGGGTCTTGATGTCAGTTAATGAGAAATTGTACCAGAGCTAATCCATTTTGATCTTGCAGTCAATCAGTTGATAGTAACTTAGGAGGCTTTTTTCAGTAAGACAAATACTCAAGGGTGCTTCAATTTTATAAGTTCTCCCAGAGTCTGATGAAAAAGTGTTTGTCATACCACTTATCATTACAAGTAAACATGGTTATAATGATTCTGTGGCTGGATTTGGGGTAAAATTAACTTTTTCCAGTGGTCAGGGTTTCTCTTTCTCATCCCTGTTGTGACTGCAGCACTGAAGCTTCCATGTACCAGCACCTGCAGTGGTTCAACACTTGAAGGTTTTAGAGCCAAGTTTGTTTTGTATTGGCCAGAACTGATGTATTGTTTCAAAGCAAATAATATCAGGTGAGGGAACAGTGATGTGATGTAGCAGCTCTCCTGAATTCAGTGCAATTGGCCATGTTACCCAGTGAAGGCAATGGAGAAGTTCTCAAATATTTTTTAAATCTGACTTTACAATAAAAACACCTTGCCTAAACCCTTGGACTGTTGTTTTCTTTCCAGACATGAAGCCATAAGAATAATCTCTGTCATTACCACACTCTGAGCACCACCCTGCCCATAAAACACTACTGAAGCAGCATGATGAGGGCAGGGCAGCAGGGCACAGATCTACTGGAGAAAAAGTTCTGTTTTTCTAGTTCAGCTTGGAGCAAAAACTGGCAAAGCAGATCCTGAAGCTGAAAGAAGTTTTGCTTAACAGTTCCTCAAAGTCCCTCAAAAGTTTTTTTCTTGACATTGGTCTTTTCTGCAGCATTACAGTATGCTTCAATTCTGAATTTATTTCACAAAGCAGATGAAACTAGATTTGCACATGATGCAAAAACTGACATCTGAACAATTACTAGTTGTATTTCAAAAAGTAGTGACTTGAGGATTCTTTCTTTCCCCTTATTTTTTGGGGGGGTGTGTGTTTTTAAGGTGGATTTGAAGAACCACATTTACAATGCATAATTTTACAAACCTCTATGTAACCATTGACCAAATAGGGACAGAAAGGAAATATTTCACATTTGACAATATATTTTGCCTTGAGCAGATACAGAGTTTTGTCTATCGGGTCCTGAAGAGAAAATGTCTTGCTAAGCCAAGGATTACAGTAGCATGTGCTTGGCAGGAAATTTCAGTCTGATCCTCATTCTCTATGTATCTGAAATATTAATATTAATCTGAAATATTCAAAGTTGTAAGGTGTAACCTTTGCTGCCCCTGCTGTTTTAGGTTATTACAGGTGGCAGGTCAGTAGTGGAACAGTTTCTCCTCCAGTCACCCTGTATCTTAGTGAAGTGACAGCATTGCTCCTGTGCTTCAGTGCACAAACACAAACTTTGTGTAGTCCTTGATGCTCTCCTGTTACTTCCCCGCCCATTTCAGCCTTCACCAGGAACATAAACTCATCACAAAGGATTACTTGTATGCAGCAATCCAACCCTAACTGAACTCAGGCATTTTTAATTAATGGTAGTTTAACAAAGTGTTCACATTTCTAGATTTAACCTCATTTTAATTTAGTTTTGTATAGAAATATAAACACTTTACTGATACATGAAAGGCAGGAATAAGAATTTAGAATAAAGTTTCTTATAGCTGTTTATAAATGGTTTCTGCCACTAGAATTGAGAAATTTCTCAAGGTATTATTTGGAACTGCAACATCAAGGTACTGAAATACTGAACTTGAAGTATCTTTACCAGTAACATAAAATACACGTTTAAACACCAAGTATTACCAAAAATGATGACAGGGCTAAAAATTAGTTTTGATAAATTTGATTTTAAATTTAATTTTTTTGATTGTTGATTAGTTTTTAATTTTAATTCAGAAGACTGCTTATCTTCTCTGTGTTTTACCAGATTTTCTCTTCCCAGCCAGCAGATGTCTTGGCTTCAAGTTAAATATGTGCCTGTCTGCCTCTCCTTTCCTGCCCAGGCGATTCATTTTCTTTTGAGCTTTCTTTGCCATGATCTTGACCTTCTTCACCATCTATTTAAAAACAAACAAACAAAAAGCCATGCAGAGTAACTTCCTCAGTAACTCAGGTAACAAGCTTTACCTTCAAAAAAACCCACTAAGCTGGATGGTTTTATCAAGGACATTAACACAACTCTAGAGCAGCATCACTGTGACACTATCAAAGTGATACTAACCCCTCCTTAGCAAAACTTTCCAGAACACTAACACAGGATCATGCTATCCCTGGAATTCCTCACTTCTAAAGGTGGAACTCCATAGTTTACAGAATCCTTCCTTCAGACTTGCCTTTAGAGACAAGAATTATAATGACTTCCTCGGTCTGTGTTATTACATGTTGCTTGTAAGAAGGAAGTAGAAAAACAGAGTCCAAATGAAAAGGTGAAGCTGCAGGGACACCAAACACAAACTCTGGACAAACATAACCAGCCTACTCTCAAGTTTCCCAGGAGCTGGTCTAGGTACACTCATGCTGGTTGAGCTGCCAAACAGGTTAACTAGAGATAAGTAACAAACCTTTTCATCCCGAAGGCCGGACACGTCCCGCGGCGTGCGAGAGCAGCTGCGGCTGCGCGACACCGAGCGCGGCGTCTCCGACTGGTCGCGCTTGCGCTTCCTGGTGCTGCTGCGCGACCTTCTCACGTAATGCGCCTGAAATTGGCAACAGCGACAACCAGCTCAATTCCAGACAGCAGCAAGCACAGGAGGTGGGTTGCTGTGATCAATTGTATTAGCTGTTTCACAGTAACATAAAGATCTTGACAGCTGTTGGTCACTGCCTCTCAGTCCTACAGGAACACTCAAATTCACTGAATATCAGCTTTTTTTCCTCCACAATTAGTAATTATATTTTTCTTTTTTCTTTGGGTGGAGTAGACTCACAAGTAATCAATAAAAAATACAAATTAATGCGTTAACAAGCAATTTTGCATTGATGAAACCTACCCTGATTAGTATCCTGTGTACCAGGCAAAGCCCAAAAGAATTTCAGACATGAAGACTGATCATGTTATAACATAAGAATTACATTCTTATATTGCTCCTACATCAGCATGGAATGGCAGCTCTGAGAACCATAAATGCTTGTTTCAGATGTGCAATGTTGACAGTTCTTGTTTCCTAACTCCTTGTTTAGCTAAAGAATTAGAGATCTCAAGATCCAGGGAGCTGTAATACTGCTGGATTTGCTGTAGAGATGTTTTGGGGTTTTTAATTTCTGTTAAAAAAAAAATGTCTCCTAAAGGTCAGTCTCTGATGAAGTACTTTAGCTGCCTTTCATTTAAAGATGCCAGCTGCCCTCAAAAACTTCAATTACAGCTCATGGAATTAACGAATTATAAAAAGATAGACCTGATCTCTCACTATTACTATTTCTGACACAGTAGAGTCTCATCCAACAAAGCAGACTTGAAAATTAAGAAGTATGCTTAGCCTGTTCTTAAATCCTACAAAAATTCCAAGAAAGCAGTTCACATGTATATATGATTCTTGATAAATGTTAGTTTTTCAGCTTATCTAACCTGTTTTGATTTTATTACTCAAAAAATTCCACAACCAACTGCCTGATTTGCAGTTCCTAATTCATCCTTAATAGATCCCACCTGCCTCTTGTGCCAACTATAATAAGCATTTCAATTGTGCTCAAAGAAACTTAAGTCTCTTTTAGATAAATATTATGTTTAATTAGGAAAAACTTACATCATCTTTGTTAGTCATGTCAAGTCCAAGATCAGTCATTTCTTTCTCTAACACCTTCCTCTGGACCTGTAAAAAGACAGTTAAGAAAACATGTTTCTTTCAAAAAAAATCCTTCCACCTTACTTTTTGTCTCAATATACCACCACAAGTCCACTATATATTATATATATGTATTACATATATTATACTTACTATATATATTATATTCACTATATATTTCTGGCTTTATCACATCCACAAGCAGGTCATTGACATCCTACCCCCACATTCCATTTTTTGCAACTTTTTTTTTTTGCACCCATAAATTCTGCTTCAATGGACTGCAGTGGCCCAGAATTTCTTAAAGATCTTATAATTCATTTGCCTTTTTTGGGGGAAACTGACAAGGAGAGGTAGTTAGGTCAAAAATGTTTCCTTTTCTCCAAAAAGGCACACACTCTGGAGAAGGTAAGAGATCTTGGGGGCAATAGCTGCTGGATTCATTTTCTCCAAATGTTTAGTTATCAGTTTATTACTTTGCAATTGCTCTGGACTGGTCACAAGAGACTGCTATCAGAAAGAGTCATTCCTAGCTTCCAAAAAGACCCATCACCTTTTCCAGAACCCAGAACAGATTTAGCATTATCATGATTTTAAACTGAGTATTGTTAAAAACCTTTTCTGCAATAGACATGGAGTTTTACACAATACACACTTATGTGACCAAAAAAAAAAACCAAAAAAAAAAAACCACACAATTAAAGAAGGGGCTACTACCTCTCCTCAGCTAAGCACTGACCAGAACTGCTAGGAGAACAGAAGGAAGCAAGCAGTGAAGGGGCCAAGTATGAGCAAAAGCCATCACTACCTAACAATGATACAAGCTTTCAAGATGCTGTGATGTTGTTATATAGCAGCAAGATTTTTTTACAGAACTTGTTTTACAGAACATGTTCTACACTCACCTTTTTAGCTGTTCTAGGCATCCTTGGGCCATGAACATCTTTTTCCTTTGACTGCAGGATTTTCAGTTTCTTCTTTTCTCGGATCCGTCTTGCCAATTTTCTGATTTCCATCATTTCTTCATCTTCACTTTCTGATTCACTGTCATATTCTCCAGCAGCTTCTCTCAGCTCTTCTTCTTTCTCCAATTCTTCCAGTTTCTTAGATTTTGAAGAGGTAAAATGGAGATCAGATCCTTGAATTATGACCCTCAACATTACATTTGTACATAGTCCTGGACCATGACAGCACACAGGCCCTTCGAAGGAGGAACTAAATTACCTGATAATCACACTGAGCCAGACCTGTGGACACACTGCTAACTAACTCCATCACTCCACATTATCACCTGGCTAAATTTGTGTGGCTGCCCAAAGCTCCCAGTGTGTGAAAGCAGCTGTAGTCCTGTGAGCTGTGCTTGATGTGCCATTTCTGGAAACAGACTCTGAAAAATCCTTCTGACATTCAGCATGAGTCCAGAACCCAACTGCATAACTGGCAGGCTCCTAGAGCTGCACTCACCACTCCTCTTTGACAGCCAGCAGGAAATCCAAACAGTGATTATTAAATAAAACTGTTACAAATTGAGCATTCAGTCCATTTCCTCCATAGACATAAATCTGATGGATGACCTTCATATTATTAAAAATACATAAAGTTTGATTGCTACATTCCTGTAGCTGTAGTCAAAGAACAA
Source organism: Erithacus rubecula (assembly GCF_903797595.1). Classification (NCBI taxonomy): domain Eukaryota; kingdom Metazoa; phylum Chordata; class Aves; order Passeriformes; family Muscicapidae; genus Erithacus; species Erithacus rubecula. The sequence continues at coordinate 9,999,765 of NC_136689.1, read as the reverse complement.
AGAAATATAATTTCCAGTGCAAACCTCATATTTTAAAATGGAACAGATAAGATCACCATCATTCTGACAAGGTAAAGCAATTTTCCATTCTTCTGAAATTCCATCCTTGATCATTCAAAAATAGTATCTTTTCCCATGAACAGTGCAGACATTGCAAAAAAAGAACAAGTTTTCATGATACACTGTTTTTAATCTACAAATAGTAACTGACATTAAACAAATAAGAGATAAGGAGGAAAGAAAAGTGTAAAGTAAAAAATGGAAAACTCACTTTCATTATATCAGGATCAATGTAATCAAGTATATTATGGCCTTCCCATATCTCTGGAATCTTATCATATTTCTCAGATGAATTCATTAAGTCCCAGTTTTCTTGAAAATACAATAAAAGTTGGAGAGACAAAAATTAATTTCAAATAATGTTCCCTGACAAAAAACAACACTTAGAACACACACACAAAAGAAGTGCCCTATCCCTAAGAATTTGCAGCACCTCTTCTATATTCACAAATATTTTTGATCCCCATCCTACTGCCAAAGATTGCTCAGTTATGGTATGACCACTGCCCCAGACATGCCAGGTAGCAAATACCCAGCTGAAACACAATATATGCTGCTCTCTCTCATGCTGCTACTTTCTTAACAAAGAGCACATCAGAAATTAATGAAGTACTACAATACAGAATGGAAAGAAAAAAAATCACTTGAATCACCAGGCCAGCTGTTTTATCTCTGTGACTCCAAAATGGGGAACAACTGAGTGGCACCACAAAACACATCACTAAAGATCACCAGTTCTGGAACAGTAGGATAGTGTGCAATGAAATAGTGGCACTGGCAATTAGTTAAAAGGAGTCAGGTTCAGGTATTCCTCCTTAAGGCTGAAATAGCCACACTTTACTGTTTAGTAATAATAATGATAATACCAATTCTTATCCAATACTTACTCTGCAGATCCAAAATATAATCATCTCCCATTTCAAGTTCAATATCTCTCTCCTGCAAAGACATACATGGCTTTAGATACTATCTAATTTAGAAGCTATGGACTAACACAGCTCAAATTTAGGATCCAGGTGCTGATTTCCTGATTTAGAGATGCCACTTACCAATTTCCTCTTGGGAGTATCTACTTCCATGCGTTTCTTACGAGCTACTACTCCATCAGGTATGAAAGGCAGTCGCTCCTAGAATAAATCCACCCCAATAAAAAAGGGAAAAGAAGTTCACATCAATTTTTTCACACTGCTATAAATCACCAGCTTCAACATAATGTATTTCTGAAGAATACAAAATCCCAAGCTCCCACCAGGAAAGGCACTGACAGATAAATTAGAAAACTTCATCATACGAATCTGTTCACAGATTAACAATGACAGAATTCTTATCCTATTTAACAGTACTGGGAATATATTAAATAGTGTAAACATGTAGCCTACCTTGTTATCTCTTTTGGTTGGCATGGCCAAGTGTAATCTGTTCAGTACTTCATTCACTTTGTTTCCTTTCATTTTAGTATCAACACGATGGGCCAACAGTCTGTCACAGGCCTGAAAGTGCACAAGGCAAGGTAAGGTGAGGAACAAAGCCTTTCAGATACAGCAAATGACACTGCAGGCATTCAATCCCAAATATCTGGCTTCACATTTTATTCTCTTGCCTTATACCTCTAACTCTCAAGAAAGCATCAAATTACTTTATATTAAAAGCACCATGGGAAGATGCATACACAGATATGTATTTCTTTAACAGGACTCAGAAGAAAAATCACTATTAAAACCAAAAATCGTTACGACACTATTTTCTATTTCACCCAAGCTCACTGAGGTGCAACAAGGAAAACACGTTTAAAATTTCTCACTAAAATGCAGTTTAACTGAGATTAAACTCATCCCAGTGAAGCAAAATGTTATCTGTTCATTTGAGATGAAACTAAGAGAACACACCTACCTCTGTTTTAACTTGGATTACACCTTCTTCAGTTAGAGTACTTGTCTCTATTACGGAAAATCCCTCGGCTTCAAAAGCTTCAAATATTTTCTAAAATTGAAAAATTATTCCAAATAATGACATTTCTTAATATACTAATACATTAAGACCACTAATCTTAATCCAATATCAATACACACAATGTGTTACTATTTTATTAGAAGGTGTTTCTAAAGATGACAGAAAGTTTACAATTATAGTTCTATTTAATCTATTTCTTCTTTTATAAGCAAATAACTACTTTCAAAAAGACACCTACAAATGACCCATAAAGGGGAAAAAAGAGTGAGAGAAACACAAATTCTGTGTGCTTTACCCTGTAGATACAATTGAATTAAGCCTGCAGGATCTTTTATTGCAACTGTTCAGAGATGCCTCTAGTCTAGTGCTCATGGTGTCTAACTGTCACTGAAAGGATTATTGAGTAAAGCTATTGTGTAACTTCAATTACAGCAGTAATTGAAAGTTCTCAGTCCATCAGAGATTTCTGAAACCACTAAGAACCTACACTAGACAGTACTAAAGAAAGATAGGGTCAAGACCTGAAAAGCTACCTTCCACTGCACTATTAGAGCAGTTCAATAAAAAAAACTATCTTGTAAAAGTTTTTGCCCAATAAAAATTGTAACCATCCACAATATTTTTGTAAACACCAGAAAACAAAGAGGTGAGAGAAGTATCCCAACCTGACTCTCTTCAGGAAGTTCTGAAATCCTCTTCACATCACATTTGTTTGCAACGATTATAAGTGGCTGATAAAAAGGCAAAAAAAAAAATCTTAATTCAAGGTACCATATTATAAACCCTTGGGGTTTGTTAATAATATGAACAAAACTCACCTTGTTAGCAAACAATGGCTTAATATTTCTGAAGAGCTCCACCTGCTCCTCCAGGCTATGGCCACACTGCTCAGACACATCCATCACGTAGAGCACAGCAGCACGCAGATGTGCCAGGGCAGTGATAGCCTGCATCTCAATGGTGTTCCTGTCCTCCAGGGGATGATCCAAAATGCCAGGAGTGTCCACTACCTAAAATTAGCATCATTGAGCCAGGTGTTACTGATCAGCTATAGCAGAACATGTGTTTGATTGTTCATCAATATTGTCTATTTTAAAAAAGACAGCAACAGTTTTTCAGCTTTTTTCGTGTTTCAGTCACAAATAGGACTGTGAGCTCTGCCAAAAAGAGAATATAAAAATATGTAAATGGAAGAAGAATGAGGTTTTATAACCAACACTCAAAGTATTGCAGAGGAAGGGAAAATGCTGCCCCTACCCAGCCCAGAATGAGAAAGTGATAAAAAGTGATCTGGCTTTTAGTCAATAATTCCATTTCCCATCTTTCCTCCAACCAAAAACAGACCCATGCATGTACATTTTTAGAACAGGTTTTGACTGCTGTCCTCACTTGGCACACTGCACCCTGCACAGCAGCTGTCAGACACAGAATGTCTCATGAAGACACAAAAATGCAACTCCCATGGCAAAAAGGAAAATCAGGCTATAACCAGCTCACTCTTTCAAGAAAATGCAAAAGAAAAAGTTCTTACCTGCCAGCGTAGATACTTATAATCCATATGTCCCACAAAGAGAGATTTCGTGGTAAAGGCATAAGGCTGCACTTCTACATCTGCTCTTGTAACCTAAACAAAATTTAGTCACACACATTATTTAAAATCTCCTGAAAGTGCATGCAATATATTCTAATTATAATACACCTCCCTTGCTACAGGGGAAAAAAAAACCCCACACTAAAAATTGGTTATTCTAGCTTCTCTGCAAGCATTTGTCTGTCAAAAAATATGCTATTGGGATGCTATTTTGGAAAAGATAAGGATTTTTAAGTGTTAAATCTATTATAATTTTCCATTTATTCCTCCAAGAATTTCATTCAACCTCTACTCACACATTTGAACCTGCTACTGCTCACATCAGACCCTGCCACAACTATACCAAATAATTTAGAAGTTACCTTATTGTAATTAAATTGTACCTCAGTATTATTTATGGAAAAACCACTTACATACCTTATTTATAAAGCTGGATTTCCCAACATTTGGGTAGCCACACAGCAGAAGAGTTCGTGTATTGGGATCAATGGTTGGCAAACGAGACAAATGTTGTCGCACTGAAGTATTAAAAAGATTTTTTTAAGCTTCTCTGATAATTTAAGTTTTACTGAGATGGAATAACAATATATATTCTGAATTGTTTACATATAAATTAGTATATATTACATATATTGGTATATATTTCTGATATAATATGATAATTTATGAAAATATGTAATGGTTTGCGGACTCCACAAGTACCTATGACTTCTGAAACTGATGCACTGGATTTTGGCTTTTATATTTTTCATATTCTCTGCTGCCTGGTATGTAACTCTGAAACTTCACATTAGGTGTTAGTAATTTCTCATCCCAGGGTAGTTAGACAAAACAGCAACAGAATCAAGGACACCAGTACAAAATTTCATAAATATTTAAGAAATGAAGACCATTGTCTTACAGCTAGAACGACTCCACCAATGAAACTGAAGGACTAATAAGTCTGAAGCAATGAGTAATGTCTGCAAAATTTTTAGCAACATTTTTCACGTTACTGAAAAGAGCAGTAAGTAAAAGCATGCCTGCGACTTTTAAAAAAAGAAAAAAAGTTTTATCACTGTTAGCAATACAGTAAAATTTAAAAAATAATCAAAAAGAAAACTATTTTGTTGAAAAATAAACACTAGGTATTTGGGGATTGTATAACTGCTGCTGTGTTTCCTGGCTCTGTAACCTGTCCTAAAGGCATTCTTCTAACTGCCGCTGTGCACAATAAACCTTGTATCCAACTCCCGTGCCTTTTTCAGCCCAGGTGTGAGACCAACCTTGCTCCAGGTACTCGAGGCTCTGTTTCTGTCTCTTGATGATGGTGCACATGCGGCCCAGGGCGGCGCGTTTGAGCTGCTTGCAGCGGTACAGCGAGTCCCCGTACTTCATCAGCCGCACGTAGTCCTTGGCCACGCTGCGGGCACAGGACAGCAGAGCTCAGCCAACAGCCACCAGCCCCAGCAACAACACACAAATCAACCTCCCTTACTTGTCAATCAGGTTCTTGGCAATATTGATCTGACCCAAAGCCAGCTTGTAGTGATCTTTGTCGTACAGGACATTCATCAGATCCGCGTAAAAAGGATGAATATCCTAAAACAAAAGCACAACGTTAAGTCTCATATTTGCTCACTCTAAGATGACTACTTCTTGCACTCAGTGCAAGTTCTTTTCTTTCCTCCAGTAGAGCAACACTAATAGCCAAACAATTTTCACTACTATCTTATGTAGGAAAAATAATCTGTTTGGTCATTAAATGCATGAATCTTAATGCTCTGAATTTTTTCTGCAAGCACATCTTTGACTTATTCATAGAGAGTTTCCATTTGATCTTTTGCTTTCTAGAATACTACATATTACAACTTTGAAGCCTCTTTTCTTCAAGTAAAACACTGCAAGAAGTCAACAGAAATTGCCTCTAAAAGGAAATTCATATTATAGCAAAAACACCGCAACACCATAATTCTTTTCTTTTCTTTTCTTTTTTTTTTTTTTTTTTTTTTTTAGTGCTGCATTAAATTCTATACAAGACTGGACAAAAAGAGTTTTTAATACCCAAATAAATCCTAACCTTTTCAAAAAAGTGGCATTGCTAGTACAAATCTTTTAAGCAGAGTATTACAAATTTCCTCATGTGATATTAAAAAACCTTCAGAAGATATTTCTGGGAATACCCACTAGATATGAAATTATCAAGAAAAACAATTTAACAGGTGAATCATTTCAGTCTGAGCTGAAAACTGCCCACAAAAAAGTCCCACTGGGCACATGGGTCCAGTTGCATTTCTTGGAAGTTAATACTGTATTTTGAAACAACCCCTTATGGGGCTGAGGACAACATTTATGTTTTCAAATTAACTCCTGAAGATGGAAAGCAATATGATATATTTTATATGTATCATATTTATTTTATATATATATATATATATATAAAAATTGTATTTCTTGGTATCTCCTAGGGAAGACTAAACATAAGTACAACTTCCATATGCACACACAAAGAAGAAATAGGCAGACATATTTAAAAATCCCCACATTTTGTCTTCATTTAAAAGCAACTTCTGGCAAACATATATGATCAGCTAAAAGCTTGTAAAATCCAGCCTTTAATGACCATCCACAGGCACAACTTAGACTTCTGTTCTTCACAGGAACACACTACTGCAGTACAGGTTTTGCCAACTACTCACAGTAAAATCTACTTGAAATCAACCAAATTGTCTACATAGAGAAAACTGCAAATGAGAAAACACTTACATCTAATTTCGGGAAATCTGTTAAGATCTGAGTGAGTCTGTCATGGTAATTTTGTTGAGTATATTTGACTTTTCGCATATAAAAATGTCGAATCCGATGGATTTGATAATGTTTATGAATGACAGTTGGGGTCTTTCGCTGAGTCTTTGACAATGTCAGATCTATGAAGTCCTGCAATCGAGGAAACATGATTAATTACACCAAATGTCAAGTTCCTATAAAAGCAACAATTTTATTTTGGTGGCAGAGCACGCTGATGAGTTTAGTGCATGCACAGTTTGACACGTTTGTTTTAAGGCAGGCAGGAATGAGCAGTTTGCACATTGCCCAGTTTCTGTATCAATGAACGGCGGGCGCTCCAGGCCCAGCTGCCCGAGCCCTGCGGGGAGTTCCCCGCACCCTGCTTGATTTAAAACCCCTTCCTCCGACTGGCACAGGACTTTATCTTGAAGCACGACGCTGAGTTTCGGTATGAGCAGGTTTGGAAAACAGGAGGGACTTTTGTGGAGGCCACCCCGACACCGCCGCAGGGAGAAGCGCAGCCTCAAGATCCCTGCTGAGCTCCCTGTGACAGGAACCCCCCGACACTGTACATGGTACGGGCCGCGGGGCACAGCAGCACCAGCCCGGGCGAGTCCACGGCTCCCGCGGGAGGGGGCGGAGGCGAAGACCGACACCACGCCGGCACCGCGGAAGGGGCAGGAGGGCAGCGCGGTCCTTGGAAGCCGCCGAGCGGGAGGAACGGGAGAACGACCCGGTGCGGAGGCACTGAGGGCAGGAGCAGGGGCCGGCGAAGGAACGGAGGAGCGCGGCCGTACCTTGGCAGACGGAACCACCGTGATCTTCTTGAAGTTGTAGAGCGCCATGGCCACCGCCGCCACCGCCGCGCCACGCGCCGGAAAGGGAGCGCGCCCGGAGCTCTCGCGAGAGCTGCGCGCGTCCGGCCCGGGGACGGGAGAGGGCGGGAGAGAGGGCGGGGGAGAGGGAGGGAGGGAGAGAAGGAGAGAGAGGGATGGAGGGAGGGATGGAGGGAGGCAAGGGCTTGGGGTTGAGTGTGGGTCTGTTTCTTGCCAGAGAAGCACATGGAGAAGCGATGGCTCCCTGCTGTGATAGTTCGGGGCACACATGGCTTGTGCCCCGTAGGGCCGAGAAGGCTGATGAATTCCTAACCCCGAACACACACTCTTCCCTCTCTAATTTTTTTCCTTAATTTCTTTTTTTCATAGTCTCATACTTAATTATAAATCTTTTTAGATAAAGCATGAGTGAATTCTGGAGCAGTTTATGAGCTCGGCTTTGTGCTCTAGGTTTGTGTATCTTCAGCAAACAGATCCTGATATCTTGAGATAACCTGCATGTAGGCACGTCCTGCAGTCTGCATGTCTATCCCTGTTTTCCACTTCACAGTATTAGTAAAGTGGCATGCACATCAGTTTTAAATAAATTATAAATTACTTGATACACTTTAGGAGACAAATTAGATAAAAAATTAGGCATTCCCTTGGCTTCCACATTGGTTTGGGCTTTTTCTCTCCACACGAAAGATGACATTTTTCATTTGAGAGAATTTAGTTGTGTGTTAATTTGTGACTGCACATTTTTCTGCAGTACTGGAAATTTAAATGCATGACTCCTTTTACATTTCCTTTAATTAACCGTGCTCCTGGTTTTGCTGAAATGCTCCAAACAGCTGTCCAATGCAATGGAAATTTGTCAGGTATGTGAAAAGTAAGAATTCATTTTATCAGCCAGACTGCAGTTAATCCTTTCCAGTAATTAACTTCAGTAATGACTATATGAGCACTGTTGGACATGCTGTTAGAGCCATTCCTGTCTCTGCTCTCACAGTGGGGCTGCAGCTGCCCCATTCTGAAGCTTCCTAAACACTTTGATATGACCACTTCTCTCTGCCTCCTTGAAGTGTTCTTGACTTCACACTTCACACTTCATTTATATTGCATTTTGCCTGCAAATACATCATTTTATGGAGTAGGAGGAGCTTTTTTTTGTAAGTCTATCCCCACATTTCCCCAGTTTCTGAAATACCCTTCCAGAGGTAGCCTGCACACTCAGGCTGCCCAGCAGCTGGGACCAGCAGACCCAGCCTTCCCCAGCCCATGGCACCTTTCAGTGTGAGCCCCCAGGTGCCCACTGCAGGTACTCCAAACTCACATGCAGACATGCCCTGTGCACGACCATGAAAATGATCCTCAATGTTTGGATTATCCAGGAGCAGGCCCTGGCACCCCTGCTCTCACACTGACTGGACATTTTTACTGCTTTCTTGGACAGTTCTCAAGAGAACAAGTTCCAAGCCAAAATTTGGGCACTGTTCTAGGTATTGCATCCTCTTGTTTTGATGCCTGGAAAGGCAGACCTGGAACAGAGATTAGGCAGAGCAAAAGGGATAAAACAGGTGTTTATTGAAAGGCTGCACTTTGGACAGTGCAGGAGCCCAGCCAGGATTACACCCAAATCAAATCCAAGATGATCCCAGTCATGAGTCTTAACACTTTAATAAGTTTTGGTTCATATATTGGGGTCAATTATCCAACCCAGCCTTGGCTATGAATTCTCAGCCTCCTGCTCACCCCCTTTCCCTCACCATTGTTTCTGCCTTTTGGGTACTGGGTGTCCTTGATTCTGTAGCTGGAAAGGGATTGTTTTGTCTAACTACCCTATGAAGAGAAATTACTGACACCTAATGTGAAGTTTCAGAGTTACATACCAGGCAGCAGAGAATATGAAAAATATAAAAGCTAAAATCCAATGCATCAGTTTCAGAAGTCAGGAGAAGTAAGACCATGTCACCTTATGTTTCTTTTGGACCAGAAAATTTCTTATCCTTGCTGGTTTTCTACACTCAGATATTCTCATTCATATTTATGATAAATTTCTGGCATGTAACACTTATTCTCCATTTAATGTTTAAAACACCATTCTAGTAGACTGTAATTAATATGAATTTGAAATTGAACAGCACAAAATTATTGTTGTACGTTGTACAAGGGTAACTAATGGCACCAGCAAGGCTCAGACCATGTGCTGTGCCAATCAGCCAGAGAGGAACTTGCAAAAACAGTCACAAGAATGGACAAGGCCCAGGGAACCACCCAAGCATTCCTCTGTAAGAAATGCTTCTGCAGAACACATGCAGGAATTTGTTTTATGACTAGATGTGGCATTACAGAATCACAGAATCAGTTAGTTTGGAAAAGACCTCTGAGACCTCTGAATCCAACCCATGACCCAACATTGCCATGTCCAGTCTTCCTTAAACACTCCAGGGTCCCTGACTCCACCACCTCCTGGGCAGCACATTCCAATGTCTAATCACTCTTCCTGCAAAGAAATTCCTCCCAATATCCAACCTAAACCTCAATGGGCACAGTGTGTGACCATGCCCTCTTCTCCTGTTGCTGATTGTCTGGGAGAAGAGACTGACCTGGCTACATCTCCTTTCAGGCAGTTGTAGAGAGTGAGAAGGTCACTCCTGAGCCTCCTTTTGCTTAGACTAAACACCCCCAGCTCCCTCAGATATTGCCTATATGACTTGTGCTCCAGACCCTTCCCCAGCTTCCTTGCTCTCCTCCTCTTTCCATAACAGAAGAAAGCTTTTTTTTCTTTTTTTTTTAATAACCTGTTGGTCTGGCAGCAACACACAGTCCACCTCACCTTTTGATTTCAGCAACTTAAAAGCAACTAACAGACTAGTCAGAAAATGGTATTTCTAGAAGCAATTTTGCTTCAGTTTAATTTCTTGGGTTTGAAAATCTCCTCCATATCAGTAGCCAAGTTGGAGAAAATTAGTCAGTCCCACTCTGGTCATCACAATGAAAAGGCATGACCCCAAAGAGACCTGGCAGCTTCCCTAACCTTTTGCTCTATAAATTGGATGCAAGAGGTCAGGGCCAAGGGACACTGGTAGATGGCAGGTACAAAAAACTACTGCTTCTTCACTTCTGGCAACAGACTCTGAAAAACCCTTCTGACATTCAGCATTAGTCCAGAAGACCAGCAAAAACACTAGCAGCTCCTCCAGGCTTTATCAGAGAACATTGATCTCTAAACTACCAGCCCAGAAGTACCACATTAAATACAGAAAATAAAGCTATAAACAGGCAATACTACTTACACTTATCTGCAGTATCTGAAATATCAAGAGGACAATTTTATTTTGAAACGGTGCCATTTCATATCAGCACACAAAAGGCACATCACACACAAAGGGGAAATTCCAAAATTGAATTATTAAGTATCAGACTCTTTTACTAAATTATCATTACAAAGGGCATGCACGGTGATGGATCAAAGAGCTTGGGAGAGTGACAATACTGCCCCAGAAGAGTAATGCCATCTAATACATCTCAGAAAATGGCTGAGACACACTTGGGAACACACTCAGGAATGCAATATTAATAGTTGTAGTTACTGTGTAATCCTGGAAAAACTTTGAAGTTGTTTAAGGAAGTACAATAAAGACACACCATGTTGTGTATTTTCCAGCTGCTCCTCTTCATGGCTGTTGGGGGAGGAGACAGCTTTGCCAAAACAGAGGTGGGGAGTATGTCCATGATTTGCCATGGCAGCATTACAGAGAACAGAGTGGCAAGTGGAGAATTTGCTCAGTGTCTGGCAGCCCCAGCTGGAGTCTCAGGGTGGGCTTGTGGAGGGAGCCCCTCATGCCCAGGGCAGCATTAGAGGGGCACATGGTGCTGCTGGGGTAGCAGGAAAGGGCTCATGGAGAGCTGCCTTCTCCTCTTCCTCTGCAGGCATCCAGCCAAACACAGGCTGGGAGAGTTATCTAAAAGCCTTAAAGAGCCCCAAGTGGAGCTTTTGAAGCATCTTGTCTCACCCTCCCCTCCCCAAGGAGTTCACAAACTGAAAGAGTGGAGAGCCTCAGCAGATCATACTGACAGCTGCTACACTATACATTCCTATGCTAAAAAGAAAAAAAAATCCCCTGGAACCATCTGAAGTTTGGTGATTCTTATGGTCAGGAAAGGGTTGCTTTGCTATTATTTCTGAATATGGACACAGTCTTTGAGCTGGCAGGGTTTTGTCATGCTTTAAGGAATAGGTAATTCTTCTGCAAAAATAGTGCCTCATGTCAGCCTTGTCAATGCTCAGGCCCCGACACAGTGGCACCAGTGGGTTACATTTTCAAAATGAGCCATGTCCAGGCTTCCTTTACTGGAAGAAAATGCTCACAGTGTGCCCTGGGCAGCTCCCCAGCACACCTGAGGGGAATGGTGGGCTCTTGCCTAGCTCTCAGGTGCAAGAGAGTTATTTTAGTGTTCTACTAGCTCACTTCCTAATTTTCAATTGCCACCCTCATTTTAAATTACTTTACATCCTAGGCTGCTGACCCATTCCTGACTCATGGTAGCTCCATGGAAAAAGGAGTGTTGGCAGAGACCTCACTCAGACTCCTTGTGATCACAGGCTCTTGACATAGAGGCCCAGGGCTGGGAGTCATTGGCACTAAGGGTTAAACTGCACTCACAAAAGGATAACCACTTCTGTGAACCTTCCCTAAATAGTGACAGCATCAGGCATTGTTTACCATGTGAGAGAAAAAAGAAGAAAAAAGAACAAACAATGGCGGCAGTGTTGGAAAGTAACACAGAGTAGAATCATATTCAGATTTTATTTAATTATTATTTTATTTATTTTGTTAAAGGCTTTAAAGACTTTAATATCCAGAAATGTAAAAATCAGAAGAATTCAAGATTACTGAGTGGGTGTTTCTCCAAGGGGAGAAGCAGGATGTGCTTTGTACTCACAGTAGATATTCATGTCCTACTTTTTTCAAGCTTCACATGCTTGGAAATGATTTCAAGTGTTCTTAGATCTTTCCACTTGACATCTGCAGGTGTCATTTTTGCTGGCACATATAATTGCAAGCACATTTTATTGTACTTAGATGCCTATTTTGTTTTGTCTGGCAAATGAGCAGTTTGACATCTAAATGTGCCTGCAATCAGCAATGACATAAACTTTATCTACAGATGTATTTTTGACATAAAATTGGAAATGAAGCTGATGTCCTTTCCAAAAGTAATGCCTTCATCCTCACTTTGCTACACTGAAGATAGCAGGTTTCAGGTTTTATAAGAATACTAAATCTTTGTCAGCATGTAGTTAAAATGTATTAGCTATGACATTTTAAAAATATCACCCTGATATTGCTAAACCCATTGAAAAAGCCAAGGAGCTGCAAGTAGATAAAACAATATTTGATGAAGGTGGCAGCTGGGAAAGCTCTGTTCAGTGTGGGCTCAGCAGGTGGGGCTTTGGAGTCACAGTATGGTCATGCTGCCAAAAGTAACACTACAAATCTCGGGGTAGTTTCAGAGAAGATTTATGGTATTCTGCTGAATCTATTGGTTTCAGTGTAAGGCACAGTAATAATGGTTTTGCCAAGTGCTGTATTTTGAGCTACTGATATTGCTACCATTTGCCCTAATGACTCATTCTTTATGGACCTACCTTCTGTGTGTGGTCCCAGGACTCGTGTGCCTGGCACCTCACATTTCTGGGCTGCAATTGCTGGATATCCAAACACGGAACACAAGTCACTTGTGTTCCCTGGTGCAGATCCCACCAAAGGATCACCTGTCTGCCAGTATCACTGGGTTTTGGCTCTGCAAGTCACTCCACCATTTCAGGCCACCAGTGCTGCCCTAGAGCAGGTAAGGCTGGCTGCAGCCTGGTTTGTAGCCAGCCAACAATAGTTCTGCAGTTCCCTATTCTTGCAGCCACAGAGACAAGAGAAAAGACAGAACATTTCTCTTGATTCAAAACAGAGACTCCCTTGGGTGGTGGGAGCTTCCCTCCTCTGAACACAGGGCCACCAAAACCAAGCCCATGATCCACTATTTTAATTTTGTATTTTCATTACTTTCTAGTCACTGACCTCCCTCTGCCACAGCCCTTCAGCTGCCAGTCTCCCCACTCATCACAAACCCTTTCTTTTCACATCTTTCAGTCCTGCCTATACAGATCCATAAGTTATTCACACCAGCATTGTTCTTGTCAATCACATGAATGCTGCCTGGCATTATTTCTGAAAAAAAACCTAAAAATACCTGCTAATTACATGGGTGTAGAACCACTCATTATTTTCAGAATTAATTTCTTTTTTTCTTTTTAACCTTTCATTGATTCTTGCTCAATAAGGATGTCCTTGCAGTATTTTTTCTTAGCCATTAAATCAGCAAAACTCCCTGAGACATAAATGTGACTTGGTAGTGAGCATTTTGGGCTTTCCTTTGCTGTTGCTTCTCCTGTATTTGCATATAGCACACAAACACACATCTGTGAAAGGATTCCATTTGTATCACAGTGTGACAGAGGAAATTAAAACCCTTTCCTTGCCAGTTCCTGACTGGATCTTTATAAGGTCACCTTGTCACTGTGCTGATAGAGAACCTTTCAGCAGTACCTGTATGTCTACACAGTTCTTGAAATAATAGTGAGCTAAATCCAGGAGAGTCTTTGATAGCAGACTATGATGGCAACTGTTTTAATGTGTATAATTTACTATATAATCTTGTATTTGCTATGAATCATTGATACTAAGGCATTGTCAGAAACACAGATGTGAATTTAAAGGGACCTGTGTGTTATTTCTCAGAGTTATATTATCACACCATAATCTGTGAATATTAATCATATAATAATTTATCATATTGTCCCTATGCATGCATACATATATACTTACACAAATGTATATCTGTTTGTAATATATACTTATGTGGTAATGTCTATGTCCTATATGTTATGTAACAAATTGCATATTAAGATAGACATAATGAAAAAGCATTCGTAGCCTTTAGAATTTATTTCTCACGTGATTTGAGAATTACCATTTGATATGTGGTGTACTGAACTAGTATTGATAATTGAAACTTGTGTTGTACCAAGATAGGAAGTCAAATAAATACCTGGAAAAAACCTGAGTTTGTGAATCATTGTTCTATAATATATGATAAAACTTAGGAACACTTACACTGCATTTTTTATTTTCCCAACTTGAAAGAAACCCACCCTAATTAGTTAACCTTTGCAACATAGTAAGTGCTCAAAATATTCTCAAATAATAGCACATATCCAGAGAGCCCAACAGGAGATACAACAGAGGGCTCCAGAGACAAGGGGATTGTGGATGGAGCTGTAGGGGATGCAGTGCTCCTGTTTGCCTGTGGTCTGACCCAGAGCATGAGCTCCCACAGACTGCATGTGCAGACAGAACAGGAGCTGGTGTTCAGTCACTCCTCTTTTCACTGTATTAACACCAAGGATTGTGAAGGATCCTGTGCATGTGATGCAGAGAACTGATCCTGAGACACAGTCGCTGGTATTTTGTTGGAAGCGAGACAAGTTACTGATGGAGAGGAGCTCTTCCATGTAGTCTGGAGATGAGTCCCACATACACTACATGCTCCATATTATCTACATGCTTCACATTTAGAATTACACTGCAAAAAGCCACATCTGGCTGGCTAGGAACCAGCTGTGCCTGTGGTCAACATCTGCAAGGACCATGCTTGTACCCACAGCTTCTTTGGCAAGAAGATTTGCCAGCAGCAATATGAAGAAATAGCAGATACATAAAATATCAGCTACAGCTTTTTACAATGTTGTTTTGCATTAAAGGTGTTGGAAGCTGTATGCAGACATGGAAATTCAGAAACCAGTCCTTGGCTGCAGCCAGAAATGCCAGCTTTTTTGACAAAATGCACATAGTGCTTGGGAGACCTTGTTGGTACCTCACATGGTCTGCAGCCTTTTGTAGTTAGGGCTGCATGCCAGCCCTTTGCTAGTGACAGACATCTGCCTGTTCAGACTCTTCACTCACCATGGCAGCTGGAGAGAGAGGGGGAGGGAAAGAGAGGAAGGACCAGGCAGGTGTTGGCACCCAGAAACCTGGCAGTTTTGAGCTTTCTGTGCTTTCTGACTCTGACCCCCAGGACAACACTGGGGCCTTGGAGAAGGCTTCCAAATTTGAGTGATGGAGTTAGAATCACGGGTGTGTAGTTAAATAGAAGGATGTGATTTCACATGGCGAAGGGTTTTGAATTTGAGGTTTTTAGAATATACTAATAGGTATGGGAAAAGATGGAGGTTTCTGGGTGTTGTCTCTTTCTGTCTTCTTGTTCCTTCTTCTTCATGGTTTCAGGTAGTAGTTTTTGCAACCAAAATATTTTGATAGTGCTGCACTGTGGGTCACAGGAGTTTGGTTATTGGGTCAAAAGTATAAATAATAGCAGTGCTAGTTCTTTATTGGACTGTTTAGCTTTAAAAGACCTGTAACTAGCTAGATTCAGCTCCATTTTGCTTCCTTTTAGCTGGTAGCTAGCAGTGTTGCAGAACTCTCTGTACTTTAGATAAGATTTAATAAACAATCCAGTCTGAACACGAGAAATTCGTCCCCTTCGTGTTTTTAATCCTGACTCTGGGTGAAGGCAGAAGAAAAAGAAGACAAGCCACTAACTAGGTGGTGCAGTTACCCCATTTACAGGCAGGTTCTATCCTCCACCTCCCCACCATCTTTGGAAGCAGGCTTGGAAATATTGGCTAAGAGCACAGGTCCAGCTCACGGGGCAGCAGCCCTGGGGTTGGGCAAGCACTGCCTTGCACAGCTAAAGCCACACTTTGGGACACCCATCAGAAACGATGGAGGTGCAGTCCCTGGGTATGTTCCCTGGCACTGCTCACTGCACCAGCCTGCTGTGCCCAACATGTGCCACTCACAGGCCTGGGAGCAATGCCACAGCCACAGCCAGCTCCACACAGGGTCCAGCACTGGGCTGGGCACTGCAGGGTGCCTGTCAATATGGGCACAGCCAAGGGATTCCTCCTGCCAGCCCAGGCTCCGTGTACCGGCACAGAGGGAAACCAGGACACCAACTTGAACCCACAAAACCCTAATGGCTTTGGGTGTGGTAACCTGTGACATGCCCTCCCCTGTGCAAGTGGAACTGCTGTGCAAGGAAGGCAGTGCTGATGGGCTGTGCTGTCCTGGGGGCTGGGACACAGTGGTAGACTGTACCCATCCCCTCGGAGTTAACACACTCCAACTGTGTCCTTCCAGATCCTTCAGTGTTTCTTCCTTTACCCGTTCAAGCTAGAGAGTGGCTTTTTTATGACAGCCAGCACAGAAAGTGCCCCTGAGTAAACCATGCTCTCTTGCTAACCCCAGAGTCCATTTATTTGCCTGCACTCTTGCCTCCCCTCCTGGGAAGCTGCTGGGCAGGAGGTGTTTCTGTGCCAGCTGCTGCCCAGCTCAGCTTGGCCATGCCTTGAGCTGCTGCAGGAGCAGGTAAATACAGCTGGGAGAAGAGCTCCAGGCTCCAGGGTTGGGTGCCAGCTGCAGTGTCTGGGGACATAAATATAACAGCACTGCCTCAGGAAGCTGCAGACCATCCACCCCCCTGGAGTTTGTGATGGATCAGAGAGCGTTCCCAAGGTCTGCAGGGATGCCATCCATCCATCTCCTGGCAGCAGCAGCCCCAAGGCAGCCAGCATGGGCTGTCCCCAGGGATGATGAGCTCTGTTGTGTAACACAAAGATGGGCTCTGGAGAGGTACTCTAGCTGTAACTAACTGTGAGCAATTTTATTTTCCTTTAAATCAAGGCCCTTCAGAATTGCGCAAGTGCAGAGGAAACATCTGATGTTAATTCTTTCTTTGTATCCTCAAAATTGAGAAAGGAAATTAAGCTTTGCTAGCAAATAACTGAGATAGAGTCAAGATTATTGTATGTCAAATTACAACTTGCAGTAATCCTTCATCTCCACATTATGAATTCATAAAAGGAACTGCAGCATGTTTTTAATTATTAACTACCAGATAATGGAGTGGGCAATACAATATCCTAGAGGTTTTCTTTTTTTTCCATATGAGAGACCTCAATTTAAATTCTGGATATAGCTACAAGTTAAAGCAAATTCTTGAATTTCAGTGTCACTTTTCACTATTCTCACAACAAAAGCCCAATTAAAATGAGTTTGTGCAGGAACAATCATGACAGTGCTGATTTTGTCCATTTTCAAATGCAGATCAACATATTCCTATGAAGGGATCTTGCACAATAGATGCATCTTAATGCCAGGAATACCACATCCCTCATCCAGAAAAAAATAAAAGGAATTCTGATGACATCATTCATCTTCCCTGTCAAGTGACCTGCAATGCCTAAATAAATGGGTATTTCATAATACGCATTTATATTAAAAACAACTGGAGGATGAGTACATTATTTTCCAGTCAACAACACTGGATTCTAGAAGCTTTTTACTTTAAATTCTGTATGTGTTGAATACATCCCCTGCTCAATTACCTCTAAGTGAGATGGACATTGGATGAGTGTGAGTATCAGTTAAGCTAAAGTGCTTTTTATGAGTTGATTAATCTAAAAGAATCTGGAAGTGAATGGAAGTGAAGCTCTGCTCTGAGGAGATCTGGGCCATAGGTTTGTGCAGATAGGATGAGACCAGCTGTATGGACCATGACACCTTGAGTGGAATGCTCTGACTGCATGCAGCCAGTTCCAGAAGATTGTCTTCAACAGAAATGAAATAGTGACAAAACAACCTATGCTGATAACTAGATGAATATTCAGAAATATCATATCAGTGCTTCCACAGGAATCTGACAGACCCTAGAGGTTAACCAGCACCATTTGCTTTGTTTTTTGCACACTAGAAATAGGTTTTAGGAGGACATTTTCCACAGCTTCCCTATCCCATGGCCCTGACAAAACAAGCATGGTTAGGTGCTAAATTCTTAAGATTTAGGTAAAACATATATCAAGAGGAACTAAGAGAGCATTACAAATTAAAGAGAAATCCTGGTTTGACTGTGATTTCTCTTTGATATTTCTGAGGAAGGTGTCTGTGTACACTAAACTCTGTATTAGGTTTTCAGAGAACTGACACATCTCAAGGGCACAGGTGTGAATCCCTCCAGTCATTCTCACTGTAGTTTACCAAGAAAGAGTTTTTCTTAATGAAGTTTTGCTTGTGAACTTGTTCTGCTCTGATATAACTAGGGAATGATTATCATTCTTAATGCTAATTCCTGATGTTAAATTCTAAGAAATTATAGATTATGCCCGGGATCAATTTTTTGGAATGTTCTTTGGTATTACAGTGTGTTGCCACCTCTTTATTCCTATTTTCTTGTATATACTATGTTTTAGATGATTTCTGAAGCATTAGGACATGCTGTACAGTTTTTAACCTGCCCAAGGGTGTGCTGTAAGGCACAGGCTTTTTATATTGGGGCTTTTTATACAGAAAATGTATTTGTTACCTAAACAGCTGAAATCTTACCCTGTGTTTTAGAATTTAGCTAGATGGGAAGAGAAATCTCTCTGTACTCAACCTGAGCTCCTCAGACCTTCTTCAATAAGGTATTATCATGCTGCAAAGAGCACCACAGCAGGACCTAAGCCCGTGTACAATGGAAGATGTGGGATTACAGACTTCTTTCCCCTCCATATGTAATGGAATCCACCCTGCACACTGTTAGTTCAAACCAGAAACACATCCCAGTCCTTTCAGTATGAGAAATGTCTTGTATTCCCCTTGAAGGGACCAGTAGGGTCTGCACCTCCCATCACCAGGGCAGAGGTTAAAGGAGCAATGTGCTTCCTTTAAAATAGAGTCAAAACTCAAAATTGAATGCTAGAACCTAACACTGGGACAAGAGAAAAGGTGGCATTGTGGCACTCCTGTGCTCACTCAGAAGGACCATCTGCTGGGAAGGGCAAAGGGAAAGGGAAGCTCTTCCATGGCACCTTTTCTTGGCAGGAAAGTGGGGAGCCAGTGGCCACATCCCCCTTTGTCCCTTTTCTATGTCAAATGCTGCTTCCTTTGATACCACAGAAGAAGTGCAGAAACATTTCACTACACCTCCACTTCTGTCAGAGAAAAGCCTGGCAGCCAGGAGCAATTTCTACAGGAAATACAAACTGGGGCTTTCCTGATATAAAACATTCAAAGAAAGGAAGATACGCAGAGTGCAGGATTTATCAGCCAAGGCTGCTGTGCTTCAGAGCACCAGCCACTGCTGCCAAGCTCAGAGAGGAGCAGGATTAATAATAAAGAGTCTTCAGAGAGGGGAGATCCTTGGTAGAGTTTCTCTCCTCAACCCGAATGAATCAGCTGGGAGGTGTTTCTCACTGAGAGGAGACACCAGGCTCCCCTGGCAGCGCTAAGACCTCTCCCATCTCAGGGACAGCTGGGCTCACCAGGAGAGCTCACTGCAAGGGCAAAGAACTGGGTTTATGGCTTTCACTTTCCCACCTGGGCGTTCCATTTTCCCTGAGGCGGTGAAAACCAGAGATCAGAGCAATGGGAGTTCCTTTTCTTTTAAATTAAGCATTGTTTTAACGTTAGAGGGAGTGAGAGGCTCTGCCGCATTGCTGCAGGGAGAGGAGGATCTCTGAGCACACTGAGAAGTGGAGCTTGGTTTGATCCTGCCGGGGCCCAGACTTTTTGTTAACTGCCTTGATCTTCTTGTGATGGAAAAGGGTGTTTCTCCTGACACTGCTCTACAACTTCTCGTCTCTATTTCTGTTTGTTCCACATCCCTCCTTCTGCAACCCCTTCATGAAGGATGTGCTGAGAGCTGTGCCCAGCCAGATGAGTCCAACAAGGAGTAGCTGCTACCAGGGGTTTAACACAGACAGAAGCCGTGCTAACTTCACCAGTTGAATGCTGCAATGGTGCTTTCATGGATTGCTATTGGCAACCTGAGCCATATACCACAAACCCTGGCACAAAACCCAAATATCTTCGAGTCCAGTCTGATGAAGTTGATGAAAGTATTTAATCTTTCCAGTTTAGTACAAAATTCAACTTACTTTGCCTTGGCTCCTGATTTCTCTTGTAGAGTGATACTAAGAGTAGACAGAGCTGAGCTCTGCTGTGTACAAGCATGTACAGCTCCAGTGATGTCGACAATCACACGAGTCACATCAGCAGCTGCATCCCTGTGTGCCTCCAAGGAATGTCACCTCTCCATGCCCCAGCATTGGGCTTCACCCTCTGCAGACCCTGCCATCAGAAAGGAGCTGTTTAAACTCACGAGGTTGGCCAGCAGGAAAGCTCAAAAAGCAAGGCCAGGAGCTCTCCTCTGCCAGGCAATGTGAAGTGAAACTTCTGCCCGTCAATGATTTGAGCAGCTGGATTCCCACAGCGGCTCTGAGTGTTGGAATACTGCAAAGTACTGCAGGTGGACAAGTCTGTCTCAGTTTGCATTCTCATTTCATTCACTCAGTGCCTAGACACAACTGTGACAGAGAAGGAAATGATCTTCAGCATGAACCAAAAGTTAGGAGTGAGAAGAAATTACCCCATAGCACACAGGCACCCCTCTCTAAGGCTGATCTCCCTCCATTGACACTGTTAAATAAATCACTGCCTCAATTCCTCTCAGCTGTCCTTGTTCTGTGGCACTCGGGGTTATGGCCAGAACTTCACCAAGCTGAAATGTCCCCTCAGTTTGAGGGGTTTTGTATTTAAAAGCTGTTTTTTCCATCTCGGTTTGGCACCCAGCAGTGATAAATTCAGAAATGCTTCTGGGAAGGCAGCCAGTGCTGTCGAAACCCAAGAAAAATCAATCTTCAACAAAGAAATAAATTAAACTCTGTCACTATCTATCAATATTTGCCTCTGACTCCACACAACAATTATATGAAAAAGGACCATTTGCTTTAAATATGGAGAAGAAGGGAACTACACACAGATATGTTTTGAAGAAAAAGAGATCTTTTCAGCACAGAGTTATTCCCAACATACTGTATGATCTCCTCATAATGTGCACTGCAGGAACAAACACAGTCTTAAAGAAATATAGTACTGTCATCTTCAAAGTCATTCCACCTATAGAAATAATCTTCTCTATTTTTTTTTCCTGTGCTGCATTTTATACAAATTTCACACTGACTTTGTAGCCTAGATAAAGAGAAAATATAGCACATGCCACCTATCTAGGACAGCATCACCAGTGGGGCACTGCTTAGTGAGCTGGCAGAGCTGCACTCCCTGGACAGTGTGGATTCATGCTCTGGGAGACCAGACACACCAGGTGTCCATGAGCAACTGCTGAATGTGAAGACACTACCTCTGGCTCAGGAAGTCCCTGAGCTGCACAGCTGGGACACAGGATATTCAATCCAGGAAGGCAAAGCTGCACATTACCTTGTTCTCACAAGCTCTTCTGTAAATCTGCCATGAGACAGTAAAAGAGGCAGAGTGCAAGGCTGGACTGAGCTTTAGTCCAACCCAGGCTGCCCACACTCCTGTTCCTCACAGAGAGGAGGTGTTCCTCACAACTGAAGAGGTGTTCACTCCTCTATCATCCATGGGATGCTGTGCTTTACATATTCACCCAGATCCTGAGGGCAACCCTCTGGTTGTTCATATTTGCATGCTTAAATTTATCCCATTTAAATATATATCCAAATTATTTCATGCCTTCTTTCTTTTAGACTATTTGGTTTCATCCCTCACTTGATAACCAAACAGAGAAAAATACATGAGAAGATGTGTCACTACATATATATATTCTTCTCTCTGGTTTTTTGGGATTTTTGGGGTTTTTTTGCTTTACCTGGACCTTTTCTCATTCTTGATGGAAGAGAGGGGCCTTGTCCAAGTTTTTTTGTTGCAGTTGTTGTCTGGTTTTTTTACTTGCTGAAAACTCTGATGTCCTCTGGCTTCTCTTGTGCCATTGTGCTCCTCAGCTGTGTCTGTCCATGGAGATGATAAAGTGTTGGGGGTCAAAGGTGCCCATGAATGGATGTTTATTGGGGTTTAACACAAGAGGGTTGAGTCTGAAGCCCAAATGTGAGCTGTAGATAAGATCTGCTTCTATGGCCCTTACACTGCAGCTACAGGTGAACACTGAGAGGAAATGGGGGGCACAGATCCTTTTGTTTAACTATAAACTAAATAACTTTTCCTATTCCTGAATCAAATATAAATGCACCACTGGGCATTTATGTGATTTCGCCCTAGGAACCAGTTATTCCTTTGATACCATTCAACACTTCTGCTGTCAGGAAAGAGAGGGATGAAGAGGGAACCAGTAGAGGTCTCATATCTCACACCTGTTAAAGGTTCTGGCTTGTGTGAATTTCTTCCATACAGAATATCTGACAATACATAGCCTGAGGTAATCCTCATCCCTTTTCTGTATTTTGTGGCACCAGCATTTTCAGTATGATGGATTTCTGTAACACTGGTTAGCATTACAACCAGGGCTGCTCCCTGTTGAGTTGTATAGTCAGGGTAAGAGTGCCAGGTATATTACTCCTGCTCCTCCCAGCCTCCTGTTTACTGTATTAACATGGTTAAGTGGGAAGTCTGTATATAAAAATAAATAATTCCTCACTGTCCAAAAATAGGTCAAGAAAACCACTGGGTGTGCATAAGAGAGAGGCAGCTTTAAAGCACTGACTAAAAGTGATGAGGCTCCAAATTCATGTGGTTGTAATTCTTGATGCAAGTAATGGTGACAGTAATTATAACCACAATCCTTCAAGCGCAGCCAGGTCTCCAGGCTAGCCTGCCAGCACACTCAGTCACTGGGCATGTTTCCATGCAGAATATTTATTCAAATTTTACCATGAAAGTGCAGAGTGTCCTCTGACCTGCCCACACCCCTCCTGGGGCGACCTTCCCCCGGGGGGGACGCTGGTTCCTCTGTGCTGCTGAGGGAATTGTTCCGTTCAAAAATCAGTGCTGGGTAGGCTTAGGGAACACAAGCTGGCTCAATTCCTAATCCAGCTGCTTTCCTTTATGCTTGGACTGTGTGTGGTACCCCCTGCATCAGCTGCTTTTCAGCTGTGTTATTCCAGTTCTCCTGGAGCTGGCTGTGCAGTGAGTCCCAGCAGCACACACACACCAGGGAGTGCCCCTGGAGGAGCAGCCCCGTGCCAGCCCACAGCCATCGTCCCCCGGTGCTGGGGACACCGTGACCCCTGGCGATGGGGACACAGTGACCCCAGTGCCACTGTGACCCCCGGTGCCACTGTGACCCCTGGTGATGGGGACACAGTGACCCCCGGTGCCACTGTGACCCCTGGTGATGGGGACACCGTGACCCCGGTGCCACTGTGACCCCCGGTGCCACTGTGACCCCCGGTGCTGGGGACACCGTGACCCCGATGCCACTGTGACCCCTGGTGATGGGGACACCGTGACCCCAGATGCCACTGTGACCCCTGGTGATGGGGACACTGTAATCCCCGGGGCTGGGGACACCGTGACCCCGGTGCTGGGAACACACTGTGACCCCCGGCTCCACGGTGCACAGAGACCGCACATCCCCCGATCCGAGTCATCCCAAATACCCGCAGCCGTACGGGTGAGCCTGGCGGGAGCAGCCGCCAGGAGGAGCCAGTGTAATTCATTACCCGGCTAATTAAGGCATGAGCTTTGAGGCTCATCGTTAGTGTGAAGGGGTGGAGCAGGAGATGCTATCTGACTTGTGCCTCCTTTCCCCCCGAGCACCTTGCAGACAGGTTTTGTTTCGGATTCTCCGAGGGCAGCGCTTCCCAAAGCCGGTGCCGCAGTCCTTGGGTACAGACTCTGCTCCGGGCGCTCGGGAGGATTTGTCACACGCAGTGATGACCGTGCACAGCCACTTCAGAGCTCGGGGATGAATCAAAGCCAGTTAAATGAAGGTGTCCCAGCCTTTGCCTTTTTGTAGTCAAAGAAAAAAATGCGTGTCTAAATCCAGGGCTTGGCTTAACCTCTTTTCCTTCATGTACTCCCAAATGAAATTAATATGAAATTGTAGTATATAAGAACAGGATACTGTTATTTTTAACAATTCAAGCATTTTGGAGATGAGTCTTGTCATTTTAGGGGCTACCGAAAACTACCTGAGCAGCAGAATACGAACAACAGGGGCTTGCCTATTTGTAGATTCAGTCAACAGGGTATTTGGGGGTCCAGTCATTTCCATGTGTCTCCTTTAAACTGTTGGTTGAAGAGGAGAATAATATGGAGCACCAATTAAAACAGTTTCCCTGCCTCCTGCTCGTTGCCAGCCAGCTAGATTAAGTGGTTTTTTTGGCTGCAGGAGGATCGTTACAGCAGGGATGGCTCTGGTCCCCCAGCAGCACTTCTGCTGTTTGCTCTGAGCCCTGTGCTCCTGCACTGCTCCTCTGTGAGCACACATGGGACTTCCACCCAGATCTCAGCTTTGGAGAATAATCAGGTTTTTAGCAGTTCAATTGTTTTCAGGTTTTTGAGCTCACATGGAAAAACAACAGTGAGTAAGAGCATGATACAGGCTGAGTTGCACACTAGCTGGTGGGGTGCCCACAGCTCGGGCCATGTGTGGCCTCTGGGCACCAAGGAGTGGCCAGAACTTCCTCATCCAAAGCCTTCAGCCCTTTCTGAAACAACATGACTTAGGCATGTGCTTTACAGAGTGAGAGATTATGTTTATTTTTAAGTATTTCGCTCTAGGAAATTTTTGGATATTTTTCCTTCTCAAAATGTGTTTTGTGACACTGTGGAGTCAGCTGCAGTGATTCAAATGCTGAGGAACAAGAGAATGTATGACTCCATGGGATTATTTTTAGATGCTGTGTTACATTAATTTTTTTTAAGACAAATATGCCACTTGTGGCTTAAGGAGGCCTAAACTTCAGGCAGCTTAAAGTTGGGATACTGTGGAAATGCTGCTGTTGGGAAGCTCTTCCATATGTCTGTTACTGGAAAGCTCTCTTCTGTATATCTGCTATTGGCTGCTTTTAGGAAGGATACCAAAAAGCCACTAGTGACTATTTACATGCATTTGTGTATCAAGAAAATAATCCTATAAGGAACCTCCTGAATGACTGGACAGGCTGCTCCCCTAAAGCCTGTTTTTATTGCGCTCCAGTTCTCTTTAATGAGAGCTCTGCATTGGGAAATCACACAGAACCTGAATTCAAAACAGAAGTGACCAGCCACAGATCTCAAATGAGATGGCTTCCAGTAGCTGTGAGCCTAGAATGGTCATACCCTGGCTCACCATAGAGGGTGGAGGGCTTGAAGAGCAGAGAAGCCTCTGACCAGAAATCTGCCTAAATCCAGAATTGAATCTAATAATATTTTCCTGGGTCTTGATTTGTGAGGAGGTGGAAAAAGAAGTTCTGTGATTAAATGCAAGCAGAAGACAGATTTTTGCAGAAATTGCACATTCAGCTCTGTGTGGTACCTCAGAACCCTGGGAGGAAGCAGGACTGGGAGAGGAGCAGGGACAGCCCAGCCCTGGGCACTGGACACCTCCCTGGGGATGGGGTCACACTGAGGGCAGACCAGGACATCAGCCCTAACACATGCAGGCTCTCACTGCTGCTGTGGCTCAGGCTGGCATCCCCCATCTTTTCATAGCTGCCAGGATTTTATTAATAAAGTTGGTACATCTACTCTATTTCACAGTGGCAACTAACATTAAAATATAGATACATGTATATAATTATTTGTATAAATGCAATTAGATGCCTTCTAAACTATAGCAGAGGTGATCTGAATTATCAATATCATATCCCTTAAAAATACTTCTCTGGGGACATGTAGGTAAACAGCTGGGGTCATTCTGTGCTGTGCAGGGCTTATCCCCAAAGCACCACTTTGCAGAGTGTCCAAGAGACAGGGAAACCTGGTGCCTGGAGCTCCATCCTGGCCCAGCCAAAGAACAAGATTCCCTCAACTCAGCTGAAAGAAACCCTTGCCCTGCCCTAATCACACTATCTAAATCATATTGCCCTCTTCACCTTCTCCAGTGCTGCAGAGGTTTTAATGAACTAAAGTGGTGCCAAGTGAATAGTAAATTAAATGTTTAGCTTGCTCAGGTTTAAAATATGTTAGTGCCTATTATTTGAAAGCTTTGTGCTGGAATAATCATTAAATGAAACATGGTGTGGTTTCGGTTTATTGTGCTGAGTTGCAAAAGTAGGTTTGTCCCTCTGCAAACAGTGTGTCACTCACTCAGGGTCACTTCCCTGTACTAAAGATACCCTTATGATGGTACACCTATAGGATAAGAGAGAAATGCTCCTGGCTTTACAGTGAATGGGGAAAGGAGTCTTTTAGACTGAGTCATCTTTGCAAGCCCTGCTGCTGGCCCTGATAGGAATCTCCAAGAGAAGCAGGACAAAGCACTCTGAGATGCAAAGTGACACCATTTGCTCCAGGAATATTCCTGTGTGACTGTGGCCACATTGCACACTCACAATTTAGGAAGTTCCTGTTGCAGTGCCTGTTGCATACACATATTCCCCTGGGAATGCAGGGTGCTCCAGCACAGCTGCAGCTGGATGCCAGTTTTGGATATTTCTGGTAAATGCTCTGGGTGTGGTGGTGGCCCCAGGATCAGTGCTGGGCTCCACACACTGTCCCAGAAGAGATTCCCATGATCTGTTTCCTCCTACATGAATGCCATGATGTCCAATTCTTGGCTGGGCTTTGTGAGGCAAAGGCTCAGCAGGTGTCCAGTGCTTGGCTGAGTTGTGCTTTACTAAGAACCGTTCTCTGTTTTCTCTTACACCACAACTTTAAAAAAGGCCCTTATCTGGATAATATTTTGTTTGTGACCCAAGAGGTTTTGGTGGTGCAGTATGATCCCAGCACAGAGGGGACAGGTGTGGAGCCACTGTGTCTTTGACCCAGACACTTTCTTCTGTGCTGGTCCATCACTCAGGTTCCCTCAGATTTCTCATATATATGGATATTTTTGCCATTTCTTTACCACCTAATAGAGGAGCCTGGTCTGCCTGGTCTCAACTCCCAATGCCTTTGAGAAAGTGACACACAGCTTTGAGAGCTCTGCAGCAGAGTTCTGACATTCTTAAAAATATAATAAAAATGATATAATAATTAAAATGCAATAATCTTAAACAGTCCTTTTCAACAAATTAACATTCTTTTGTCAATGGAAGATAGTTATCTTAAGTAATTACCCTGCTATCCTAGTGACAGACTGCTGGTGACCTTTATACTGCAAGTGAATTATGCAAATTGGTATTTTCATTAAACATTAAATAACTCCCTTGGGAGGAAAAAATGTTACTTACTGTATATTGGCTATTAAAGTCTAATGATATGATTTACCACAA
Organism: Erithacus rubecula; assembly: GCF_903797595.1. Lineage (NCBI taxonomy): Eukaryota > Metazoa > Chordata > Aves > Passeriformes > Muscicapidae > Erithacus > Erithacus rubecula. The sequence goes on along the minus strand of NC_136689.1, from coordinate 9,972,287 downwards.
CTTTGTTTTCTACCTCCAAGGGCTCCAGAGGAGAAGGGATTAAATCGTGGTTTGGAATTTGAGGCTTAGACATGTGTAGACAGGACAAATGAGGTAAAAACACAAAAGAGAAACAAATACCAGTTACTTCATCCTGTGTTCCAAGTTTATTTTGTCTCTAGCAGAGCATCAGTATGACAGCACAATAAATGCCCCCAGTCCCACACTTTGCAGCTCCCTGTGCACCTTGGAACCACCATGTCCCTTCCCATTAACACAACCTACTTCTCATCAATCCGTGCTCCAAACCAACTCATCAGCATCCCTCAAACTCAAACCTTGCCTTGCTCTCCTGCTTTCAGCCTTTCACATGAACCACACATGTTCCCAAAGCCAGCCTTGTGCCACTGGGGCTGCATCAGGCCCAGGGACAACAAAATGTGGGTAAGTAAAGCCTACAGGAAAATCAAATTCACCTGATGCACAGAGGTGCTGGAGAGCACAGTTCCTGCACAGTGGAAGTGGTGAAAGTTTATGGCATTATGTCCAAAGTCATTAGGAATGAGGACAGCAAGACAGCCCTATGAATAAGAATTCCTCTGATTATTTTCAGTGATACAAAATGGCCCTTTTTAACAGCTCAAGCTATGTAGAAAGGGAAGCACTTTGTTAGTGGCACAGTAGAAAGGTTTAGTCCTTAAGTATTGCTACTCCCACAGATTTCTACAGCTTAAATGTCTTTTTGGAAACTTCCACCATTGCATTAAAAGTGATCTCAGTAGGAGTGCACTTTATTAAAGATAACTCAACATCCATTCTAAGAAAAGCAAGAATGTGCAGGCTTCTGGGGAGCCATGAACCACACACAGCAAGGGAGGTACATCCTGCAAGAGCTGGCTCACTCCTCTCAGCACCAATCTTGGAATGAGTGGGACTGTACTGCAGTGCTTCATGTGAAAAATCAAAACATTAGCTCCTTATTATTTGGTGTTTTGTGCTGGAGATAAACCAGTGAATACATTTCTCTGAAATGTCTCTGTTTCTACAGTCATGGCCTCCAAAATGAGCAAACTGGGGTGCCCATGTGTATGTGCAATGTACATTAATACTGGACAGTTAATTTAACTTGCTTTTTTATTATATCATATATTATATATATAACATTAATATTTAATATTAGAATATCAAAGTATTAAGTCTGAACAGCAAGTGCCAATGCAACAGCTTTAGAAAGCATGTTCAACAGTTATGCACTTTTATTTTGAAACAGCAAAGTTTCCTGGTCCATTAAACTACAATTAACATGTCCTTTATAAATAAATAAACAAACACACCATGCATTATTTTAATGGTTTAACACCTCTCTAGTGGGCTATAGGAAAATGCAACTTTTAAAAATTCTGTGACAGTTACAACAACCCACCAATAACAAAGTTTATTTTAAATGTACCAGGCTGCCAGTCCAGAGGTGCTATTATGTGCAGCCCCTTTGGAAGACTGAATTCAAGGGAGAAATACTAAAGCCTTGGTCATGAAGAAGAGTGTTTATATCACAGCAGGATCCAGACTGCTTAATTTAGGGAAACTCTTGTGGACTGTACATCTCTGAATAATCATTAACCATTTAAGTTAATCTACATTATCACTTGTTTTCCTTTTAGAGCTAAGGGAAAGGGATAATTACTCAATGGTGATTAGGGAATTGTGTTAGGGGAAGAGAAAAATTTAATGTTTTGATCTTTTCCCCCAGGGCAGGTTTCGTCAGGTCTTCCTCAGTCTCACGGAGTGGTCCAGAGACAAGACTATTGCAGGAGAGCTCACCATCCCCTTGACATTCAAGTGCCTGTTTGAAGACAAAAACTAATGGAGAAGACACCATTTTCACTGGGTAATCTGTTGTGATCTCATCTGCATGTGCTGTTTAAATAGCACTCATTGCTAATAATAAGTTTTAATTTTTTCCTGTGTTGTTCTTGTCTCTGTTAAACAGCTCTTTGTTTATAGTGTTTTGTTCCTCTGATAATGTTTAGGTGCTATAATCAAACTGACTCTCAAAGCAAGGATAAACCAAACAGATCCCTGTAAATCTCAGTATATTGAAGCAGTTTGTAAGACAGGATTGAATAATGCATCAGAAACTTGTGTACATGTCATAAAAAAGATGACAAAATATAAAATTGAGTTTTTCCACATTTTTAATTTATTCAGAATTAAGTTTGATTTATTATTATTATTCTTACTACCATTCTTACTGTTGTTGTTTCCCTTGTTCTTGGTGTATAACATATACAGTCAGTTCATTGATTGATTCTATCACTCAAACCTGCAAAAGCTCATTCCAGAATAAATATATTCTAGAAAGTATTATTCAGTTTAGAAATGCTAAAAAGTAGTAGTGAAATACAAAAAAAAAAAGAATGAAATAATTATCTAGATAAATGTTAATTCCTTATATTTTCATATAATGAAATAGTATTTCAAAGAAATTAGATTGCTTTTTCCTAAATAACCTCATTTAAATTCTGCTTTCAAGCAAAGCTATATTAATCCTTTGTTGTTATTATGTGTCCAAAATTCTTACTGGAGACAGAAGGTTCCCATCAGTGCTTGGCACTTTGTCACAACACAGAGTTGGTGTAAATTTAAATATGCAGAGAGGACCTTGGCAGTGGCTGCAGTGTTGTGATAGCACAGCCAAGTTTCAGGTGGTTGGATTTCCAGGGAAACAGGCTGGCTCTACCTACAGGACTCCCTCCATCTCCAGTGTGTGGAGCACATCTCTATCCTTCCACAACATGTTGTGGGAAGCTCTCTTAAGAACTTTTATTCCAAGATCAGGGCAATTGATCGCTCAGATTCAAACCAGAGAATTCATTTTTAATCTAAGTATTGACTTAAATTTCTACAGTTCGAGCATCTTTCTGGAAACTTCTGACATTGCATTAAAAAAAATGTCAATAGGAATATATTTTATTTAAGATATTCCACTGTCTGTACTGAGAAAGGCAAAGGTGTTCAGGCTTCTGGGAAATACCACAAGGAAGCTACAGCAATTGCACTTGAGTAACAATTGATTTAAGTCATTTTAACTTTAGAGACCACCTTACTGTCCCTAGGGCTCATCCTTCTGTGCTTGGCCTTGTGACAGCCTTTCAGCACTGAGGGTCCCCTTGGTGTCTAAAACATCAGTGGGGGTGGGATGCAGGCTGTGTCACCCTGTCCTGCCACCGTGGGAGCTGCTCAAGGGTGGCTGCTCCCGAAAAGCGGCAGGCGCCCACGCCCGGCTCCACTCCGAGTGACAGCACAAAGAGCAAGGCAAAACCCAAACGTGTCAGTGAGCCACTGTGCCCATGAGCCTGACCTGTGGCCCTGGTTAGGCAACTGCAGTTGTTGAACAAATGAAATCTGACAGCAGGGCTTTATCTTAGATCATCATTTGTGCACTGGAGCGCTTGGGCGTTGTTTTGACCTGTGCTGGGATTCTGCAAGCCAAAGCCACCAACCACAGCCTTGCAGAGAATGATTATTTAAGGTGAGCAGGCCACTGAGGATATCCTGACACCTTCTGTGCTGCAGGTGGAAAAGCAAAATTGTTTCTATTCACCCCAGGAGACATCCAGGGCTTGATTCAGTTTCCTAAAAACAAGCGTGTCCTGTCATTGGAGATGATCTCTGGACACATGAGATACTCACAGAATCATAGAATGACAGGGGCTTGAAATGGACCTTAAGGACCATCTGGTCCCAAGCCCCCCTGCCACGGGCAGGGACACCTCCCACTAGAGCAGGTGTTCAAGGCCTTATCCAACCCTACCTTGAACACTGGGTTGGGACATCCACAACCTCCCTGGGCAGCCCCTTCATTCCATTGTCTAACCACATTTAATATCTAACTTAAATTTCTCCTCTTTCAATTTGTACTCACTATTTGTCCTGTTGCTGCAGTTCCTGGTCAAGAGTCCCTCTCCACCTTCCCAGTAGATCCTCTTTAGATACTGGAAGGTCTCCATGAAACCTTCTTTTCTCCAGGCTGAACAGCCCCACCTTTGTCAGCCTGTCTTCCCAGGGGAGGTGTTCCAGTACTCTTATCAACTCCATGACCCTCCTCTGGATTTATTCTAGCAGTTCCAGGTCCTTCTGATGTTGGGGATGATGCCTTGGGTTTTGGCTTTCATATTTTTCAGAATCTCAGCTGCTTAGTGTACAACTCTGAAACTTCGTATTCGGTGTTAGTAATTTCTTTAGTTAGTTAGTTAGACAAAACAATCCCTTCCCAGCTTCAGAATCAAGGACACCAGTACCCAAAAAGCAGAAACAACAGCGAGGGAAAGGGGGTGAGCAGGAGGCTGAGAATTCATAGCCAAGGCTGTGGTTGGATAATTGACCCCAATATATAAATGAACTAAAACTTATAAAAGTGTAGACTCATTACTGGGATCATCTTGGATTTGATTTGGGTGTAGCCCTGGCTGGGCTCTTGCACTGTCCAAAGTGTATTCTTTCAAGAAATACCTATTTTATCCCTTTTGCTCTGCCGAGTCTCTGTTCCAGGTCTGCCTTTCCAGGCAACAGGGACACCAGAACTGCTCACAATACTCCAGCTGGGATCTCACAAAAGCAGAGTAGAAGGGACAGAATCACCCCTTTCAAAATGACACAGAATCTGTAATAGACACAGGTTCTTCTGAAATGACATCTGAAGAGCAGGTTAGATATGCCAGATTATCCCAAAGGGTGTGGATTATATCCACCTGTTTAGCTGGTGGATTGTCAAACAGCAAGTTCAGCTGCATCACTCTCTCTTAATTTTGCTGATGAGGGGGCACGATGCAGCTGCATCACATCAATGTGTGAAGCCATTTGAGATGCTCTGGAACAGCAGCCTTCTGTGGACTCCAGAAATGTTGATTGGAAGGCATTTCAAGAGATCACACAGGTCTGAACATCCCAAACCACAACTCGTGGCCACTGTCTCCCATTTCATTAGCTGATGCCAGTGAAGCTGAGAGGAAAAGCAATTAATCTCCTCCAACACCACTTCTCCCTGGAGCAATGGCACGACAGCACAACCTGCAGCAGACAGACTGTGAAGTGCTACCTCATTCTTTTAGAACAGAGAACATTATATGTTGTCTAAACTTTTATTTGATGTGGTAAAAGACACTTAGCTGAGGCATAACACATACAACTATTTAAGCTATGCTTAAAAACTGCACCTACAATAACCATAAACCTCACAAACTGCTGCACTCCCTTCAGCTTGGCCAGAAAGCTTAAGGATTTATTCTGATATTTTCCTTCTGTACCTATTACTATCCCCTGGAGACCAATGACATGAACTCCCAATGCTGCTGGGAATCACACAGACTGTCACAAAGAGTCAGTGCTTCACAGGCCTAAGAACATAAAACTGGCCACAGAGACCAGGTCAAGATCCATTTGGTGCAGCATTTCACCTCTGAGACGTAGCCAAAAGTGGATGCCTGGGGAAAAAATTGCTGAGTGCAGAAAAATAATAAATAGCAGTATTTTCTCAAAATAAACACTCAGTCTGCCATCACTCCTGGCCCAGGAACTCCCTGAGCCAGAGAAGATAATTTTGGATTTAACACTAGCACATTATTCTCTCTGGACAGTTTACACTTAAATCCATGCACATGTAAATACCTTTGATGCAGGCTGGTCTGAGCTGGAAAGTGTGATCTTGCCAGTCCCTGCCAAACCACTCCAAGTAATCTCTTGATCATTCCAGATGAACATTGAACCAGGGAGCACACACAGATGTTACAGTTCAAAGCTCTAGGAAAAATGCAATAAGTAGCACATTCTTTGAACCCTGCCTCATATCTACTCAATGTACATTTGTAGATATTGAGGCCAAAATTAATCTGTATATCTGACTTGCACTATAAAATCTAGCTGTATCCAATTATTGCTCCCATTATTTGCAGTGTGGAGTCAGCTTGCAGATTACAACCCTTTAAAACAGGTTTTTATATCTGAGCTCAGTACCTAAATGTGTGCCCTAGTCATTTCCAATGTCACACTGCCAGGAGTTTGGCAGCTCTTCTGGCTCACTTTGATAGGGAGACTGACCTCTGCATGGATGACATTGCCACTGCCAGGAACATGAACCTGAAAATCAGCCCAACTTTTGGGGGTTTTGACCTGTGCAGTGAACTCCATGTGACTGATACAATCAGCTCCCAGAATGAAATCTGAAACTGCCTGAAGTTCATGTGTTTTTATGACTGGGTATTACGTCAGCATAAAGTTTCAAACTCTATGGTTATTAACTTTTGAAAGACTGCTTTCCAAAGGGTTAATGAGTCATGTCACTAGCTGATAGAAATGCCAATTAACAGGGATCAGCTGTGGAATAATTGGATGTAGAATGTGAGCATTAGGTATGCACAGAAGTTACAAAACTCAAGAGGATAGTGTACAATTGCAGCTTCTAGGGAGCTGAATCTCTAGAAACCCTTAGTCAAATTTCCCATATTTGGAACCCTTTCCTCCACTTACACAACAAATAAGAGTTTTCAATATAATTCAGATTACATTATATATTTTAAAATAGTTAGGTCCTCAATAAGGCATTCAATTTCATTGTACCACAGAATCACTCAACAGAAATTGATTTAATGAATACATCTGGAAAATGCATGTATTTTAGAGGCTGATAACATCTGCAGTCACCTAGCAACATATTTGTGACAGTGACCTGGCAAATTGTTGAATGACATTTTTAACTGCTTAGCCACTGTGCTGAATAGGTTTTCTCATTTCAGTCATATTTAGTTTAGATTGCAAATATGAGAAAAAAAAAGAATTTGGTATATAAATGTAGTGAGAGTGAATATTAGAAAAGGAATTGTGATTCCAGAAAAGTATTCTTGTGGTTCCAACAAAGCAATGCTGAGAAGTTTTTCATTCTCCTTTGCCTTGGTTGCTTAAACTGTGTCAGGTATGTAGATTATCTAACTTTAAATCTATCAAGGACACAAGAAATCTATTAAAACATAGACTAATTTTGAATGTGTTTCCTGTGCCTTAGAGAACAGTATTTATTGCTTGTATTTTAGCTAAATAATATTAGCATCAAGCATATTTGCACGTAACATAATCTATTAATAGGTAACTATTAATATATCTGGATAGAGAGTGTGGCTTTTTGCATGTCTTTATGCTGCATCTCTTTAACCTCTTCATAAATACATATATAATAAATTAAGTGATGCACTAATCCTGGAAATAGGCATATGAAAAATTCACAAGTTACCATTCCTCCCAAGAATTAGCTATAGCAGGTCTGTGACTTTCATCCCAAACACAGGCAAATGACCTTGCATTTACATACAACACAATTTTCAGCTTTTCATGGCCTGTGAGTTTGTTCCTTCACTGCCTCTCTACAGTGAGCTCAGCAGCAGCAGAGATAAAACTTCCATAAGCACATTGTTTCTCTGACCTGCTGACAATACACAACTCCTAATGCAGTTTCATTTCAGCTCACAGGCAGCTCTACCACTGAACACGTATGTCCACCAGCTTACTGGGGAGGAGGGGATTCAGCTCCTCCCAGACCAGACACCAGCACTGGTCAGCCAACAAGGGCTTTGAGGTCCACTGCCAGTAGTGATTGAGCTTCCATTGACTAGAGTGAGTTCAGACACTTGTGCAGTCTTTAACAAAGGGGAAAGAATAATGGGTGCTGAATAATGCATGAATAATGAATTCATATCCCTCCCTCGGTCTCTTTTAAGTTTTATACAACATACAGAAGGCAAATGGCCCTTCCTAGTTAATGTCTTAAGGGATTATTAAACCACAAGTTCCAGGCTGGCTGGATGCACGTTTCAACCTACTGCCATTTGTGCATGAACATTCCTTCCTTATTGGAAAAAACCTCACCCCTGGAAAATAATGTATGGACAGGGAGAGACTGCAAAGTGGAAAACTACTCACAGGACCTACTTGCTGCTCAGTGGCAGTGAATGTAAAGCAGAGGTGAGTAGCTGGATGTTCCAGAAACCATTGTGAGAAATTTGGGTGGACTCCCCCCAGAAGTATATGGATTTAAAACAAGTTGTATGTGAATAGGAGGTAATTCCAATGGTTAACATTCTCCCCTAACAATGTTGTTGATTCTATGCCTTTACTTTCTGGACCTACAAAGACCAAATTTTGATTCACTTTTGTACTTCATGTAGAAAAGGTATAAATGGGGATAATTATACTGAGTAGGTGCACAGGAATCAGGGCCTAACTAAGGCACTAGGTGAGCATTAGATGGGAGATTGCAGTGCTCAATGAACAGGCAGCACACATTTTGGGTATATCCCAATTAATTGCTGTTACTCTATACTTTATTTCATAAACCTGCATTCATGAGTGGAAAAAGCCTGTCCTGAGAGTAGTCACTGCTTAATACCCCTATTATTTCTCTTTACAGCCATGCTGTTGCTGTAATGCCCATAAAATGACCTGAACAATGGTTAGGCAGCTGGTGTCATCTGATTGATCCTCATTAGACTAATTATAAGTGTCTCACCAGTGTCTTCTACTTCTCTGTTGTCAGCTGGGCAACAGTCTTCTTTTGTCTCTGGAACTTCTTCAGGGCAGGAACTAACTTCTGGGGAAAATATCCTGCCTTGCACAACAGGACCTTGACCTTTGACTGAAATCTCTGGATATTGCAGCTTATTGTCTGAGAACACAAAGAGCATGGGTATGCCTGGACAAAACCTTCTGGTAAGAGAAGAGAAGAGAAAAGGTAGAAAAGAGGTCCTTCCTATATGTCTGAAACCAGCCATGGTAAAAACAAACTGTAAAGGATCTATGAACATGCAAGACTGTGCTGCTGTTGTTCAGTGACATTTTTGGCTGAATTTATCAAAAATACAGGAAATCTTTACCCAATAAAGTTAAAATTCACCTAGAAGATAGGCTTATTGTCCTTCTACAAAATGAAGAAATTGATGAGGAGGATATTCCAGAAAACTCCTCTCCAATTTTGGAGTTTTCCATCCACATATCTGGACCTCTTGCCTACTTCCCCCTCAATGCCACCCCTTCCCCCTGTAGCACTGCTCATATACTACCAGGTGTATAGTGGCCATGGCAGCTTTCTCCCTCCATGTACAGAAATCACCACAAGGATTCCTTGGCATCCTCTTGCAACAACTCAATGATTTCCAGCATTCCATCCCCCATGGCAGGCCTGAGCTGCAGCTCCTCAGGAGTGCAATATCCCAGTATGATCCTCAAAAGGATGCTGTGGTGTGCTGCCACGAGCAAGGGAGTGAGGAGGAGCAGGCAGCTGCACGCCAGGTTAGCCACAGAGCACAACCTGCCTGCACATCAGAGGCTTGGAGAGTGACAGGTGACACCCTGCAGGGCTGTGACTGAAGGACACAGCACCAAACAACACCACAGCTAATAGGCACTAACAGTACCTGTAGCACCAGTAGTACGACCTGCAATACCAGTCACATGTCCCAGCCAGCAGTGCTGAGTGTGGCTGCACTCTGAGCCACTGTGAGGGCATGGCTCCTCCCTCCTGTGCTTCTCTGGGGGACACAAACTGTCCTTCCCTCCAATTCTTCTTATTTCCTTACCAGCAGCATTACCAGGAGGAATCAGAGGAGCCCAAAATGGTTCTAGGTCAGGACTGAGTCCCCACACAAGGAAGTGGAGGGGGACAGATGGTGAGCAGTTCCTCCTGTCCCCATGGCATCCTGTAGTGTGGCTTCCCATGGTGAAACCTCCAAGAAATAAACTGTGTGACTCAGCAACATGAGATTAGCTGATGAGTGCAGAGTTTGGTGAGGAGAGCTTTCCATCTATGCCTCCAGCCCCAAAAGCTTACTAGCCTTCACCATGATTAGTGTCTCTATAGTTATAGATGCATGAACTATACCTGCAATGCTAGCAGCAACTGTGTGGTGCTACCACATTCAACAAAAAGCAGGATGAGCACAGGCACAGTGTCAATGGAACAATGTCCTGGCTCTTCAGAGCTGGTGCATGACAACACAAAACACACATGCCTCAAATCTGCTCTTGGTTCTGTTCTGCAGAGGATTTTACACACCTGTCTCAGTCTGGAGCAAAACTGGAGACAAAAAAAACCCCAAAGAACTAAACATTACCAACATCTGAGAGATCCAGATGAATTTTCCCAGCCCAGAAAAACCCAAATCCAACCTTTTGTGAATTTTGGATCTGGAGCTCACGTCAGAGCTGTACTTCATGGGCTTGGTCTCATTTCTAATATAGAGAAAAATATTTCAGCCCTTAAAGCAATTCTTTTTTGTCTTGCATGACTGCCTTTCTGATTTCAGGATTTCAGGGATGACTAAAGACATGGTTGTTACTGACTTGACCTCTCCCAGCGGAGGCATCTTCTTACCTACGTGTTTCTTTGGGAGGCAATTATTTTCTTCCTGCTTCTGAGGTTTGCAATTTTGGAGCTAGTGCTTTCTTTCAAGCTCCCACAACCCTCTCAAGAACTTCTCCAGGTAAAAGCAAATATTATCTCAAAGGGGTAGTGAGGCTTTTATTACATCCCGGCTTCAGTTCTGCAGTTGGTTATTGGCTGATCTGCCTGCCATATCCCTGAGGCATTTGCAGCTCACGTTGAACTTCACTGTTGAAACCTGGATTTCTGAGCATTTTGCTTATTTCCTGAGAGAACTTCTCTGATTTCATCCTAGTAAAGTGGCAGTTTCAGGTTGAAATTAATTTTCTACTTGCCAGCTTTCAGAGGTGCTTTCCTCTCCTCACCATTTTATTTTCCTGTTACTTCATTTGCTGCTTTGTCCCTTTGAGTTGCTTTTCATCTCCTTCTGTCAGAGCCAGTTTCACTGGCGAACCTCCAGAAAACTGCCAGAGCACCACACTCTGTGCAGGCTTCAGAGTGAAGTGCCTTCACCTGCCAGTTCAGCCCACCCAAAATAAAACTTTGTGAAGGGGGACTGACCAGGACTGACTCTAGCTTCCCCTTCAATTCTTCTGACAGGCTCTTCTTGCCTTTTCCCTCGTTTCCCTTTTTGTCTGTGATGGACACCTGTACAAAAGCCAAGCACGGGGTTTACTTGCCACATGGCTAGTAAGATAGACAAATTCAGCTTCAGTTGTCTCCAAAGACAAAGACACATAAAACACCATGAAAGATATAAATGCTAAGTCCATCTAGCAACAGCTGGAGAACCTAAGAAGGCTCACTTGAGAAGAGAATATTTGCCTAAGAATAGCTCTGTGGTTGCACACATAGATTTTCCACAAGCTAATGAGCAAAGTTTAAAAATCCCTTTAACACTGTAGGTTTCTGTGTAAGCTACATACATAATAAGATCAAGCCCTGCTTCCAATCCCATCTTCTCCATACAGGTCCTCTCAAACTGCAAAAGGAAAAGAGTGTATATTTTGGCTGCTCTAGAAGAATAGTCAGGTGCCACAAAACTTGTGTTGCTTGTCTCAGCCCTCAGCCACACTGGGAAGGTGGATGCATTTGATCCCTTGGCTGGGAGATCCTCCCAGTCAGACCAAGGCTGCTCTGAGACATCTCTTACTCTGCTACTGTAAGTGAATGGTGATGGAAAATCAGCTGTGCCCTAGTTTTTGTGCTTGTTGAGTTCATTGCAGCAGTGCTCACGGATGATTTATCTTCTGGAAGGCATTCAAACAGTCCAGCTATGTCTGCTCTCACACGTCTCCACCTGAGAAGCAGAGAAACTCCTCTGGCTGGGAGCCACACCCATCCCACCCCTGCTGAACAACCTGGGGTACATGGGACTGCCAGGGCAGCTCAGGGGGAGTGTTCCCAGACTGTGGCACATGTTCCAGAGTGCTGAGCATGCCACAAAACCTAGACAGAGACAGTGGATGGGAGCAGGAAATCCCAGGATGCCATTCCTTAAGCAGGCATACCCACACCATTCCTCAAAGAGGCTTGAAGGATTTGCAGCCACTGCCCAGAAATGGGGCCCAGGGTAGTCAGACCTGCCATCTGCTCCAACTTGCTAGAATGCTACATATGAGCATTTGGAAACCACAATAGTTTGCTTCTGACCCTACCAGCATCTGCTTCCCTAGCGCAGATCAAACCAGAGGGCAGTGCCTGTGCCTCCCCAGTGCAGCCCCATGTGCACCTGGCTGGCTCTGCTGTCACACCCTGCCCTCCCCTGCCCCTCTGCCTGCTTTGCTTTGCCTCCACCTCCTGATAAACCCTGCCTGCCTCTCCCTTGCAGAACCCCAGACATCTGATTTTATTCCTCCTGTCTAGTGCCTGTTGCCAGCACTGCTGAGCTCTGCCTTTTCCCATACTTGCTACTCAAGTAAAAGGGCAGCCTGTCCATGGAGACACACTGGGCACAGACCTAAAGAACAGTGAGGACCACAAACACCTACCCTGGCAAGCCCTGACACACAAGAGAAGCCGGGCAAAATAATAATTCTGCACCAGCAGGATTCCTTAGCTGCTTTTCCAGAATTTGTAACGTTTGGTTGGTTTAGGGTAGACAGTGAAAGTCTTGATTTCAAAAGCTGCCTGGATTTCACTTTAAAAGGAAAACACTTTGCAAATTAGGTCTTTTGAACCGTGCTTTCACATTTCAATGGCTGCTGTATTGGTAGCAGCTGGAGTTAGCACCTAACTCTTGACTTGGTTTGAATAAACCAAATGCTTTTTCATGAGTCTGCTTCCAGGCTGACATGGAAGCAAAATATGACAATGAAGGGTAAATGGTAGATACAAAAGCTTTGGAGGCTTCTGAGGGCCTGCATGACAGCAAGGAGAGATTCCATTTTTATTAATATTTTCCATTTTTAGCCCTTAGGTATAACCTTTTAAAAATGTATAGGTCAGACCTGTGTCTCAAAGTCAGGAAAAGCTTTCCCACTGCTTTTGATGGAATTCAATGCATTAACACTGGTGTATCAATATCTTACAATTTGTATCAGCCATTAGCATTGCTAATAATTTTACAGTGAATGTCATGATCTATAAGAGGATTTTACATTCAACTTACTGCAGAATATAACACTTTTAAATGATACATGACACTTACTAGCTGATAAGATCTGAAAAGTGTGAACCCTCAGTATTTTAATGCAGAATACAAATAACAGCCCAAGGGTAATATTTTTGCATTTAACTCCTTAATCCAATTTTGGCTTATTCAAGTTATAGGGGACTATTTTTCAAAGCTTGTATTTGGCAAGACAGCTGATCTTTGTTACCATCAATTGTAATAATTATTCCAGCACCAGGAAGTCATCATTCATTAGCTAAGACTTCTTTAGATGATTTTTACTTTCATTTCATAGATCCCTCATATAAATAGCATTGATGCCATACCAGTAGTATCTTGAATTTTAGGCAGGTCTGCCATTCTCCCCAAAAAATAAGTGGTTCAAGAAGTCCAGCAACCTTGTCCCCAGCTCCTCTTTTCCTTTTGCAGCTAGAGGCCACTTGCACAGCAGACATCTGCACTGGTTCCTACAGCACCAGGCCATCTTTGTGTGCTCTGAGCAGGGCAAGACCCTGGAGGGGTCTGCTCCAGGCTTGGCTAGCATAGAGCAGACTACTGCTCCCTTCTACCAACACTGAAAGAGGAAAGCAAACAAGAAATGCAGCCTGGCAAGGAAGCCCCTTGTGATGCTGCAGTTTTTACACCTATTTATGTACCATCTGTTGGTCAGGGCTGTGCCTGCAAGTACAGAATACATTTAATTGGAATGGGCCGAGAAAAGCAGTGTGAAGGGACAGTAAAGCAGTGGTGGAGAATACAGGCATCATGTTTTGCATGGTGATGCACCAGACACTTGATATCTTGTTGCATTTCTTCAGTCATTCATTGCAAGAGGAATTTTTCAGATGCCTTTTCCTCCCTGCCTGCAGTGTGAACCACACTACTGCTCCACAGCCATCTACTGAGAGCAGATCTCACCATGGATACCCATTTAAATAGAGAAGTCACAGGACAGTTGCTATTTGTGTGCCTGAATGGAACTCTATTGTGCTTTTTTTTTTTTTTTTTTGCTCCAGTGAAGCAGAACAAGCCCTTCTTTTTCTTTGTTTATATTAAGTGAAAAAAACATACTGGTACTGACTTTCAGATGAAAAAACCTCTTAGTTGTAGTCAGTTCCTTCTCTCTTTAAGAACATCTGGGGATACAGAGACAGTCCATCTGTGCTTCTCCAACACTGAGACAAAATACCTGTGAACTCAAATATCCTTCTCATTTCCTGTTTGATTACACCTCATGCTGCAGTCCTTTGCAGTCAAGGATTGTTTCTTTTATCCATATTCCCATATCTAGAAACAACAACTTTCAGGCACCAGCCAAATACAAGTTTTTGATATCATGCATGGAATTTTTTTTTTTTTTTGAGGTATTGAGTCAAACCTCAGAAGACCTCAGATTTGTCTCAGAGGGCCATTGTCATCCCTGGCATAATAACCTCTCTCTCTGCACTCTGGCTTTCTATCTCTATTTTTAATTTGTTTTGCCACAGCGTCCTTGTCAGACACTAGGGGCTCCTTGTGCTTCTCTTGTACAAACATGTAAGCAAACAGAAGTTATTGCTGCAGTAAATTCACATGCTCAGAAGGAAATTATTTCTGAGGAAAAAAAAATAAGGCAAAGGAAAGGAAAAAAAAAGGTGTAATGTATGTTCAGTAACATCTGAGCTGTGCTGTCTGCACAGCCTTGTGCACAAACCAGTGCAGGATGCCAGGCCAGTGGTTGTCCCTGTGAGCTCCCTGTGCCCAGCCTGGTGCTGTGAGCCAGCCTGGGGTCCATGCTGTGAGCTGGGGTCCATGCTGGGTGCCAGCCTGGGGTCCATGCTGTGAGCTGGGGTCCATGCTGTGAGCCAGCCTGGGGTCCATGCAGTGAGCTGGGGTCCATGCTGGGTGCCAGCCTGGGGTCCATGCTGGGTGCCAGCCTGGGGTCCATGCAGTGAGCTGGGGTCCATGCTGTGAGCCAGCCTGGGGTCCATGCTGTGAGTTGGGGTCCATGCTGGGTGCCAGCCTGGGGTCCATGCTGTGAGCTGGGGTCCATGCAGTGAGCTGGGGTCCATGCTGTGAGCTGGGGTCCATGCTGTGAGCCAGCCTGGGGTCCATGCTGTGAGCTGGGGTCCATGCTGGGTGCCAGCCTGGGGTCCATGCTGTGTGCCTGGGCTCTGCCCAGCTCTGCAGAGCCACCACCTTGCTCAGAGCTGCAAGCTCACATTCTCACATGCAACTCCAGCTCCACTGTAAGCCTTTTCATTTTTAAAAAGAGGTTAAAGAACTTTCACAATGTTAGCATCAATCAATTTGTAATGCATCGTCTTAAAGGACACCAGGCAAAGTCTTGTCTTGGGGCACATCTTAAAGAACAGTATTATTCTCCCTAAGTGACCTAGGAGATGTCCACATGTGGATTGGAAGTCCAGGCTTCTGTCACAGTCAGTGCAGTCCAGAGACCTGCCCACTTCACCCCACAGCAGACATCTTGGCACACCAACTAGCTGGCTAAACTCAGATGTCTAGTGCCAGCTTTGCCTCTGGTATCCAAGATATTTACACAGAATTGCCAAATATTAAACATGACCTTTCTCCCTCCCAAGTGGCAGCTGGAAGTCGGGGCCTATTACAGAATATCTCAAATGGCACTAAGTAAATAACTGACAACTGAAGCAGTCAGCAGAATAGCTGTTCAGGTTTCCTGCCTCTGATGGGAGTTTGGATCTATCTCATACAGAGATGTTTCATCCTTCCTGAATGTCACAAAAGAAGACAATTGTAATTTTTTTTTTGCTCCCTAAAAGATGGGAAGCTTGGCTCCAAGTTCCAAATCAGCTCCTCCCCAGAGCATCTTTCCTCCCAGAGGACATCATGGGGCTCACCCAGCTCTTCATGACTTTCATACCTCCAAGCAGCATCCAGACTGCCTTTAGCCAATGCACTGACATAGTTTTGTGCACTGTTGGGATTAATTCCACTATAATGTAAGCTGCTGAAAAGGAACAGTGTTTATCCAGGACTCAGCACCTCTCAGACTTTTTCATTACTTACATAGTGTTTATACTACTCAGTGGTGCCAATCAGGGTAAGTATTTATTGCTGCAGGCTGTTTACTGCTCCATATCTGAATATAGCTGCTGCCCTGAAGAACTCACAATTTAATTATAAAACAAGATGCTGGGAATTTAAAACAAGAGAAAAAATTGGTGAGCAGAAGAGATAAGAGTGACAAAGTCAGGAGAAGCAAAGTATTTTTTATTCTACTGTTTATTTTTTTATAATTGTATGCTTTTCAATTACAGTGTATTTTTTCTATTAAAGAAACCCCAAACAACTAACCAAACTACACATGCTTTATCTCTCTTTTCCTCCTTCCTCTTTCTCATTGCAATTTGTATTTCTCAGTAGAAAGACTGGACTTTGCATAATTCGATGCTTCCATTTAATCCTATTTAAGATTCTCTTTCATGTCTATAACATCCATCTGCTTATCTACCATTGGTTCAGGTGTCTCTCCCAAGCTTGGTGCTGGACCATCAGCAGAGACACACAAGGCCTTTCTTTCCCTAGTGCTCTATGAAGCAAGGCAGGTCATATTCATCCATTTTGCCTCCACTCCTCTTGGTTGATTTGCCTCCAGGCTGGACCTTGTGCCAGCAGGTAGTTTTCCCACTGCTTTCTTGGCAGGACCTCCTCTGGATTTCCTGGGACCATCAGTCCTGCTGTGAATCTCAGGATATCAGCCACCATTATCCTATCCATATCATCCCAATGAATTCCAGCTCACCTCTATCTGCCATCCTACTCACTTCATAGGACCCATGGCCACACTTTCTCATACACAAGATCACTTCTACCATTCATTTAAAATTACAATTTGAGTTATCTCTGCAGGATATCTGCCCTGCCCCCCCCATAACTCAATTTGATAAAAATCAGAAACATTTGACTGCAAGTATTACCCATATTATAGCAGACACATGCCCATATTATACTTGTGCCACATGCAGAAGAGGCACTAGAAGTGCAAAAGTTACCACAGGCAGAATTAGTTTTTTTAAAAAAAATCATTGCATATTGAAAATCAGGGTTTTGTATTAAAAATCAGTGCACACATTTGCACTGTTATCTCCTGTTCAGATTCCACAGCTGTATCTCAGAGCTCTCCTCTCTCTTAACACAGAAGAGACACAAGAGGTTGGAGGGAAATACTCTTCTTCTGTTCCAGAAAGTGGTTGTTAAGAAAACATCTCTTGGATGCATAGGTCACATGGCATTTATCTTATCAGGGCTCATCTTTGTGTCACCAGGCATTGCCTGTCCCAGGCAGCCTGAGTGTGATGCAGAGAACTTCCTGATGTATTTGTCCAGGGAACACTGAGCCACCTGCACATGCCACTGAAGCCACCAGACATGCTGCCAGCCCCAACTCAGAATGGACTTCACCAGATTAAGGAGAGAAAAACAGTAAAAACATATTTTTCACTACTGGGTACTTCTCGTGGTTATTTTATCCATCTGTACTAATACCAGAAGGATGAATATTAAGTTTGTGTCCAAAGCCTGTGTTAGCTGACCATGTCAGTAACAACAACCATGGCTGCCTGCCATCAGGAGAGAAAGCTCATTATTTCCCTGACACTGTACTTTACATGCTGTACTTAGCTTAGTGAATCACTCAGCTGGAGCTTGCTGTTCAGACTTCCTATAGTACAAACTGCTTTTTTCTATTCCCTTTCAAACAGCTTTCTATTTTCTCTCTTACACCCAAGGGGAAGTTAGAACTGAGATTGCACAAAACCTCTGCATAAATGACACAGTTTTTGTGTGTACCTTGAGGTGCACAGGGATTTCCCCATACTTAGGTAGGTATGCTCAGTTTAGATGTCTAACATATGTGTCAGTAGGTCACAATGAGACCATTGTCACCATTCATGTGGATTTCCTCCATTCCCTTTACAGGTCATACCACTCCCAAAATCTGGCACACATGATCCACTAGGGTGGCCACAGCTCTCAGTCTGGTACACTCAGGTGTGCTTTCATCTTGTCTTTGTTTCATGGGCAGCAAGTGTTGGGGCAGCCTGAGTACCCTGGAGATTTAGCTCCAGACTTAATCCATCACCACCAAGTGCTTGACCTGTGGATGCTTAAAAACTTGCATTTCTCCTATTGGGTGATTCCATTAACTAGGCAGGAGCTATAAGTACTAATGAAACAGCAAACACTCCTTTCTGCCTGCTTGTAGCCATGCATACAGACTTAGCAGGGAGAAGTAAGGCATGAACTAAAGAAAAGACTCATCAATATGATGGAAAAAAACACACAACACCCTAAGAAGGGGAAAACTTCACTGAAAGAAAGATAGCAAGTTTTCAAGCAAACCAACTGCCTGAATTTAACTGTTACCATCATAATTTGGAAGTGGAGAGAGTTGGTGTTGATGTCAGCATCACAGGTGAGTCAAGGAAGCACTGGGATGACAGGAGGAATAAACTCTAACCCCCTGCCTTCTCAGAGATAGTTGCTTCAGCAGGAGCTCTCTTTGTGTCTTGAAGTAAGCAGCAGTCTCCACAAAAGCTCTGTGGTAGATGAGGAAACAGATCAATCAGAAATTTTCATGAGAGCAACAGTAGTTTATACAGGAAAATGCTTCCCCTGAAAAACATTCTGAGGATCAAGGCTCTCTGATATGGAACATGTTTGAGATGCCAAAATCACTACTTGAAGCATGAAGTGAGAAGAAAGCATTGTGACTTCTTGAACAAGATCTAATTGCATTATCTTTCTGAGTATTAGAAAATAACAGGTGTGAAAACTGCCCCTCTGAGTGGGATCCTGTTGGCTGAAAACCAAAAATGAATCCTCATGTCATGGGAATAATCTCTGCCAGAGGGAAGAGGATTCACAGGGCTGCATTAAATATATCATCTTGACAATTTCTAGGATTCAGCAGCATGGAGTAATTTTTTTACAGGCCTCCAAAGACTAGTTGTCTTTTTTGACTGAGGGAAAGAGGTGCAAAGAACAATCAGACATGACTTTACAGTATATCAGCACCTGATGGTCTTTTCATGTGGAAATCTTGCTTTGTTCCCTGAGTGCCTGGGTGGTTTTGCAGAGCACAAGAGATACACCAAAAAACCTGATGAGGATGGATATGTGTTACACTGGATACACTGGAGTGCAAATTATGGGCATAAAATAACTGGAGACAGGGCAGCAGAGTTTCTTTAACACAGATAAACCCCCAGTAGCTATGATGTGCAGCAATTCCCAAGTATTTACAAGCCCAGCTCACTCAGTGCAAGAGTCAAACCCACTCTGACCCCCACACCACAGGGTACAAGGGTAGGGGTCTTCTTAAAGCAGCTCAGAGACACCCAGCTCTTCTCTGTCCCTTTTCTGCTCCTTTCATTAGAATTACAGGGAACTTGGTGTCAGTTTATCAGGGAGCAGACAGAGGCTAGTGGGCATCTCCAAAATTCTCCCAAAATATCTATCTTGAGATATATGTGCAGGTATAGGTAAAATTCACCATAAAATTATCTAATTGTATGTAAGTATTTGAGAATTATCTGAGATTCTCAGGACTGGATATTATCAATTCTCAGTGACTACAGGCCCTGTTTTCATGTGATTTGTAATGTACAAGCTGTTAGTTTTTTAATTTATATAGCACAGTTGAGGAGATCTACCAGAGAATTGTCCTTTAAACATTGCAGCATGGGAAGAATGACATCCTTTTTTTGACTTGCCTAAAAATCACCTTGAGCCATGAATCTTCAGAAGCAGTAAGCCCATAATTCAAAAGGATATGTGAAAAGAAACAAACCAAGCAGTCCTTCAGTCCTCACTGATGCATACAACAACCAGAGTTTTCCTGCCACCTTTGCTGCTATCCTCCCTAATCACACTTTCTAGCAAAAGTACTTTTTGTATCACTAAGAAAGATGTAACCTCCTAATCCAGCCATAAGGTGTAAAACTCCCAAAAGATCCCATTTGTTGGGTTTCATTATAAGCTGTATCTTAGCTCAGTTCTCAAAGACATGTAAAAAACCAATCAAGGCCAGGAATAACCATCTTTGGGGACAGGGAAATGAAGTGTCAGGCACTGCACATCCAGTACTTGGCAAAAGGATACATGGTCTCCTTGCTTGCACTGAGCAGTTTCAGTGCATCTGAAGAAGTGTTGCACTGCTACGACAGACAATTTGGAACTCCACTGCTCTTGGCATGGCCTGGGAAGTCCTTTCCCAGCTGCACCAGCAGATGGTGGTCTCAAAGGACTAGAGACCACCTGGGAATCACTAGCACTGGAAGGGTTTTTGGATAAACTTTCTATCCTGAGCCACAGTGACCCTAAAAAGCAACAAGTGTTAAATTACTGCAGCCAACTACACCCTTATCCAGCATTTTGACATAAAAGCAACTCTCAGACTCTACAACTAGACCACAGTAGCTCAAACTATTTTTTAAATAAGTAATAGTCACTGTTTTATGGCATTTGAAACACTAATATGGGCCTAACTTTCATCTATTTACCAGTCTCCACCAAGTTCTTTATTTTAAACCTGTAACTTCCACTTTCCTCTACATAAGCTTCTTGTATCCAATACACAGATGCAACAGCAGCCTGCAGCAGTTTTCTTTTGTGGTGTCAGAATAAATTTATGCCCTCAGCATCCCACTGCTGAACATATTTTATAGTGAAACAGAGGAAGGAGAACCTGAGGCTTCCCAGTAGAAGCAACATCATTCAGACCATGCAGGCTACACAAGAAATTTGGAGAGGATTTCTGTGTCACACAGAGATATTTGATGCAGATTTAAAACAAAAAACCCCACATTTCTTCAAGTAAATAAAAAATTTAGGAGAGTTCTGTGATTTATATTGTGTTCTGTGTCAATATCATTATATTTAGTGATATGGCTTACACTGGATTTAGGAAAAAGCGTTGCTTTAGAAAAAAAATCTTTGTAATTATTATTTTACTTGGCCTGAACAATAACTTCGAAAAATAGACATTTCTTGAATTCTGTTTGGTCTTCTTGTACATAATATTCTGCTATGATGGGAGGATCATACTAAACAGTCTATTTGATGCTAAATTAACTAATGAGCAAAAAAAAAAAGTTAATTCCAAACAAGGAGTGTGTTCTTCCTGAAAACTGGAAACAAATATGTTTCTATAAAGGGTATATGCTTACTTTTCAAGTCTTGAGTATTTAAGTTACTACCTTTCAATATTTTATCCGAGTTCACTATTATGCCTTATCCTATATATTCCTTCTATAACTAGAAACATTTGATATTCATAGTTCTGCAATTAATTCATTAATCAATTAAGTAATTGTCGTAAGTTCATTACAATTTCATGTGATTTTCCTCACACATGTCCAACATAATTAAGAATGAGAGAATCAAAATTGCATCCAAACAAATACATGCACATGATATAGAAACAGAAAATCTTAAAATGCTTGACAACAGGAAATGAGCAGGAAATACAATTAAAGATGCTCATGTTTGAAATTGGAAGTTTGGGGAATAAAAGTTATGTATATATGATCCCACAGAATCTTAGTGTAATGCTTAAGAGGACAGAGAACAAAATGATAATAATTTTTCAGAGCATAAACAACTTTTGAACAGGACCTGTTACAACACAGAGTTCAAACATCTTCATGCCTTAGTTTGCCACCTGTTGATAGGAGATAAATACACTCATACTTCACACATGAGCTATATTGATATTTTAAAACTGTTGTGAAGTGTTCAGAGACAATAGTGATAGAATGATGAAAATAGGTACCAAGGCAGAAAATTGCTAGCATACTCACTGCTAAGAAAATCTTAGATTCCAGATCCCTTAAAAATTTTTACTCAGAAAAATGTATAAATGATACAATTTTTCAATAAGGTTTAATTAGCTTCTAAAAATGGGCTCAAGCTAAAGAAATAAATATGTCACAGATTAACAATAAATAAATCAAGGACAGAATATTGCTCAAACCCAGAATAGATCTGGTTACAAGTCCTGACTCTGCTACAGACCTGCTACCTGCAGACAGAGTAAGGCCTGTGCACCAGTCACTTTTATGGTAGTGCAAAGTCCACAAAACACAATGGCAATTTTCAGATTTGAGATTATGCTCAAGTAACAGTAATTATTACTGTTAAACCACCTCCTGAAAGCTTGCAATCAGCTGCTGTTAACAACAGTTTTAATATTTATGGAACCATCTACAGCTTAGACTTTTTTTACAGGGTGTTCATGAAACCCCAGGATTAACTACAGCTCACACCCACACCACAGCCTTATTTTAAAATGGTCTCTGTGTCTTAAAGAAATCACTCACCTGCTGCAAGGATAAGGCCAGAGGGAAAATCTGCTGAATGTGGGGTTGTTTGAACTGGTTCTACAGCAGCACTTTAGATATCAAACAGCAGCTGATCCAAGACAGACACAAAGTGCACATGTTCATGTTATCAACCACGTGTGGGCACCCAGTGCTGCTGTCTGGGCATCAGGATTCCACTGCAGTCCAGCTGGATTTTGGCACTGGATGTAATCAGGAAACTGTCTCAGCCCTGTCACAGTGTTAAAAATGATTGTTCAACTAGAAAATAAACAGATCCAAGTTATCACCTGCTTTTATACTCTGTATTACCCATCTGCACTTAGATGAGAAAATGAAGAGCATGCCATTAAACATCAAACAAGGAAAGTTACACTGGAACATATCTCTGTTTACCTCATCTGAACCTGGATCAGTCCTTCAGTTAGAGATGCATGGTGTAACAGGGATCATAAATCTATCTGATCAATAATGGACTTTCATCAGTTTACTTGACAATTAATTTTCACTTAGCTACAAAGGAAGCCTGAACATTTCACTAAACTATAGGACACCACACGGAGCTGAAATTTACATATGCCTATCTTGCAGAATCTTTTGGCAGGTCATTTAATCTCTTAGTTTCCTCTCCCTTTGTAAGGATTATTTAGTTTCTCCTCATCTCCTCCACACTGACTGTTGAGATGGTCTACTTGGAACAAGGACTGTCTTTGACACAATCATAAATTTACTTGTGACTTATGAAAGATACTGACATAGAAATAATATATATTTAAAATGCCACTCATCAAATCCATGCAACAGAGACTGGTTACAGGATTCTATTAAAGTTTTATGACAGGAGTAGCCCTGTGAGTACCATCATTTAGTATCTTAGGCTTCCAAATACCTCTCTTCCTGCAAAGCTGGAAATCATAATATATTACTTGGCTCATAAGGTCTCACAAAATTGCAGAGTACTAAGTGGTATGTGACTTTTGGTAAGACTTCTAGGTCAGCAGTTTTTAAATACTAGTGATCCATGAAGCTTTATCCCATTGATCTGAAGGGTAAAATATTTGATGAGAGTATGTTTCAAAGGAGTAAAAAGAAATAAATGTAAACAACAAAACCCCACAAACTCAAAAACAAACAAACAAACAAACAAAAAATGTAGTTAAAACCAGGAACTTCCTTACAAAGCAGAAATCTAGTTCTGTGTCAGTGGAAGTTTTTATCATACCACCCAAGTGCTTCACAAACCCCAATTAATTAATCCTCTATGCTCTTGTGAGGAAGGAAATATTATTCTTTTTATTATATTGAGAGAAAAACATAAGGACTGTAAAGCACAAGTGTTTTGGTACCTCCAGTGACTTTTGAGGGTTTGATTTTGTGACTGCTCAGTGCTAAGTTTAGTTTCCAGGAATCCTGCATTATTTGCTGTTCCTCTTTGTATGGAATTATCTTCTTAAGTATAACAAAGACCTTCCCCCCGCCCCCCAGCTAGGAATCCTAATTAAAAAACTTACAGAATCACAGAATGAAAGATTCATCAAAGTTGGAAGAGACCTTCAAGATCATCTAGTTCAGCCATCAACTCAGCACTTCCATAACCATCCCTAAACCATATCCCCCAGTGCCACATCCAAGCACCTCTTGAACACCTCCAAAGACTCCACTGCCCCTCTGGGGTCATTCCAATGCCTGACCACCCTTCCAGTGAACACTTTGTTTTTCTAATATCTAAGCTGAACTTAGCCTGGCACAACTAAAAGTCATTCTCTCTCATCCTTTCACTTGAGTTTTGACAGAAGAGACTGACCCTGACCTGGCTACAACCTCCTGTCAGGGGGTTTTAGACAGCAATGAGGTTCCCCCTGAGACTCCTCCAGATTAAAGTATAATTTTAAGAATGTATCACTAGCATACTGAGAAATAATTTACATAGTCCTTTCTATATCTGATTGACCATAGATCAAGGAAAAAACAATTAGTTAGTCTAATCTTGCTTGATTTTTCTGGACTAATGGTCCAACTGAACATTGCTCCTTCAGAGGTGCACCCTCTCCTGACTGCTGAGTATGAGATGGAGAAGAAACAGGAATAGTTTCTACTACCACACACAGCATCCACTGTCAATCTGTAACATTTCACTCCTATCTGGGTACACACTCCTCAGCTACCAGGGCACCAAGGAAAACATCAAACCTCTTTGATCTCAGCAGTATGCCATGAAAAAAATTGAAGTATTTTTAGAGATTAAGTTCTACATTCCCCACAGTGAGAATCAGAAGGGGCCCAGTCAGATAGAAAACTCTTACTACTTTTCCAGAAAAAGTGTTTCACCAAGTGTTGTATGGGAATACAGCTTGGGGAGATGTGAAGACTGCATGCCTAAAGAGGTAAACAGTTTTGAGGCCCCTCAAGAACAAGGATATGTTTGAGAGTTAAAATCAGACCATTCTTTTTTTTTTTTTTTTTCCCCTTTTCTTGAAAAGTACAGCAATTTGCTGAAAAATGGTCTGGCATTAAAAAAAATATATTGAACTCCCTTATAAATTTTTTAAAAAATTAGGAAAAATAATTTTCCTCACTGTTTTAGACTTTTAAGCAATTGTTTATACAGCAGCTATGTGGTGACCACCTAATGGATCAGTAACCATCCCTGCACTGCTTGAGGTACTGTCTGTCCTCCTGAACTTCCTTTCTTAAAGCTGGTTTATTCCTTTTCCTGACCAAGCTCCAGCCCACCTGTCTTCCTCTGCTCAGGGCTTTTTCCTTATGACAATTCTGCAAAAGTGAAACTACTTACTATGGAAAACATCCCCAAGAGTGAGCACTGAGATGCACTTCCCTCAATGAACAGCAAAGCTCTGTGCCCAAGAGGGTCTGAGCTCATTCCAGGCATGGGGATGCTTTTTATTGCCCCTACCAGCAAGGGATTTTGAACAATACAGTAACGTCAAGAACATTAAAACTGTCACAAAAATAATTCCAAAGGGTGCTTGGGTGTCCTTAAAATAGGTCTTCTAATTGCTCTATTGCCTCTATGGGAATTTCTAGCAGATACCTGGAAGGCAGGAATATGAATCTTATCAGTAGGGATTAAAAACTGGATTGTCCTATCTGGATATTTTGAGATGCAGATAGGCAGCAATGCATGGTACAGATGACTACTGACAACTGGTTGTAATGTGATGTAGTTTTGCCACACCTGAAGTAGAAGACAACCTGAGGACTGGGAGCAGCTGGGGAAGATGATCCTTTCTAGACATTTTTTTCCCCTTCTAAGTCCCAAGAGGAAAGCAGGAGTTTTTTCCTTTTACCTAATTAGCTGTAGTTAAAAACAGATGATGATCTGTACTAAATAACTAGAACTGTTTGACAAGACTTGTTTGTTCTTTGATTAAACAAAAGAACTCTTGAACCTTGTGGGGCTCAGCTTGGGAAGAGTGAGTTTGAGGCTGAGAAGTTGGAAGAGTCCTACAGGGACTTTACCTCTGGCAAAAGTCCCTCATGTTCCAAACAGAACATCCTGTGCTTCCCCTGCGTGCCTCCCTCTCTGTGCATTCCCTTCTCTTCCCATGCACGTTTTTCAATCCAGCCTGACAATCTCCAGCCTAGGAGGAAGCAAGCACCTTAAAACAAAACGCATTTGTACTTCCCAGCAGTTTCTTTGCTTGTCAAGCCTTGGCAGCGGCAGGGAGGGGCCATTCTGTGGGGACTGGAACTCTGTGTTGGAGGGAAGCACTGTGTGGGTCCCGCTCAACACAACAATCCCTCCTGCTGCAGCCCTTGTCCTCGCAGCATTGTTCCTCAGCCCTCTGCCTCCTCCTCCCCGCAATGGACGGTGTGAGTGCTGGGGCAGTGGAATGCATTTTCTGGAGAAGCGGGGGATGCTGTGTCGGGAGCGTTCGGGGCCAGGCTGACGGGGCAGCCGGGGCTGGGGAGGTTCCCTGCCCAGGGGGGCTGCATCTCCATCATAAATAACTTTAAGGTGCCTTCCAGGCCAAACCATTCTGTGCTTCTATCAGACAACACTCTCCAGGATTTCATAATCCACATGAAACACAAGGCTCTGTCATTAAATACTTTTATCCTAAACTTTTCCCATTTATCAGTTCCGTTTCAGCCACAACTGCTCCGTTTTTCTCCACAGGAGCTGCTGTAGCAGGAGCTGGGACACTCTGCGGTCATTTCACACGGGCACCCGGTCCCTCCCGTTGCTTCCAGCGTTCCAGACGGCGACACCGTGCCCTGTGTCGAGGCACAGAGCCCCCGCTGCCCTCAGGCGCCCGAAACACCGCAGGGGGTCCGCGCTGCCCGGGGCTGCTGGCAGTGCCCCCGACACACGCGGGGACAGCGACCTCAGACGGGACCCGCCCTTCCCTGCCCTATCCTTCCTTTCTTCCTTCCTTCCTTCCGCCTCCCTTTCCTCCTCCCTCCCCTTCCCTTCCTCTTCCCTTCCCCCTTCTCTTCCCTTTCCCCGCTCCTTTCCCGCCAGTTCCCGGCGGGGCTACGGCGAGAGCGAAGAGACAAAACGCCTGCGGGAGAGGGAGCGGGGGGCGGGCGGCGCCGGCCCCACCCCCGCGCGCCCCTTCGCGGCGGGTGACGTCAGGCGCCTCACGCGCCGCTCCGCGCGTCACACGCCGCGCGCGCGCCGCGGCCCCCTCCCCCCTTCCCCGCTCCGCCAATCCACGCGCGGCGGAGCCCGGCCGAGCGGCGCCGGCCAATCCCTTCCGCCGGCGGGGGCGGGACTTCCGCCGGGAGCCGGAAGCGGGTCTCTCATGCGAGCGGGTGGTTGAGTCTCGGCTCGGAGACGTTTCGGGCCCGGAGCCGCCGCCGCCCCCCCGCGCCCCCCCCCCGCCCCGCCCGCCCCCGGCGCTGCCGCCGCCCGCGCCCCCTCGGCCCCGCCCCGCGCTCCGCTCTCCTCCTCACGGCATCCGGCGGCGAGGCCCCGGCGGCGGCGGCGGCGCGGCGAGAGGCCCCGGCGCCCGCGGGAACCCGACAGGAGCGAAAGGCCCCGCGCCGGCGGAGCCCTCCCCCCTTCCCCGTGCCCGCCCGTGACCCCCGCGCCGAGCCCCGGCCCGAGGGCGGCGGCGGCTGTTGGTGACAGGTGAGTGCGAGGGGCCGCCCGGCCCGCGCCCTCCGGGCGGCGGCGCCCGCCGGGGCCGTTCCGCACCCGCATCTCCCGGTGCGGGGGGATGGCGGGGCCCAAGGGGGAGCGACGCCCCCCGCTCCGCCGCCCCCTCGCACCGGGGAGGCGGCCGGAGCCGCCATCTTCCCACCCGAGGCGGTTCCCGGGGGAGAGACGGGAGGGAGGAGGAGGATCCCGGCTCGGGGCCGCGGTGCCGGCGGGGGTAGGGCGGGCGAGCCGCCGGGGCCGCTCCCGCTGCGCGGCCTCGCCGCCCCGGGCACAGCGGGTGAGCTTTGCCCCCGCGCCGGCGGGGCCTTGCGGGAGAGCCGCGTGTGCCGCGGGGCCAGCGGGAAGGGGCGAGCGCCGGGGGGACCCGCCCGGAGCGGATGGGCGGCCGGGACCCTCCGGAGCAGCGGGCGGTGCCGGCCCCCGGCCCATGGCTGCGGGCGCGCCGCTGGCTTTCCCCGCGAGCCGTGTCCTGAGCCGGGGAATGGCCGGCGGGCCGGGGCTGCACAGCAGCACCTGCGGGAGCGCGCAGCGCTGCGCTGCCACCAGCATTCGGTTGTTGTTGGGCCTTCGGTAGCTGCTGCAGCCAAGTTGTTTTCACTCTCGGTTTCAGTTTGTCCAGGTGCTCAAAATTACTACGTAGCTTTGTCCACAGTTTAAACAGATGTGCACTTGCCAAACAGTGTTTGTTGTATTGAGATTCCTGTGTGGCAGATAAGTATAATTATTTTTATTCTGCAGGTAAGCGAATTGAGGCAAAGTGGTTAAGACTTGCCTGTGGCCACACAGACAGAGAGCTGGTTTCAAAACCACTGTTTAAACTTGAGTCACTGTTGGGGTAAAACCATGGGAATTCTGGCTTCCGATTCTGTCTTGTCTCTGGCCTAGTTTTGTTGGCCTCTGAATCCTTAGTAAAACTGGAGAAGGAATCTTTCTTAAGTACTGCCTCAAGGATTGCTATTGTAAGGTTCTGTCTTGTGGTTGAAGTTTCATGTCGAACTTATCTGGTTTTTACAGATTGGATAAATTCTCAAAGGTCAAAGCATGTTGTATTTTTTTCAACTTGCTGGGATTTCACAACTCTTGGGTTTTGATTCTGGTCTGGTAACTTTTTATCAGTTGAACTTTCACTTCTCCCTGCTGATTTGTTAGCATTTCTTCAAGTCAGTTCTCAAGATATGAAGCTAATCAGCTTAATCCCTCTAGCTATTACAACAGCATTAATATTTTTATATTTTGAATTTTTTTGTGAGAAGTGAAAGGGAGGTGAAAACTAGGCTGAGGCCTGATAATGCACATTTAAAAAACAGTATATATTTTATGTATAATGTCTACAGAAAATTTTGTTCTAGATGTGTTATTTATGTGTATATGCTCTTTATATGGAAGCCACAATTTCTGCTACATTTAACTGGTCTTACATTTTGGGGAAAAATAATCTTTATTGAAATGGAGGTAAAAGTTGTGCTTAAATGAATTCATTGAAAACATTTGATCTCTTGCATATTCCCTGATAAACAATTGTATGTAATTGGGTCCTTAAGCAGACACAATGTTCTGGGTTAGATTGAATTGTTTACCTTGTAATTTTTTCTGGTTTTTTTTCTTACCCATTTACACACAAAAATCTGTAAGGGAATAAAGGTGTCAGCACAAGTATATGCTGCCTTGGTAATTTTTTGTGTCTGGCTTTAGTGCCAATATACACATAGAAAGTACTAATGAGTGATATATATTTATTATATATATTGCTTAGATGTGGGGCTGTATCTTAAATCTGTTTCATTATAGAGTAGAACAGAAGATCTGGAACTGGAGGCAGTTATGGGGGCTTGGGGGTTTTGGATTCTTTGAGAAACCATGTAGGCAGTTTCTGATGTTTTATTTCGATTGGTGAGGTTAAACTTTTGGCTTATTTACTGAAATGCAAAGTCAATACAGTCAGGTTTGCCTAATCTACATGTTCTGTGCTGATCTGTTGATGCGTCTCTTATTAAGTCTCATATCTCACAGCGGCTTTGGCTTTAAATCAGTTGAGAGCTTAATTGGCATGGTAATATAAACTCTTTGTTAAATATTTATTACATTACCTCACAAAATGCACATGCTAGACACGGAAAAGGCATGTTTGTGACCATAGTGCATGACAAATATAAAGTGACAGCTTAAAGGTAGCGAAAACGGAGTTAGGAAAAACAAAGTAATAAGGTTTAGATGTGTTCCATCAGTTTGATTTTTTTTAAAACTGGGTACTAGGTGGCTTTTAGGACCTTCAGTGCTATTAATGTTTAATTCCATGGTGTCTGTATATATTCATCAGGCATTCACATTCTCGTAAATTAACAGGTAAGGCACACAAATAAGCACATAAAGAACTTGACTTGCCTTTTCTTGTGCCTGTGTTGGAAGGAGCAGGTTTTGCCAAGGCCGCAGCTTATTGATCTTGAAGAAGAGCACTCTTGCCTTGGAGGTGTGAAGGTGGCTGTGGAGGTAGCTCACAAATGCAGTGTCAGGAAGGCTGTCACTGGCAGGAAGAGATGAAGCAAGCAAAGAAATGTATTCTGGAGTCTGGAGAAGATTAAGCTTTGGGAGTGTGATTTGTGTGTGTGTGCGTGTACGCACACATGTGAGAAACTTACATGATGTAAGGTGTAATGAGCGTGGTTTACAAAGTTCTGTGTTCCTCTAAGCATTTGCTAGCAAAATGACATTCTTGGACAATAGGTTTGTCTAAATCTTAGACATACCTGTAGAAAATAATCTCAGGCTGCATTTTTTTTCCTGCCTGTAACACTGCACGTGACACTTGGCTAATAGGAGTATTAGAAGTCTCCTGCATTTGCATTCTGAATGGGCACACAGGTATGAGTAGGAAGGACAGGATGTTACAAAACAGGAAGAAAGAAAGAAAATTAACCCTCTCCCTGCAGTTTTGAAAGAGGCCATCATGTGTGGAGAGCTGTGTAGAAGATGAGAATAAAAGCTACTACTACTACTCTTGTAGTGGAGGCCCTGGAAAGCTGTTTAAGCAATGTTGTTCTGGAAGTAAGGCCTGCACATGGTGAAATCAATAGCATGATTTTAGTCCATATACCAAATCTAGATCGGTGGATTTCACCATGGAAGCCAGTAATTGAATTAGGGAGGGGAAAGTGATATACAGCATAAAACTAGCACTTTTCCAAAGTTTGTCATCCTCAAAAAATAGAAGATACACACACACACACCCTCTTCCACTTGAGTTATGTTGTGCTTTGTTAAAGGCACCAGTTCTAACTGTATTTGTATTTTCAAACTAACACGTTGGGAAAGCTCTTGTTTTCTTTTCCTGTGCATTAACTCCTCTGTGCTAAACTCAAGGCGAGCTAGTGTATCATAACGATAAAACACAAAAAATAGCACTCTTAAGCAGCTTTTCTGAATATAAAACTGAGTGATATTTCACCTGATCAAAAAGTGTTTTGGTACTGTGAATACTGGATAAGTAAAGAAGACCCATTGCTATGCCAAAAATCTCTTTCTTTCTCTTTAAGCATATTACTTTTCTAATGATAAAAATGTGTCTACAACCAACAAGTTTGAGGAACTTGTTAGAAACGGGAGATCAGCAGTTGATTTCTGTTCCACCCATTCATCTACTCAAGTTCTATAAAAGTATTTCGAGATAGAAACGGTTTCTGTTAATTGGTTCCCAGCTGGTGGTACCTAAATTTGGTGATGTGATGGAGCCAAGGATTTCTGAAATCATTGATCTTTCACATCTGTGTGTGTAGCTGTTCCATACCCTTTCTAAAGGGGGTGTCCCCCCATTTGGAGGCAGGTGCTGCAGAGCAATACCTGCTGACAACAAAGGCGCTTTGGAGTGCTTAAATTAGGTGTGACTACAATGCAGCATAAATGTGCGATTAGGATAGCTGTGACAGTGTTCATTCTGTGATGTGTGCTGCTGCAGGTATTTTGTGTCTGGGTATGTGTTTCAGGAACAGCAATTAACTCCAAAATTGGAAGTCTGACAGAGGTTACTAATATGTGGCTAGCTGCTTGGCCTAGAACATTGCCGGGAATTGGGGAAGTGCAGTTTTGACACCCTGATGAATCACCAATTTCTTTGAATCTTAATCTTTTCAACGCTCTCGTTTACCATGGAGGGCTGGGCTATGCATATTCTGGATCCTGTCAGTCCAGCTCCTTAATGGGTAGTTGAATGATGTAATACAAAAGGAATCAGTTGTTCATAAGCTGAATGGATTGCCACCTCTGCACTTCCAGCAGCTCTGTTGTTATTCTCATAAGGCTGTTGGCGTGTAAGGAGCTGGTGTCCCAGAGAGCATATCCTACAGTAAAGGTTTATTCTGGATTGCCTCTATGTTTACAGATGTATCGAGCACAGTGTAGGTGTATTTAAGGTTGTGGCAGATATACACAGCTTTGAGTTGTGGGCTATTGAACATACAGATAGAAATATAGATGTCTGTAGAAATGTATAGGCATCTGTCTACTGTTGTAGCCTGTGATGTATTGGACACAATTACTTTATCTGTTAGGGATTCTTTTCTAAAATGCCAATATCATTTCATTATTGAAAACAGCAAACACTGGCAATACTGACTTCGGAAATTACACCTTCAGATGCTATCAGAATTTCACATGCAATATGCTCAGAAATACACTGAGTTTTCAGTGTGAAGAATTTACAGTTTTTTTATGTAAAGCTTATGCTGGGCTCTTTGGAAATCTAAATACTGTATCACCTTATTTTGCTTTTAGATTTCTCTTGGTTTTTTTGCACAAGTATCTAAACAATATTTTCCCTTTGGATGGGTAAATTCCCTCTCAGCCTCATATGGACCCTCCCCTCCTGACTTCTGGAAGTCAGCAACAATAGTGAATACTTCATTGGTACTGTTCGTAAGGTGGACTTCCATCCATCTTGTAAGTGGAATTGCAAACTTGCTTAAAACACTGTGGAGATTTCTCTTATTTTATTAAAAGTGTTTATCAGTGTTTCTCAGCAGATCTAATGTTCTGCAGTCTGTTTTCAAGTAAAGTATTTTATAATTACAGGATGCCAGTGATCTGACAGAGAAACCCAAGAAACAAAATATTAGTGAAATAGTAACTATGTTGAGAAAAAAAAAAAAAACATAAATCTCATTTGGCAGAGACTTAATGAAAGGTTTGAAAGCTTTACAGTGATGTCTTTTGGCAGCTTTATGGTTTTGTTTTCGGTCACTGTTGGTATCCATGTGCGTATTTTCACAGGTTGTGATGCTGTCACAGGTTGCCCCACAACAGAGTCTGACTCTGACTGTTGTTCAAACAAGGAACTGATGAATCAACAGGCCAATGTCCAAAGTAGCTTGCTTTTCCATACCCTAGTGCTGAGGGCTTATGCTCAAATGTTTGGATGTATCTTCCTGGTTTCTGATTCTTGTTTTAGGAATTAAAAAGTAGAGCAAAAATGAAGAATGTACTGGGGCATGGTTACTTTAAGTGCTGAGCTACCTGTGTGTGCAGAATTTGCAGTCTTATCTTGGAGTTTCATGCCCATTCAATTTGTTGCTGCCCAACGGATGGGGACAGAAAATGGTCACCATGTTGCTGTTTAAAGCAGCAAGGCAAACAGTTTGGTCAGAATATCATTGTCTACATTGGCATGTCTCCCAGATCTTGGGTTTGTGTCCCTGCTCACATTTAAAGCTTCTTGTCAAATTCTTCATAATAAATGTCCAAAAAATCATTCTGTAAAGAAGGGAAGGGATTCTTTTTAATGAACATATGTTGCAGCTTAGCTGCAAATAGTCTATTTTTTATGATTATAATTTTCTTAGTTAACTTTATGTATTCTGACTGCCTGATTCAAGGAATCAGAGGAATTTTTAGAAGGGTCTGTGCCCAGTTATTTTGCCTTGCAAGGAAGGATTATTATCATTAAATCCAAGCTAAAATATTGGCAGTCCATCCTTTAACTGTGAGTCAAAACCTGAATTACCAGTAGTTTTGATTACAGTGATACTCTAGCAAGGTGGGGTGCCTTAGCTGTGAACAAATGTGCACCCAGGAGGTGATAATCTTTCATACAGTGTTTTAAAACTAAGCAAGAGTTGCTTCTGGTTTCGGTGAAGCCTGTAATGGAGGATAGTAGCCTTTATTAAAAGAGGAAGTAATACTAAAATGACTGGATTATTTGGGTTAATTTCTATTTTTGGTGGAGAGGTTAATAAAATATCATTGACAAAAAACATTAGCTTCCTTTTCTTTTACAAAACCTTAAAGTTAAATGATGCTTCTTCTGTAAGTAGTTAAATTTTAGATTTGGTCCTGAGCATGTTTCAAAACTTAAACTGACATTTTAGGTCAATGAATGCTTTTCAAGTCATCTGAAAAAAAACCCCAGAACTTGAGGGGAGTTCATCCCAAGCTGTTTGTTTTGCAGAATGACTGTTTCTTGAAGTAGTCTTTGCATTGTCAAGGATTGCTGTATATATTCATGTTGGAACAAAAATTGTCACTGTACCTTTTTGCTTATCACTGGAATGATCAACATCTTACCTCTCACTTCACTTTATGTAGGTATAGATCCTTTTCTCTCTTAGTTTTCTCAGGCCTATTGTGAGGGAAGATATATTCCAGGAGGACTATAGTGGTTGTCCCATTGGTTTGCATCGAATCTTTTCCAGAATTCTAGTTCTATGTGTGTTTGAATTTGAGATCCTTTGTGTTAGATTTCTGCTTCCCTGAATTAACAATTTATTGTATGGTCCCAGAATGTCGTGATAAAGAACTTGGCAAATCAGCTTTGAAGCTACATGTGTGCCTTAAATAATAATTCAGAATACTAAAAATATTAAGGGTCTTGGAAATTCCAAATGCAGCTTCTGACCTCCTCTTGCTTAAGTGCAACACTGCAGACTTGAAATGTGGAATCCAAGTAATATCAGTATTCTAAGATAAGACTATTAAGATCTGTTAAAGAAGGGCAGACTTCTAACCTCACCTTTGGAACTGCTCTAAATATTAATCCTATAGCTAGCTTTGAGTGGTGTTTTTAATCTTGTCTTTAATCATAAAATACTGCATTTGCTTCTACCAATTTTGGAATTTTTCTGAGGAAGATGATGTTCATAGAATCCTGCCTATCAGAGCTTGGTTAGTTGTTGCCTTTGCCAAGTGTCCCACCTAGAGTCAGAGGCAGGCTGTGAGTGCCTCAGCCACTCTCTGGCTAGCAGTGCAGTGAAGAATGCGGAAAACTTAGAGCTGGTGTTGGTAAATCATGAGGAGGAACATTCAGTAATTGAAACAAGGAAGTTCGTTGTTCCCAGCATTGCCAAACTGACACTCTTCATGCACAATATTTAACTTGTTCCCTCTAAGAAGTGTTAAACCTCCTGGGACCTTGTCATGTGTTACAGCATTTGAAGATTTAGTGGTTCTTTGAAGAACTGGGTGAAGCCAAATAGACCATCAGTTGCTGCCTCTTAGCTTTAAAAAATTGAAGCAACTAGTAAAATACTGTAGAACTGGCAGTTGGTTTGTTAAACAAACAAAATTTATGAAATGACAGGTCCACTTATAGTGAGCCTGACATGCTGAGATGCTGACGAGTATGTTATCCAGCAAAGTTCAGAATCTTTCTAGTTTTCACTCCAAGTCAGGAGTCAGTTTGTCTTAGACTGAAAATGTCTCATAGTGAAAGTGCAACAGAATCCGTAAACTTCACTGCTCTGTCTGAGCTCTTAGCATGCTTAATTGTTGCCTCCTTCAGCAGAGGAATAGGAAAATTAATCTCATACTTCCTTTCAATAACTACTTTAAAGAAAAGCAAACACCAGAAAAAAAACCCCTTACCTCATTGGTTATGTGAGAGCAGGCCAGCTATGTGAGGAAGGAAGGGAAACAAAGAAAATACATTCTTATGCAAGATATTATCTTTGCATAATAATTCCTCATATGTGCATGAATTCAGAGAAGGTCTGGTAGGATGAGGCAGTCTTGGTGTCCAGAGGGCCAAAGTAAACTTACCTGCTAGAAATAAGATGTTTGTCAAAACAAAGAATAGTTTGAATGAAATGGATCATAGTTCTGTTTTCTGATAGTCAAGTTAATCTCTTCATGAAATGTCTTGGTTGGCTGTGGGAAAGAGCAATACAGGCCTTTTTTAAGAGTTCAAGAGTTTAAGCTACCATGTAGTGTTCTGTATTGACTATTTAAATATAGTACAGGAATGAGCAATATTTTGTGAAATCCAGTCATTAATGCTAACAGATATTTGCTGCTGCCCTGTCTACTCCAAGCTTGAATTTTCTCACCAATTCAATTTACTGTTTCTAATCAATTTCTCTTCTGCTTTCTGTGTGTACAGAAGTGTTGTGCAGTTTTTGACTCATATCACATTAGTGCAAACAAGCAACATGGATGATGATAGTTGATTTAGGTGAGTTTTTGTATTTGATTGTGCTAAAATTTAGAAACATATTTTTGTGATGCTTTACATATTTTTTTCCCATCATTTAACATTTGCATAAAATGATAATTAATTTCTGGATCAGTATGCAGTATTTGGTATTAAATATTGGTATTATATTAAAAGCCTGGAACAGTCTCCCAGCTAATTTGTTGGCATAAAGATCTTTGAAGTTACTGAGAAGTTTTAACTTTCAGAGAAAATGCAATTAGCTTATCAAAGATGCTTACCAAAGCATCTAGAATTAATATCTATGCAGAAAGTAAGCAATTTTAGCAGTTAAATTTATGCATATTAGTAAAAATACCAAGACTTTTCTTTGTATTGCTTCAGCTGGGTCTTGTGTTTGCTGATCAGTATCCTACTGCACTGGACACTGCAAGCATAGACTGTTTCCTTGTAGCTTAGGCAAATGTAACAGGTAAATGCAGGTGGATGGGAGTGTTTCAAGAAATTAATGTGAGCAGTGGATTAGTATAATATGTGATACCTCTGATGAGAACATAGTCAGTTATTAAAAGATTTTACTTAAAGAAAAAGTCTTACAGAAGGAGGGAGCTTCCATCACATCCTGTAGTTTCTCTTAACCCATGTTAGGCGTAAGGGGGTTTTATATACTTAGGCATTATTTAGGCTGGCTGGTTTTAGAAGATTATATGCAAAATTAGTCTGCCTCTATGGTTAGGCTCATTTAACAAATGTATTCCAAATGGAGTTTGGAAGCAGAGGCAGATATGAAGTGCTGTGCAGAGTGTGGGGTCCAACTCCAAGCTTGTCATTCTGTAGGTACTTTAAAGCATTGTTTGCCCTGTATTTAGGCTTCATTAGTTTTCTGATTATTTCAGTGCCAGAAGAGCAGTGGCTTGCACTGGCCTGTCCTTTCACCCTTTAATTCAGTACAGGCGATATGCAATCTGCTGGGGTTTCTGTTGTGAAAGTCCTGCAGATATGTTACTGTAGCTTTACTTTCTTTTTTCATTTTGGAGTTATTTTGTTTTGGTTTTAAATTGCTGTTAGGAACTATCTGTGATGCTTTGTAACAGCAGCAACAGAGTGATGTGGACCTAAATTGTTCAGTTCCACTCAGAACTGAAGGATTTGGTTTGCAGTTCTCTGTTCCTCTGGTTTCCTAGAGCAGGACAGAAGGATTAATGCCACCAGGCATTCAGCTCGAGTCCTCTCTTCACTGCTCTTCTGGTGGTCACAGAAATAAAGTGCTTGTGAGGCAACTACTGTGTAGTTCTCTGTTTAACTGGAGAAGGGGGTGCTCAAATTTATTGAGAAGTCTGTTCTTGCTGGTGATGTTTTCTGTCCTGAAAAGTATGAAGTCGTGCCAGAGCTGGGAGGTAGGAAGTCAAATGCTCACAAATACAAGGGAGGGCAAGTGATGGAACATTTTAGTAGAAAATCGTTATACTTGGAGGTACTTACCTAATTTACTTGAGTAACAAATTCCTGATCTCTATCCTGAGAAAGTTAAAAGACCTTTTTCATTCAATGTGAGATGTTTTTTGCTTTTTCTAGGCTTTGGTAGTGAGTGTAGAATGTGTGATTCTACATTCAGCTTATCAAGAGAGAACAAGGTTGTGGAGAACTATGTTCATAATTAATTTATATTAAGTTTGCATTCCATTTTTCTTTTCAGAATTGTCATGATTTGGCTGAGCTACTATGAATTTAACTCTGCCATTTGAGGGGTTTCTTAGAAAATGCACAAATCAGAGAATTGAAAGATGAATTTTAATTAAGTCTCGTACTTTTGAAATCATCTGATAAGCATCTTATCTAACATGATAGTTATAATAGAAATTAAATATATATCTTTATGAATAACCTGCAGGGTGTGTGCTGTTAGTCCACTTACAGTGAGGAAAACAAGCTTGTGGCTTTGTGATGGATGTGCAACATGAAGCAACTCCTGTTAATTAATGAGTTGGGTTTCTTAATGTAATGTGCTTCAGCTGGCAGTCAGGAGAGTGCTGCTTCAGACTTGAAAACTGAGAAGGAGCCATAAGCAGACTGAAAACTGCTCATGACACAATCACTCTTGTCTTCAAGGCCCATGACACTCTTATCAGGCATAAACATTTCCTCCCAGTGGCTTATTCCCGCTTGGTAGGCATTCCTAGTGTTCTTAAATGGTAATATTTTTGTTAGATTATATACCATTAAACATCTGGTTTATTGCATTGCTATGGAGAATGTGGTCCACAGGCTTCTTGGTCCATCTCTGGAGTGATGTTTGAGTGCACATCAGATAGTAATTGCATGTGAAGCTTCTTGGTGTGCAGGAGGGCTGCAGAAATTCTTTGAGACATCATAGAGTGTTGTGAAATTATTTCATTTTTGTTAAGCACATATATTTGAAATACAGTGCATAAAAGACTAGATACAAATATGTTAATAATTACAATTTTTTGATGGAGGTAATCCTGTTATCTTCTGTGCACTGTTGACATCATCTTCTTGTTTGAGATGCTAAGACTGTAACTTTACCCTCTTCCATTTTTCTTGCTCTTCACCAAAGGAGTTTTTCATATGCCTCTGTACAGAATGCTTGTCATTTACCAGTATCAGGTTTCTTTGGTATTTTATCACCTTTGTTTAGTAACTTGCTGCTTGGCATCTTTTGGACAGCTAATTACTGTAATGATCTGGATTTCCAGACTTGCAGAGTAATCAGTTCTAGTGTGCTCTTTATTGCATAGGTTTCTGTGTGAGCAAGAATGCTCAGTAAGTGATGAGAGTTGTGAATTGCTTGGGAAGCCTCACACAGAAATGTTTAATAAATCTTTAAATAAAGAAATGCAGTGTTCCTTTTAAATAGCAAGATTTACTATTTCAGCTTTTCTTAAAGGGATAATTTTAAGGGATAATTAACAGAATTTCAGAACAATTTTGGAGGCTGTCAACCTTATAAACAACAGAAGAGATTAAAAAAAAACCTGTGAAGTAAATGCAGCAGCAACTCTAAATAATTTGTGCTTGTGTTTTCTGTTGAAGGATGTTAATAAAGTAGAGCATTAAGTTTTAGGTTCTTCTGATTGCCTTGTGCATTTTGAAGTGCCTTGGGTCTGCCAAGTGTTCTGTTGCAGATTTGCCCCCAGTGCTTATGACCATGTTCCTCTTCAGGAACGCAGAAGTTGCATTATTCTGGAGAGTGCTGGGGCATAAGTCATTTTCTTGGCAGAAAAGAAAACTGAAACAAATCCTATGGTACTTTTCTCCGTTTTTTTTGTAACCTATAACTTTCCAGTCACCATGCTGGCACGATGAAGATTTTGAAATCTTCCTCTGACGGACTTGTCTAAGTTGCTGAGTCTAAACACTAAGCTCCAGAGGTGAATTTTCAACTTTTTCCCCAACTGTTTAGCTAATCAGCAGTTAAATTGAGAACCTTGTGATGATTTTTAATAGTAGTGCATTCAAGACTTCTGTAGACACATGCTGTGACTAAATATTTATGTCGTGTCAGCTTTTTAATTGCCGTTGTGTAATAGAGATTTTACAACTGATGTAGGCACAGTGATGATTGCGGAGATCGCCACAAACAGATACACTGTGGTGTTGTTAGATTTCTCATCCACAGCTATTTTATCTGCTGTGGTAGTGGAACTTCTTCATACTATATTTTATTTTAAATAATGCCATTCTTTAAAAGCTAAATTGCTTGTCAAATCTGCTCTGTAAAGAAACTGATTTCCTGCTTTGAAGGGAAAGATGGAAACGCCTGAGTTCTGTCACAGGTTTTCTCTGTGAGCATGATACAGCTTGGATGATGTTATTCATCTACAGAATGGTAACATGTGCCCTGTGCAACAGGATGATAGCTCAACTCTTAACACCTGAAATTTTTTTTTTAAGGTATTCTGAAACTGCAGCTGATGAAAATTGAAAGTTTGTATCAGTGTCTATGACACTAAGAGGTAAACTTCCAGCTTTTCAGGATTAGGGTTTTTCCAGTTTTTCTTGATGATGCTGTTTAAGCTTAACCATATATCCTGTGTCTGAGGTGGCACCTTTACTGGGACTGAGAACATGATTAACTCTTGACATATTACATATGCTTTGGCTGTTCACAACGCTGGTGAAACTAATAAAGAAAAGTTAAACTTCTTTTAAAGAGGAGCTAATGTATTAAAATTGTAGTATCTTCTTGGAAAAGGCATCTCTTGTTTCTCATATCAATGTCTACGTGATGTCTTCAGCAGGTGCTAAAACTTTTTGGAGTTGAGGTCACTGGTACCTCTGATTACCTCTGCAGTGGTGTCATGGTCCTCATGGGTACACGAGTGTGTGGTAGATGGTGAGAAAGTGTTCTCTCTCATAGTAGAAAGAGGATTTCTGGCTTGCAGCTGGAAGTTTGTTGTGAGGCTCAAGTTAAGCAATGCACCTCTGTTTGGAAAACATTTTAAGCTTTCTCATGTTACTGAAGTGTATT
This sequence comes from Erithacus rubecula, assembly GCF_903797595.1. NCBI lineage: Eukaryota > Metazoa > Chordata > Aves > Passeriformes > Muscicapidae > Erithacus > Erithacus rubecula. The sequence goes on along the minus strand of NC_136689.1, from coordinate 9,931,897 downwards.
TCTGTATTAGCCTTGTGAAAACTTTATCTTAATCTGTGTTTAAAGTTTCTGAAATGTTTGGTCGGAAGAATTCTGCACAAAGCCAAACTCAAATCTATTTTTGTTTGTACTTGCTGGAAGAGCAGTGAAAAGTTCTTTTATTCTAGTGAGCTTTTTTTGTTTTATGGTGTTTGCAGGGTGAAAGTTAGTTGTCAGCACTTGCATTTGTAAATCTCTTTTTAAGGGCTGATTACTCTGGACTGAAAGTTGGCAGGCAAGATCTCAGCCCTAGAGCATTGTTTGGGGTTTTGCATGTTTTTAAATTACAGATCTGTGTGACTGATTTGATTGAGAGAACGCATGCTGCTACTCAGTCTGTAGTTACTCTAGACAGTGAAACAGTCTGCAGAAAAGCACACTTTGAATATGAATTAGAAAAGTTGGAGATGTCTACTAATGAAAGCAGGAGGATTGGGGGCTTACACTCTAGGGAGAAAGAGCAGTAGGGGTTTTGCTTGCTGTGTAACCATCAAGGAGATAGATGCCTTTTCCAAACTGTTTTCAAGGTTGTAGTGCACGTGGATGCAGTGTGTTTATAAATACCTTCAGACAGTTGCACATTAATCTGCCCATACTGAGGTACCTAAACTGGCACTAAAATGCAGTGTAAAGGTTAGTCTGATGTGGGCACCACGCTAACACACGTGTGGTTTTTGGATGAGAGCAGTCCCAGCTCTGCTTGACTTGGCACCCAGGCAGAGAGTGATCATGTGGTTGTATGCACTTATCTGCATAGTCGTCCTGTAGGCTGTTGCTGGTTTGTGTCTGGTATCTTCTGAAATGGTGGGATTCTTGCAGCCAGATGGTTTTGAAAGTACTTGACAGTAAACAACCATGCTGTCAACTTTCATAAAACCAAAACATTAAAATTGCCCAAAAAACCTCTCAGAAACCTCAAGCAACAACAAAAAAAAACCCTTAAAAAATCAACTCCTTCCCCCACCAAACAAACTCCATATCTTTCTATTTGTGAAGGTGGTTGTGGATGTTGCAGAGTGGTATGTTGTAGACTGGTCAAGCAACAAGGTATTCCTCAGGTTAACCACTGACCAGGTGTCCACAGGTACAGATCTGTACAAGGGAAGGGTGACTGCCCCCATCACCCTCAAACTAATGAGAAAATTAATAATAAGGCACTTCTGCCCTTGCTGTTGCAATTACTGGTTTTGCAGATGGAGCAGTGTATTACAGTTTTGGGGAAAGCAAGCATAGTTGAATATTGTGCCATTTCTAAAGAAATCTGCTTTATTTTAAACTTCTCTGTCTTGCCTGTTTAGAAACCCAGTTTGGACTACTTATGATAAGTCTCAGTAAAATCTAAACAGTTTCTCTTGGGATAGGTAGATGTCAAAATAAGTATTTGAATGTCTGTAGTAGAGTGAAGAGCAGTTACTCTCAAGCTGCTGAACTTATTCTTCTGTGATGACCAAAAGACAAGCCAGAAGGATACAATGATTTACTATATTCATTTGCTGAATTGAAATTAATGGTTGCTTCTAAATCAGTGAGGCATTGGCACAGATTGCCACGGGAGGTGGTGGATGCACCATCCCTGGAAACTTTCAAGGTCAGGTTGGACTGGACTCTGAGCAATCTGATCAAGTTGTAGATGTCCCTGCTTGTTGCAGAGGAGTTGGATTAAATGACCTTCAAAAGGCCCTTTTCAACTAAAAAACTGCTCTGTGATTCTGTGATGAAAAAAATTGTCATTTGATTGTGATAGCACAGTGTTCTGCTGTAGGTATTGCTGTCTCTGTCCCAAACGGGTTTGCCAGCTTGCATTTTTCTCTTCAATGTCTCCTGCTTATTGCTGCAACATTTATTTATGCAAAGATACATTGAACTGCTGACTGGTAAACCATATCTTTTAGAGTCATGGACAAGTTAACTCTTCAGTTGGATGATAATTTTTATTGCTGCATTAAAATGCTCCATTTAACTTGTCACTAGTTCAGCTTGTAAACTTTTTCAAACAGTGTATCCATACTTGTGGTTTCTAGAATTACCAGCTATTGATTGTGGTTTGTATAAATAAACTTTTATATGAAAATATATATCAATACTAATGAAAAACATGCTGAAACATATCCTATGGAGATCTTTTAACATTCCATGATTTTTATTGGTTTTCTTTTTCTGAAGTATCACTGCATTTTCTGCAGCCTTTTTTTTCTCTGACATGATAGTCATGGGACTCTGCAGCCATGTAGATTTTGTTCTCTAGGAGTCCAATAAGTGGCAGCTCTACAGTAGAAAAGGTGGCATTAACTTTCCAGGACAGCCCTGCATGTGAAGTCATTTTGAAGTATCTCACAACTAGTGGGATTTTGCTGCTGAGCACTTGCCAACCTGCAGACTTGTAGCAGTGGGATGTATTAAGTGAAGAAAATTGCAACAGAAGCTCCCTCCTTCTGTGTTTGGGGTCTTTTATGGCTTGCCCATAAAAGTCATGAGGTTGAAAGCAGGTTTTATCCCCTTCAAACAAATTACTTTATTGCTATTGTTTGGAGTGCCATTTTAATCCTTAGTGATCAAAATTCAACTTAAATATATTTGTAATATATTTATATATTAAAAGATATATATATTCATATTATATAATATATCTTAATATATATTACATAATGTTATAAATATATTAGAGATATATTTATATATATTATTTATATCTTTATATATATGTTTGACATTGTAATTGCAAACAAGAAATCATTTACAAGGTGAGTGTTATTAGTATGGTGTGTATCACAACAAATCCATGTTGTGAATTCTCTAATGAGAATATGATTATTAGTCTGAGTGGTGCAAGCAAAGTCACCTAGAGCTTCAATCTAGACCTGGCCTGTGATAAGCATCTTGCATAATCTCATCTAAGGGACTTCTGAAAAGCAGTAGAATGATATGCTGTTCTAATTGCAGGTGGCTTGCCCAAGGAATTTGAAGTTGCAGTGTGCACATTGCAGTTGTGTGTAGTTAGGCTGGCTGAAAACTTGTCTGTCTTCAGCTGGAATTAATTATTTAGCTGGTTATTTTGTGCTTGATTGCCAGTCAGCTAGCACTTTAAAGGATATATGTGTAGTGGAACTTTGCTTTTTGTTTGACAGATTCACATGATCCTAGCTGTTTCCCTTCCCTCCTTTATCTATAGGCTTACAAAGTTCTGGTGCTAACACTATGTACCAGATGATAGAAGAGATAGAAGCATGGCTCTGGACAGGCTGAAGGGAATGGAAATGGGAGTATGTGAGATAAGTAGGTGACAGAAGGATGTAAAGTGGTACCATAACTTTGATTTGGGGCTCAAAATGCTGAGTAAATATCACTATTGCTGACTAAAACATATTTGTCTGTCTGTAGTCTTTAGCTTGTGAATTTGAACTGAATTGTACACCCAAGGTTAGTGTGAACAGCAGTGGAGGTTATATACAGTGAACCTGAAATGAAGTAAGGAGTCTTGGGCTCTTTTTAGAAAAAAAAAAAAAAAAAAAAAAAATCCTAAATTTTGAAAGGCTAAACACAGAAAAAAACATGAACAGAAGTTCTCCAAAAAGCTTAGACACTTTACAGAGTGTTAATGTGCCCACATATTTCTGTGCATGGCTTTGAGCTACACAGGGTTTGGTTGTTTCATACTGCTTTTGAAAAATTGCTTTCATCCTGAGGAGGATTTTTGGTTATTTTATGAAATATAAACATCCAGAATGAATTCCAGACTTTGTTATATAACCTGTGAGTATATTTGTGTGTAACATTTTTTAGTTTAATGTATTTTTTTTTTTTTGTCTGTGCCATTTCTTCCTTAAGTAGTTTATATTCCAAGCTGAGAGGCAGAATGTTAGGAAAATAAATGTCTTAGAATGTGACAGGGACACAGTTTGTGTGGTTGTTTTAAAAACATATTTTTCGTTCTGACTTTACATCAATAGCACAAGGCGATAAGCAACTGTTCATGAAAAGCTGAAATGTTCATCTTCTTGAGGATGTCAGAGTATTTGTTTCCTCAGCTGTGTGTACAGAATATCTTTTGCATAATCCTGTAATACAGGTGCTTGCATCAGTTCATAGCTGAATGCAATAATTTCCTTTTCAAATTCTTTTAAAATTTGGAGATAGATTCAGTCAGTTGTATTTGACATTTGCTTTTGTCCACTTCAAAATACAGTGTAAAGGAGATTCCATGAAAGGCTGTAAGGCCCTAGACTGAAAGAAAGTCTTAACTTTAGTCTTGGAGTTAAGGTAGCCTAAAAGGAGCTTATGTTCCTAAAGAATAGGACAGTACCATTAAGTTCCATGCGCTGCAAATCTTTACATTTTCGTTTTAAGGAGATTGCATGTTTGGTGTCAGCAACTTGAAGGCAATAAATCTCATGCAGTGTTACAGATGCAGTATGGAATTTCCATATTAATAAAAAAACTAAAACTAAAAATACAATTTAAATATAAATAAAATATAATAAAAATTTTAAATATGAAAATATTAAAAATGAAAATTTAAAAAACCTGTTTTTCATACCTTAATATTTATTTTGAGATTTTTCCATGCTTTAAAATAGCTTTTATTGTTTTTTGAAGACTTTTAAAAATAACAGTATTAAATAATATCATAAAATTTCAAAGCAACGTCACTCAGATTTTCAACTCTACTGAGTTTTTTACTTGTCTAATCAAATAAAATAATATTTTTGGATGATAGAGCAGAAGTGGTTGAGCATTATTAGCTCAGCAGAACTGTTGTAACATGCTTCTTAAATTTTGCAAAGATCAAGTGACCATCAAAGTATTTACAGAAGAAAGGTTATCTTGTGACTAAATGCTTCTTAGTGAGTGGAGTCTGCCAGGTGGTATGAAGGTTTGAAATGCAGTCTGAATAATTAAGGTGAGAATCAAGAGACACTTCCCCAATGGAATTTCCTTGCCCAATGCTGTGGCAGGTGTTCATCTGTAATCCCAAGGCAGCCAGTAAGTGGGAGCTGAGTGTATCTGTGAGGTGGCTTTATCCTCATTTCATGTTTTCTCTGGATGCATAATCCCATATTGTGTGGAGGTTCTGTGGACCTTTGGTCTGAATCAGGGTGGCGTGTCTGGAGTAGCTGCGGGTTTTCTGGAATTTCAACAACAGCAACTTACAGAATCTTTTGTCTTCTTATTTCTGCAGCTTACAAAGGTGACCAGTAAAGTTCTCTCTGTGCAGCCAAAAAGCAGACAGCTCATGACTTCTGATCAGGACACTAAAGTTGTGGCTGAACCGCAGGTGCAGCAAGTACAAGAAGTTAAGGACGGTTCTCATCTAGTGAGTATTATAATTGCATGTTCCCCTGGTGTAAGTGTTGTGTGAAACATTGTGTTTTCACTATGTCTTCATCAAAATTGTACGTCAGAACCTTTTAGAAGACAGTTGGCTGAGTCAGCATTGCAACATGGAACAGCCAGAACAGAGCTGTTGGAGGTGGTTAATTCTCCAGACTACTGGGGACCTCAACTTAACTTTGCTTCAGCCCTGTGGAGGGATTCACACAAACTGCAAGACAGGGCAGTTTGCACTTTAAGGGACAGGGCTTTTTAGGCTGTGCAGGAACTGTGTCACCAATCTTGAATTAGCTTCTTGCTCACACCTTACCATGTGAGGAAAATGCAGAGAATGCACTTTGTATGTACATGTAATTGAAAAAAGCACAAACCCATATGAGCAGGAATTGGCAATCTGTAACAGGAATTTTGCTCAGTCAGTTGTGCCAAGTGGCACGTGCTACTGTTGCTGTGCTGCTGTGCAGGATCCAGTGAGTGGCTGGATGGGAAGCTTTCTGCAGATCATACATAGACTGTACTGTGTTCATATATGTTGCAGTAAATGTTACATACATTTTCAAAAAGGTTGAAGACTTCTTTTTTTATTCAAATTTTTGTCTGTGTTAACTGTATATTGGGAGGAATGTTTCTTCTTGGGACATCTTGAAGGGTTTGATTGTATATTCTGTCAGGAATTTTGCTTGTGCTATGCTAAGCAGCAGATATTTCCTGCTTCCAACTTAGCTTGGAGCAAGCACTAAGGAGCATTCTGAAAAACTCATGCTTTTCTTTTCTAAGCAGGCTGGTGCACTTTTTGTTTGTTCCTCTCTGCCCCCCCCCCCTTTTTTTTTTTTCCCGAGTTCTCTGTTTAACATTTCTCAGGTGTGATTTTTTTTTTTTTAACTTATTTGCCAGTAGAGGAAAAAATTCAACCTGGTTTTCTTTCATACTTCTGAAGGTTGAACTTTCAAGATTTGCTGGCTTTTTTTGCTTTTTCTTCCCCCAGTAACCAGGGCATTAGTGCCAGTAAACCAGTGTGTAAACTTGAGTGAGAGCAGCTTGCAGATTTGCTTCAAGACTTGGAACTGTCTGCATTTCAACAGCATTAAAGGCAATTCATTAGTCTTTGTATGGATATATAATAATATAATAATTCTTATAATTTGACATACTACAACTTTTGTTTTTTAAAAAAATTATTTAAATCTTAATAATTTATTTGGAGACAGAGAACATAACCATTTATTCGTATATCAGGAGAAATACTTGGTATTCTCTTCATGGGAAGAGAAGGCTGATGTCAATTTCGGTATCTTGGAATGTATCCATAGTGCAATAATGGTAGATTTCACATAATTTGTTCTATTGTGATTAAAGCTTTTCTTCTGCTGAATACTTTATCTGAAAAAGATGAGACCTTTACCTTATTAGGCTTTAGGTTATGCCAGTATGATAGTCTTACATGCACAGCATCAGAAAGTCATTCTGTTGTATGAGCATAATTACCAATATGTTTTGTTAACAGTTGTCTTCAAAATGATCCCTTCTGTAATGCCATGCATACATAAGTTGTTTTTTGCCAATGCTTCAGGACTTCATTGCAAATTCTGGGAACAAGGTTATAGTTGGAGAAAAACTTCAGAGAATGCAGGAAATAGTTAGCAAACTAAAATCATTAAGAGACTTCCATCTTTCCGTAAATGTGATAGAAAGGAGAAAAATGTCTGGAATCCTGACTCTATTATTGCCTTTAGCAAGTGCATACTCAGGTGAAGTGAAAATCATGTCCTTTTTCTTGTGTCTTAATTATTTTGAGATCAGAGGGCTAGAGTGCAAAAAGACATAGGTGCATGTTTGTGCTGATCATTACTTCAGTGTGCATTTTATATGGGGCCATCCTGCCATGGCACCTAGTGAGCTCTCTAGGAGTGTTGTTTTTAATAGACTTACAGGGAATGTGCTGAATTGCATTCCCAGCTGTTTTGGCTGTGCTGTTCCACTGGGATCTCTTAATATACCTTGTCCAAATGCTTTTGTTTGGGAAGAAAGTTGCAGAATTTTTATGGGGAATCTTGATTCACTTTTGTGTATCTTGTAAAAAAGGATATTATACTAGTTCTTAATCGGAAGTGGTTATATAAAGTATTATTTCTCTTTGAACAATAACTAAATTTTTGTAATTATCAGCTTAGTCATTCTGTTATTTGGCAAGAACAAAACTGAAGGCATTCTACTGTGAGTAATGTTGAATAGGTAATCAGTAGTGACTAAATTAAAATTAAGGTTTTGATGTTGTGATGGAACCCTTCAGAAATCACTTTTCAGGGCTGCTGCTTAAAGATACACAGTTCACTAACATTTTTCAGAGTGAGGGAGACAGACTTTTCCTCTGCATTGAAGTAGCTATGAAGCTGTGCTATTTAAAGCATAATGTAGAGCAGTCACAAATCTAGTATGGTTCATTTCTAACACAACCAGTTTGGCTGATTTTAGTGGTATTTAACAGCAGAATTTTGCACACAAGTCATTTGAAGGAAATTGGCATCTTCATGGATTTCTTGTCAGTAGTAGCTTATACTTACACATTGGAGGTACATAGCTTGGAGGATACCAGCATTCTTAGCTTCAATGGCTTTCTTAGCTTTGGGAGTTACATGTGCTATTTTTTCCAACTTCACTTAGAAGTCGGCAGATGTCACTGCAGGTAATATCTGCCAGTAGACTGTATCTTGATTGACAATTACTCTTTCTGAGAATGCCCTTGTTAGGCTGGACCCAGGAAAGTCAGCATTTAAGAAGTGGTTCACTCCATTTTAACTCACTTCTGTGTTTCTTTTTCAATAGTAACTCTTTGCAGCTAGAAGAAATTAGGTTACTCTGAGAGAAGAGGCCAAGGTGCAAATCCCATGGTCGAGGTAGTTTGTATGTCCTGTCTTTGCCAGACAGGATTTAGCTGACATTTAGTGCTAAAGGTATGCACAGTCTTTCTCCTTGTTTGCTGAGCCTAAACTCTTCCTCTGCCATGCTCACATTTGAATGTGTGGCCTCTCAGCGCACTTTCCAAGGACAAAATAATTCTTTCCTTGATCAGTCAAATTGAAGATCTGATCTGGAAATATGAAAGTATCTTTGGATGATGACAATAATGTCATCAAGCGACAACAAGTTCTGCAAATATGTGTTCCAGTGCAGGATATTACAGTGAGGCCATTTAAACTTGCTGTCTGATTGCAATATTGGCATCACTCATTCTTTCCCTAGCTGAATAGTTACCAGGTGCTGCCATGGGAATGGGAATTCAAATCTGTGTGGTACACTGATTTTTGTCAGTCCTTACAGGTACTGTAAATACAAATTCAATCATACTGTTGTTCCAAGCAGGGGAAAAATAATTAGAAATTTACAAAAGATTACACTTAATTGTACTTCCCAAAATGTTCTTCTTAGGAAGTACTATAAAAGGATGGCTCAGACTTATTGCTGCTGGATTATGTTGGTCAGAAATCCTTTTGCAGCCCATTCAAAAATAAGCTTCAGAATAAAGAGGAACAGGAAATCAGGTTTACTAGTTTAATATAGGACTATATGCTCAGGGAAATTCAGTATACCATATAATCCTCAGATCATTTGACAATACACAGCATTGCATGCAGTATGTGCTAATTTAATGTTAAACAGCAGTTTGTGTAATGAGTAGATGGTATTTAATAATTCAAGGGATCACAACTAGTTTTAAACAAGAAATGGGAGAATTAGACTTTAAACTGGACATATACAGTATCAGCATCAAGAAGGATCAATACTGGTTGGTGTTTGCTCTTTCTGTCATGGTATTCTAGATTAAAGCCATAAGAAAAGTGAATAGGCCATAAGAATAGTTATATACATGTAGATGACTTCTAATACTCATGTTTAATTATTTCAATGTATAGAATGTGTGCTTAAACTCTTAGCAGCCCATTAACCATGTTGGAGGAAAGTTAAGCAATTTGACCAGCTGTTTCCAGAAGTCTGCAGTAGTGTCACTGCAACATCTGTTGTGATGCTGCTCTTCTCTGTTCCCTTAACTGGTGATGGGTATGGCATCAGGTGTGGTCTGGAAGTGCAGTATAATCACTGTTTCTTCAGGACTTGGTACCATTGCATTACTTTATTATAGAAAAAGAATAAGGGAGGTTAGATTTCAGTGGTTGTGAGGAATGTTTTGACCTGTGTTATTGTAACTTTAACTCTAGATTGTTTTTAAAGTTAGGCTATAAGGCAATATCTGGGATAAACCCTTACTCCTTGGCAAGGAATAGGTATGTGGAGAAATGAAAGGTGGGTAAGTATACTTAGTTAATAAGCATGTTGACTTATTGCCTCCTGTGTAGGTGTGTGCAGAACATAGGACTAAATACCTATTAAAATAAAGTAATTGTTCAGGTTATGAAAGTGCTGCTTCAGAGCATTTTTGTTTCATGGAGACATAAAACCTGTTTAGGCTTTGAGTAGATGAGGAATATACCAGGGCTAAAATATGCATGAATAAAGGAGAAAAAAACAAAATAACAAAATTTACTCCCCAGTTGAGCTGGGCTCTGAAGTAGCAGAGCATGAACTCTGTTAAGTGCTTTTCAAGTCGGTGGCAGTGTTAAGCTTAGCCAGAATGTGCCTCGGGTGATGTAGCATAACAGGAGTGGCATTTTCTGCTTAAATTCACGTTGCCTTTTTGTTTTTTAGAGCTGTGATCCCACAATAAATAGCATTGAGAAATTTGACTTAATGAATGTACTGCAGCTGCTTTAAAATAGAAATTATCCCTGGAACCCTAAGATAAAAACAAAGGAGCAAGTACCAAATGTGCCTTTGTACATGAGAAGGGTATGGGAAAACTGGAATAAGTTTCTGCTTGCCTGAACTGCTTCACCCCTTTTCTTTCCATTAGTTGATAGGAGAAGTGGTTGTTAAGGCACTGGAAAAGTGGACTTTGCCCTGGTCTGTCTCTTAAAGACACTTAGCTCCTCTCTAGAAAGCACGAGTTAGTAATGGTTAAATCACAAAGGGAAAAATCTGGATATTTGTTTACCTGATAAGGGAGTTTTCTGAATAGTTGTGAAGTTTTTAAGTAGTTACTGTGACTTTAAGCTGACATTAAAAACAGTTAAATTGTTTGCTCATGGCATTTCTTCAAAAAAACTATTATAAGTAACTCCCTCCCCCTTTCCCTGTTCTCAGTTCCAGGGAATGCTAAAGAGAGGAGTGACTTGGCATAGTTTTCAGTCTGGATCCAAGCATGTTGAATAACTTTGTCCCAGGGGAGAATTGAAAAAAATGCAGCAGATGGCAGCAATGATGCATCAGACTTCCTATCCTTAGGAACAGTGTAGCTGCAGGCACTTGGAGTCTTCCTGGGTTGGATAAGGGGCGGGGGAAGGATAGTTTTGCTCTGATCTTACTTTACGATTTCAAAGCAGAATTGCTGAAGAGGGGATGTACTTTTTAGCCAATTCAGCAATCTTTTGCAGTCAGAGTTAGTGGGGTATTAGTTGCCATAAGGTGCACAAACAATGGAAAATTAACACAGAGTTCAATATTGTCTGAAAGAACATTTGAAATAGAGTTTAAAGGTCTGTCTTGTCTTACACTCTTACATATTTTCAGTATACTTTAAGTAACAGAGTAGAGTGGTGCTGTACTTGTACACTCTGTAAGCTCTCTGAAGTATCAGGTCCAAATCTGAAACAATAGCAGTGAATTTGGGAGAAGGTCTGAGTGATGTGAGGTAATGGAAAGGCAAAGAGTAACTCTTGAGCAGAACAAGGTTGCTGGGTATTTTCAGCTTTTTTATTGGGCTTTTATATTTGAAGAAACAGAACCACTTTTTATTAGCAAATACGAGAAATTGCAGTAATAGAAGTTTTCAATAATGTAAATACATGTGTATAAAAATGGTTTACTTGTTACAAGGTCAGAAGGAGTCTGTATATGTATAACAATGAAAACTGCACTGAAGACAGACTTTAGGAAGGAATAGCATTCAGTTAAATACTTTTTAAATATTTGAGTTTTTAGTAAAAAGATACAGTTGGTTTTTTTTCTGAGGTTAAGTGTAATTAATCCTGTCACAGTACCCTAAGGTGGATAAATGGTCTTGAGGCCCCCTTCAGTCCTGTAAGTCACTGAGGAATTATGTATTTTTTTTTTTCACGCAGATAACAAATTTAAAAAAAAGACTTGGAACAGAATTAGCTTCTGATAACGTACAATGACTGCTTAATGGAATACGTGAGGTCTTATCTATCTTTAGCCTGTTTTTCCTAAAGAAGTAATTGTGGTGTAGGTTCAGCTCTGGGGGAAGGGAGGAGAAGGAGAAAATGGTCCAAAATGCGTTTGATCTACTCATCAGATTTAAACATGTAAAGCCAGAGTGCATTTAATCTTGTATGGAAGGTGAGAATTGTATTAAATATGAAAACAAGTAGTTTCTGGCCCACATGGGCATTGTGAAAGATGTAATTGAAATAATTAAACTATTTGGATGAACGAAACTTTTTAGGAAATTAAATAATGGGAGTTCATAAGACTCAGTAATAGTCCTAAACAGACTGTAATCTCATTTGAAGGGGTATTTGTCTTGAATATTACAGTGTATATGATGAAATACTGAAACATTGCTCAGCAACTGGGATTTGGACTTTGAGTGGCAATGACATATGAACCCCTGCATGGTTTTAAAGTGTGCTATTTTTGGCAGTTGAGTGCTGGCTTGTCTCCTCAGTAGCCATAGAAAGTTAGTGTAAAGAGGAAGGTGATTTGCAATGAGAAGACCCTCTGACACTTCTTATTAAACATGGGCTGCTGCTTCAGTAAAGAATTGAGTAACAGCACGAGTGAGGAGAAAACCAGCCTGTTACAAAAGTCTGTGGAAGAGGAAGCACCAAAGTCAAGGATAAGTAAAACTTTATCTTCACTTTTTGGAACTGTGGAAAGCCAGGACCTGCATACAGTGGGAAGGACAGTTAACGGGGCAGCTGCGACAGTCGGCATTGAACGTGTTTGTGGTGATGATTGCGCAGCATCAGATTCTCAGTCTGGCTTTTGGGGTAGAAAAGCAAAATATTCGTCATATAACAGCATGGGGAATACTCCCCATGTGAGCCCTAGGAGGAACTATGGCAGACCTTTTAGCTTCTTTAATTCCTTTAGTCACCTCTTGAAAGTCTCTGGTACGTACGGAAATCTGCAGAGAAGTGAAGAAAAGAAAGATAAGATTAATAATAAAAGAACACCTAAAAAACCTAATAGTAATGGTCAGCATGTGAACAATATAGAAAATAATAATAGCAATGTTAATAATGAAAATGTAGCTGCACAAGAGCATTGCTTGTTTGATCATATTTCTAATTCACGTGTACCAGATATCCTAGACAAAGACTTACAGGGTGAAATTTCCTTAAATAGAAATTCTCTGGAGGATTATGTAGTTACATGTGACCATTCAAGGCAAAATGGAACAACAGTAAGTGTTGAAGACAGCAGGAGTGACAGCTTACAGAAAGTTTCGAGTTCATATAGAGAGATGTCTCCAACATTTTCCTGTCTTGATGTAGACAGCAGTCAAAATGTGAAAGACAAGGAGTTTTACAGCATTTGTGTTGTAGATGCCGAAGATCTGAAAGGGGATGAAGAGGTGCCAGCTACTGTGCAGAAAGAGACTGCAGCAGACATAGATAACTCAGCTGTTACTGATGAAGGAATGTGCACCATGACACGACCTCTAGACAGAGGGAAGGAATTTCCAGTGCAGCAATTGGCACAAGTGGAAGCTAAGTTTAATTCACAGAAAGAACTGTTTGAGTATAGAAAAGAGGCTAGATCAAACATGGAGAAAAAAGATACAAAGGAATATTGTAGCCTAGGCATCCAGTGTTCTTCTGATAACTTAGTGACTGACAGGTGTCAGGTGCATAGGTTAAATACTGACAGTACAGTAACAGATGTCTTAAGAGCAAAAGTTCCTGATGAAGTCATCCCTGAGAATCAGCAAGAGGTGGTATATACCATGGGTAGTGCTGATAATTGGAATGAATCACTGCATACAGCTTGTGATTCCATAAAGCCTGTGGATGCTGCTGGAGAGGACCAATACAGCCCTAACTCAGAAAAGGTGAAAAACAGTGATCATATTGCCAGTGTATTGTTAAACACTGGAGTATCTAATTCAGGAAAAACTGAGGGAGCTAATCATTCTGATGTACCACTTGCTGTGCAACTAACCAGGCATCCCTCAGGTGCTGTAGAGCAAATACATAGTAAACAGGTGGTAGAGAACATGGGAGGTAACTTTAAATTATCATTTGAGTTACATGAAATGGACAATGTAGAAAATCTTGATGAAGAAGTCTGCTTTCTAGGGCCAGAATGTGAAATAAATTCAAATGTAGAAAGGAAAACACTTGAAAAAACATATGGTGATAGCCAAACATTTTCACCAGACTCTAGTGAAAATCACAGCAATTTTGAAGAACCCTTGAAAGAGGGTGAGAAATGCACAGGTACAATTTTGCATAGCTGTGAAGCTTTGAATGTGCCTGAAATGCAGCTAAACCTGGTGGAAGGTTCTGATTTTCAAACTCACATTAAGGGCTGCACTGAAATCAAGGCAGTGTCTGAAGCTGCAATCCACAGTGCCGTGGAGGAAGATACCTGTGTAAGTCCCACTGAACTAAAAAGTGACTTGCTTGAGGAAGCTGGTGACATGAGCAGAGCTAGATCAGGAATAAGTGATGTCACTGTGTCATCTCATGCACATAATCCCAGCACAGATGACATGTTCCTAAAGGAAAACAGCCTAGAGTGTCAGGTTTCACAAGAGTCACTGGAGAATAAAAGTAAAGTATGCAAACACTCAAATTCAGATGGTAAAACTGGTGTCTCTTCTGTGTCTGTGGAATGTGACCATATGAATAAAATAGACATGAACAGCAGACAAGATGAACAACAGGAGGTATGTTCCTTCCACACAGTGGAAAATCAATGGAGTGCAGAGACTGAGTCAGCCAATATAGCTGTGCATGTAGTAGAATCTGTAGAACAGACAAAATTTGAAGGTCAACTAAATGAGTCCATTGATAACAAGGCAGAAAATGTAAAACAGAATCTGGATGTTAACATTGCTGGTTGTGATAAAGGCATCTTCAATTGCAGTCAAGGCTTGGCTGAATGTCAGAATGCTCCCTCTGACTCCACTGTACCTGCAGCCATAGACAGCTGTATGTACAGGAGTGTAAAATTAAAAGATGCAACTAAAAATGTGGAAGATGCCAGTAAACTCTTAAATAAAGGCCATAACTTTTTGCCTTCATTGTGTCAAAATGCATGTTGTCATGAGCATCACAAACCAGCAGAAGAGCCTGAGTTGTGTCACTGTGCCAGTCCAGAGCCAGAAGGTGGGAACACTCCTGTTTCTGTTGGGCCTTTTACTGAAGAAAAATCAGAAACTCATGAAAAAAGTATGTGTGATGTAAATGAATGTAATCTGCAGGATAGTGAATTATACCAGAGTGTCAGCATGCATGCAGAGGAGAACCTCACTGGTTCTGGTTTATCAGCTGAGAACCTAGAACCTTTTACCAGGGGGAATTTGAAGCAAGCCAAGACTACTGAAGTGAAAAACACCAGTTACATATTAAATACTCAGATGAATGACTTGACCACAAGCTGGGAACAGATGCAGCCAGATCACAAGATTTTCTCAAACAAAGAGCTTGGAGTTTGTGTTGACCCAAAGCAGGTAGACAAATATGCTGCTACTCCTTCCTATGAAATACCCAGTGCCTCTGCTGGTGCAGCAGGATTTCAGCAAGGCGCAGAGCAGAGCGAATCAGGTCTGATGGAAGATGGATCAAGTGACCACAAGCCCTATGACCTGGACAGACAAAATCCCCATGATGAAATGTGGTCACATTTCATCAATCTTCAGACTGGCAATGCTGATTGGACCAATCAATTGCTTTCTGACACGGTTCCTTCTGGTAATGGTGAATATCTAGTGGGCTTTTTATGGAATAATGCAGCTTCTAATCCTACCATGAAGAATGACAGACTGTGTATAGTTAATGAAAACTTCCAGAATGAACATGAAAATTTAACAAGTGCTTCATATGCAGTGGAAACATACCCATATCAGCTGCTAGCACCAGAATATGCTGGCACGTGGGGATGGCACAATAAAGACGAACTTGTAAGTATTCTGCAGAAGTGATTTGCTCTTATAGCTTAAAGCTGAAGCTGGGAGTTTGACCAAGCCAAGTCAAACTGTGGTTTCATTAGTTTAAGTAGGTGTTATTTTGTCTTGAACCTGATGACTTTGGAAAACCAAATGCTGTACAAGAGTGCGGAAGTCGAAAATCTGCTGAATATTGATTTTTTTTTCTTTTTTTTTTTTTTTGTTCTGTTTACTTTGTGTGAAAGTTCAATCATTGGCAAAGTAAGTTGATTGCAGATACTCAGTTCCAGCTGAACTTAAGATAAACAGTGCAGAAAGGAAGCTTGGTACAGACCGTTCTTAATGCTCTTTAACTTCGTATAGGAAGAAATGTTTGTGGATTTCCTCAAGTTCTTGTTTGGTAGCAATTAGGAAGACTTTTGCTCACTTCTGGGGGTGAGTAGTGCTGTAGAGAGGAGTGGCTGCAGGAGAAGTGAGAGGAAAGAGCTAAGCTGGATCCTGGCTGGCTGGGCTAAGAAACAAGCAAAGCTGTCCTGAGGTGCTCTGTGCACCCTGCTCAGGCAGGGAGGTTGGACTGGATGACCTCCAGTGGTCCCCTCCAGCCTTACCCACTCTGCAGAAGCCAACCTGTAGCAGCTGCTGCTCCTTTTCCTTCCCTGCTGAGCTTGCCTGAAATTGTTCCCCTCGCTGGCTGTTGGAACAGCTGCTCTGACCTTGCCCAGCACTTGCAGTGTGGGCAGTGGATTGTACTCGAGGCTGTTTGCTGTCTCCTGGGGGAACTTCTTGTATTAAAGATGGAAACTGATGGATCTTGCTGTCATCTTTGAATCCTTACTATGCAAGTACTTATGTCAAACACTTCCACTTTTTGTATTTTTTCTACTCTTTTGTCATTCAAGAGATGTGTTTAGGTGAAATTGTTAAAGATTTTTTTTTTTTAATTTTCTGGATATATTCTCTCTGCTCTGTGATAATAAGTATTTGAATGCGTGTGTTTAAGAAGATTGAAAGCTTTGTGGTGTTTTGGAGTGCCTATCTTTAAACACTAATGTTCCTAGCATGTGTAAATTTAGAAAGCAAATTTTTAATAAGATTTTTTAGTGTGTCTTATCATGAGCAATGTTCTTTCCCAGTGTAATTACGTTAAAATACTCAACATATATTCTTAGTATGGAATAATTCCATGCATTTTGCTCAAACAGTAGCAAAGCAAGGCCTATGTTACTCTAAAAAAGTATTGTAGTAGATGTTTGCACTGCATAGAGCAATCTCTTTGAAACACAGATGTAACCATTTATGTGATGGTTGTATATAACCATATGTAACCATTGAATGTGTCCATTTCCAATCCAGTTTAAATGAGGTTATTTTGAGATGATTTAACTGGATCTGGTTATTCATCCTTTATGTCCTAATGCTCTGTTCCTCCTCTAGAAGTAATAACTGAAGTTGTCATGCACATATTATTGTTTTCAATTTTCCATAATGTTTCATTAAAAGCTACATGTTATATAATTTCAGAAAAATCCCTATACTTTTGTATTTTCTTTTTTTTTTTTTTTTTTTTTTAGTATTATTTTGCAGGAGCAGATTCAATAGCAATGTAATCAACATCAAGTAGACATGTACATTAGAGAACTGCCTGAAATCTAGGCCAAGAACAGGCTAAGTTAGTCAGTCAAAGGCAAAAAATGAAATGTTTGTTGTCATTTGCTCTGCTTGCATAGCCTTTTCTGGTGGCTCTTAATTAAGGAAATGGATACTGTGCACCACAATTCAGTTGTTTGTGCCTGAAATGACTATGGAAAGTCAGTTAATATATTCAGGTGTGAAAAAGCATGTCAGTAAAGTCTCCTTTACAGTAAAAACAGTCTGATACTGTTATTTGAAACTGAATTATCTGTACACCAGATGCCTGCTGTGCATTCCCAAAATGCATAATCAATTTTTTTTTTTGCAGGAGTCAACCAAGGTTTCTGAGTTAAACCCCAATGCAAAGGTGTGGGGAAATCATATGTTACACTTGGAAGCAAGTGGTGCCACTGATGGTAGCGTGAGCAAAACGTGGGAAGAAATACCTGACCAGCCTCCAGATTCTTGTAAAGAAGGTATGAGTAAGAGTTTCTGACTGCTGCTCTAACAGAAGGTAAAATTCAGCTCAGCACTGTCTCGATTTTAATTTTCTGTTAGAGTTTAAAGCCAGCATGTAAGCACCTTTATTACAGCTGCAGTTTCAGCTGTGGCTGTGCTTAGAAAGAGCAGTTGTGGATGTGTTTGTGCTGTGTGCTGCAGGACTGGACGCCAATGGCGACGGTGACAAAAAGCATCAGAACGCGGTGCTGACAGAGCTGCCGGAGCCGTCGCCAGCTGTTCCGGGCTCAGAGCACACGGATATGAACCCTTTGGCTCTTGATCACTCCGACTATGAGTCCATGCACGACACCACCCAGACAGGTAGGAGAAGGCTCAGATGTGCTTGGACTCGGTTTAAAAACAAACCAAACATGTATTTTGGGTTGAACAGTGAGTATCTAAAAACCAAAAAAAAGCCACTGAATTGTACCTGTTTTCTTATTCACTATATGCATTCTTTGAACAGACCCTAGGAATTCCTGTCTCTTTCGCAGTCAAACTTAGACATATTTCAAGACCAGTCTCATCCTAGTCAAACAAATGTGTGTTTCTAGTCAGGTCAGGTACTGAGGCGAGATGCACATACAGTTTGTGTTTCAAGTACTAATGTTAATGTGGGGAAAGACCCATATTGTACTCAAAATGCTGAAATAAGCAATGTTTTACTCTTAACTTCTTCGCATTCTAATTTAATGAACTTCCAGGATTTCTCTTCAGTGCAACTGTTAGTAGCTGTAGTCTACACCAGATGGTATGTTTTAAGAAGCTTCTGGAAACTAGCATAGAGGTTCACCATGCTTGCATTTCATTGAATGGGACAGAAGGTCTGCAAGATGTGTGTAGGATTACTACTTGAACTGAGATGAGGGATGGGAAGGAGAGGAAAATGTGATGGGTATTTCTTGAGTTTCACAACAGGTCTGTTCATTGTGCTTAGCTGATTTTTTATTTAATATTACCAGTATAGCATCCATAGTAGCTGGAAATCAAGGCAACTGAAACCAGGCGTTGTGGCATCATCTTTGCCTATTTTAAAAATAGAAAGTTCTCACTGACCCTTCTACTTAAGGGTACTATTGGGGAATATTAAATAACAACTAGGTAGTGAACAGAAAATTGTATTAGTGGCGCCTCACACTCTAGAAGGGAACAGTATTCTTCAGATTAATGCTGGAACTTATCAGTATGTCCTTTATGTGTCCAAAATAGTTAACTTTTAACAAGAGTCTGATAGTGTTGTAAAGAGCTGAACAGCAGGTCAGGTCTGTTCCACTTGATGAATAGTAACACATGGCCCCAAGTCTGAAATATGATTTTTGATGTTTTAGTAATTATTTTTAAAAATGCATATAATTTTCGTCCTTGCCAGATTTTGGACAAAAAAGAGGAGACAGGGGAAGGAAATGGTGGTTATAATGTGATACATGCATTTCTCAGGTGTTGGCATTCTCTTCATCAGAGTGGAACACGTGAAGGACAGCACGATGGAAAATTAGAAGTCTAGGAAGAAGAAAGGCTAAGGAGAGCTGAATAAAAGGATGAAAGTTAGTGAAGGGAAGGATATAGAGGACAATAGTTGTGTGAAATACTTCTAAAAAACTAATTTACATTTACATGCATACATATTTACATGAACAATGTGCTACTAAATGCTTTATACATCTCTAAAGGCCACACAAATCTTCTAATCTTTAAACACTTCTCCCACTGACACAATGAGTTTGCCCTCTACTGACACTGATATATTGTGTCTAAACTAAGAGGAACATGAAATTCATGTTTTCCATGTGATGTTTTTTTAAACTTCCACTTATAAGAGAGAAATTAATTTTGCCTTATTAACCTGAAGATTGTAAATTGATTACATATCTGTTGTTAAATTGGATATCTGCTGATATTCCATAACTGTATTTTTGAAAACCTTCTCTGAATTAATGTGTTGGTAATTTAGATTGAGACCAGAAGTATGGGGTGCCTCCATTGCATTGTTCCCATTAGTCAGGGTTTTGTCAGCTAGACATTGGTTACTTTCCTGAGAATGGAGCACAGCCAGATCACTTCAGTATTTACTTTGAGATGTGCTTGTAGCTATTCTTCTAAAAGGGCTTCAGATTTTTATGTATTTGAAGAACAGAGGTTAACAAGTTAAGTCAGATATGGTTCCTCTTTTCTGTCTTAAATGGAAAGTGTTGCTGTGCAATTTCCTTGGTTGGTAACTAACACATAATGAACACCTATTGAATTTAAAAATTTGTTACTAGTTATGTAGTAGTAATGGACATGATGGCTTATTTAAAATAGATACTGTGTAATATAGAAGAGCTATTTTTTAATCTGAAGTATTTTAATTATTAGGTGGAAATGAACAGTTGCAGCCAGAAGGTCAGGAAGATTTACGAGAATTACTGAAAAAGACACTGGAATTCTGTTTATCTAGGTATGTATTTGCCTAAATGTACCAAACTGGAGGATGACTAACAACTTGGGATTTATGTTAATACATTTCTGAGTGGAAAGGATGAGAATTTGGAAAAAGTAACAGACAAATTTTAGAGTGTTGTGTTGATGTACCTCTTAAAGCTTACCTGAAACCTCTGTGCATAATGCATAAACCAGCAAATATGTGGGTTTGAAATGAGAGTAGTTACAAGCAGTTATAGATCAGGTGAATTTTTGTGAACTTTACTGGTCATAATTAAAACTGAGTAATTTAAGCTGTTAAGAAAGTTTTGTTTAAGCCAGTGATTTTCATTAATGAGCAAAAATGCTGAAGGAATCTTCTTTCTACTATGTGATGAATTTTTGTATCAAGCTTATTGGGCAAAGTTAATCTGTGACATTTCCCTCTTTTTATTTTTTTTCTCCCAACAGAGAAAATCTTGCCAGTGACATGTACCTTATATCACAGATGGACAGTGATCAGTATGTGCCAATAATGACAGTAGCAAACCTTGATCATGTCAAGAAACTCAGTACTGATATGGATTTGATTGTTGAAGTGCTGAGATGTAAGTAAAAGCTCCTCAGTGCTAGAAAGCATTTTGGTTCTTGGTGTAGAACTATTAATCTGAATTTTTCATCTCTTCTTTCTTACTGTATTGCAGTAAAATGCCATTATTTTTCTGTATGGCATTAAGTAGCCCAAGCACCTTCAACCATCACAGTTCTAGGACTGTAGTTTTATCGAAGCTGCTCTGTATTCCAGCTATTGAATAATGATCTGTGCACATAAGAGTTAACGATTTTAAATTGTGGGATGTAGTGGGACAACTCACATGACTGGAGGATCATATTGGATATCTCTAGACTGTTGTGTAAAAACAGGTGGGGAAAAAAGGATGGAGGAGTCTCACTCTGTTAAGGGGAGCCTTGAATGTATAGAAATCAGCTGCATCATGATGGAAGCTCTGTGGGGTACCTGGGGAGTACCAAGACCCTGGACTTAGTTTGGACCCTGGGCCAAGATCCTGGGAGTTGTTTCCAAGGGGAATCTTAAAGTTGGTATTTGCTCCTGACTTAAACCAAGACAGTAAGGCCAGAGCAATATTTGTGTCACTTAAGTGAGCTTTGAGTCAGCCAAACCTAGTTCTTACAGTTGATTTCAATGACTTAGATGTTTGTTGGAAGAACAATACAGCACCTGATGTCATCCATCAAGTTTCTGGAATGTGCAGAGGACTGTTTCCCCATACGAGTGTTAGATGTGCCAACCAGGAATGAGGCACTGCTGGACTCACTACTCAGAAACTAAGAAAACCTGCTTTGTAATGTCTCAGTCAGTGCAAGCCTTGGCTGCAGCAATCACAGAACTGTGGTGATTGGGGTCATGCTGAGCACACTGAGCATTTCTAGGGTTTTAGATTTTGGAAGAGCAAACTTCACCTTGCTCAGAACACAGCTGGGAGGGATTCTGTGGGAAGTTTCCATGGAGGATAAAGGCACAAACTATACTAGTGCTGGGAGTTCTCTCCTGGAAGCACAAAAACATTTCATCCCCTGTTAACATAAGGGAAGTAGGTGGATCAAGAGACCCCCTTTGCTTAACTCTGTGCTTCTGAGTCTGCTCAAAAACCAGAGAGGCATACCAGGGATAGAAAAGTGGATGAATACCTGGTGAGAGCTACAAGGATTTTGCTGGGGTGCTGAGATGCAGTTATAAATGGAAAAGTTCAGCTCAAATTGAATTTAAGCTATAAATTTTATAAAAAACTAGAAAGGGTTCTTCAGGCATGTACATGATGAACAGAAACATTGTCTGCTTGTTTCTTAATATTCTAAAATATCTGAGGCTCTGCATTGTAAGTCTGTGTTCATAGCATCTTTTGGAGTGCAAAGCTGCTAGGTCTGCTGACAGCTAAAATGCATTCTTGTCTTTTCTCTCTTAGCGTTGCCTTTAGTTCAGGTGGATGAAAAGGGGGAAAAAGTTCGGCCAAATCAGAATCGCTGTATTGTGATTTTACGTGAAGTACCTGAATCTACTCCCATTGAAGTAAGTGTTCCCTTGTTCAGTAAAGATCACTTTCCCCTTAGGGCTTGCAAGTTAGATTTCTTCAAGATTTTAATAAGCAGTTCAAATTTTTTACTACACTGTTAGTTTCTAAAGCACTTCTTAAACTTAGTTTATTGTGTTTGTTTGGATAAGAAATATTTTTGATAGAAGCATGTTGCTCATAGGAATACTGATAGAACCCATAGTTCTGCAGAGGGCTGAGAAACTGATAGTGCTGTCTTTGTCTTTTTGATAAATCATTTTCTTGGACTTTGTCTTACTTATATGCACTTGGTGCTCAGATCCTTGGATAAATAGACAAAGATGAAAGAAGATAAGTTTTAGACTAGAAAATGCCACTGTTGCACCTTGAAGCTTGTTCAAGTAAGGTAGTTAAAGCTTTGTAAATGTTTCCATAATGCTGAGGTGAGAGGTGTCAGTAAGTCACTAAGGATCTCCACTGGCTTGTGGAATGAGTACAAGACTGGCAAACTTCATTCTTTGAAAGATACTCAGTGCCACTCTGATGAAACAGGCACTATGACTATTGGAGATATTAGAAAAAATTATGGGGTCATAATTAAACCATATTGAATTTTCATGAAAAAGGAGGAGAAGGTGCAGATTCTTAATAATGGGTATATATTTTAGCTTCTCTTCTGTTTAATTTTACAAGGAAAACTAAAGATTCTGAAAGAGTTGCTCCTCTTAATAACCATCATACGAAAATCAGAAGCACTGCAGTTTAGAAACTGTTAACAAAGAAGTAAGAAACCTTAATAAACCAAAATATGAAACAAATTCCTAAAAGAAATTTGAGGGAAGAAGTTGGATATATACTATGTACATAGCTTAAAAATAGTGTCTACTTCTAGCTTTCAAGATGAAATATAGCCTTTCAAAGACTGTCTAACTTTTAGTATTGTAGATTTTTTTCGTGTTTATCTTCTTTCTGTCATCACTTTGTCAGGTTGGATCTATTAGCACTGGATATTCACTCTTAAATATTTGACAATAACAAAGTTCTGATGAGTCTTTATTTTTCAGGAGAGTTGCTCTCCAGTGATATGTTTTATACATGGTGTTTAAATTCGTCAGGCTAAAAAAATCTAGACTTAACTAAGCAGATTTAATAGCCTATGCTTTTTGTCACAGCAGAGTCAGGCTTTATTTAAGCAGCAAAATTCCAAGATCCTCTAAGGCCTCTCAAGTTGTGCTGCCTTTTGATGATGCTCACCTCAAATCTGTGACAAAAAAACCCAAATACGCGAACAAATTGAAACAAATGAAAAATCCAGGGTCTGTTTTTTTTCTGTAGAAACTAGCTAGTTTCTAGAAACAGGACTAGTAAGCCCTGTTTCACATACATTAATTTGTGGACATTTGAGTTAAAGCTTACCTGCAGGTTTCTGCTGAAAAGGCAGTATTTTTTGTCCCATTCCATGTGCACAGGTTTTCATGTGGCTCCATGGTTGTGGGACAGGGGAGAAATAGACATCTTTCTGCTCTTGATGCCAAGTTTAAATGTCTTCTGTGGCCTAAATAGCTCCCAGCTAAACCTCTCTTGCAGTATGCCTTAGTGCTGGTTTCAATTCCTTCCAGTGGGGAGATCAGAGAGAGCTGACACTGCTGCAGGTGTTCTGAACTACTCCATTGTTTGTAAACCTAACAGTGCTTTCTGTCTTTCTCTGAGTGTCAGAGTTTTGCTTTTTACATTGATGTTTTCTTCTCTGCATCCTTCTCTCCTCACCTCCCCCACCTCCTTATCAAACCACTTTCCCCAGGAGGTTGAAGCACTTTTCAAAGGAGACAATTTGCCCAAGTTCATCAACTGTGAGTTTGCCTATAATGACAATTGGTTCATCACATTTGAATCGGAAGCTGATGCACAGCAGGTAACACTGTTTTTTGAAGCATATTAGAATGTAAAAGTAAATAAGGATGATGTGAGGGTGAATTGACAGGTTGTAAACTGTATTGCAAATGTGTAACAACTTAAAAAAAAATACTCCAAACTGTAAAAACAGTAATGCTTCCCCTTAGGTAGTATCCAGTTTTCAATAGCTATTAAACATAGCATTTAAAAGGTTTTTTATCTTGTTCACATACCCTGGCTTCCTGGCTAAAACTATGATTTTTTGGGGGTTTTTTTGGGGTTTTTTTGGGGGTTTTTTTTGGGTTTTTTTGGGTTTTTTTTTTGTACTGAGAGTGTTGATATTTTGGGTGAAAAATTGAAGTGCTTCAATCATAACCATTAGTCTTGTTTTAATGCTACTGTAGCACTTAATGATAAGTTAAATGTTGCTAAATGCAGATGATCTATGAGTTTGCTATACTGTAACATTAGCAGACACAAGAATTATTGTTAAGCTTAGCCTGTCAAAACTTCTAAGTTTCCTTTATTTAAATTGCATTTGACAAATATAACAATTTTCTTTTTTAAAGGCTTACAGATACCTTAGAGAGGAAGTGAAGACTTTCCAAGGAAAACCAATTAAGGTAAATAGAGGTTTATGATGTTAGGGATGGGGTGTGTGTGTATGTTCTGGGTTTTGTGGTGCTCACTGTGATTTCTAATATAAATTTAAGTGATTCAATCTCAGCAGCCATTTGACCTGGAGATGGGTTTAGAAGTGTAGCACATACCACTTCACTTCTCCTTTTTACATTTCTGGCAGTAGTATATCCAGCCCAGTATCAGGCAGCAGGGAAGGGATTCAGCTGTTCCTGCTGTCCTTGAAGGACAAAGCAGTGACTGATAAGTGTCCAGTAAAAGTTTGAGAGCTGCTAGTTTGAACCATTTTGATTTAATTTGAAAGACTGCTGTAATAATCTAATCTCCTTTGCAGGCAAGGATAAAAGCAAAGGCAATAGCTATAAACACATTTTTGCCAAAGAATGGATATAGACCTCTGGATATGAACCTCTACACGCAGCAGCGCTACACAACATCCTTCTACATACCTCCAGTATACAGTCCCCAGCAGCACTTCCCACTGTACAGCTTAATTGGCCCACAGACCTGGTCAGCCACACACAGCTACCTTGACCCTTCATTGGTAAGTCTCTTGATTCTGAAACAGTTGCATTCTTTTCAAAGAAAGCTGATGTTTTCTTGTTGGGGTGTAGGAAACATATCTATCCTGAAGAGGGGAGTTCAAGATTTTTCTTGAAAAACAGTCCTTCAAAATCCTTGCCATGGTGTACAAGACAGATTATTTGAAAATTGTCTGATCTCAAACTGGAGTGTGATTCTCTTCTTAAACCTTTTAGGTTTTGAGGCAGTTCTTTAGTAAAGACTTGTCAAGATACTGAGTTATTTTGATCTTCTAGCGGGAAATTAAGTTGTAGGTGAACATGCTGAATTGCCCTGTTTGGTATGTGCTTAAAGCAGAACATTTTCTGTGCAATAGTAGTATCTCTTTTGGCGATGAAAAGTAGAATTGCTTTTGCTAATTACAAAAATCACTTTTAAATTGGTTTTTAAATGATTTTCTTAAAGGACCTGTTGGTAATGCTTGAAGCTAGGGTTGTTGCAATAAATCCTTAAATACTCTTATGAGACATCTAATGTATCCTGCAATGCTGCTTCCATCTTTGGTATTGTGACAGTCTCATCAGAATTACCTTGCCTCCTTTTAGTTTGCCTTTGTTACCCTACAAATGCATGGACAGTTTCTTGTAATGACTGGGAGGTTCAGGTTTCCTAGCTGGAGCCTCTTTCTCCCCTCTGGAGATGCCTCTTTACTTGTGGCTCAGAGAAATGAGGGGAACAGTGTTCAAAATTAGAAGTTCTTTAGATGTTTTTTTTGGCAGAAGATTAAAGTGTCCTTGAACAAACTTGAGCAAACATTCTTTGTACTGAACTACAGCTGATTAAAAAGTTGGTGTGCTAAACACTTCATACACAGGGAAGGGAACCAGGGCCCTTGCAGGGGGAGGCTTTCTGGGGGGGGATGAAGAATGTGGAAGAGACAAGGTAACACACTGAGCGGTGTTATTCCAGGAGAAAGCTGTCTTGTTAGTCAGCAGTGAATGTGAATCTGCCTGTAGATAAACTGACTACTTCACTGTCTTGCTCTGGAATACTGAAGGAACTGGCTGGGAATGGTATAGAAGACATAGATTAATAAACCATAGGTTCAACCACAGCATACTGTGTATCTGCCTTGTAACTTTTTGTATCTAAGAAAGCTTACTAGTCCTATCCTTTGGGGAAGACATGATGAGTTTGCCAGCATTGAAGGTCTCATACTTTCCTTAGTCAAAACAGGAAATCAACTGTCTGCACTTTGCTTTTCACTGTTTTGCAGTGTATTGTCATTGGTTAGCTGCATTTTATGTACATGACTGTAACGTGATGTTTCTTGATTCTTTTGTAGGAAGAGCTATATTTGAATAGAAATCACTTGAGGAGAACAGGGACCATGAGGAACCATGACACAGCAATTATTTTCATGAGACAGGGTTGCAGCTTGCATGTAGAGACTTGTGTGAAAATACAGCAAAGTTTCTCTATTCTGCTTCAACATAAATGCTGCTTTCTCTCATCTCTACTTTGAGATTGAATGTCCCAGTAGTGTGGGCATACAATTTTAGTTCTGAAACTTGATTATGGCAACACATGTCCTCAGAATTCTAAAACTACTTCATTCTTCATCATGTACTTAATAGTATTTGAGAAATTATCTAATTTTTCCTGTTCGGGGGAAAAAAATAAATTGAAATTGAAAGTGTGTTTGAACCAGTCGGTTTCTGTGGAGAAGCTTTTGGTATTATTGGAAAATGGGATAAATTTTTTTTCCTCCAAAAGGATCACATCATTATAAAGAAAGAAGAGTTGAATATTGTTAGGGTCTCTAATATGTTCAGTGTTTTCTCATTTTTCTGGTTAAGTGGTTGCTTACTAGCTTTGATGGAATTTTGCAGCATTCATGTTATAACTCTTGAACCAGAAAGCACTGCAAAGTATTATTTTGATGAAACTTTGAGGAGCTTTGTTACAGGCCTTTTTAAATGGCCTTTTTGTAAAGCCTGAGGTAGCATTTGCTGTTGTGCATGCTAGGTTAGGCTAGCTAGTTTTGATATGACAGCTTTGGTGTTAAATTTTGTTTTCCATTGATTAGTGATTTAACTTGCACAAGAAACCTTTTTCAAGTTTAAATGTACCTTTATGGCAAATGGTCATAATCCCAGGTATTTCTCATTGTTTAATAGAATGTAGAAAGGGTCTTGTTGTTCTGCATTGTACCTGTTTTCAGGGGGAGAAGATGAGCAAGCATTTGCTGGTGCTAACAGTAACATTTCTTAAATGAAGCACATTTAAATAAAAAAGGCAAAAGTGTGCTAGTGAGGTTGGACAAGTTACTTTGAACATGTTTCAGGTTTTAAGGCATCTTGTTACTACAAGACACTGATGCAGCCACCCCAGAAAATGTTTTGCTGATGTTGTTTCTTTAGACAGGAAGGCGGTGTTTCACATGTAGGATATGGTGGTAAGATCTGAAAAGCATCAGAGTTCCACTTAACATCCACTTGCACTCTAGGCTTTATTTAGATGTCACATGGAAGTAGAATGAGGAACTAAAAGTAAGTTGTTGGGGTTTTTTTAGGGAGGAATTCGCATACAATTATAAGAGATACAATTACAGGTCATGTAGACCAGAGACCCTGACAAAGTATCTCAGTGTTCCCAAAATCATGCATAGTATGGTGTGAAATAGGATGATAGCTATTTAACTCACAGCCAGGAATTTTGGCTTGATGTTTTTCAATCTTCTTGAACTATCATAAGTTGAATACGTGTAGGGCTGACTTCTTAGAAAAACAGAAGCTTAAGTTTTATTCAGAAATTTTGTAAGTTAGCTACAAGGCACTGAACAGATACTCTGCTGCTATTTGAGACAATCTTTTGGGTACTGGCCTCACAGAATGACATAAAATACGGGGTTAAGAGAAGTAGTACTCAGTTTGTTTATAATGATGAGCATGTAATGTATTTTTTTAGGTAACACCATTCCCAAATACTGGATTTATCAATGGATTCACATCTCCAACCTTCAAGCCTGCTGCTTCTCCACTGACAACACTCAGACAATATCCTCCCAGAAACAGGCAAGTTCATCTATCTTTTAACAACATTGTGGTATTACCTGGCACATGGGGTTTTCATCTGCTTATTTTAGTAACACCAGCTAACTTGAGAATACTTGTGAAACTGAACCTGGTGCCAAAGCCAAGGCCAAAGGGCAGATGGTGCTTCTGATGTTAATGGATGTAGTTTTTTGAAATGTAAATGGACAGTCTGAAAGCTGAGAACTTGTCTGTTCTGTGATTTAGGGTATTCAGCTGAAGTATTCTGGAAAATGGCATGTCATCAGGAGGATTATTCATAGAGTAAAGGTCTAGTTGAAAACAGGGAAAAAGTTAATTTTGATAATTCACATGACCTGTTACAATGAATGTCGATCATTCTTATAAATGAAAGAAGTGATAAAGGACTGAAGGTCTTGCTTCTTCTGAATTCTGTGAATAGGCTTAGACCTCAGAAGATCTCTGATAGCGTGCGTATGTTGAAATGACTTTTGAATTTATAGGAATCCTAGCAAGTCACATATACGACATACAATACCCAGTGCAGAAAGGGGACCTGGGCTTCTAGACAGTCCTACAATATTCAACTTTTCTGCTGATCGTTTAATCAATGGCGTCAGGAGCCCACAGACGCGGCAGCCGGGACAAAGCAGGACACGGGTGCAGAGTGCCACCACCAGCTACACCAAGAGGGAAGTGGGGACTGGCCGGATGGAACAGAGCAGCGTTGACTCGTCCCCTGGCCTGGGCAGAGGAAGGTGCGTGTGCTCCCTGCTGGTCCTCTAGCAGCCAAGCATTGCTGATTCTGAACTGCTCTGTTTAGTAGAGGTGTGCTATTGTTACTGTTCTCAGTGCTGCCTCAAACTCGGGCTCTCCTCAAACCTAAAATCTTGGAGAGCACTTCACAGAAAGTGTTAAATACAGAACAAAGACAAAGCAGACTTGCATGCTTTCCTTCCAGATAAAAATCATTGTTGGCAACTGATGAACAATTTAGATCTATAAGATCTAATCCTCTGTTATCCTTTCTTCATTTGGTGCAAGGAAGTTTTTTGTATATTATTTGCTTGACTTAACTGAAGAAGTTCTGCCCAATTACATTGTTCAACATGGTAGATTGTACACCTGAACATGTATTAGCAGTGCTCATTCTTAACTTTTTCAGTTGAAGGATCAGAATTTTGACCAAATTGGGCATACACAACAGCAAAGATGATGGATTGGTATGGTGGGAGGAAAAACTGCTATGAGAAACTATTATGTTGTTTTAAAAGCAACCAAACCATAACCACAACCAACTACCTGGGGAGATGAAAATTGGCATAAATACAGTTCTAATTTCATAAAAGTATTGCACAGCTTTGATAATGGCTGTATTTATGACTCCCAAGTAAATCACATTCTGAATGACTTACTGAATTGGAAGATAACTCAAGTATTTTGCAGATGATCCTATTTTAGACTTGTATCATTGCAAAATTAAATGGGTATTTTGTACAAGGGTTGTAATACTTTTCTAAATCTAATTTACCAAATTGTGTTATAACTAATGGATGAAAGTATGATTGAGAACTCAGGAAACAAGAGCACTCAAACTATATATAGAGTACAAAAATGTACAGGAATAATCAGTACTTAAAATTATATTTTGATGTTTCGGTATTGAATGCATTTATAATAAAAGTCAAACAAACTTGAAAAATATATTAAAACTGAATTAAAATGCACTGCAATTTTACAGTCCTGCTTAGAGGGGCTTTAGCTGAGGCAGTGCTGGGGGCAATATGCTGAAAATGTTTTGAGGGAGCCTCACCTGGATTGACAGTGCTGTATTTGAGAAGTTACTTGGGTACACAAAAATTTCTAATCCCTGTATTTAGATACTATAGTGTTTTGTCTAATCTTTATATGTAATCTCTACTGAGATGCTTTTAACACAGGAATTACTTGTAACCAGTGTATTCTTACACTGACTTGCTTAAGAGCTATACCTTTATTTTAAAGATAGCTTGCTAGGAATTTTTCCCTAAAATACTGAATAGTGAAGATGGATGAAATAGCAATTGGAATTAATTTCTGCTGTTTTCATTAACTGCTTTCTGTCCATTTTCGGGCAAGGTTCTCATATCTGTGTTTTTTTTTCTCTTAGGAAAAACTCATATGGCTACCGAAAGAAAAGGGAGGACAAGTTTACAGTGAGTGTTCATGATCTTATTTGTCTCTAATAAAAGTAGGGTAACAAGGCAATAATGTGGATATTATGTGGAGGAAGAGGAGGTGACCTAAGTTACTGCAGAAGCAGTTGTACATCACAGTTGATTAAAGACAGCAGCTCATTAGTCACATTAGTTTACTGCATTTGGGTATCAGAGAAGATTTTCCATTAATACAGAAGTCAGGGAAAAGTTAAAATTACTTTTACAGTAGCAAAAAAATTCCGTCTCAGTTTGTGTCAACATGCCAGTGTTCACATTCAGGAATAGCTAAACAGCTGAAGTTCAAAACACTTAATACTTCATTATCAATCGTGGTGACAGTGAAGAACATTTTATAGTTCCTTGTGGCATGATGTGTAGCTATATTAGTTGCAAAATGTTTGTTATGAAGTGGTCAGTTAATTTTCTTAAATGCCTCTTCAAGTGCCACTTGGTAGGAGTATGCTAACACTATTAAAATACTGTGGTTTTGGGAAACTGAAATTCAAGGTTAACACCAAAGTAGACGTGATACTTGAAAAGTCTGCACTAGGCATAGAAGAGAAAAATCATGTTTTTGTAGGATTAAAGATTTGATATGATAAAACTAGTCATTTTTTTGCAATTCATTTTGCAAATTTGGCGTATTTGTGAAGTTCAACCAGGTTATTTCCTTGTTCATGTTACAATTATAAAGTAACACTACTGCATGAGCCATAACACTTTTCTAGAGGTCTGGAATCACTGCATTTGTGGCTCCTGCTATTGAGTGGCCTGAGTGCACTTAGATAAAGGAGCAGGAAAGTTTAGCAAGTGATTCCTTCCTTTTGATTGCTTTTAGTTCTCATCAAACTTCCCAGATGCAGCGAGACCAGATTGCACGTAAGATTCCCAGTACTTCTTTCTTCTGCACTTTAAAAGCTGCTTGAATTTTTATTGTGAAGTTTTTCTATTAACTTTTTTTCTGTATTTAAAAGAACAAGGAAGTGGTTAGGTGTGAGTGACTGGAGTGAAAGGATTACCTTGGACACCTCTCTGAGCAGAGCAGCACTTTTGATGGAGCTGGTTGCAAAGATTATTTGGGCTTTGAATGTAAAAGCTGGTAGATGTGAGCTCTTTGGAGACCCACAATTCCCTTCTGTTAGCACCAGGCTGTAATTGCAGCTTGTGTAATTGCAGCCAGGTTTCTTCCAGTCTCTTCTGGCCAAAAATCTTCAATCTGTAGTGTCCAGTGCTGCACCTTGAGCAAAGGTGAGAAGTGCTGCACACCCACAACTGCAAGGAAGTGTACTTGGAAGCAAAAGATGAAAAATTTCCCCCTTTAGATTGTGGAAATAATTGAATCCAGCGCCCTCTTTCTTGTGTAATGCTGTAGCAATTAGACAGTGTACACAGGACACCACTAAAACTGGTGTATTTGAAGGGAGGGATGACTTCTTGAGAAGATTTTTCTTTTTAAAGAAAAAATTATGGAGTTGTATTCACATTTGCATGAAAAAGAGCATGAAACTTTTTGACCAGATAAGCCAAGTGCTGAACCTACAAAAAGTTAACTTGTGAAATTGTATGCAGTTAGCTTAAAATTCATTGAAGTTCTCCCTCATCCTTATAAATTTAAGATGTTAATGCCAGTCTTAATATTTTGAGGGTTTTAGGACTCAGCTGTCTAACTTAAAATGTAACATGAAAGCATTTGCTATTGCAGAACTTCAGTCCCCTTTAAGATGAGCAAGTGCTGTGATTTGAAGAATGGCTTTTAAAAATTTGAGTTGTTCCTCTTGCAGTTGGAGCTGGATAAGTGTTGTCTCCCTGACCTTTGACAGATCATCTGACTTCAGTTTTGGAGATTTGCAGTCTCCATTGCTGTAGCATTCTTCCAGGGGGTAATGCTGGGTCAGTTGCAGTGCTGGGACTTGCAGTTGTTCTTGCCTCTGTATTTTTTTCTTTCCCTACTTCCCCATTGACACACAATTCTTTGGACATTACATGTAGTTTGTGAAAAGACCTCAGAGATAGTCTTGCATCTGTTGTTGTTTTTGTTCAGAAGCATTGTTCTCACATTCACACCATCTTGATTATATACTTGTACTTTCCTTTTCAAAAAAGGAAGTGTTTCAAAGATTGCTTTGTATTTGGTATTCTGCAGCAGAGATCATCTTAGCACAGGCCTCAGTGCAGTCAAGAAACAGTTCTTTGAAGAAAAATTTTGTTTACATGATGTAGGTGAAGTTAGTTGGTAACTTCCATTACAGCATATTACAAAGGAGTTTTATTTTTCGTATGTAAATATAACTTACAAATCCTTACCAGCAGTTCTCACAAGTGATCTTAAACTGTGGTGCTTTTAACTCCTGACCTGCTCTGTGTAGGGCAGAATAGTTGCATTTAGCACACAGGTGTTGTTTTTGCTCGAGACACTGGTTTTCTTCTTAGATTTAGATAGAAAGTCTGTTTCAAAAATAGTTCTGACACTTACCTTTCTATTTTTACACAGTGATAATATAGATAAATACTAATTAGATATAAATTGTTGTTGTCTGTGCTACAGACAAGGCATACTGTTTTGCCCTTTCTTCATGTATCTAAAAATAAGATTCTTGTTGACTCCTGTCTTGTTATTCAGGTTGTTACTAACTGTACATAAAAGGGCATTATATTTTCACTGTATCACGATACATAAACTGGTCTGTTTTCCTTTCTGAGTCAGTGTGTCTGTCCTCAAGGAAGAGTCAGTGAGAAAACTTCTTACTATACCAGTATCCCTAAAGCTGATGCATATACCATAACATTTAAATAATAATTAAATATTTTAGGGGCAGCAGTGGAAAATGAAAGCATCTGTGTATTCCTTGGTACTCTATGGGTTTTTTGGGAGATGAGATGGGGGAGCCTTTTCCAGAGGATTGCTGATGCAAATCAAGTGCAGAATACAGTTTAGAGCTGCATATCTTTTCTGTCATCTAGTGCAGTAACCCCAACATGTTATTTCTATTCCAGAGAGGCCAAACACAGTCTCCACCACCCCCTAAACCTCCATCTCCCAGCTTTGAATTGGGGTTATCTAGCTTTCCTCCATTACCCGGGGCTGCTGGCAATTTAAAGACTGAAGACCTGTTTGAAAACAGACTGTCCAGTGTGGTAATAGGAACGTCAAAAGAAAAAGTGAGTAATGGATGTTCATTTATGTTGGGAAATGCAATTCTTTGCATGCCTATTGTTTTCTGATTTCATGGTTTATACATGGAAAAACTTGTGGGTTTACATTGTAAGAAATTTTCATAAAAAAACAGCTGTCAAATGATGTGCTGCTGCCTTCTTCACTTATGTCTTAGAATTTGTTGGATATTCTCTTTGAAATAGTGTGGAAAATGGCCACCACTATAATAAATAGATGTTAATAGCAGAGATTAGAAAATATTCTCTTTGCTGTTCATAACTGCCTCAGGCTTTTTGATACACTTGGGTGAAAAGTATGTGATACATTTTTTCTTCTGCTTGAAAGTAAGGCTTTTGAGTTGTACATAAAACACTTTAAAGTGGCACAGACAAACTTCTAGGCACCAAAATAAAAAAACTGCCTACGTAATCTCAATACTCTAGGCATCATAGCTGGAACAAGAACTGCTACCAAAACCAGCTGGATCCAAGTGTTGTCTTGTCATATTGCTCAGAGAGATAAAAATACACTAGAATAACTTGGCAACCACTGCTCTATAGATGTAGTAGAGATGCAGTTGAAAATAATGTTCAGTAGCTTTTCATAGATTTCATTCTTAGAACTGTCTCTGCCATGCCATCTGTGAGTGACAGTGTGTTCTCTTCCACCAAGACTCACATTACCCTCTGCACTGTGGAACACTCTGGGCTATGAGAGTCTGTATTGGCTTTTTTTGATAGCTCAAATTTAACTTGTTTTTCTAGCTGTACCACAACTGAAGATGTTAAGCCCTGGATTAGCAGTGCAAAGGGACATGATGAATCACCACAATCTCTCACGTCTTCTCCTGCTGTAGGCTGGGTTTAGAATGTTGTCTTTGGTGCCCACATGTCAGGGGTGGGTAGAGGGTGTTTTCTGGTAGAGAAAGGGCGAGGTAGCAGGGCAGCCTGCATCCAAGGCAGTGACTGTACAGCCAGCCATCTACTGTCTCCTGGAAATGCTAGGAGGGGCAGCTATGTTCCAGGATTGCATTCAGGGGGGAATATGCGGTTCAGAGCCATGGTAAGAGCATGTGTTCAACTTGCTGTCAGCCAGTACTACAGACTGTGGGCTATTCTTGGCTAAGATCTATTAATTTTGAAGTATTTTACCTCTGTTACTTATGAAGTGGTTTTTAACTATTGTATTTCATGTTTTAAGTACAATTCCAGCACTTGCTTTTAGAGCTGAAGCTGAAAACCCTTTGTTCCCCCATTAGAGATCTGATACTTTCTTTTGCACTGTACTTGTGGTAAAGAACTTAGACTTCTGTCCTCTAGAGGCAGTCTTCATGTCAGTCAGCCACTGAGGCTTTATGATACCTGCAGTGCACTGTCACATTAAAAAGCACATCCTTCAGTTTACCAGTTTTGTTTTCCAGGGTACAGGAGTTATTCTGTACCATTGTGTGGAATAAAGGGATTATGCTACCTTTCCTTGTTGGCATTTAAATGAAGAATAAGATAACAGCAGCTGGCTCCAAAGAGCGATTGTGTTCTGCTGCAAAGCTGTTTGAACTAACATCAGTCTTGCCAATGTATACAGGCTGCTTTTCACCTTGATCTCAATGTTTTTTCATGTCACTTGATGTGGTGTTACAAAGCACTGAAGTAGAGTTACGCAGTGCTTCCCTTGTTTTATATAGATGGGCAAGTCCAGTGCACGAAAGTGGAGGGGATTAGAGGTCTATAATTTCCAGTAGTTGTTATGCAAGCATTATATATTTATGCTCTTTGCTTAGTGATGCTCTTCTACATGTAACTCTGGGGAATGGCAGGTAATAGTCATCCCACATTTTGTAACTAGGAAGTGCAGCATTGTCAGATCAAGGGTTGAGTGTTTTGGCAAGGAAAAGCTCTTACGTGTCTGCTTGACTTGAAGTTATTCACACTTAACCATGTACCTACAAGTTCTGATGCATTTGGGCCAGAATGCTCAGCAGCTTGCAATTTCAAGCCTTTGCACACACTATTACAGTGAATAAAACTATAAAAGCTGTTCTGTTATTTCTAAACATCCACCTTTTGCAGTCTTTTACTTTGAATCGAAACTAGGCTTAGATCTTCTACAGTAATCTATGCTGCCTGATTTTAAAACAGTGCCATCAAATACCTTTTTCCTTTATAACAGTGATCACAAGAGTAATAGGGTTTATGCCTTTTTGAATGGTGGCTTGGATGGGGGCAAAAGAGGGTTATCTTTTTCCTTCTGAGCTTGTGTTCTCTCGTTGCTTCCCCTTCTGCATACCAGAGTGTCTTCGGGGTTTAGAGTTTGTAGGATGAGACAGGAGCAAACAAAATGATTACAAATGTGAGAGACGTGTATTTCAGGATACAAAGTTGTCATTTCTTATATTGTGACAATTTAAATTTATGTTTGCCTCTTGAACCTATTTGGCATTTATCTGGAAGCACAGTATCACTTGGCACTAGCAGAATCTTTTGAGGGATGTGGAAAAAGCCTTTTGCTTGGTAGCAAATAATTTTATTGGGATGATGCAAAAGTAGAGCTTTGAAGAAGACTGTTCTTAGTGCACAGCATTAGGAGACTTGTCTTCATAGGCTGCCTGTGGTTATGTGAACAGGTCAAAGCCTGCTTTGTCACCAGCACATGCAAAATTTCCAGGTGGAAAGAAGTCCAGTCACTAGCAGTATTCCCCAGGGCTCAGTATTGTTGCCAGTCTGGTTTAATTAACTCATTGGTCATCTGGAGGAGGGGATCAGGGCCACCTTCAGTAGGTTCACTGAGCACTGAGTTGGGCAGGAGTGTTGATGTGCTGGAGGGCAGGAAGGGAAATGTCTGCAGAGGGGTCTGGACAGGCTGGATTGATGGGCTGAGGCCAATTGCTTGAGGTTCAATAAGGCCAAGTGCCAGGTCCTGCGTTTGGGTCACAACAACCCCAGCTATGCTACAGGCTGGGGACAGTGGCTGGAAGGTGGCCCTGTGAGAAAGGACCTGGGGGTGCTGGTGACAGCAGCTGAACATGACCCAGGTGTGCCCAGGTGGCCAGGAAGGCCAAAGACATCCTGGCTTGGATCAGCAATAGTGTGGCCAGCAGGACCAGGGCAGTGATTGTCCCTTTTTAATCGGCATTGCTGAGGCTGCACCTGGAATGCTGTGTCTAGTTCTGGGCCATCACTACAAGAAGGACATTGAGGGGCTGGAGCGTGTCCAGAGAAGAGCAGCAAAACTGGTGAAGGGTCTGGAGCACAAGTTATGAGGAACAGCTGAGGGAACTCGGGTTGTGTAACCTGGAGAAAAGGAGGCTCAGGGGAGACCTTATCACTCCCTACAGCTGCCTGCACAGAGGCTGTAGCCAGGTGGGGTTGGTCTCTTCTTCCAGACAACCAGTGACAGGACAAGGAAATGGCCTCAATCTGTGCCAGGGGAGGTTTAGGTTGGAAGTCAGGAAAAATGTTTTTTACTGCCCAGAGAAGTGATGGAGTCACCACTCTAGGAAGTGTTCAGGAGATGACCAGATGTGGCACTTAGTGCTATGGACTAGTTGACAGAGTGATGATTGATTAAAGGTCGTCTCTAACCTTAATGATTCAAAGTGATTTTGTCACTCAGATATGTCCCAAAGGGACCTGAAGCTTTTAACTTCTTTGGAAATAACCACAGTGTGTTATTTGTCTGTTTCTAAATAAATGTAAAGCTAAAAATAACATATTCATTACAATATATGTATTGGGTCCTTCTGTACCTTCCTGTAGTCAATTTGCCAGTATAAATCAAATTGAACCATTTCCTGGTTGTGCTAATTTTCAGGCAAACCATATTAATTGGATATTTTGATTGTCCTTCTGTGCCTTTTTTCCTCCTTCAGAACATTAATGTGGATGCAAGTACAAACACTATTCCATCAGGAATTCCTCGAGAGCCGTTACCAGTTTCTTCTACATTGCCCAGGACCTTTGAAAGGTCTCCTTCGCCACCCCAGCCTACTGAGTAAGCATTTAATTACATGGATATAATTATTCTGCTCTGAATCACATTTGCATTTTCTTTCATCAGGCAGAACAATGTAAATAGCTATTAAAATCTTAATCAATGAAAGAAATAATATTTTGTTGTACTTGTAGTAAAGGCAATAAAGCTTAATTTCTGAACAATATCATGGTAGTGATTCAATCATAATAGTCATTAGCAGAAGAAAATTTAGTGTTGTGGTTTAGTTTCTGTGAGTAGAAGTTTAATGAATACCTTACTGGTTTGTATTTAGATAACTTTGAAACACAGTAAATACATGGCCCTGTGGGCAGTACTGATGTCCATATTATAAAAGAAGTTTTTTGGTATCACTTTTTGGAGCCTGCCAATCAAATAGCTGAGTAACTAAATGCTAGTAGAACATGACAAAGTACAGGTTGTGTCATATTGCACATAAATATATTTTTTCTATATTTTATAGTATTTTTGAATGCAGTGCTGGTTATCATGTGCTAGGCAAATTATACCTGTAACTACTTGCAGTCATACTCAAACTTTTTAGACCTATTATTAAACCATTCATCTATCCCGAAGTTTCACTTTTCATGAGCCTTGCTTCCTGCTGGATGCTTACAGGGACTCCAAAGTTGTGGAAAAACAGCAGAGAGAGACACAGAGTACAGAAAGACTTTCTTCTTCCACACTGAGTACTGCATGTAAATCGGTACAAGTCAATGGGGCTGCCATAGTAAGTGACCTTATTACTTCCCTTTTTCTTAATGGTCCAGTTTGTATTTAATAGAATAATTATTGGCTACCCAGTGTTGCCTAATCATGTGAGCCCAGCATCCTAGAATTTGTCCAGCAACTTCAAATTTGCTTATCGGGCTTCATGATTACTTGCATGATAGAATTACGCAATTAACAGTGCAAAAGAGATCCTTCCTTGGATCCTAATCCTTGGTAATATCCTTGAGGTAGAAGTATTAATGCATATGTTGATATTGAAACCAGAGTATTCATTGTGTTTAAGCTGGTTTTGAGTTTGAAAGGGAGCTATTTTTCCCTATTGCCAGTACGTCATTTTTCTTGCACGCTATTTTACATTTTACCATTTTGCCTTTTCTTCAGCTTTATTGTCTGTACAGCTTCTGTAATCTTCATATTCAAGCCCTCATCTGCGTATTTAAGTGCAGCAGACTTTTGGGGCAAGGACTTCACCCTTTTTTGTTCATAGAAGTTTTTTTTTTCTTGGAATGCTTTGTTTAACTCTCTCTTGTTTGTTTCTGATTTCCCAGGAACTGCGAAAACCTAGTTATGCGGAAATTTGCCAGAGAACAACTAAGGATCCTCCTACATTGCAACCCCAGAAAGAACAGAAGCCAAACACTGTAGCATGTGGGAAAGAAGAAAGAAAGCCCACAGAAACAATAGAGAAAAACAGAGAACCTCCTCCTGCAAAGTCACATCCTGGACAACCCAAAGACCAGAGGAGACAGTCAGGACGCAGATCGTCCCCTCCAGCCGTTGGCAAACGCTTAAATAAAGAACAGAGTACCCCTCCAAAATCTCCTCAGTGAAAATAACACCTGGGAGGGATTTGAGAAGAGGTCTGTTTCCCACAAATTAAACCCATGTTCCCACTAAGATACCTGAGAATGAGTTGCTGGTTAGGAGCTTGCAGTGATACAAGGCATGTAACAATGCCTGCAAGTTATTTTTCTGTGAAATACTTTTTCCCCTCTTGAACAAACATTCTATTTTTCTGGGTATTTCTGGATAGTTGTTCTAAACCTTACATTTAGATTGGTGCTTAATTGGAGGTGAAGCTTAGTGTGATTTTTTTTTTTTTTTTCCAAGGTGTAAAATATTTGTCTTTAAAAAAATCAACTTTTTATTAAGCCTTTCTGTGGCTGTGTGAGTGCAAGCTCTGTATAGTGAGTTTTTTCTAAACTGTTAAGCAGAAACATGCTGCTGCAATATTTTTAATAAACTGGTCTGCAAGTACATATCTAAAGTGTCCAAAAGACTGATAACGGCAGCTAGTGTGTAGAGTGCAAGAAAGTAGATATATTTTACAAATTAGTATGTGACCTTGAAGATTTTTTTTATTGGGCTACTGTACTAAGTGTCAGCAAATGAACTTGCACTTTTAGGTTAAATGAGTAGCTGTTTCTAGCATTTTTAAAAACTTAATCTTTTTTTGATGTTTTGCGCACTCAAAATTAATTCTACAGGGCACCATAGCAGTCTTTCTGAAATACTTCCTTTTTTGACTTACTGCAAGCAAGTAACCAACTTCTCACTCCAGAATAAAACTGATGTTATAATTTGCAAATACAAAGCACATTGTGAATAGAAAGAATCAAGTCTGTGAGCTTCTATGGTGGTGAAGCCTGTTAGTGGATGTTATCAGGAGAAAGCAGAGTAGCCTTCTTGTGATAACCTTAGCTTCCCTGTGCTTGTAAGGGAGTTAACTGAGTCAGCGCTGTATATTCTGGTTACCCCTGTGCTCTGTGTAGACTTTTTTTTTTTAAAACTCTGCCCCAAGTGCTCTTTGAAAGAGTTCATATCTGAGTCAGCCTTGTGTTGACATCTTCCTGTAACTACAAGCATTGGCATACAGATTTAAATTTTTCAAGACGTGAGATAATGGTGTTTGTTTTGTGTGGTGGAGGAAGAGATCCCTGATATTTACCTCTGGGATGAGGTTTCTCACACTTAATTACTTTAGAAGTGATGCGCTTTCTGAAGGACAAGGATGCACTAAATTAGCAAGTTTCTAATAAAGTTGAATATAAATTATTTTTGTTTTAAAATGCCTAAAGCTTTTCTTTAAGTGTTTAAACTGCAGGAAGTTCAGACAAAACTCATTCCTGCTGACTATGACAGTACAGTTTATTCCACAAAAATGTTTATTTAAACAACTGATTTTTTTAAAGAATTATTTCCATCCAATATTTAAAGACTTGAATTTTATTTAAACTTGAAAATGACTTTGCCTTAACTTTTGTACAAGACAGTTTAGAGTTAATGAGGTCTGACCCCGTGGAGGGTTAGCATGAATGGCATACAGAATTACTCAGTTACAGTATGTATCTATTGTCACTGGTCTTACTGGGTAAACATACTGTAGTACAGGAACTAGCAGCAGTTTTTGTAATATACCTTAAAGATCTTAAACAGTTGATCTTTTTCAGATTGTTGAAAAACCTGTAAATGCAAATAGTCAATACTGTATTAAATATGTGCACTTGGAAGTGTGTGCTTTGCTTGTACAGTTGTAAATAATCAGAACATATAAAAAGGTACCCTAAAGAAAAAAATCTGATAAAAATTATTGATATTATAAATGTTGCTGTTGAGCTGGATGTAGATAAACTAAATGTTGTGGTTTGAATATTACTTTAATTTGTTGTTTTTTCTTTTTCTTATTTTATTCTGGTGTGTTGAACTGACTCTGCCTCTTCACTGCAAAAGGGAAATGGAACGAAAGTCTTATTTGAAAGCCCTCAAATGTATTCCTAAAGTCCCTTTAAAACCAAACAATTTAACCAATTCAAAAGTGTTCTGCAATGTAAATAATGAATTTCAGCAGTCAAACTGTAATTTTTAAGTCATTAATAAAAATCAAGTCTAATTGGGGAAAAACTTGACTGCTGCAAAAATATACACTGAAGCTTACTTGTCTGCTTTCAAGAGTATCAATGCATGGTTCATAGAACTGTAAAGTAACTATAGAAATTGACTCCTGATAAATTTCCTTTTACAAACATCAATTGGTAACTCGTTGGCATTGTAAATCCAGCCTGTTGTATGCTGCAGAATTGGTCAAAATAGGCCATGTGGAGTCTGATTTTTCTTGTTTAAAAAGCGCACTTTGTGAATGCTGTGGGAGGAGATAGGACCCCGACACCATCACCAAAACTGCTCAACTACTTCTGTCATTGGATTTTGTATCCCCTTCTCCTTTCCCCAGCAGCAGTGAAAGCGGTAGCTAGAGTTGTGTATGGTTTAGGCCAGCTGTATGATTCATTTTGTTTGTCTGCTGCCAGTGAAAGGCTTTACCAGCTGCAAGCAGTGGCAAGTGGTCCCTTCCAGCGGCTGTGAGCGGCTCGTCCTGGGGCTCAGCCGGTGCCCGAGGTGATCTGTTGAGACCAGTGGGATGTGTTGTGCTGTTCTAATGTATTCTGCTGCCATTTGTGATAGGTCAATACACTGTAATTACTGCTTACCCAGCAACAGTCTGTTGCATCTAAAGTTTAAACCTTCCTCTGATGTGGTTTTATAGCTTTTTTTTTTTTTAAAAAGTGACACGCCAAATCGCTGTGTAATATACAATACGACTTCTCCTTACTGTATTTTGCTTTGAGATTTATTTTTCTTCCCCCCCACTCAGTGACAAAATGGAGTTTTCGGAGTAGAGTTGTGAAGTTGCATGCAGACTGTTGCTACGATACAGAGAGGAATTAAAACATGGCTTTTAAAATGAAAAACCTCCCGAAAGCAGTAGCTGAGCTCAAGGCTCAGGGATACAGTAATTAAAATTGGCATTTTACCCTGTTAGAACTGTGTGGTGATGCTTTTCATTTTGAAAACAAGTCAAAATGAGGTCTGAGATTCTTCCAGAAATTAAAATAAAAAATAAATAAAAAAAAGGTTGCTTTCAAAACTGAATGTAATTTCAGATCAGTCCCCTCCCTTGACACTGTCACTTAGAAATGTGTGAGCAGTGGCAAATTTCTGATGTTGCTGCATTATCCTTCAAAGCCTTGAGCCGCTGGCATGGAAAGGCCCTTGTTGGAGCGTGGTGCAGTGTATCAGGAGCAACAGCTGACTGTAATGGTGCACACCTATCTCTGTATCTCCTTCAGCTACAGGTAGGGGTTTTGTGCTTCGTAACCTATTACACTAATAGTAGCAGACAATCCAAGATTTCTGAGGAGACCTAACAGCTGCCAATTCACGAAATAGAAGTGTAATATGGGAGCCTTTTTGAGGGTTTTTGTTTTTGTTCTTCTTCCATTAAGACTGGAATCAAGCTTACATGTAAACTATCAGTAATTTAAGTTTCCTTTTGTGTCATAAAATGTAAAACTGTCTAATTTGAAAAAAAAAATATGTAGGTTATGAAAAATAAAGATTTAGGCACTGTTGAATTCCTGATTTTTTTAATTAAACATTTATTCAGCAGTATTTTTTCATTACCTTTTGTCTTTTGCTCCCATTTTTGGAAATGGTATATTTCTAATTTTGGGAAAAAAACCACCTTTTGCTCTCCTGTTCAACACAGCTCTTGTAGCCATCACTTAAGGCTCTGTATCAGCAGCAAGAACCCCTGTGATGTAGCTCTGAAGGCTGCAGTGTCTCTCTACTAGGTAACTATGAATGCTTAACTTTTTTAAAGGAAACACAGAAGCTGATGTGTTGTTTGCTGAAGGTTCTGTTCATTACTGGATTGATCAATTTATTAGATAAGGTGTTGGCTTTGTCCTAAATATGGATTTTTATTTTTGGGTTGGTGCTTTGGTTATGTAGCACTTGAATCTGGAGATGTCCTGGGATTTTTTTTGGCTTTAGCTGGTTTTAGTTCTTCTTGAAGGTGGTCTTGCATCTAGGAAAGAAGAGCTTCTGGAATATCCTCTGTCTACATAAAAGAGTACTTTGGAAATAATTTTGAAATAATTCAAGCACCACCCCCCCACCCCTTTTTTGTTTGTTTTGTTGAGGTTTGTCTCTTATGCAGCTATATCTGACCAATTATAAAATGGATGTAAGCATGGAAATACTAAGAATTGCTGTCTTTACATACATCTCAGGAAGTATTGCAGTATTATTCTTCAGGCTGTTGGTTGTATAAGCTTCTGGACAGGTTAGACTGTTAACTGCTCCTATTTCCTCACAACTGTCTGCTCAGCAAAGTCAACACAGGAGTACCAGCCTGCACTGTGAGCATCTCCAGGCTGGAAAATTCACTGAACCATTGGGCTTTGGTGATGACCTGGGCTGCAAGTAGTTGAAGGCAATCAGTTTTCAGTTGAGCATGGAGTATCCTGTTCTGCCCTTGGGACAAAGTTTTCTACCACTTAATGCATAAAAATGCATGGCAATTTGTTAGCAGTTTACCACAATTCTCATGTGGCTCTGGAGGACCACTCTGACAGAAATTGGGGAAAACTGGGCAGTGTCCCCTTTCCTCAATAAAAAGTGATGTTCAGTGATGGCTGCAGCAATGTTCAAGCTAAACACATGGTTTTGTGTTGTCTTGGGCATGATGAGAAAGTGAATGCAAAAAATTATGTGCAATTTGAGCATCCAAAGGTTACTTGCTGTCATACAAACTGATTCATTACACTTTCATCCTAAGGCTTCTTTAGAAAATAAGATTTCATGAAGTTTTTTCTAATATGCTTTTACTTCACAAACCTTTATGTTAAAACCTCCTGTTCTGCTATAGCTGAGCTTTTATGACTGCAACCATTTAATTCAGGGAAGTGATTGAATTTCAAATTTTGCTGGTGTATAGATGAAAGCAACATTATGCACTTCATCTCTGCTTTTGAGAGAATAAGCTCTGTAACAGCCTGGTGCCATCTGGTTATGGTAGCTTGGTTACTGCAGCCTCCACTCATCATGGATATACATCTTGGGATATATTTTAGTGCCCAATGTAAATTGATCAGGTAGAAATTTAGGTCCTATGAAGTGGCATGTGTAATATAGTTTCTGAGCTGTTGTGCCAAGTAAGCACAGAAATGCTGTAAAGAACCTGTCTGGCCTCAGCTGGGCCATCCATCCTGCCTGTGTGCTCCCTCACATCTGCACACTGGCTGCTCTGAAAAGAGCAGGGCTTGGAATAGGTCAACAGCTTTTGTTGTACCAGCAGTGCAGTGGAGGAAGGACCAGGAGTACAGTTGATGCCCAGAGAAGAGTGGCATGGTGATGGTCGTGGCAGGAACACTGTATTACAATTATCTAAAGTAAACTGAGTGATGGTACAATTGGCTTATGACAAATGGAAGGCAGAAATCTTGTCTTAAATGTTAACCTTGCTCCCTCCAGTGTATGTGGCTCCAGTAATCAAACTTGGTCATTCTTGAGCCTTTTTCTCAGGATGGAGAGTAGAAAGGGTCCAATTTTTGCTCTAGTGTTTTTGGTTATTATGTACAGGCTGTAATTGTGCTGAATCTCTC
Source organism: Erithacus rubecula (assembly GCF_903797595.1). Classification (NCBI taxonomy): domain Eukaryota; kingdom Metazoa; phylum Chordata; class Aves; order Passeriformes; family Muscicapidae; genus Erithacus; species Erithacus rubecula. The sequence continues at coordinate 9,887,130 of NC_136689.1, read as the reverse complement.
CTGTGACAGACTATCAAAGATCTTTGTGCACCTTGTCACAACTAGTTTGTGATAAGCAGAATGGAGGGCAAAAGTGGTGGGTGTATGCTGGAGGAGGGAGTCAAAAGATAAAATCACTCCCTAATTTCTCTGACTTCTCATCAGTTTGATGAGCAGATTGCTCTGTGTGCTTGTGTTCTGCACATAGGGTGCAGAAGGCATCCTGCAGCCTGATGGCTTCACATGCCATTTGCTGAAGGCAGGCAGCATCTGCAGAGCAGCAAATCTACCGTGGCCAAGGGTGCTCTGAGGAAGGAGGGATAAATGGAAGGATTCAGAGTTGTAAAACATGCAAAGCTGATCTGAGAAATCTGCATGGGTGGAATTACCGATGTACAATGAAACGTGTCTAATGTGATCCTAAACAAAGTCAATGCACACTCTCTGCAGCTTGAGGTGTCGGCCCAGGCAGAAGAGTGAGTGAGATTCAGCATGTCCAGCCTGTCACCTCCAAGGCTGGGGTGTTTCCCAGGAACCCCCAGTTCATAGGCTGTGGCTCACACAAGAAATCTTTGTTGCTTTTGCTCTTGTCTCTGGCTGCAGCGTACCTAGCTCAGGTTTAGGGTGTCAGCAGGGAACAGAGCTGGCTCTGCAGGGCAGTGGCTCCACAGCCCCCCAAGCCAGCCCTGTTTGGGGTGGGAGCTGGGGCCTCTCCTGCAGGGGGGCTGCAGGATGCACTTTGTGATGGGAGCAAAAGTGGGCAGTTCAATAGGCTCTGTTGGGGAAAAGGCCTTTTTCCTAAACTGAGCATCTTGAGATCCGTGGTGTCTGTGGCTGGCCTGACCTACACAGTTTCTTACTCAAGGATCTTGTTCTCCTTTAGAAATTGGATGTGTAACATTCATACTCATTTTCCCTCTCTTGTTATCTTCTCCTTTTCATTTCTAGTGATTCAGTGCTTTCTATTCTTGGGAGCTGCATTGCTTGTGGTAGATGGCAGCTCCCTGCTCCTAAGAATTGCACCTGTTTTCAGAAATGCAGTAGACTCAGCATTTTGAACATTTCAGTTTGTTGGAGTTTATGTTTTGTCCCACTCAGTAAAGCAAATTTGGTACTCAGAGGAGGATTAGGTATGTGTTCAAAACTATGATGTATACAGTAAATTCACAAAAATATACTCTGTCTTTTAATATTTACAGTTGTTGGCTGGGTTTATGGTGTTTGTGTGATATTTTCTCCATTTCTGTGTTTGCTGGAGTCTGTCCTTCCTGCATGCTGGCAGTGTGTCCATCTCCTCTGGGATGACTTGTGCTGGTGCTGAGGGGGGATTCCTGCCTTGAAGCTGTTGCAAATAAGTGTTGCAGAGACTTGTTGATTCAGACAGTGGATGCTGAAGTGACAGATTTGCTAGAGTGATTTTCTTAGTGGATTTTACTGCTTGAACTGCCAGACAAATGCCTTCTTGGTAGCAAAGTCTGTTTCAGATAAACCTTTTTGTTTTACTTTTCATTTGGACTAGTGGTTCCCATGAAGACAGAAACTCAGCCATGCTGGCTGCCATCCTGAGTGCTGATCCATGCTGTCATCCCAGCCTAGGAAATCCAAAGGCAGCCACACTGGGTTGGACACATGAAAGTTATTTGCCAGGTTTAATTTGAGCTTGAAAATTAAAAAAAAAAAAAAAAAAAAGAAAGAAAAAAAAAAAGGCAATATATGCTCTGTGGAATTCTTGTTTTGTTTTTAGTTCTGACACAGAAAAAGAGAGTCCTGGAATGGGAAGGCAAGGCAGTACAGCAGAGCTGGACTTAGCAACACAGCTCCTGCTTCACTATTCAGCCTCAGTAGGTGCTGCTGTCTCAGGGGTTCTGACAGCTAAGGATGCAGCAGACATCAGCATTGATTTGGTGTGAAAAGTCACTATTTTGTTTCTGCATCAAATTATGTAGAATTGCCTGAAATCAGGTGAACAAGCCCCTTTTCCTGTAACTTCAAGTTGCAATTTTTGTTGAGGGTTGCTCTTTAAAGGGGTGAGTTCTTATTGTCTGCCATATTTCTGGCCATGGTTTATCAAAGATTGGTTTTGTTGGATATTGTAGAGTTGGTGACCTCCACAAGGCTGGAGAAATGGGCACCAACAGCAATGTTACGAAGTTCAACAAAGGGAACAACCCCACATCAGCTGACAAACAGCTTTGTAGAAAAGGACCCGGGGGCACCGGGTGGGCAACAAGTTGGACATGAGATGGCAATGTGCCCCTAGTACAGAAGGCCAGTGGCATCCTGGGCAGCCTCAGAGCATTGCCTGCAGGTCAGGGGGCAATGAAACTTCTCTGCTCAGCATGGGTGAGGCCACACCTGGGCTGCTGAGTCCAGCATTGGGCTCCCCTGTCCAAAAAAAATGTCATGGACCCATTGGAGTGAATGCAGTGAAGGGCTTTGAAGATGATTAAGGGATTTGGAGCATCTGTCCAGCAAACAGAGAGTGAAAGCTGGGACTGTTCATCCTGGAGAAGAGACAGCTCAGGCAGATGCTGTCTGTGTGTACAAATACCTGAGAGGGTGAGAAAAAAGATGTTGGAGACATATTTCTTTTCTTGACTTCTAAGCACTCAAATGGGGGGTTGTGTTAGGCTGTTGTCAGCTAATACAACATGAAAGAGCAAGGGATGTGTATAAAATGCACAGAAATTAAGTTACAGACCACTAGGCAGTGGTAGGGACTCAGCTTACAGATTACGTAAATTGAATTTTCTGCTTGGTCCATGGATCAATAGGCAATGGAGCCTGGAGAGCTGTTCATCTGCATCTTGAACAGCTGAATTTTGATTCTGTGTCTTGGATCTGCTTGAGTAGCTCTTCAGGTCTGTTGAAATACGAAGGCACACGTCTACACAGCTTGTATAGACACCTGTAGCTCAAAGGCTGGATCTGTGAACTGGATTTCATATGTGCAAATGGCCAAGTGATGCAATTATTTATTAATATAAACATGAATAGCATGTGTTTTATGACAGTCTTTGTTAGAAGTGGCTGCAGCTCATGGGATGGTTTTCTATTTGCTATTAAATTCCCATTCAGCACAAACTACAGAAACATAGAGGGGTTCTTGTCTGAAGGGATCTGACGAGGTTCATGGTGCTATTAATGCCAAATAAGTGAATTCAATCCCCACATGGGCTTGTCACTGAGTTAGGCTTGATGATCCTGATGGGTCCCTTCCAACTCATTATTAATTTCTGTGATTCTGAGGTCCTTGGTTCAACATCTTGCTCAAAAGAGGATCAGAGCTGGTTTCTTAGGGCATTATCCATTTGGGCTTTGAAAGCCTCCAAGGATGGAGACTGTACAGCCTCTGGGCAATCTGCTCTGACTGCCCTTTTGGGGAAGGACTTTGTCTTTACTCCCTTGTGCTTCCTCCCTCTTGTTCTCCCTCTGCCCTGCTATACAGATCTGGTTGTGTTTCCTGGGTGGCTCCCCATAGATATGGAGGGGGCTGCAGGTAATTTGCCCTAAAATGATCCCACCTCAGTGCTGAGCAGTGCCAGCTCCTTCAGCCTCCCTGCCCAGGGTGAGTGCTCCAGCCCCACACCTTGGTGATCTCCTCTGGACTGGCTCCAATTTACTGGTTTTACTGGCCCTAAACCAGAGCCAATACTTGAGCTGCAGTCTGTCTTCCAGAACTTTTCCACACAAAGGAGAATCATTCTAGTTTTCTTTCATCTTTGCATAACTAGAGACTTGAACTATTTCAGACCTCTGCTTCTCTTAAGAGGTTGTGTAACATCTGACAAAGTCTGAAGTGAGACAAAGAGGCTGTTTATAACCCTGATCACTGCTCCTCTGGGTTGATCAGTACTTGTTGTTTGGGTTTTTTCTAGTACCCAGTGGCTGCTATTATGAGACAGTAAATTTTTGAAAGTATGGGTTGCTCAGTATAATAGGAAATAAAGTTCTAGAAGGGCCTTCAGAAAATGAATCTGTTGCTTTCCTTTTGTTCCCTTAACGCCAGACAGATTATTTGTTGCATTCATTTTGTTTCCACAATGGAAACTCCCTTCCCAAGCAGTCTAGTCCAGTTTGTGTTGACCTTATTACACTTTTCCCAGCCTCTTCCCTTGTCCAAGTTCAGCCAACCATTCTGGCTCTTCTCCCTGCTCCTCTGGGGCATGGGGGCAGTCTGAACTAGGAATGAGCAGGGGTAAAGGAAGGGACAGGCGGGGAAAAGCTGAATAAAGCTGCAGTTCCTTGGAATGAGGGATTTGGTGCTCTCTACAGCCCTGTGTGCCAGCAGGGCCGTGGCCAGCCATGGAGGGAGGCTGCACAGCCTGGCTGAGTGCCCTGGCCCCACCAGCCCAGCCCTGCTGGCACCAATATGGTGCATTTATTTGGAATGTCTCTCCCAGACATTGCTGGCTCAAGTGTAATGCTTTGCTGGCATTCAAGTAAGGGGATCATTCCCTGTTGGAATTTAACAATCCACTTTATAAAAAATAGCGTTGTAGTTCTGGTTTGCATTGCAGCTGCTATTTAATCTGGTCAAAGAGAAGAAGCAGAGAACTTGGACAACATGATTTATGATGTTGTCGGTGTTTTGGCACTTATTTCAGCTGTATGAGTTATAAAACCAATGACTGTGTCTCTGCAACCTGAAGAGTGACTGCTGGCCAAAGCTGTATCATAGTAAACTAATGCTCTGGATGCCTTTTGACTGCATCCAAGAGTGCTTTGCTTTTTTTTGCAGTTGCTTTCCCAAAGTGTTCTTTTTCAAGGCCTAGGAAATTATCCCTCTCTTATAAATACACTTCTAGTGCATTAAACCATTGACAAATGCAGGGTAGCCATTTGTGGTGGTTTAACCCCAGTGATCAGCCCAGCCCCACAGAGCCACTCAGTCACTTCCTCACCAGCAGGATTGGGGAGAGAATCAGGAGGGTAAGGGATGGAAAACACTTGAGTTGAGAAAAGGACAGTTTAATAGGGAAAGCAAAAGCTGCACACACAAGCAAAGCAGAACAAGGAATTAATTCAGTGGTTCCCATGTGCAGGCAGGTGTTCAGCCATTCCCAGGAGAGCAGAGCATCACTAACAGTGACTGAGGCAGACAAACCCCATCACTCAAAACTTGCTCTCCAGAAACCAGTTGCTAAATCAACTAAGTGTCTCTTACCTGCTTTGCTTGTACTTAAATCCATCGTTGGAAAAAGGGATTTGCCATAGATAGCAGATTACTGTGCCATTTAGAGTATATTGGTTCTTAAAAATACTAAAATGTGTTATTAAATACTGAATTATCAATGTCAATTCCCTTTGACCATGAGCAATGTGGTTTGTACTAAGCAAGAATTATGCAGATGAAGATTTGTAGGATCTTCTTTCTATTTTACAGCACTTAAGAGATTGTCCAATTTCACAGATATTCTTGGACAGAGATTTCCCAGCAGCCTGGCACACCAGTCTTCTCCCACCAGCTCACAGTGGAGAGCTCTACATGTTGCTTCTTGGTGTTCCTGTCCCTGGGAGGCCCAAGTGAACCACCCACATGTTGTTCCACACAGGGATATGTTGGAGCTGTTTGTGAAAGGCTCCACAAAATGATTTTTTGTCTCACAGAGGTGCCTGCAGTATGTTCTTTTGTGTAGATACCTAAATGAACACCATGAATTACATTGGCTTTTCCTAGAGACTTATCCTGTGCTGGGGAAACTTTACTGACGTTTTAAAAGCAAAGCACTGGTTTATTTATTTCTTTAACAAAAACAAAGAAAATTAATACTCCTATGCACATTTTTAATGAGTTTTCATCCATTAGTTTCTTTTGCCCTTTATTCAGGGAGATAGCAGGTGGATTAAATCACCCCTCTCAAGCCACACCTTGGGCTCAGGGGTCAAGGTTAGACCTGTGCTGCCAGGCTGCTGCTTTGGGTATTTTCTCCCACCAGGAGGGAATTCTCCAGGATAAGGTTATTGTTGGTGATCAGGGCTATAATTAAGTTTTTGAGAAGACTTGCTGGGAGATCTGTCTTGAGCCAGTCAGAGCAAGTTTGTTGACAGAGCCAAATAACATTCTACTGGTTATGGTGAGGAGGCTTCAGTCCTCCCTGCATCTGGCAGTGTTCCTGGAAAGTGGAATTAAAATGGAGAGTTATAGGACACCACGCAGAGCTAAGGGTTGGGCAAATGCCCCTCTGTTGTTGTGTACCCTTGGCTGGGAGCAGAACATAGCAGGCTTCCACCTAGGTGAAGGTTTTTTAGGTTCTTCAGTCACCTGAGGCTGAGCAATGGTGGCAGTGTTTGCAGCCAGCTGAAATGGCAGCTTTTGGTGGCAGGGAGAAAGATGGATCTGTGCTTATGGAGGATCCCCAGGACAGAGACTTTGGGGAACCTGAGTCAGGGCTGGATGGCCAGGTGGAATCTGCACCTGCTCCTTGGTGCTGTTATGGATTCTCCCAACAGAGTTTGGGCTGGCATCAGTGGGAGATTCCCATCACACAGCTTTGGGTTCATGCCAGGGATGAGTTTCAGCACAGCACAGCTCCTGGGTATTTCAGCACTCCTAAGGAGACAGGTGTCAAGACTCACTGAAACAAAATATTTAGGAATGTCAATGTATCTTATGGGATGGGATTATTTTCTAATTAAACTGTGCAAGCTTAAAATACTATGTCTTTGTGCACTTGTGCCTGAATAACTGCTGCTCTCACAGGACTGCAGTCTTCCCAAATCTGGTCATTAAGATTTCCAAACCTTAGCTGCCCTCTCCCTGTTTAATTACATATTTTCATAGTACAAAAATTACTTTATTTAGTGTCACTCAAAAAAAAAAAAAAAAAAAAAAAAGGCAGGAAGGCTGATCATGCATTGATCACTGGTTAGGGATAGAGCACAGAGTGATGGAAGATTTGCTGTGGGACCTGCTGCCTGATTGTCTATGGCATTTATTATGCCACAGATATAGATCATGGCATAATAAATAAAAGCTGGTTCTTTCTGGCCTCCAGTCTAAAAATCTCTGCAGAAATCCCCCTGCCCCACGTTCTCTCAGGCAGATGGTGAGGCAGATGAAGAACAGAGAGGCACCACTTCAGCAGGCGCCTTGTTGGTGCCAGAAATTTTAAAAAGCGAGTTGGAAGAAGGAAAATGTGCAACAGCATGGGCTGAAACTTCCCAGTGAGGAGCTCTCTGCTGGGAAGACACAAAAAATGGTGACTGGGGAGGAGTGGGAACTGTGGATCAGTGAATTGATTCTAACTGGAGGAAAAAGAGGAAAGGAGAGAGAAGTGCGACCCTGAGGTGCAAAGGGCTGGAATGGTCTTTTCCATCTTGAGCACATTGCTCATCTTGCACTGGCATGGGGAATGGGGAGTTGGCACTGCTTCCCTGAGTTAGATGAGGATAACAGCATCCCTTGAGAATCCCTGTAAACACTGTGTCACAAAGGACACAAACATCTCAGACAAGTGCGAATTTCCACACATCAGGTGAGAAAATTAGAATGCCAGAGAAGGCATCTGAGGAGAGGGTTGGTATCTGGCATCCCCGTGATTTTAGCAATGTCCAGCTGAGAAGAAAGGATATGACAGGTCAGGGAAGAATCAAGGATACAGGGAGTAGTTTATCAGCTGAGAGAGAGGAAAGCCCTCTGTCAGTGCTGTAGATCTGGTTTTCCCATGGATTTGTGAGGCTGGTGACTTAGAGCTGCTTCTTGAGGTGATGTCCTCCCAGGACACCTTCAGCACTTTCAACCAAGTCCATGAATAAATACCACAAACTGCACGTGTTCTGCTGTTTACTGGGGGCAGGGGAGAGGTGACCTTTTTGTGTTCTATGCTTCTGCCTGGGACCTGATGGGCTGTGATAACCCACTTAGTGGGTGCGTGGGAGGCGAGCGATGGCGTCAGAGTGATGAGAGGGAAGCGACTCCTTCCCTTCCCCAGTGCTGCCACACTAAAAATAAACACATCTCCATCAGGAATGTCTGGCTGTGCCTCGCCTGTTCTCTCCCTGGTGTGTCTGTCAGTGCAGCAGCTGATGCACTGGCTGCCTCTGAAGCATCTGAGTCACCAGGGACCAGGCTGTGGGATGGTTCTGCGTGGCAGGGAGCTCAGAGCAGCCATGCAGCACTCTCAGCCCCACTGATGGAATGGCAGGGACCAGTGCACCTGCAGCAAACAGCTCCTCTGGGTGCCAAGCTGTGAAGCAGAGATCTGGCCTCACCCCAAATCTCAGCAGCAATGAGGATGGTAGAGTGGGTTCAATTCAACACACCTGGCACAGGTGGGCAGAGCTGTGCTGGAGGAAGGGAGCATCAGCTGCTGCAGGGCAGGCAGGCAGCTGAGCTGGCTCAGCTAGGAGGAGTTCACAGGCTGGGCCTGACCAGGGATGGTACCAGAGGTGGTGGAAGCAGTGGAAGAGGGGATCTGTCTCCATGGGTCACTGCAGTACTCACCCCTCATGCTGTGAGCAAACACAGCCTGGTCCTGTGGTGCAGCTGGGACTGGCAGTGCAATCAAACACCTCACCATGAGCTGTAGCAGCAGAGGGCAGGACATGGGGCTTGGGCGCATCTGGCACATTCAGCTTGGGACAGGAGGGCATGGCTGGAGAAACAGCACTTTGACAGGTGACACATTTACACATAACAACTGTAGGATGGTTACTGCAAAGACAAACATGAGAAATGAAATAGAACAAAACAGAAAATAAAACCCTGGAGGACCCTGTTGCTGTAAGAAAAACACAAGTGCCATTGCTGTAAGAAAAGCACATCCACCATCACTTCCCTTCCTTTCCTTGCATTTTAAATTGCATTTCCTTGCATTTCAGTGCCTATGGGCACCCACTGGAGCAGGCTGAGCTGGGAAGAGGCTGTGTTTGAGCTGTGATGTTTGTGCCAGCAGTGAGACCAGAAGCTGCCTATGGGCCTGCTCTTGATGAGATCCTCACCACCTTGCCTGAGAAATTGTCACTAGTTCTTTATCCATCACCTCCATTATTCCTGCTGCATCTTTTCTCCAGTCCTAAGCTGGGATTCTCCAGCCTGGAGAAAAGAAATCACAAAGGGATCTTCTCTGTGTGTAAAATACATAATGAGAGGAGACAGAGACAGGATCTCCTGAGGGTATCCAGAGAATGGATCAAAGGCAATGGACATGAACCAAGACATAGGAAAGTACATTGAAACATAAGAAAAGGCTGGTTTATGGTGAGGAAGGTCAAGCACTGGATCAGGTTCCCCAGAGGTTGTGGAGGCTCCATCCTTGGAGATACTCAAAGCTGATAAAATGCAGCAATGAGAATCTGCTCTGGCTGACCCTGCTTGCACAGGGGGTTGGACTGGATGATCTCAAGAGGTCCCTGCTGTTTCCAGACAATATGTGGTTGTGTGGTCCTGCTCCTTCATCCCTCCCCCAGCTCCTGCTGGCTGTGTGACCTGAGGCACAGCCATGCGCTGTTTTCAACAAGCTGTTTCTGGTGCTGTCTTCCTCCCCATGAAGTCCCTGGGTCCTTCCCTTATTGAGCAGTGTCAGGAGAGATGGATGCTCATCTTCACTAAAGCACAGCAAAGTGGCACATTATCTCTGGACTGAGGGAGATTGAGTGGTAGCTGAGGGAGAAGGGAGCTTCTCTTCTCTACTTTAATTGCCTGTGTGACATGAAGGCAAAGCCTGTGGCTTCCATCACTGCTTTCCTGAGCTGCTCTAAGACATTAACCAGAAGAGGCTTGGATTGTTTCTTAAATAAAATAAAAAAGGCTTTGACAAGTATCAAGTCAGAGATTCTAGCATCATTTCAGGCTGAGATGGCATTAGAATATAGCAGCTTAGTGAGGACAAGGGCATCATCTCAGGCTGCTGTGGCACTCCTTTGGCCAGGCAGATCAGTGATGGATGGGACCTGGCAGAGCAGGGCTGGGGGCACTGTGGTCAGCTGTCCTGCCACAACACTGGTGGAGCTGGAACTCCATCTCATGGGAAGGGAGCAGAGCAGTGACCTGTCCCTCAGCATCCTCTAGTGTGCCCCTGCAACTGTTTCTGTTGAAAGCAGCAGCCTGAGCCACTTCTGAACTGCTCTTGTGCAGGTGTGAGTGTGAGGAGCCCACAGGAGAGTGAGTGTGTGTGTGTGTGTACTGTACTGCTCTCTATGGGACTGGAGAATTGCCCAATCATACTGAGAAACTGTATCCATAAGGAAGAAAATATTATGTTGGAAAGCTCATTTTCTGTGATCCTATCCTGTTTATTGACATGGGATAAGCATATATGGTGTTACTGCATCACAGGAGGGAAGCTGTTTCAAACTCTGATAGGCAAAAATGAACCTCAAAAGTGCTCTCCCTCAGCTTTTCCAGCCAAGCTTGCCTGTACCAGATGCCTTTTCTGTGTCCTCTGCAGGTTTTTTAACCCCTGTGTCACCCCCTCCAGAGAACACCCCCAGTACCTTGTTTGTGCTGTGTTTTCAAGTGAGTTCAGGTCTTGGCATTTTGTGTGGAATTGTGATGATTTTCACAACCTGAAGCTGTAAAAGAAGGCTGGGATTTCCCAGCACTATCTGGAAATGGGAGCAGTGAGCATGTACTGTGCTTTCAGCATGCTTTGTGGAGGCTGCAACTCCCCTGAAATGCCCTCCTGTACCAGCCTGCAGCAGCAGCTGCCAGAAGAAGCTTCCATCTTCCATAGTTTCTTCCTACAGAGTCTAAGTCAGATTTTAAGTCCCTGAAAACAGTAGGGAGCAGAAGGAAAAGGAAAGAAAACTAATGACCTCCTGAAGCCCTGATTTTGATTTTGGAGGAAAGCAGCAAACACTGATTAAGGTGTGGGGTTTGTCCTGTTATCTTTTCTCCCACATCATATCCCATTCCTTGCTTCTTTTCTGAAGCTGCACTCTGTCCTTCCCTGCATCCCTCCTGCTGCAGAACCCCCTGGATCCTGTTTTTGGCAGGGTACCCTAAAATGGCAGTGGCTTTCCTGGAGAAGTTTCCAGGCACCTTGCATTGCTTGTGTCCTGTATGAGCAGGAATCCTGTTTGTAGACAGCTATGAGGAGCTAACTGAGCAGATAAACAGACTGAGAGAAGCAGAAATTCAAAGCAGTTCTTCTTTCTGTGTGACACTGAGCAGCTCATCACCTTGCAGTGCTTGGAGTTGAGAGGGTAACACACTGAAAAATTCATGTAAAAGTTTTGAAACATCCTGGTTTGGAGGCATAAGATAACTAGATCAGAAACAAGAATAAACATTTTGAAACTGAAATTGAATAGTTAGGAAAAATATACATAATCACAATTTGCTTTCTCAAAGGGTGGTTGTGGCTTAAAACTTTTTCTTTTGTCAGGCAACAAAACAAGAAGGAAGGCTTATTTCTGATTACTTCTCTTAATTGCTTCCTCTGTGCAGAGGAGGAAAAGGGAAAGGAGGGGGAGAATAACTGTAGGTAATACAGCATTTTCAGGATTTTTGTTGGTGCCCATGGCAACTCCAAGGCAGTGTCTTCCTGGGGGGATGAGCAGCTGGTCAGGAGCCCCCATTCAATGTGTTGTCTCAAGGAAGGACATTAACCCTACAAACTGCAGTCTGATGGGGTGTGACACTGTCCCGTGGCTCAGAGAGCTGTGCCTGTCCTCCTGGGTGCCTCTTGCCCATTTGGTGGCCAAGTTGCTCAGCCCTGTTAGTCCTCATTAGGCTGGTTTGGCACTGGTCACCTTGGGGCAGCTGATTCCCAGCCCTGCACACCAGTTTACCAGGATCTCAGCATCATCCTAGGGCTGCATCAGCCAGCCCTGCTGAGCCTGGATGAGTCCTTCATCTCCCTTTCACATCATCTTCCCTTCCTGTTTGTACCTGGGATGTCCTGGAGCTCTCCCCTACTGTTGGCAGCTAAAAAACAGGTGACAGCTCCCCTGTTCTACAGAAGCTGCTGAAATTATGGCAGTGTGACTTTTCCCTTACACTTTGCTGAGCAAAATTCTGTCAAGTCCAGGAGCACACAAAAGCCAGCACTGGCACTGGGAGCACTCCCCAGCTCAGCTGCCTTTTCCATCACATTTTTGGGAGAGAGCTGTCAGGGTAACAGGTCTGACTCAGCCTGATGAGGTGGTGTTCAGAGGCAGAGATTAGGAGCAAGTGTGAAATAAATGAGGTTCGAAGTGTTCATCAGCAGGCACTTCCCCAGTGTGCACATTTTGTCTCAAAGCTTTGCCAGGTTTTATCTAAAGGAAGCAGCCAGACTGGGGCAGGCAGGTCTCTGGTGGGGATACACCTGTCCAACCTGTGGCACGAAGCCATGAGCTCCTGCCTTACCTGTGAGCTCCTGCCTTACCTGTGAATCTCCACTGCTTTTGGCACACCTGGGCCAGTTCAACAGCAGAAACAATGCCACTGTGTCCTGTCCTCAGCTCACCCTCTGCAGTGTCACTTTGGCTCCCAAAAGGCACCACAAACCCTGCTGAGAGTCGCCCTTGTGGCATCACTTTTCCTGGCACGCTCTACCCAAACTGGTATCAAGGCATACAGTTACAAATAGTGTTTTCTCCCTCCTTTTCTGTTGATCCTGTTCATTTCAAGAACGAAATTTCAGTCCGCCTTCCTCACATTTATTTTTTCTCTCCGGCACTAGAGGGCAGAAGGAAGGACGGTGGAGCCGCGTCACCGTGTCCTGTCTCAGCAGCTATCCAAGGGTGCAGAAATAAACCCGGCTTGAAAGGCTTTCCCTTTGCCCATTACGAGTTTGCTCATCAATGCTTTCATGCCCAGCCTCTTTACTGCTATTAAAGTTTAATATTTGGATATTGCGTTTCAGAGGTAACACAATGCGAGCCCTGCGTGCTCCGGGATGAAGCGGCGCCCCCGTCTGCGCTGGACACAGAGCGGGCAGTTGTGGTTTCTGCAGTTTGGGAAATGACTTGGTGTGATGATGGAGAACTTGTTTCTTCCCTCCCAAGGCTGCCCCCGCCCTCAGCATCCCTTTCATTCCAAGCCTTGTCCCCCGCTCGGTGCCTGTTCCGTGGCTCCGCAGGGCAGCGGGGACAGCGGGATGAGCAGGGGGCGATGTGCTGGGGTGGGGATGGAGCCTCTTACAAGCCAGGAAATAGCAGCTCGTAAGAGCTGGGAGGATTTCTCATTAACCCACTGGAGGCAGGGCGCATCAAACAGACGGTGTTCCATCACACGCTGCCGGGAGGCAGCGGGACTGAGCATCACATCCCGCCGGGGTGTCCCGGCTCCAGAGCGCCTTTGCGGGGACAGAAAACAGCGTGTGCTGGGCTGGAGGAGCGGGATGTGTGCTCCTGTCCCTGAGGAATGAAGGGGGGATCCCATGGGAAAAGCACACCGGGTTTGTGCTGGGCTGGAAGGGACCGATGTGCCCTCCTGGCCCTGGGGAAGGACAGATCCCATGGGAAAGGCACACCGGGTTTGGCCTGGGCTGGAGGAGCGGGATGTGCGCTCCTGTCCCTGGGGAATGAAGGGGGGATCCCATGGGAAAAGCACACCGGGTTTGTGCGGGGCTGAGGAAAAGCAGAAACCAAGCGAGGCAGCTCCTCCTGCAGCCCCGTGTGCTGCTGTGTGATGGCTGAAGGGTGAGGGGCACACGGCAGCTCCTCTTGAACTACTTCATTTAATTATTTGCCGGATTTTTGCAACGTCTGTAATTAGCACGCATGATATAAGCAGTTACTCAATCGACAAATAAGACTAAAATTATTCTTCCTTTTTATTTTTCATTCAGTTCATCTTCTCAGCATATCCCTTACTAGGATGAAATTATCTGGCATTTGTGGGTAATGGAGAGAAACCAAATTTCTTACATTCAAATGAAACTGCACTGAAAAGGGTTTTCACAGTCTGCCACACTTCTTGAGATTAAGAATTTTATTTTGTTTTTTACCCAGGAAAAGGATTCTCTCATATGCTGACAGTACAAAGGACACCTAAAGAGCTTGTGGATACTCCACTGGTTAGGACCCTCAATTTGCACAAGAGCTGACATTGAGTTTATTATCTTCTCATTTTCATCTCTTCTGCACAGATTTTCAAGAAAAGCTCTGCTTTTTCAAGCAGAATTTTGGTTCAACAAGCCAGCATTTCCTGAGTGGAGAGAACTGTCAAATCTCCTGACTACATCCTACCACAGGAGCTCTGAATGCAGAGGGAAGCTGGGACCAAGCCCAGCACTGTCTCACCTCATCCTGCAGCAGCACCTGGGGAGGAGGGATGTCCTGGCTCCCAGCTGTGCTGAAGCTCTGTGCAGACCCACAACAGCACTGGTGATTTCCTGCACTATATTGCAGTGCCAGGATGCTGATATTTGCACCCTGGAGTTAATTCAGCAGCTCAGTTTTGTTTGTGGCCTCTTGCATTGTTCTTCATTCCTGGCCTGCACAGCCCCAGGCTGCTGAGCCTCAGGAGCCACTGCACAGTCCAGCTCCTTCTCCTGGCCAGGACAGAACCAAGGAAGAGCTGTCTTGGACCCAAACTCTTCTTTATGTTTGGACAGTTGGCACTTCTGCAGTGAGGTCTGGTGGCTGAATTAGACTTTGGTTAACTCAAGGCCTTTCTGGAAACAAACCTCAGAAACTGGTTAATAGATGACACACACTCACACACAGATTGTGGGTGAACAAGTAATCCCTGGCTGAAATGGGTTTGTAAGGGTTGTTCAGTGAGTAACACAGACCTTGAAGGCAGATAGGTTTATTTCCCAAATAACATGTAAACCCAAAAATGTTTGTCATAAACTGTGAATAAAGAGCAATTGAACAAACCAGAGCAAAACGTGTGCAAGGTGCATCCAGGCTGCTGTTTCTGTGAAATGTCAGCAACTTTCAGGAGGCTGAACAAACCATTGAGTGTTTTACCCTGGATAACACTTGGAAGATGCAAGGAATATATGTCCATAAACACCAAGATGTGGGACAGAGACAGGAAATGATTCATACTCAGGGGGTGTGAGACCTAGAACTTCTCCAGTGGAAACAACCAGTTTCAGGCAAAAGGTGTTTGTGTTCAGTGCTGTTGGCCTTAAACAGCTGCTGAGCACTCTGCTCTGTTCATTAATGAATGTGTCTAAGGCTCTCATGGATAGGAAATTTCAATTTTACCTCTGATACTCTTTCTGTGTAGAATAAAAAGTACCAACTACTTCAAAATCCCTGCAGGGGTGCAAGTAATGCATGTCTGTCTCCTGAGATCACTCTCTAGGAGAGGTGCCCATCCTTCCTAAAATTTCTGGAGTCCAACACCACCAGACTAATGCTTGTAAGAATAAACCAAGGCTTGGCTGGCCATAGAGTGCTCCATAAAATATTTTAGTTAATAGAACATTTGTACATTTCTGCCCTATCCCTTTCCTTCAGCTGGAAACTCTTTAGGACAGAGACTTAATTCCTTCACCCTCACCTGGGGGGACTAATAAAGTGGAAACATGAAGGAGGATAGCACAGGATGCTTTGGTTTGTACTGCCTTTGGAACTGGTAACTCCCCAAATTGTTTTGTAGTACAGTACAAGTGTTTTGCAGGTACCATGCCAAAGGATGAGCACAGTCCTGGATAACCAAGGCCTTTTCTAGCTCTGTGTGTTAGCCCAGGGCTCTGTCCTAATGCAGCTGGGGCATCTCTAGCACACAGCATTGATAAGACATCATTGTGGCTTGTAGTAAAGATGTGCACTCAAGACAGCTAGAGAAATGCCACCTGGATAAACAGTGCATGTGTGATGAGGAAACAGAATAAAAGGAAGCAAAGAGGATTTCTATGGGTTACCCTCTTGCAGGGTGTGATACCACAGCCCTGTGGCTCTAACCAGATTTTAGGAACTGAGGGGAGCACTTGCAGCATAATTCACAGTGGCAGCTGGGGCACAGAGTGGCTGTTGGCTTGGCAGCAGCTGCCCAGGGCACAGGAGATTCCCAGCCTGTCCCTCCATCTCTTGCACACCACTGCAGCAGATGGCCACCTCCACTGAGTGGTGCTTGCCACTGCTCCACCTGCCCATTCAGCTCACAAAGCCTGCCTATTAAAGCTCCTGCTGAAAATGCTCATGTGAAAAAGTGTTTAACCTAAAGGTATGGATGAGAATTTGGGGTGAGCTGCAATCCATGCTGTGCCATGCCAGCAGTCCCAGTGGTGGCATTCTGCAGAGAGGGCAGGAGCTCTCAGCAGCCCAACCCAGCCTGACCCTGCCACACTCACAGCTCAGTCACACAGGCCTTGGGGATGCTTAGAAACCTTTCCAGGTGTTCATCACCTTCAGGGTTTCAGAGGCCTAGGGGGCTGTTGGCAGATCAAGGGGGTGCTGGTGGCCCAAGAGGGCTTCTCTGCTCTGTGTTCTTCAGCATCCTTATGCTGGGAGCTCCTTCTGTGTAAGATGGAAAGGGAGAAATATTGTGTCTCTGAGCAACCATCACTGTTTCTTCTTTTTAAAGCCTAAAGATAGACTCCATATGGGCTGTGTGCAGCACAGTCTGACCATACACATGGTGGATCTTTTCACTTGGCATTTTATCAGGCAGCAGTAGACTGATGGTGAGAGGCATCCCAGTGGTGGAGCCTACTCCTCCAACAGCCTTGACAATGAGTGCATTGGGGAATGGCCTTTCTGTCAGGTCAGGATAGTAAAATACACCTTCATTTTATCAACTAGACCTTGCTAATATGCCAAATACGGCAGGATATTGCATGATGCTCTCAGCAGTCTAGAGAGTAGAGATGCACGCAGGAAGGGAAAGCAGGAAGGGTTTGTTTCCTGCAGCACCTGGGGTAGATGCAGGGGAGAATGCCAAGGCTGGTCCTGCTGCTCAGCAGGATGTCCAGGCTCACTCAGACAGCCCCAGCCTCCTGCACAGCCCAGCAGCACAGCCAGCCCCTTTCCTCTTCTCCATGAGGACAGAGACAAAGCTGAGGGAGGTCTGGAGCTCAAGGGAGGGGAAGGAGGCCCCAAGGTCTGGTTGTGGTGTCTCCCACATGTAGATGAGTGAAGGTGATGCTGGTGCTGAGCACCACATTTCCCAGGCAGCCCCACCCTTGGATTTGTCCTGTGGGGATTTGTGGCACTCAGCATCCCTGCATGGCAGAGGCACCATGCTGCTGCTGAGGGCTGTGACACCCAGTGGGTTGGCTGTGCATGCCATGTTTGTCACTCACAGCCCCTTCTCTCCCATTTCTGGGGGTACTCACCCAAAAAGACACAGTCACAGGGTGATAGAAGTGCAGGGCTTCTCCTGGAGGGAGGTGAAAGTGGGGATTGCAGAGTAACACTCATCTCAGTTTGAAAAATCAAAAGAGATTTAAAAAGAGATTTAAAAAAGAGATCACTTTGCTGTGTTTTTGCTAATGTAGTTATGTTAGCAGGGCCTGTATCATTGGTTCTGTTGGGTTACTGAAAATAAACAATTCCCACCTGACTCTTACCATTCCCACAACATTTTTTTTCAACAGCCTTTGGCATCTTCAGACTTCTGAAATTACTTCTGAAGTGATGGAGAGAGTAAGATTGTTCCAGGGAATCATGGACACCAGAGCAAAGGCTTTGGTTCTGCTTGACTTGTTTTACCTTGACATTTCTGTACCTCACATGTGCAGCCCCCACACAGACTCTGGAGGGCTGCTCTCCAGCCACCACCAGGATCCCAGCACCCTGGAGCTTTTTGCATGTTCCAGGCATGGAAATGGGAGCAAACACTGGGGCTGAAGCAGGAAGCTAAGCCTGCAAGCAGGGTTTGCAGGGCTGGTTCTCCCTCTGCTGTGGTTTGGTTTCTGTTCCTTGCACTCTCTGCTCAGCAGGCACAGGGCAGGAGGGGACAGCTGGTCTTATGGAAAAAAAAGGGGCAAACAGGCAAACCAGCAGAAAAACGCAAAAATACAAAATCCAAACTTGGAGGCTTCCTCCTCTGATTATACATAGCATGGTATGGATTTTTTTAGGGAAATAACCTGTTGTGGTTTATGTGCACCTGGAGACACAACAGCTCCAAGCCATAACTTTGCTTTTCCCTGTGTGTCTGTAACAGATCCCTGTGGTTTTTGATCTCAAGGAACCTCTTCCAGTGGCAACCACCACCCAGTAAAGAGGAGTTTCTCAGTGGTGGCAGTGTACAAGCAGGATGTTTCCTCCTGTCACATGCTTGATGTGCATATAAAGGTGCCTGTTCTGGGGACAGCTACCTGCACACAGCCATTTTCACTGCTCATTTTCTTTTCCCCTATCTACTGAGCTGTGAATTCCCTCATGCACCAGTGGAGCTACTGCTCATTAAAACTAATCAGCTGAGCAGATGCTGAAGAAAATAATGGGCCGAGAATAAAGAGAACGTTGGTCATACACCGCCAAAAATCTCTGCAACAGGCGTTTGTAGTTCACTGAGTTTTCATTCTATTCCAAATCAACATGCAAACCAGCTCCACCGGGAGGAGAGCAGTTCAGTGAGGAAAGGGAACTTCAAATTATGAAGGATTGATTGCCAAATGCTCCAGAGGGGACCCATTACATGAAATATTCCACACCAAACCGAACCTGCGAGGCAGTAATGGATGTAAGTGCAAGTCAATCTCATCCAACTGCCACCACAGCCATAATTGGCAAAATGAAAACTCCCTGCCCAGGCCCTGAGCATCTCCCTGCCATAGGGGAAGCTAAGAAGGATGGTCTCACTTTCAGTAAGTTGATACAGGCTGCAGAGAGGAGCCGAGCTCAGAAAATGTCCTACATTAAGTTAATATTCCAGCATACAAATAACTTAGGGCCAAAATTAGCCTTCAGTTGCATTAGTGTTAATGCAGCACAGCATCCCTGGGTGGATGGGATTTTCTGGACTGTAAATGGAGGGAGGATTTGGCTCTAGGAAGGCTGTAACAGGAAGAAGGGAGAGTGCATCCCATTATCTGACTTTGCAGGGGAATTGATGGTGGTTTGTGCATAAATGGTGAGAGCCCTGCCAGCTGCACAGGTACAGCCTGCAATGCAGAGCCCACTGGGGAAACTGCAAAAACACAGCAACAAGAGGTGGGAAGGCAAAGCTGTGTTTGCTAAGGACATTTGTTCTAACAATTCCAATTAAAAGTCAACATAAGCACATTTTTAGCATGTCAAACATACCTGCTGTTTTCCTGGCAGGGATGCATGAGGGGCTTCATATTTCATCTGTTTACCTTGGTGATGCTGCTTGATGCTGTCTTGTATCAGATGCCCAGACAAACATATGTTCACCCCTAACAGAATTTTCTCTTTTTGCTTTATAATTTTAATTTGCAATTTAAAAAATAACAGGGAATCACTTTAGCTTATGATTCACATTGACAACTTTTTGAAATGTTGTATTTGTGATCAGTATTAGATTTAGATGCAGAGCAGAAGAAATGTTTGGTAAGGTTTTATTTGGATACAGTAAATATTTTTGGTGACATTATTATCAAACTAGCTCAAACATCTTCAAGAATTCATTTCCTCTTTCTCTCTTGTCTTGAGTTTTTTGCTTGTTGCATGTTCCTGATTTTTTATTTCTCCTCAATTTTGTTTGCATACTTTTGAAATCATGTTTATAACCAAGAGCACAAATGATTTACCATTAGAGATGCACAAATGGCAAAGTTTCCAGTTTAAGGGCCAAGCTGGAAAATGAAGGGCCTGTGAATTATGTGCATTTGGAGCTGGTGTGAAATACAATAATTTTTCAGGAGCTGATTGTTGCCCCTTTAAGAAGTCAACTCAGCATCAGACACGAGCACAATCTGCATTTTCAGGGTCATGAATCCATCTCTCCTGATTTTTTTTGTTGTTGTCTGAAACCCCTTCCTGAGCTTTGTTCTCCAAACCTGCACTCCTTGGAGGTGAATGCAAGAATGCCTGGAGGAGAGAGGATAACAGCACAGGATGAGACACTTTCTTGGAAATAGATTTCCTGGGGTGTGAATTGGGAGTGAAGCCAGGCTGGGGGATTAAGGTCTGAGTGTCCTCATGTGCTTTGTGAGTTCATCCAGATTTCCACACTGGGGATGTGTCCTTCTGTAATTAATGGGCCTTAAGCTCAAGTGTGAATAGGAAGCCTGTGAACAACCCTTCCTGGAGCCAGGATTTTGTAGCCTTGGGACTCAGCTCTACTCAGTCTCAGTGCTGCTAAAAGCGAGTTGTTCTTTTTGTGGAGCTGCCAAGAGGAAGCACTTGGGACTGTTGGGAGAATTGAGTTCCCAATGCAATCTTAGAACAAAGACTTTAAATACCCAAATCCCCAAAATTTCACGTGTCCTCTCTTTTCTGCTTCTCACTTCTCTCTACATATTCCTCTCTCTGGCTCCTTTGGTTTCCTTCTTTAGCCCATGAGAGCCTTGGTTTACTCCCTCAAGCTCTGTGTGGATGGAGCAGCTCCTCCCCTCCTGTGCAGCCAGCAGAGGGCTGCAGTGGATGCCCTTTGCTTTTTATATGAGTGGTACAAAGGCCACATAGGAACATCTGCTTCCCAAATAATTATTATTCCCAATGAGGGTCAAATGCACAAGCCCTTTCTGCATAAGTGCTGCAGTTCTTAGTGGCCTCCTGGTGGCTTCTGAAGCAGATCACAAAGAGCTCAGATGGCAGCACATGGGTGGCTGAAGAAGACAGGATCTCATTCTCATATCCTGCAGAAGTCATGGGCTGATCCTTTTATCTCATCCCTAATACCTTGCCCAGGCTTTTCTTCACCACCCCATTCACTTCATATCCCGTGTTGACAGCATTCCTTTCTGCCATCAGCAGGTCTTTCCTCTTTTCTATAAGCCTATTTCTTTCTGTTTACTTCACTTCATCACCCCTACTTGTCTCTACAGTTTTTTTTAATGTTTTGCCACCTTTTCTCTGTTTATGTTTTCAGTAACCTCAATCCTATGATGGAGGAGAAGGTATAAAAATAACAGCAAAATCCCTTACTCTTTTCATTTTTTTAGATCAAAGATGACTGAGCAACCAAGGGGGAGAATTCAGGGCAGCCTTTGATGCACGTTATTGATGTTGGCTTAGCATGAAAATCTCCTTGTGCTATATTTGGGTCAATTATCAGAGGTCCACCCAATTAACCTGAGACACACTAGCCCCATGTGAAGCAATGAAATTTAAGGACTAGGGAGGTTAATTCAAATCTTAGATGTTTCTGTGATAGGAGATTACTTGCCCAGTTCCTTTGTATTTGCTGGGAGCCTTGTGCTGCAGATTTTGGTATTGCACTGAAGCTGTGCTTGGCAGCCTGGCTCTGCTGACATCCCTGCCTGCTCCACTGGGCTCTGACCCTGCAGCTCTGCTGGCTCTGCCTTAGAGGTGCTTTGGCTCTCACACCTTCCACTTCCCATGGGAAACACTTCACTGGCACTGAGATTCTGAAGCCCCTTCACAGCCCCAAATCACCACCTCACCTCCACAGCCTCCTGCTTATGGTGTTTGTGGGGTTTTTTCCCTTTTTCCTCTTTGTACACAGTTTCTGATGACCAAGTTTGGGTCAAGACAAGATGTCAAACTGCAGAGACAGAAACCTTGGAGACCCACAGTTCTATCTTCAGTGAGTGCTGGGGTTTTCTGACTCCAGCCACTTCTCGGAAAACTCAGTATTAGCTTTATCTATGAATATAATCCTTCTTCTCCATGCAGGGCTTGAGAAACTGCACCAGTGTCCAATCTGGGGCTCCCTGGGACAAGGCAGGGGCAGACTGGAGTGGAAAGCTATCAAAGACAGTCAGGAGGACTTCTCTCTTTATTTAATTTACAGGCCTCAGTGTGTAATTTCATTAAGTTAAGATATCATGGCTCAGATCCACAAAAATGATGTATCCAACTGCCTGGGTCTCTTTGGGATCCTCCATTCAGAGCTGCTGTGAAAAAAGACCCCTCTGAGCCTTGCTTCCTTGGAGCTGGCTGTGTTCCACAAGATCAGGTTTGTGAACATCTGGAAGATCTGCCCCCTCCCTCACACCATCCCCTCCCAGTGCTTCCTTCTCCACAGCTGGGCTCGGAGGCAGGACAGCCAAGCTCTTGCCTCTGCCTCACTTCTTCCTTGGGAGCAGAGCTGGTGCCATTCATCCACACTGTGGCACTGGTTCAGGGCTAAAACCAGCCTGAGGTGCATCAGCCAGACTCCAGAGGAATGGCCTGGGGTTACAGTCCAGAAACAAGGTTTGTCTTGCAGGTGTCCCAAAACTTCTGGGAGAGCACAGACAAGGTCTGGATTGCATCAGAGCCAGACCCTCTACACATTCCCTCTCCAGGGTCTGCAGAAACTTCTTTTATTGTAGTCTGGCATGGAGCCTGCTGGCACACACAGCCCTCCTCCCCTTTTGTGGGCTCTGACAGAGCAGTGGCAGAGCTTTTACCTGCACCTGACAGGTCTGTGATGACACAGCACTGGGCAGCTGATGTGTTTCCTACAGACACCTTCCTGGGAGCTGAAGATTTTTTCTGCAATCAGATTTCTTCTGATGGAGAAGGAAACATTCCTCTTGCACCCCTGGGCATAATCCCATATATTAGTCATGGACACACCTTTTGTGGGCTGAGGACTCCCTATTTCTTATTGCTTTTTTACAGCCCTAAGTTAGGATGAGAGTTTTGTCAGTACTTTTAAGTTTTGTTCTTCTTCCCTATTTGTACAGTCCATTGTTTACCAGCTGGTGTGATCCCACTCTGGCTTGAAGGGAGCAGCTTGTGTTGTAGGTGGACTCAGATCCCTTCTGAGATGTCAGATTGCCATGTGCAGCAATGAATTACATCATGGTGAGTAGCTGCAGTTCAGACTTCTGCTGCACTTGTGCTGATGAATTCACCTCAAACTGAACAGGTTTGCCTTCTGTCCTGGAACAAAAAGGCATAAAGACAGATCTTACCCTTTTGTGCCTTGGCATGCCACAGCTATGGGTTTCCTTAGCCCTTTTTTTTCTGTTTATTATATAATCCTCTGTTATATGTTTAACTTTGTCTATATGGACAGACATCTAACAGTTTATTAATCTGCAAAGCACTTTCCATTCACAGTGACTGGGCTCAACAACCCTGGAGTGCTTCAGAAGACTGGATGGCTCATTACTTACAGGATCATCAAAGTGGGAGGCAGATAACAACAAATAGTCCATCAAATCATCCAGCCCCTCCCCTGACAAGAAGCAATTTTCTTTCTCACTTATCACTGTCCTGTTGAGCCAGTTCAAACCCACCTGCCAGCAGAACCTGTGAGTTCTGAGCAAACAGCAGCCCAGGCAGCTGAGAGAGCTGGGTCCTGCCTTGTCTCACACGCTGTGACACCTCCATGGCCCATCCCAGCCAACAGCCAGGGCTGCAGGGAAGGTGGCAAAGCAAACCTGTCCCCCTGGGGTCATGAGCTCCAGGCCAGGACTCAGGCACTCACAGGAGCTGCCTGAAACTTGAGCTTGGCAAATTTGTCACTTCTTATTCCAAGGCAGTTTTGCAGATGAAAAGAAGGCTTCAGTCCCCAAGGCTCTCCATCTGGCACCTTTCATGAGCACTAAATAATTTAGTGAAGAAAGTCTTTACATGTTCAGTGCTCCCTTCCTATATCTGACACAGCTCAGTCAAAGCCCTGTTGAAAACAAAAATGCCAGAAAATAATGCTTTCTAAGCATAGTCTGAGCACCAAATATTGTTTCATTTCATCTGACCTTTGGTCACTGTTTTTTGTTAATGCCAAATCTACACAGTCTTAAAAAGACTTACACCTGTTATAAAAGCTTTGTTAATTGCCTATGCTGCAGTTTGGATATCTCAGCAATTATGTTAAAATGCCTTTCTTTGTGAAGTTCCTTATTCTTTTGAAATTCTGCAATTTTCTTGAGCATGGTTACTAACTGCTTTTTTTCTATGCAAAATAGTTTCTTTTCCCTCCCCTATTCCTCATGTTCTTTTAGTTTTATATAAAGAAAGAACAGCCTGCCTCTGTTTCGCATCCTAAATGCTCCCCAAAAAAATGGTTGGTGTGTCTGGACAACCAGCTTGAGAAGTGCTCAGAGAAACTTGACTTGAAAGCTAGGGGTCCTCAATACTGGCTGAAAATAACCCTGAAAAACGAGACACCAAAACATGCCACAGCCCAGGTATTTCAAGCAGGGGATCTATTGCCACCACTGCTTGTGAAAGCTTTTATTCTTCTTTCCTTTTGTCTTCTCCAGGAACAAAGAATGCAAAGGAAAAATTATATGACTATTACTTTTAAATACTCATCAGTTTTCCAGTGTGCCTGTAACAGTGGTGTCTGGGAACCAGTGATGGGCTGTGTTTTAGAGCCTGCCTAGAGGTGTGAGGATGCTCTTCCTGGAAGCCAGAGGATCCTCCCTGGTGAAGGGGACCTTCTCCCAGATAAAAATACATTTATATTCAAGGAAAGGATTTGGACAGATTGTATTGTGTGGGAGAAAAGGACAGCATGGACTGCAGATGTTCAAATGAGCCTTGGGGAAAACAACTTTTAATGAACCACAAGATGCACTTTTTGAACCTGGAAGAGTTTGTTATTCAGAGTTGTCTGAGCTTAATTTGAGTATATTTACTCCAGTCAGAAGCCCTGACTGCAGGTCCTTACAGCCTGTTGCAGTCTATAGCAGTTGAACATATGTTTCAATGCTTTCAATGCCATTGATTTCAACTTTTCCCCCCCAGTTTTTGTGTTCCTCACACACTGGTCTGTGCATGCACTAAAGCACCACCAAGCAGCCCTGAGATCACAGCACTCCAGCCCTGCAGCCTCTGCCAACTCAAACCTCACCAAAAGCCACAAGGAAACATTAGACAGTGATACATTAGGGGACGGGTTTTGCCTGTGAAAGGCACAGAAAACGAGTCTTCAAAGGCCTGGTGGTGTGTTCAGTCAGCAGCCACTCACTGCAGTGTGTCTGGGAGAGTCTGAGCCCTGCACAGAGGGTGACTGACCCAGGGCTGCAGGGAGCAGGGTCCTGGTTTGGACATTGACTGTCCTGTTTGAAATTGAGAATGTAAACCCCCTCCCTCCAAATTATTATAATTTTGAAATTAAAGGGTTCTCAGGCAAGGATATGGCAATTAGGAATAACAGTTCTTTACTAGGAATATTAAAATAGAAATACATTATTATTATTATTATTATACAGTATTATAATGAAGAAACCCAAAACACTGACAGAGTCAGAATACAACCTGATACCCCATCAGTCAGTCAGGGTGTTGGCAGCAGTTCTATTCAATGGTGGCTGCATCCTCCTGCAGTGGCAGATGTGGTTCAGCTGGAGCAGTAATTCTGTAGAAGGATGCAGTTTTCCTCCAAAGGTCCAGGGATGATGTGGAAAGGTCTGGCTTTCCTCTGGAATCCAGTGGAAAAAAGGCTGCTTTGGTATTCCAAATCTCAGTTTTTATCTAGGTAGGAAGGGCTTGGCTCCTCCCCTGGCTGGAGCATCTCCCAGTGGGATGATGTAATTTTATCAGTCACACAGTGGGACTCAATGGCCCATCAGCAGATGATATCTTCTTCCTGGAAGGAGAATGGGTTGTGGAAAAGATAAAGATGATTGCCCCACCTGGTTTTAAAGATGCCCCACTAGCAGATACTATGTGCCAGGAGATAAGGAATCACTGCCCCACCTTCAACAGATGGTGATAGAACACACATTTCTGGCCACATCCTGTATTGCAACCCAGCACAAGCAGTCAGCTGCCATCTCACCTGGCCCCACGTCCAAATTCTGGCCTTGCCAGCTGCCCCTCTCACAAGTACTATCTACTCTACAGGAACTGTCCCATCTACATGGCAAAACATTGAAGGAGGTATGATTTTGTCCCTCTGTCCTTGTATACATTTCATGGTAGAACTGGTTTATTTACAGCTTGCAGATCTAACTCTCTAAGAAACCATTTGTCCAGACCCTTTGATAGGGATGTGCTGGATAAGTCCTGCTATATCCTAGCCTGGGTTAGAAAATTGTATGGTATCCTTGGATCAGGAGCTGCCTCTTAATTGAACTCACTGCCCCACCAGGAGCAGCTGCATTTAGAAAGCAAGATCCACATTTGGTGCTCTAGCCATCAGAACATAATGTGGGTGAATCAGGTTGCACAGGGAATTAGAGATGTATTTATACAGCTCACCTCTCCACAGGTCAAATTGCCTCTTGGAAGGAGGGAATCCAGCTTTCTGGCACACAGACCATTTCAGAGACATTGCTAGGAATATTGCAGGCTTCCTGATGTTCCCAGCCCTTCCCAAGCTCATCAGAGAGCAAATGGAAAACAATAACTTCTGGAAATGCACCTTTTGGGAGCTGGGAGAAGCAGAGCAGAGAAGGTGAAACACAAGAGCTTTGCAAGTCCTTCTGACAGCCCAGGTAGAAGCTATGGTGTTGAAAGGCTGCTGGAAAAAGAAAATTATTGTATATTAACATAATTGGACATAATTACATCTTTGATCTTGTCCATATTTATGAAATAGTGAATGGGAAGCCCTGAAGGAATTAATGGAAGAAATTACCTTATTGAACCTTCTCTGAGAATTGAAGTCCACTGTAAATCACATTCCTCTGCTGCCAGTATCTCACCAGAAGGGCTGAGCTGCCCTCAGTGCTCCCAGCCCCATTAATGCCAGCTCTGCAATGAGCTCTGACAGGCCAGTGCTGACCAGGCTACATTTTGAAAATCACAGGAAAAGCAGAATAATCTGACTACTTGAACTGCATAAGTCTAGTGACATAAATTTTTCTAGTCTCTGCATCCCATAATACTAATCCTTGACTGTGATTTACCTAGGATAACAGACACTGTTCCACTGCAATTATAGCTGTGACAATTAATAAAAATCCCATATCATTCCAGTATTTAAAAATAAGGCCTTTTTATTTTATGCTTGATTTCCTGGGGAGGAGGAAGGTCGTGGACATCTGCTCAGACAACTCTCTTTTTGCAACACAAAATGTTGGTAATCCTGATGTGTGTTTTGAGAACACCAGGGGCAGTTTCACTACACAAATAAACGAACAGAAGGATGAATGAAAATACTGTTCAATTGAGAGTCCCTCATTGATAAAATACCTGTCACATACTTCTGCCTGAAGCACAGAGACACATTTGTATAGCAACGTGGCAAGTGGTCCACTAATCATATTCCAAGTAAGTCCTAAAAAGGAAATTTCCTACAATCTTCAAATCTATAGAGGAGCAGATGGATGATGGCAAACTCTAAGTGCTTTACTGGCTGCCTGCCTGCCATCCTCTGAACAAGGGCTAATAATAATATCACTTAAAAGAGCTGCTGAAAGGTTAGATTAGTTTCATTGCTGCAATTTGCAAATAATCCAATATGTGAGTTTACTACATCCTTTGCTATGACCATGGTCAAAAAATTCCTGGGTGCAGTATGTTTACCCACTGATAAGGGTTTGTGCTTACCTTTCAGCAAGAAGAAATCAATAGAATGGATCTGGGCCCTTGTGAACTCACTGGCAAAACACAAAGGAACTTTCACCAACCCTTTCTTTTTACAACTCCCAGTTTATTCAGTCAGGGAGCAGGGAGGAAAGCCTGTTCCCACTCACCTTCTGGCTTTTTCTGAAGCTTTTAAAGCCTTTCTTGACAGGAGTTTGGAGCCTTTAAGTGTTGTGTGTGAACTGAGGGAAGCATTGTCTCCTCTTGAACTCCTGGGCAGACGTGGTTAATCCTGGAGTGGTTGCACAGCTCTGCCCCATCATGCCCAGGAACTGTGGGGACCTTTCCTGCAATCACACCCCAGCCAGGGGGCTTGGGGCTTTGTGCTGCCCCTGGCCTGGCCAAAATACTGCAGCCATTCTCATCCCCAGCAAAACATCCTGCTCTGAGGCAGGCAAGTGTGGGGCCAGCAGTAAATGCAATGAATTTTCTCTCATAAGACACCCAACAGAGACAGGGCTACCAAAATTAAGTAGCTGGCAAATAACTGGATTTATGGGCTTCAAAATGAGCAAGTTTGATTTTTCTCTTTTCTGTCCTCCTTCATTTCCTCTATGATGAGGTCTGTGAATCTTTATGTCCAGAGCCATGAACAACCATTGCCCTCCCTCTCTTTGAGGGTTAATAGGCTCAGGTTTGGATTTTACTAGATACAGGGAAGGCCATGTTTTACATGAAACCATCACCAGAGAAGCTACATAAGGAAACAAAATGATCTTGGAATGATAGTATGTTGTGGATTAACCCCAGCTGGCATTTACATCCCACATATCACATTCACCAGCCCCAGTGGGATGGGGAAGAGAGAGGTATGAAAGTGAGAAAGCTCATAGGTCGAGATAAAAACAGTTTAGCACATAAAGCAGAAATTGCACACACAAGCAAAACAAACCAAGGGATTTATTCATCAGTTCCCCTTGCCAGGCAGCTGTTCAGCCATCTCCAGACAGCAGGGCTCCATCACCTGCAGTGGTGGCTTGGGAAGGCCAACACAGCCACTCCAAGCATCCCCCTTCCTCCATCTACCCTCAGCTGTTACTGCTGAGCATGGTCTCACATGTGGGACACCCTGGGGCAGCTGTCCTGGCTGTGTCCCCTCCCAGTTCCTGGTGCACCCCCAGACTCCTCACGGGTGTGCAAGAGGCAGAAAGGGCTTGGCTCTGTGTAAGCCCTGCTCAGCATAACTAAAACATCCCTGGGTTGTCAGCACTGCTCCCAGCACAAATCCAAAACATAGCACCTTGCTGCTTTGAGTAAAACTTACTCCATCCCAGCCAAACTCAGCTCTTTGTAATTCCAAATAGATTCAGAAAACATCTGCAGATAAGAAAGATGGTGATTGGCACCCAGAAAAATGACCATGGCCCTTGGATCTGTTTGAATTGACCGGTGTGTACACTTGTTCTGTTTCCTGAACCTGACATCTCCAGGAGTCTAAATGGCCAATCCTGCTCAATCTGTTAATTTTTCCACTTGTTTTCCTCTCTCTAATCATCTTTTTAGAAATTACTATTTCTTCCATTTTAATTGTGAGTAAGCAGGAACCATCCCAGCTGCACCCTCCTTACCAGTTCCTGCTCAGACTTTCTTGGTAAAAAGACCAGGTTTTCCCATTTGACAGGAGTTTGGTTTCCATATGACTCCTGCAGGCTCCTGGGCAGGACAGGCAGGCTGTGATGCTCTTGCCACTGGATGATGTAACTAGCAGGCTTTCAATCCTCCTGGTCAACTTTTTGATACTGGTGTGACATCTCTGCCAAGCAATCCAAACAACACAGGCAGATATTTGCTATCAAGAAACTTCTTATACTAAATGGAAACAAAATAAATCACAAAACCCACCTATAACACTACACTGGCCCACATTTTGCAGAGACAGTGAATTTTTTTTTGCTCTGCAGCATGAACTGCCAGCCCTCCCTAGGGAAGCACATCAGGGCAACACACTTCACTGCACTCTGGTTTCCACAGCAGACCAGGCTGATGCAGAGGGGACACACAAAGCACACAGACACCCAGTGACACCCATACACAAGGCCCAAGGAATCCCCTGCTGACCTGGGAACTGATCCCAGCATCACCAAACAGAGTGGTGCAGGACTGTGCTATTGCCACTGCTGTCAATACTAACCCATCTGTTTGGACCATTTAATACTTTCTGTCACTGAGAGGTTCTGCACTGCTGGTGTTTGCAGCCAGCCTTTGAAATGCTGCAGAAGGAATCCCTGGAGCTATGGAAATGCATTTTCTTTTTCCACAAGAATTCACCTAGATTTTGCTGACTTATGAATTTTGAAAACAGCAATTTCTCTTCTGTCCTTTCATGTTTCTCCTGGAAAAAGTTAGTTGTGTATTTTCAGACTAATTGATCCTGATTGCTCCTGTGCCCCAAAGCAAGATTACAGAGCAGGGCTGGGGGTGCAGGGAGGGGCAGCTCCAGACCCAGGGATGGGACAAGCTCATCCCATCAGGATGGAGCCTCCAAGCTGGGAGAGCAAGGCTGACCTGGGGTGGCCTCAGCTGCCCTGAGAGTCCCTTCCAGGTCTGATAACCAGCTCTGCCTGCACAGCATGTTGTAGAAACATGGGAAGAGACGTTTGGGCTCCTCAATCCTCCTCTCTGCTCCTGTCTCTGGGTGTGTGAGCCCTGGCTCCATCAGCAGCTTTGCACAGGAGCCTCGTGGTGTGACCAGAGCCAGGCAGAGGCAATGCCCAGGAGCCAGTGTGCCCTCACTGTGTAAATACACACACAAAAAGACAAGAACAGACATAAAATAATCCAGTTTTTACCTTTTCCTTTTTTTTTTTTTTTTTTTTAATTACACAGAAAGTGACACTTAGCATTACATTAAAAGAATTCTATTTAAGCTTCAAAGTCATGCATCAGAGATGAAAGGAGGGGTGATTAGTGTGCAACCTTAATTCTGTTCCCTATCTGCATTATGCTACAGAATTTAATTGTTGAATCACTTGTGCCTCAGGGACAGTCCAAAATGAGAGTTCAAGAGGCAGAATCAAGACAATTTTAATGCAGCATTAATTTCTCAACATTGCATTACACAGGTTTTGCATCCTGAGTAGCTTTTTTGAATGTAATTTTGAAATTAAGAAAAAAAGTCTGCAGGAAAGGAAGTACAATTACTTGTGAATGGGAAACTGAGATGCTGAGCAATTAAGAAAACTGTTCAGCAACACATAAGAAATGGCAGTGGAGAGGAAATTAGACCCAGTTTCCCAGTAGACTTTTTGACTGTAGGAAGCTGACCCATGGTAGAATATGTCTGTGCAACTGTTGTTTAAAATAAGGTTATTTATGATTTTTATAGAGAACTTTTATCTCTAATGTCTGTTTTGAAAGTGTTGGACTGTTTCTGTACTTTAAAAGAAAAAAAAATCCATGTCATAAAGCATGTGTAGCAATAACTTGAATAATATATATATTTTCTATTAGCCAACTTATTGCATTCATTGTCTTTACTGCAAGGTGAGTTGAGAAAATGATGACATTGGGACCAGCTTTTTCTGGAGGCAACCCTTCCCTTCACACTGCCCTCCTGGTTATGGGGCCCTGTGGGATGTGGAAGGATCTCTGTGATTCTGGTAAATAATGCTCAGCACCATTTTCCAGGAAAAGTAATTGTCCATTAGCTTCCCATCTCTGCATGTGTGCACACAGCAGAGAAGAGCCTTGCAGGCATCATCTGACCCTGCTGAGGAGAGAACAAGGTGCTGCAGTGCTGCCCACACCCCCTGGAAGGCAATGCAGGACCCCACTGTCCCCCCTGGCTGAGCTGGAGATGGAGGGAGCAACAGCGACCTGGAAGCAGCTGTGGGGTCTGCCTGTCTCAGGAGTTGTTCTCAGCAAAGGCCTTTGTGGTGGGCTGGGTGATCTTTCTGTGGCTGCTGTGAAGCTGCTCTGACAGCTGAGAGTGAGGAAGCTCAGTGGTGGGGTCTCAGCTTCTTCAGCAGAAATGTCCTTGTGGCTGCATCCTTCTTTTCCAAAGTGCCCCATCCAGGAGCCCTGTGGCCACCACAGCACCTGCAGGGAAGGACAGCATGGGAGGGCAAATGAAATGTGCATTTTCCTGCTGCTGCTATGGAAGGGATCCTAAGAGGCAAATTGTCTCCATCATTTTTTTCCCAGCAGTTTCCTGCTCACAGGGGGAGCACAGCTGCTTTTCCCTGCAGCCCTCTGTGTTCAGGAGCTTCCCCTCCTTCCCTCCCCCTGCCAAGTGCCCAGCCCTGGTCTCTCTGTGCTCAGCAGCACCCAGGTAGGTGCCTAGGGAACCTCCCTGCCATGAATCCAACCTCCTCCAGGACCACAGCCCTGTAACTGCATCCAGCTTTCTCTAGGAAATGACTGTGGGCTTCAGGGATGTTGCCCCATCTTGGGATACAGTTTGCAGCCTCTGCTTGTTTGCACAGATTTGTCTGCCATTAGCTTTGTGCACAGAGTCAGGATCAGCTCTGATGGCAGGCACTGAGGCTCCTGGGCTCCCACAGAGGCACTGCTCTGTGTTTGTGAGGGCTAAGGCTGGAAGGGTTAAGATCTATATCTGAGCCAGCAGGGATAAATAAAAAAAATCTTCTCTCTTCAGCTTCTCTTCATCTACATATATGGCCTTCAGCTCAGCCTCCCACCAGATTACAAACACATCCCCACAGCTCCCTGTGAAAGAGCCAGGGCTTGACTGAATCTCTTAGAATACTTTAGGTACAAGATCATCTTTCCCTGAGCTGGAACTCTGAATAAAACCATCCTGGTGCCAGGAAAGCATCTCTTAACCAGTGCTTCTTTTATTTTCTGCATGCCCTCGTTCTGCCATCAGGACACCTGGTATCCACAAAAGCCTTTATTTACTATAAGGGATTTATGGCACAGCCAGGAATGGAAGGGAATGCCCCTTGATGCCTTGAGAACACTTTGCAGCTCCCATCCCACTCAACCACCTTGGAAATTGCTTTGTGAAACACTGCTTTGTGACCCCTTTGCAAAAAAAAAAAAAAAAAAAAAATCCATCTTTCCCAGGCTTTCCAGGCCACACTTCCTTTTTCAGCCTCCTCAAGGATGCAGCTACATTTCCCTCACAGGCAGAGCTGAGTCACTGCAGAAAACTGGAGACCCTGGTCAGTACTGGTGGGTAAAGAGGAGGTGAGGAAGTGAGGAAAGCTGGGAGATCATTCTGTGGAGGTCTCTGCAGTGGCTCAGATGTTTTCCTGAAGTTCAGGACAAGCTCACTGAAGTGACTGGGATGATGGCAGAGGAAGAAATAAATTATTTTATTTCCTCCTGGAGTTGCTGTGTCTCAGTCTTGGAGAGGTGCTGACCATGGCTTTTTCTCCCTGGCAGACAACAGGCTAGAGGGCTGATGAGGACTATTCCACCTTAGTGGGAATAGACAGAGACCTCTGATGTGACAAATACCCCCAAAAAATGAATTCAGGCTTTTAATTTGCAGCTCATCCCAAAGGGAGTCAAGGGCTTCTTTGTATGGTGAGGATCAGCCTTGGGCTCATATCCAGAACAACAAACTGGAATCACTCACTCACCCCAGCACTCAGCATCCCATTGGGATGGATGGATGGATGGATGGATGGTTGGATGGATGGATGGATGGATGATAGATGAATGGATGGATGGATGGATGGATGGATGGATGGATGGATGGATGGATGGATGGATGGATGGATAAGTGGCTGGATGATGGATGGATGGATGGATGGATGGATGGATGGATGGATGGATGGATGATGGATGGATGGATGGATGGATGGATGTCTGTATCCCAGCAATATATCTAACAGGCACATGACAAAGATGAAGGTTCCAGTTCAGTCTGTTTGACACTGTGGATGAGGTTCTGAATGTCTCCCTGCTAAAGCAGCACCAAAGGCCCTGCTGAATTTCATTGTGTCTCTTGTGTTTCTCCTTTTCCATGACCAAATGAAATTTGGCCAGTTTGGCCAAATTAAACTCCTGGGAATCTGTGGAAGTCAATGACAAATTCCAGCCAGTTTGTAACATTTTTAATGAGCATTTAATTATCTTGGATGGGAGAGCATCCCTACAGGACTGCAACATGGAGAGACACCATGCTCTGTAAAAACAGAAAAAAAATGATAAAACTGTGATATTAAAAAAGAGCTTGTTTTCAGTGAAACAGATGCTAAAATATTACAAATACTAAGACTCAGCAAAGCTACAAGCTGAAAAGGAATCCTGTTTGTTAGAACAGGCATTGACACATCTTTCTGAACTGCTTCACCAACTCTGTTGCCCCATCAGTGAGATGTCTGAGTTAGAGTATGGTCTCTTCAATGATATAGAGCAACCTGTGACACAGACAAAATAATTCCTGCCCAGAATTGAGCCCAGACAGGCATTTTTGCTTTTGCTACGCTGTCCCATACTGACTGCAGCAGAGCATCAGCTCAGCACCAACCTGAAACCCACAACCAGCACAAGTGCTCACCCGGAGACTGGTGATGCTCCCAACCAAGCCAGGGGCATCTCTGCCCTCACCCAGGGCTGAATCCAGCCTGGGCTGAGTCATCCTGTGGCTCATAGTGCAGTGTCTAGGTTGGGGGCTTGAGGCTGGAGGGGACACCCTGAGGCTCAGGAGTATCTTCTTCCAGCTGTTTCCACTTGACCCACTGTTTGTATTTGCAGGCAGGGTCTGCTGTGGTTTTTATGTGTGAAACAGTGGTTGAAACACAACTTGCTCACTTTGCCTTCTGGGCCTGCCTCAAGGCTGGACGCTGTGACATTTCCATGTTACCTAAACTAGACCCAGCTTCATCAGATCCCAGCTGCTTCCAGGACAGTGCAATGTCACCCTTGCTCTGTGCAATCTCCCAGGCATGTGCCACCAGAGAGGATTTTTTCACCACATTTTATAAGATCTGGCTCTCACTGCAGCTTAGCCCAGGTGTGTTTACTATTCTATTTTGTCCCCACCTTGCAGTCTATATTTAGGACTGGCTTGTAGGACTGATTTCTGGGTGTGCCATCATACATCTGCCTTGACTATGAGATGCAGGTGGCTCCATTCTTCCCATTGTTTCATTGTTAAATCACTAATTCATTTTACATCAAAATGTCAGACAGGAATTTGAAAGTCTTACTCACAAGCATGAGCATCTCCTCAATAAGCTTCTTTATGTTATAGGTGTGTTTCCAATCCTATTCAGTGAATAAAAGAGTATGACTTATCTAGCTCTAATTTTGGTTTTACCCATTCTGATTTTCTCAAGACTTCCAGAAATTCTGAATTCCTTCTGAACCTGACTTAGACATGTAGAAACATAGGCAAAAAACTCAGTGCCAAGGTACAATCTTGCCATCTCACACATAAGGGAAGAGGGAATGTGGTAGGTTGTTGGGCCAATTTGTCCTTCAGCTCAGCTACAGGACAGATTTAACCCTTCAGAGTGCCATGAAAAGCACAATATATGCTGCTTGACTCTGATTTGAAGAAAGAACATATTATTTTCTTAGGACTTTCTCAAAGTCTGATCAAGCTGAGAATAACTATGAGGTTAAAAACAGGGGGCATAGCAATTATGGCTAACTTGGAGTCTCATATTTCCATGGAAGATCAAAGTAACCTATGTACTACAGGAAATGCTAATTTCCAGTGCAGTGTTTCTCACAATTTCTGTAAATGTTATTCCCTCTTTAGTTTGAAGTAGATTTTTGTACAGAAATTATTCCCCCAATATCTTATATTAAAATACATTTCCATCTCCCATATATGTATGTATAGACATAGATATATCTCTGCATATGTGTATTCATTCTTATCTCCCCTTTTAATATAGATCTTGGTTTATGACCTCAAGTAATTTGCAAGAGCAATACAACTTGTAGCTCTGAGCTTCTCAATTTGCTTTTAAGGCCACAAAACAAAATCTTAACTAAAACTTCTTTAAAATACTATAGGATTGTCCTGTCATTAAAAAGATGGTACCTTTTTCTGAGGCACATTTTGCCATCCATGAGAGTCACATGTTGTACCAACATATATCTCATATTCAGATTTTTAGTGATGGATGTTAAATACGTTTGTTCTAGGAATTAAGTTGGAAAGTGGATAGACCAGCCTTACTGCATTTAAACTCATAACTCTGACACTACCTCTCTTTCCTATGTTTGAGAAGCTTGAACAACTTTGTTTAAATAGTTTGTATACAAAACACATACTGGCATGTCATCATTTTAAGTGGAGTTACATTTTGACAGCAGGGTGGTACAGTGAATGAGGTGAGACAAAAGAAAGAGTCCTTGGTTAGGCTCTAAATTACTGACTAATGCTCAGATTTTATGTGCCCATTTAACTTTCACTGGCTTGAAGTAACTGAGTGGGTCAATTAATCCTCATAACAGAAAGCAATTGCATTGCTGTTCTAATCCAGGCTGCAGAGAAAAAAACACCTTGTTGTTTTCAAAGAAAGCAACTGCTGCTGTACCCAGCCAGGGTCCTGTACAATTTATTTAGTGTCAATTTGTGACAGCCCCCAAGATCTGTGCTGCCATGTCTGTGCATTTAATGTCATGGACCTGGACATAATTGCTTGTCATGAATGTTGCAAAGTCCATTTAGGAGCTTATTCCCTTCAGGGGAGAGCCAGAGCTGCACCTGTGATCCATGTAGCAATGACTGTGGAAGTGATGCAGGACTTCCTCATCCTTTGTTCCATGGCCCATCAGATATCAGATATGATATATGCCTTAAACAGCTGATGGATTTGCTCTGATGGCTTGTTGAGGAGTGTGCTGACTGTGTGGTGATCAGGTGTTTTATGGTTCATCATCTCTACTGTAAGAATGGTCACATGCATTGTGCACTGAAAACTGCTTCTCATCTGCTCTAAAAAAAGATTATGATATACAAATTATTAGATAACAAATTTCCTCATTAGATTTCCCACTGTTCACTACCATAATATCTGAGGTCTGCAGCTAAAACAGGAGGTGTGAACACATTGAGTGTGGTGGAGCCTGGCTTTTGACATTGAGCAGATTGATGTTTCCTACCCACAGGTGACTCTCGAGTACCTAGAATAGGAAGTACCAACATTAAGGTGAGATAAAAGTGTAATTTGAATTTTTTAGTCAGGTTATTTTGCCTTTTAGTCCTAAGACCCCTTCAGGAAAAAGGGAGGACTACATACTGCAAGAAGATTGTTATGTGTGCTTTTTTCTTTTCAAAGAGGAGGCAGTTCTCATTATAGCCAGTAATACAATGAATGGAGCATTCACCCAGGATGTAGGTGATAGGCTAAATTCCTTTCTATTACTGTGGAAATGTCCCACTGATTTCATCTATATTATCAGTTCTTCTTTGATCCAGGGAATGTGCACAGTGATCAGATCCTGTGCTCTTTGCAGACTATCCATTTTTGCTGGCTTTGACTCCTTCCCATGTAGACTTTGCATCATATCTTGTCTTTGAAAGTATTAATAGTTTTTTTGCCACTACCTTGGTGCTGGGAAGCAGCATCAGACTTCAAAATAAATCTGTTCAGGATTCATTTAGACAGTGGCTTGTTTATTTAATTTTGTTTTGTTTTGTTTTTTGTTTTGTTTTGTTTTGATAAGCCATCTTTTACATATGTAAGTTTCTCTGTATGAACCTTTATAAATGTGGAGCTGAGAGTAATGCTTCAGCACCATGTGAGTCCCTGAGGTTTGTTTCCCAGCATCTGTCTCTGTTAGAGGCAAGAGGAGATGGACACTGAGCAGCATTAGAGAAAAAGAGAGACCAATGTTTTATTGATTGCAATGCAGGCACACACTTTCCTGTGGTGCAGTGCCACTCCAGACTGACATGGGAGAGGTTTTCTGATGGGCTCTGAAGGTTTAATGGCCTGGTACCTGCTGGACATCAGATATCTTGCTTTAGTGAGTGTGTAACTGGGAAGCTGCAGGTGCAAAACTCAGCAGATTACTTTACAGGTGAGGAGGTAGAAAGCTCATGACAATAAGAGTAACAACATGCAGGTGGAGGTGGATTTGTTACAAATTCATATTTTTTTCAGAGGTCAGATTGACATTCTTCATGCATGACTGCAGTGTATCTCCAACACAGGACACAGAACCACAGGTGAGGCACAGGAGACATTCCTGCATTCCTGCAGTTGAGGCACAGTCATCCCCCTGCCACAGATCCACCACTTTCATTCACATTTCATCTGTGTAGAGTCTTACATCCTATGGTAGGGTGAAGGGCTTTTGCTTGATGTGTGAAGCAACAGGAAACAAGGCTTCTTTTTTTTTTTTTTTTTCTTTTTTCTTTTTTTTCCCTGTAACTTCAATTGCTTGCTGTCTAATTAGCCTGCACACTTACCAGTGCTCATTCAGATAAAACTGATCTGGGGGAAAGTTGGTGCTTCTAATTCATCATTTACAACTGTATGAGACTGCAACTGAATCAGCTGTCCCCTTATGAATATGACTGACAAAGTTTAATAATTAATGTTTCAAAAAAAGGAGCTGATGAGGCAAATAATACTCATTTCCTTCAGTGAAAAATCAGCCTTTCTGGTATGAGTTAATTAATAATCATCTGCCTTGAATTACAACACAACAAAAACTATTTCTTCAAGTCTTCTATGTAGAAATAGGAAAAGAAATAATTAGGATGTGATGATGAAACTGCAAAAGGTATCTTTAGTTCAACCACGTAGTCTGCTGCACTAACCACATGTGGAATTCAATATTTTGATTTCAAATGAGAGCACTTACTACATTCCTCATTGTATAAATGGTTTTGCAGCCATTGGTAAATAGGATTACATAAAGGCCTGACTCATGGGATGCTATATTAAAAAGGACAAATTGATGAGGAGCATCCCATGAAAGGCCTCAACATTTCTACAGATTGAATAAAATTTTCAAGCAATTGCAATCAAAAGTTTTGTTAGAATATTTTCCTTTTAATAGTGAATGATAGACTCCCTTTAAGCAGCATGAAAAGAAAAAATTAAAAAGAGTCTGTTATCCTAAACTGACCCTTAACTCATGTTTAGCAAAAAGATATTTGGAGGAAGGGAAAATCTGAACTTCCAGAAAAAAAGTCTTATCAAACTCCTGACTAGAAATTGTGTGAAATGTTGTAGACCATAATCTCTAAGACTGGCTCTTTAAAACTGTATATCCCATTCTCATCAGGAGTGGTTCAGAAGAAAAGCTTTATGCAAAGCTGATATTGCTATTTGTCAAATCCAAGGTTTCAATGGGAAACATCATTGCTTTTTGAGTACTATGAAATGAAGGAGAAATGCTGTTGCTGGTATTCCTGCTTTGTCTATTATCTTTTATAATGAAGGAATGTTATCCTACTCAAATACACTTTAGTTCAATCACTAATGAATCAGGAATCCCTCCCATACTCCCATCAAAGATTCTTGAACATCTGCAGAATCTAAGCTTCATTTTTAAACAAAGTGATTTCTAATCTCTGTGTCTGAAGAGGAAAAAACTTCAACTTTCAAGTATGAACTGAGTGCAGACTGGTGCTATTCTCTATTATGAGCTGAGATAGTAAATCAATGGCAATATGAAAGATGAAATCCCTCCCCATCTCTCACCTTTCTTTTCAATAGGCTGAAGACACTGAAGATTGTCTCTGAAGGGTGATTTTAGTGTCAGTATTGTTATCAATTTATTTTTCTGACAAAGGCTGTGAGGAACATGGATATAGGACTGAGAGATCCTTCTGGGTCACAGAATTGACCTTCCTGCCATGGCAGCACAACAACACGCAGCTGTCTCCAAAAATGAATAGTGCTGTTTTTTAATCTAACTTTGTTTTTTTGGCCCACTCTATTCTGATTAAGGGCTTCACTGCTTCAGGGTAACAGGTACTTTCTTCTAAAACCAAGGCCAAGTATATTCAAGATCAGTATCACTCTTAAGTGTAAATGGTTCTTCTCCTTTCTTGATGTTAACCCCACAATGAATTCAGCAGTGATCACACCCTGCTCTCAGTCTTTACTTGCCAGACTAAACAAGTGCAGGTCTGTAAATCTCCTTGAAGCTGGCCACCACTGCCCTGATCCAGCTGGAATTCTGTAGGCTATTTTGAATAAGACTCACCAGTAATATTATGTAAGTGGCAATAATATTATCCTGATTTTGTTGGGGAAAGTCTCCTGAGAATCTGAGAATCTTTCCTTTTTTTTTTTTTTTTTTTTTTTTAATTCTGGCAGGTCTGAGAAGAAGAAACCAATAAGAATTATCCAGACTGATGAGGTTATTTAAAATGTGCCTGTGGGCACCCAGTTAACAGAGTGCCAACTCTTTGACTGCTGAGACAGAACTGGTGAGGCTGAGGTCCCCAGGCATCTCAGAGCATGCACAGCCAGGAAAGAAAAAGAGGAACAAGGAGCATTATTTATCATTTCTTAAGTAATTGTTTTTGTAATATATTTTTTAAAGCCCAAATTCTCTTACCATATTCATTTTTCCTGCCCTGGTGGTGGCACTCTTTGCTTCACAAGAGAAACCAGTAAGAAAAGCCAGGAGCTGCACAGAAGAAGAAGAAGGCTGGTGCATGAAAGGATCTGGAAAGCCGGGCAGGAGGGAGAGGGAGCTGGCAGGGAGAAATCCATCCTGAGGACACTCCTTGTCACAACAGTGCCACTGCAGGGTGCTCCTGTCAGCCCAGCACTCTACATCATCTATCTGAATGGTTGCCTTATGACATGGCAATGTCCCTACCATGGTGGGAATTTTCAGAAAAGATACATTGTAATAAAATGCAAATAGTATATTGTGTCTGAAAATGCCCATAGCTGAGTGGGCAGCATAATGACATTAATTCAGGCTTCTAAACAATATCACTTCTATTGGTATTGATCTGACACCCATAATTGATATTAATGGGCTATATGCACAGTTTAGTCACTCCCTTCTAAAATATCACCTTGAAATTTTCCACTGCTGGTAGCACACAGGGGTGGGTCTCTTTCCAGAACAGGTAATTGAAATGTGGTCAAAGACAAAGGAATGGAAAGCAGCAGAGATGGAGACAGAATGCAAGAGTGTCTGTAATAAAAGGGGAGAAGAAAGACAGAGGATAAAATGATACTAAAATGGCCTGTATTATGTACTGGCTACATTTGTATAGAATGGTCATGTCTGTTGCTGAGGGTGTCTCAGGTACACAGATACAGGAATATAATTTTCTTTTGCTCTCAGCTTGGTCCAAGAGAAGTGTGCCAGATCTCTCACTGAGGCGAGGCTCCAGCAGAAGGGAAAGGGCCAAGCAGACTTTGTGTCTTGACCCACACAGACCCAAAACTGCCAAACCAGCTTTTGTTGGTCAGAAACATCACTGAGGGAAGCAATCCCAGCTTGGAGCACCCAGCCACCACTAGAGAGAGCACTTCAGATCTGTCTCAGGCAGCACAGGGCTTGCACTCAGGTTCTGAGGTGAGAACTTCTGGTTGTGATCCACGCAGAGCTGCTCCACTAGTGAAGGGTTTCACTCTAACCCACGTGTAAAACATCTGCTGGGCTGGGCTGGTGGAGATGCAATCTGAGCTCTCCTGTGGGCAAGTCCATAAAGACTCCTTAGCCTGAATTTAAAAGCACTTCAATAAATCTTCCATCCTTATGAATTCTAGATTAGGCTGAAAACACAAGCTGTGCTGTCTGATCACTGAGTGAGCACTCAGGACCTCTTTCCCAGTGTTTCATATTGGTCTAGGGACAGATTAGAAGCACCAAGCCTTGATCCTGGAGAAATGAGTGATGTAAGTCAAGCTCAAGTAAAGAAACATTTCCATTGCAGTATCTTTCCCAACCTTATGATGAAGCAAATTCACATGCTTGCTTTCCCAGATTTTCCACGGTTGTTTTTTTCCACACCTTTTTTCTGACAGGATATTTATTTTCTCCAGCTGTAGTAGCTTGAAACTCTAATTGTAAAGATCATCTTCCAGTGTCTTCCACTCTTCAAGTACCTGCATTCAAAACTATCAATCCTATTGAGGATGACATGGGAAACCAATGCTGTTCTCATAAACCTCTCAGAATGTCTGATAGATACACGGCAATCTGGAAAATTTCCTGATAGCCTGTAACCTTCAAGAATCTCATAGCAAAAATAATTCATATAACCAGAAATCAGAAAGAAAGATGCATGTTATCTGAAGGTAATTCCAGTGTCCTTAGGACTATTGGCTTGAAATTCTTGAAAGAAATCTGATGGAGTCTAAGAATTGTAGAGTTTTCTCACTGCCCAGGAAACACAGTGCTGCTTTTTTACTGGGCTTTGCATGTTAACTCTGTGCAATATCACTGATAACACTCAGACACTTCTTGCTGTGTGGGTCTTGCAAGATGGTACTGATGCAAATATAGCTTGCTTGCTGAAAGTAAGTTGGAAAATTATTTCACATGTTCAGTAAGCTATACCCTGTGAGGCACATATCAAAATGCATTCAGAAGTGGATGTTATTTCTGTGCATCAAGAACATAAATTAGAATCCAGGTTTCATAAACACAGTGAAAGATGCACCTACCAGAATGAAGAGAGCATTGGTTAAAGGCAATTGAATTTCCCCAGTTTCATGAATCATCACAGACCACCAGAGCCACTGCCCCTAACCATGTACATGTCCTTCCCCTCTGACAAATGTGAAGTAAAACACTGAGCAGGACTGATTTACAAGCTGGCAGAGGTGACCATGTTCTCCCTGGCCCAGCTGATGCCCAGCAGTGTTTCCAACCAGGAGTCACATCTTTCTCTGCAAGGTGGACACAACATTTTTCTGGTTCAGGCTCAGGAAAATCAAGCAGTAAGTACCAGCACCCTCAAGTTCCAGCTTTGGGAGAGAAAGGAGCACCTGACACTCTTCACTGAAGGGCTGCCAGCCCCTGTGCTGGTAGCTCAGTGGATCTCCAAAGGTCTTTAAATGTTAAATCTATAGTGGTGCTAAACACAGAATCTTGCTTTGGATTTAATGAGATCCAGAAAAGCTCAGCATTCCTGGAAAACAGGCTGCTTAAATCTGCTGGCATTAAATGTACTCAAGGTTTTTTTTCTTGTACTAATTACCTAGGGTGTTGAGTCAGCATTTTAATGTTGGGGGTTGTAGAAAGCAAAGCATTTCTACCTCTGTCTGCACTGAAGCAGTCACCCGTCTCATGAAGTGATTAAGGCAAAAGATAATCACAGTCAGGGTACACTGTTCCTAAGTTACCCATGCACTGGGTATCTCAAGAGCTGTCATCACCTTTTCACTGGACAATACAGTGATTTTTATGCTTCAAAGAAAGGTGTGTAACTTGCTGGCTGGATACTCCTGTGCATTTAGGAATAACCTGCAGTACCAGCAAGCCCAGATGCTGAAGAACACTCAAGTTTCAGGGTTTCTTCCCTCTCCTTTTCCATATTGCTCAGCATGGCTTGATCTTATATGAAAAAAGTAATATTTAATAATAGTCTACATCCACTTTTTGCAAGAGGAATGGCTGAGTACTGAGTAAACTGTGTTAAGGTTTGTGGTGAGCTCCATTCCATGTTCTCATTTTAACCACTGTGGCATCCCCATTTCCTGACCCTGCACCTCCTATGCTATATTCCAACATGAACTGCACTGGATATGATTTAATTTAAACTCATTAAAGACATAAATCATCTCACTACGTGTCTTAAAACTACATTCTATTTTTCTGAAATAATTTCTACTTGAGCTCTCAAAGTCTTGATTAATGTATGTATACATCTGATCCAAGAGCAGTGTCAAGCATTCTTCTCTGTAGCCTTTTACAACATGATTTGACTACAAAATGTCTTTGAATATTCATATGAGCACTAGAAAGCCTATTAATGGCTACAGTTTGGGAACATTTTAAACCAATGAGATGAAAGTTAGATTGGATGGGGCTTTGAGTAACCTGGTCAAGTGGAAGGTGTCCCTGCCTATGTGCTAGATGATCTTTAAACTCCCTTCCAACAAAAATAATTAAATACAGAATTTTTCCACATAGCTTTTACTCATGTATCAACCTTTCTGGTACTGAATGTAATCTTCTAGCTTTTTGACTCTAAGTGACCTATAAAGAGAAAAAAACCTTAAGATCCCTTTTTTTCAGTTTTTTTTGTTTTGTTTTGTTTTGTTTTTGTTAGGTTGTTTGGGGTTTTTTTGTTTGTTTATTTTTTTAAAATATATATACATGACTTCTTGCCTTTACACCTTTCTGCTGAATTTGGCAGAGGAGAAAAAGTCACAGGAGTGCTGCAGACTTTGTGGAGATGGATGGTGGGCAGAGGAAAGAGACCCCAGCTGCTGTCCCAAAAGAAGAGCTATGGTGCACTGAGGTGTAAGACTTTGCTGTGGCACCAAGGAGGAACAGGGCTGAAACCCCGACTCCTCCTTTTGAGTTTGAAGGAAGTGAAAAGGAGTCTCTCTCTCTCTCTTGCTCTCAATCAGGGAAAGCCAAATGTAACAATTCTGATACATATTTGCCACATAAACACAGAGTAAAAAAAAATTGTACATTTTCAA
The DNA here is from genome assembly GCF_903797595.1 of Erithacus rubecula. Taxonomy (NCBI): domain Eukaryota; kingdom Metazoa; phylum Chordata; class Aves; order Passeriformes; family Muscicapidae; genus Erithacus; species Erithacus rubecula. The sequence goes on along the minus strand of NC_136689.1, from coordinate 9,843,229 downwards.
TCTTGTATTTGAACAAAAAGGACACAAATCCAAACCAAGTAAAACTCCCAGTAGTTTGTCTACCACATCTCTCACAAGCAATGTAACTCCAGTTGAAAGCAGGAGTATGTATTCTGTCTACCTAAGAAAAACTCAGGCTCTTAATACACTACCAATTAGAGTTAGAATTATGTATGGATTGTTTTAATGGTTTATTGACATGCCACTGAACTAAGTACTTTGCTTTATTAGTATCATTTAAGTCTGTATTAGAAAAGCCATTATAGAATTTCATTCCTAATAGCAATAATAATAACAATCTAGATTTTTGAGGGAAAGGCAAAACTGTATCTTTCAATCCTACAATACAACCACAAAACAAGCGATGATCCTAAAAGCAAATGAAATTCTGAGCTGATCATAGAACTGATAGCAGAGTAACTCAAAAGTTTCTAAGTGACACTTTGTTCACAGTGGTAATTTAATCCTTATGTAATATCACTAAAACAATCAATCACATCTGCATTACACAGAGCATTTTTTTATGACAGATGCCTTTCCATTAACTTATCCCCCACATTTGTCCCCCAGCATTACCCCTTCCACTAAACTGCAAGTAGGTTCCAATAAAAAAATTGTCCAAGAGTGGTTACACATACAAAAAAAATTAAGGCTATTTTGTTGAAAAGTATCCATTAAATACAATAACAATGATCGATTTTGTAACATCTATTTTATGTTTTCAAGCTACGTGAAAAGAACTGTTTTCCTGTGGCATTTAAAAACAAGCCAACACAGGATGGTTTTTACTCCACTTTCTGTAATAAAAATACACATGAAAGGACAAAATCTTGGCTTGTCCTTTTAGGTGCCTGGAGAAAGCTGAAATCATGGGGCAGGTGGTGAGACATTCAGGTGTCACTGGCAAAGGGTGAGCACCTGCCACTAGGTGCTGGCACTAGTGTTACCTGGAAAGGTGAGTAAAGAGCAGTTCCTGGGAGCAGGAGCATCTCACACCCCTTCTCTGAGCCCTAGAGCAGCAGCTCTCTCCTCACCCTCCTGCAGCACCTCCTCCAACACCAGTGCTCAGGATCCATCCCTGCAGACTCTCTCCTGCCTGCCACTCCAAGGTCCTGGAATATCCAGCTGTCACAGCCCAGACTGATCCCTCATCCAGGCTGAGCACAGGGTGCAAAAAAGCCCCAGGGACTGATGTGCCCTGCCCAAAGCTCTGGGTCAGGAAGGAGCTTCTCAGAAGAAAAGTCACAAGGAGCACAGAGTCCCCAGGAGGTCTCTGGGGGTCCCAGGGCACAGGGGAATGTCAGGAGTGTGAATTGTGAGAGGCAGCAAAGGCAGAGACATCTGACTTTAGAACTGAAAGATGAAGCTGGAGATCTGGGAGGTTTGTCCCTGGCGTGTTCAGAAACCATGGTCTTAGCCAAATGAAAACATTATATGAAAGAATATACCAAATTCATCCTGAAAATGCACTCAAGCAAGATATCAAGAGGCTACTCTGGCTAAAGACATAATAATGTCCTCTTCCCTTGTATGTGTGAAATACATCAGGAGTTTTTTCAAATGAAATCCTGGAAAACATTATATGAAGATTGGAGTTAGGTCACCTATGCTGAATCACATCACAGCTGGGAGAGGGGTGAAATCTTGAAAAAACTGAATCAAAATCTTTCCTGCAATACAAACTCTTTTATTTTTTTTTCCAGAGGAACTACATGTAGGAAAACCAAGGACACAAGTTAACTCAATGGGAAGAAGTTTTTCTTGCCAATAATAAAAAGTGACAAAGCATCAGTTCATTTAACAAACTTTCCATACAAAGAAGGTCAAGGAAAAGGAAGTAATTACTTGAAATCTTCCCCTGGGCAGAATTTCATCTGAATAAATTATTTCAATAGTGCATGACACTAAGTCTTCCCTATTACAGACAGTCACACCAATTTAACTGGTGCAGCCATTCTGACTTTGGATTAATGGCACTTTTACTTCATCTTGATTTTGATTTGTTCCCACCTAACTGATACAACTTTAATTTGAAACAAAAGGGGTTGACATAGTTTTAAACTGAAACTGCTTTGAAGCAATCTGTAATCTATTCCTGTGTGATCTGGAGGTCTCACATCAAAATAAAGTTGTTCATATACAGGCTTGTACCAAAAATACACAAAGGTTTGAATTTCATCCCATCTATTTTTTCCCTGCTCATTAGTACCCAGACAAACCCAAGGTCAGGTAATCACTTGCTTCCAGTGGTTTTGCACTTCATACATCTGATAACATTGCAAGGCAAGGCAAGACTCTGCCTCTTGTCTCTGAAGTGATGTAGGAGAGATTTTAAAGGTCAGTAAACAGATCAGCTAAAAATCAGACTAAGAAACAGTAGAAAATGAGCAAGAAAAGAGAATGAAGCAAGTTCAAAGTGTGTGATTGAAATCTGTTCTTGGGATGCAGGGTTGCCCACTTTGGAGAATACTAAGCTCTCCTGCGTTCTCCAAAAGGTAAGATTTAAATCCCAGAAAGTGAAAACCTAACCCTCTTAATTGTGGTGAAAGGGCATTTTTGTAAAATCTCAAGGACAGTCTTAGAACCAGAAGGAAATACTGGAGATATTTTAATTTATAAGATTTGTCTCAGTTCTTAAGTAAAATGGCTTCCTTGTATTACTAAAAAAATGTTTAATGTTAGATAAACACAGTGTCTGTGGAATCCATGGCATTCTCTGGAGAAACACAAGTGCTATTAAATAAGTGGTCCTCACAACACCTGATGATGTAAGTAAATATTATTCTGTTTCTACATAGCTAGATGTTACCCTGTTCTCTGGATGATAACTCCAAAAAATTAAATTATTTCACTGTTAGCTCCAATGCCTCTGGAAGCCAACAGGCCTTATACAAGTGTCAGTACTTAACAGCATGAAGAAGATGAAGAAAGGAGCAATTTTAAACTTTGGAACTGAAGTTCCCAGCTGTCAATCCTGACCTGAATTTCCTGGACTATTTAAAACACGAATCCAAAAGCTTGTCACTGAAAGTTAAACAGTATAAAGATGATTAATCTGAGCTACTGACATGGGGTTGGAGGCCAGTGATGCTGTGTTTGTGGACTTCCAGTATTTCCTGGTAAGAATAGCTCCCAGGGCCAGGGAGAAGAGGGGGCAGGAAGCACTGTCTACTGTTATTAAAATGGTCCACTGAGCTCATGCCTTTAAGGAGGCTCAGCCAAACAAATAGTCAAACATTAACCTTTTTAGCTTAAAAAGGAAAGAAAAAAACATCCATGCACAATGAAAATCAGTTCTGTGTTGAGCCATGTCCTGTCTGCAGCCCTGGTCCTGCCCAGATGTTTGGTCCCCCTCTGCTGCCAGATGTGGCTGCTCACAGTGGTGCTCACCATGGGGTGCATTTGTTCACATACCAATGACACCTAGCCCTGATTTCTCATTTGAGAACCTTATATTAATTCACAGAATCACAGCCATTCAGCCTAGAAAAGGTCTTTAAGTTCACCAAGTCCAACCATAATTCATTAATCTGCTGCGTAAGCAAGGTGAAGACTAAATCAATGACCTAAACATTTGCAGAGAGCACACAGGAATGAAAATAACTGCTGCTTAATCCTGTTTCCAGAACTGAACTCGACTTCTATGTAATTATTTAACAAAATTGACATAAATTCACAAGTAAGAAATTCCTCTTCTGTGCCTCCCAGAGGCAGTGATAAATCATGCACCTTTAATAACAAGTGGGGGTGTGGTTGGAGTACTTTTCTGCAGAACCAGGTTAGTGCAGAATCCTGGGTTTTGCACTCATGAATCAAATAAAGTAACATCATGAAAAGGAGAAAACTCTGGCTTGTTTCATTAGAAGTCATGTAAACAGCAAGCATTTGCCATTTAAATTCTGGCAGGATTTTTTTGCAAATGGCCAGTGAGAATTTTTTTTCAGGGTAAAGTTTTGAAAGGCAATAGGAAGCCAGATCTTCCAGAAAAGGTATTTCTATGAAGAACCTTGAGTACAGTTCTTTTCTAATATTCTCCAGATCTCAGCAAGTCTTAGAAGAGTTCAGCTCATACAGAAGCTGGAACTGCAAACTTCAGTACTTCAGTGTAGAGAAATGTAGAAGACATCTGTCAGAGTTTCAGGACAGGATCAAATCAGACAAATTTCTAAAAAAAAAAAAAAAAAAAGAAAAAAAAAAGAAAAATTATCTTCCCTATGGCAATTGCTCAGAGGTGAAGAGGTTGGCCAGAAGGAAAAAAAGATTTCTGGAGTAATGAGGGTTGACTTCCCAGAGGGCATCCCAGAGGTTGCATTGTGCTTCCTGACCAAAATGTATACTTTCTTTTTGGGAACAATTATCCAGAGCTAGCTGAGTCAACACTGAGGTGCACAGAATAAAAGGTGATAAAGAGCTAAGACTGAGTACTAGTTATTTGGATTTAGCTGAGTTACATTCATACCTGGATTATGATGGTGAAAGTGATGACAGCAGTATTTTCTCAAATGTAAAGTTACTGCCTCAGGAATGCAAAAGCTTTCTGCTTCCAGACAGACAGAAGGAGTCAGCTGATGCAGGTAAGTAGTGAGATCAGTAATTGTCATACTGTTACTGCCATTTGTGCAAAATTGCTAATGATAGATGTCAGATGTAAGGCAGTATGTAATTGGAGCAGATTGTAAAGATAATTATAGCACACTCCTCAGACTACGATTAAACCACTTTCTTTTTTTTCCCTTTTTTATTTTTGTTTTTTGGTTGCTAAGTAAAAAAAAGATTGAAAATACAAAGGTGGTGCCACAGACATTGTGAAAGTGCATGAGAATATTTCCATTGTTTTTTAGATGGGCACTATTTTTGCTTCCAAATGTCACTGATAATTCAGGTTCTACATTTTGTTGACAAATAAGAAAAAATACACTCCTCTCAGAGTGTATCTTTTCTGTGACCACTTAATATTTAAGTCAAAGAGTTACTGAAATTCTTTGGATGTACATCTGTTACCCTTCATCAAGAAAGAGTAACTTATCATCCTGATTATTATCAAGAGAGCATGAAATTCTCTTAAGACTATCCCAAAATATCAAAAATTCTAAAAAGTGTTTCACTTTTTTCACTGCAGATGATAACCTTAACTTTGTGTGATGCTAATCAAACTGAAATGGATTTAATCTATCTCAGGCAGTAAAAACTGGGCAAAATGGTCAATGGTTAAAATATACTTTTATTTTTAATAGAAAAAAAAAAATTTCCTCAATTTCTGAATAATTTCACAATTTTAAACAAATTTATTGTTGACTGCTGTGAATCCATGAAAATATTAAAGCATGTTCAAGTAGGAGTTTACCCATGTCAGTAGAAAGAATCTTAAGATGTTTTCCAATTATTAAAAGCAAATTTTGTATATTAATTGAACATTAACCCATTGTAATTTTCATGTTTTTTTAGGTAAGGTACAGATGGTCAGCTCAGAGAGGCATATTAGGTAACAAAATATTGTTTATATTAGTTTTACAATGTGCCAACATCTTAAAGCACCAATCTGCCTTTCTGTTGCTAAAAAATTTTATATAATGAATTAACTGTAGGGAAAGCTACTAAAAATTGCTACTTCCTTTTTCATCCATGAATGTTTTCCTTAAAATCTTTACAGGAGAAATCCAGAAAAATGTAAAGGAATTTACTCCAGGAAATTTGCTCTCCTATACTCATCTTCACATTTCTACTTCAGTAGATTGAAAAATTAACTAAAAAGATTAAAAATTTTGTTGAAGAAAAGTTGATGACTTTTCAAAAAAACTGTAACATCACTGATGCTTCAAACCTTGATAAGAGGGTGAACAGATATTATTCCTGTAAAGTCTGGGGTAGGGTGAGAGACCAGCTGTGCACATGTGTGGGTTTGGATCTTTTACAGTAATACAGAATATTCTTATAGAATATTCGGATATTTCCTATCTCCAGATTCCACTACCCTAAATTCTCTGAACTTGTGAAATGTGTTATCAATTCCAACCTCAAACAGAGCAGTGGGGAAGATCTTCATTTTGTGTAAACAGGCTTTGCCAGACTGCAGGAGCCTAATAAACACATCTTATGTGGGACTAACTTTCAAACCAAAGTTAATTTAAACTGTGCCAAGAAAAGCTTTTTACTAGATTTTTGTTTTTAATAAAAAGAACGATGTATGAAAATTATTTAAATGAACTAAATACCATTGTAAAAAATACCTTAAATATATAATAATCAAATAGTTCCTTTAAGAACAACAGAAATGCAACACAGAGAGAGAACTATCTAATATATTAAGGGAAAAATGTATTTCCCAACGTTTCCTTTTCCTTCATTTTTCTGTGCAGTACCTCACATTTAGCCAAGAAAATTCCCTTTTATGCATCTTAGCTCAAATCCAGTTTCATCAGCATGTGAGCTAATATGCCAAACTATGTGCAGAAAGAGCTCAGGCATGAATTCATGTTCCCTGCTGCCAGCTGTGCTACGAGGCCACTGAGCTCTGGCACAGGGACAGGAGCAGAAAGGAACTTTGCAGCTCCCCCCCTACCAGAGCTCATCTGCAGTGGTGTAAAAGAAGAGAATGACTGAGGGTTATGAAGTCTCCTCTCAGCTGTCCAGGATTTGCTGCACACTCTCCTGTACACTGAGGTAGATCATTCTATCCACAGTATTCATCTGGCTTTCCTGGGATTCACTTTCATAAACTACAGTGAATTAAGAGAAGGACATCTAAATTATTTTGGAGTATCAAGGAAGAGAATCAAATACCCAAATATGCAGCAATTGACATCTGCCTTTTGCCCACAGTAATTAAAGGAATTTCAGGTGTCTAAACTGCTTGGAGAAATGGAATATGGTGCTTGCTTAGGTAGCACAACAGAGAATGAAAATCATGTGTGAGAAAGGCTGAATGACTTTCCCTTTCCCTTTCCCTTTCCCTTTCCCTTTCCCTTTCCCTTTCCCTTTCCCTTTCCCTTTCCCTTTCCCTTTCCCTTTCCCTTTCCCTTTCCCTTTCCCTTTCCCTTCCTTTTCTCTTTGTCTTCCCTTCTCCATCCCTTCTCCATTCCCTTCTGCTTCCCCAGGACAAAAATTAGAAGACATGATTGGATTTAATTTTTAAGCTTGAAGAGAAATTAGAACGCAACTTGGAAATAATTATAGAATCCTTTGTATGCCATTCATGGGAAACTTGATTAATTTATCTAACTGATGAATTCTTTTGCTGTTTACAGTCAGCATCAGGTAGCCATTCAGACACATCTGTAGTAGATACAGCAAAAGAATAACATATTTCATGATCTGTTCATGAGACACGAGCAGACAGATGCAAATAGATGGAATGGAAGTGGAGAGGTGAAGGGGAAAATATAAATTAACTTCAACAGGAAAAAAGAAAAGCAGTACATCTTTGCATAAGCAATGCCAGACAAGCATGTTCATCCCATCCCACAGTAGGATTATTTCCTACAGCATATTCTTGATTGCTTTGTCTACTCTGGTTTTAATGTTTCAAATTATGGGGATTCCACCATTTCCTTTGAGAGCCTCCTCTGCAGTCTAATGCTGCTCATCCCCTGGAAGCTTTCCCTGATACGTGTTTCAGCTGCCTTTCTTACTCCCATTACATTATTCAGTTATATCCTTTTCACCCTGCTTTTATCCCCACTTCAACTTCCCTGGTGCTTCCACGTTTCCAATCATCACAGGCAGCTGTTTGGGCCATCTCTTGCTGCTGCTTCACAAACTGAGTAGGCATTCTGTAATCTCTTCTTATAACCCTCCAGACAGCTGATTATTTTGGTTATTTTTCTGTGAATGCCTTCTGCTTTTGACTTTTTTTTTGCTACATTGGCCAAATCCCCACTCCCCCCTCTCTCAGGCACAAGAGAAGCTGTTCATTCACATAGTCCTCTTGCTTTTGCTAAGGTGTGCAGGAAACACACACATCATTTTAGGTGCTTTAAGTTATCAGTGTCTCTGTGCAAGAGTTTTTTCCTTTCCCTAAATATTTTTAGTGTCTTGTCCCCTTCCTAAAGTTGAGATGCTGTGTATGTTTTCTGGTATAGACCTGGCTTTGGGCTAAATCTCTGCAAACATGCATGACCCTTTTGCTGTGAGCTAGGAAAAATATTTTTTACCTAAGCAAGGTCAATTCTATGTGGCCCTTCAGAATTTCACTCAGTCACCAATACCATAAAGTGATCCACAGCCACCAGTAGGATTTGACCACTACACAGGTGCTGTAAAGTAAAAATGCTTCTTTCTGACCATGATAATTAATCACTGCATCCAAAATGCAAACAGTATCCTGCTCTCCTTGGAGTCTGCAACTTTCCTACCTCACAATCTCTTACTTGTAAACCTAAAAGGATCTATGAATAAACACCAGCTAGGACAAAAGTTCTGACTTGATTATTTTTCATTGCAATTTCAGTGTTTCATCAAAACTGTTGTGCAAATTTATATACTAGTTTTCCTTCCTGGAGTCTGGGCTCTGACACAAGTAAGAAATGTCTCCTCTCAAGATCAGTCCAAAGGGAATAAATGGCTCTCCAGGGAGGCTGCCATGGCCCCATGCACATCCCCAGGCTGGGCTCGGCTGCCAGAGCCCCACGTCAGGGCTCCCACAGGTCTCACCTCTGTCTGCACCTCATCCCAGCTGATGGGATGGCCCTGCCTGCCCAGGGGGCTCTGTGGACCCCAAAGACCCTCCACAGGAGCCAAGACACAGAGCATCACCCTGGCTGAGTGTTTGTTGAGTTCAGCCTTTTCCACTTCTGCTGGATAACACCCAACCCAAAGTGATTGCTCTTTCTTTCAAAGCACCCAACAGCTGAAACCCTGGAGTTGTCATGGAAGAGCCAAGAAAATTCAGTCATGATGATGTGGGTGTTCAACTGTTTCTCTTTCGGTTCCTTTCTACAATTTCATGAAAGGAAAAATTTGAAAAGTGGCATAAACTACAGCACTACAGACTCTGTACTGATCAGGTAACAAGTCAAATGATCATATTGTATCAGCACTGGGGAAGTAAAGTTGCAACTCAGAGTTACACATTGGTGAAAGAAGCTGGACCACCTCAAAGCCTTGCTTTGCCTCCCTCTTGGCTGCCTCCATCATACCTGAACCAGCCACTTCTGCAGAAGGCTGATACTTTCAGCCTATTTAATCCCACACAACACAACAAACAAACAAAACTCCAATTCTCAGGTACGAACCCTGGAGCATATTTGGATTTAATTGCTTTTCTTTGTTTAGATCTGGATGTAATGAACAAAAAAGACCTGGTTAATTTTTTTGAATGTCTGTATTTGAAACATGCAGGGCTCAACAAAAGGTAAAAATTCTTTCTCCTGTGTAGCACAGTGTTGGAGGAGAGGCATTTGTACAGCCCTAAATAATGTGTCACCATGCTGCTGAGAGCAATGGCCCCTCTCATGGGAGGCTGACCAGGGGCATTTCCTCCTCTCTGCATTGAAGAGAAACCCACAAGAGGTTGCTAGAAAAAAAACATATATGACAATAAAAAAAACCAGCAGCACCATAAAATTAAGGGATACTTTGTGTGCTCAAGCCTTGTTTACAGCAGGCAAACTCACCAAAGCATCCCAACCAGTTCTGCTGCTGGTCTGGCTGGAGTGATGCTGGCATGGGCCATGGCTGGGTGTAAACAGCTCTGCAGTCTGGGGCTGGTGACCAGCAAAAACACGAGAAACCAGCAGCCCTGCACACGCTGCAGGAATCACTCCAGTGCTAATGCCTGTACAGCACAGCTGGTAACATGATGTAATTTGGTTTCCTTCCACAACGTAATAAAAAACTACTTTGTTTAGTATCGTTGCGACCTAAGCTTTATCTTTTCAAGAAACTCCTACATCATTTTCTTTCACTTACTAGAACAGTAAGTTGGTAAGGCAAAGCTGGCCTGACAATGATTATGACTTTTCCTTTCTACTAACATTGTGTCCTATAAGGATCTGCTCTTTGGAACTCACAAGGATTTTTGAAACCATAGGTGCTGTGGTGTCTTGCCTCTTCCTTCTTGTGAGGGATTAAAAAAACCCCACCAAATCCAAGCAAAACTAATCAGGAGCCCAAACAAAACAAAACAAAAGTAAGAAAATATGTACAGACAAAAAAAAGGAAGATGCTCCTTGAGGAATGTATTTGCTGATTTGAAAGGTAGTTTTATTAAATGTTTTCAAAACATTCATTCTTTTGTAGCAGTGGTGTAAATTCCCCAGTCCTTTTTTACTGCGTGCCCCAGATACTGGTTCAGTGTCAGTTGCTACATGTGTCAACTTTGTTCTTTTTTGTCATATTAAAATTGCTACACTTTCGTGGAAATTTACACCCATGCTTTAGTGGTATACACACCAGGATTGCCATGGCTTGTTTGGAATAGAATAAGGTAGAATTAGAATAGAAATGGGATGGGATGGGATGGGATGGGATGGGATGGGAGAATAGAATAGAATAGAATAGAATAGAATAGAATAGAATAGAATAGAATAGAATAGAATAGAATAGAATAGAATAGAATAGAATAGAATAGAATAGAATAGAATAGAATAGAATAGAATAGAATAGAATAGAAGTAATTTCACTTGGGAAAGACCCCTAAGATCATCGGGTCCCACTGTTAACCCGACACTGTGCAGTCCTCCATCGGCTGTGTGCAGAGAATAGGAGTGAGAATAGGCTGGAAGTTGATCGGCAGGTGGGGAAGGAAAAGGGGGCACAGGGTGTCGGAGTCGAATCCCCGCCTGCCTCGAGCACATCGCTCCTTCCCCGCCTTCCTCGGCAGAACGGGGACCCGCAGCCCCACTCCTGGGAGCCGGCTAGAGTGAAACCAGCGCAACACTGCCCGCACACCCCGCCGAGCCCCGGCCCCGCACCCCCGGCCCCGGACACCCAGCGGAGCCCCGGCCCCGCACCCCGCGCACCCCCCTGGCCCCGCACACACTCTCCACACCCCGCACATCCCCGGTGCCCTGTGCCCGGTGCCCGGTGCCCTGTGCCGGTGCCCTGTGCCCTGTGCCCGGTGCCCTGTGCCGGTGCCCTGTGCCCGGTGCCCGGTGCCCTGTGCCGGTGCCCTGTGCCCTGTGCCCGGTGCCCTGTGCCCTGTGCCGGTGCCCTGTGCCCGGTGCCCGGTGCCCTGTGCCCTGTGCCCGGTGCCCGGTGCCCGGTGCCCTGTGCCGGTGCCCTGTGCCCTGTGCCGGTGCCCTGTGCCCTGTGCCCGGTGCCCTGTCCGATGCCCGGTGCCCGGTGCCCGGTGCCCTGTGCCGGTGCCCTGTGCCCGGTGCCCGGTGCCCTGTGCCGGTGCCGGTGCCCTGTGCCCGGTGCCCTGTGCCGGTGCCCTGTGCCCTGTGCCCGGTGCCCGGTGCCCGGTGCCCTGTGCCCTGTGCCCGGTGCCCTGTGCCGGTGCCCTGTGCCCGGTGCCCGGTCCCGCACCCTCAGGCGCTCGGCCCGGCGCGGGGCGGGCGGGGCGGCGCGAGCAGCGCAGGGCGCCCCCTGCGGGCGGCGCGGGCGCGGCGCGGTCACGTGGATGTGACAGCGGCAGTGCCCGGCCAGCCCCAGGCGCGGCAGCGGCACCGCAGCGCCAGCGCCGCCGCCAGCCCGAGCCGGGCGGGGACAGCGGGGCCGCGGCCGGGGCCGGGGCGAGGCCAGGGGAGCCGCCGCCGCGGTGTGCCGGGCGCGGCGGCGGGCGGGGGGTGGGCGGGCGGCGGCGAGGAGCCGATGCGGAGCGATCGCGGGCGGGCGGCGGGAGCGGCCATGGCGGGGCCCCGCTGAAGGAGGCGGCGAAGGAGGAGGAGGAGGAGAGGGAGGAGAGGAGAAACCTCCGCATTCCCTCCCTCCGCGCGCCCCGTCCCCCCTGCGCGGACCGCCCGCCCGCCCGCCTCCCCCTGCATGCCCGGCTGAGACCGCGGGGAGGACTCAGCCACCCGCCGCGGCCCCGCCGCCTTCCCGCGCCCCGCCAGCCGCGGACAAAGGGGGAGAGCGGGCAGCCAGAGGAGGGGAGAGCCCGTCCCCGCCGCGCGAGCATGGCGGACCGCAGCCTGGAGAGCGTGTCCCTGCCGCTGGAGGTGCGCGCCCGGCTGGCCGAGCTGGAGCTGGAGCTCTCCGAAGGTAAAGGCGCGGCGGGGCGGGCGGCGCTGGGCGCGGGCGGCGGCGCGGCACCCCCGGCCCGCTCCCCCATCGCACACCCTCCGCCCTGCGGCCCTGCGGTGCCGGCCCGGCCCCTCGGCGCCCGGGGCTCCCTGCCGCTGCGGGGTCCCCGGCGCGGGGGGTTTTGTTCTACCTGCGAGCCCCCCGCGCTCCGCCGCGGCGCGGGCGGGGGCGGCAGGGGGGCTCTGCCGGCGGGGCTTGGCCGCGCACGCGGTGCTGCGGGAGCTGGAAAAATCCGTGGGGATGGGATGGAGGGGCTCCTGCCCTGCCCGGGAAACGCGGCTGCACGGGAACGTGCCGTGTACCTGCGTGCCAGAGCCCGCTGTGGCCGCATCCAGAGACTCCCACGGAGTCCACGCAGCGTGTGTGTGTCGGCTGCAACAAAACACCCCCGATAAGGTCGTTGTGGACAATACCAGTCAGGTCACTCAGGCGAAACGATATATATATATTTAATTGCGGGATATATATATATATTTTTTTAATGTATAATTGAAAGCTCGTGGTGGCTTCTCGGCGCGGTTGGTGTGATGCTCCGCCGGTGCCCGGGCTGGGAGTGCGCGCTCGCAGCCCGAGCTGTTGCCGTGGCAGGAGGATGAGCAGGAGCCCCAGCCCGGCTCCCGCTCCCGCTGCCATGTGTAGGAGCGACAGGCAGGCAGCGAGGAGTGCTGTCAGTGTCCTCGCTGCTGGCCGCTGAGCGACCAGAGTGGAGACGGCTTTAGTGTATCAGATGTAATCGGTGTCTCCCGAAGGAAGAGAGTGGGCAGCGTTCATATGTACTGATGCTAGGTTGGCTCTTTCCTGAAACGCAAATCTGCTGTTAGCTGCCCCCTCTTTTTTTCTTTTTTCTTTTTTCTTTTTTTTTTTTTTTTTTTTTTTTTTTCATAATGCCCCCCAAATACCAGGGTTCACCACCAAGAGGCTACAGCACTTCATAGGAGGGACAAATGACCCAGTGTGTCCCAAATTAGTTATTGGAAGTGGTCGATATATTGAGCTGTCTGTCTGTCTTCTGTCTTTTTGTAACGGTTTGTAAAGGGCTCCGAGCCAGAAAGTAAAATGCGCTGGAGCCAGTTTCATCAGCAGGGAGGAGCTGATGTTGACATTGTATTTTCCTTTTAACGCTTTGAGGGTGAAGAGAATGAGCTACTGAGATTGCCTGTGGCTCTCATTTCTGTGCCTCCCCCTCCCTGATGGTGCCCTGAAAACTTGAAATGAGAGGAGTTAAATACAGTATTGCCTTTCTGTGATGCACTGCCAGTCCATTGGCCCTCGTCGGTGGTAGAGAGGGTGGGAAGAGCTGTTTGTATCATGGCACACGTAACTCGCTTTATGCAGAAAATGCTTCTTGGTGTGTGTCACATCATTGTCTATACACCAATGAGATACTAATTAAAACATCTGCTAGTAAATGCTTACAAAAAACCTGAAATCAAACTGGCATAGACCTTCAATAAATATGCTAATGCAGCGCACCAAAGTTGTAATACAGTTTTACAGTGTAGTTTCTGCTGCTGTAGACATAATCCAAGAAAGCTCTGAGGAAGTGGGACGTGGTTTGAAATTGGGCATCTGTATCTGCACTGCCGTGACTTCCCTGCAGCTAGATCTGGAATGAGTTTAGTCCACTGACAATATCTTTCTTTATGTGCCACTGGCATTACAGCCAGCACACGGGGTGGCTCATGTGTTCTGACTGTGGCAGCCTAAATGAGGATCAGTTGGAATTGGGAGGCAGGTAAAGAACAGGCAATATCACATTTTCAGCGTCTTCCCCCAGGCTGCTCTTGGTGTGTTCTTAATCAAGTACATGACAGTGTTCAGTGCTGGAGAAAATGAAATAATTTACTGCTTAAAGCTCCTACCTTTAGGCATGTTGCAACTCCTGGCCTGTTCCCAAAAATAGTCCCTAAAGAGAGTGGGATCAGTAATTTGTATGGTTTTATTGTGCTGTAGAAGTCTGCTCATACTCTGGCCATGCTAATCCTGAGTTAAATGGTTTTCAAGGCAACTCTGTGTCTCTTTACACCCTGAACGTGCAGTACCTTATACTTGTGCTTCACTTTGCTGTAATGAGCCATTACACTGCCTTTATCCACTGAGATACACTTATGCAAGTGCACAGAAGTTCACGTGATTGAGGTTTTAACATGTGTTCTGCTCAGGATGTGTTAGGGTGTCTCTGCTGCCTTTATGAGGCAGGAGACTTTTGGAGGCAATAGGCAGCTGCATGCTTTAATGTGTTTGGGTCTCATTGATAACACTGGGAGCAGAGTGTCTACTGTATTTTGTGCCTCTTTTAAAAACGCTTTCCCAAGTCAGACTTGCTAGGAAGACGTTTTTTCAAGTGCTGCATTTCTGAAACCTTGTATTTGTTGTGTTATTTGAGTGTGAGTTTTCATTTCTGGGTGCTGTCCTAGAGCTGCTGCCTGTACCCAAGCCACATGGTTGTCTGTACCAAAACCTGCTATGGACAGTGCAGCTTTAGGAAGTTTCTGAAGGAGAGCTGCTATGTTGTGGGAAAGAGGAGCACCAGCAGGGTTGTTGTGTGATTATTCCTCAGCTGTGAGCTAAAGCTCCATCCAACTCTAGGAAGTGTGATAGCGTGGGTCCTGCCCACGCAGAGCCTCTCCAAACTGCACACAGCACAGCTGTGTCCCTGTGCCCAGACCTGCTTACTGTGCACTGTGCAGGGTGTGGTCACAGTGCTCACTGCTGGTCCCACTGCACATTTCACTCTGGCCCTGGTGTTTCCCCACCCTGTATCCAAATCCTGAGCTCCTGGTCCAGCTGCGTGCCCGGCGCCGCCTCAGTGGCAGCAGAGATGTGGCAGGAGAGCCTCAGGACGTGTCTGCTGGGCAGATGGCACCTGCTTTATAGACCATAGACCAAAGTGCCTTTTCCTTTTTTTTTTTATTTTAGCAGCTGTGCACTGGTTGTTTTTTGAAAGGGAAGAGGAAGGTTGGAATGCATTTAATGTTGTTCAGTGAAGTTTGCCTCTGTTCTCTGTGACAATCCTAACCTGTTGGTTACTGTGGGCAAGCCACATGCCTTCCACCTCCCCTTTGCTGTGGTCTGAATGGACTTTTTTTTTGGGCTTAAACGTAGCTATTTAAAAGGTACTGTGGATGCAAATGAGAATAACCATTTTAGATTTAGTTTTGTTAGTATGACTTGGAAGGTGAAGATCAGCCAGACTCAGGAATGCTCAGCAGGTTCCTCTGGTTGCCTGCCCCACACAGAGCTGGAGGTAGCCTGGCACTCTGAAATGTTGAGAGTGACATTCACAGTGATGTGGTGGCATGTAGTGCTATATTCAGCCTAAGGCATCAACAGCACATTTCTTGTTGGTGTTTTCACTTCATTTTGGGAAGGGGATATTGCCTCTGTGTTTCTCAGGACACAGCAACTCAACAGCACTTTAAATTTTTTTAAAATATTAGAAATTGTGGAATCATCCTTGATTCCAGATATTCTGGAGACATTCATTGTGCTGTGTTTGAGTGAACCTGCTTGATGCTGGTGTGTTATGTTCGTGTTCTTTGACACTCTGGCAGTTTCCCTGAGCTGCTAAGGCTTGCATGGCTCAGAAGGAGCCCTTCTAGGCTGATGCAATCAACATGTCACTCTGCAGTAGCTGTTCTTCAGGGCTGCTTAGGATTTTACGAGGTTTTAGTTTTCTAACGATGTATAAAATTGTACTGGGTGGAAATAGATGAATCATCCTGTTTTTTAGAATAGCTTGGGGGTTGTTAACTGAAGAACTGATTAAATAAAACCAGGAGTCCTGAAATGTGCTATCTTATTTAAAAAAAAGGCATTCTACAGACCCCTTCATTCTTAAAAACACTTAAAAATTTGAAAAAATGCTCCATCCCCCTTTTCTCATTTTGCCCTCAGTTTAAGGTTATGCAAGATTAAATTGCCCTTCCAATTATTTCATGAACCAAAATTAATTGGGCAAAGATGCTCTATATTTCTTCCAGTATTTTATCCAAGTGTCACATAACATAGCAGAAACACTTAAAGAACCACAGACACCACATGGAAAATGTGAAAACCATCCTGTTCAGAAACTATTCTCCCTAAATTCCATACTATACTTCCAGTCCTCTTCCATTTTAAACATATGAGGCATAGCAAGTTTCTTTTTTTGAAAGTCTCAACTTTTCTGCAAAGAGCACTTTCAAAAAAAGGCTCAGCAGATCTTTAATAAGTGATTACTTATTCCCAAAGGCACTGGACGTGCAGTCACCTAATTAATTTGGTCCTCTGCTTTCATTGTATTGACTGGCTCAATTATATTTGGTAATATTGCTTGGGTTGATTGAGTCACTTTCTGGCCAGGTTTATTATTTTATTAGGTATAAGTTATGTCTTTTGTTGTCTGCCTGTAGTTGCTGGGTTGAGACCAGAGATGTGTAGTTAACTCCTCATGTTATTTTCCCCTAACATTTGCCAGCTGACTTCACTTGCAGAGAGGTTTTAAAGTGTGAAAATTTCAATAACTAGTACACCTCTGTGATTTGGGACATAGAGTCATCCTTTTAATTCAGTCCTTGAGAGATAGTGCTCTGCTTAGAAAGTGAGTATCACCTGTGCAATGACAGAGTGTTAATACTTCCTGAGTTTAGGTGTTTAGGTGAGAAATGAACCAAGAAATTTAACACTCACATTTACTTCTTGTTTTTTGAGTTGTTAGGATACAGTTGCCTCATGTTTTCATTTTTTTTTTTTTTCTGGAGGAGAAAGGGCTAATTTACTCCAAATACATAAAGCTTAAATTTTCATGTAAGCTACATGGAAGACTAGGACTTTAAGAAAATATACTGGATATCATGGAAATTATGATAAAATCAAGAGCACTATCAACAGAAACTTTTCTTTGTAAGATGAAGCTCCTCTCATCAGCTATTTTGATTCTCTGATGGTACTCAAGTTGGAAAGGGACAATAACTTGTTTATTTCAAAAACAGGTTCAATTCATTCATGAGTTTACCATTCGTGTTTTAAGGCACTGGAATTTGAAGGATTTTTTTTTTTTTAATTTTAAATATTTTTATTTGCCTCCTTCACTGTGCTCTTTGGTCTTAAGGGCTTTTAATGGGTGTCAAAAGAATTCTCTGCCACTCCTTCAGTAGAAGTACATGGTAATGCCTTGTAAAACAGACTATGCAAATCTCCAGGATGTTCCCAGAACAGCTGTCCTGAAGGCATGCTGTAAATATACCTTTATTGCCAGCTGATGTTGAGCAGCATTGATGCCCAAGGGTTACATTTAATAGATCATTCAGATGATCTTTACTGGATTACACAACTGACATACTCCAAACACTTTTCCCAAGGAGGTGTGAAAGTTGCCGAGGGGGAGTCAGTTTTATAGGCAAAGCAGGGAGCGAGCAGTGTGTTTCTAAGGGAGTGAGCAGTGTATTTCTAAGGGAGTGAGCAGTGTATTTCTAAGGGAGTGAGCAGTGTATTTCTAAGGAGAGCACAGCTGCAGGGAGCTGCTCTCTGCAGCTTCAGGGCACGTCTGTGGCTGTGCTGGAGCCAGCCCTGCTTCCCCTGCCAAACCTGTGTGCACCCAGGGCTGCGAGTCAACTGCTGCTTTCCCTGCAAGGGCTGACCTGCCTTTGTTAACCCATCAGGAGGGGAATGCAAACTGTGATTCCAGCAAACCAAATATCCTTTTTGCTATCAGAGGAATTCAAATTTAGCACACCTCTTTCCTTTGTGGTTAAGTGTTCTTGGGGGAAAGTGTTTTCATGCTGTCTAAAACTAATTTTTGATGCGTGATTTGGATTGGGAACAGCAGGATCACTGTTTCTCTGAAGAAATATCAGCAGATTTCTTTAGGTCTACCTAGCTCAGAGTGGATGTTTGTGGTATGGTGTGCAGGATCCTAAACGTACCATAGCTCTCCTATACTTAAAAATGCATTGGCTACATTTTAATTTTTTAAGAGGCTATTTGTATAACGCGTCAAGCAGGACATATAATTTTTTAAAAATAACTGCTTTAATTCCCCAGCAACTGTCAGACAAGATGAGTCACTGCAGTATAAGAATTCACCACAGCACATCATAGATTTGACACAAACTCTTAATCCATGTAAAATTATGCATGTATATTCCCCTATCTTCCCAGTGGGTGAGCTTCATTTTTGCCAAACTCATGATGATCCCATTCTGCCTTCTCTCCTCCCCCGCCTCCTCTTTTCTCCCCTTTTCTTTTTGAGAACCTCCTTGCAGTCAGTAGCCCCAGCGTGGGGTCTGGATGCAGCAGCCTTTTCCTGGCTTGTGAAGAGCCTTTCCTGATTGCTAACCACAGCTCCTGCTTCTCTCCTTGACTGTGGTGGTGCGGGGGCATTTCCAAAATGTGATTGCTCTCTGCAGAATTCTGGTTTTTCCTTGTATTACTAGGGTAAATATACACTAAATGATGGGAACTGGTTCTATTTAACTCCACTTGGTGCAACACATTGGGGAATTGCTCATTTTAGACCTCTGTAAATAAGTCTTTTTTTTTGTTTGTTTGTTTTTGTTTTTTCCCCTGGTATTCTTAGCTAGGGCTTCTAGTTGCTAGCCAGTATTATTTATCACTAGGATTAAGTATGACTTCAAAACAGTGTGAAACATATTGGGGAACAACATGATATTCTGCAATAAAACAGCAAATATAGGAGCAGAAATACTTAAAGCAAAGCAGCTTGAGACAGATGATGGGAGGACAGTGGCCATGGCTTTAGCTGGAGCCTCTTGCCACAGAGGAGGAGATTTCTGCCTTAGAGCCGTGTGAAATCCTACCAGGGCACTCTGCGTGGCTCTCAGGGGATGGAGGGAGGTCTGTCCCAGTGCTTCTTGCAGTTCTTTTTTTGGAGAGCAGAGTAATTTGCTGGTTCCTGACAGTTTGGTAGGCACAAGTCTATTTGACACATGACCTGCAGTGCTTAGAGCAGCATCAAGTGCCAGGGTGTGGTTAATTGCCACATTATTTTACAACAGAAGTTAAAGTTGAAAAGATGTTTCAGTGGTCTCTTTTTAAGACTATTGTGTTAAGTGGTTGGGTAACCAGAGAAAGGACTCTCATGAAGGATCTTGATACCTTGGAAGAGAAGGGGCTGTTTGATTTCCAAAGGCTAAACCATACATAAGCCATCATTTAGGATGCTTGAGGGGGTTCTTGTTTTTATATGTATGGCTGGGTCTGCAGAATGGTGGCAGTGGAGGGGACAGAGGGATTCTTCAAGTGTTGTCTGTGTATGAAAGCAGAAGTGGATGTTAGGACTTGTTAGATCCTGATCTCTCTCTGGATCTGGAGTCCATATCTCTGAACTGTGACATCTGCAGTTTCTTCATTCGAATCTTGGCTTGATCTGTATTTAAGATTAAAATATCAAAAAAAGATCTTGTAAATCTGGTCTGGTAAGAGCTGCTCAGAAGCCAAGGAAATTGTTTCTTAATGAATTCTGTGACAAATACTGAAGTGTAAGTGATGGTGCCTGGTTTTTTACTGGCAGGCTGGTGGTTGAAGGTTTGCCTCGCCCAGCAAATGTTCAGAAACTTTTGGTTGGTGTAGAGACCCAAGCAAAGTGTTCTGACACTCCCTTTTCCTGCTGTGTGGATGTCCATGTGTCCACAAACAGCCTGGCAAAATCGAGAGCCCCTGGCAGGGCTCCTCAGAGAAGCAGCCCTGGATGATTCCATCTGTGTGGTCCCTCCAGGAGGAGTTAAATGGTGTTAGCAGGATGGCTGCAGGGGTATTGCATCTATTACTGCCATTTAGTGAGAAAATAGACACCAAACTGCTCTTTGGACTTCTCACATCACATTACTGAGCAGTTGTGGAACTGTACAGAAAATGTCTTTCTGGTAACAGCAAATAATAAAACTTTACCTCTTTTCTTTTAGAGAGGATATCCTTATTCATATTAACTCATATTTTTAATTGTTATAATTGCAAGGAAAATGAGCAAAATTTAGAATTTTGTGTGCCATAGCTCTTATTCTTATTGAAAGAAATATTTAAATAATCAAGTGTTTTTGATGAATGTGTGAACAAATAAAATTATGGCATTGTGGTGGGATGCAAGCAATTCAAATTTAGTGAAGAATCTAGAAATAAAAATTGTTTGAAATATTGGACTTCTTTAGCAGATGCTTGAGGATTTACAAACAAGAGTTACCTAGTGAAACAGCAAAATGTAGAAATATCCCTGGTCTTTCCTGAATGATGATAATGGCAAACCCCTTTGCTGAGTTTGCTGGAGAGCTGTTTCATTTGCCATGTTTTTTTAGTCTGAAAAAATAATTAATACTTTCTTTAGTAGATGCTGTAAGTTTTCTGTGTGTTGTGAAGTGAGGGGTTAACCTTTTTTAGGAAAAAGTACTGTTGGAGTGTGGAGTGATGTTTGTTTCTGAGAGGGAATATAACAGGCAATACCTTTAATTTGCTCTACTTCAAATTGGTTCTGTGTTGTAATAGAAAAGGTTGATTTGTTATACTGAGCTACAACAATGGGACTATCAGAAGTTAAATTTAATATTTTTTTTAATGATGATGAAAAAGAGTCCTGTATTTTATGTTTATGAATTTTATACTGTTAAAGTTTGGCATATTTCAGTCACAGGGTTCTATCTGTGCCTCTTACAAATTCTGACTTCAGTCATTTGTGTATCCATGCCACAGGCTTGGGAGAACTGGACAAGCAGTTCAGAAGAGATCTGGAAGAGTGACCAAGAGTAGAGGCATGGACATTGGGGATTAAAGCAGTCTTAATAAACACTGTTTACCAGGAGGAAGATTGGAGTTTATTTTGATTATTTGAGAGGTCTTGTGTCGGGGATGGAGGAGTACTTTCCTGTACTGCAAAGCATTAACAATCCAGAGCATGAGAAGATTAAACCCCTAGGAATGGAAATTAGACAAATGGAGGTTGAAGATAAGACAGATAATATTATTAATGCTAGATAAACACTGAAACACTTGCATAGAAGAGAAGACTCAACAGCTTTCTAAAAAAAATCTACCCACAAGTAGAATGGATGGATGGCTTCTTTCTAAGACATATTAAATGGAAGAAGTTTGTGTGTGTACATAGGTATGTAAACCACTGAAGCCACCCTTGAACAGAAATATACTGGTTTAAGTATTTTTGTAGTGGTATTTTTTAAATGTCTAGCCCAATATTATGCTATGTGTTTTCATAGTAACTCCAAAAGGCATTGCAGCATCTTAGAATTTCAGCTCTACTATGTTTTCAGTATTTTACTAGAGATGACTTGACATTTACTTGCAGTAGTAATTTGTTTTAAGTCAATATTGAACACTGCAAGGATGTGCATACATTACAGTTTGAGAGGGTATCAAAGGCAGCCACTCTGATAATACTTGCTTAAATACTGGCTACTCATATATTTGCCTGTTGCTCAGGGGACTTCTGTATAAGCAAGAAGTGGCAGAGAAATAACATTTTTAAAAGCTTCCTCAATGTTTATTGTACTTTGCTTAATCATTGGCTTTTATGTAAAGATGTTGTCCATTGTAATAATTTGGATAAAAAAGAAGAAAGTGCTCACTTCCTCTGAAGATTAATCCTTCTTGCATCCTATGCCTGAGGCAGCTCTTTGCTCTGATGTCTTTGCTCCTGCCTCAGTGGCTGACTGCAGCAACTTGAATTTCCTCCTCATTGTGGTGGTAGGTGAAGGGTGTGGGAGCAGCAAAAGTGGCTCTGTGCCTTTGTGCTGCCATCTGAACATCTGTGAGAACTGTTTTGTTTATTGGGAGTTTCACAAAGCTGGAGTCTTTGACCTCCAGCAGTCACTTCTGGAGCAAGGTGAAAGAGAGAACATATTCCTTTGTTTGCAGTGGGAGAAGATATTTGTTGTTGCTTAACCCAGACACTGTTTTTCTTCCTGAGCACAAGAATGCTGTGGCTGGTGGTAATTCTGAGGAAGATGAGGGCTCCTGGCAAGTCTGATATTTCTTCCTTGGCTTTGAAGATCAGTCTCCTGTCTGGTTTTTGTTCTGCCAAAGATGCTGTGTGGCCCAGCGAGGTGATTTGGGTTACCTTGGAAAAAGTGAGGAAGCTGTGTATGGGATGCATTCAGCCAGAAATAGCCACAGCAATGTTAAATTTCATCTTTGACTGCTGGACTTTTCAGAGACATTTGGTACCTTGTGGAAACCTAATCCATAAGAGTTTCCTCTCCATAGGATACCTTTCAAACAAATAGAGGGAGCCTGGACCCTTTCTCATCAATGCCAGTTTCTCACTCCTGAGAGGAATCCCAGCTGGTTCCTAGAACTCTTTGTACTATTGAAGAAATACTCTGGGTTCTTTTCTCTCCTGAAAACCATGCAAAACCACAGCTTCTCTGAAACACAAAGTTCTCTTACTGTTTGTCATTCCTAGGTAGTGGTCAGGCTTTGGCTGACCTGCAAAGTGCTTTTCTGTGTATTTTGATAAGGTACCACAATAAAGTATTGATCACCTGCAATGTTATGTCTGTTGTACATCATTCAAAACATGAAATTTCACATGTATGTTTCTTCAAATGCACATTGGCTCTTAAGTATTGTAACTGGTTACTTCTGGTAAATAACAAATCCAGGTTCAGATTTGATTTTCTTTATGAGCCATTCTAGTACAGGATATAGACTAGAAATAACACCAGACTAGCTTAATGCTTTGTGCCTTCTTCACAAGTTGCAAGCAAATTGAGTATCAAGGACTAAATTAGACTGAATTTGGGAATAAGAAGCCAACTCTTCTTTAAAGTGGGCTTTTTAACAATGAACAGCTTTCTGTTCTGAATTTTACAGGTTTTTTAACTCTGTCATAAATCTGCTCTAACATAGACACGCAAAGAAGTTTCCTCTAATTTTCTCTAGAGTAAAAGGTTCTTTTGCTAATGAGATCTTATAAAAAGTGATAGTTTGAAGATGGTAACCAGTAGGTGCTGCCTAAATGTCTTACTAAATTCTAAATTAATTCTAAGTTACCTAAATATCTTACTACTTTCATTAAATGTACTAGTGAAACATATTATGTGTCCTTCTTCCTCAAAAATTGGTCACAGAGTTGTGTTAGAGTTAAGAGAGGATAAAGCATCTAAGTGGCCACATCCTTCTGAGATTCTGTGGCACCTGTTCTTCTCCAGGCTCCTCTTGAGAATATTATGTGACTGTTGTAATGAACTGGATTCCCCTCTCTACTGGTTTCTGCATTCCAGCCCTGAGCCCAGCACAGACAATAAAGGAGCCACACCTCATGGAGTTGGGCTCCTAGGAGAGTACAGTAAGAATTACAATAAAATTGCAATAGAAATTACAGTTGAAAGATGATTGAAGTCTCCCCAAAATAACAGTATGGAAGTACTTTCAATGTAAAAGCCGAAGCTTCATATTCAGGTGCTTAAATAAGGAGAGAGTACAGGATTTTCCAAAATAAATTCTTGTATTTGTTTTTTCACTCAGGATGAAGTCCAGTTCACCTAAAAATAAATGGCAGAAGTTATGCTGGCATCAGGGCTGCACTAATGGGTGTAGTTCCCTTAAAGCTAGGTCTGTGAATAGTCAGAAACAGTCTCTAATACTTAAGGATCTGTGCTAGGGTGTATGGCAGAAAAGAACAGATACTTTTTCTTCACTTTCTGTGTAGTTGTTGATGGTAGTAAAAGCACATTTTGCATTTGAGACAGAGCATTTACTTATATGGAACAATGGGCCATGATGGCATCCCAATGGAAAGATGGGGACCTCATTTAGGACTGGGAAACCTATATTTAGAGAAGTTATTACCCATTTGCTGGAAGGAACTCATTACACAAAAGCTCTTTTATGTTTCTGGTCCTTTAATGGTTGGTATCACCTGTTTCTGTGTGACAGAAAGCTTTTACTTTACTTTACTTTACTGTACTTTTACTTATATGTGCCTTTTTGTTTTTAGCTTTTTCTCACCTATCTGTTTACCCTCCATTGTTTAATTTCTGACTTTCTTCTCTCTAAAGCCATCTGGCCATGGTGTGGCCTGTCAGGGTCATTCCACCATCCTGCCCCACCTTCCTTGGTCATCTCTCCTTCCACCACTGCTTAAACAGTAAACTTGGTGCAGGATCATCATGTAGATAATTCATGTGATGCTCCCTTTTGCAATTGCTTCTTTTTTTCATATGTGAAAGATTGCTCTTGAAGCATGTCAGGGGCAACATGTTGCAAATTGAAATTTTTATTCTTAAGTTGATTTCAAACAAGTTTTTGTCTTGGAGTATCAAACTTGTTAATTGCTGAGACTTGCAGTCTGCAGAGACACTAGCTGAGTTTTGTGTTCTGTTTTTCATGCTCTTTGGGCTATTTTGCTTTTTTGGTTATTGTTGTTTAGTTCTAGTTTGTCATGTTTGCTTAGAGCTAGATTAGGGTATCCTCCGTGCAGTGTGAGGCATTTATGGAAAATGTGCATCTTAAATTTCTTGTAATCTGATCTGGAGCTAAGTCATGACATCTATTTTCCATCTAAAAATGCATTTCTCTTAATTATATCCCCATTCAGTGTGGGTGGGGATTTTTTTTTTTCCTCTCAATTCACGTGAAACCCACACTAAACAAAAATACAGCTAATAGAGCCTAAAATTATAAAGGAACTACTTGCAAAGAGCTGGCAATGCTGTCTACATGATGAAAGCAATTTAAATTGTTCAGGCATAAAGCATGGATTAGAAACTGTATCTTCAAATCATCTTTGCATATTTATGAGTACACCTGTTATATAAGCAGTGGGAATGCTGAGATTCCTGCAGACCTCTGCCACTGTATGCAGGGTGAAGAAAAACCAGGATCCTTTGTCAGTTTAAGTCTTTCAAATCCAAAGTGGAGCCTTATCTGCCTAATAGCAGAGAAAGATAGTGTTTGTGTTCAGCAGGGCTGTATTCATGTGACTGTCAGGGGCTGAATTACTGCTCTCAGTGCTATATAAAGATTCCTGCTCCCACCCTGCCCCTCCCTGGCTCTGTCATGTAGCACAATGTGCAGCATGGCTGTAAAACATCCCTGACATACTGAAGCGTGCCTCCTTTCACACTTGCATGTGGAAAAGAAGAAATAAAATAAAGGGCTGTGTTAACTTCCTTGCTGTGGAGAGTTCAGTGCCAGCTGGGGCAGGGTCATGTTACTTGCACCTATTTTGCAGCACCAGACCTATTTAGAGGAGAAGAGTTGGGTTGTGTGATTGCTGTATCCTGCTCCTCTTCTCTGCTCAGTGCAAGTGCCCAGTTTAGCCTCTGGTGTTAACTTGAGTACCCACAAAATGCAGCTTCCTGAGGAGCCAAACTTGAGCAGCAGGGCTCAGAGTTAGACATGATGTTCTGTGAAGCTGGAGTTTAAAAGTCCTTTTCACTATCACTGCTGCCTTGTTGCTGTTTGCATGTGGGTTATACTTCCACTGATGCCTGGGTTTACAAACAAGAAAACAAAACCAAAAGAAACAAGAAAAGGAAGAAAATCTCCTAGAGGTTTTTTGTCAGAAATAACTGCATTCTAACTAACTTCAGAAATAACTGCAGAGAGGAGGGCTCTGAGCAGTATGCATTGGGAAGGGGTGCATGCATAGAAACATCTTAATGCAGTTTTTTTGCTGGATAAAATAACCTATATAATTACACTGGATGTAAGGAAAGCATTTTGTTACTGTGAGGCAGGATTACAGCTTGTACAGGGTGGTTGTGCACTCCCTGTCCTTTGAGATGCTCAGAGGCTGTCTGTGGTTCTGGAATCTGTTCTAGGTGGCTCTGCTGAGGAAGAGCTGGACAAGGTGATCTCTAGAGGCTCCTTCCATCCTCAGCCATTCTGTGATACCCCCCTAAATTTCTACCCTGATAAGTAATTCTGTGCTTCCCAGCAGGTTTCTCGTGGATCACACCCTGTGTGTGGTTCTTGGAATGGCATACTTGGCCTCTCCTGCAGTGGGCTCATAGCTGAGATCTGCTGTAACACCAAATTTTAAAATTTTGCATTTAATTATGCCTCGTGCACTTTAGTGATAGTCAGCAAAAATATGCCACATGAGAGGTGAAGCACAGTGCATTAAACAGGTATTTGATTCTGAAATTGTTTCCCTTAAAATCTTGTTACTGGTTTTTGTATGCAAAACTTGATAATGGCAGTAAATTTGCATCTTATGTAAATGAACTAGAATCCAAGCATGGGTAAGGGTGCTTGTGATGATTTTAATACTGTCATTATGAGCATCACTCAGGTATATGACTGTCAATTAAACAATTCCTGTTTTTTTTTTTTTTTATGGAAGTATATGCTTGTTTATATCTGTGGAAGAGTATTTCCTTTGATTCTGTCAGGAGCAGGGAAATGAGCAGAACTGAATGGCTTTGAAAATAATTTTGTTCAATTACTTATTAACACCGATTTTCATACCTTGAATGTTGATGAGATCTTTTATTATTTTTATTGAAATCTGTTTAGAGAGTATTTGCAGCTGTAATCATGCAGTTAAATAGTGCATATTTTTTCCAAGTTTCATGTCAGTAATGCAATAATGAGCCTCCCTGGCAGAGCAAAAATTCAGTCACCAAAACTTTGGCATTGTAGATCAACTCACAGTAAGCCTTCTTATGAAAGTGATTGGGTGGCTGTGGTCCTCAGATGAATGTTTGGCCTCACACTATTAATACTGTCTCAGCCACCAGGCTTTCTTTTCCTCTCTGTAGAACGTGAATCTGGACCGAATTTTTTGGAGTATGAATACAGCTTTCAAATATGGAAGAGCTCCAGTATCCACATTGTCTCCTGACTGTTCAATGAGCAGCTGGACATAGCTTTTGTGAGAGAAAGTTATGTAGAGTATGGTCCCAGTTCAGCAAGGCATTTTAGGCATGTGCTTCAGTCTCATTGATACTGCCAGTTTAACTTAAACCAAATTGTCACACACCAGTGAGCATATTTGTCTCCTGCATGGAAAAAAAAAAAAAATTGTTGGCATCTTCATTGCTTGCTTAAAAAAGAAGAGTCAGCATAAAATCAAAGGATCAACAGTCTTTCTTTTGGATTACTGAGTAAATGGAAAGGGATCTTCAAACAGTTTTTGTTTAAATGATGCTTCATTAATATCAGGTAATTAGATAAAGAGCAGAACTGACCATACCTATGTCTCATTTCTGTGCTTTCTCAGTGCTTTCTTGAATTTGCAACAAAAAGGGAGTAACTCCAAGAGAGTGTGTCAGCTGAAGAATTCCATCATACAGTACATGTGGTGGTGAAGGATACATTCAGTAGCTTGCCAGAAGACACAGCATGGGCAGCAGCACACGTGTGCAGTCACCTTAAAATCCCAAGGCAGGATTCAAGGCACTAGGAAACGAGGGAACACAGTGATTGCCTTTCCTCCTGAATGCAAGTTGATCTAAGCAGCCATCTTCTGGAAAACATTTTGAAGCTGTTCCTCTTCACCTTTTGCTGCAAGGCAAGAATCATGAGGAAGCAAGGAAGAATTGCTCCAGCCTTGCACTTTCTGCTTTTTCTAGCAGAAATTGCCTTAAAAGAAGTTGTTCATAAACTAATTAGTGTAGTCACCAGCCAAACACAAAAATGCCTATCTCCTGCT
The DNA here is from genome assembly GCF_903797595.1 of Erithacus rubecula. Taxonomy (NCBI): domain Eukaryota; kingdom Metazoa; phylum Chordata; class Aves; order Passeriformes; family Muscicapidae; genus Erithacus; species Erithacus rubecula. The sequence goes on along the minus strand of NC_136689.1, from coordinate 9,815,439 downwards.
TTCCAGGGCTGGCTTTGCAGATCAGGGCAATGAAAAATCTGGATCCAGCAGGGTAATTTCATGAACACTGTATTCAAGCCATTCTCTTATGGGAAAAAGAGGCAGTTGAGGGATAGGTGGGAACATTTGGTTAATTTCTTCACAGGATTTTCAAAATATCAAAAGAATGGGAGAGGCCAAGTGATTGGTGTCTCTGTCCTTTGACATTGTATGTCAAAGGTATAAATTGTTTCTGTTTTAGGAATTTGAGAGTGTATTGCTGTGTTAAACACATGAGATAAAAGGTTCTGTTGACAACTATGCAATACATTTATGACTAGTTTTTTATTTTAATCTTCTTTTTACCATTCATCCTGATGTTTTTCTGGTGTACTTGGAATCTACTGAAATTGGTCTGAAGCCTCACAGCTTTCCCAATGAGTTAGTTTTGCTACATTAAACTATATGAAAATGTAGTTGATTCAAAGAGCTTGGTCCTTTTGTGGTACCCAGCATTTATGGTGTTTCAGTCCCCTGTTAATGTGTTTCATGAGATCTGGTAACAGAAACTTGTGATTGTTTTGTAATAAAAGGTATGGTCTGCAAAGTCAAGTACACAATTGTTTCTACCAAGTGCTGTGGGGTGAGGAGGGTAAGAAGTTACTCTGTCACTGATAGAATAACTAAAATTTAGACATGAAAATATGGACAAGGACTACGTATTCCATTAAAGGCTAAATGTGACACATTAAGGAACTTAAGAATTTGGATGTGGAAACATCTCTTTCGGCAATGATTTATTTTCAGTGATATTTAAGGAAGTAGCTTTGGAAATGTAAAAATCTCTACACAGACGTCATTATTTTTGCAAGCAGTGTGTGTGTATGTAGGCATATTTAAAGATACAAAGGAATATACATTGGTAGAAGGAGGGGAAGGAAAAACCTCACACACTGACTCTTCAAATGAACAAATCTTCCCACTTAAGGGAATGTTATGGGAGGCAGCAGCTCCTCAGGGATAGGCATGCGCAAGTTGCCCGTTCTGAGTCACGGATTTTTCCACAGCTTTGTGGCTCAGATGTGCAAGCCCCTTCCCCACCATGCTCCCAGTTCCCTAAATAGCAGCTGGGGTCAAGAAGGACAAGGGACAGATCACTGTCAGTAGGAGGCCTTCTAAATCACACCAGGCTATGTGGGGTTTCTTGATGCTCAGCCTCAGCTGTCTGGTGCAAGAAGATAATTTTAATCCCGTTATATTTATTGCTCCTCAGTAGTGTTTGGCTTTTATACTGACTCACACCCTTCCAAAGGAGTCACTGATGCTTTTGTTGTTAAACAAACTTAGAAGGCATCTTTATTACAGTTAGTTTTGTGATGTGCATGTTTCTGTTCACGTGAAATGAATTACATGCTGCTCTTGCTGAATTTGCAACCGTGTCTTTTGGCTTGGCACAATTAGCCATTATGACCTTTGGTACCTCAAAATGCACAGTCAATGAAGTAAAACTCTATTATATATATCTTGAGGTTTACTTTAATGTGTTGTGCCTTTCCATTTCCAGTGGCTAGCAATCTGTAGGGGCTCTGGCTCTCACTGAACCAAATTGAAAACTGGAGCAAATTCAGACCCATATAATTGGTTGGGAAATTAATGAGGGAGAGAAGATCAATTTGATAGACAGGACACAGGCATACAGAAGGTTTTGGGTTAGAAGCAAAAGAGCTTTGAAATCCAAAGCTGGCACTAAGACTTGCCCAGCAGCTTGAGGCAGAGGTGGGTGCTGCTTCTGAGCCAGAGACCTTCCTCAGTCCTTGGGCTGGTGGCTGGAGGTGCCCAGATCTCCCATCAGTGGCAGAAGCAGTGTTGTGCTCTTCTCAGAGCCTCAGCAGGGCAGGCAGCAAAGCTGCAGTGGGTTCACATCCAACAGCAGCTTAGTTTGCTGATGCCCACGACCAGTTCTCCTGAAACATCTCTGGATGTATATGTGCCCTTAAAGTTAAATCTCCAACTAACTTGTCAATAACCACTCCAGAATAGAAATGAGATATATACCAGGAGCTCAAGACATTGAATAGTGATTATCCCCCATTCTCTTTTTTAATTTTTTTATTTTTTATTTTTTTTCATATCTCAAGGATTTATAAGTTGATAGCTATTTTGTTTGAGTTTTTCTTTTAGGTCATAAGAAATTCAAATGTCTGCAGATCACACAGACATGAAAAGGTTCTCCTTGTATTTCCTTCTTTGGATCTAATGTCTTGTGGGTGAACTATGGTTCTTAGATGCCATTCTTTCCTGTGCTGCAGGAAAAACTGTACTGTGTTTCCAGATGGTAGTTCTCCAGTGGTGATTCATCCCTAGGTTTAGAACAGTCTCTTATGTTTGGGAAACTAATACTGTATATGAGTTCTTAAAGAAGTATTAGATTCAGACATGAAGTTATGTATTATTGACAAACCTAGGTTGATACAACACAGTGTGTTCAGGTTGGACACCATTATACTTTAAGAAATGGGATTGCTACTCTGGGAGCACTCTGCTACCACTTAAAGCCAAGAACAAGTGTTACACCTTTCTTTACAGTATAAAAAGCTGTGGGGTTTTTATTGTGGATTGTCCTGTGAAAGGCTGACTGGCCTGGAAATTGCAGTGTGACATTCATGTAGAAGAAATTTTTATTGGAATAATGTTATAAAGCTGTGCAACCATGGATTATTTTATTTGCTTATGGAAATGTGTAGGCACAAACAGTTGCATGGGACATAGTGGTGTTATTATGGGTTTATGTCATATTGGAACCAATTAGAGCTGAACCATGAGATTGTAAGTGGGCATATGCTTGGGGTTTGCATGGTTAAAGTTCTGCTGTCCAGGGATGGACTGCACAACTAGAACTAGAAGAAGAAAGCATCCTGAAGGGCACATAAAAAGAAAGGATGCCTAGATAATCCTGAAAGAGTTCAACTGGTGATGGAAGGGATTCTTTATGAGAGACTACAGGAGGCATCTCAGCCATTTTGGGAGACTAAACTGTGTTCAGCATTTTCTGTTCCAGTAGAAGTGAAGTGGACACAAAATCTGCTTCGGCTGCTATTTTTAATCTCCACAATCTTTGCAGGATTGATATGTTATTGGGTTCTTTAGCCTCAAAGACTTTCACATCTGGAATAAATGTGTCAATTTTTAAAAATCATCTAGACAATAGTTGATTGCAATGTTGTGGTATTGTACACTGCAAGAGGAGTCCTAAAGAAGGAATAAGCTTGATGGTCCTTTAAATTCTTTTCTTCTACTGGACTAAATGCTTCCACTTTTAAAGCTGGATAAATAGTATTCTGGATGTAGCTATAACTTTTTTTAAAATGTTCTTTTAATAGGCAGGAACTGCAGTCTTGGAAACACATGTTTCTTCTTATTCCCTCTTGCCCTTTTTTTATGTCTGGCACAGGCAATGAAGGAAACACAGTAACAGTGTCCAGTGGACAATGGGAAAAATACAATATTGGAACATTTCATCAGTGAAGCAGCAAGCATCTGTTCTTCAGCACCAAGGCTTTGTTTGCCTTCAGACAGGCTGTGGTGTTCAGTGGGATTCCCTCAGGTGGCATTGTCCCAACCTCTGCACTGTCCCTGTGCTTGTGGGAGCAGCTGAGGATGTGCCTGGTACCCAACTGTGCCAGAGCTTGGTTCTGTACATGCATTAATATCCTGATAAATCTGCTGGGCTGTGAATGGAAGGACCTGCTAGCACACATTCACTCCTGCCACGTTTGCTGTGGCTTTGGTGGCTGCAGTCAGAGGCAGCTGGATCCCAGCAAGAATGAGAGCATGTCTCTGCAATTAAACTCTACCAAAAAAAGATGCAACAGGCTTGGAAATGTTTGGGTTGGTATTCCAGGATACTTATTTGACTTTCCCACTCTGTTCCTCAGGGATTTTAAAGCCTGTCCATAGTGTAAAAATAATTTTGGAGTTTATTTTTTCATGTTGGGTTTATAATATTGAAAAAACATGCTTGATTTTCAAAATTTAATAGTGATGTTTTATCACATTTTTTTTTTCATGGCTCAGAAACATCTAGTGTTTGTCGCTTTTAGATTCTTTTCTGTTAATTAAAAAAAAACTCATCAGAGTTTTGAGCATATTGAACAGGATGGTGAAGGATAGTTCAGACTTTGGAGGCAGCCAGTGAGATGTCCACACCAGCCAGCTATGAAAAATTAATATCTGAAAATCGGGGATCAGTTTAAACAAACAGCATTTGATTTCTGTTGCAGAGCTCAGCCTGGTATTATATGCAATATACACCTAAGCAATTCTTTAGACCAATTTCTCCACAATTTCTCATAGTTAAGATTTAGTATGTGAATAAGATTTCAATCAATCTGTTGCCTTTCCTCCACAGAATGAGTGTGCTGTAGAAGTAGCACCTTAAACCCTCAGTCCTCATTTTTCAGGAGTGCCACTGGAAATCTCCCAAGGGCTGGGCTGGGGCTCAGGTGCTGTGTTTGGGGGCCCAGCCTGGCTCTGTCTGAGCCTTCTCTGAGCAGGTGGTCATGACTAACCTGTGTGAGCAGTGTGTGACCTGTGCCTGGCACTGTCTGGGGCAGTGCTGGCTGCCACTGCCCAAACCTGTGTCAGTGGGAGCACCAGCCAGACAAACGTGGGGCTGTGCCCTGGGCTGTGCCCTGGCCCAGCTGCATTTCTTGGGTGTCTCAGCCACAAAGGAAAACCTTTGGTTTGGAGCAGACAAGCTGACAGCAGCCTCAAAACTGAAGCTCTTTGCAAAGAATTGCAAGTCAGTGGAAGAGTGCAAGCCAGCCTGAGCACTGTCCTGCAGCAGCCTCATTTGCCTTGCTTTTTTTTTCCCCAAGGAACAATTAAATAGAGCTCTCACATTTCCTAGAAATTATCTATTTAACAGATGGATGAGACACAGTAAAATAACCTTGCCTTGAGATGTGGAGGTTTCAGGTGCTGACATTCACACTTCTTTTGAAGTAAGGAGAGGGAGCATCTCACAAAGGATTGCTGCAGCCTCTGCTGAGTGCTGTGTGGTGCCAGTGCAGACTTGAGGAGCCTGCAGTTGGTGACCTGGCTTGAAGGTGACTGCTTGGCTTCCTTTTGAGAAGGGGTCATTAGTGAGAAGCAGGAAGAAGAAAATAGAACTGACAGAAAAATAGTTTCTGAATTGAGAGCATCTGGTTTTAATCAGAGATACTAATAAATACTTTTTCTTAGTTTTGACATCCTGTATTTTGATCAGATTTTTTTTCCCATTTTTTTCCTTGAGCTGATGTCATCACTGGATCCACCATGCAGTTTCAGAACTATTTCTTCTGGTTGCATCAGAGTGTTAAAACTTTCCAGTTTTGACCAGGATATCTCTCTTAGAAGTGTATGCAGATGACCTATTTGAATAAAATCTTGTAAATTTTAAGCAATGTAGATTGTAGAACCAAAAGCAAATTGGATCAACCTGTTTGTGACTTCAGTCCTTTTTTAGAATTTCACACTTGTATTGAGTGTTTTTCCAAAGTCATGGGAATATGGGGGACAGGAATAGGTATGGAAAAACACTGATTATAAAAGGCTGTCTCTTCTTTTTGATTTTTATTTCCTATTTCCTCCCTTGTTACATCTCTGAAAATAATATTAAATAAGTCCCTTCAGATCATGTTCTTGTATACTTACCTTTCAGAGGATAAAGTTATGCTCAGGGGAAGAAATTGACTCACATATGTGACTAAAAATGTAAGTTTGCTATCAAGATGGTATAAAGTCTTACAACTGTTTAAAGCAAAATAATAACCAGAGTTATCAGTAAATGACAGTAATGACTGTCATAAAAAGGTACAGTAACTCCATATTTAAAAAGATTTTTGTTGGAGTCTTTTAATCTAAGAAGTAATAATATTAACATTTGTGAATATTTAAAATATTTCTTGTCCCATTACACTGATGCATTCCTCAGTGCTAGTTTGTGTCCCATCTTAAAAGAAGTGAGTTTCACTTCCTCACTGTGCTTTAGAGTAGCTGGACTCCAGCTATTGTGTCAAGAATTTTTAATACCTGAAATTGCTTGGGCTAGCATTTTAATTTTTGCTGTATTGTCAGTAAGACCAAAAAGGAAGGAGGCAAAGGCAGTATTGGAACTCTGGTTATGTTAGGAAATTTGTGAAAGAGGGTATTGGTATTGCTGCATACCATTTCTTCTGTCCCTTGACTGTGACACGATTTAAGGAAATGCTCCATTAATGTGTAAGAAGGGCAGTATTTGTAATAAATAAAGGTTGCCCTAAATATGGGTGGTTTTGTCTTAATCAAAACATTTTAGCAAACATAGTATTTTCTGTCTTAGCAAAATGAAAAACAAACAATGTGGAAAAGCATGCCTGATTTCTATTCTTGTCCTGAATTTCTATGAATTTGCTGTATTAATCTAGCTCCATTTGCTCATGTTGGATCTCTGTGTAGACGACTGGATTTTTTTGGCTCTGTTGCTTCTTCTAAATGGGTGCCACTTAGTGCAACAATGTGCCTAATGGAGACTAATTCTGATCTGCAGTTTTGGGATTTTCTTATTATTAATGTGTGGTTTCAATGCTCTGTTTTATGAATTGTTACAGTTTACTTTGTAAGATGATAAATAAAGTTAATAATTAACCATGTTCTGCCAAGAGTTTGCATGTGTTTTGGTTTTGGTTGAGTGACAAACTGAGCAGCCCCTAAGTACATCCCTGATTTTTTTTTTGCTATTCTAGCTCTGGATGGGTTGGGTTGCCTCTTGTGCATTTTGGTGGTATCCTGCCACACCAGTGAATATCCTTGTGCCACATCCACTTGCATAAACTGGCAACATTTTCTTCCATGTGTACAAAAATAATGCAACATTAAAAAATACCTTTGAAGCAGTGGCACTGTTAAGAACAATGTGTATCCTGATACTTGTTCAGTGTTTCTCATTAATTCTTAGCTCATCCTGTGTGGATATCATCCTGGAATGAAAATTGTAGGCCTGGCTGTGATGCTGGAAATGTAAGTTAGTTAATTTGCCATTAAGGCCATAGAAACAATATGGTCAGATGACATAACCCCAAATCTCATTATTAAATCACTTACATCTTGCAAAGGAATGTTCTTGCCACATATTAATTTTCAGTGGACAGCATTCCTTTTTGTGTTTGAAATAGTGCTTTGTGTGGCAGAAAACAGTGTCACACAGTATCAGGCCAGAAATACAGATGTAAAAAAGTCTTATTAACATTCATGTTTTCTACACTGGTTCTGGGCAACTTTATCTTTCTTTGGGTTCTCTGTAAAGATCTGCTGTGACAACGTTTCATATCATCCTTCCTATTTCAGTACATCCTCAAAATCATAGTTTACTGCTTAGGGCAGAGTAAATTTAGCTGTGTCCTCTGCTCACAGCCACAGGATTAAATGTTGGTGTTAACTGGCATTCTTTTGATGCAGAAGGTATCAAAGATATTCCTGAATTCATTGGAAGAGCATTCTTTCTGTTCCTCCAGCATCAGTAGGAGAATTTCAGCACCTTCTGCATCTGCTCACTCATGTTGTAACTTCAAGGTTTGAAGGAATGATCCATAAAATTTGGGATTAGCTGGCATTATTTGGTGCTTCCTGTAAGTCCTTTTTAATCAAAGATGATTGACTCGTGGAAAGTGTGAATCTGCTTGTTTATGTATTAAAAAAATCATGTTATTAAAAACTTCAACAGCTCACATGCCTATTTTATCAGCTTCATCTTCAAAAACAGCCTAGAAGCTTAATGTGATTTGAACAATTTTGGACACAGCGTGGGCTCTGCAAACTGAATATAAAAGGTGCCTGAGGGTTTTGGAGTCACCTGACTGAGAGCAGTGAGAAGGGAATGATCCCTTGGATGCTCCTCTGGGCAGGAGCAGAGCTTTGTGAGGGCACCAGGGTGCCCTGACACCACACCTGGGCCCTTGCTGGTGGGTTTCACCTGGTGTCCTTGTGAAACCTGCTGCTGCAGTGCACTGGTGGCCACCCATGGAGGGCAGTTGGGTACAGGGAGCTTGGAACACCTGCACCCAATTTCCATCTTATGTGGAGTGTTGATAAGGACTTTGGGGAGCCAGGGTTTGAGATTGAATTTTTACATCCCCTACTACAACCCCCACCACTGCCATTCTCTTTTTTTTGAGTTAGAGTTGGGATTGAATGCAAATGCATGAGAGACGGAATTTCATTCTCAGACTTAGATATTTATTTATTTTTATCTATGTTACAGTAAATGCTACAGCACTTTTAGTCAACAAGCTAAAAATGGTGAAAAGGGAATGTATCTCTTGTTACAAGGTCTTTTAAGGCTTAATCGTCACATTAAGAACTAACACTTAAATTATTTTTACTTTTGACATAATGACCAAACACTTGATTGCTGCAGTGTGGCATTTTCTATCCAATCACCAAAGTGCCACTTATGCCCATGAAGAAGAAGGTGAAGAAGAAAGAAAACCCCTGCCTTAAAATCTCCATCTTGTCCTTTATATATTGCTATATTCTAAACCCCTAAATTCCAAATTCTTCACCATGTGACACTACACACTTCTATCCAAACTGCACACCAGTGATTCTAGTTCTATCATTCAATTTTGGAAGCCTTCTCCAAGGTCTCAGGTCAAAAGCAGTGTTCTTTTGGGGGTCAGTGCCTGACAGCACAGAATGGTTAAAAAGCTCCCAGTTTCCAGGGTTCCAACATCTCCCCCTTCTGTTAAGTATTTTTGCCCTGCATCCTTTTTCTCATAGACAAATCATCTCACTCAAAGCAAAGCTGTTTCCTCACAGTGTGGGGTACCCATGTTTGTCTTAGCTGCAAAGAGCTGCTGTTCTTGGTCCTGCACTGAGCCTTGTCTGCTCCCTGAATAACCACTGCAGAGTCTAGAGATGCAAAAAACCTCTTCACAGTGCAAAGGTAAACTGGCCTAAATTGCCAGGAAATTGCTTACAGTGTGAAATGCTATATTTGTGTCACCCAGGCTAAAAGATTTGATGCTTTTTATAAGGTTGCAATCAGTTTTATATGTCTTATTGATTTTAGAAGCCTTCTATGACTCTGTTGGCTTAAAAAACTGTTTGACCTTCAGATATTTTACCCAGTTCACATTTGTGGATTTTTTTTTTAGAAGAATTGAGAGGTATGGGGAAATTTTAATTGTATTTTTAAATTGTATCTCTACTTTTAATCCAGGTTGGACACAAATTAATATTGTAGACAAATGGAACATGAATTCCTGTTTTCAGTCTTACTCCAAATGTATTATGGTCTGATGACTTGAGAAATGTAGACTAAAGGTGATCCAATATTGCAAACACCTTATATCAAGAGGAAGCTTAGAAAGATGCTGATTTTGTCTGGTGTGAAAGAAAATCAGACATTAAATTGTCATATTCCTATATATTACCTCTGGAGGAAATGGTGTGGTTGCTCTTTTCTTACTATTTGTATGATAGCTCAATGTGAAGCTTTCAAAATTTGTGGAATGGAGCCTGACCTATTTTTCTTTCATTATTCTTGTTGGGAGCATCCTTGGTTTTGATCAGTGCAAGGCTCAGTCACAAATAACATGGAATGATGTAAATATATCCTGTATCCCTTCAGGACAGGATTTATAGACCACATTTTCCCCAGCTGAAACTTCTGAGTCTTGGCTCAGACAAAGTCAAGGCAAAGGTTTGGAGCCTGGTTTTAGCCCCAGTGTGAGGTGGGTATCAGCAGAAGGATGGGTGTGATTCCATCCTTGCAGCTTTACTGCTGCTTGCACAGACATTTCTCCCTAGCAGCCTGGGAGCCATGCAGAGCTCTGTGTGCACTATGATGTGTACAGCACCAGCACTGTTCAAATGCAAGAGCATTTGCTCATGCTAGAATATGAGTTTTACTAAATCTCAACTGAATATTCTAGGAAAGTGAGTGTTCATTTAGCAAAATGTCAATTTCTTTAACATTCGGACACAGAGAAAATTCTTATTTGTTTGACTATCAATTTTTAATCAAATAAAAACATCAAAATCACAGAAGCATATCCATGTGAGAATATCACTGAATGGATTATTATTCTAGAGATGTTTTTTTGTGCTGCCTTATCTTACAGACAGAATTGTAATGCATTTGTTTGTGAGCATGAATACATTAACAGCACTGGTATGTCTCTCTCTGCTTGCTCATTCTGTATTTTCACTCCAGGGTTTAGACTACAGAGGAAACTTTGGTATTATGGACATTTTACAGATTTCAGTCTCCAAACATCAGTTACACTAAATGTCTGCTACTGAGCATGAAGATAAAGCCTTGAAAATTTCTTTTTCTGTTGTTGGTTTTGTTTTTTTTTCCCTTAAAATTACTAGATCTAGAAAAAACTGTCCTTCCCTGGATTGGCTGCCTGGTTGCTGGCATGGCCTTCTCTGTAAGTAGGACTGGATCTGTGTCAGTGGGTAGCTTGTGCCTTGGCTCATAAGTAGCTTAACAACTCCTAACGAGTGGCTATTAGTAGGCAGATTGAGTGATGTGAATAAAATCATTCTGAAAGGTACAATAACAGCACTTGGAATATGCAATACAGTCGTTAAGTAATATGCCTTTGATATAACTGATGATGTTATTAGTCTTAAAAAGTCTTGCTAAGATGATTTTGAAAAGTGCTAAATGCATATATAGAAAATATAAGGCAGAGCAGAACTCTGCAGTACAAGTTCCAGCTGTTCCTTTTTGTTATGACATGCTTTTTGGCCAGATGGAGATTGTGACCTTACTGTTTGTTAAGTAGTACATAGCTCCTCTTTTTTATATAAAGTATGACTAGTTTTTTTAATACCATGGATTTTTAGCAGTAATCATTGACGTGGTCATGGGTATGATGTGTGTACATGCTGTATAAATACATATGGTCAATTAATTGTGAGTGCAGAATCATTTGTATGGAGAAAGGAAATGCTAAGTAAAATAAAAGTAAATTTATAATTACCATGCTATAAACTTCTGCCTGTTACATTGTCTGTGCAAGGAGGTGTGCAGTTTCTGAATAGTGTTGTAGCTTGATAATATTTGCTGTTCACAATTGCAAAAGAAAATGGAAATCCTGTGTTGCTGAGAGTAGTATTTCACATACTGTGTGCCCCAGAAACGTGTGAACAACACAGCACAATAATGTACAATAAAGATGAACAATATAAAGATAATTGGAACAGAGACCTAATAAAAGAGAAAACTTGTAAAATAGGCTCTACAGCAGTCTGAAACTGTCCATATTCCAAATGGGGGGTGGAAATCTTAATAGTGCTGAACAGTGCCAGGCTTTGCTTGACACTGAAATTGTCATAGTAAACTCAAGATCTGTTTATAGGGTTGTTTATGGCTTGTACTGCTTTTAAGAGCTGCAGGGGAGAAAAGAGTTAATGTCTTGAGCAATTATTTATGGCCTTGCCTTTGTTATTTTCTCACTTCCAGGAAACAAAGCTTTAAACAGACAAGCTGTTGAAGGGATGCTCTAGATCCTTGCTAGTAACAAGAGCTTTGCTATTGCTGCTTAATAGATTACCTCATTCTAATATTAGAGCATTCTCACTCTCTTCTTTTCACTTCATTATCGAGTATTGAACTTGACAGAGAGTAATTCATCATTGCTGCAGTGAGGTGTGGAGAGCAGCTGCAGTCAGAGTGCTGCTGTGCAAGGGCTGCTCAAGTACCAACTCCTCTTCTCAAGGGTCCAGAGCAAACAGGCAGCAGAGGGAACAGAAACTAAAACCAAAGACTGATTTCCTAACTGACCTGGTACCCTGTGAGTGCTTGTTGGTTGCCTGCTTTCTGCTGTCCCACCAGCTTGGAGCTGTCCTTCAGGAATCACAGATTTGCTCTGCACAGTGTGCCTGGTTCTTCCCATCACAGCCTTTCTCACAGGGTTTCACAGTGCTGGTAGTGAGCTGACATCCCTCCTTTTCCCATGTTCCTCTCACTTTCATCTGGTGCTGGGAAGGCTCTTAGGAGCAGACCCAGCCACCACTGGGAAGAATGGAGGAACTGCTTAGAAATCTCTCTGGGCATCATTTGGTAAGAAAGCAAATGCTACTTTATATTTACTGCCAGGCTTTAACCTGAAGGGTACTTCTTCCCAACTTCTGCCAGTAAAGGTAAGTTGTACCTTTTTTCCCCTCACTGATTTTCCCCACTGAAGTTAGATCCTGCATATCTTTCACACAGCTATTCTGCTTTCATGTGATGTTGGCTGGAGATCTCCCCCAGGAGATCTGGCAGTGTTCTGTGTGAGGCTGGCACATGGAAAATGTGGGCAAACCACTTCCACGGCTGTACATGATCACTCATCAAAAGGAGGATTCTGCAGTATCTGTTAAACTAAAGGATTTTCAGCTTAAAGAACTTAAATATAATTTTGCTGAGAAAATTGTTCATCGCTTTCACAAATAGCTTTTATTGATACAGCTGTTTTTCTTTAAAGAAAGCACTCTCTGTGCCCTCATTTCCATATTAACAGGATCAAAGAATGCCCTTTGTAGCTTTTGGATGCTGCAGGAATGCTGACATTCTGATAGCAAATAGTCAGACTTTCCATTTAATAGTCATCTTTCCATTTAAAAAGGTGACAATATCTGGAAATGGTTCCAAAGAAAAATCTCTCAATCTTGAAAAAAACCCCCATTTTTTGTCTTCTGATTGTAGTTAGATTTTAGTTGTCTTGTGCTGTGCTCTAATTCCAGCTCATTTGTTTCCTCTCCTGTTTTGGATATTTTCCAAAATGAGCTTGATTAGAAGAGATCATGGAAATGCCACACTTGGATATATTTAAGCCATATAAATACATACAAGTACAGTGAGAGAACTTGCTCAGTGTTCAGTCCAATTCTCAGATGCTGCCAGGACTAATGAAGGACTTACCATGAAATCCTTTTCAGTCCTACTTCCTGCCCTCCTAATACTTATAATTCTGCAAGCTGCAAGTCTGGGACTGTGGGTGAGACCTTGTCCTGTTCCCAAAGCCACATGCAAATCTGCTGATTCTCACAGTGTGCTTTGAAGTATTATCATGTCCTGTCTAGAGGATCTGTTTGTTTTCCAAAAGGTACCCATTCTGTACAAGGACAGTTTTACCCAGTATTCAGGCAAAATAAAAGGCTTGTTGGAAAATGCATGGAAATTGTTTTTAACACAGCTCAACTTCTTTTTTTCTAATCAAAGCCTGAATTCTTAGAGGGATGCTTTAGGTTACATCACAATGATACATTTGGTGCTTCATCAGATAGCAGCAGGTGGAGGAAAAAGGATCTTTTTTGATAATGAAGTGTCTGCCATTTAAATTCTGACAAGCAGAATCACTTGTACTATTATGAAGATTATAGTAATAATAATAATAATAATAATTATTATTATTATTATTATTACAAGAGGAAAATACAGTAGTGATCATGCTATGTGAAAATGCTGTTCACAGAGTTTTCTTTGCATTTTAGCAGTGATGAAATGTATTTAGTAAATCCCAGCTCCCTAGCTGGGAAGTGACAGCATGACATTCTGGAGACTGTGTTCAGGTATTCTAAGGTCATTTAATTTCATTTTGTGGGTTGGTTTCCAAATGGGCAAGCATCCTGAATAAACTGTGTACTGGATATGTGGCTTCATAGTGGGATGTGCTCTTAGAAAGTGGCAATGTGCCTTTTTTACATTCTGTTGCCGTAGCTGGCAAACAGTGGCTTACTGTTTAGAAAACCATGATATTGTAACTTCAAGTGTGCAGAGGGAATGTAATCTTTGAAAGACTGGAAGTTTTTTGACCTTTAATGGTTTTTTTAAGAGGGAAGACCATGGGCTGTGCCTGAAATATGTTGCTGGAAAATTCTCTCTCTTGAAAACTTTTTCCCACCTTAGTTCCCTGCTCTCCAGAGACATCAATAGAAAAGCCCCCTGAGGCTCTGCACAGCAACTAAATTTTCATTTTCATTTGTTCTCCTTCAGAGTGTCCTTGGGGCTTCAGAAACTTCCAGGATGAGAGAAGAGAGATGCATCTGATTCGAAGTGATAATTCGCATGACATTTTGGGATATGATTTTGCAGGGCTCTAGCAGAAAAGATCTGCTCAAACTGGATCTATACTATCCCATCATCCTTATTGAATGATAGAGATTAAAATCTAAGACAATATTTGGTTAACACATTTTGAATTTAAACTCAGGTGTGCTGAAAAAAAAAAAAAAGAATCTAAATCCACCAAAGACAAATGATTAAACTTCAGAGAAAGTGAAATATTTCTGTGTGTTACAGCACATACAGAATGGCACAGTATTTAAGTGCAATGCATTTGGTTTCCATGACGTCTTATCCTAGCAACACATTTCCATGTTTTGTTCTTTTCAGTTCTGCCTTTTGCTGCAGAAGATACAGAATGTAGTGTCAGTTGAGGTCTCTGGGTGATACTTTTGTAGGAGGATTAGATAATTTTAACAACAAAATATGTGGCTAGGATGGTACCTTCCACTTTGATGTGTAGACTTCTTTAAAGTGACAGTGTAACAATGTTAAATATATTAAATATTTAAATACTGCAATTTATCCATAGATACAACTTTGTTCTAGTTTATTTTTAGTATCACAGAATTTTCATGTGTATTTTATTGACTTTGGTGTAAGGTTTCCTGTGATCTGATGTTGTCATCCATCAGTGACTTTGGAGAGGCATGAGATTTGCACAGCTTCTGAGGATGTGAATTTTGAAAGTGGAGTTAGTGTTGTATGGTGGCAGCTGTGAGTTTCTGTATTTTGACATTATGTGTGCCACAGGGCTTGAAATGAGATGGAATTATCCTTCCAGTCCTTAGTAAGTCCTAGTAAGAATTGCAGAAATATGTAATTCTTCAACATAAGGAGGTGAAATACTGGTTGTTTCATAGCCTGGCTGACCAGTTGCAGGGCACTGAAGCTGTGCTGTGTCATTGGAGTCCTCTGTAGTCTCTTCTTTCTGCTTTTCTGCTGCTGAGACTGCTGGTGGTAGTGAGTAGGCTCAAATGGGATCTCGCATTCCATGAGCTCAATCCAAAGCCTTTGGAAGTGTTTCTGAATCTTTCCACTGATTTCAATGGCACTTGAAACCAGGACCTGTGTTATTATCTGAAATTTGAAAGCAAGCTTACTGCCTTGAGGGTCATATTTAATTCAAACAAATCATTTAAGTTAGCTTGTAGGGCAGGGGTCTGCTATGTTCAGGCTGTTGAATCAGTAAGTTGTGCATTTTCTGTGTGAATAACATTGTGAGTCATGGCCCAAGCAATGCTTAGCATTGCAGTTTTGTCTTTAAGCATTGTGAATGAGACTGGAGAGGGTATAAAAGCAGCCTTCATACACTGCAGCAAGATCTATGAAACCACCAATTTCAAGACTGTCAGCTTCCCCTCTCTTGCAGACACTTTGCTGAGTTGCCTTCATTTCATTTGAAATTATATTTGTGAATAAATTAGAGTTGTAATGGTTGTAAAGATGATGTGACTGATGTGAGGCTTGACCCAGTAGAGTTCCCTCTTCCTCTGTTTTGATTCCAATTTATTTCATATAACTTCCTCAGGAAAAAGCAAATAAAATGAGCTTTTGAAATTTCCACCCAGGTTTGGTTGGTTCCATTGTTGTGGCACAGCAGTGTTCTGTAGCTGCTTTGCATTTAGGATATGGATGTAACCAGTGAAGGTTTAGTTGAGGTTCTGGTCATCCCAGCTCAATCAGAGGGTCCTGGGCTTTGCTTTTAACATCTGGGAACTCTCCAGATTCTGCCCAAATATGGAGCATCTCAATTAAAATTCCAACTCTGATATAATATTGTCGTGCCTTAGAGGTGACAGTGTTTTATGTGTAAAATAAAACCTGCTAAAGTTTATTTGCATTATAAAATGCTCTGTAATGTATTTTGAGATTGCTGTGTGGATTATGCTATGCAGCAAAGAAGGTTTGTTGACAGTTTGATTAACCTGTACCACTAGATTTCTAGTTCCTTTATTTTCTGTAAGTACATAATACCATACCAGCTAGTTTTAGCTCCAAGAAATACCATTAAATCAATACAGATCAAAATTGAGTTAGAGTGTGTAATGGCTTAGTAAGCTGCAAATTTTTCACTAATTCATTTTTTAATAGGAATTTTTTTGAAAAATACTTTTAATCTCATCCATCATCGGTTTACAGAAATAAATGGTGATTTGGATATATGGTAGTAGGAATAGCATGAGAGTATGAGAGTATGCCTGTAGGTGATTACAGGCAGCCTCACCCCTGGTGCATCACAGTTGTACTAATTAACAAAGAAGAAAAACAGCCTTGCCCTTATTGGGCTGCAGTTGTGACTAATAAAGACACATGTGATAAAAGGGGTGGGTTGGCTGGTCAGGGGGATCTTAGAGGCAGAGGGCTTGGAGATAGAGGAGCCCAGATGATGAAGGAATGAAAGACACAGAAGAATGAAACAAGGAAGAGAGTTGCTGCAGCAAAAGATCTGCTATGAGGTCAGTCTGGGTCTGATGGAGTTGGAGCCTGCAGTCATAGCTGAGCTGGGTGAGAGCTGTGTTCAGAGTCTGCAAACCAATACTTGCAGTCATATTCCAGCAGGAAATAGCCAGCAGTCAGAGTCTGCAGTTGGACCCTACAGTGGGAGCTTGCTGTAGTCAGGGTCAGGATGGCAAAACTGTAAAGAAGAATTAACTGTGACCCTTTTCCATGTTGTTGAGAGTCTGTGTGTCTTAGCTCATTTCAACCCTTAATGAGAGGTCTGCTGCAATATCTGCCTATCCAGATTTCAACTATTTTCACTTCCATCTCTTTAATAAACAAAATGTGTAAGTTATCAGGCTTTAAAATCTGGTGTTGAACCATGGCATTTCAATGTAAGTTATTGGAATAGAGATTTGAGCTGCACATGTTGCTGCTAGCAAAGTGCTGAGTGAAACTTGGATGATGAGGAACTCCAGGTGAGCATTGCCAGTGCTGCCAGGTGGGGAATGGTGGTCATGGAAAGAGCCCTGGGAGGGTGGGAGTGGGGAGAGCCCAGCTTTGGGCTGCAGTTCAGTGGTAGACCAGGTCTCTGCAGTGGTTCCTGCTGCTTCCTTTTCCCAGGCACTAACTGGTGTGCCATCCCTGCCTCTCTGTGCCAGGGGATTTGCTCTGGCTTGAAAACTGCAGAATTCTATGGCTGGATCAGTTTTTGATCCAGTCAGCATTGTGGCTCCACAGAATGTGTCAGTGCATTACTGCTAAAGCAGTGATGCCCTGGGGGAAATATCTTGGGTTTTGGCTTTTATATTTTTCTAGAATCTCTGCTGCTTAGTGTGTAACTCTGAAACTTCACATTAGGTGTGTTAGTAATTTCTCATCACAGGGTAGTCAGACAAAACAATTCCTTCCCAGCTACAGAACCAAGGACACCAGTACCCAAAAAGTAGCAACAACAGCGAGGGAAAGGGGGTGAGCAGGAGGCTGAGAATTCATAGCCTGGGGCTGTGGTTGGATGATTGACCCCAATATGTAAATGAACTAAAATTTATAAAAGTGTAAAGACTCATGGCTGGGATCATCTTGGATTTGATTTGGGTGTAGCTGTGGCTGGACTCCTGCACTGCCCAAAGTGTATTTTTTCAATAAATACTGATTTTATCCCTTTTGCTTTGTCTAGTCTTTGTTCCAGGCATCAGTTCAAGCTGTAGGAAGGGCAAAGGTGGGAAGCCCTTGTTAAACCATGGCAAGTACAAAACCAGAAGCTGCTGGTGAAACAGGAGACATGCTAACAGCAAGAGGAGAAATGGGAGTGTGTGGGGAATGCAAAAGAGATGTGAGAAGGGTGGTTAGCATCTGGAGGAGGTAAATGGGATTGTAGGCTCAGAGTGTGAGGTTAATACATGTGGTCAGTTGGTAAGTGGTTAAAGAAAGACTTTGCTTCATCTTCCATCATGTACTTGTCTGTGTCCTACCTCTGATTGAAATGGAAGTCTGAGAAACACAGAGACAACTTTCCTGTGTGTGAAAGTATCCACAGGAGGTGCAAAGGCATTTCACCTCACTTTCAAGAGGCTTTGTTTTGCTCCTGGAATTAAAAAAAAAAAAAAAAAAAAAGATCCTACAACACACAAGTGGATGTTGATTGGTGGGTTTGGCCTTCAGTGGAGTACACCATACACTGACCTGTTCTTTACCTTTCAACATGGAAAGGTATTCTAAAGTAAATATTGTCTATTTCTGGACACTGTTCCACTTGTTGAGATCACAATCCTTTAAAATATTGTAAATTGCATCAATAAACATTAATAAATAATATAAAATAAAGATAAATAAAACAATCTCCAGTTCTGTGTTCTCTTGAAATTTCACAATACCTTATTACTCCATGGAAAAGCACAAGGTGAAATAGGATATGCATTATTTAATATTCTATGTATCTTACTAACAGTGGTTAAGAGTTGTTGGGGGGAATGAGTTAATTCCTGAGACACATTTAGCAGTTGCTTTGTAAGATGGGTGTCACAGAGCACAAGTGCTGATTTCTCCATCCCTTGCAGTACTGGGCTTTTGTTTCTCTGGAGATGTGTTTCAGTGGGTGTGGAGAGATCTGAATTCATGCACATGCACTTTGTACCACATTCCTGCCTTAATTTAGAACCTCTTGGAGACCAGCTGCAGCCTTACTTAAAAAGAGGAGAGGGTGGGTGGTTAGGGATGGAAGTGTCCTGCAGAGTAGGAACAGTCAGTTTCAGTTGTGAATGGAGGTTCTTTTTATCTTGTCTTGAAACTATGGTATACATCTTAATTTTTAAAATTCAACACTGCCTTGGAAAACTAAAGCTATTATTTCTACAAAATTATAGCAAGCAAGAAACCTATAATGAGATAAAATAGAGAGAGATGGGTGCCAGTCACAAGATTTATTAGAATTTTACAGATTGTTCAGAAGTAGAGGTGGTTATTAAAATGGCAGCTGTTAAGTGCAATGTTTGGCTACTGATTCTTTTAGAACTGCCCTGCCAATATTTAATGCAAAGAAACTATTTCTATAGTGTAATTATTACAAAGAAACAGAACTTGTAGGATGTACCACTGGTGCACTTTACTTCAGGAAAACAGCAGAGAGTTTAATGAGATAGTGCTGGGAACTTGCTCATCTTTTGATAACAACCTTTTAGTCAAAACACAATAAACATGTAAGGGCAGGGCAGAGAGGTCGCTGTATCTGCCAGTTTGTTTCTAAACAAGCTTGTCAATTAAAGTAAACCTGTGTCTGGAGCCCATGAGTTAACTTCCTGCTTTTACCCTTGGACTTCTCTCCCTGGCTGCCAGCATTGTGTGAAACCATCCTGGTTTCTTTAGAACTGCTCTTTGTTGCTGTAGTTTATTTTTTTTAACCTTCTCCAGTGTTATCTCCTGGTGTGTGACTAACCAGTTCAAACAAAACAATGCAGAAATCCTCCTCACAGCAAGAAGGAATAGAATCAGCTTTTAGTACCAAATTTAAGGTTTATTCCCACAGAGCTGGAATTGATTTTATTGGACAGATCTTCAGGGGCTTTAAACATCTTCATAGGTGCAGTCTCCTATGGAGATGGAGAGGCCTCTCCCTCCCTGGGCAGAGCTGTTCTCTGCAGGGGCTGCTGGCTGACCCAGCCAGGGGCTGGAGCCCCTTTTGCCCTCCCTGCTTCCAAAACTCTGCAGCTGTCAGCCAGGGTCCTGCCCCCCTGCCATCTCAAACAGTCTGGTGCCTCTGAACACTGCCCTAGTGCCAAGCATATCTTCAGGCAGAGATCAGAATTACAGATCTATGCATTTCTGCTGCCAAGGCTGTAATCTGGTAATTCAAATGGCTTTCCTTTCTTAAGTGATGTGCTTGCTTTGCACCTGTCCTCATCCTCAAGCTTGTGGCTTGGGAGAGAGTTCTTGTAAGCACAAGGGAAGGTGAAGGCTTCTGAAAATGCAAGAGATAGTTGTGACATGTTTGAGGAAGCTGATTTGCTGTAGTGTGAAGTGACAACTAGGTTAAAATTACAGGATTTCAGATACACTTGTCAGGTTCCATCCTGTGCTTCAGCTGTAAGCTGCAGCAGTGCCTTACCATAACTTAAACCACTTAATTCAGGTACCTAAAATCAATGGTGTAGTGTGTCTGCTGTGGAGTATTTAAACCTGATGCTTCAGAATTGGTGTTCTTGTGAACATGGCATATGTAAAGCAATATTTGTTTTATTTGAAGTAAGAAGATGCCATGAAATGTAATTTTGAAGCTGCCACTTCCCATGAAAATGGATTGGCATTTTGCAGTAGTCAGGCCTGAAGGGCCAGATTGTGGCTACAGTGTGTTAAAGGAGGTGGGGCAGGAGATTAGTCCTCTCTGGGTGCCCTACAAAGAGCTAGGCACATTCAGACCATAATAATGCATTTTTGTTAAACTGGGATTTAATTCACTAATAAACTCCAATCAGCTCCTCTGGCCAAGATCTTATACCTTGTCTTTAATTTTCTCAGCTTTTCTCTTGACTCAGTCAAGCTCATTTTAAATTCCGTCTTTTCTTTATTATTTTGATTATCTTTTAGATAACTTTGGTTTAAGTGATAACTTGCTTATTTGAGCTGTTTACTCTTAAATTGTATCTTTTGGGCTACTCTTGCCAGGCTTTGTTTTTTCCTTTGTTGCTTATTGTTCCTTAATTAGAACCTCATTTAATTCTTAAGGCTGGTGAGTAAATAGGTGCTTTTCTGAAGAAAAGACCAAGAACAGTATTTGCATTCATGTAACAATTTCCATCCCAATTCCCAAGCTGCAAGCCCTATGGCTTTGCTGAATTGCAGCCACCTCTGAGGACTGTAGCAGCCAAGTAAAACGAGGCAGGAATCTGTTTTTTTTCCAAAAAGCCCCAAGCTATCTTCTTTGTCCAAGGCAGGCACAGAGGGTATGGATATTTACAGTCTCATCTGAAGGATGCAAATGAGCAGACTGCTATGAGTTAGAGGTAATTAAAACCACATATTGAGATAATCAGCCAATTCAATTCTTGCTTTATTGAAGTTTTTTTTCTAATCTGAGGGACTTGTTTTTTCAGTGTTAAATTTTTTTATACACTGACCAATGCACAAAAAAGGTAGCTGCAGGTAGCCTGCTTGTGCCAGCAGAAAAGAAATGTGTTTGTGAGCATGAATGATTGGCATGCCAGTGTTTGCAGGGTGCATTTTTGTGGAGCCATGTATGGACAAATGGGGAACACATGAAAATCTGCTCTCAGATATTTTGTTCCGTGTGCAACAGAGAGAAGAGCTGAGCCTGGAGGGTTTTTGGTCACTTGGAAATGCTCAGGGAGAGGATTTACTATACCAAAAATTGCAGTACCATCTTGTCTTTCTTATGCCTGAGCAAGTGAGTAATTTTCAGTGGCTGGCAGTGGTGAGTGTGGTTAAATCCTTGGGAGGTGGGATGGTAACAACCACCTTTCCCAACAGTGGGGCTGTGCAAAACAGTTCCTGTGATGTGCACTTGGCTGTGTCTGTTGTAGTTTAAAACTAATGTTTCTCATGTTTCTTGATAACATTTTCATAGGCAATGTAGGGTGGACTGATAACGATCTCTGAAAAATTTGGCCATTTTTCTTTCATTTTTCTCTGAATTTGTGATGGTGACTGCCCCATCCCTCTGCACTGTACAAATGTCATGGACTGTGACCTCCTCTGGCTGGGGAAGGGATTTTGGAGGAGTAGCTCCAGCTGAAGGCTCCCTCTCTATCCCAAGTGTGGGACCAGAGCTTGGCCACACACTGTCCCCTCTGCAGCAGAGCTGCCCCAGCTGCATCTGAGCTGGAGGGGCATTTTCCAGCATGGGCAGCAGCTGCTGCCAGGATGAGTCCTTAACAGGTTTTTACTGCACTCCTATTTTTGAAGCTCCTTTTGTTGTTTCATTCACTACAGATGAAGTGGTCCAAATGCTGGTCTAAGCTTCATTTGTGTTTACCTCATGAATGGATCCCCTTTTGCTTTATCTGAACTTTAATGAATAGCTGCTTTTAGGAAAGCTGGACCTTACGTCTGAGAGGAATTAACCCAGAAGCAAGAACAGGAGCAATAATTGATGCCACTGTTAAAGGCTCAGCCTGATGTGGATAACACTTCAGTATAGCCTCTTCCAGGACTGGGGAAATGAAGGTGAAGTGAGCTAGAACAGTATGATTTCAGTCTTGTGAAAAATGGAAGAATGTGATGGCCACACACAAAGGATTAATTTTTGTCCAATAAATTTATTAATAACTTGCAGGAAGTCAATTTCTGCCTTCAGTCAAATGGATGAAGGACAGAAGATCAATTTTCCATCTGTATTTGGTTTCTGGCAGGTGTAGGACTTCAGGAGTCCTTTTTCTTCTTAGTGCTCACTACATTTGGAGACACTTCCTTCTAAATGTGTGTTTGAGCCAGAGCAGGGCAAATGGTGGAACTGATTTTGTTAAGTCTTATCTCTGTTCATTAATCTCAAATAGTACCATGATAAAGTGTCTGTATAAAAGTAATTATCATAACCTGTCTTTCTAAATCTGTATCCCAGAGCTAATATTTTGGCTTCCTTCCCTCTGATGCTGTCACACTTTGGTGCATCCTGTGTTTTTGCCTTGTAAGACTTCATCCCAGAAGAAAACTCTGGAGGGTATTCCAGGTTTTTTTACACCTTGCAGCAACTTCCCACCCCAATAATGGGTTGGATCTATTTAGCTGAGTTAATTTGTGTTAGTGAGAAAAGAAATCTGTTCTGCTGAAGGGGTTCAGTTGCAAACTGAAGTGACCTGTGTCACCTAGAGATCTTAACCCTCAGATAACATGATACAAGGGACTTTGTGTATTATTGTAACAGGTCTCCTTAAAAAGGAGGGATTTTCTGTGCCTAGGAGGAAGAAAGCCTCAGCTGAGTTTCTGCTGCAGTTCCTGGTGTGCAGAGTGGAGTGAGGTACCTCCCTGCCTCCCAGCAGTGTTGCCAGTTGTTTGCAATATTGGTGTGATTTGTGCATTGATAAGACAGGAAGATCTCTATATGAGGATCTTGGATAGGAAATGGGTCAGTGGCTCATTGAATGCATGGGATTATCTCCTCTGAATTGTAGAGCTTAGCTTTCTTCCTAGCTCTTCACAAATCTCAGCTTTGATACTTCTTTATACTCTAAGGAGAAATCAGACATTTGAATTACTGCTCTTTCTATGATTCCTTTTCTTATTTTTTGGACTGAAATTGAGTTACTATTTACTCTTTAGCATTTCCTACAGAGATAACTGGTAATATTTAATATTGACATTGTCTGACAGAATGAAAGCTCTGGGAGTTGCATTGTAATACTTAAAAGTATTATTGCTAGTGAAGTTGTCCTCAGGGTTGAGCTCCCTTTTCCCACCTTGCTGCTTTCACAAAATAAGCAGAAGGCACAATGTGACTTCCATGCAAAGGCTGTTCCTCACTTTAAGGTGAGTGAGACTGGCACTATTTTAGTTTCTTGGAAGCTTTCTGTAAGAATCCTCTGCCTTGTGTTTAGGAAGCCCATTGCAATTCACCATTGCCTCGTCTTGGTGGCCTTGGGTTTGTGTGTGGTGTCATGGTGGGTTATAAATCAACCTTAACTTCTTCAGTAAGTTTAAATTAGAGACTAGGGCCTTGAAGCTCGTTTGGTTTGCCCAATAGCTCATTTGGTTATTTCTGATGACTGTGAAACATACTCGGTTCATTTAGGCACAGTACCTTTTGTAACTAAACTAAATCAATAAGTAAAAGGTAGATTCTTTAATTAATTCCTCTGTACATTGAATAGTGATGAATTAGCTTACTATGCAACTCCTTATAGCATGAGGTGTAGTTAGGAAAAACTAAGTTCATTGTTTATGAACAGACATTGAGGCATTACCAATTGCTTGCAGATTCCTAGTTAGGGGCTTTCTAAAAGGATAATACAATTCTGTAAAGGTTCCAAGTAAAACTTTCAGGGATTATTCTGTAAAGAGTCCTAAGACTGATGAGGTGTAAAAATTCCTTCAGTTTGTTATTTTAATTAGTCATTAGTCATTATTAGTCATTAAGTGCATGATACCTTTTTTCTTGATTTCTTTTTCTGTGGAAAATGCACATGGCTTTTATTTAAAAATAACTTCAGAGTGACAAAATGCCCTGTGTCTTAGGAACTCTCATCAGATCAAAACAGACAGAATAAGCTCTTGAATTTCTCTTGATGTGTTTTGCTGAAGCTATAATTTCTTTCTGAACATGACATCCTCATTGAATATAGACCATAAATAGGAATCACATATTTCATGACAAGATTGTGTCCCTAGAAAGGTTATGTGGATAGAGAGTCTTCATATACATATTCTTGCCTGAGACATAGTATTCCTGTAGGAGCAGAGCTTGTTCTGTCTGTAGTGTTTGTTTCCATTGGCTAGCTCAGTGTTATATTGGAAGTAGAAGTTTCACTAATGGCTGCTGTTTTCAGATTCTATGGAGGTGTAGATTTGGAATCTATTTTGTTGGTAAGGTATTAATGATACTTTCTGGAGTTAGTCATGACATGCTCTAAGTGATGTTTTTTCAGGATCACAGTGCAGTAAGAAACCGATTATGGAAATCTTAAATTTAAGCTTTGCCTGTCAGGGTGGGAGGATTTCCATACATAGGTGCTTATATGTTCATGTCCAGTTGCTCTAAGTGAAGACAAAGTGGTTGAAGTAATTGTGGGCAATATCGACACTGTATTTCTTTGTCAAGTTGTTAGGAACTGTATCATGATGTGTGTTACTGTCATAAATATTTTCAGCTCCCAGAAATCAAAAGCCTGAAAAAGCAGTGTCTGGATTGGGTGGAACCAAGGTGCTTAATTCAGTTGTTGCTTTGCCTTCTTTGCAGTGCAGTAAGATACTTTCTTTCAGTTACTCTAAATCAAACACCAGTCACAAACATTGAAGTGATGTTAATTAGGGCCCTTAAAAAGCTGCCTGTATTAGTCAAAAAAAAAAAAAAAAAAGGTGTTAACATTGTTAGCAGCTATGCTCTCAGCTTGGTAGCAGAAGAGGAATTCCAGATTAGCACTTTGTAGTAAAAACACCTGATGGAGGCATGGTCATTTCCACTGCTGGAAGAACTGTTGATGTTCAGGTTCAGATTCTTCTTTCAGTGGCAAGGGCACACTCACACTCAAACCAGACTTATGAAGGGTTAGAAGCTCCTTAGGGCTTCCTTGAGAGAACACTCATTGATGTTGTGTATTGCTTCTTCCATAAAATATGCAGTAAGGTGACAGTGTTTCATTCTCCTCCCCATTTCATTAGTGTTAGGAGCCAGAACTGATAGCAGTGTAGCAGATCTGAAGGCAAATGGGAAGGGGAAACCTGGTAGGGTTTTTTTGTGGTTGTTTTTTTTTTTTTTTTTAAGTAAAATTTATTTCTGTGGAGAACTGTTTGTAATGTGTCTTCACCCCTTTTTTATGAACCTGGTGATTAATTATATTCCACTGTTTAAGTAATATTTTCCCTGTTTTATATTTTCTTTCTTTTCAAAAATAAAAAGGCTGTATTTTTCTCTTCCTACACCTACACTTGAAGTACATTTTGGCAGGATATATATATTTGAAATGTGAAGCAAGTTTTCTGTGCTGTGTAGCTAGCTAATATCCATCCAAACTGGTTACCTAACAAGGAAAAGCATCAGAAGGTTTTTGTTAAAGGGTCTACAGAAAGAACAGCATCATCCTAAATCTCAGCAATGTCAGCCTAAATTCATCTTACAGCATGCCTGTTCTATGCACTATCTTGGATTACTGAAGATAATCCAGAGGGAGATGTCTTGAGTTTTTGTTTTTATATAGTTTGCTTTCTGTGTGTACTTTACACTGTGTTGGGTTTAATTTTATGAATGGCTTGGAAGGGCAGGGCTGATGGATTTGCTGTGGTAATGGAGCTCAGAGCCCTTCTGGAGCTGTTCCCTGCTGCTGGGTGTCTGCAGCTCTTCCCCAGCACTGCTCTGCCTCCATGGGGAACCTCTGGCTGCCTTGTGCTGGGAGGGGAGAGCCTCTGCTCTAGTTTGTGCCCTCCAGGGCATGGCAGGGGACCAGGCTGCAGCACTGGCAGCTTGCTCTGCTGGGTTCTGCCCTTCAGTACTGCTGTGCTGCTCCTCTGCACTGTGCTGAGATGCCTCAAACATAGTGAAGGAATTAGCATGGTGATAATTAAATATGGAGGTTTGTGTCTCAGTGTTCCTCTCAGCTGAGAAGGCTCATCAGCTGCTCCTTCAGAACCAGCTTGAAGGTGGTTCCTAACATAACACAGGATTTTTTATTGTGTTAAGAGGCTGCATTATTTTGGAGTGAGGGTGTTTTACCCCAACTATAGGTTTGTTCAGGGAGGAATGCTTGTCTCAGGATGACAAACTGTACTCTCACCAAAATGCTGCCTCCTCACCTCCAAGCCTTCAGTACAAGTTTTTGGGAAGCCCAGCGTGGGACTGGAGTCACAGGTTGTTCTTCTCCCCACTTCATCTTGCATGTGGCAGG
The DNA here is from genome assembly GCF_903797595.1 of Erithacus rubecula. Lineage (NCBI taxonomy): Eukaryota > Metazoa > Chordata > Aves > Passeriformes > Muscicapidae > Erithacus > Erithacus rubecula. Next base: position 9,788,889 of record NC_136689.1, on the reverse strand, counting down.
GAGAAAGCAGAGCTCCTGCCTTTTGCCACAGAAAGCAAGCAGCTTCCCAAATTTATGGAAATCCAGTACCTTCCCATCTTAGGTGCTATTCTGTACACTTAATTACATTAATTTTTTAGTGTCTTTCTTCCTAGTGTAAGTGTGGTGCTTTTGTCTTGAAAGTGATGGTGATTTATCTGTCTGTAGCAAATCCTCTTGTGCTAACCACTCTAGAGGGAGGAGGGACAGGTTCTAATCTTGTATCTTTAATCTAAACAGTCTAGGAATCTGTTTTTAGAGCAGATTCAATCTCCATTTGTTCCTTAAATACAAACAAATAATTATTTGTGTATTTCTCTAAAGCTGGTAGCTTCAAGGTACTTCCATCCACTGGCTAACAAAATCTGTTGTGCAGTTATGATAAACTGTGATGAACAGTCTGAAATGTAAGCTCTTCCAAACTATTAACTCTGAATATTGAATATTTCATGTCCTGTTTACCATGAAAAACTTAGTTGCAAAAGCTCTGGCTGAGACATTTTTAGGCATTTCTAATAGCTGTTCATGTCAGCACTAACATATGCATATGCACTAAATATAGAATGTAAATTACCTGTTCTGCGCTGCAATAATTTTTCTAGTTATTGTATTCTTAGAGCTTCATTTATGGTGGTTTCTAGGCAATCAGGCACAGCAAAATAGGAGTGAGAACTTGGAAGAAAAGGTAGCTTTCAATGCTACTTTTTGATACATACATATTTGTTTGTTATTTTGTGTCTGCAAAGATTCCTACCCTTTTTAGTTTCAAACCTATCCTTTTTAGTTTGGTGAATTTTGGTTTCTGGTTCCTGTTGGGTCTGAAGGAAAGGGAATGGCTGTTTAACAGCAGAGCAGCTTTTAATGTATGACTCAAGCAAAGCGTGTGAGCCCAGAGAAGCCAGTTGCTTCTAAGAAATGCAAATTCCATGTAAAATGGGAAGGAATAGAAATGCACCATTGGAAATGTGCTATTTTAAAATTAAAATGTGATTAGAGACTGTGCGAAATTGTGTTAACGTTGACAACTGTGGGTCTGTTCTCAGGAACAGTCGCTGCAGCTTGGGGGGCTGAGCGTGTTCAGCTGCTGGGCTCCTTGCTCAGGGCTCATTGCTGCACATGGCTGTGGCTTTGGTAGCCAAGTGAGCCTTCCAATACTTATTCCTCCTGCTTTGTTTCCTGCACAAACCATTCTTCCTTCACAGGCCACTTGTACCCATCTGACTTGTGCTGTTGTCCCTAATTGGCTCCAGACACAGAATTTCTTACGGCTGTCCTTGGCTTGGCAGTGCCAAAGCGTGGCAGTGTTTGAGGGGCAGGGTTTGGGCAAGGCTGCCCTTTTCTGAGTTCTGAGCTGCTTTCTCTGACCCTGCACTGTAGGAGTTTTGTGCTTTTAGCAAATTGGAAGGAGTCCCACTGGAATAAGTGTGGCTGGACCAGCCATGCCCGGGACATTTGGGACCATCCACACCTGGATCAAAGGATGTGCATAGCAGGTAAACAAAAGTCAGCTGTGTTTAAGTAGAAACAAATACCCATTTATGTCAAGGGCTGGAGTTGCCTACCTGGAAAATGTTGCAGTGTGCAGCAATCCAACCCCTTGATTTGTGAGTGTCAAGCAGTTATCAGTTTGAATTTGCTTGTGATGGACTGGATGCATTTTACTGAGTGAGCTGCTGGTGAAAACATGCACTTCTCTCCTGTTTAATGTCCTTGGAGTAACCTCTATCCTTGAAGGATAATATTAGTTTATACTCACGTTTTTTTCCTGCTCTGAATAAAGTAGAATCTAACTAACATTAGTGTTTCCTTACTGCTCTAATTGTGGCCACCTTTTTGGCACCATCTCATAAAATGAATCCATACCCTTTTGTAATGTGTAAACAACAAGGTTTGTGGCTTTAGTCTTGAAATAAAGATGTCATCTTTAAGATTCCTGATGGGTTTTTTGTATCTTTTTCATTTTTCTTAATTATCCAAGCCTTATAATTAACCTTTTCATTTAGGTGAAATAAGTCACTTAAGTAGGCATATTATTGCCATCATCTAATGTGCTTCTTATATGTAAGAATTAAATATCAAAGTTATGAAATGTCTTTAAATTCTTCTTGCTATTTTCTTTTCTGCTGATGTAAATTATTCTTCTGGTTTCAGGCTGAAAATCCTTGTACTTAACAGCAATGACAAGAAAAAACAAAATTTTTCTGTCTTTATTTCTGTCTATTTTTCTACTTTTGCAATTTATAGTGGCAGTGGGTATTTTACCAAGTGAAAAAAGTGTTCTGGAAGAGATAATGACTTAGTTCCATAGGAATATTCACACTTTGTTTCTAATGCTCAGCTTTATGGGTTTGATGTTTTTTGTGATGAATAGATATGTTTATGCAGGGCAACAAAACCTTAATTTGATGGTAGCATTTGTTGTTGCTTCTTGAGAAATATTCCTTTTAGCTAAAACTTTTGTTATCCACTGTTGTGGTTGTTAATTTCTTAAGTTTCTTTTTCTGGTGTGCTTGTAACACTGTGTTAATGGAAAAAAAAACACCTAAAAAACATTAAAAAAACTCCAGGCACTCCCAGCTACCATGCACTGTACTGGAAGCAGGTGGAAGACAGATGGAGGTTACTGGGGAGTCCCAGTATGCAGCAATTTACTTCTCTACAGCTCCAACAGAACACAAGCCTTGCTTATAAATGCTGTTGAGCCCTAGTATCTTTAAAACAGTCAAAAAAAGCTCTTGCCTGGCCTTTGAATTGCTGAAAAAGTAGATTGTAAGGTAATTTGCTATAAAGATCTCTTGAAATAATTTCAGTGTATTCACTGCTGGTTGGTCTTTCTAAACCAATCCTATTATCAAGATGCAAATTTGATGGATGAACAAGGCTTGAACAAGGTTCAGGATTGAATTTTTGCCTTTTCACTGTGTGCTTTAGATATTCAGTCAATGCTTTATCAATCAAGGTTTTCTAAAAGTTGAAAATTACTGCCTTATTATTTTCTTTAAGGATATTAGTTTCAGCACACTACCTGACCAGTCCTCAGCTTGCCACATCACCCCTAAGTACTAATTTCTCTTTTAGATGTATCCAGGCAAGTCACCATTCTAGATTCACAAATAGCTCTCTATTAACTTCTGCTAAACTTGCTGAATAATCTCGTGTAATACAATGGTATTGATCATTAAAAGATTAAGTAGATCTTTGTTTTCAGACACTTTCAAAAATTACTTAGTCAACTTAGTGAGACTGAAACTGCAGTACAATTTATCATCTAAAATGGCAAAAAATCATTCAGAGTTTAGGATGTAACATCTCTGGATGTGTTTTATGACATTCTTTTAATCAGTGGCTCTGCCAGTGGCTTCCTGTAGGTCAGCAGTGATTTTATTTCATGACAAGTTTTAGCTCTTTAAAAAGAATAAAAAATGTTTGCCAATCTGCATTATCCTTCATGCTTCAAAAAAGTGGTGATTCATATTATCCACTCCTAAGATACCTCTTAGGATTTGCTGTGGCTGTGGGAGGAGTTTGGATGAGAGAGTCCTTCAGACAGAAACTGCCAGAGCTTGCTACTTTAATCATTATTCCTAGTGCAAGTTACAGGCTTAAGCCTATTATTAGCTTGCATACAACCCCCCCCCCCCCATATATAATTTGACAACCAACTCCTACAAATTACCCATTATCCATTTCTTTAAAAACTGTGAGCACTTCTGTATTCAGGCCAGTTTCATGCTTCCTCTTAGTCACTGTCATGGGGCTCTGTGTTAATTTGACTGGAGCTGGCAGATGCAGGGTGAGCTGCTGAACGTGCTTGCCAGAACCTCATCAAAGGTTAGTTTGCAAAGAAATAATTCAGGATTTGTTTTCAGAGAAGCAGACTTGGGGTTCAAGTGTTTTCCCTTCCTTGCATTCATCCAATGGCCAGCTGCACAAGTGTCTCTCCAATTTTAGGGCTGTACTTCTGTTTGGATCTCCAGGTTTAAACCTGAGCCTCCAAGTTGAAATGCCTGGCTGAGATTTCAAAACCCACTAAAGAACAGGAGTAAGTTTTTTCTTTGTTTTTCCATTCTTAAGTACATTCTATTCTGTCAGAAGTTCGTGTGTGGTATGGGCCGGCTGTTTTATTCAGAAAGTCCTTATCTGACAGAACTGAATGGAGCCTGGGGACAAAGAGTGTTACTTTCCTCTGCCCAAGAAAAGTGAAGGAGTACTTTAAGTGTTTCTTCTTTTGTTTTCCTGCATAATGGTATAAAGGATTTCTTTTACAGCCCATGGATTGAGTTCAAGGCTGCTCAATAGCATGTCTGGCTCTGGCCTTTCATGTTTTTGAACACAAATCCACAAAGGAAGTGAGAAGGGACCAATGGATACTTCCTTCTGCAAGTTAGTCCAAACCCAAGAGCTGGATGCTCAGAATCCAGCAGGCTGGTGTGAGAGAATGCAGGTCAGGAGGCTGGGGACAGTGTCATGCTGGGACAGGTCACAGAGGAAGGGGCTGTGCTCAGTGACACTGCTGGGGGGGCTGGGTCTCCTTCCATGTGAAGCTCTCCTGGAAGATCCCCTCTGGGGTCATGGCTATTCTTTTTCAGCAGAGGCTGGCTGGCAGTGCCTGACATCTGAATGGCAGCATGGCTCAGAGCCTGAGCTACAGTACTCCACATGGGGAGCACAAGATGGGAGCCTCTGGATGTGCTTCCTGTTTACACAGCTGAAGAGTAAGTGGTAAAAATGCAGTGAGTAATGGAGTGTGTCAGAGAAGGTTCATTTCTTCAGTTCTTCTTCAGTTTCCCATGTTGGAGGAAGGAAAGGTGTGAACCAAGCTCACTGCACTGGAAGTAGCTGCCTGGTGTGTGATTGAACTGCTCAGAGGTAAGAAAAGAGGGGTCAGAGGCCAAGGGGATGGCCAGCCTTCAGCAAGGGTCAAAAGATATAAAAGGTCCTGGTAGCACTTACTTGCTTGAAAGGTGAAGTCCTGACATTGACATTGGCTGGATCATTGGAAACATTAAATACATTTTGAGAGTGCTGATGCCACCTGCTTTGAGAGGGAGCTTCTGTCTTCCATTCCAAGACAGTGTTGCCATCTATTTCAAGTGCTAACTGTAAGGGCTGAGAAAACCATCAAAAATTTGTGCCTAACAGAGCAAATAATTGCATAAGGATCAAGCCTGTAATCACTCTGAATAAAAACTAGAACATTTGAACTTGCAATCACAGACTTCTGCTTGTAAAATCTCTACTTACTTAATGATCATGGGCATTACCATTGGATTATAAAGACTGTAACATTTCTCTCTGATAATGTTTTGTTCTGTTCCCTGCTGCAGAGGTAATGGGTAGAATCATGTAATGGAAGGAGCAAGAACTGACCAACAAAAGTCTCTTTTCAACATGTATCCCTGATGGAAAAGAATGGTCTCCAGAAGTAGACTAGGATGATTTCTAGAGACAAACTTCATTTTCCTGTGGATTTGAACCAAATTAAGAAAAATGCTCATTCCAGGCGTCACTATTAGGATTGCAAAGGGAGGAGAGTCCTACTGTGTTTAACTGTGTGCATGAATTAAACTTTTATGTCTTTCCTGATTAAAAGGCTCTGAACTTCTGATTTTGGTATTGGCTTATTTATTTATTTATTTATTTATTTATTTAGAAGAACAGCTAGAGTAAGTTAGAAGGCAAATTGAAATGTGAAATCATGGCTGAGGCACATACTCCAGTCTCCATCCCAAGGTTTGCTGAGCAGCATGCAACTGCTTACTCTTTGTAGCAGGCATTATAGTTAGTGCCTTTGGAAATAGCAACATAAGTTAGATGTGGTCATGCAAAACCTTTGAATGTATTTAGTTGGAGAGCAGTAATGAGGTGAGAAAGGATACATAGTAGTGCAGACACTGCAGAGGTACTGCCTGTTTGTTCCAGATAATTGAAGTTTCATAGTGAGAAGAAGTCAGCTGGTCTCTTGAAGAGTACTTAACATCCAGTGCACTGTGCTGGTTCCCTTCCCATGCAATTCCCAACTGTTGTCCTTAGTCCTGGCCTTTGTGTGGGAAGTTGTATCTGTTGAAGCAATTTTGCAAAAAAAAAAAAATCTGTTAAACTGGGTCAGAATTACAATGAAATTTTTATAATCCATTTACTCCTGATTTATTACTTCATGAAGCAAAAAAGTAACTCAACACATGATGTCCTCAAGAGCTTTGTCATTAAAACCTGAATAAAATGTTAAATTTTGAAGCACTTGAGAATTTTTTCCCTGATTAAATTACTGGTCCTAATAGAAAAAGTAAAAGCTGAAATAATAAGGCATTTTGTTGAAGAGGAATCATACTCTAGTTGATGTTGCAAAATGAACTGCTGGTGCTTTACATTGTATTTGGGGAGGAGTTGCAGTTGAAATGTAGCTTTGAACTGAGTAGTGGAGTCTTGGACTCCAGTGGAATGGCTGTTACCAACTATGACACTTGTGTTCCATTTTCATTTTGCTGTAAAACTGGCTGTGGATGTAAGACAAACCTTTCAGTTTGACCTCCTTTTTTGATCTTTGTCTTTGGGACACTCAGAGAAAACCTGAAAGTAAGACTATAAATTAGAGCAAATCTTGCTAATGAGACCTGGTTAATTACATCCATTTGCATCCCTTCAGTGGTGAGGTGAAATTTACTTAAACTCTGAATTCTCTCCCTATGTAAGGCCTTTCATTTTCTTTTGCATCCAAGGTCACAGCATGGATCATGGGTTGACATTTTAATAGTCAACCACTATTAACATAGTCAACATTTTTAATATTTTTGTAAAATACAGTATTTTAATTTCTGGTATCCTAATTTGTCTTCACTTGCTTTTAAAGGCTCAGTTGACAAGCAAAGCAGGGTGACAGTCTCTAGGAATTGTTATTACCATGTTTTGTTTAATGCAAGAAGCTCCAGTGTATTTGACTTGCACAGTTAGTGAAAATCCTTTTTATTGTGCACTGTTCCCACTGGATACAAGTCAGGAAATATGCTTTGGACACTTCCATTCTAGGAGTATTCTTTCCACCTGATTGGAAGAGTGGTGTATCTTACTCAGAAAGCCCTATGCCATTAAAGGATCACACTCAATATTGTTCACTCACGACTTACATGTCATCAATTGTTTTGCAGCCTCAAGGCCATTTTACACATGGTTGGACAGTTAAATGTTTAAAATGATTTTTGGGAAGGGCCAGGAGCTATAAGAGTCATTGGATTCCTTACTATTGTGTTTGAAATGTTCCAAGCAGCAGTTGTGTCCTGTGCATCTGAGGAATGTGGGTAGGTCAGACAATCCAGCCAGGGGTGGAGGGGCAGTTTCCAGTTCCTCTGTGACAGGACCTCATTAGCAATACACAGTTCAGCCTCGGCTAAGCCTGCTGGCAAATGTGCCATCTGCTTGCAGAGAGTCTTGGATCCTGCCAGACCTGTGTTCAAAGACATCCCTCAGATCTGTCCCATCCCAGCGCTCTGGGGTGACAGTTGTGATCACAGGGAGCATCACACAGGGATCACCGAGGTGTGAATAAACTCAAAAAAGGAAGCAAAACCCACACATAATATAAAATTAATCTGTGAGTTCTGTGAAGTTATTCCAAGAAAACATATGCACACCATAGTAGCACTCAGGTGAAGTAAGCAAAAAGAGGCTTCAATTATAGCAAGTAGGAGATTATGGATACATACTCTCATGCCTGGAACCTGAGACTAGTAGAAAATAAATTAGTTTTATGAAGAAATTTCTTCAAGAGCAGATTATGGTGTAGTGGTTTCCTGAAGCTCCACTATAACTTTACATTTATAAGTCCCTGTTGTCAGGGATAGGATATTGAACCAAATAGCTGACTAGTTCAATCTGATATTCCAGATCTATTTGGAAAAAAAAAAAAAGAAGCTGAGCAGAAGGATACTGCAGTGTAAATTGTGATAGCAGAAAATTGTATCTAATGAAAAAGTTATTTAGGGTCCATTTAGGAAGGACATGGATTGAAGCATTTTTATTGCAGATAAGAAAATGCATAAAGCAAAAAAAAGCATTGTTTAACTATGTGGAAGATTGAAGTTAAGCATTTGAGATTTAATGAGTCAGGAATATGGAGCACAAATACACTGATATTTCAGTTTAGAAATATTTGGTGCTTTCTTTGGCTGAAATGCTGTGCCGTATGTGAATTCTAAAAATACCACTCTCAAGTCCTGTTGTCAAAATAGTTTTCCTTTAAAACAGCACATAACAAACTGGCATTTTCACTACCCAAAACTGCATTTGTGTGTAATTATGCATGTTAACTATGCAATCTTGACTTATGTTAAGAGCCATGAAAGGTCTGCACAGTGCAGTCAGCCTGTCTGCAGGGCTTTGCTTGGCCCTGCTCACCTGCTTTGCCAGTCAATAGAGGCTGCTCCCCATGTGATGACGTTTCACTTTGAGTAGAGGCTCTCTGTGTAATGTTAAGGACAGAAATAGGAATGAAGTTGGTAAATTTAGAACTAGTGATATTCTAGGGCGAGGTCTTTTTTGGTTTACTTAGTCATTTTGTGTGGAAACTTTGGAAAGTTGGTGTTGTTGATGGTGGTGGTTTGGGGTGTGTTTCTGGAAGGTTGGTTGTCCCGTATCCTCCTATTTGATGCAGAACTGTGGCCCTGTGTTTAAATCTTTGGTTTTCCCAATGGCTGGCTGAGGCCTTGTACACACTGGAGGGATCAATGCTGTGTTCTGGGTTTGTAGGAGTGAGCTTTGTGTCAGCAAGTTATGACCAGAGGGAGAATATTTCACCCAATTTTTCTCCAGCAGTGAATTTCCTATAAAAATATCACAGGGATAATTTTTTCTTTACCCACGTGGAAATCTACATGTCTATATTAAAATATGTATTTATAAGGAAAAAAGTCCCTCTCTGCTTATGAAAGATTTTTGGTGAGAGACTCTAACCCCCTTTTTATGTTTCAGGTCCAGTTATTTCTTTCTATCCTTTTAGAATTGAGTAATCTGCATTGTCACTCCTAATTCTGTGCAACAATGCAGGTCCTGTTTCAATCCTATTTAGAACAATAAGATATCCAATTTGCTGCTAAATGGCTTGACAGACTGTTTAGTTCTCCATGAGCTCCGAGTGAGTGTCAGACCTTCCAACGTTGTATTTGTATGTCAGCTGCAATTTTATAGATACTCTTTACCCCTGTAAGTACATAAAGACATTAGATGGCAAAGAGAAAGTGTTTGTTAGTATTGTCTTCTGGAAAGAAAGGCAATTCAATGTTTACAAAACTTGCATGTCAATAAGACAGAGTTATTAATGTTTTATTTTTGTGAAGAGTGACTTGAAATTGTTTCAGCTTCAGAATAGAAGAATTGCATCATAAAATCTTGACACTAAATTAGGAAAGGATTATGCTGAAGAGAAAGCCCCATTCATTGCTCAGAAATCCTATCACAGACAGAGGGAGCAAATCTTTACTGTTGGCTGAAGGGACTGGAGATTTTGTGCATGATGTATTGCACCGTTTTATGACAGATGCTCATTGTTTAGTGACTTTTATACCTCAGCTAAATTCATACAGCTTACTTTGCTAACAAAGAATAATTATTAGAGTTAATATGCCATCAGCAATGCACATTATAGGCTTACTGGATTTGAGAGCTTATTTAACATGTTTAGGAAAACCAAAACATTTTATTAAAATAGGTGTATTTTCCTTTTTCCACCTACAAAATAATAAGCAAACAAATGTGAAAATGCAGAAAGAGGGAAATTGACAAACTCATTCTTTGAAAAGAAATCAGATTGTGACTTGTACAGCTACTGTCTAACACTGTGCCTGATGATCATAATTGGTCTTTCAAACAATATATACAAATTAATTGACATTTCTATCTGGCATTCGTCTAAGATGTAAATATGGGCTTTGATTGCAATTCAAATTAGTCTGAAATTTAATATCTGGTTATAATCAGAATTGCTAAAGATGTCTAGCTAATTTAATTGACATAATTGTTATAACATCTCTAATTTTATGTTGATGTCTGAGGTAATGACTGCTGAGTCACCTCTGCTTTGGAAGGGTTTTAAAATAAAAATGAGCTTACACAGGACTCAGTTGAAAACATGTAAAAAAAAGAGTTTGTATCAATTTTTCTCTCTCTTTTGGTAGGTTGTTGGAGGGGAATGAATGAAATCTGGAGGTGTACAGCAGTATACCATCCCTATCATTCTCTAGTAAAGATCAGCTTGAAAAAGCAAATGGCTCATTTATTGGACTGAATCATTGTTACTTATTTACAGGACCAAAATAGTTTCCTTCACATAGAAAAGCCTTCAGCAAGTTCTCCTCAGATAGGAGGATTTATTTATGAAGTCTCTCTGGGATAATGTGGGATGATTCACTGTTTTTGCTACTTGCCAAAAATGACTCCAGCAGATCAGGAGAATTTAAGCTATTGTAAGTACTGGATAACTTGTTAAAGTAAGCCAGGGACCTAATTCAGCTGGAAGCACTGAAGGACAGTTAAAAATCTACCTGATGGAGACAGCTTGCTGCTGGAGGGCTGTGCTGCTGACATTCCTGTGTTGCCAAAACCAGTCTAGGCTATTTGGGTGGGAGTGACTTTCCAGTCCAGAAATGAGGGCACTGCCATTCCCCAGCCTTCTGTCTGATGCAAAAGCTTAAAAATTTTCTTAAGTCGGCTGGAGTAGAGCTGAACATCGGTTTATGAGCTAAAATTATCTTGATTACTTGACTGTAGAGATCAGTCTCCTGACTTTGCCTTCACCCCATGTCTCCAGCTGAGGACAAATGCGTGATTGTGTGTGGAAGATGAGGAACCAAACAGGCTTAATTGAGGATGTGCTGGCAGACAGAGGCTGTTCCTGTTTGGGGAGAGGAGTGGGGCGAAGCTGGAGAAGCAATAGGAAGAGAGGAGCTGTTGGTGGGGGCTGTAGCTCTGCAGGCTGTGCTGAGGTGTGGCTGAGTGCACAAAGCAGTGCTCAGGAGGCACAGTTTCCATCTGACTGAGACCTGGGGTATTATTGCCTTCAGTTCGGTGAATGTTTTGTGTTTTAACCCTTGAAAGGTGAAGATTCAGTACAAAGGTAGTGATTGCCAAGATTTATCCATCTTCTGTGTCTGTCTGGATTCCGTTTGCAAAAGGTTTTTCATTTCTAGTGGACTACTTGAGTTTAGGCTTTATGTGCTGTTCTCAAAATTCAGATGTTCTCTATCAACATAATGGTTGTCCAATAAGCTATCCATCCTGCTGCTCTTGGATTTTCTGTAAGCTTTTCAAATGTCAGAGAAGATCAAGTTTTCTTTAGGACAGAAATTATCTTTCTCAGTCTATTCTGGTGCCTTTTTTTCTTTTCTGATTTGGCAAGTGCCAGCAGATGCTATCAAATGTGTCAAGATCCTTTCACTACCTTGTCAAAGATGTGGGATTTTTACAAACAGTAGGATATATCCAGACTGTGCTGCAGCAGGGGTTTGGGTCACCTCTGGCCTTGTCAGAGGGGATGGTCACAATGTTTGTGGGCAAACCATGCAACCTTCATGCTTTTGTAGGTGCTACAGTGAGGCAGTATGTAATGTATTATTTGAATATTGTTTTAAAATGGAAAGAGTGGATTAATATTCCCCAGGGAACAACAGGGATGTTTGCTGATGTCTCCATCTGCTTATGTCCCTCCCTGAGATATGAACCTTGTGCTCATGAGCAGTGTTTTCACAGAGGTAACCATCATTGCTCTGACATCAGGTGTCTAATAATAACTGCTTGGCAAGTCATCCTCTCTTCTGCTGCACCCACTCTTAGTCACTATACCAGTTTCTGTAGGCTACAAGTAGTAGGCTATTTATCAAAAGCAGTAACTAGTGAAAAATGATTTTCTTAATCAAGTTTCTTCTGCCAAGAATGTTAAATCAGACCAATTGTAGGAGCTTTGAATTTTGTCCAAGTCAGATTACTTGGCAACTCGTGTTACCTCAGCTGCTTCTGTACCTTCCATTCATGTTCCAGGTGCTGAGGAGCACTATGTGGAAATTTGTGGTTATTAAAACTAATGTCTTAAAATTCTTTGTAAGGGAATAAAGATATCTGGATAGCATCCTCCCTGTGTCCCATCCACATCTGGCACTGCATTGTGTGGTAGAGAGTCTTAATTTACTCTGAAGGAGAGGGTCAAGGTTATCTAAGAATAAATCACCCTCTTTCTTACCCCTCTCACCTCAGCATTACCCACGGGGTCATGCCTGGAGATGCCAAGGGGAAGCATGAGGCTGCTGAAAGCCTGCCTGTAGGCACAGGGCTTTGTGCTTTTTCTGACCTTGTTGACTTTACAGGTCAGTAGCTGTGCTTATCCCAGTTTTCTAGGTAAGCTCACCTGTCCCCAGGTTCTTGCAGGAATGTGACATTTCATTTCCTTTTTAGAATGTGTCACTGATTGACAAGCTCTTTGCATGGGGGAGCTGTTCTGACAGCAGGGGAGCAGCAAAGCCAGGCACCCTCTGCTTCCCACCCAGGCTGAGCTTGTCCTGCCTTCCGGGAAGGACGGAGAGCTGGGAATGCCCTGGAGAGCTGCCTGGAGTGGGATCCAGAAATGTGGGTTTGTAGCAAAAAATACCTTTCTAATTTAGTTTGTTCAATTTGTAGGTCAATATCCTGCTAACATAAAAAAAGAAAAAGGATTGTATAGATTGGGAGTTTCCCAGTGGAAGGTTATTTGTGAATAGAAAAGCTCATGCTGCTGTAACTCATTGCTCAGAAGCAATGACAATTTTTGGTGCCACATGACAATTTTAAGTGGAAGCTGTTTAATGCCCTGGAGACTCCACCACATTGTTTACTTCATCTTATCTACATAGGTTTGTCCGTGTGCTAATTTATGGGAATGTTCCTCTTAACTTTTGCACCATCCTTTTGCTGTATTCATTTTTCTTTTTTTGGTATGAATTCATGTTTTTATGGACTATAACGGGAGAGGGAGCAGAAATTAAAAATTTAAAATTTTAGTTTTTCCACTATGTTGGTTAATGCTCTGTATTTCTGGACAAACTCCTCAGTTCCTTGTGTGTTAAAACTGAAGAGTAGACTTGCTGTTTCCATGAGGATCATAATTTTATTGGTCTTTCTGTTAGGTACATGACATTTTAAAAATAATTGTATTATCAAAGTTATTTCTGGAGTATTTCTCTTTTTGTCAGGGCATTTTGTGCCTCAGTGCACAGTTACATTTTTTCTTCCAACTTACCATTTTTTTTCTTCATTCCAGCTATATTGCTGAAGTGTTTCTGCTCACAAATTGGAAGGAAGGAGTATCATTAAGTAGTCTTAGGAAGATACCAGTGTTGAGCTTTGAAACAATCTTATACTGCTAGGAAAATGCAGATACTTGGCTGAAATAGGGGAAGAGCAGGGTTGGAGTTAAGGGTTTGGATTGGCCTTTTTTGCCACCTGCCTTCTTCCAGCCACCATTTGTACCTGTGAGGTTCAGGGCTGCTCTTTGGTGCAGAATGGGTGTGTTTGACTGATGAGCTGCCTGGCTAGGGGAACTTTAAAAACTATCTGCACTGAAACAGCTGGAAAACATCTTTCTCAGTCCAGTTTCAGGAAAGAGTAATAGATGTGTTTGACAGCATTGATATTTCACCACCACTTGCTGTTAATCATTAAAACTTAGGCAAAAAATGGTGCAGGGAAGCTCCAGGACATAAATGGGACTTAAGTGTCCATGGAAGAGACAGATGAGAGAAGGGGATGTGCTTGTGGCTGTGTGAGCATGTCTGGATAAAGGACCATGATGGAGAATCTGGGTCTGCTGCTCTGAGTGCCTGGAGAGTGCTGAGTTGGTTTATATTTTATTTATTTAATTGCTTTTGTGAACGGGGCAGTGTATTTTTATATTGTGGGGCTACATTATAAATATTTTATTGGAGGAGTAAAATATCATATAACAGTAATTCCATCTTTCTGTGTTGAATAGTGTGTCTTCTGGGAATGTTAAAAGTTGTTGCTGGTGTTTGATTATTTTACTTTAATAGATTGTCTGGAGTTTTAAAAATCTTATGAGGCCTCCTGTAAGTTTTCTGCCAGAGAGAAAGTTTGCTGCTGCCTTTCCTCCCTTATAGCCACAGTGCTTTGCAGTTTGCAGCTGCTCAGCCTCAGTGGTGCTTGCTGGTGGGTGAGATTGCCATACAAACTGCAGGGCTCAGCTGAGACAGGCATCTATGACCACTGTCTTTTTAGTCCAGGATCAGGCAATGAAGTTCTGTTTTTACTTTCTTTTAGGTTTTCGGAGTTTTAATTTCTGTCTGTGACATAAGGAAGGTAGGGCTGACCTGATGGGGAAGTAAAGAAGCTGGAGCCAGGCTCTTCTCATGGTATCCAGTGATAGGACAAGAGGCAATGGGCACAAACTGAAATGCAGGAATTTCTGCTAAAGGACAATAAACAAAGTAGAGATATCTCCATCTCTAGAGCTATTCAAACCCAACTTGTCATAGTCGTGTGCAATTTGCTCTGATCAGTTCTGCTTTGGGTAGAGGATTGGACTAGGTGGTCCCCAAAATCCCTGCTGACCCCAATTCCTTTGTGATCCAGTGAATTGATAGAAAGAGTTGATGTGGGAGCCAGCAGATGCTGGTAGATGTGAATGCAGCTTTCACTCAGATTTGAGCAAAACAGTTGCAGGGATGTTAGTGAGTCAGTTGGCAGCATAGCCTATTTATATGGACATCCCTAAAAGTGTTCTACTTACTGTCCATTACTCTGGGAGGAGTTCATACAAGCTTAAGAAACTCATCTTAAGTAGGTGTAGGGAAAGTTCTTTCCTGTGTTACAGGATGCAAATTGTCTTGCACTGCCCAAAATTAGGAAGACTCTCCACCCATGGAAATATTCTTGAATCTTTAACTTTTCTAACCCCTTTTGTTGCTCACACATCTCAACACAGGTTAATGTTAGCTATTAACAACACAAATTGGAAAATCGTGCACCAGGACTAAATAAAGTGAAAGTTTTCAGTCCTTTGAGCTGCAGGCTCCTTGTTGCTGTTTCCAGTCACAGGAAGAGATGTATTGGATGTGACAAGCCCAGCATGTTCCTGGCCAGCACAGATAGTGTTAGGAGGGAGTAAGCACAGGGCAGTGCTTCCCTGGTGAATCCCCTGAACTTCCTGCAGTTGGCCAAGCCCGAGGCTTTCCCAGCTGTTAACTTGGTCATCTTGGTCAATAGTCAGCCATGAACTTACTTCCCCTGAATTTTTTCCATAAAACCATTTATACTTTTGGCCTCTGCACCATGGAGTTTCACAATTTAATGATTTTGTTTTTGTGGAAAAGTCCTTCCTTTTGTTTTAGTTTGATTGTTTTTTAACCCACTGAACAGTAATTTCTGTGAATTCCCATGAGTTTTTTGTATTTACAAGAGAGAGGGTAATAACTCCAAAAGTTAGATAAAATATGAAACTGCTAGAGAAAATATCCTCAATCTGATGGTCCTTTGGCTTCATCCTGTGTAACAGTTCATTCATTCCTGCAAATAATTAGGTGAAATTCCTGTAAAGTCCTGTAAGTAGTTCTGAAGAAAAGTGCTATTCCAGGCAACTGGAATATCCAGTTTTTGCATTGACTTCCTGTCTCTCTGAGAGTACATTAATATTTGTTGGGTTTTTGCCTTTTTACCACTCTTCAACATTTAAATGAAGTATCTCAGTAGGTGACAGTTTCCTAAAACCAGCACACAGAAGAGTTTGAGTTTGAGAAACTCAGTACATCTATATCTGAAGGATTTAAGCTTTGTTTGAACAATAGGGAATTAAACTGTTCCCAATTTTCTATGTATTGTTTCTCTCTTAAGCTTTCTACAGTGACTTTGAGATGTGAAGAGGTGGAGTGCGAAATCAAGGCAGTTACAAAATATCTCAAAGGTTAAAAAATTGAAGCATGTATTCATGGCTATTTCTGTTCTGCCTCCAAAATTACTGAGGAAAATGAGAACAAGAGATTAGGAAATGGCATTTAAGAGCAGATTAATTCAAAAAAGAGAGTTGAACATTTTGCAGTTTGCTTTCGCTTCTCTGGGATGTGTTTTAATAGAGAATATGCATTCCTGTTCCCAATGCTTTTAATAGTTATTTTATCACTGTACTTTTTTACAGAGGTCTTAAAAATTTAAGAAGAAAATTGCTGTGTGAGAGCTGATGACATCTTTTAGTGTCACACTCAGAATCTGCTTTAACAGCCAGATACCAGGTGGAGTTCAGCAACAATGGCAGCAGGAAGGGAATTCATCTGAGTCCTACTGCAACTAGTTTTCAAGCAGATGATTTTTTTTTTTTAAGTTATAAATATCCAGGATTTTTTATCATTAAAAAATATCCAGGATTATATGGAGAAGAGTATTTTGGTGGTGAGGGTTTGAAAAAGTGGAAAATCTATTCATGATCTTGATGAAACAAAGAAACCTCATACTTGATGAAATGCTTGTTATACCAAAAATGTCTTAGTTTATGGTTATCTGATCATAAGCAAATATAACTGTCCTAGTTTTTGGTTTTGACTTGGGATGGAAAAACTGAAAGTCTGTGAGAGGAAAGATCTCTCCCCTTTTCCAGCGTCTCATCATCCTCCCACCCAGAGCCCCCCAAGTGGGATTTTGTTGGGGTTAGCTGACTCTATTGTTATGTGTAGTAGTTATGTTTACCTTACTGGAGAACAGTGGGACAATGAAATAGACAGTATTTGAACTGGGTCTGTTGTCTTTTCAAATTCAATTATACTGTGTAATTTCTTTCAGTTTTCAGTTTGTTAATGAAGGCTTCAAGTGAGGTTATTTGCAGTGATACAGGGGGATGTTTAAGGTAGCATTTTCCTACATTGATTATTTTCCTACATTGATTTGAGTCAGAGCTGGACTTCTTGTGGCTTGGCTATTGCACTGTTGCAATGTACACAGCTTTAGAGATCTTCATGTTGTAATAGGTTCATTATCTGTGGACACTGGATCTTATTTTTCTAATTTAACACTGCTGCTGCTTTCTCCTAAGGAATACCCAGTGTTTATGTTGCAATTTCTTCCTGTGTAATTAATTGTAGGGTTTTTGTATTGACTCCAGGGAGTCTAAATGGCAAAACAGAAGACTAAAAGGAAAAGCATGCTTCATAAGGTGGTTGCCAGAGGTGGAATTACACTATTGGGTAATTGTTATTAGGGTAAAAATAGTATGAAAATGTTGCATCATGTCAGTGTATGTCCAATCAGGAGAACTCTATTTGTGGGATAGCTTTGGTTCCTGCTTGCATATACTATGGAAATCCAATATCTAAAAACTGAAGTTACGTTTTCAAAATTGTTTTGAAGCATGGGGATTAAGCAGAAAGATTAATTCTGTATAGAATCAGGATAGGTTAACATGGTTAACATGAGCCAACTGGGTTTTCTAAACCAAATGTTTTTATCCATAAGATGCAATTTCAGGATTATGTATTTTCACAGGCCCTTTGCAATTAGATTTTTAACTCCTAATTGCACTGCTTTTCCATATAGCTTGCCACTGAGACTCTAAAATGTGTCATGAGAAAAGATTTGAGCTAAATATAGCCTGTCCCCTTCATTTGAAAATGAAGGCACAGGAACATAAATGTGTAAATGACTACTGTGCTTCAGAGCAGGAGAGTTCCTGAATGGCTGCTCTTCCCCCCTCCTCACTCCCTTTCTGAGCTGTCTTGCTGCCTCTTCAGCTTGTGCACTCTGAGTCACACTGATGTCATTCCCCACGCTGGCAAAGCAGAATTTGGCAGATCCGTGACTCTTTCTATTTTGGGATTTACAGATTTGGGGCTGGGCAGCATTGTACACATCTGAATACAGGAGTAGCAGTTTCACTGTTGTGTTACCCCTCTATGGTTTCATATGTCCCACTAGTGATGCCTTTCCCATCAATAACACCTGAATGGTAACATTTTCTTGAAGTTTTTTCTCTTCTCCTGCCTTCTTCTCATTAATGCTTTTCATTAGTGGTGATAAAGCTTTATCAGTTAAAAGCTGCCCATACAACAGAGCAGTCCAAAGCCTGGAGGTTGCTGTTCTGGAGGCTCCTGTGTACTGTGAGAGCTCTAACCCCTGCTGTGTTTCTCCCTGCAAGGATAATTTCTTTATTGAAATGGTGATGATCCCAACAGAGCTGGAGATTTGTTTCAGATACCTTTTCTGTGGAGGTTTGTCATACTGCACTGCTTTTCAAAAGTGAAATTGGACATATTACTGGCTCTGTTGAAAGTGAGAATGCAAGTTGCTGAAGCCTAAAATTAGTCACCATGATGAAAAAGAATTTTTATTAAAGGAAAACAGTGCTGTTTCTTTTGTGGTGTGCAAGGTTTAATGACTGATGCATCAGCTCTGTAAAACCTTCAGTTTCCAGGTTTGCTGGAAAAACTGGCACATTGCAGGTGGCCTGGATGATCCTTGTAGGTTCCCATCCCAATGAACCATCCCATTCCATCCCATCCCATCCCATCCCATCCCATCCCATCCCATCCCATCCCATCCCATCCCATCCCATCCCATCCCATCCCATCCCATCCCATCCCATCCCATCCCATCCCATCCCATCCCATCCCATCCCATCCCATCCCATCCCATCCCATCCCATCCCATCCCATCCCATCCCATCCCATCCCTCCTCTTTCATGGTTATAACTAAAGATATTGCAAACTAGTTTTTACATTGAACTAACCACATTTTCAGCTATCAGTGGGTTGCCATAATTGTAATTTATTGCCCCAAGTGGTAGGAATGTAACCCATACGTGCATGAAAATTCTGTGTAAAATTGCTGAAGGAGGAATGTCTCATCTTTTTCCATCTTGGATTTTATAGAAGTGCTGGGTGTCTGTCAAGCTCACTTTTGCTCAATGTCTAAAATTCCTTGAGCCCTCTGCTTTGCCCTGTGTAAGCCCAACCATAACAGGACCCCTCAGGGATTAGTTTACTCACAACACACAATGAAGTAGATTGAGACTGCATCTGAATGTTAATGGCAGCTTTAATAAAACAGGCCTTTTATACTTAATAAAGACCTTTTCAGTAGCTAGGGGATGTAATAATTTTGTATATATGCTATACTAAAAATATTGCTGCCTTCTACTTTTTGATCATGTAATTAATAGTCATGAGACAGAAGTCAGAAGCTGAAACTAAAGGTAATATAACTAAGTAGTTCTTGTATTTTAAGGCCATAACTTATGGAGGCATAAAGTTTAATCTTTTGAATATTGCTTCTTACACACTGGAAAAGGAAAAATTTACTGAAGATAATGTGGCTAGAAGTATCTAAAGCATGTGGCATGCACTGCAAGAGAAGAGGAGTTAATTAACCAAAAGACTTCAGCAGGGTCTATGTACAGCGTTTAAACTTTATAACCTCTGAATTTTGGATGCTGTTTGGTGTGTGCCTAATTAATTTTCATTCAGTGAAGGTAAGATTCGATGTGGAAAAGTTTATTGCAGTAAGCTTGTAATAGGAACATAACTACAAACAGAACTGATCAGTATTTAAGGAATATGCTCTTAATTCACTGTGTAGGCTGAAAGAATGAGGCTGTGTTGGAAAGGGGAGTTAATAGCTCAGGTAGCAAAATGCTTTCTGATTGCTGCCTCCTTTTTGGTCTTAGAATTTTGAAATTACGTTGTCTGTTGTAACTCAGACCAATGACATGAAAACCAGGGAAGATCATGGTGATGATTTTAAATGAACCTTGTTGTTGCTCCTCAGGTGTCATATCACAGCCACACTCTGATGGGGAAACTTGGTCTTGCAAAATTGCAGCCATTCTTTCTTTGGTTACATTTGTACAGGACCACAGTTTACTTGGGATTATTCAAGTGTAGGTGGCTGTAATGAGAATTGAATTCTCTCCCTTTTGCAAAGCAAAGTGCTTGTGTGCGTTGAGATGTAACAGTATCAAAAGTCTTCTTGTTATCCAAAGTAAATGAAACAGATTTTCTTGTTAAGACCATGGAAGTCAGCATTAGAACCAACGTGTTTACTGTGTGATTAAGAAGTTTTTCAACAAAAGTTTTGTTTGTGCTTAATGAAAGGAACTTCACAGTGGATTAATAGCATTAAAACTAAGGCTGTGGAAAACAATTTTAATACCAAAATAATTGTTTAAATAGAGACTTAATTACAGTGATTAGTGTAGTTCTTATTGAGTGATAATACATTCCAAATCAAAATTTAACTGGGTTTTAAGTATTACTGTGTAACTATGCACAGTAAGAGTTACTTTATTTGAAAACTGTTTTGTGGTAAGAAAGTAGAAGACTAATTTGATTCATATGTATCTGGTGTTTTTGTTTCATGTAAGTTGCTTTGAGAATGGGATGCCCAGTGAAATTCACTGGGGTGTTTCCCTGGAGATCCAGAATTGAATGAAGAATGACTTTCATTTCTGTTTATGACTACTGCTCACAGTGTTTTCTGGGTAATGTTGTAGTTTTTATTTCTTCAGGGCAGGATGTTCTCCAGAACAGGAGGCTTTTAGGTCCTTCTTAAAGGGTCAGGTTTTGCATCTTGCATGGCAATGGATGAGGGTTTGAGCAACTCTTTCCTTCCTATGCTGCATATCTCTTGTTAAAAAATATTGTGGTAGCTGTGATAAAGACAGAGGTATCCATTCAGTCACAAGTGCCAGTGTGTTCCCAGTGGGGTGGTTTGTTATGCTTCTTCCTTGCCAGTTTTAAACACTTCTTAAATTCCTTGGCCAGTTGCTCCTGACCTCTATTTTCATTCTATAATTGCATTTTTTAACAGAGTGGGCCCTGTGTAATAAGCATTAAGAATAGGTTCACTACAGAGTTTAAATAGCAATGTTTGGGAAGGAGACATTGCCTTTTTTCCATGTAACTTGTTGGAATAATTTTGTGCATCAGAAAAAGTCTTGGGCCTAAAAGTGATGGTGTCTCTCCTGTGGGTTGAGTTCAAGGTTGTGACCAGCAGGCTGCAATGATGGCCAGTTCTGGCAAAAGCAAAAAAATTACCAGGATTTTTTTAGTATTATTTGATTTATGTTCTGACTATTACATGTGAACAGCTATGCCATGATTCTGCTTAAATTTAAACTTGCAAGCATTCCCACTGGCTGAAATGAGAGTGCCCATGCTTAAGTGAAATGTAGGCATTGGTATTCCCAGAGCTGGAAAACAGTGGAAAATGCTCTCCTACATTTGCTGTTTCATGCTGAAAAGAGGAGAATGGTCTCAAAAATGCAACCAGAGCACTAACAGCTGCAGTATATTGAATTTTAGAATGAACACAACCATCTTACTCAAGTAATACTGTATATTTAATTAAGTTGATTGCAACAATTTATGACACAAACTATAACCACTGGGCACATCAGATTAAATGCTGCATTTAAGAATGGTGCATTTGATAATTACTTGTAGTCCTTTGTTGTTGTTTGTAGATATTAATAAAATTTCTAGTTATATGTATATATATTTAATTCAGAATGTATATACTTAATCTTTTGTCTTTTATTTTATGCTGGGAATAAATTAAATGTTTTGGACACTGTGTCAAGAGGTAAGCTTGTTCTTCAGTTTCACACTCTTTAAAGAAAGACAGTTGGCTTATTGTATTTTTTTAAACTTTTAGAAGAATTCAGAATTTAGGAATAATTTTTCACACAATAATTTCAAAAGAAAGCTTGTAAAACTCGGTTGACTAAAGTTCAAACATGAAAAAAACAGGAGATCTGAAAAGTTATTGATCTTGGCAATGCTTTTTCTAAGAACTGAGCAAAACATAATTAGTGATTTGGCAATTAAAAATGGTCAGAGCTCCTCCAGCAGAGACATGAAAGTTTATATTCAACAATGGAGTCAAATGGAATGGGAACATGGCTTGGGTGGCTGCTCCTTTTCCTGGATAATGCCTGAAGGGAGCAGATGAGGCCACACAGCTCACAGCTTCACATGCAGCTTTAGGCTGGGTTTCCTCTGCTTTCCTTTCTTAGAAAGAATGTCTTAGCTAAAGGCAAGACAGAAAATATACCCTGAGATCAGAACTGCTTTATCCTGATAGATAATTTTAGTAGCAGGACCTAGATATGTCTTTTTCTTTCTCATGGATGTTGTAGTTGTGAGATGAAGAAACACTTAATACTATAAATAGTGATAAAAGCTCTTCACAGAATCCTCCAATATACAGTTGTTTTTATTTAAACACATCCAGGAATTGTCATTGTGCATGTTTTTAAGAAAACCTATTTTAATAAGAGCTGTATTTGAGAATAATAACCCCAAAATTAGCCTCCAAATAACCTCATTGTCATGTAAGACAAATGACAACTTATGCCCTAATGTTATTTTTTCAGACCTTTCAACTGTGCAAAAAGTAGTATCTCCAAAGCCTAATATATATAGCTGCTGATGTGCCTGAGGGGTTGCAATGCATATTGCCTTAGTGTATTAATGTATGTAGTTCAAATTCTCTTTATTGTTAACTTGCCAAAAATTTAACATTTCTAAATCATTAACAATGGGACGGTTGATTTGCATATTGGCACAGGCTTATGGTCTTGGGCCAGACTGTACAGCTGAGAAGCTGGTCTGGTCTCTGTGGCATTGGTAATTGAGATGTTAGAGTTTCACAGATAAGAGCTGTCTGGATCCACACAGGGAAACCTGAAACATTTTTTGTAAAGAGTAATTTTTACCTCTTTGATCACTGGAGCAATTAGCTCCCTGATTTTACAGTTACAGGTAGTCAGCTGTGCCATTTTTGACATCTGTGTTGTGTCCATTGTTGCAAGGAGCACTTGTGTTTTTAGTAAGCTTGTTTGACTACATCCTTGCTGTGAAATATAATGCCTTTTTTTTTTTTTTGTTTGTTTTTTTTTTTTAATATTAATGCAGCTGAGGAGTAAGCCCTGATGCAAGTGATGTAGGCTATTCTCCCTTCCCCTAGACAACCCAAAAAGCCTGCCTTGCCTTGCCACACTATCCTATCCATGGCAGGAGGTTTGAGGATTCATGGCCATGCAGGAGAAAATATTCTGAGTTCTGTCTACTCTTCTTTACATCAGGCTCAGGGCCTGCAAGAGCAGAGGAGTTTTAACTCTTTATGTGCTGTTTGCTTGCCAGTCATCACTCTTGGGAGGGTGTCCTTGCCCAGGTGAGCTCTCTGCCCAAGGTGGGTTGTGCTTCCTCAACCTGCCATTCCTCCTGGCTGATTCAGTGCTACATTTGTCATAGTGTTTATAAAGGTTTACTAAACACATGAAATTTATTTACTATGTGGTGAGACACATTTTTCTTCTTGCCTGGCTTTCACTGCATAGATTAGTGTTTTGCCAGGGGTATTGCAACACTTCATTATTTAAGTGGAGTGTTAATTTATAATGTATTCAAGCCAGTGCAAGACCTGTTGTTTTAATGCTATGAGATCCTGGTGCACTGTGATGGATGCATTCCTACCCAACAGGAGAAATATTCCCATTTCCTGAATATTTATGTGCAATCTGGAAATTTAAATTGAAGAAAGGTCTGCCAGGACATTTGAAACACAAGTATTTGTCACCACCAGTGTCAATGGTTTCCTTAAAGGGACCTCCAGGTTTACTAGCTACTGCATTGTCATCTTCATTCTCTCCTTCTGGTCTTCTTACTTCATCTTTTATGGTTTTATCTAAGGTTTTATTAGGTAGGAATGTGCTGCCATAGGTGTGTAAGAGATCTAGTCTTGCTAAGTTACCCTGGGCATTTCTGTGATCTGGAGATATTAAATGGTGTAGATCCTCAACAGTGGAGTGGAGTTCAAACCACTGCTGTTGAGTGTTGTGGAAAGTAAGAGGCAGGGCAGTCATAAGGGTTTACAATATAAATAGACATGAGAAGTGGAAGCTGGTGTATGAGATTCATTATTATCTCCCCCAGCTATGAACAGGTAGGGTCAAAAATAAAATGGTATATTTAGTGTGAGGTACCTCAGTGACATTTGGAGTGAGACAGAAGGAGCCCTGTCATTATATGAATGACAATTATAATCTCTCCTGATGCACTGCTGATTTTTATTTGTTTGATACAGTCAGTGTCAGGCCCAATCACTCCAGTTTATTATTAAAAAGTATAAAAAGAAGTGAGTTTTACCCCAAAGGCATTACATTCCTGGGTCAAAAGAAGTCCTGGTGAGCAGACATTGCAGAGGGGGAGGCAGGGTAAGGAAGGTGTGTGTATTGTAGTGTTGACAGATCTCATGGCTACACAAGAGTCACTCTAAACCACAGGAAGCACTTGGCATCTTGCAGGATAAAGCCTCTCCAGGTCATCACTCAAATAATATCCTCCTTATTGTACCCTTGATAAATGTCTTTTGAGTGCAGAAGAAGCACTCAAGAGGCAGCTCCACTGCTGTTGGTGAAAAATGCAGGTGCTCAACATCTTTGAATTATTAATTTAGAAGGAATGAAATGCAGAATGCCTGTGGTTTTTGTTGAACTTTTCAATTTATCTAACCTGTGTGCATCCTTTCACCTGTTTCTTGAAAATACAAGTAAATATGCTGTACACTGACTGTCCTGTTGGCTGTTGTAACATTGCAAAAGCATAATTGTGCAGGCTTGTGGAGGGAATATTCTCCATATACATACCCAGAAGCACTGTCTGGTGAGAGGTAGGGCCTACATGAGAAGCTGTGTGTGTGAGAGCTGTATCAGGCTTTGGGGGTTACCTGCTTCTTGCTACAGGATCAGGCAGATCACACAGGAATGAAGACACCACAGTGTGCTTGGTCATGAGCTGGGATTTTCATGCATTCCTGCTACTTGAACAGAAATTATATTAGAGCTTGTATTGCATGTAGAATTAAATTTTTAAAAAAGTGGTATTGAAACAAAATGTTTCTGTTTTGGCATCTCTTTTCTGTATATTTTTTGAATTGTGAATATTGAACACAAAATAGATTTTCCATAGAACTGGGATAACTCAGCCCTGGGCAGCAGTAGAGCTGAAGAGCTGTGCTGACCCTGATGGGTCCTGGAAACTGAATGGAGAATATTAGTTTATTTTTGCTAATGGCTGCATGGAGGTCTTGGGTGGACTCTGTCAGATCTGCTGAAGCTGTGAATCATCTTGTGGAAGGTTAGACAGCAGTTTGGGTGTCTGCCTCTGATCAAACCATTATAGGGTCCCTGTGTAATCAAAGAAAAGAACAGTTTTTTCTTGGACACAATTCACCTGATTCTTTTTCAGACATCTGAGGGTCATGTGAATTGTAGCCCAGGAGTGTCTGTCTCTAACCATTGTCTAGGAGTGGAAACCAGATTAATGAGATGGATTCATTTGACAAAACGAGTCATCCTAGCCAGAGAATCTCACTGCTGATATTTGCAATGTTTCCAATCAGGTTCCAGATGGATTGATTCAGTGACTCTTTCTATTGCCAAACAATAGAAAAGTGGGACAGGAATTCTGACTAGAATGTCTATTTATTCCAGAAATCCAAGTAACCCGATCAGGAGATTTTAGTAAGTTATTTTAAGTACTGTATATATAACCAGCAAGGTAGAAAAGAAGATTTTTTTTTTTTAAATGCGTAGCTTTTCATGCAGGAAAGAATGGATTCCTTTGTTACAGCTGGAATAGGATTTGTTTGTTATAATCAGAATAAGTCCTTTTACTTTGGACTTCAGGGACTTCTTTCATTTCCAGAAGCTGCTTTACAGATTTTACAGCTATCCAACTCCAGACTGATAGTCTGTGGATAGGTGCATCACAGACACCACTCTGATTAAGGGAGGTACCACAGCTGATTCTCTTGCAAGACCTGCTTAGTAGAAAGGAAAACAAGAGGAGTCTGAACCCTTTTTCATGGCTGGACAGAAAATTTCCAGTTCCAATATATAATATATAAGTTCCAATGTTCTTCTATTCCTGGGTTCCTAATGTGTCTAGAAAGGAAATGGAAGGAACGAACACATTCCCTGTTCCAAACTTACTGGGAGCTGTTTGGATGGGATGCCACTCCAGGGGGTGCATGTTGGGTCCTGCAGGGATTGACAGTGCCATGGACAGGGACAGCATCAGGGACCCCTGGGGAGCCTTTCCTCTCCCCTCCATCTCAGTCTGCACCCAAAGGTCTGTGACTGTCATGTTCAGAGAGCAGTACTGGCTTCAGTGCAGTTAAAGTTCATTTCACAGCCCTTTCAGTTTGCAGGGTTGTATATTCTTGTAGGAACAGAAGTTTCTTGCAAGATATTTCCATCCTTACATGATGGAAGTGTTTTGCATGTTGCCCAGTAATATATGGAACTTTAGGCACTGAGTTCAGTGTCCCTATAGGTGCTTGTAAGGCTGTTTCTGAACAGTGCTGAAGCATTTTCACTGCCTGCAGTATCTTAAGTACCAGTTGCTCACTAGGTAAGTCATACTGGTACTTTGGTGTCATACTGGTACTTTGGTATCATAGTTTCTCAAATCTACAGAAGGCATCCCAGTTTCCTGGCATTCAAAATTAAATCTGCCTTGGTTGTCTTCATTTAAACTACATGGCAGGCACCAGCCCACTGCTTAATTTACATTTTCATGTGATATTTAAAAAAGAAACATTTTTCCCTGGATGAAGTTTTGTGTTAGCTTGGAACTGAATTATTTTTATTTCATTACAGAAATGTTTTTATTGAGTTGATTGGGACAATTTAGTATCAGTGAAGCACACAGTGTTTGGCTTGTGAGCAGCAGAATTTAACATGCAATGTAACTTAAACAAAAATGCAGATTTATAGATCTTTTTGTCCTTTTGAGCTCTAGACTATGCTAATTTAACTAGTGTTGCATCTTGTATTGATTATAGTGCCTTTAGATTTTAATGAACATTTGCATCCTTGGCATTTCAGCTTTGGGAAACTACATGCATTTAATTATTGGCAAACTAATTCATTTAAGGGTTATTGGTGTATTTGTTTATCAAGATGTTTTTAAGTCAGTCTTTCAACCATTCACAATTGTTCTCTGAGCTGGCATCCCTTGAGCACAAGAAATCACTGAAGGCCATCTGCATCTCTTCCTGACTTGAACAGGACTGTTGTACAGTAACTAGATCCTTTTGAAGAGCTTCTGGCCCATCTCCTAAAAAATGGCAAGGACTGAAACAGGGGAAATCAAAAAGAATGAGATTATAATTGGCACTTTATGAGCACTTGTGAGATTTGTGTAAACTCTAGCTGCAGACGGCTGGGCATGGTCAGGTAGGAAAGGAGCAGAATAATGTTTTGGATGGAGAAATGTTATGTAATTCCCTGCAAAAAAAGGTTGGAATCAGATGCTGCACCACAGTGGATTGTTTATGCCTGAATTGTAGTGGTTGTACACAGTGAAGATTTTTTAGACTTGAGCTTGTATTTGCCTTGTATCTTTGAACTTCCCAACCATGATGTTGAAATACTAGTAAAAATGCTAAGTTCAGAATGCCTTTCAAGTTCCAAATTACACTAAATTTGCTCTAGATTTGTCCTAGATAAGTCAAACTAAACTATTGAAACCAGAAAGGCTTAGGGGGTTTGCCTTCAGAAATGAAATAATTGTGACAACAGACTTTTTCAAGTTAATACTAATTCTGACCAGTTGAAAGAAGCTTGTATTGATTGGAACTTAATTATGCAAATTATTCACATATTTGAAAACACATTAAGGGCTTAGTTGAGGGAAAGGTATATGGGAAGTTATAATATGCCAGTCTGTGGATTTTAGTGGTTGAAATAATTCATTTTAGGGTTTGTGCTGGTCCTCTTTTGTTTCAAAGGTACTACCAAGCTCTGGGCTGTTGATCAAGAGGAAGAGGAAAGGGGTTTGGTGTTTGTGAAATATTTTCTCCTACTGGAAATTATTTTGTCCCATTGAGTATCTGTGGGAATTTACCTGTTGTCCTCTCTCTTGGATTTTTGTCAGCTGCAGGAAAAGGTGAAAGGAGTGTGTGGGACCTTCATCCATATCTGCCTTCAGAAAAGAGACTGTGTGTGTCTGCCTTGGCAGTCAGTTGGAGACCAGAAACTGCTGGTATTTTTTTCAGCTGGCAAAGGCTGAGAATGTGGCATTGAGCTCAGCTGCTGGAGGATAGAAACACCTTCAGTAGGAATGCCCCTGCCTAATGAGCCAGATTAGGTTTTTTTGGCCTCAGAAGGAGTTGTTTACTCAGCCAGAACAGGGGCCACACAGCTGGGTCTTGGTCTCAGTAAAAGCAGGAAAGCTGTCACTTCTCAGATTGACCCTGGTCCCACCAGTGCAGGAGCAGGTGATGGAAATGGAGAGCACAGTAACCTTGTCAGACAAGTTCTCCAATCTTTATCTGCTGGAGTGTAAGCAGCTTCTTATGAAGAAAATTTTTGTTGGTGGTGTTCAAAGGTACTTTTCTTGAAGCCACTGATGTGACTCATTAGTAGGAATGCTGTTTTAGCCTGTTCTGACTCTTCAAAAGGCTAATAAAAACTTCCTTTAGGTTTAGGTGGTCATTTCAGTAGTGGAACTCTGATTTGTTTGATAAAATGAATATATAAAGTAAATGCAAAGACTCAAGAAGGCCAGGAGAGGGGTTTGTTGGTAACAGAGCCAGCAGAATTTCCCTCAGAGTAAAGTTCCAAGCAGCACTTACATGTGAATATTTGCTATTTTGTGCTGCTTCCCTCTTGTTTGGACACAGAAGGTCTTTTATCCTGAGATGGGACGTGCACTGATTCTGGCTTGCCATCGCAAAACTCTCCAGCAGCAGTGAACTTGTGGTTTCTGCACCTGTCTTCATGGATTAGTGCCCAGAACCTGTAATTAATGTGAGTCCTTGTGTGTCTAATTTGCCTTGAAAAATTGGACTTTCACCCCAGAATGCACTCGGTGCAACACTGAGAACAGCCCGTGCAGGCTGTGGCGTGTGATGGGGTGGGATCCATGAGCTGGTGGCACTGACTCCACACTCACATGGGACAGCAGCTCTGCTCCCTGGCTGCCTTCTTGGCCTCTCTTGCCTGTGTGTCCTGCACTGGCTGCATGTGCATTAGGAAATGCCAGGTACTTGTATTTGCTCTGTGGTAGGTGCTCATCTCCAGCCATCCCATGTGGCCTTGTGGGGACAGCACGAGGCAGAAACAATGCAAGGAGTGTGTTTTGGCAGATGTCCTAAAATCCTTCCTAGAAAGAATGTGAAATTGCTTGTCAAGGAGACAGATGGGATTTGCAGGCTGCTGGGCACAGGTGTGTGGGCTCTCCCTGAGTGTGGCCACCAGGTCCTGGCAATGTCCTGGAGCAGGGGCAGCTCCCCAGAGCTGTCTGGCACTCTGTGGCTATCATCCTTGTGCTGTTTCCTAACAGACATATTTTAAACTGGTGTGTCCTAAAAGGCTTCTGAAAAGCACATCCATAGCAGTGTCACTCTGAATTGCAGTAATCAGCTTTGTCAGCTCCTTCTTGCAGGTGACTTTGGCTCACATGAGAGGTGATGAATGTGGCTATGGGCAAGGAAGGGTTAAGGGATATAGGAGATGTTGGAGAGTTAGAGCCTGACTTCCCAGTGGGTTGTTTCCATTGATTACACTGCATAATTGGTATGAATTTATGAATACTGTGAACTAACTTACCAAATTAAGAAATAATAGGAAGTATGATGCACACAAACCAGAACAAGTTGTCAAGAGAGATGATTGAAAAATACTGTATTAGAAAATGCCAAGTTGCAGTCTTGTACTCTAGTTTTAAACATGAGAATTTTTTTAAGAGCTAAGCAGCAATAGCTATGGAATATTTGACCAGCAGCTTTATCTCTGTGTAGCTGACACTAAATGCCAGCTGAACTGATTGTGATTTTATGCTTTCTGGAAAGGGTTGAACTGGGAGCCTGCCAGCCCCCAGAGATGGTAAGATTTGTTTTCCAGAACCAATTTCTGGAAGTATTGGTCAAGAAAATATGTGGCAAGTTGTATGTACTCAGCATAATGTTGTAATAAGGGGACTTTGTTTTAACAGGATTTTTGCAGTCTTTTTAGGAGAGTTATAGGTCACCATGGCCTCAAGGTAATGAGGTTTTGCTATTGGTTTCTTTTCAGCTGGGATTTTACCATGTGAGTTAATTGTTGTATTTGGTGGATGAAGTAGTGCACACAAGTACCAACTACCTGGTACTTATTACAATCATGTTTTATTTTAACCAGGGATCATTTCAATGCTTGGGTAACTCTGATTGCCAAATCCATTAAGTCCTTGCCCAAAGTGGATCATGAGACTATGTTCATGAAATCACTGAAGTGGAACTACTTCAAAACAGTATACAAGGTGATTTTCTCCATTTTCCCCAACATATTTTTCTTCATCGGTACTATGATGTAGACAACAAATGTGATATGAATTTGGATTTTTCTTGTATCACCTGGAGCTGCAAAGTGGAGCTTATGTAACAGAGAGGCAGAATAATTGAAGGAGCAGTACAACTGCTGAGATACACAGTGCTTGATGTCGTTTGTGATAAATGTAGCTAATTATTTTGCTTTTAGTGGTGAAATTAATATGATCTGTCTGCAGTGTTGAACTAGACAAATGCAGTTATAATGTTTTGTTCAACTCAGACCTTACCATTAGCAGATTTCTTTTGCATATTGTTGATGAGGAAAGCCAGCTTCCCTGGTCTGAGATGTAATGGATTCACACTGCAATTCTGGGTTGGTCACTGATCCTGCTCAAGCAGGAGGTAGACATTTGGGCACCTAAATAACCTTTAATTTTTCCTGATCTATTCACTCAAATACCATATTAGATTGCAGAGATGGTATTGTTGCTGTTGAAGTTAAAAAGTTGGCTAAGCACTGGGGTTGTTGGCACGCACCTAATGCCATTCTCCTTTACATTTTCTGCTGCAGGGAGATGCAGAGATGCCCAGGCCCACGGCAGTGACAGAGCTGTGCTGTGTGGGCTGGCAGGTCCCTCTCTGGGGCAGTGCTTGCCAGCAGCTTGGGTGCTGTGCAGGCTCCTGGGTTGTCATGGGGATGTGTTTTCAGCTGGTGAGCTGAAGCAGAAGGGGTTGCACTTCAACCAGTGAATCAGATCTTACAAATGCTGCAGCAATATCACATACAGGTTTGGAGGCTTCATAATTTTAGGCAGCTCTTAAGAATAATATTTTAAATCAGGCATGTTGTCTTAATATGGGACCTCAGGATCACATTTTCCTTCTGGAGGAGGTTGATTACTTGGAAAAATATTGCTTCCACTAGCTCACATATTTCCAGTTTTGCAGTGCTGATAAATCTTACTCGAGCATGCTTTTGTTTTCATGATCAAAGTGCAAGATCTTCTGCCTTTCCCTGCTGCTTGTTCCAGCTCAGAAGGTGAAGCTAATCAACAGTGTAGGGACAAAAGAAATCTTAACTCTAAATGTATCAACTCAAAGTGTATCAGCATCAATCCATCAGAAAGGAAATCTCAAATCCATGGAGTCATTGCAGAAGGTGGCCCCCAGTTCTGGGCTGATTTCCTGTCTTCAGTCCCACTGAAATAATTTCTTTGTTGTTACCTGCATTTTCTGTCAAACTGAAAATAAGTCCCACTACTGTTTTATTGGAACAGAAATATTGCTTTCATTTTTTCTATTAGAAAGAGAAACAGGTTTCAGATTTTCAAAAACTAAGGCCAGGAGAATTTTTCTTGCATATTATATCATAACATCCACTTCAATTACAAATTAAATTGAGAAGACAAGTATTTAAAAATGAAGCAGTAAAATTTTTCCTTTGAATAACTTAAGCCTTTTTGATGCCTTTGGAAAGCATCAGCAAATCCATTTACAAAATAACTCTTGATTACTGTCTGTCAAGTCATCTTTTCCTTTCAGAGAAACAATCTTAACTTGATTTCACTTTTGTTCTTGTGACCACTAAGCTGATTTCATCTTCCTAACAATATGCAAGCTGAAACAATATTACTGTATCATAAACCAAATTCCTTAAGTCTTGATACAATAAAGATATTCAGCTTCCCAGGATTGTCAGAATTTATTTTTTTTTATTTTGGATATAGATATTTAGTAATACAACAAGGTCATTGTTGAAACCATGGAAGAGCTACTCCTGAGAAATGCAGTCAGTTAATTTAGCTCTCCATGCCAAGGAAATGTTAGAACAACAACACATAAATAATTGCTATAACCTAATCTCTTCTGTTATCTAAGGCAGAAAAAATCTCTGTACCAATCCCTTGAATATGATATGGAGAATTTTAACAAAATATCAATAGCTTGAAGTCAGATTTAACTAAACCATTAGCATTTGGACTAAAAATGCTGTCTGTTACATCTCAGCTTTGTAGCTGCATTTGAAATCCCCGGGCAGATGAAGAGTGAGGGGTGTTGAGAATGCTGTGGAGATTCTCAGTTTGCCCCAAACTCTGAGATGAGAGGTGAGGAGCAGAACCCTGGAGTCACCTGTGACATCTTCCCCATCCTTCTGGTTCTGAGGCCACAATTCAGTTTTATTTTAAAACAAGTTCCTTTTCAAAACAAACACAGCTGGAATGATTCTTTATGACCCTTTTCTGTGTTTGTAAAATTTGTATTTCTGGCTGTTCAAATGTTACAGGAAAAAGGCCAAAATTCCTTTAACTTGTTTTCTGGCAGTATCTTTGTGCTGCTTAGGAACTCTTGTGTTTTCTTGTCACTGCAGAAACCATTAAACACTGGGTTTGGAATAATTCAGTTTACCATCCTTCTGAAGTGGATACAGGTTTCATGGAGTGGGATTAGGAATCTGAAGAGTAGATGTAATAATTGAAGGTCATATTTGATCTGTACCATTTTTCTGGAAACAGATCTGTTCTGGCCCAAACCATCCAAATGCATTGATTGCTCTTGCTGCTTTCTTTTGTGGAGGCTTTTATTTCCTTTACCAAGTCAATTTTGCTTGTGTGATACATATAGACAGCTCTGGGACTCTGAGATGAACTGATTAGAAATACATGTTGAAAGTACAGTAGTTTATATGGATTGTGATGATTAAGATGAAGTCACTACTGTGTCAGCTAAGGGACCAAAATGCAGGAGATAACTTTGTATGTGCTTGACTGTAGAGTAAGCGAACCATCATTAATTGACAAATTTGCTGGACTGTTTACCAGAGTCTTGAATCCTGGTGACAGTGTCATCTTCTGAGATGGAGCACAGAATGTAAATAGCTTAGAGAAATGTAAAATACATTTTCTTCTGATTCCACAACAACAATAATTTCATTGATTTCCATAAGTATAACTTTGCATAAAGCTGAAGTGAAATAATGATTTTTCTCTTTTGCTTCCTATGATTGCTCATGTTTAACCAAAACTTGGATATTTGCAAAATGGTGATTTAATGCAGGGAGGAAGTGCAGTAGAGATAGTGCTGATATTTGTAGAAAACTGCTTTGAAATCTGTTTTTTCTATGTTGATGGAAAGATATTTTTTACCCCTCTCTTGGTGAACTAAGCAATGATTGGAAGGAAGTGGGAGAACTGTTCTTTACTACAAATTTTCACCCTTTTCTCTCTTGTCTTGTTTTCTGGCCAATTGAAACAAGGTTTTATCAGTGCATGGTACCAATTGGAAAGTTCTGAGGCTTTTTATGTCTTGCAAATGTCCTCCCACATCTTTCTTCCCCCGCAAGCATAGAGGAGAATGAGAAAAAAGTGAGCAGCACATTTAGGTAGAGGATGGTTTAACAACCTTTTTTTCTTAATAAAAGCACCATTTCTTTCACAGCAAATGGCTTTAGTATCATTTTTGGTAATATTATTAAAACTATAAAATAATGTGCTCCTCATTTAAGCTAGAAGAACCTCACCAGCAGACTGGTTAGCAGATCAAGGCAGTCAGCTGATGAGCCACATATGGCAGAAACTGCTGCATATGAATTGTTAATGATCTTCACTGAGGAAAATAACCTTCTTCCTGTTGGTATGGAGCCCAACTGGAGTGTGGAAAAATCCATTAAATGTATGAAGATTACAGTGAGTCAGACTTCATATCCTCTCTCAATAGGCTGTTGTGTGAAACAGTGATTTAGAAATATTATCTACTTTCTATAATATTCCTTGGTATCATTTGACCCTGATACACCACTAGTTGAAAGCCCATACCAAAGGCTGGATGCTTATCTGTGTGAGGCAGAACCCAAAACCTGGGCTGTCTCTGGAAAGGTGTTTACCTTGCTGTTACCAGTGCTGAGCAAAGGGGATTTGTCTTGGCCAGACCCTGTTCCAGCTGCTGGCATGATGCAGAAGGGTTTGGGCATCCCTGTCCCCACCTAGGGTAGGTCAGGGGAGCAGCCTGGAAGTTCTGTCTTGCAGATAAGCAAATCATGGTGGCTTAACAATGCTGTTGTTTTAAATGAGGTTCTCTGGGGACAGAATTAGAACTGTTTTTAGAGCTGTGATGTGGAGCAACTCCCCCTTTTGTTGGTAACATCTGTGGCTTTGCAGGGAAATGTGGATGTGACCAGCAAACCTTCTGGGTCTTGCAGGAACAGGGTCCTGAATCTTGTGCCTTGGGGAAGCTTTGCTGAGCTCTTGCCTGGGTGTTTACCCTGGTCCTCTGCTCTCTGGAGGTAGCAGTAGCAGGGAAAGTTAACAGTGAGGAGTCTTCTCTCTGTCTTCCTTGGGCTTTTGGGACTCTTTCCACATGTGCCATTGAGCATGTGCATGTTGCTCATACTGGTGAGAAGCTGTGGGTGAGAAAAACTTCCCTATGCTCTGAGGAAAATGAATTGTACTATGGAATTACTTTCTACTGTTGCTAACTTTCTAACTTTATATTCTGCTATTATCATTGTCATTATAGTAAAGGAATTGGTTGTAGGCCTAAAAGCAAGGGCTGTCTTCATTTAAGAGTAAAATGTGGTATACAAGAGCAACTTCCTTCTTCACTGTCAGTGCCACTGACTTTACTGTGCCTGAATGTGGGGTAAATCAGGAGTTTTTTAGCAACCTGTGGAGCTGGCTGTGTGGGACCCCAGACAGACAGGCAGCAGGATGGGCAGCTGGCAGAAATGCCTGACCCAGATTGTCTCTGTCTTGTGTCACTGCTTCACTAATTTATTATACTTGCCAAAATATTTCAAGTACTGTAAATCTTCTCAGTGAAATTAAATGACAATGATAAAAGTTTTTCAGGGGTTTAAATTCATCATCTTTGAAGACTGTTTCAGTTCAATCTGCCCTTCTGTAATTTTTAGTTGCTTTTAGAGCAAAACTGTTTTTGGATGAGGGAGGAAAGACTGGCATAAAGGGGCCACAAGTGCCAGCTTTCATTCCAACTCATCATCATCAGGTACTAGAGACTTGTTTGAAGAGAAAAACATCACTGCAAGTTTATCAGTTTAAGAAACTGAGAAAAAAAGTGGAATGAAAACGGAAGACATTTATTTCTAGAGCTGTAACATCAGCCCCATTTAGTGCATTTCTGAAACCATTTCTTACATAACACCACTGGGTAAATTCAGCTCTGCAGAATTTGGCCTTCAGTAAATATTTTTAGATCTATTTATAGTTTGTTAATATGACAGGGTAAAATTTTCACAACAGAAATGCTTTCTCCCTGCAGCTTCAAGTATTGTCTGTTTATTTTGGGCAGCAAAGATTATTTAGCTTGAGTTTTGCATCTCTTAGGCTGGCAGTGCTAATGTGGTGTTAGCAATAGGGCTAATGGTGCTGTGTAAACCAGGGAGATTGAAGCTTTGATGGAGGTTTCAGCCCTGGCAGTCAAATTAAATGATAGTTTTATTTTTATCACTGAGGAGCAATAAACATATCCCTACAACATGACTGTGAAGTTAATTTTGAGAGATCTGCACTCCCATTAAAACACACGGCTATCTGGCAGTCATTGTTTTCCCTGCATGGCTTCTTTTTAGAAGGCCTACAGGCTATTTATGATAAAACTGTCAAAATTTTGTATCCTCCTGCTTTACAGATTGCTCTTGGCCAGGATGTATTTTAAGTCCTGCCTGTGGGTTGTGCAGCCTCAGGTGAAAATGGGGGAAGGAGCTGTGACTCAGAGGTGAAGAGTGGATTAATCTACCTTCACTCACATACCCAGCTTTGAGTTGTCTTGGTCAGAACTGGTCCCTCTGGCTCTGTTTATTCCCACTGGAGGGAAATAGGCTCCTGCCAAGGTGACTCACCTGGGGCAGTGGCTGGTGCTTCCAGGGGACACCAGCACAGCTCCAGAGCAGCTCTGGTGGGTGTGACTGGTGAGGTTTGCCCCAAGCTCCACAAGCCTGGATAAGCAGTTCTGTAAGGAACAGCTTTTCCTGGTCTTTCAGGCAGAGTTCAGCCACAAGGTACTGGGATGCAAGCAGGCTATCAGCTCTTTTTTGATCTTCACTTGCAAAGCCCCTTCCTAGCCAGCAGAGAAAAAGAGACTGAGAAAGCTGCACAGAGGTTCCACAGGCACTTCTTCTGTGAAGGGGTGGGGCAGCAGTCCAAATATATAAGGTACTAAGGGGGCTTTTATAGGGTTAGGGTGCCTTAGAAAATGAATGAATAATATCAAGGTTTGAAAAGCTAACCATCTGCTTAGAGGTTTTAGGTAAAAAGTGACCGATCACCCAAGGGATCAAAAAAGGACCAATTAAGTCACTAAGAGATAAAGTGGGGGTCTGCAGAGGACATGAGATATTATTTATAGCATTAGTCATTCTAAGGAAGCAATTTCTTATCTAAGGGATGATTTTCCAGAGAGGCCCTGTAAGGGTGTCAGCTCCTTCCCCAGGTGGGGATGGCCAGCAGCAGCCAAGGTGACTTTGCAGACACACCAGGACTCCTCTCGTTTGCATGGGGAACTGCAGAAACAAATTATTATCAGCTGCACCATGTCAGAGGGCACCCTTGGGACTGCTGTCCAAGCTTCACAGGCTGCCCCTGCCCACCTGTTTGCATCTCAAGCCTGATCTTTAATCCCATTTCCTAGCTTGGATTTGAGAAGGTTGGGAAGGGAAACACGCAAGCATGTAACTGCTTGGATTATGAAAATCTAACTTTTGATCTTCTACAGAAGAGGGACTATATATTTTATTCTTGATGCTTTTACATGCTACAGAGCGTGTAAGGAACTAAGTGAAAGCATTGGATGTTTGAAATATTTATCTGTAGTTGTACTTTTGTCATGTGGTAACACAGGTATGTGCAATTAAGCTTCCAAGTGTATAATCTCCATAATAGATTGATTTGAGTTGGTCTGCCAAGATGGAAATTGTTTACTGTTATCTTTGTATTCATCATCAAGACTTCAGTGGTTCTCCATCATCCTTTCAAATATTTTTGTTTCTAATCTGTATGTGATATTTACAGTTTATCCTGCACCTTCATTGCCTACATAATGCTAAAAATGAGGTGGTTTTGGTGTCAGATGCAAATTTATGACTAGTTCAGGTAAAGTAAAAAATTGTTGCTCACAACTACTTTTATTTGTTCTTTTTGGCTACAGTATTTAAATGTATTTTATAGAGTTTCTGTCTCTAATCGAACATCACAAGTTGTAACACTAAATCTTTGATTCTGCAAAGAATGGTTACTTGCAGAGGAGTTATTCTAACGGGACTATGCAAATAGTTTGCTTTGCTTAGTTTTTTCTCTACTTGGGGTTAAATTTTTGTAGTGTATTACAAGAATCCCAAGTTTTTTCTTATGCTTATTACATCTTTTCTCCAAATTAGGGATATTTTTGTAAATTATTGCTTGAGCCATTAACACAAAACTTGAGATGAAAGACTGTAAAAGTGCTGCAGCTGATAAAACTGTACAATAACTTGCATATTAGATATTCTAGAAGTCTGAATACTGTTGTTCTTCACTGTGGTCCATTTAAGGACACCTTTGACACCAGTGTCACCCTAAATGTGCACAGCCCTCCTGGGAGTTTCAGCCCTGAAACTCAGATCTGGAGCAGTGTGAAGTTCTGCATTGCCCTGTGGCAGATCTGTTAGCTTAAGGCTGGTTGTAGGAAGCCACCAAAATTGTGTTTTATGTAAATAATGTTAATTAACAAAGATGTGTGGTTCTTTTTTGGTACAGTGGTGCGAATGCCATTTTCTTCACTTGCATACGAACGTGTCAGGTTGTTACTCTGAGGAGAGCTTTTCCATTGTGGCATTTTTGTATGGAGAGGAGGGACAAAAATCTTGCCTTGTTATCCAAATAAAACTCAGAGCAGCCCTGACACTGGCTTGGAGCAGTACAATACAAGTTTTAGGGCAATGTTTTCACTAGGTACTTTTCTGTGCAGAGGGAAATGCTGTGATGATGCACACTGGCACAGGTCCCTGGTGATGTGTCTTGGGCTGAAAAGCAGAGAGGATTTTGATTTAGGCTTTGCTCTTGAGGCTAATTATTTTCTGTCTTCTGGGTGTTTGTGCCCTGTATTGCACTGTTCCCCTCCAGGCTCTTCACTCCTGCCTAGTTTCTTGGGATACTGACTCTGTGCCAGGATGTGCAGATCCAAGACCCCCTTATTCCTGCTGGGCTGTGCTGCATGCACACACTCCAGGGTTCCCAGAGGCCAGGGACATCTCTGGCTCTGCTGGGGCTGTTCAGGGTTGGCACCAGCCTGTTGGGTCTCAGTGAGAACTGGCTGTGCAAGGTCAGGGCTGCCCTCCATGCAAGGTGCCACTATTGGCACGTGCTCAGTGAACAGCTGTGCTTCCTTATAAAGGTGACTGATTTCTTTAATTCACTAAAAGACATGTGAGGTAACTTAATTGTTACACTGACAACTGAAAACACAGGAAACACAGTTGTTATAATGCTGCTCATGCATGTTCTTTGCAACCTATTTTAATAATTATGTCTGTTGAAAATAAACATCTATTTGAATGATTAATTTTCTTCAGGCTACAAAAAGTGATATATTTTTGGCTTTTTGTTAAAATGTAATTACTGGTGTTTGAGGAGAAAAGAGTCAGCCATGTCAGAACCATGGCTAAATAATACCTTAAAATGTGCTTTACATGTATAATCTTCTGGCATTGTCATCTCAAGTATGTACTAATTTACCATTGCAGCATCTTAGGGAGTTCAGTTTCTACTTAACATGGTTCTGTAAAATTGTTTTAGTTCCAAAGTTAGCCAGTAACAACGTCTAGGATTGTTAAATGGGAACTATGGGTGAACCTTGGTGAAGTCCATGGAGTGTCTTTGGGATGGTTTGGGTTTGTGTGGGCTTCTTTCACTCTCTAATTATTATTCTTTGCAAGTAAAATTAGATCTGTAATTAAAATGTTCTGGTTTTGAGCTTTTGTCACCTTGAGTTGGTGGGCAGCACTGTTTGTATCTGCTAAGGTGACAGAATATGGTTTGTGAAAGCAGGGTAGCTCAGGAGGCTGTCAGGAGAGGGCTGGGAGAAGCCACTTGCTGCTGTAGGAGAAGAGTGATTTCTGTATTCTGTGCAGAAACAACACAATGGATCTAAATTTGGGTTCTGCTTTTCCTGTTTTGGAGACTAAACCCTTTCCTCTCTGTTCCTACTGCTCATCTGGACTCTGAGGGCAGATCCACTGCTCTGGCTGTGTCATTTCTGTGTTTGTTGGCTGTGGAAATCAGTGGAGTGAGTGAGTGAGTGAGTGCTCGCTGTTCCCCTGGTGCCAGCTCCTCCTGGTGACATTAAGCAGGGCACAATGGGCTGGGCTGAGATTCCCATCAGCCCTGGATTCCCAGTTATTCCCTGACCCACATACCTCGGGTCCCTCTTGTGCCACGTGATTTTCCTGCTCTTCAGTGGAAACTGATTGTGCACAAAGCCCCCTTTGAGATGTGAATAGATGAAAGGAGATGGAACAGCTGGTTTGGTTTTATCCTGTTCAGGTCAGATTTTTTGCAGCCATCACGCAGCATTAATGGTAATAAAACCAGCTGCTGTATACCAGGAAACATGCCATAAAAGGGACATAATTACAGAGGGGGCCAGTACTGTCATTTAACCTGTTATCACTTCAAAGCAGAGATCTTAAGCTTTAAGAAATGATGAATGGCTATGACATTACTATTAAAGTATTTGCATTGATTGCATTTGTTCTTGAAAGGGGGAGGCAGAGATCATCCTTGATCCTTGAATGCCGTACAGACATACTCGAATGCATACATAAAAAACCACCTCATGTCACAGGGATAAATGGTTGATAACTAACTTCTAGCTCTTGAGGTTTTGGTAGGAAAAGAAGAAGCCTAGAGCAGTCAAGGATCAGCAAAACCAGGAAGGTGTGAAGTCCATGCTGGAGAGGAGAAACAGATACCTGGTGGGTAGAAGGAGAGGGTGTAGGCTGTGGAATAAAATGAAAACTCCAAGCCAGTGCATTGGCCAGACCATTCTGCAGCTCTGCAGCTTGTACCCTTTGGCAAATAGTAACAAAAGCATGAAGGGTCCTTGGTACCAATTGTGCCAGGGTCATTTTTTTAGTGGAAAGCATAATAAATTCAGCACTTGAGTACAGCACTTATACTGCACACAGGAATTTGGATTCATGTGAGCCAATTAGTGAAGACTGATGCAAATCAAGGTTTGATTGTAGATATTTTTAAACCAATATTAACTATATTTAGCCTAATCCTCTCCCAACTTATGTCTGTTCCTCTTCTGGAATTTGAAGAGATGTCTTTCTGCAGCAGGGTATTCAGGATAAGGTCTCCAAGTGAAGCCTGGGAATATTGTGTTAAGAGTTAAAAAAAACATATCACTAATTCTGTGTATAAGATTCATAACCATCTGATTCCCTCAAGTATGTCTACCAGTTCTTTGACTTCACTTTTATTTGGTAATTCAGTAAGTACCTAAGAGCTCAGGAAGAGTTGAATCATACCTGTCCTTGTTTACAAATGCACATTGAGATCACCTATAAAGTTTTCTTAGCTAGTTGCCCACATGTATGCATCTCCCAGATAAATTCCTAGTTAATGAATTAACTTCATTGAATTTTGACCTCCCCCCACCATATTTTTTTTCTTTGAAGAACTGGATACGAGTTGTAATCTTATTTTCTAACTTCTTGAATTTTGTAGTAATTTCATTTTGTGTTGCCAAGCATGGACACAAAGCTCTACTTTTAGGTTAGATGAGAATCATGAGGGCAGCCAGAAATGTGATTTTGAGATCCAGATCTGCTTTCATGTTATTTCAGGGGCATTTTTGAACTGTGGTTCATACTGTCTGTAACCCCCACCTGCCTTGTGCCAGGTGGTGACAGAGCTCCTCTAAGAAAGGTGTTGAGCTGCTGTTCCTGTCTGATGTTAGACAAGTGGAATTGAAAACAATACAATGATTAAAAAAAATTTTAATCTGTTATCACCTAAAGAACTCCAGAAAAGTATTTGATGTAGTCTTTAAACTTAATGTGCTTAGTCTTGCCAGAGTAGAGCAGTTACTATTGCAAGAAGTTTTAAGAGCTTTTTAATATGAAACAAACAAAAAGAGACATAAAAACTATTTCTGTTATTATTTGTCTATAATGCATGTGATGATTGCTGTCGAACACAAACAGAATGTAATTATTTCTAACTTATATCTGTTACCTGGCTCGTGTGTTAGCTGAGTTGATGTTTCCTGGCTGTCATGACTCTCTGTGATAAGTCCTGCAGCCCCAGGGCTCCTTCCCCAGCACTGAGCACTGCTGGGCTCAGGCAGGTAGGGAAGTGCAGGGACAAGGGCCCTGTTCTGCCAAAATCTGGGAAGTGCCATCCCCATACTGATGAAACAAAGTTGAGATGGTTAATCTGTAAATTATGCAGAGCAGGATGTTAGCTGAAGGTATGGCTGTTTTATAGGGAGCTTCAGTGCCAGCTGCTGTTCCAGGTCATTGGTTTCCTACATCTGCTCATAGACATCTCAAGTTATAACTGGAAAAACTTCTTTACTTGTAGGTGGGTAATATGAGCCATGTAGCTACATAATGGTCACAGGGGTGTGTGTGGGAAGGTGTACGTGTGTTTATGGATATAAAGTAAATATTTATGCTAGCAACACCAACTCAGTTTCAAGTAGAACAGAGAAAGCTCACTGGCATCTTGTATTGACTGTGAAACTGTTGTGGAAAGATTTTCATTTATTGCATATGACCTATTAGCCCTAAATGCAAACTGGCCAACTTCTGACATATCCAGGGAGGGAAGAGGGAAGGGCAAGCACAGATAAGTTTCTTGGACTCCAGGAGTGAAGAAACAGGATCTCTCACAAGGTAGGGCAGGGCTGTGTTACAAAATTGGATGCAAAGAGTCCCAACAATGGTTAGGAGTAAAAGCAGAGATGTTAACCTACACTGATTGTCCAATTTGCTACTCTGAAAATTTAAGTCATGTTTTCCATCTTTTTTTTCTGAGGCTTTTCCCCATTTACTTGTAATCTCCCTCTTCCATTAATC
Organism: Erithacus rubecula; assembly: GCF_903797595.1. NCBI lineage: Eukaryota > Metazoa > Chordata > Aves > Passeriformes > Muscicapidae > Erithacus > Erithacus rubecula. Next base: position 9,746,464 of record NC_136689.1, on the reverse strand, counting down.
CTTGCTGAGTATAAGTTGTCTTTTAATATCAGAACAATGAAAAGGTAAACTTTAGTAAAGCAAACCTGAATATTTTTTTTTTAAGTCCTATTATTTCTTCCTCCTGCACAGCCATGTATCCCATCCCTTTTGGTGAATGAAGGTTTTATTCAATCCATAGTGCTAAAGAGCTCTAGAGGGATTTAAACAAAGTGATTTAAATACTTTTTTTCTTTTTTTTTTAAGAAGATAGTCTTCAAAGAAAACAACAGCAGTGACATAGAGTAAAATTAAAAACCCATGAGGCTGTTCTTGTCAACTTCAATATTCAAAATTCAGAATATTTAATGTTTTCTACTCCATGGGAATTCTTTTCTGCTAGATAGCTTTCTGCCAGATTTTTCACGGTGTCCTGGTTTCAGCTCAGATAGAGTTAATTTCTTCCTAGTAGCTAGTACAGTGCTGTGTTTGGGACTTAGGATGAGAATAATGTTGATAATGCAGTGATGTTTTAGTTGCTGCTGAGCAGTGTTTACACAGTGCCAAGGCCTTCTCTGCCTCTCCCCCCACCCCACCAGCCAGGAGTCTGGGAATGCTCCAGGGGCTGGGAGGGGACACAGCTGGGACAGCTGGCTCCAAGTGACCAGAGGGGTGTCCCACCATTCAGGGTCATGTTCAGTATAAAAATTAGGGAAAAAATCAGCCAAGGGCTGCACTCAGCACCTGGCTGGGCATTGGTCAGCAGATGGTGAGCAATTGCAATGTACTTTTCCTGTTTTGTATATTTAGTTATTATTATTGTTATTATTACTATTGCTACTTCAATTCCTGTCCTTTTAAATTGTCTTAATCTCAACCACAAATTTTATTTATTTCCCCAGTTTCTTCCCCTGTCCTACTGAAAGGAGAAGCAAATTAGAAGCTGGGTGATGTTTGGGTGCCTGCCTGGTAAAACCACAGCAGTCTATCCAGGATACCAAACATGTAAATTGCAATAGAAGAGTGATCTGTGAGGACACATTGTTAATGCTGTGGGATCAGTGGCCTGTGTCCACTCTCATTAATAAAAATCCTTCAAAATTTGCACATTTTAACCTTCATCAAACATATGGCTTCACTTTCTTTTTTTATGGGATCATCAGTAAGGCATACAAGCAAGACTTGTTCATCTGGTCATTTATTCTGTTGCATATCTGAATATTTGTATGTTTACAGCTGAGTGGTGATTTGCAGCCTTGGTTGATGGAGAAGGCAATGTAGCTTTCAAGAGATCAGGCTGCAGAAAGCTGGATAACTGTTTATTGTCTTATTGGGAGAATTTACGCAATGGGCATCTGATCTAATGAAAGCAAAGCTACATGAGTGTTACCCTAAAAAAAGTAATAGCAGTATTTTGTGTCATTAGATCTTGCCACATTTGCTGGACTCTGCTGCATTAAACAGAAGGATCATCCCTTATGGTTCACTGTTTTTCTGCTGTCTGTGGATTCTGCTAATTAATGGTGGAAAGCTGGGTGGGTAACACCAGTAAAGACTTTAAGCACCAACCAGATTCTTGATTTTCTTGGATCCCTAACACAGAGAAAAGACTGATCCCCACCTTAGCAACAATTACCTATATCCCTTTGTGGCTTAATTACAGAAGGGAAGCAGGAAGACTTTGTGTGCTTGGGTACCAAGTGTGTGCTGCACATTCCTGCTGACGTCTCTGTTGTCTGGGGTGATCACGTTACCCTGACAACCAAGAGCATCCCTGTTTTCGGGGCTGGTCCCTGAAGCTCTCTGTATTTTACAAACATCACTATTTTTTGTTAGAAGTGCACCAATTTTTTCTTTCATACTCTGCAAGTTGGACATCTACAAACTGTCCCAGCAGAACAACAAAGAGATCTCTTTCTAGGAAGATTGATGGCAGACTGCCTCTCCAAATGTGTATCACATTTGCTTGCCAGATCCTGACTCCTTTGTACTTTCCTCTAAAGCAGTTTCCTATATTATAGCCTTCCTTTAGTTCTGCAGAATGTAGTGATCTCAATTAAAATCAGTTCCTGTGTTCTTTCTTCCTCGTTAAATCTTTTGTGTTTTGTTAATTTTGGTCAGTCTTATGGTGTCACATGGCTGAAGCAATGAGCAGAGTGACCTGTTTATTCTCTTGAAGCAGACAAAAATAATAGAAACTAGAACCAGAGGAGAATTAATTTAACATTTCAAGTCCTTAAGGAAATCACAGGCCTTTGTAAATGTAATAAGTACGTAAATTTTCTACAGAAACTATGCATTTGAAAACATCCCTGCAGACATCAGTCCGGATTTGATTTCTTCCTGTAACTCTTTTTCCTAGTGCAGAGTAAGAAGTTTAATTACCTAGTAAAGTATTTCTTTCATGTAACAGATCACTTTAGTTTTAGAGAAATCTATACTGCAGGCCAGTGTCTCAAGAGCTGTGCAGTTTCCCATTTTAACAGCTATTGATTTATTATCAAAATAGAGCATTTTGATCAATGTGATTTCTTGGTTGCTCATTTCTACAAATCGAACATAAGATTGTGAAAATTTGTGAGTTAAAGAAAAGCCTAATATGTGACAAAAATCTGAATGCTGGTTCTTTGAACGTGGCATTCCTTACTCAGGGCCTTTTAAAGACTTCTAGCTGAAATATGCATCATCTATGAAAAATTTGTCTTGTCTCCAGATGCCCAAGTGCCACCCCTATAAATTGAATGTCAGGCCATGTTTTTTTGTGGCTCACACATTCCAGCCAGGAATAGCAGCTTTGCAACTGGCATTTAACTAACAGGTCTAATGGTGTATGACCCAGAAACAGTCTAGTTCCTACCTTCATTTTCTGTTGGATTTTGCATTGCAAAGATCTGCAAACGAGAAGAAAAGTAATTTTAATCTCTAAAGCAGCCAGAGCTAATCTGTGTGTCACATGTAGAGCATGTCTATTAAGAAAACGTGGTTTTCTCATATCTGCTTTTCTGAGCATCAGCACACTGTCTGGACCATGAGACTGGTTTTCTGTGGCTAGCCTTCATGAATAAAGTGGGACTTTGCTAACTGTGAATTTAAAAATAGTTCAGTTTTCCTTCCCCCCAGAAAATGTTAAAATAATTCCTTCTGTTTCTTAAATGGAACTGCTAGTCAGAAGATGTTCAGATGTCAGCAATCATCTCACTTCTTACATGGATCTAAAATGTTACCAGAGCTGTCACCATTTGTCTTGGAAGTTCTCTATTTTATCTCATGCACAATGTGGTAACTCCTCATTTTGAGAATCAGGACTTTGGCAACTACTTGCTCTGCAACTTGGGCTTGTATTGCTAAGATCCTTGGGCTGGTGCACTGCAAGGGATGTGGAATTGATGGCAATAAATAATGGTAATAAAGTAATAGGAAGTAGGGCTTGTTGAGGTTTATGGTCCTTAGGTCAAAGCCTTTTCACTTGGGATTGCAGAAAGGAACTTTACTGCTAATATTCTTAGGAAATAGGGTTTGGATTGACCTAGAGAGATTGTCCAGTCTGTTCCCTGCTCTTGTCCTGAATCAGCTGCACAATATCTCATTTGGGTGATTTACAAAGCCTTTACCTGGACACTAAGCAGGGCACAGATGAAACCTTTTAGACCTCTGTCATGGCTTAAGTAACTCCAGACTTTAGAGAAGCTGAGATGATGTGGAGTGCCCAGAGCTGATTGCCAGGCTTCACCTGAGGTCTAGCAAAGCTGAACAGTGTGCAAGGAATATTCAGTAGTTTGCAGGCTAAACACCTGTTTGTATTTCCAAAATGTGGTAATTGGCTGTTGTGCAATTGCATGGAATTACTAATGTGTGTCCTGCAGTTTTGTGTGTCTGTGGTGTTTCTTTTCACTGAAACATTGAGGAAACAAATAGGCTAATATTGGATAAAATATCACAAAATTTAGGTTACGAGTAGCCTCTTAAGTCCATTGACTTTCCTGTTTGCTGAAAACAGATTGTTAGAGATGTCATTTAGAATAATTATTTTTTCAGCTGCAACACCTTGCTCTAAGAAGTTTTCCTTTGGAGTCAGGAATATTGATATTTTCACTGGTCATGAAAACCTAGATAAAATGGAGTAGAAATCTGAATTTAATGAATGTTTCTCATATTTTCTGCTATTACTCCTTTGTCTTCCCCCTTTCATCCCCTTCATTTTGTCTGTGAAACATGTAATATTAAGTAATTTTTTCTTATATGACAGAGGCACTTAAACCCCAGTAAATTCACTGGGCTTTGCACAGGGCTGTTTATTCTCACTGACATGAACAGGAAATGCACTTGTATGTCTTAGGAGATTAGATCTGTCTTTTTTTTTTATGACAGCTCTCCATCATGTTTTATTCATCATAAATAAATGAGACTACTGCTGTTAGTTATAATTATTTTAAGGTTTACTTGTGCATTTCAATAGATGGGGTACTCAAGAGCATGGGAAAGATTTTTTTTTTTTCCTTTTCAACAAAAATAACGTAGAAATCTGGTACCTCTTTTTTTAAAATTCAGGATGACATATCACACCAAAGCTAGTGACAGGTGGGCAGAAATTAAATACAGCTTAGCCTCAGAACTCTCTACTTCCTTGAATTTGCAAGTATATGATAATGTTAGTTCCCAGCTTTACAGGTTTTATGGCTTAATGATTTTAAATGTAGAACTGAAGGGGAAGAAATGCTTTATGTTATCATTTTATTTCAGAGTTGTCTGAAGTCTGATGTGGTCTGGATCATAGTGTGGTTTTTACAGACTAACAGCCCCCTACCAGGTCACTATGATGAGTGTCCTGGAGCTTTGGGCATCACACTCCAAATGTGAAACTGAAGTTATGGTTGCCACAACTTTGTTCCAACATCTGAAGTACTCAAAAAAATAGCCTGAATGCAAGATGTTTTATGAGTTCTATGGGTGCTGGAGGCAGTAAAGGAATGGAGATCAAGATATAGGACCAAATGTCTGTGAATGGAACTTTCATTTCAGTACAGACATTGGAGAGTCAGGGCTTCTTTCTTGACTTCACCCCCTTTTACTGTACAAAAATTTACATCAGCAATTCAGAAATTGCTGCTTTCCTTTCTTGGGAACTGGTGTGCTGTGTGATGGTGGGTGAGCTGGGAAGAAGAAAAGAGGAGAGTGATAGCTTTAAAATCTCCAGTGACACCAAATGCTAAATTTGAGATCTGTTTCTAAGTACAGTCCTTGTGCTAAAGGCTAGGAAATACAGGAAAGTGGTTTCATTTTTTTCCCCTAGCCTTGAAAGCATCAAGTTTTACTTTGATAATTAAACCTCCCTGCATTCCTTTGCAAGGAAACAATTGTGCTATTATTAGCAAGATTAGCTGAAAAAGGCAGATATGTGGGAGTTTGGTTCCTGGTTCTGTTCCGTTTTCTTTTTTCCCTGTGACTGTACCTTCACGAGCCGCAGGCTTTTGCATATATTCATCTGTGTAGGCACAGCATAGGCAGGCTTCTGTGGAACCAGCTTTAAACTGCTCTACAGTGAACTGCACAACCATCATCTTAGATTTTATTTAATAAAACACTCTGATGGTTTCACTGTGTGTTTTTGGCAATTTCTGAAGCAGTGCATTCGCTGGTCATTTCGGATAGGCTACGGCAAATCGTACAGCCAGAGACTTGTACTTGGCATTTGTAGGAAATCAGCAGGACCCTCGGGGAGCAGGAGGTGGGGTTTGAGATTCCTGGGGGAGGTGGGTTACTCAGAGGGAATCAGAGCTCTGGGTGTAAACAGTTCTGTTTTCCTGTCACTGCAGTTGTACTGTGCAAATTGACTTGGGCACAGCCTTTGGTGTGCAGCTCATCAGGATTCAGGGGCTGCTTCAGTCTCAGCCCTACAGCAGCAGGTTTCTGGGGGCTGGAGCCTCTCCCAAAAGCCTGATGCCTCACTGTACGAGTACAATCAGTGTGGTTGTCACTGAATCCAGCAGCTTTGTAAGCATTGCTTTGCATGCAATATTTCTTTTTAAATTCTGGGATAAATTTGCTCCTAATGTGTGATAAAAATACTGAGTTGAAGGTATCCAGCAGTGACAGTTCGTACTTGTGTTGCAGTTTTTGTGTCCAAACTCTCCAGAAAGGCTTCCAGTGCTTCTTCCTGCTTGATGTAACACAACAAAGCTGATTGCTGCTGATGGTTTTGTTAGGAATCTTGGGCTATATTTTGTCCTTGTGGCCATTTCTCTATGTGTTTCTTTGTTTATTGAGAATGCTGGCTACCCAGCCTGTGCCAGCTGTCCCCAAATCCCAAGGGAGTGTCCAGCAGCTGTGAACAGCTGGAACAACTTGTTCTTGGGCCAGCCCTTTCCTCACTCTTGCACATCCTGGCCATGGAGCAAGGCTGAGGTGGCTGAGCCTGACACCTCTGCAATCCAAGGAATTGCTGGGCTGTGGCCTCCTTATCTGTGCTCAGGGCAGGGCTGAAGACCAACCATATCTGAGGATTTTCCTATATTCTCACGTTTATAGGCACCTGTGAAGCAATTCCCTTGGGACTCACTGTATCCTTTTTTTTTTTTTTTTTTTCCTGCCAAATTGTACATTAAATACGTAAGTACTGATGTGGGTAGTAGAGAACAGAGCATGTATATGCACATGTCAGACATATTTTTTTACTATTTTTAGCAGTATGTTTTCTCTGCCTGAAATAACATTTTGTATAGCTATGTCTCCATTGCTGCCAATCAGGCTTCTTTCCTTTTCTATTCACAGAGTCTTAGATTTTAAAGCTGAAAAGCAAACTTAGATCCCCTAGTCTGCTCTCTTGTATGACACTGGTCATGGAATTTCATCCAGTTATTTCTAATTTAGTTAAAATGTAACTATTCAATATGCCTCTGGTTCTGTTTAAAGAATTCTAGATAATCTTTCTGCTTCCCTCTTTCTTGCCTTCTTGTCTTTCACATTCCATAGGGTTTGTCTTCTGGTTGAAATTTTTTGCTTTTTTATGTCACATCTTTTTTGTCTCATTATGGTTTCTCATTTAATATTAATGTCCCTCTCATTTTTGAGGTTTTTTATGGATCAGGAAGGAGAAAGGTTTTATCTTTGTTCCCTGAAAAAACTCCCAGCTGCTAATGCTGCTGCTCCCAGTAGATAATGGCTGCTAGGCTGAAATACATGACTACAGCTCTGCTTGATCACCTAATTGTGCTGAAAGTATACTAAGGAATTGGTATTTAGGGCATGTAAATGTTACCTTAAGATCCCAGGTAAAAAAAAAATAATTAAAAAAATTACCTAAATGGGCAGTTCAAGCTTCCAGGCCCTGTTATGAGACTCTGCAAACAGGGGCTGCTGAGTTAGTCATTCTGCCCTCCTGGAAAAACAAACAAACAACAAACAAAAAAACAGCTGCAAGTGGGGTTGTGCATGTGAATGCTGCTTGTGGTCCTGCCCCAAACATGGTGCACAGTGGTTCTGTGGGGTACCAGTGCTCAGGCACAATTTTTGAAGCTGCACATGTCATATATATGTTATTGCAGTAATTCAGTGTCAGGTATTTTCTGTGTGCAATACTTCCACCTGCCTCTGAGGCTAATGGGATAAGATTCCTCCTGATTTTTGTTGTAAGCACAGCACTGACAGAAATTTATGGGCTGTACTCCTACTTACCTGGGTGTGTTCAGATGCTTTTGAACAGCTCTCAGAAACACCAGATTTTGAATCAAGTTCCCATTCCTTGCTTTGTATAAGATGAGCCAGCACTTAGGAACGTTCCTTGTTAGTTGGGCTCTGGCTGGAAGTGCCTGGAAGCATTTTCAGTGGTGTGCTGGTCCAGGCAGGCAGGGCTGGGGTCAGCTGGCAGCCAGAGGAGCCTCTGGAGAGCCAGGTCAGTCACTGGCAGCAGCCTGGCACTGGGTGCTCATTTTTATAAAGACTTTCCCCCAAAATGAGTCAGTGGGGCTCCTCACATCTGTCTGCCTGTAGATGAATGCAGTCTGTTGTTGGCTGTGTGCATTAGAGCCTCGTGATCAGTATCATGTGGAAACACAGATTATGTCTGATGGAAGGAGGCAGCCCAGAGCCACAGTCTGAATGTTGCTGGAGTTCAGCAGCATCCGCTATAAAATTGTGGTCATTTGGGAACAAACACATCTCGGTTGTCATTCTTCAAGACAGGAGACTTCAGGCATGTGAATACTCTTGTCTGGACTGAAATGTTAGTAATTTTGGCCAAGGTTTTATTTTAATGCTGCATTTTGTACAGGGAGATTGTACAAATAGTTTACTGTTACCAGGGAGTATAATAAGTACTACTGAACAGCTGCTGGAAACTTTGGGCTGTTTTAGTGGCTTTTTTTTTTTTTTTTTTTTTTTTTTTTTTTTGGTTAAACATGGACTATCAGTTTCAGTCTGGACTGGAACCAGTGACCAGGTGGTGAAATGCTCTGTGTCTGATAAACTGCCCCTCTGCCTCATTCAATCACCTGTGGAAATGTCTTTCATTGTGACAGACATTTACAGGTTAGAAAACAGAGAACATTTCACTGCAGTTATTTTCAGTTACTGAATTTTGCTAGAAATGGGAGTGGGATACCCAGGAAAGGAATCCAAATGGATATTATGGGTACTGAGTTCATTCTAATATTACCCAAGTGGGAACAAAAAGCATGTCAGTGCATTGCTCTGTCTGTAATTATGTAACACTGTTTAGCTGATGTGTTGGTATTTTTTAAAGTACTGATCTTTTGACAACTGTTTTATTCTCCATTTTCAGCCCAGTTGGTGACTACAGTGATAAAGCTGAAGGTTTTGCCTTTTGTAATTTGGTGTAAAATTATTATATATAAAGTTTTTTTTAGAAGTACATTTTTTCTGTACAACCATTGTGTATCTTATCATTTTATTACTTAGGAGATGTTGAAAAGATTAAATCCCATCTTGCTCTTTAGTCCTGATTCTTCAGACCTGGAGGTGAATCTCACAAATTTCCTCACCCTGGGTCACAGCTGTCACAAGCTGCTGTGCCCCTTTGGAATGACTGACTGGCATCTGCACTGTGCAGCCAGGACTTCACTCAGACAATGAGACTCAGATCCAGAACTAAGTTTAGTCTAAGTGGCCATAATGGCCAGGCATTTTCACATTAACTTGGGAGACATAAATAGTGCCATCTCAGTAAGGTTATCAGCGGTCAATACAGTTTTTGAATATAGCTAAATTCCACAGTAAGCTGTCAAAAAGAGTTAACTGTGAAGTTTTGGAACATTTTTCTTAATACCCAGCCAGCCTGGTAAATTGTGAGATTGTATCTGATTCCATGAAAACCAAAATAAAATTATTTTTACATTAAAACTTTAGAAAATGTGAGTCACATATATAGCAAAACCACAAGAGAAACAATCCAATTTGATTTTTTTTTTTAAACCATCATAATTTGGTGATCTAAACTTAAGATTTTGGGTGTTAACTTGTTATTTCTAGATTCTAAAAATGTCAAACCCTCAGGCTGATAATTTTACTGTTATTTTTTCTATGTCTACTTCAAGTGAGCTCATTGAAGAACAAACATGTTTCTAGTGTATACTGAAAGATACTATTTTAATACCAGATGCAGCTCAATATCAATGAAATATCATAATGCTTTAATAAGGTTATTTTGGTTTAGTTTTCAGAGGAAGTTTGCATGAAAGGCAGTAAGAGATCTCTAGTCCCTCACTTGTTTCATGCCAAAGTTGTCTGTGAGTTTGCTTTAAATTAGTTTAATCTCTGTGTATCAGTCGTGTCTGTGTTTCAAATACTCTAACATTTACATTTCCAGGTTTTTAAATTTTGGACTTCTTAATCCAAACCTTTCTTCTTAAAGCCTGTTCTGCAAAGGCTTTAAGCCTAATAGAAAAATTTGTTTTAGCTATCATTTATCACTCCAAAGCCTTTGGGGAAAAAATGTCACACCACTTCCTTGCCAAGTACAGTAGTTTCATTGATGAGGAAAAACTCCCTTGGGATGGTTATGAAATATATTTATTACTCTTAGAATGAACTTTTAAATGTTTCAGAGAGCTGCTGACAGGAATAAGTGTATTTCTTAGATACCTTGCCATCACCTGAAAAATACAGCATTCTCTGAGGCCTTCCCAAATTACAGAGATCTGTGAGGTCTTGTGAGACCCACCACAGCAGAGGACTGGACTTTTTTGGATCCCCAGTTTGTGATCATACATGAGGGAAGAGTTGCTGACTGCATTCTTATGGGTAGTCACCAGCCTTCTTTTGCTAATCACTGAAATCTGCAGCAGCAGCTTTCCACTGATCCCTCAGTGACAGAGGGAGCAGGGGACTGTACCTTGCCCCACATAGCTGTACACATCTCAGCACTGGGGTTATAAATAAAATAATAGGAATTGATGTGCAGCCTCAGCCTTGGCTGTGCTCTAAGTGGTTAATGTTCCACATCCATTCTGCCCTGTCAGGTAGGCAGTGCTTTGCAAGGCAGCCCTGCTGGGATTGCTTCCACAAGGGAGCATCTCTCAACTCCCTATTTTCAGGGTGGGTTTAAAGTAATTTTGCTTGCACATTCATAATGCATCTGTTTCCTCATGAAACTGAGCTTCAGCTTTAGTCTCAGGCAGGGAACTCTACTGCAGTTGCCATTTCTTTTAACTGAGCCTGTCCTGGGGTGCAGCCCAAGCAGGGAGACCAAGCAGTTCTTGCTGTAATAGAAAAAATATATTAATTTCTTCTGGTCATGTGCTAAATGATCTCTGTCCTGACAATAGCTCAGGTCCCTGTGTTGGGGTGATACCATGCTCTCTGTGGTCTGAGCCATATCTCAATGGAAGGCAAGAAAAATGAGGGTCAAGCATCACTGGCAGTGTGGCACAAACTTACAGAACACACTGTCTTCATCTGTCTTTTCTGTAGGTTTTTGTTTTCTGCTTCTAGTAACCACAACTGGAGATTTTTGCTGAACCCTTTTGCAGTTGAGCTTGTCTTCTAAGGACCCACATGTTGGTAGGAGAAGGGAATTTCATTGCACTGCTGCTCACCTTGCTGTGCTGCATTTCATCTGTCACACTCAGATCTCCCCAGGCATCGAGGCTGGTGAGAAGTGCAGCACAATCATCTGCAACTCCCTTTGTGCATTTCCTTTTCTGTGAAACCGAGCTGAAAAGCAGCTATCAGAGAAAATAAATACTTCTGAGTGACTTCTGAGCATATAATCAACCTATGTAATATTATGACTATATTAATGATGCCTGCTCTGTTCAATTATTTGTGATAATCATTGGTTTCTTTCATTTTTTAAAAATGTGTTTCCTAGAATAACTCTCAACCTGAGTGAGATCTCTGATGGTTATTGCAAATAACCTTAAAATCCTGGATAGGTCTGATCTAACAGAGGGCACTGGAGAGTAGGCACATGGCTGTGTCTCTGCTGTGGAGTTTTCAAAGGATCTGTGGTTCCTCCAGACTTTTAAAGTGATTATTCTGTGTCACACTTATGAATGGGGTGCAAAAGCTTCTGGTGGGGGGAGGGGTTTGCTTCCTTAATGAGTATGTTTTCAAAGAAAAATTACATTTCCTTGTCACATGAAAGAAAGTAATGTGTACACAAATGCTAGCCATTATTTGGGAAATGGCTCAGGCTCAAAAATTCTGGCTGGAAACCATTAGGAAGAAAAACGTTCTCCACCATCAATTAATGCATTGTTTTTCTTTTCCTTTCATGTTACTAAGCAGGCCAAGAGATAAGGGGCCAGCTGTAATCCATCTTGTCAGATGAGTTAAGTCACTTCGTGTTATACTGTTCATCTGGAAAAAGAAAACTCCATTTCTCTCTGTTTGGTTTTTAAATCACATTTTTCAAATTATTGTTGCTTTTACCTAGTGTTCTTGTATTCTCTACATACTGATTAAGTATTCTGATCCAAAAGTATATAACACAGTGCTGCCTTTTGTTAATGTGTGTTTGGTTTGATACTTAAAACCAGCAATGTAGATTCTGGTAATTAATTGCCCTCTGTATCTTGAGAGCTGCATCTTCATCACTGGCTGTCATGACAGAGGATGGGATTCCCAGGGACTCTTTGAGGTGGTGGTGCCCTTGGCTGGGGCACACACCACGTTGGTTTTTCCATCTCCAGCAGAAGGGCTGAACAAAGGCTTTGAGAAACAATGACATTTGGCAGTAACACCTTCAACTTCTACATCTCATCTGTCACAGCCCAGAGTGCCTGGGTGCCTGTCCTGCAGACTGGGTCTGCCCACTTACACCACTGGCAGTACTGAGCTGGCCAGCTCAAGTGCTGGGTGTTTCCTGACTGTCTGTAGTGCCCCTGGTGGTGCTCAGGTCCAAAGGGAGGGCTGAATGTGGGCTGTGCACCTTCATCTGCTCTACCAGGGATCCCTGTGTGTGTGGCTTCCTCCTCTGTCTTTCACTCCAGCTGCTAAGGAGAGTGATGGCAGAAGTTAGTGTTAAAACCAGTCTTAGTGGAAGCTTCTCTGTCAGCTTTGCAGACACCTCTGACCACGGGGGATGTGTGACAGATCAAGGAATGAAACAGGTTTGAATCCTGTGAGCTCCACAATGTGGAATATTGGCTGGTGAGGATAACAATGCCCTCAGATCACTTGATTTACCCTCTTGACATTTGTATTTTATTGAAGCAATAGAATCAAATGCAGTAGCTCTTGTCTGATCTCTCCTATGCATGGCAAAGTTATTTTTGGGTACAAGACAAGATCTTGATTTGTCAGTTTAAAGAGTTACAGTACAGGCATTTTGAATGTCTTTGCTGAAGTGCTGTCCCCCAGCTCAGTGCAGCTGTAGAAGGTGCTAGTATCTACAGCCTGTGTTCTGCACTCATAAAGTCCATTTAAAATAATGGTTTGTTTCAGTTTCACTCAGATTTGTATGCTAACTAACACAAATAGAGCACATTCCCCAGCCTAAAACTCACTGGGTGTTTTACACTACCCAGCTGATGACAGATGTTTCTGGCTGGACCCCTGGAGACCCTTCACCAGTGTTAGGGAGCATTGTCTGTGGCAATGCTGACAGGATCCACAGTCAGAGGAGATCTAACCCCTGTACATGGGGCTGGTTGTGCTGTCCAAGGGCTGTACATGGGGCTGGTGAAGCAGCTGGAGCTCCAAGGCTGCACCCCCTGCATGGTGCTGGGTTTGTCTGTGCATGGACAGGCTGTGGCTGCCCTGGCAGTGGGGCCAGCAGAGCCCAAAGCACTGCTGAGCTGTGCTGTCCAACAGCTTGGTGACATCCCAGCTGATGGGTGGCCACATGCTGGCCTGGGAGAGCCCCACCATGGCACTGCAGACCATCAGGATCCTTCTCCCAGGATCACTGCCTGGCACTGCTCCCTGTGCTGGGACAGAGGGAGCCTCTGATCCTCCAGGAGTGATTTCATTAACATCAATCTTACGTAGGAGGACAGCTCTCATTTATGAAATAGGTTCAGTCTTGTGTGGGAAGCTGAGGAGAGGAGGAAGATGAGAAGAGGGATTTAACCCCTTGATTGCTGACAAGCTTTCTTGATTTAAAGAGGAGATTGAATAAGCTATTGCTATGTAACATCAGGGAAAGTTTGCATGGGTGATGCATTGGCTGGGACACAGAGCTGTGTTCTGCCTCTGTAGCAGATGTTCAGTAGTTTGTTTGGTACTTTGTAGTCTGGGAAGGAATGCACCTTGTCTTTCTGTCTGACCAGAGATTTTCAACTGAATTTTCAATTTTAAAGTTGAAAATACTTCTTCCTTTTGTGTCAAAGATGTTTTCATTTTTATTTGACTTTATCATCCCACAGGTGGGTACAGAACACATGTTATGGTTTAGACAAAGATACCTCAGTGTTTCTCCAACATAGAAATAGCCAATTGTGCTACTCTGAAAGTGGAAAAATATTAAGGACTATTATGTGATTGAAACTCTACCCAGCACCTCTGCCCAGTAATTTGGGATCAGATTCATGTTCCATTTGCTTTACTTGGTTTTTATGCTCTCAGTTTTAAGAATAAGTTAAATAAAAAACCTGTTCTGTTTGCTTTTAGACACATGGTTTGGTATCTAAGAGCAAACAAAGAATCAAGAGCAGACTTAATAGTCTTGTTCCCATCTGTAAAGTATTTTAGCTGTTGCTGTGTTGTATTTCAGTCTAAACAATTACATAACTTTATTTATATGTACGGACTTGTTTGACAGTTCTGACATTATAATATAATGGAGTAATATTGTTTATTGTTGGGCTTTGAAGGGGTGAGCTTTTCCTCATATTTATTTGTGTGTGTGTATATATATGTCATTTGCTGAATGCCTTCATTCCTCTTTTCATCCCTCTTCATTGACTGTTCAAATGATATCTAAGGTTGTATAATCCTCTTCTTGTGGAACCCATTTTAGTATGTTCCTGTCTCTGTCTTGTCACCTTCAATTGTCTGAAACAGGAGACCACAGCCAGTGTGTTTTTCTATCCCACACACTCTGGGGATGAGATGTGGGCAAGGAATCTTCCTCAGCAGAACCTCATTCTGTACAGAAGTGGGATGACTTCTTAGCAGATGCAGTTAATGATGCTATTCATTTTAATTCTGTTTCAGAACAAATATAGTGAGTTTTAATCTGTGGCTGGCAGGTTTCTTCTTTTGTAAATCACATCTTCTGAGGCTATTTACATGAGATCCTTCCTTCCTTCCTTCCTTCCTTCCTTCCTTCCTTCCTTCCTTCCTTCCTTCCTTCCTTCCTTCCTTCCTTCCTTCCTTCCTTCCTTCCTTCCTTCCTTCCTTCCTTCCTTCCTTCCTTCCTTCCTTCCTTCCTTCCTTCCTTCCTCCTTCCTTCCTTCCTTCCTTCCTTCCTTCCTTCCTTCCTCCCTTCCTTCCTTCCTTCCTTCCTTCTTCCTTCCTTCCTTCCTTCCTTCCTTCCTTCCTTCTTCCTCCCTTCCTCCTTCCTTCCTTCCTTCCTTCCTTCCTTCCTTCCTTCCTTCTCCGTCCTTCCTTCCTTCCTTCCTTCCTTCCTTCTTCCTTCCTTCCTTCCTTCCTTCCTTCCTCCTTCTTCCTTCCTTCCTTCCTTCCTTCCTTCCTTCCTTCCTTCCTTCCTTCCTTCCTTCCTTCCTTCCTCCCCTTCCTCCCCTTCCTCCCCTTCTCCCCTTCCTCCCCTTCCTCCCCTTCTCCTCTTCCTCCCTTCCTCCCCTTCCTCCCCTTCCTCCCCTTCCTCCCCTTCCTCCCCTTCCCCCCCTTCCTCCCCTTCCTCCCCTTCCTCCCCTTCCTCCCCTTCCTCCCCTTCCTCCCTTCCTCCCCTTCCTCCCCTTCCTCCCCTTCCTCCCCTTCCTCCCCTTCCTCCCCTTCCTCCCCTTCCTCCCCTTCCTCCCCTTCCTCCCCTTCCTCCCCTTCCTCCCCTTCCCCCCCTTCCTCCCCTTCCTCCCCTTCCTCCCCTTCCTCCCCTTCCTCCCCTTCCTCCCCTTCCTCCCCTTCCTCCCCTTCCTCCCCTTCCTCCCCTTCCTCCCCTTCCTCCCCTTCCTTCCCTCCCTCCCTTCCCTCCCTTCCTTTCCTTCCTTTCCTTTCTTTCTTTCTTTTTTATTTCTTTTTTTCTTCTCCCTCTCACCATCAATTTTTGGCTGCAATCTGGAGAAAAAAAAATTCCCATTAAATAGATAATACCTCCCACAACAGCTTCCCAGGGCAAAATTGAAGAAGAGAAAAATAGAAAGCTCTGCAGAACTGAAAACCATCAAAACAAGACAGTCCTGGAAGTTTAGTTTCCTGCCTTGGAGGGCACTTTCTTTGCATTTTGCAGTTGTGCATTTCTTGTACTACTCCTTTGCAGTGTTTCCTAAAGATTTCTTAATAGTGACTATGGGGCTAGAAAGAGTAATTGATGGCACATCCAAACAACTTTGTTAAGCTGGCAATGTTAAATGGATTTCTTGGTTTAGGTTTTTGTGGTTTTATGGTTTTTTTGTTTTAAGCTAGAAAAGGGAAAAATTTAAAACAGTTATATTTAATTCAGAGAGTAATATATATCTAGGAGAGGTTGTAGTTGAATTACTTTTCACATGGTAGGGAGAAGAATGTGCCAGATTTTGTATTTCACAGAAAACATTGTTACATCAATGTTATGTATTTCATCTCAAATTTCTGCCAGATAGGTGCCAAAATATTATATAAAAGCAACTTAATAAATACTCTTCCAGTATTAAAAAGCAAAAGCTACCTTTGATGTTTTCATGTGAATGTTCCAAAACATCATATATAGTGCTGTCAATTTATGCTCTGAGAAAAATACAGTCTTTTTGTTCAGTCTGCAAGTGTGAAGGATTATTGTTACCAATTCCTGACATTGGCCATTTTGAGGGAAAGTTGCAGATCCTGAGCAATATATGAGTAATCAGTGTAAAGAAAATTCCTATTCCTGTCCAGTATATGTCAGTCAAAAGATTTCCCAATTTTGTAGACATTGCAGATTGGGTGTGTGTTTAAATCAGGAGCAAGCCAGCCCACCTGTCTCTTGGGCATCCCATCATCACAGATTCTGAACAGGGTGATTTTTGTAATTGATTATCCATTTTTTAAGGGAGTTAAAAAAGTCGTGTGCAGGTTAGAAATATCAGCAAGCATTCCTCTGAAAGTCAGAGGAAAAAAAGGAATTACTTTGCCAGAATTAACTCTTTCTTAATTCATCTCAAAACCACTGGATTGGCCCTGAAATATTTTCTTCTGAGAAGATGATAAACTCATTTTGTGTATGTCTCATCTGTAGTGTTAAAAATCAGTCTTTAAGCATTAACATGGAGCAAATTTCCATGGAGAGGTTTCTGTGGAGAAGAGGAAATCCTTGTGGTTGGTTGTGGTGGTGCTGGCTCGGGAGCACCAGTGGATGTGGAAGTTTTTCTGCTGGTTTCTCTGCAGCAGCATCAGCCCCCACAGTAATGACTTTCACAGGTAATGGCAATAACATGGTTTGTGATCCAGTTTCTTTCATGAAGGCATTATGAAATAGTCTCCAAGTAGTAGCACTGCATTTTTGGCATACTGGCATCATTTTGAAGTGGTATGGTAGGTACATTACCCATAACAGAGCAGCCTGTAAAACCTGTATGTGAATCTGTTGAGCAGAGTGACATTCTCTTGAAAATCCTACTTAAAAACCTGAAATAAAATAGAAAACTTCACTTGAGAAAAGCAGCAATATTAGTATTTTCTGTTGTTCACATAGATACTAAATGGAAGCTGTTAGATTAAGAGTTACTTCAAGGAGTAATTAAAAAAAAAGGGGATGGTTTAAAAAAGAACCACCAGTAGTTAAAAAAAGTTATTGCATGAGGTCAGAAAATAAGCAAGTTCTTGTTAATGATTCACAGTGGAAGGAACCATGAGATGACAAAGTAATTTCTTTCAAATCAGCTTTCATTGGTGATAAGAGTGTGATAAAATGAGTGTTACAGGATGATGGGAGAGTCTGTCTGGCCCTGGGAATGGGATGGTGCTGCCTTTGTACTTGGGAGTGTGATTTGCTGCAGGATGCTGGGGCAGGGCAGGAGGCACCACAACGTGCAAAATCATGAAAATAGCTTCAGGTACATGATGAAAATATTCCAGTTGAATCTTTCAGTGCTGTTTGAGTAAAGGTAACTCCTGTGTGAGAGCTGAAGCCTTTCAGGGTGACTGACTGCTCTGTGCCTGCAACAGAAAGTCCTGGATGTTGATTCTGAGGCAGTGGGGTGGTTATTGAATTTGTGCTGCTGAGTAGGGCTCAGTAGGGCTGCTCCATACCTTTAGTACTTTTGTGATACTGTTTTTTTCTGAATTCAGTTATTTTGAGATGGGAAGTTACATTTTCTTCAGATTCACGTGTGCTGTGCGGGGCAGGGTTGGTGGAGAGGCTGATTTTAATTTTTATTTTTCTCTCAGATAGAAGAAATACAGAATGATTTTATTTTACAAAATAATAATAATCAATAAAAGGTATTCACTTACTCTTAAAGCCTAAGGGGAAAAAGAAAATCAAATGTTTTGGGAACTGGCAAGACTAATTTCAACAATAGCTTCCTTTGTCTTGCTTTCATATATGATGTTTGGGCTTCTTTTTTTTTTTCCCTCCATGGAGCACAGTTCCCTTTCCTCCTTTGTATACAGATTTCTCTGGTAATTACAAGAGCTTGTCTGTTTGAATTTGTCACATTTTTGGCAGCCAGTGTTCATGTGCAGACACTGTTTCTGTAAAGGAATGGCGTACATGAAGCAGGAGGAGGGGACTAAGGCTCCACTGCTTCTAACCCAGGCTCAGACACCAAATAGAGCAGGACAGGCATCCCCAACACCTTGTGGACACTGCTCCTGTATCCATGAATTGCTGTGTTACTCTTGTATTTCCTCCTTAATGTAAATGAGACTGTACACCCATAGCAGATGCTCAGTGATCCAGCGATCAAACCCCATTCTTCAAAAGCATCCTCCTCCAAACCTTTCACATCACTTCACCCCAGGCTTTGTTCATGTGTTAAAACCAGTTTATAACAGAAGCAAAACACAAACACACACAGACATGCATACCCCACATAAAAAATATAAAGGGGAGATAGCAGCTGCTCAGGCTGCCAAGAGAACCCTTGGCAGGGATGTGCTGCACTGGATGTCTCTGCTCTCTGACTGCTGGGCACTCACTCACTTAATCTTTCTCCTCCTATAGTTTCAATTCAATTTTGGAATTAATTGAAAAAAAAAAGTCACCCTACATTTCCCAATAGCTTTCTGTCAGGGTAAGAGAAGTGAGCTGAATTACAAGTGTAGTAGCTTGTTGTTCAGACTATATAATCCTTTGTTCTGCTGTGGTTATGAAACAAATAGCCCAGCAGGTAGGGGAGCAGTTTGGGATAGTTTGATTATTTTTTCTTTTTCAAAAGCTGTTTTCCTCCATGTCTTACTATGATCTGGTATGTCAAACTACTCTTGATCTCCTTAGAAAAAGAGTTGGAGCTATACTTTAAAAAAAAAGAAAAAATTATTTTTCAACTTAGTGTTATTTGTGAATTTCATCCAAAATTCTGCTGTCTCAGGATATTGGTTGTATTGTTTTTGCCAATTGGAATATACAGCTAGACAACAGGAATTGCTAAAAAAATAGGAGAACAAAACTATATACCACAGTTTTTGAGCAGATTGCATTTCATTTTTGAACTACATGTTACTGCATGCATCCTGTTCCTTTTATTCACATGAAGGTTTGCAAACTCCATTTCCCAGGGAAATGCTGTTCAGTGAAGCTGAATTTGGCTGCCCATTAAGTGAAACCAATCTGCTGACAACTACTAATGGCTAGAAACAACTCTGGCAGTAGTTATTAAGGTTGGAGTGATCTGAAACTTGTCTTCTGATAATAATTTAGAAACAAATACTGGCTTTTATTTTTTGTTCTTAGCAGTTCTAATTGCTATACAGTTCAGAAAGCAGAGTGAGTTGGGCTTAGAAAATGTGAACACGGGTTATGCTCAGCCACGTTTTGTTACATGAAGTTAGAAACATAGAGGGTGTTGATTTGAAAGCAAACTAAGTGGTTGTCAAATTATAATGAGATGTCCAAAGTGTCATTTTAGTTAAAGAAATTGGCTTGGTTAATGTTGTGTTCTTCCTTAGTGAAGGAAAAAAAGAGGCATTTTACTGCTTTTAATAATTCTTAAGGGTGTTGTGTTAAGTAGAGATAGGGATAATAAAACTAATGGAAATACCATTGGAAGTTGTAGCAAAGCTTCCTCTCATTTTGGCTACACCAAGATTTCCATTGTAACAGCTTCCAGTGTGAAAACTGCCTCCAGAACTGTTCAGGCTGTTTCTGAAATAACAAGGTGGAATTTCTTTTTACCCATTAAAACCATATTTTTTTTTTTAACATATCAGTAACCCATAACAGGGTCTTACCTTTTAAAAAACCTTTTCTGTGAAAGCATACCCTAATTTTTGCCAAGTTTTTAAGCCTCTCAAGAGGTGCCTCTCTGGGAGGGAGTACACAGGCTGCTTGAAGCAAGAGCTGGGATGGTGAGAATGAGGAAGGAGGTGAGGACAGGAGGGAAGGACAGCTGGAATCTGCAGGAGAAAAGGACTCAGACAGGACACATGGCTGTGCCTGCTACCAGGTCTGCAGCCACGCCAGGCAGTCTCAGCTCTGCTTTGGCTCATGGGAAGCTGTGGATGGATATACAGAGTTAAACCTGGGAAAAATCCCAGCATGAAGTTTCCTGGCCCCTTTCCTTCAACTCTCAGTAAAGCACAGCCTTGCTGAGTTGCTTTTCTGGCCCCTGAATGAGCCAAGGGGAGCCAGCACCCTGTCAAGCTGCAGTCCCCTCCTCTGCTTGGCAGGAGTCACCTTCGTGCCTGGATTATGAAAACTCATCTTTAGTGCAAGAGTTGGGGGGAGGAAATTCCAGGCCAAGGCTGGGACAGTGCTGTTAGCTGTGATATTAATCAGCTCACATTGGGAAACCATTCATGAGAATGGTGCTGGTTTTTGGGAAATACTGCAAAGCAGCCACACACCTTCTAGTGGAAATAGGTGCCGCGAGTCTTTTTTAAAGGTGTCTCCATTAGGGGTCCAGGGAGAGTTTCCTGTGTCAGGTGAGCACAAGCACTGAATTTGGGGGTAAAGCATCTATCCTGTAGCAAATTGATGTTCCTAATAAAATTAGAAACAGCACACTGTTTGCAGTGAACTCTTGACTTTCCTAGTTGGCCTTTTAGACATGAAATGCTTTGTATCAAATTCAAAACAATATCAAATTAAGAACAATGCTCTTGTGAAGAGCATGGGTACATCTGATTCCTTCCATACCCTGTTTCCCTGGATTGGAGCCTGTCAGAGCTCCAAGGTCACACTTCCCTCTCAGAAATCCCTGCTAACTATTTAACCTTGATCTTCACTTTGCAGTGCTCTGTGAGCGTGTGACTTGTGCTGGAATAACTTAGCATGCTGTATCTGTAGTCATCACTGCAACTGGCAGCGAGGGGATGTGGTTATTTATAAAGCCCTAGGCCATCACACAGTTTTAATAGACATTCACTTCCACATTTGTTTCCATTCAGATACTAAAAATATTAATCTCAGCTGCAATATAAACTGATTTTTTTTTTGATAGCGATAAGAAAAGCTGACAGTCAGAAATGCTTTTAATTATTTAGGAGATCGGATTGTGTTTTCTGCATAGGTGCAAACTCTAATTAGTTTCCTCTTACTATTTTTTATGGCATTTTTTTTTCTGAAGTGATAAAAGGTCATCAGACTAAAGTTTTGCCATTGTGAGGAGCAAAACATGCAAATTTTTAGTTTTTTTTCCAAGTTGCTTTCTATGCACAGTATAGTGAAAGAGCCACATGAAGCATCTACTTCATTTGCTGATTTTTTAGTGTTTGCAACAGTAGGCCTCAATTACACTGCACTGTATCACTTTGAATTTTTTTTAATTTGTTTACTTTATGAAGGGGTTTAAATTGTTCTCAGAGTATGTTTTGTACAGTTCTGCCTTCTTAGAATGTTGGCTCCTTTGCCTTTATTCTCTCCATTTTCTTTCTGTGTCTCCAAGAGTAATTGCACGTAGAATAAATTTGCTGTATAAATTTGTGTGCTGCAGTGCACTATAGTAGAGCTGCTTCTCCTCTGAGTGCAGGAGGAACAGGAGTGATGCAGTGAACTTCTGACAGGTGCTGTGTAGGAAACCTGAAATGTTGGAAAGGTGTTGGAAGGCAGGAGACACATGCCTGTGTGTCTTTGCAGTCATCAAGACATACTGATAGCTCTTAGGGGGAAAATGAGGGAAAATTTACAGTGACAGTACTCCAGTGGTGTAGAGTTCATCACATGCTGCCCTTTGGATAATTTCTTACACATTCTTCTAGTTTATAGGCTCTCCCTTTGCTAAGTAGTTTGTTTTTCAGATGTCACTGAGCATCTGCAGCCCTTCTTCAGGAGGAGATTTGTGTCTGTGTGTGTACACAATAATTAAAATAATAAAAATCAGACTTTTGGGATTTAGATGGAAAGAGTCAAATGCAGCAAATGGGTGTTCTTTAACATCATTGTCCTTAATATATATTCAGTGAATTGACATTTTTTATCTGAAGATTTTTAACCTAGTTTCAGCCAGTCTTCTGAATAGGCTGGAATGCCAGAGGGCCTTTAGACTTGCAGGTGAAGCTGTACTTTTAATGCCTTTTTCCTATATGACTAAGGATGCCACCATTTCTGGAAACAGCAGTTGACTAAATATCCAGATGTTATTTTTTTTCTGTGATTTTATGGCTCTTTCTACCATATGGTGGAAACATTTCTTGAAAGAAGAACAGAGTTGGTAAAGTAAAAAGAAATGCTCCAACATCTCCATCCAAAATCCAAGTCTGCCTTGGCACTGCATGACAGAAATAGGATGTTCAAATTCTTCTTTCTTTCCAAGAAGCTATTTATGTTGAGCATCATAGCCAGAGTGCCTCACCTGGTGTTTCACATCCTGCTGGGCTTCCTTCTTTGCTGCTCACTCCTAATCTGCACCTCATCTAAAGGAAGATTTTGGAAGAGGCTAAAGCTGAACAGTGTGTGAGTTGCTCCTGAGTCATCCTCACTTTATCCTCAGCAAATCTACAGTAGACTAAACCTGGACAAAATAAATCTATCCAGAGGACTACCAGTGTAAAAAGATAAAATATGTCCACTGAAGAGCTCTCTAGAGCCTTTTACTAGCCAAATCATTTTTTTAAAATGTAGTATTTTCCAGTCAATCCACCCATTATGCATCTTTCTATTTGTACATAATGGAAAACAATTAATTATCAATGAAAATCCAATTAGCCCTTTGGTAACTGCCACATCTTGTGGCAGACCTGAGCCGTGGGTCTGTTGAGAAAGGCTGAATTGGCCATCCTCTTTGCAATGGATTGTGGTGCAATAGAAATAGGTGATGCAGTTTCCCAGTCCTGGACAGTACCCTGCTGATGTGCTGCTCAAAACTGATATTAAAGGTTGTGTGTCTGGGACAGAAAGGAAGTGCATTCCTTTTCAGATCATTGGGAGGTTGTGGGGAAGAGCTGAGCTGGATATTTTCATTTTTGCTGGGCTGTAAAGTAACAGTTTGAACTGTTAAAAATTTTCTTTCCTAAAAGGTGGTTACTAAGCCAGAAAGAGAATCTCATCTCATTCAGTGGCTATTGCTCCAGGAACCTGTGATTGGAAGAAGGAAGAGATTTTCTCCAGCAGTTAGCATTTGAGTCAATTTGATAGGTTGGAAGGTGAATTTAGCTATCTGGTGCTAGATGAACCTTGAAATAATTCTTTGGTGATGTGACCTGTGTGAATGTGGCATTTGTGTTGACACCCTCTGTCTCAATACTCTCTTGGTTTTGGTGATGTGCCACAAGGATGAGCTGGATGTGTTACAGAAATGCATCTGTCCAGGTTTTGTTTTGTTTGTTGCTGAGCTGCTTCCATGCCCTGTGCCTTTCATTTACTCAGTAGTTCATCTTCTCTTGTCTTATTCTAAAGCTTTCAATCCTTGTTCAGGTTCTGCCAGCTTCTATTTAGAAAAAAGGAGGAAGTTTGCAGTACATGGATTATTTTCAATGTTAACCTAGCCCAAACACAAGCCAGGAATTCTACCTGGGCACTGAGGATTTCCTCAGAGGTAGATGGGAATATTAAATGGCCATAACACACAGCTTGATGTTCATACTGGTGGCAACAGAGGAAGAAGAAAAACTCACAAGCCAGACAATTTCTAGGGAGGAAGTGTCCCCAGCAGACCCAGTCTCATCATTCCTCACTGACACCAGGATGGCTCTGCCTCCCCATCCATTCCCAGCTGCCAAGGCTGGGTGTTTATCCATTGCACTCAGACAGAGAAGGGACTTAATTTGTGTGCCACAAGCATGGCAACAAAGGACTAGACAGCAGTTCCAGTGTTTTCATACCAAACCCTTTCATGCAAATCAAAACTGGGTGCAGGAGAAGAATGGGAGGGGTGAAGATCTGGTGGAAGTCCTCCAGCAGCCAGCCAGTGTCCCAGCTGGAGACCTCATTTTATTTCTTCCTCTTCAATGGGAAGATCACTGAAAGGGTCCTCCTTAAATCTCTGCTGGTTTACCTGTGCTCTGCAATATCACACTATGAATATATGGTTTAGCAAGTAAACAGAATTTTAAGCAGATTATACAGACAGTTAGAAAACACCAAAAAAAATAAAGCTCAAAGCCTCAAAATAGCTGTTTTCAATTTTCACTGCTTGAATAGAGTTTCAGAAGGATTTAACCTTTGTTCTTTGATCATGGCACAAAAGAATATATACATGCAAACGAGGAGCTGAGGTAATGATTATATGCAAAGATGCTGCTAAGTATATAATTAAAAACTGCCCTGTGAGACACCCCCAAATTTTATATCCTAATTTTATTTTATACTGCCATTTAGAGGAGGGATGAATTCACCTCTCCCACGCACTCTTTGCACCTGTTTCATATAAATGGCAGATTCAAAATTCATCTTTGTAGGAAGTCTGATCCATATTATTCAGTTAATATTATGCAGTATTTGTTAACCTAAATTTTGCCCCCATCAAATACTTCAGTCTAGACTAATTGGCTGTAGTACTTAGCATTTAAATTATCAAGCAATGTGAAAATTGATCTCCCAACGTTTGATACTAATTCTTTGTTTTCTGTTTCTTCACTGAGAAAATTGCAGCAATTGTTCTGCAAAGCTTGAAATTGAAGGAAATAAGTGTAGACTTACAGCCACACAAATGTCAGGAAGAGATTTTTATTTTAGAACATGGTTATTTTATGTGATGGGATGCTGAATTCAGGAATTCTGTAACCTTGGAATCATAAAATATCACACTATAATGCACACCATGTAAAATTACAATGTGATGAAGAATGTAAAAGTAATATCAATGAACCAAGGCAATTCTACACTAGTCCTTGTAGTTTCTATCCTGTCACTGATATTTTCGTACTCCTACTTGTAACTTCTATGGGTTTTCTTCCCTAACATGACTTGATGTCTCTTTACATATTTATTTGAATATGAATATATAGAATAGGGCCTTGATACCAGCAGACATGTCTGCAGCAGTGCAAAGACTAATAGTAGAGTTGCAGAAATAATAAACTGCAGCATCCAGGTTTTCTACTGACAAAGGTGGGAAATCTACATTTGCTGGGTTTTTCTTTTTCCTAATTCACAATTTGCTGCATTGTTTTGAAATAACTTCCCCTATAAAATGTATTTTTTTTACAGAATCTGAGCAACAGAAAGTGCTTCAGTGTCTGAGGTGCTGCAGAAATCCATTGCTGTTCTTCCCAGGCAGGAGCATTTCTTAGAGCTGTAGCACTTGCAGCATGTGTGTTCCTGGCTTCTCCATCTCATACACCCATTTTAAGGAAAGGGAGATAGGGTTGAGGAGTACCAGATATTGATCCTCAGTGTCTAAGATTATGTCTAGATACCAGTGTGCTTCTGTGATTCTTGCTGTAGTTTCATAGGTTCCAGTGATGAATGCATTTAAGCAAAATGGGTATTTGCACTGATAATCTCCAACAACCTTGTAGATGTGATGTTTAACAGGTACTCTACAGACTGTAGTCAGAGCAGACTTCCAGTGAGGTCAGATCTGAGCAATGAACTTGTATTTGAGAAGGGGGTTCCTCCTAAGATTTTGGAAGCTTTATCAGAAAAGCAAAGGGGTCAGCCCATGACCTGGAAGTTGCAGAAGAGGTAGAGAAGCTGTTGCACTGTCTGCAGTTACCTGATATGTGATGCCAGTTATTGCTCTTCACGTGGAAATACCATCAAGGAGCTGTGCTTCTGCACTAGGAACTGCTTGCTATAAATCCCAGGTTTATTTGTAGCCCTTTATGGCTGTGGAAATGTTTCCCTTTCTCAGTTCAATACTTCTAGTGCTCTGTGCCATAAGTTACGTACTTGCATTTCATTAATGCTGCTGGCAGTTCATCTCATTGGAAGGGCTGTGATCCATCATCAGATGGAGATTCTTCATCTCAGATTCTGCTCACGATGATTTCGTGCTCCTTGCTCTCTGTATTCTCATCTGGCACAGGATGCTGTGCCTGCAGTGCACTGTTGGCATTGGGCTGCCCCATAATAATGAATGATTTGTCACTGGTCACTTGAAATAACAGGCTGCCTTCCTGCCTGGCACTGCTTTTGCTGGGGCACAGTGTCTGTGAGGAGCCAGGTCTGTGTGTCCTGTGGCTTTTGCAGAGGCTGGGGAGGCACTGGGGGGATGTGAGGGCCAGGCAGGCACTGGGCAAGGAGGCTGGAGCCAGAGTGGGGCATCCCAGCCCTGGGTGCCCTGCCACGTACACAGCGTGTGCCTGGGGCTCTGTGGGCTCTGAAGGAGCAGCCAGCTGCAGGAGAAGCTTCACCCTGTGAATACAGAAAATAGAAGGCAAAGGGGTGTGGGTGTTTCATGCACTGGGTAGCTGTAATTACAGATTTGGATTCCTGGCAGCATTGAATGCACTGGAGGAGCCAGGGCCAGATGGGCAGAGCCTCCTGGTGCCTACCAGGAGCTGTTTCAATGCATTTTCCTAGTATCAATCACCAATTTGTGCAGCTTGGTGGTTTATTATTGTTTTTTTTTTTTAATTCTAAATAACAGCAAACAAACAGCAAACTCTCATGCCTCACACAGTGTCTCTTCACTGCTGTTAAATTGTGGCACATGAACAGAAATTGGAATGACTCTCTAATTTATCTGCAATGACCACTGTGTATTTCTTGGGGGAAGACAAGGTGTCTTTCTTTATAAATTTCTCAACTGTCTCCTTAGATGTACTGCTTTTCTGTCCCATGTCACAGTCTTGCAAATAATAATGTAATTACTGTTGTAATGAAGCTCAGGTAACTGGTAATGGAAAAATGCTACTCTTCACAGCTAGAAAGCAAAATCCAAAGAGCAGGTGATGTGATTGCAGAAGATTGTGCAGGATATTCATACAGGAAAAGAGTTTTGCACTAACTGATGATTTTAACAGCTGTTTCAAAAGAAGGTGTAAGAATAAGGCTTAATCCCACCCATTCTCAAGGAAAACTTTATCATCAGTTTCAGGAATGACCTTCTTTTAATTAGTTTTGTTTATTGCAGCTAAGCTTTGGGCACGTGCTGTGTAAGGTGAGCCAAGGTCACACAGACCACCACTCTGTGATAACCTGCCTGGCAATGTGCTCTACCCTCTGAGGAGAGGGAGTTTTCTTGTTCCACCTGCATTCTGGTTTCTGCCAACCACACCAATTCCTCAAGTGTGGCTGAACTCATGAATTCAGTGCAACAAATCCTGTACTAATGTATGGGTATTTACTCTTACATAGAAATACAGCTTTAATCACATTTTTTAACTAGAGCAGAAAAAGTAATTTTTAGAGTATGTTATTTGTAGGGTTTATGGAAGACAGTTCTGCTTTTTTTTGTCATTACTGAAGACCATTTGTTTTTTTACACATCAGTGACTATAACAGGATTGACTGATGTTTTTGGCAAAATACTCAATGAGCCACAAGCAAATTAGTTATTTCCTCTTCTTGACTATTATGTACTGTTGCTCACTGCCATTGAACAGTTACTGTGGATCAGTGGGTAACAAGAATCAAGCAGGTCTGTGAACACTGCATAGGGGATGGAGGATCCTCCTTGATGGAGGCTGTTTCTTTATTTACCTGTCATGTTGGCAACCTTCCTGATCTTGCCTGGAGTGCAACCCTTGCAGCAGATGATCAGCAGCTTCAGTAGGTGGAGGCTGGGCCCTGTGCCTTTTCCTTCTTTGCCTGTTTTTCAGTGATGGTGTGAGAAAATTTTGAAATTTGTGCTTTGGCATACACTAGAAGTTAAAAAACAAGGGAGGAGGAACATGAGCATGGTACATATCAATCTCACAACCTGGAGGCTGAAGCCAAGATTATTTATTAATGCTGATGGTAGCAGTATTGCAGCACATAAAGTAACTGATGATTTAGGCAAATTGAAAAAATTAAGTTTCTCAATAAAAGTGTGTAAATCCTCATTCAGCTTTGGCCTTACTGCCTGTGCTTCTGCTCCTGACAGGGTGGCCAAGATAAACAGAGCTGTGCTGTTATGAGAGTGACCCGTTTGTGGCTGGAAGATTTGGCAACAGCATTATGAATCAGCTTGCATGAAGGAATTACTGTGAACATCTAATTAATAGATTTCAGGCCAATTTAGTGTTCAGAAATACTATATGAACAAATTATTGCCATTGTTTTCCTTTGCTGCCTGCCACTAGTAATTGTTTTTTGCATGTTTTCATACATGGTTGAAATCCTGAGAATAACTCAGAAATAAATCATTACCAACAGTGTTCCATAGGATGATTAATCATTGTGATTCAGAGAGACTGGCTATGTGGTCATTAGCATAAATAACAGGTTATTTCTCTTTTCTTGATCAGATTATTCTTCTGCAACACCTTATGGTCCATGGTTAGATAAAACTTGGCCATCAGCTGAACTACTTTGCTCATACATTTGAATGGAGTACTTTTTGATGCAAACAGACTGAAGAATCAAAAGAGAAATTTCTATATTCTGTAAAAAATAGTACTTTATACTATCTTGAGCAATCAGTATCAAACTCACTATTTTCTGAGTGTTCTTGGAGGAGCCTTCTTTCCTGATGGAGATCTGTAGGCTGAAATGTCATTAGTTGATTTAGTGAAAGCTGATAACATTAAAGCATCAAGACTCCATTTAACCTTCTGTGCTATTGCCCCTATAGATACAATATTCTAAAAGTGTTGTCAAAAATGCTGTAGAGAGGGAAATAATACTTTCCATAAGCCTGCTGTCTACACTTGCTAACACAGCTGTGTGCATCCATCCCTCCCTGCCACAGGGGCACACAGCTGACCTGTGTTCCCCCTTTGGCTCACCAGAGCCCTCAGAGGATTTTTGGCAAAGCTGCTTCCTTG
The DNA here is from genome assembly GCF_903797595.1 of Erithacus rubecula. Classification (NCBI taxonomy): domain Eukaryota; kingdom Metazoa; phylum Chordata; class Aves; order Passeriformes; family Muscicapidae; genus Erithacus; species Erithacus rubecula. The sequence continues at coordinate 9,717,520 of NC_136689.1, read as the reverse complement.
CCAGCCTGTCCCCACTCCAGATATTTCTGCAGGGTTATTCTGTACAGGATGCAGGATTTCATACTTGTCATTCTGAGCTTCAGGAGGCTCCTGACAAAATTCATCCTGCCAGCATATTGACCATCTTCTGGGTCCCACCCACAGCCTTGCTGAGGGCATTCTCTATGCCACTGTTCAGATGATTGATGAAGACATCCAGCAGTGTTGGCCCCATTGTCAGTCCTCAGACACTGCTAGAAACTTGCTACTAGTTGGACTTTACCACTGGCCACCATCCTTTGAGTCAAGGATACAGTCAGTTTTCCATCCACAGTGGTAATTTTTCTAGTTCCTGTCTCACCAGTTTGGCTATCTGAATTAAAAGTCTGTGTCTCAAATACAGGACTCTCAGTACTCTGCCCTTCTCCCACACTAAAATCTCCTCCAAACAGTAAGGAAAAGTTCATGAGAAAGAGAACTCTAGAGAAGTAGTTCTTTTTGTAGTCATGTCACATGCTTGATGAGGATAGAGGCTGTCAGGTTGAGAGTCAGGTCTAGGGTCTTCATCACCTCTGCAGCTCATATATATGGACACGCACCTTCCCAGTTTGTTGTCCTTCTTAGGTGAATTCTGATTTACATGTTCTCTAGCAAATAGAGATTATTCTGGCAGTCATTAAATCAGCAGACCTGATTTGTCACTAATTCTTCTTTGAGTTTATGGGTCCCTCCTATTAAATACAAGGACAGGGCTGCTGTTGCCATTGCTCCTTCCTTTTAGCAGCTGTTCCCAGGGCTGAGGCTCAGCACTAATCTCCCTTGCCAAGATGAACAGGCAGGACAGTGTGTAAAAGGAGGTGTGATTGCCCAGCTCGGAGGGGAAGAGCTTTGAGACCAACACCTACATCAGCACATTTAGCATTGAGTGCTAGGGTGAGGATCATATGACTCTTTCATGCAGCATATATGAATTGCAAGTACTGAACAAGTAATTTTGGCCAAAGAGAATTTAAGAAAAAAAGTTACACAAATATTTGCTCAGTTATCCCTTTTCATTTTATTTCTTCTAGTCACCTTGGCTGTTCTCCACTTTCTTTCCCTTTTTCTCTTCATTACTTCTGCCATCAGACTGTACTCCTCATGTTAGGAACTGGGAGTGTGTTTTTAAATACAGATTATTCTTTTAATGTCTGGGTGAAAGAGTTGCAGCATGGTATGTGAACTATGGAGATAGTCTATAGACAGGTATTTACATTTCTTGTTAACAGTCTCCCCAAAACCTAATTTAGGATATAATGAAAACTGATGGAGTCATGTTGGACTGCAGATAAGGGCTTCCTGCAGCCATTCCAGTCAGTTCTAGCAAAATGAAAATGCTGCTGCAGTTAATGATATCAAATAGTTTTTTCTTACTATGGTAACTGGGAGCTCTGTGGCACAGCTCAAGTTTATAATAGAGCAAGAAACTCTATGGAATGTTAACAGTCAGAAATAGATTCCTCTGGACACTTGGACATGCCTGCATTTACCCTAATTGTGTTTCATGCCTCAAGTAACTCACTCCCTGGGTGTGTCACCTAGGGATTTAACTGTAAAGTTCAAGGAGAGACATCTGATACCTTTTTAATTTTTTCCTAAATATAAAATGAAGTGTGTTAAGCATCAACTGTTGAAATAGTAAAAATTCTTTAAAACATACATTTAGATTGTCAACTTAACAGCAAATAATTTACAGGAATATTAAAGCTGAATTGGCATGAAGAGCTTTTAGTTTCACGTTCCATTTAGAAAGTGTTTTACTTGAAGAAAAAGAATGGGCGGGGGGGGAAGTGTATTTTTTAAAAGACAACATATTTGAATGTGGAGGAATGTAGACAAATGTAGACCAGGCTGCAAATTAGACTGATGTGGCTGCTTTTCCCTCAGATGGAGCTGGAGCACTTGTCCAGGTAGCTGAGGTGGAGTTTCCCCATAGGGGTATACAAGTGGTACCTCAAGCACATGATTTAGGGTGTTTGGGAGAATTGTCATAAATAATTTTCCTTAGTAGCTACACATTTGGGCTATCTCTATATGTATTGTGGGGTACAAGTATGTTAAGCATTTAAAATTATATTTTAGATGTTGAAGATCTGGGTTTAGATATGCTCCATTTCAATGCAAACAAAACAAAGCTCATGAAGAATCCCATGCATGCTTTGTCCTTAAATCTAAGCACTGCTCTCCTGAGTCAAGTAAGTACAGTTTCCTTGGAGATCTTCATGTGTCAAGCACTGAAGATTTAACTTTTTGTTAATTCTTTTCTATTTTAAAGAGAGTATTCTTAGCAAGAATCAACAGAGCTTGCCAAAGGCATGTTATTAAATAATGGGTGGTCCAAGTGAAAGTTTCTGGGTTAGAGTATCCAAATTTTTTGCTTAAGCAGGCACTTTTTGTACTTATTAAATTTGCTTACAGATATTATAAGTTACTAGAAATTACATGTTCCTATTTTATTATTATAAAAGGGAAAATTTCCATATACTGGTCTTTGAGGTTGTATCTGATTTAAGAAGTTTGGAATCTGCAGGTATTTGCATATACATAAAAAGTGAAAATGGAGGAGTAAACAATTCATATATATGCATGTAATTTCTAAAACTCATGTCTTTAGTGTTTAGGAAGTTTTACTCCTTATAGAATTGCTACTTAAGGATTCTGAAATCTGTTTGTATGCAAGTAAACTTGAGTCCTCAGCTATTCATGTGTGAATTGTCTTTGTACTCCAGGACAATAGTAATCCTATTAAAAACCCTTAGTGCTTTGTATATGCCCCAGTGAAACTGGAGGGATGCTCTAGGCAAGTTCTTGATCTAAAACAGATGAACAAGTTGAGTTTGGGTCCAGGCAGAGACCAAGGTTCTGGCTGTTGGGTGAAAATGTGTTTTGTTTTGCAAAGGAAGCAACCGTGACATGGTGGTGTCTGAAATCCTTCAGTACAAATCCAATAATGTTAATCTTATAAGGTACTTCTTTAGTGCAGATACTCCTTCACTTTCACTATATTGTATCTTCTCCCTTGCAAAAAAAATTTGCCAGAAATGGAGTTAATCAGGCTGTTGGTTGTGACATGTATGTGAAGAGAACACAACAGGCAAGAAAGGTACATGACAATGGGAAGTGGGATAGAAATAAGTTTTTTCCCAGATGTGACAAGACATGCCATGTGGACTGAAGAGTTCCCAGTCTAAAGTGAGGTGATGAGAAGCAGCAGAGAAGAGGAAACGAGAGGGCAGTGATGCAAAATTCATGTTGTGTGTTCATCCACATAAGCGTGTGTTCACACCTTCATGGGGTGACTCAAGGTGTGGACTCTGAAGAAAAGTTGCAATCAGGATTTGTTTTTTAAATACTTTCCCTTAAGAAATGCAGAGTGAAGCACAGGTGGGAAGTCCAAGGGCCAGAGGTAGGAGAGCTGCTGGCCAAGGCTGGGACAGGCTGTCTCTTGTCTGGGGAAGCTGGAGCTCCCTGCTGCAGGGCTGGGCAGTGGGCAGAGCTGTGCAGACACTCTTCATGGCAGCACTGGAGAGCTGAGCAGGCCAGGAGAGCCTTTCCTCATGCTCTGCCCACAGGGTTTCTAATCTTCATCATCCTCACAGCTGGGGAGCCCATCTGAAACAGTGACTGAAATATGGGACCCTCTTGTACCATGCTTGTCACATCTAAGCAGAGTGTCAGGAGGAATCAGAGCTGATCTGATTTTGTCATCACACCAGTACTGGGATGCTTGCCAAACTGGACTGGAAATGCAGTCACGTTCATGTTCTGATATGCTAAAAGCAGATATGTTTTCAATGGACTCGAGGATTCTGTAGGAGAGTCGTCTGAGTCCAAAGAAATGTGATTCCATAAATTTAGTCTGAAGGTGGGTGACCCTGTTGTGTTGTGGTGGGGGAATATGCAGAGATCAGATCTTCTGATTTTTTTTTCCCTCTTACTCTGCCATGCTGGACATATGGATGTTGTGTCCCAAAGCAACACATCTAAGTTTAAATTTTGTAAAGCTCATACTAGGACATGACATGTAATTAAGTCACTGTCATGGCATAAACTGTCAGTCATTAATGGAAATGTAATTAAATGTAAGAGGATTTCTTTTGTTAAGTATTCTGCTAATTTGTGAGGTATTGCAAAGATAATAAAAACTGCTGGAGATTTTCTTTATCCTTAGTTATCTTCCCTCAGATTGCCTGTAGCACAGAACTTATTTTGCATTTGTTTTTTCCTGTCAGCCAAACATAATTCAGCTTTTAACAGTCTTGGAGTCAGAGTAGCTCCTCTTTCTTATTTCCTGTCTCTTTACCAAGTCATCAGATGGCAGCAGCTCCAGCAACAATTGTCAGAATTGGAGGAGCAAGTTTATTTTAATGTTCCTTTGAAGCTCAGCACTGGAGGAGAGGCGAGGGCAGCCCTGAGGTCAGAGCCAGCTCTCTGCACACAGGGTTGGGTGTTTTTGTAGCTCCTGGCTGGGGAAGGGAGGCTGGTGGCTCCCACCTGAGCAGCAGATCCCTTTGGAAGTGCATCTGGTGAGGACAGTTTCCTGGGAGCTCCTGGCAGAAGGGTGATCTGTGTGTGGCACAGGGAGGTGTGGTGCTCTGCACTCCCTGCTGTAGGTAAAGCTCTTCTGTAATCACCTCTTAATTATATTGCTTTTAGCTCCTGGCATGTTTTCTTGGAGCCTTTAGCCAGGATTTGATGCTCACTTTCCTATACCCATCTGATAAATGGAGGCGTAGATTTTTTTGTTAGAGATTGGCTGATTTCCTTCAATCATCTCCTGTTGCAATTACCCATTTCTTAATGATAAGAAATGCTTCACTGATACAAGGCTGTAATTATGAACTAGCAAGATTGTGCTTCCTTAATATTCATGATCTTTTAAAAAAAATCATCTTCTCATAGTTAAAAAAAAAAAAAAAGAAATATTGGCAGGATTGAGCTAAAGTTGTTCCAAAAAGCATTGCCCTGGGGAATCTGAAGGAGCTTAGTACTGAGAGCTACTTTCCTTCTTCTGTCTCCAGTGGTGACATTCAGAAGTACATAATTTAGGACATGAATATTTTCCTTAGATGTATATTTTATAACAAGGTGGTGGCTCTAGCTGAATTCTTAACTTTGTACCATGGTTTCCAAGATCAGAATACAGCACCTTGTATAATTTGAGACCTTACAAGTTCCTACATGTCATGATGGTGTGTCCAGGTAAAATGTGCAGATGGACATGCAAGCAAAAAAAGTCTTCTTGTCATAGTGGACAACATTTAGTTCCTTTCATCACTAGAAAACTAAGGTTCTGTTTTTCTCAAGTCATATGTCCTCAAATTTATAATACAGTTCAAGAATGCAGCCCCAGTCTGTCCTTGCAATACATGGTTATCTGTGGGGCTTGCAAAAAACCAGAAACTTGGATTGTGGAGCTGACTTATTTTTTTGTGGACATACTGATCCACCACCCCCATTCCCCGTTCCCCTGGGCCATTGCAGGGGAGAATGTGGAGAATTCAGAAAAGAAATTAGGCCTGAGAAAAAGGGAGTGACATATGGAAGGTGTTTTAAATTTTGGTTTGATCTCTTATTGCCCTGCTGTAACTTAGTTGGTTATAAATTGAACTAATTTATCCAAAGCAAGTCTGTTTTACCTGTGGTAGTAACTGGTAAGTGATCTCTTCCTGTCCTTGTCTTGACTCATGATCTTTTCTTTGTATTATCTGAGGAGGGGAGTGGTAAAAGAGGCTTTGGTGGGCACCTGGCATTCAACGGGGCTCAACCCACCATCATAAAAACCCCCACCATATATCTATATCTAATCTATATCTATATCTATATCTATATCTATATCTATATCTATATCTATATCTATATCTATATCTATATATCTATATCTATATCTATATCTATATCTATATCTATATCTATATCTATATCTATATCTATATTTATTTATATATTCCCTGTTAAGTAGGAACTAAATATTGCAGTTCTGTAGAAACACCGAAATGAAAAATTCATCTACTTGTTTACTAGTTTGTTAATTTAATGTTTCCCTGGAAAAAAATAACCTTTCCAGTTTTAGAAACAGATAAGGAAAGTGGTCCTCACTTTTCTGTGTTGGTATTACTGATGGTCAATCTGAATTTTGCTATGAAAGTATTTGCTATCTTATCTGAACAGTATCTGCAGTGACACATCTCAATTCAGAATATTAAATTTCCCCAGGCTGAAGACAGGTTATGAGATATTACTCTGAAAAATGCTTCAAAGTAAAATGAACCACTTTGGAAGGACTGTGCCTCTTTCTAGCAAGGAGCTGCTGGAGGAGCTGCCAGGGGACTTGGAAGGTGCTTTGCACCCTCAGTGCAGTCAGGGGGATGGGATGGGATGGGATGGGATGGGATGGGATGGGATGGGATGGGATGGGATGGGATGGGATGGGATGGGATGGGATGGGATGGGATGGGATGGGATGGGATGAGATGGGAGCTCATTGCTCAGCTTTTCTTTTCAGCACCATTGCATTCCCAGGGAGAACAGATGGCATAAAGTGTTTCTTCAGTGGTGCTGTGATGCAGGAATATGAAAAAATACCTCTTCTAAAACATGGTGCAAGAGAGCAGGGAACTTCAGACTGTTAACCTTCATCCAGTCTTGCTTAACTTGGAGATGTGGATTTAATAAGCTTGTTAAATATAACTAAAATCATGTGCAGTGTTGTGAAAACTTGAACAGAGTATAGTAATACAAAAAATAGGTAATATATTTGTGCATGTTTAAAAAAAAGAAAAAGGATCAGTACACAATTAAGAACAAATACTGTGCCACAAAAATATTTGTTTTAACCAGATGGTCTTAAGTAATGCAGTCAGAGCTGTGGTCACAGTACATTAGTTTTGTTTCCATAGTAACACTAGTTTGGCAGACTGAGTTATTTAGATCTGCACTGCAGTGTTCATAGCAGTCTAATCCTAATATACATGCTTTTATTGAAATTGAAAATGATACTTAGGTGATCGTGTACACTTAAATGGGTGCAGATATCACGAGAAGTCAAATTTTCCCAAAGCAAGAATGTCCACATGTACAAATGGTGTTTATTGTGTAATACTGGTCTTAATTTTGTGCTAAGTATAGTGTAAATAGAAACATACAGCTATAAACTTAAATATAAGCACTAGGCTGTCTGTTGGGCTGGTGACTGTGCTGGAGGTAGCTCTTGAGTGGTAAGGGACAAAATTTAGCTCCAACTTTTCTGTTCCTGTGAAACTTTAAAATTAGTTAAAAGGAAAGTAACCAAAATCACCTGATTGTAACTTGTGACATGCATACTCCTATGTGTTGAGGAGCTGAATTGTGCAGGGACTTCCAAGATTTTTCTGTGAAAGGAATCTAATTTAGATATAGTAAATTAAATTATTTGGTATAATTTGTATGCTTACAGAATATGCCTCAAATAATTAAGAGCAACGGGGATTTGTGAAATTTGAACTCAAACAGTTTTGCCAGATGGCAACAGCCAGAATTGTAATACATTGTTTATTGGAGAGACAGGAGCAGGTACCACAGGACTTTGGGACACAGAGTGGACTTCCAGGTCCACCTGCACCTGGCAATACCAACTTACAGCTCAACAGGACTAATTTACTGTATCTTTTCTAAGCTGGTAAAGTTTGCATGTTTTCAGACATTTAGGAAAGTGTTATTTCCTTGAAGCATTGATAGCACAATGTTGGATTTTCTGTACACTGCCACCACAAGTGACCTTGGCTGTCCAAGGTGCTCCAAACCAGCAATTTTCCTTTTGCCCCTTGGCACTCCAGCAGCATCCTAATTACAGAAGGCCTTGAGGCATTCAGAAGTGGGAAAGGATTCAGAATTGCTTTAACAAGTTTTGATAAAGGCCAATAATTTAGTTAAAAACAAATGTGCTCTCCTTTGCAACCACAAGGGAAGAAATCAAGCAACTTTATCTGAGTTTTTATTGATCATTAAAAATCATAGAAATATGTTCTCTTAAGGCAATTTTACTGTGTATGAAGTAGACAAACAGCAAAATTCTTATTTTTAGAGTTAGTGTGTTGACACTTATACAAAAAGAGAATGTATTTTACTGTATAAAACTGTGTGCCTGTGGTAGTTTCTCCGGGGCTGCTTTTCATTCAAATTATTAGTGTCCAGTTATTTTTAAAGTTGTTTTAGGAAAAAGAAGGGTTGTACACACTTGATGTGCAATTTCTCCTGCCAGAGTAGGGATGCTGGGCACATCCTTATTTAATTGAGAACTCTGGACTAGGTGTCATGGGATCCATGGAGGGAGAGTCACATTGTTTGTATGAACTGAGTTTTCCATTAATCTTTGGAAATGCCTCTAACACTGAGATTCTGGGCAGGCAAAGGAAGGGTGAGGAATTTTTATTTCTGTCATGTCAAATCTGTTGTAAACAAAAAAGTAGTTTTTCCACCCATTTTCATTGTTTTCCATAAAATTAGTGTCTTCTTGTAAACTTCAGCCTAGTGGCTGACCCTTCATTTTGCATTTTGAAAACTTCTCCTTGGACTTTGTGTTGCAAAATCGCATAGCTGTGGTTATATCTGTGATCAGCATCCTGTAATATAAAAAGTACTTTTAAGCAAAATGAAGTAAAGGTGCAATAAAGGAAAGCATATATAACAGTTTTAATACCTCACAGGGTATTAAGTGAAGGTTGCAGCATGCACAGAAAACATCATGACACTTTGGAGTCACCTTGAATACGTGAGGAGTGAGTTTAAATCATGAACATCATTGGAAATGACGCAAATAGAAATATTTTTATTTCCATTAGAAGAAACACCTGAGAATTCAGTGACTGAAGGAGGTTAGGGGAAATTATTTTGAACTGCTTGTTAGGGGCTTTTGCTTTGCCTTTGATGTAACATTCAGTAGAGTTTACAGAAATAGCTTGGCTCACAAATAATTTATGTCCCATTGATCTTCTAGATCATCCTGAACTAAGAAAAAATGTTTGTGGTCAGTTGTTCTGCTCCCCATATGGTTTTATTGTTGTTTTTTGTTTCTTATTATTTTTTTTTTCCCCAAAAGATCTTGGTAGAAGTGCACCAAGTGTTATGCAATTTTGAGCTCTTAAGCAGCTTTCATATTTATTCTGGGCAAAAAGCAATCTAAGAAATTTCCACATTCTGAAGGATTGCTTTAGAAACTTAAGTAGTGCTGGGAGATATTTTATTGGTGTAGTGTTTGAAAGTATGACAATAACATAAAATCTGAATAAATAATTCTAAGGAGAATTTTTGGCTTCAATAGGATCTCTAATTAAAAAAGTCAGTAAAATTTATGAAATGAAAATATGTAGTAAAAAGGCCAAAACCAGTTTCTTATAAAGTGATTACACACCTTACTATGATATTTTCTCCTAAATTGCGAAATCCTATTATAAACTTTTGTTTATATGTTCCAAGTTAGGGAAATAAACAACCAACCAACAAAAAAACAACCAACAAACAAACAAACTTTTATGGGATTTAGAAAGCACGAAATGACCTGAAAATACACAACCTGATAGCACACAGCTATTACACAACAGCTCCCCAGTGTGCTCTGATCCAATTTCACCCCCATTCCAGTTGCAGTGAACTGTTGATATCACCTTTAAATCCTGGTGTTTAGTTTCAGTGTGTTTTGATGAAATATGTTTTAATCAGGGAAGTGAAGACCCTGTGATTTTTGATTTGTTGCCTGCTCAGGAAGGAAGGGACTGGGTCCTACAGGAGGTTAGGCTGGAAGCTTGCAGGTTTTGTGATTGATGGCATTTCATTCCTGATCCAGTGCAATCATGAGCTCTGATTTAGACTATACTTATCTCCCCCACCAACAGACATCTGTGTCTTTTGAACTTGCAGGAATAAATTTTCACAGGAATGAACAGGAACTACAGGAGTTTAGGCTGTGCCAAGGTGAAAAGCAGAACTTTAAGCTGAGCTGTTTCTTAGGCAAGATGTCTTCACCACAGCTAAGCCAGCCAAAGAAAAAAACCACCACGTGATGCTTGGCACATGCATTAGCTTCTGACACCTTTAAATATACTGACTTATCCTATCTAGCCATGTGAGGTGTCACAGTGCCACACATGCATACCATCCATAGCATCCTGCAGTGCAGGAACATTTTCTGGGGAGCCTTGATATCTGCTATCTTTGTGGCTGGCAGATACACCCAGACTCAGTTGACAGCAATTAGCTGAAACAGTGAGAGCTGGTAAATGCATCAAAACAGTTCATAACATTTTGTCATTTTAAAGCATCTTCCTGCTATATATTTTTAGGAAGAGAGAAGCAAGATATGACACTCATTTAAACCTTCCTTGATGCTCAAAAATACCAATGACCTGAGTAATGTGATGGCTTAATTAAACAATGAGATGGGAGATGGCACCAATACCTTGAAGCACTTGAGCACGACTAATTTGAAGCATGTGAATGTTGTGCTTGTGCTTGGCTGTTGTCAGCTGAATTGGAATGGCAGGCTGTCAAACTGATAACTGCAGCTCCCAGGGTCAGCTGAGGGCTTCAGCATGAGCCTAAGCATCTTCCTCTGCTGGTGCCAGTGGTGGAGCAGGAACACTGTCCTGGAGCATTATGGCCTCTGTCAGGGTGGCTCTCTTGCAGTTCATGTGTGCTTTACTAAAGCACTGCAGATTTAACTCTTCACTCGGTCTTCTTCAGCTCTCCTATTTTTCCAGTATTGATATTTTAAACTGCAGCCAGCTTCCTGTTCATGGAATGTAAGCACACCCCATTTTGCAGATACATTAGAAAACTTTGCAAATCTGTCTCATTGTTAATTCCAAGTATCTTTTTTTTTTTTTTTTTTTTTTTTTCAGCTGCAGTCTGTATAGAGCTTTGTCTTGTTTTTAGCTTCTTATCAGTAAGTTGTTTCCAGAAGGAAAAGGTGCACTATTGAGTAAGTAGGTCAGGGGAGCAACCAAGTGATGTTGTTTTTGTACAGAAATGAGGAGGAGACTTAAGGCTGGAGTGTTCTGGAGGAGGCAGGTGTCTCCTGGGTGCAGGGATGTGTGCTGCCCACAGAGGCTGCTCACCACAGTGATCTGCTCTCTTCATTTACTGCACACATCCAGCTGAGAAATCGACTCATGTAGGGCCCTTCCTAAAGAGCAGAGGTTTTTTCTACACTTAAATGTACAAAACCTGTTAATGTGTAATAGTGGAACAAAATTATCTATGAGAATGAGTCTCTTCCTACCCAAGAGAGCCTCCATCACTTCTGTAAATTAGTTGTGAGAGTGGAGATAACTCGCTTGAATGCACAAGGTGTAACTGCTGGAGGTTTCTGGGAGATGGGAGTGTATTAAAGGTAATTGCTGTACTGTGACTTTGGCTGATTTTCTTTTCCTTCAGAACTCAGGTTACAACTTAGAGCTTTGTTTTCAAAGTCATTGGCCAAGTGTTGTGTTCTTGACATGTGCAGCATTTGTAGTAATGTAATTTTTACTTGAATTATTTAAAACCTTTCTGTTCAATGGCTATACAGTGACCAAAAATTGCACAAAAAATTGTGCAAACTCAAGTTATGATGATGCAAAACAAATTTTTCCCTTAATTTTTCTTAAAATTTTCTACCTTGTTGTCCTACTTAGAAAAATATTCACTTTTTTCCTGAAAAAAAATAATAAAAACCCCTAAGATTAATGATGTTATCTCAGTTATGCAAGAATGGAAAGATAGAATGGTACTTAGACAAAATCTTTATACTTAAAAAATCATAGAAACTATTGCAAATTCTTAAGGCAAATTTCTCTCTCAAGGACGTTTTTGAACTTTATTTCTGTGCTCTATACCAGTTAGTGTTTGTGGGATGGGGGTGGTCTGAACTCATGAATGGAAATACCTGCAGAATAGAGCTTTGCAGTTGCCTTAGTTCATGCATTTTTAAGTAGAGACTGCAGCTGGAAGAACACAATATTGCAGGCCAGATGTGGCTGAATCTGTATGTGTGACTAAATGTCAGTGGATCACTTACATGGATTTCAGTGTATTGATAATTAGGCAAGAGTGTTTAGACCATTCCTGTTATGGGAGAGGTTTCTCCAACCATGCCAAGGAGATAAAATGCATCACAACTGAAGAAATGCAGAAGTTTTCACTTGGAATCTCCTTGACTGGAAGTCCATGGTGTGCAGAATTTGTGCCAAGCCTTTCTGCACTGGGCTGGCAGGACTCAGAGAGATGAGCTGTGGGGGTGTGAAAACCACACCATATTTTAGGAATCTCTTTACCTGATGTTATGAAAAATATTAATCCATAAAGAGCCTGTGGAGAAGTGGTCCTTTTTCATTGTTATCCCATTTTTAATGTTTTATATTTAAATTTTAAATACATTTAACTTTTCAACAGTTCATGTCAGATTTTAAATAATTACTACATTGAGCTAAAGATGAATTTTTAACCTCTTTTCTTCGGAAGCAAAGAACATGCAAATTTACAGTTACTTTCTGGCCCAGTGCCGAAACATCTCTTTTGTTACCCTGAAGGAAAATAGAAAGGTCTGATTAAAACCTTGCTCAATAATTAAATGTCTGTAGGTTTTTTGTTTATTTTTTTTCCTGTAGACATTGTTCCATTTTGGTGGTACTTGTTGTAAGGCAAAGTAAAATTTTAATAAATCTCTCAAATGAACCCCCAGACAGTTTTCATGATTTTTATACTACATTAGCAATTACAGAAATACGCTGCAAAAATAATAAATGGCTGTTATTTGCAAGCATTTAATTGTGTAGATTAATAATTTAGCATGAAGGGCAAATAACAGTCTATATTCTGCTTTCTGTTGGAGAAGTCTTGCATATATTTTTAAGTTCTGTGATTTCAGTGTCAGTGATTTCATTTGGAGTAATGAATGATGTGTCTTCTACTTGGATCTTAAACTGAGCACTTGCTGAACAAATTTATTAATACACAGCCCTGCTTAGCACTACCTACTCAACATCTCCTTTAAGAACCCAGGTCTGAGCACCCTGCAGTAAACTCTCTTGAGTTAACGACATTTTAAGCTATGTGATGTGTAATGCTGGTAGAATAACTTGTATTTAATGGGGCATTCAGGAAGCATGGGGGATTAAGGCTACTTTCATGCAGAGGGAACTGAAAAAAAAAAATGTGAAAACCATGAGGGAAAGGGCTTTAGAGCATTGCAAGATTGCTTGGGGTGGAAGTTGACTCTGCTGAGCTAAAATTGACTCGATCTTTTTTAAGGTTTGCTTTACACATGGTTACCCCATTGAATATCTGTAGGATGGTTTCTGCTGGTGAAAAAGCCACAACCAATATAGTTGTGGTTCCTGTATTTAGAGCTTGCAGGCAGCAGTGCTTCAGGCTCAGTTTTTAATTTGCACCACAGAAAAAACATTACTCTGGATGGAGAGTTGTCTGGGGAGGGATTTGGAGGTGATGGTCCATGGGACCAGCACTAGGAGTGAGAGCTGATGCTTTCTAGCTTGAAGAATAAGATGGAATGAGTTTTTAAATCCTTCTTTGTGTTCACCCTAGGTGGCAACCTCTTCTCCATCAGCTTCCATTCCATCACTGCAATGTGCTGGGTGTCATTTCTTTCCTGCTTCTGCCTTTCCTGGCATAGAATCATGATTGTATTTGTTTTTTTCCCCCTTTTCTACTTTTTTTTCCCACCTCATGTAAAGCTGCTGAAGGACTGCATAATTTCCGTAGGTTTGTGTGCAGTGTGTCAGATCCCTCACCCCTTTTACTCAGACACAAGCCTCGTGAGGAGCCTCTAGATTTATATATGGATTTATCTATCTATACCTCCTGAAGTGGAGAAAAAACCCCTCTAAGTTCCCAGTGCTCTTTTAAGGAAACAGCTCAAATCTGACTTAAGCAAAAACCAAGCCCAGGCATGCAGCCTATAATGTTTGAAGGAAGCTGGGAAACTGTTTACACAGGAGGGAGCAAATGCTGGTGCTCTTCAGGATGACCTCTTGCAAGGGCTGCAGCAAATATCTGAAAATAAAGTGTCAGTGAACAGCTACAGAAAATGTATTAATCTGTGATAGTATACAAATCTCTTCTCTATATTGACTTCTGGGGTATTTTGCAAAAATACCTAACCATGATTACATATATTTTAACAAAGGCCATGTAATCACCAAGGACATCCAGGTTTGGTCAGCTGATGTAGGTAGATACAGTAAACTGTTCTTCATGATGCAAAAGAATTTGTGCATAGACAAAATGATAATTTGATAATGCAGAAGCAAGTGCTTGCTAAATCAAAGTGGTAGCATCTTTTATTTTAGGTAGGAATGCTTTTATGCTAACGTTAAAGCACGAGTTCCATTTCTGGTTACAACATTTCTGTTTTAAAATGCATTGGTATGCCAGAATCCTTCAATTTGAGGTTCAGTATTTTTTTTTTAAAAGAAAATGGTTGAATTTTCTATCAGTTGTTTTAAAGTTAGAATGGCACTCTCATTAGGGACAGGCAGTGGGCTGAAGCTGCTTGGGCACCTTGGGACTGTCACACACTCCTGCAAACAAACCAGGCCATCACCTGATGCTAAACAGCTCCTCTAATTTATATAAAAATCAACATTTAATGTTCTGGGGGGGGTTGTAGTGTTTATTATCCCACTGGGAAGGATTGTACTTGACAATTGGCTAGAAAGTCCTTGGTGGTCAGCAAAGCTGTGGGAAAAGGGTTTGATTTTTTTGCAGCTTTTTTTTCAGTGTAGTGACTGTGTGAAAGCCTCCAGTGGCTGCCTGGCGTGGCTGCTCTGCTATTTATGGACAGCCAAGCTGCAAGTGGGAGCTGCAGCTCTAATTCAGCTGAATGCTGCCAATCCTTTGCAACATTATTGGGGTTTTCTGGTTGGTTTGTTTATTTTCCTTGTTGTTTTTTCCCCCCAAGCTTTAGCCCTTAGCTATCCATTTTATGTGTTGTTTTTTTTTTTTTTTTCTCACACATCATGCTGTTGACTGCAGCAGTGTCAGGCCAGAGCAGGACCAGCCTGTTGAAGCAAAGGAGGAATGTAAAACTGCTGGTAATAAAAATAGCCTGCTTTATATTTTACATGTAAACTAAACTTTGCCATTGGTATGGGACTTTGCCAGGTATGCATTCCTTCTGCTTTGTGACCTCTGTAGGACTAATGCAAATAGCAGTTGACTTCAGATAATTTCATGTTATTTAGCTCGTTAATTTATGTCAGTCAAAAGACAGGAGGACTTTTCTGCCAGCAATGAATTCGTTTCTGGTATTGATTTACTGGTAGTGACATGGAAGAATGAGGAATGACATTTAGTATGGCTATGTCAAAAACTATTATCTTAATATCACAGGGTCAAATTTTAATAGCAGCTGCCATACTGCTTCTCTGAATAGGGAGTACTGTCCAAAGTATGGAAAAAAATACATGGTATTACAGGATAACTGCTAGGAAAAGCTTTATTTAACACTGCTTCTCTCTGGATCAGTTGAGATCACTATGTACTGCTCAGAAGAGGGCATTTTCTGGTACTAGCAGAATTGCTGGATTCTAGACATGCCTTCAAACCATCTGGCCACATCTCATTGCATTTGAAGAATGCTGCTGGGCACGTTGAACTCAGTCCCCGTGCCAGGCTGATGTGCTGGGGGTGTTTTGGGGGGCTCAGGGGGATGGATGCTGCCCTGCTGCAGGATTCAGCATTCCCTCAGAAGGGTGGAACTGGCTTCCAGTTTATATACATATTTTATTGCCTGTAATCTTTTTAATGGACATTGTTTTTAATTTCTTATGTGTACCTGGATTTCTTGTTGAATGTTCAGCATTGGTTGATGGCATTTTGAAAAAAGTATGCCTATGGCGTATTCTGTAAAACATGTTATGTATATTTTTAAAAAATCCATAAAAATCTTCTCTGCCACAGGTTATGTTGTACAGTGAGATCTTTAAGTTTGCATGATGTGTTTTGCTTGTGGAATGAAGATCCTTGCAGATGAGAGGTCTGTGCTAGGCTCATTAATTTTCTGTTAGTGCAGTATTAGTAGGTCCCAGGAGTTCTTTTATTGATGGTGGATGTCTACCATTTCTAGTATTGGATGGAATGATCTCTCACTCAACAATATTGTTTCTTCTCTTTTGTCTTAATGCTTCCTTTTATTTTGCTTAATCTGTTAATCCTCCAGCCCTCTTCCATTCCAGAGAATACATTGTTGTATGTAAAGCTGTTGTGGCTTTTTAGGAAAAAAATGCACAAATAAGAAAAAGTCTGTCAGACCTAAAGTCACAAAAAGAAAGAAAAATTAGGAGTTTTGTGTTACTTTGAATGTATGTGTGACTTTTGCACGGACATCTGTAGAGAAGCAGCTTCCTGAAATTACAGTCTGTTACATTCTTCAATATATACATTTTAGTTGCATAATATTAAATTATGCATTTCTACAAGCTTTATAGCTTTCTTTATAATTCTGTGGTTCTAGAAATTAAAAATGATGTTTCACTGTGAGTGATCTGATTATGTTGCTTATTTTTTTAGCTTTCTTATGACCTTTTACATAGACAATGTGATTAAAAAGTTCAAGTATTGGTACTTGGATATAGTGTTGTTTTAGTAATGCATTTTGATTTTTGTGTAATTTCTTTGGATCTGTTAATTCTGCCACTGTAATTTGTCAGAAGTTGCACCAGTGGACTTCAGTAGACACCTTTACATTTATGCATTGGGTTCCATTAGGAAGAGTGAGTGCATGAGAGGAGTTTCAAGGTTTCCCAAGGAAATGGGGATCTACTGCCAGCAGAGGAGCACAATACACACTTGCCAGATAAAACCAAATTTGGGAAGGAAGAGTGATGCATAATATGATGCTTTAGGAACTGCTTACATTCTGAGGAAGAAAACTATATATATAGACAATTTTACAGAATGAAGTCACATGGTTTTTCTACATGGAATGTAGTTGCATGAATCCAAAAATCCTAATTATTAGAAGATGAAGCATGCCCAAAAATGTGCCTTTTCCACTATAACTCCTTTCCTCAGCTTTATTTATTTTTCTATGGTTGGCAGATATTCTTGTGCTGCAATTGGTAAATTCGAACAGAATTTATTTCATTTAACTTCAGCTGCTAAGCTGACTCCCAGGCAGTGGATGTGGATGGAATCATCCCTGGAGATTCCTGTTTTATAAACCTATTTTAGGATCCAGTGAATCACCAGCTGAAAGTGCCTGTCTCTTCTTGCTGGTTCTAGAGGAAGCATCAATCATTACTGCAGAACAAATGTCAAACATATATATGGCTAAAATTAAGTGTCATGAATCCAATGTTGGGACATAATTAAAAAACTCCACATCTTCATTTCCAAACTGCCCAGAGCACCTCCCCCAGCTCCTCTTATCAATGGAGCTCTGCCTTTTTCCCTTGTCATGGACATCTCATGACCAGGCATTTATACTCATTCTTTAAAGCATTTATGGTCCACATAACCATAAAATGATAGATAAGATGGCATTGCTTACTGCTGATCTGTGTTGCTTTCCTGCTTACAGGAAACCTTTGCCTTCCAGAGTTACATAAAAGAACTTGCTTGGTTCACTCACATTTAATATAACTGCTTGCTTCTTTCCCTAGGTATTTATTTGGAAGAGATTTTAGTTTTTGTGGTACGGTGTCACCTAATTTTTGATATTGTAAAGGAGTGAAAGGAACACTTGAAAGGAGTTGCTGTGACTGTTGGCTTACAAAGATTTTCCCATTTTTTTGTTAGATGGCTGTTTAAATGCCTTTAATAGTTTTGTAAGCACTACATCTTTTTCTTCTTCCCTATTGACTGCTTTTCATTTCCATCACAGATATTTCTCATTCTGCCAGATACCTAATTGCCCACAGTGGATTGCACCAAGAGCTTGCAAAGAGAGGATCATCCTGACAAACCAATATTAAAGTTCAGCCATTTACTACCACTGGGCAAATATCTTCTCTTTGATCCCTGCTGCTGTACTGCATTAAATAAAAAGTGATAGGCAACAGAATCGCCTTCAAATCCTTCTGCTGTCCAGACAATGCATCATAGTTTGGGGCCCTAAGCATATAAAACTCCACTTTACTCCCTGATTGCAAATTCTGAAACCATTAAATGAAATGTGTGCAAAGAAAACAAGAACCCTTTCATCTTAATCCCAATTTATTTATTTTAATTTTCTACTTAAATATTGTACCAGATTGTCTTGATTGAAAAACCCCAGAATTTAAAAAATGACCAAGTCTTGTTAGAATTGCATCTCTGACACCTCCCTTCTGAGAAATGCACTTATTTGATTGTGCTTTGTATTTGACTGCAGCTTTCTGCATCCCCCACAGCAGAACTCTTTGCAGGATAAATAATGTAAGAGGGAAAAGCAAAGTGGCACACTAGGACATATTATTCAAGGCAGTGATGTTGCAAAGCAGCGTTTGGGTTGAACCAAAATGGTTATTTATGTTTTTGAAGTTCCTGCAGGTTTCCTCTGCCAGGAGCGTGGCAGGGCAGGCAGGGCTGGGGTGGCTGCTGCTCCTGCAGTGAGCTCTCAGTGAAACCCCAGTGTGCCCTGAGCTCTGAAGTGCCAGCACGGGGCTCTCAGGCAGAAGCTCCTGCAGGAGCCTGACTGGGAACCAGGAAAAAGCTCTCTGAGGTGGGAATGAAGTCTTTGGACATGCATAAAATAGCTTGATTGAGGTCTTAAAATACACCATTTCATAATGGGCTGTGAATGACTTTGATATCAGATCTATAAAGAGTTTGAGACACATTTAAACTTTGTTTTTCTGGAATAGCCCCAGAGTAAGTCAAGCTGCACTGGGTTTTGTTGCTGCACTGTAAAGGGAGGTGCTGTGAGTGAGGGCTGGTGCAGGTGGCTGGGAGCAGTCCCTTGATGTGCCTGGGAATGGTCTGACCACACGTGTGGCACTGCAGGGGTTAAATCCCTTTGACTGCTACCAGCATCTGCTGGCAAGGAAAGGAGTTTTCCAAAGTTCTGCATAAGGGTACCATTGAACAAGTATGTTTTGAAGTTGTCCATGCAGAAAAGCTTTCTGCTTTAGCATGTCTGTCCTTACATAGAGAAAATGAAGGTGGAGTGAAGCCTGGATGGTCAAATACCTACATGGTAAAGTGAATCATTAGCATTTTGATTTAAAACTGAATATTTCTGCTCCTAATTCCAGAGATTCTGGTGTTTATTGTACTAACATCTGGCTTTTGTCTATATGTCCACAATAATGATGTAAGTGTTTGTTTTCACTGCTCAATTCTTTCATCTCCCAGCTGATAACTTCTTTATCCTCATCCTCTTGGGTCATTAGATACTGCAATAGTGCTGGGTTACTCTTTTTGCTGGACTTTTTTTTTCACTAAGAGGAGCTTATATTTTACTTTTTTATTTTTATTTTTTAATCAGACTTCACAAATAGTTGAACTATAATTATTTCATATTAGCAGATGACTGCCTTTAAATGTGTAAGCCTACAATCACATGGTTAGGTTGAGCTAAAGAAGTCCAGCAGATAAAATACAGGACTGGCTGCTGCTGGGACATGTTTTCTCTTCCCTCTGCAGGCATGTGCATCGTCTCTTTGGGGAATATATAATCAATCCATTGATGAGGCTGAACACTCAGCCTGCCTTGCCAAACCTCAGCCTTTGTGAGCATCCTGGCTCCCCCACTGGGTTTCCAGAGCCACTGGCCCAAGGGGAGGATTTTTCCTGGTCTTCATCCACCATCCCATCTGCAATGGGGCTGGAGCCCAAGCTATCTCCTCCTTATGCTTTGTTCTATTCCTTTCAATTTAGCACTTTGAGAAGGGAACTTACTGGAAAGAAGGGTCTTACTTGAATGTCCCACATAAAAAAGAGAATGGGATATTCCTGCTGCTTGTCCTGTGCCTGCACCTGTGACTGCCCTGCAGCCAGCTGGCTCAAGTCTCATCAGATCATCCCAGCCATAGTGGCTGCTGACTCTTCTTGCTTTCTCATTATGAACAGGCAAAGAAAAATTTCACAGGAGTGTATATTTAAACAAGTTTTTGCTGGTATTGTGCCTTTTGCACCAGTTGTGTTACAAGGAATATGTAGAGGTACCAATGTCAGAACTGTGACTGAAAAATAGAGAAGGGTTAAATGAATTGGGAAAACCTACATTGCATAGCTATTTGCAGGGAAAAAAACCCAAATAGCTAAGAAAAATACTATTATTTGCCATCTGATGTCTATAATAAGAGAATAATATCAATAGAAAATGAATAATGGAAAGAAACTGTTTTCAAAAGGAGACAGAGTAAGCAATATTAGCTTCTTCAGGAAAAAATACCACACTGTCCCAGCAGATAAAGCCACCCTACAGGAAATACTGATGGAAAGAATGAGAGGGATGGGTTTTGCCATTTCAGAGTCCACTATCTAAAGGCTACAGTGTGACAGGGAGACCTGTCTGATGACTGCTGGGTTTCTGCCACTAGAAAGGGTATTATGTGATTCAGGCAGACATGTCTGATAATTTAGCAACATGAAAATGTAGCAATGCATTCAGTGTTTAATGTTAGGAGAGCCCAGGCACCATTCTGCATCAACAGTGATGAAATGGGGCTTAGCTGTAATGTTTTGCTTGCCTGTATTTCTTTCACCAAGGTGTGGAAGCTGTTTCTGTGGCTTTAGTTATTGATGTCACCTTCCCCAGTTCAGCTGCTGTAATGGCTTTCACAGGGGGTGATGGCACACAGGATGCAATCTGCATAAGTGCAGAGACCATGGAGGGAATGCAGCAGGGCCAGGGAGCAGGGAGAGCTCTCACTGATTTCCTCCCACAGGCTGCTGAGCCCTGTGTGCAGCACTGAGCCTCTGGAGAAACCTGTCTAGCTGCATCTGTGCTATCTGTATCATCTGTATCATCTATATCATATAATCGATAACATCTGTATCATATAATCTATATCATCTGTATAATCTATATCATTTGTGTCATCTATATCATCTGTGTCATCTATATCAATCATCTATATCATCTACTGTGTCCAAGTGTGGGGCAGACAAAATCCAGGAGTGCTTGCAAAAGGCAAAGTGTTTGCTGCTGCTTCTCTCCTCCTCTCCCACCTGCAGGCAGCCCTGCTGCCCACCCTCCTTTGCAACAATGGAAAGAGAAATATGAAAAAAGTCCCTTTGCAAATGGCTTTGTGCTTTTCAAAATTGTGTGTGCTAGGGGAGAAAAAAGTGTTTAAAGTGAGGGTTAAGCTTTAAATGAAGGCTGGTGGTGGAGAGGTTGGAGTGCTTGAGCAGCAGGGTCATGAGCATGCCTCCTCTGAACCCTGCTCAGAGCCTCCCACCATCATCCCTCCTGTGTGTCTGCCTTCTCTGGACCCTGCTCAGAGCCTCCCACCATCATCCAGGAGCAGAGCTCCTGGCCAGGTAGACATTCCCTGTTGGAGGATGAGACTCCCACCGGAGTATATTCACACCAGTTTAAGGAAGGAAGAGAAAATCTCCAGCTGAACTCGTCTGCAGGCTTCCCTGCCTGTCAAATCTTAGGGAATGCAGCCTGATGCCTTTTAAATGTGAAGGTCTCTCCTTTGGAGTTGCCAGAGGCAGTCATTGCATGGCTCATCATCCCATGGAGCAGCTTTGGGATGGCTGGGAACCATCTGGGCTCGTCTCCACATGGGGAAACGTGGCAGCCTCACACCCTGGTGTGGGGCAGAGCATGGCCCTGCTGAAATGTCAAGCTGTATAAGATTTAAAAAAACATGGGGATTTATGTTTTTTCCCCCTTTCAAATAAACGTTTCTTAGGTTTTTTGGTTTTAAGTGAAAATAAAGGGTTTTGTTTTTACTTCTCCCAGCTGGCAGAACACTCTCTGACCAGCTCTAGAATTTACACTAGATGGAGTAACACTAGAGTCTTGCAGAATTGGACCAAAACAAAAGTGGCAGCCGTGAAGCACTGCTTGGTGTGAATTTGAAGCACAAGGATAAACATAAAGGGTTCTTCAGTGGCACCTATACTATATTTAAAGAGTTTCCTGTACAAGTTTGCTGCTTTTAAAACAGCTTAAAAACATGAGAGGCTTCAATTTTAAATACCAGTGTACTGGTATTTATGTGGTGCTACGTGAAAATTTATTTTTATTTTCAAGTTTGGTTGGAAGCAGGGTGGTGAAAGCAATGTGTGATGTATAATAAGCCTGTAGTTTTTCAAATAGGCAAAGAGCTGGAAGTGGGATTGACTTTGGGGGGAAACAGGCCAGGAGACTCTGTAAGCACAACCTGTGTGCAGGTCACAGCAGAAACCCTCAGCCTGCAAGTGTTTGCTTTGGCTGGGGAGAGTGGTCACAGCCCCTGGCTCTACCCCAGTTACCACTGCTGCTTTCAGCAAGGAGCACGTGCTGCTTCTCTCCACAATTACCTTCCATAAAACATGTTTCCTAGCCTTGAGGAAGGTGCTTTTTCTTGCTTTCAATCCTCATGAATGAGGGGCAGCCTTTTAATTACACATACACTCTCTTTTCTTTTATGTTCACCCTAATGCCTTTAGTAATAACATGTACTTTTTAATAGCTGTGTTTTTATGGATTTTCTGCTGTCATGCAAGCCCTGTCTCTCCTGGGAGGGAAGATATCTGTGCTCTGCCAAAGGGGCAGGTGCTAGGGTAGCACAGGAAAAGAAATGTGAAGGGTCCCTTCACCCACCTGGCCATCCTAAGAGGACATTTCCTCTAGAACATGTATTAAGAATGGTTTCTTTATGTTTGTACTCTGTGAGGTGTAAGAGAAGGCATGGTAGTGTTACAGAGGTACTGAGGCCAAGGTCTGCTTTGACTTGGTGTTCCTCATTCCTGAAGTTTCTGGAGGATCTTTTTGAATTACTTTTGAAGGGGAAAGTTTTAAACAAACCAGAAAGGTTAAAAAAGCTTACAGGAAAGTGATGAACAAGGGAGTGGAATAAGTATTTTGTAGACTTCTCTTATGAACTATCTATTGCATGGATAATTCTGGTTGTGGAGTACTGCACATGATGCCTGTGTGGTTCTTTCAGCCCTTTTTTCCTTTCTTATAAAAAGGAAGGCATAATATAATAACTACATTGTAATTTCCTATTATTAATTTATTTTTGAATGGACACAAGATTTGAAGCACAACTATCTTTGTGGTCAGTAGGAAATGCTGAATCTCACAAGCTGTGCTTGGTAACAGAAAGAATACATTCAATCATGTTACTGTAAATATAACTTTTAAGAATACACTTGTTTGCTTATTTACAGACCTAGGCAGACATAAATTGAGCAATGCTGTGCAACACACAAAGTAAATGTAATAAGCATGTGCACAAAAAAGTGGTCTGAAAAGAGGATAGAAATTTGAGAGAAGTGATATATGTGCAAATGCAAGAGCATTGTCCTGCTGTAATGAAGTATTGTCATATACAGTGAAGAAATATATTGCTACCACTTTCCCAACTATCTTCTTTCCTAACCAATCTAAAGACATATATGCAGCTGCCAACTTGATGAAATAAAAATTTGTAATGCTTTTATATTGTTACTCCAAGGAAAAGCTTTTTACTGCTGTTTGGGGAAGAGAGGGCAATATGTTCTGAGCCACCATTTTAATAATTTTATTTTTCAGTTTAGAAAGCTGTAGATAAATTTTACAGTGTTGCTATCTAAAAAATGCAGACTTGAGCTTTTGACTGTCACTGGTAAAGCAGTAAGGTAAAGAGAACAAAGAAGATCAAAGAGAAGTGAGAGAGTTTATTTCAAAGACATCCATAAAAATAGTGGGGTTTTAAAATTTTATTAACAATAACCTGAATTAAGCTTAACTAATTTGGGTCCCAATCTTGAAAATAATTTCATGCATGTTTAACCTCAATCATGTTTGTTGTCAGCTAATTACCTCTGTTTACAAACTAAGCGTAGAATGTTTGCAAAGTGAGCACAATAGAAAAATTGATAAAAACCACAGATATGCTAATGTGAAAAATCAGGCAGCCACATAAAGTATAAATATTATTTCACCTTTCAACACTTGGAAATTCAAGAGATGTTAATTCAATTTTCAGCTACTGTTGAATTTGATGAAACCTCTTTTTGACCTGAAGGAATAAACTAAAAATAACCGAACAAAACAATTGAAAGTTGGTAGAAGAATACTGAACTTAAATGAACATTGAAGTAAATGATTGAGACCAAGTAGATTTTTGGCATAAGATCAAATATTGTTTGGTTTGGCAAGAGTTTTACTGGTGTTTGGCTTATTACTGGCTATTTGAATGTATATTATATTAAAACATTGAAAATAATTGAAGTACCACACACAAAAAGATGAAGTATCACATGACATTGAGCTGCTACAAAGAACTCATAGCAATGTCCAGTAAATCACAGCAATGTCATTTAACATCTAAGGCAGAAATCTTGAGCTGTGGTAATATTTAGTTAAATCAAGTAAAATTTAAAAATTGCAACACTAGATAAACCAGATACCAAAGATGGTGATTCTCTTCCATGCATCACCTTCTTGCTAATGGATTTTTTTCAGGGGTGTGTGCTGTGTGTAAGTGCTATAAAGCCAAACTATAACTGAAGAACAGAGGCAGTGTAGGTTTTGCCTTTGAATGATTGATATTGTGGAAGTTGTGCATGTTAAGCTGCAGATGCAAGCAGGTGATGCATGCCAAGGTCACTGCTCAGTGGCACTGCTGGCACTGCCACACGCCTTGGCAAACACCTGCCTGGGTTTGTACTCTTTCCAAATTCCTAACCTGCAAGTTAACTTGTTTTCTGTTGGGTTACTTGGTGGGCAAGAGCTGAATTGATGGAAGGACCTTTCACCTGGAAGTGAGTTGGAGATGCTGTTTTAGGTAGGCTGTGGTGCAGGCTGTGCCACATATCAGGTGGTTCACAAGGACTTCTGAGCAGAGCCAGTTGAAGAGGTGAACAGCCTTTACCTGGAAATTAGCTTTTCCAATTTTTTTTTGTTTGTTTCCTCCTGGAACTGAATAAACACAAATTTAAGTTCTCTCAAATTTGAAGTTTTTGTATTATTTCAGTGCAGAATCCAGATATTGCACAGTTTGAGTAAATCAGGTTTGGGCTTATCAGAAAAGAACTGAAAACCCTTGGTTAGCCTCAGCTCAGTTTAGGTCCTTTAGTGTCAATCCAAATGATGTAAGGGAGGTTTTGGTTGCTGTTGATAAGAATTCCCATGAGTTTTAATTCTGCTGAATTAATGTCTGGTGTATGTGTGAGCTGAATCAAAGCAATCACCTGTTCTTGCTGAATTGCCCCTTCTTTGATGGACTTGCCCCTTAGGTCATGGACCTTTCCCTGCCTCTGTTGCCTCTCAAATGCAGAAAGTAAAACCAACTCTTCCAGGAGAAATAGAAGCAAATACAAGATATGCAAATATAATTTATTTGGTGTACAAATGACAGGCTTGGAGTGTTCTTGCTAGCAAAAGAACAGGGAAAAGCCAAAGGGCAGCAAAGTCAGAAAACGTGTGTTGATTCCCTAGGTCCTCTCTCAGCTCCTGGAGAAGTTGGGACTCCTCCAACATGACCTGGGCTTTGGGTTATTGGAATTCAATGTCCATGGTGTTCTTTAGCATCTCATTTTCCAATGAGCATGGCATTTCTGACAGTGGGGGATTCTTTTCTGAGGACAATTTTAGAGGAGAAGATGCTGCTAAGTTTTTTTCTACTTTTCTCCTCACCTGGGATCTAAACAACACTGCAGTGAAGCAGCTGTGATCCTCATTCACTTCACTGTGCAACTCCTTCTTGCTTGTGTCTGCACTTTTATTCCATGGTGCAACTCCCAAAATCTGCAGCTGGCCAAATCCCACCAGTGACAGCAGACACCCACAGGGACTGGGAGCTGATGTTTGCCTTGTTTTCCATGGCCTCAGCAAAGGCATGAACAGCAGCAAACTGGGCTTCTGTTTGGGAAAGGTCGTGCTGACAATGGGCTCTGCCTCGTGACAGGCTGGAGAAACCTGCTCTGGGTCACAGGGAGCCTCAGTTTTGGGACAATGAAGGAGGCTTTGTTTCCCAGCAGAAGCTGTTTTTTGTCCAGCCTGTGGTTTGGGGCTGCTCCCTGTGATGGAGGCAGCTTTGTGCTCCTGCCAGGCTGTTTGCATCCCCTGGCAGTCATGCCCTCAGTTACACATGGGCTCTGGAGAAAGGACCATCCTTCCTGCTTGCAAAAACATCAAATTACACCTTGCATTTGCTGAAGAGGGGCCATTGTATTCTGAGCTGGCAAATCACACAGTTCAAATAAGCTTTAATTTCTCATAGGACCCTATTGTTACCCTGTGGTAAAAGCTGCAGTGGGAAATTTCCATAATAACAGTGCAAATTTATACTCAATTCTTTCTAGGACTGCCTCTTGCCATCCCTGTCTGGCCATCTCCTGCTATGTGGTGCTTGGGCTCCTTTGGTCCTCTTTGGCCTGCTGGGGGGATTATTTTGTCTAAATCTGTGTCAGTGTGTGCTGGTCTTCTTTCCCCAGTTCACAGCATGAGGGATGCACTGGAGGATGAGGAACAAATTTTATATGATGTATATGTATATGTATATGTTCATATTCAATACCCTGGCACAGAACAGGTACCCTGAACTATGGGTAGTGCTGAGCAGAGCAAGGTGCCTTGTCCCAGGTTCCTGGTGCCCTGCCATCCCTGCCACTGTGCCAGAGCCTGTCAGCTGGCACTGACAGCCCCATGCTGCAGCCTGTGCCCCAGCCTGACCCTGGAATCTGCTGTTCCACAGCCACTGCCCCCTGCAGCCACAGGCAGTGCCCTAAAATTCCTATTTAATTTCAATTCCCAGCAGAGCAGCCACGTGGGCACACTCCAGCAGGCTGCAGGGGCACGGGGCTGGGTCTGCCTGGCTGCTGGGAGACCACCAGGGCAAGACCTTGTTCACTGGGGAAAGGGACCAGAGCTGCTCCCAGCTCACTGCTTTGGAGGGAAAGTGAAGTTGTACTTTTAACATCCATTGAAGTAATCTTTGTGTTTTAGGGTCTAAACACATACATACCATGCAGGCTTAATTTTTAATTTCAGCTTGCACTGGTTGAATATTTTCCCCTGTGAAAAATTCCTGGGCTTTATTTTGACTCCATGATCCTCTCTGTCTGCAAGAGGTGCTGGCAGGGATGCAGGTCTTTACCAAATAAAATTGCATCATGTGTTCCCATTTTAACACTTTACTGCAGAGACTTCTAAGGACTATCTGAAATTCTTTAGCACCTTTTTCTCTGTCAGATTTTTTTATTACATTACACTCTTATATTTCTATTTGATAATTATTAGACACTTTTCTATCTAATAGATAAAGGGTCATTTTTATTGCATTGCAATGGAAAGGCAGAAATTGCATGGGCAAAATAATGCTTTTGAGACAACTAAATCCAGAAGCTTCTATTTTAGTCTTGCACAGGAATGGGGGAGGTCTGAAGTGCCATGTAGCTTCATGTTTCTGAAACCATTGACTCAAAAAAGTTTATTTAAAACATTTATTTTTATTATTTACACAAATGTCTTTCTACAATAACTTCCCATTCTTTTGATTCAGATGTGCAGAGAAAGGATGCAAAACCTTTATGTGGTTTCACTATTTGTTTCTTGCTAGATGTTGGTTGTGAGACATTTTGGAAATGCTTTACCATTTTGTTTCTGAAGTGCAGGCTGGAAATCACACTTCCATGTCTGAAAAATGCATGCTCTCCATTTTAAACATTCTAGACAAATCTTTTGTAATGTTTTATACATTTCTTTTGACTGCATAAAAACTTAAATGTTCCTGGCTGTAACCTTGTTCCTGCTTTCTGGCATATTTTTATTAAAATCTTAAATCCAGTGCAGCCTGGAAAATCACTCACTTTCTTACCAGGAAAACTCAGCACTGTGCTTTTAGGTTTCTGTCCTTATTTTACAAAATCAAACTCTCCTGAGCATGGCCATAGTTGTATTTTTCATTTTACTTTAGTTGTCCTCCCCCTCTGTGACTTGTATTTTATGATTTCAAGTAAAATACAAAAGAGATTGGCAAAGAAAATAAAATGAAGCTATGCATTCTAAAAATTTTAGAAGTCCTCTTGTTTAGTAGTTCTGCCCTCAGGAGCTCACAGTGTGGGCACTGGCACAGGCAGCCAGGTGCAGAAATGAACTCCTGCTCCACATGCAGGAGTAGAGAACATTTGCATGGGGATGTGAAGCCTTGTGGATCTCCAGGAGATGAAAAAGCCACACCAATGGATTGTGTAAAGCAACAAGGGGAGAACTCTTCTCCATGTCATAGCTGCATTCTCCTGCATTCCTTGCAAGGCTCCAAATGCTTGCTTGAGATAATGGTACCTTCCTCAGTGTTGCCTGCTCAAACCCCAATATAAATTCCTACCAGTTTTATAATTTCTTTGGTTTAAGCAGCATGCTTGCTTTCATTATACATGGGAATACCTTTACCAGTCATCCTGTGTGTGACCATTTCAAAGGCAGTGTGGGACTTATCCTGAGCCCTCTTGCAGCTCAGCAGGGAGGAAAGAGTTAATTGTATTTAGCTACCTTTTCTCCTTCTTCTTTATATTCCAATCTTCTGCAAGTCCCTTGGGTATTGTAGTGAATGTAGCAGGGCCAAGGCCTTTATTAAACAGCTCTTTATTAATGGGGGGTCACAGGGAGTAGGCCCTACGCCTGCTGCTGCTGCTGCCAGGCAACGCCGGGAGGAGGTCCTGCCGATCCCGACGAACGTAGGGATGGGAGTCTCAGCCTCACGGACACGTCCGAGATCTCAATAGTGGCTCATTGGTCTGGGGGTGTCATTCTTCTTAACTGCCCTTAAGGTTGTGGTGATTAAACAGTTACAAAGGACATATTGCAGGTGACTTGGCTTGTTAGTTGAGATGATCTGTGAACTTGGGTTTGGTGTTGGTTGACTATTTTTGTGAATCTTTTCTTCAACAACAACTTCCAGTAATGGTGGTACTGGGAAACTTCTGGAGATTTACATATAGGGTGTGGCTAACTTGATAGGCAGGCAGCAGCAGGCCGGAAATGAGGTAAGGGAAAGGGCGGAAATGGTAAGGCCGGAAATGAGGTAAGGGGAAGGGCGGAAGGAGGAAGTAACTGGGATAGGGGAAATACAATAAACCAGGGTTTGAATTACATAGGGACTACACATTTAACTGGGGAAAAGAACATAACAACTTGATCAAAGAACCAACAAACGAATGAGTGGATAGAACGATAAGGTAAGCAACAATCTTTTTAACTCTTCTAGCAATGTTGTTTTATGGTTTTCAGCTAAGACTTTTTACCACAATCCCCCCTCTTTCTCTTTGATCGGGTCTTTGACCCGCATCAAATCACAATTTTCAGTTTCTTGGGGGTATAATTTTTGTACTTCTAGAAATTGGTTTAAGATTTCTTTAGCTGAATCATGTTCTGGGTTTTGGGTTCCGATCATCAAAATTTTAGCTTTCGTTTGATCAGTCATATTCCTTATACTGGTTTGTATAGTGGTATTTATAAGCCTAATTAGGCATGGGAGTAGGCATGGTAAAAATAAAAAGCTTATGACTGCACTTGCAACTAAAAAGACTACTTTTTTCCACCATTTATTTTTTAGGGACCAGAAGTTATCCCACCAGCTAGTGTCCATTAGAGGGGTCCATTGTTGGTTTCCTACATATGCTATTTTTCGGATTTCTTTAGATATGTTTCGTATTACTTCGCTTTTATCATCAATTTCCAGGCAGCATTCGGATGTATTAAATTTTCCACAAATACCTCCTTCATCGGCCAATAAATAATCTACTGCAAGCCGAATTTGATAGACCACTGCTCGGGTCTGAGTTAACTGTTCGGTAATGTGGTCTAATGCGAGGGCTGTTCGATTAGATATTATTTCTAATACTGCTTGGAGTCTGATGATTCGGTTCAGCATATAAATGGGAGTACGGTATCCCCACGACCCATCCTGTGCCCACGTAGCTGGCCCATATACTTCCATGATGCGTTCAGGTGTCCACACTTGTCCCTTCCATTTTTGAGTACTTCTTAAATTAATCATACTCCTTTTCTTTCGGTTAGCCCTTTTCAAATCATCGTACAAGGGAATTCCTAATTTAGACCCCGAATTTTTGTGAAGTAGGAAGAATGAAGGTTTTATAATCCCAATTGTACAGCTCCCGGCCCAATCTCCTGGAAGATTGGTATATGCAGTGTCTCCGCATATCCAGAATAGATACTCGGGTGCTGTCCAAAAGGTTTGGTTGGTTTCGGTGGGACATGACCAATACTTGGATAATTCCTCTAATCCCCAAAAGGGATTTATTTTCTTTCCAGCACATTCATGTAAATCATATCCTTCGTGATAAACACATCCTTTTTCCTTTTGGTGTATTGTCCAATATTTGTTTGGCTCCTTAGGTATCCACCTTATAATTGACTTTTTTTATAGTTAGGTACCTTTTGCAGGGCATAGTTCCTACAAATGTTCTATATGGGTTTCCAACTCTTTTAATACATTCTTCTCCAATAGGTTTATATTTTAAATTCCATTGTTCTTTCTTTCGTTTTTGCTTAGGTAATTGAGATGTTTGGTTAGTTTGCTTCCATTTTAGAATTTCCAATGGGCTTAAACTGATCCCTTCCCATGGCCAAATCTCAGACATTTGTGTATTACCGCATACCCAGCAATTGGTTATATTTAATTCTTTACTAATTCTTTCAACTAAATCTATGAATAAATTTTTCCCTAAAGGTATTTCCAATTCGTTTTCCTTTTTGGTATTTATTACTAATTGTTTTTCTTTGATCAAATCTATTAATTCTCCTTGATTATTCTCATGTTCAAAGCAAAACCAGGCTTCCCCTATAGGACATTCTCCGAGCAACCGCTGCCGAAAAGTGGCAGTATTCTTAGCAATCCAATACGTTTTTCCACTTTCTTGACAAGTGGAGATCTGGGAATGATTGAAACAGCTGGGATTCACGTTGGTGTGAATTCTTATTAGGGACTCTTGGGTCTCCCCATCATATATCCGATGGTAACACTTGCTGCATTTAACCTCTTCGCTGCTTATCAGGTTATTTGTTAGCAAGGCCAGCAACACTCCTCTCAAGAGTCCGGTATGAACTGCTTTCAGTCTCACCCGGGCTTGCCTCTTGGAGGTGGGGGTCCCCTTAGGTAAGATTTTACTTTCCCAGAGTTCTCTCATCCCCTTTTTATACTAATTTAGGTGTTTTTAGAAAGTGTTCTGTAGGGGAATTGGTCTTTATGGTTTGGCAAACTTCTAATTTGAGGATTTTGACAGAGGATTGAATGATACTTACAATTGGAGAAGGATGTATGATACAACAATTTTGTAACAACAAGAACTTTAGTGAACTACTGGGAACTTGAAAGACTACTGCAGGTGTGCAACAACAACGTTATAACAACAACTAGAGTTAACATAAACTGCGTACAGTAACACTTTGCTTTCAAATTGGAACTGTCTAAGTCTTTTCAGCTGTCTTTTTCTTTTCGCTTAAACTTAAGTTGGAGGTCTGTAGTTCCTTTTGTAATGGTCCATTCAGGTGCCTTTGGCTGAAATACTGTGGAGTCCGATTCACCAGGGGGAGGTGGAATTGGTCCTTTAATTTGTGATATGTGAGTCCAACCTTTTTCTTTTGTTCTTACAGCAGTGTGTGTAGTTAGGAGGACTAGGAAGGGGCCTTCATACCTAGGAGATAGAGATGTGTGACTTAAGGATTTAACAAGAACCCAGTCCCCAGGGTTGATCTGATGAGCATTTGAATCTAAGGGAGAGGTTTGGGGCAGGTATCCTTTTTTCTTTAGTTGCTCTATTGTTCTTCCAATGATTCTTAAATACTCTTGGGTGGCAGCTTCTCCTTCTAGATAGTTTGCAGAGCTAAAAGGGGTAATTAAAAAGGGAAGCCCAAACATCATTTCATAGGGTGAGACTCCTATGTCTGCACGCGGTCTGGTCCTAATGCGTAATAGGGCAAGAGGTAGGCATTTGAGCCAATTCATTTGGGTCTCTTCAATTAATTTTGTTAATACATTTTTCAAGGTTTTGTTCATTCTTTCTACTCGGCCGGAACTTTGGGGATGCCATGGAGTATGCAACCTCCATTTCATTCCCAGTGCTTCAATGACTCGATGTAATATATGTGACGTAAAATGTGGGCCTCTATCAGAATCGATGTGATTAATTAATCCATATCTAGGAATAATTTGTTCAAGGATTATTTTTATGACCACTTCTGAGGTTTCTTTAATAGTGGGGAAGGCCTCCACCCAATGGGTAAGATGGTCCACAATAACTAATAAATGTTTATATTTTTGAACTGGGGGCATTTCGGTGAAGTCAATTTGAACACTTTGAAATGGTCTTAATGCTAATTCCCTTCCCCCATATTCAATTTTTCGCATAACTTTTTGATTAGCTTTTTGGCAGATTAAACACCCTTTAGTTATTGATTTAGCCAGATTATATATCCCAATACAAAAATTTTCTCTGAGGAAGTGGTCACATAATCCTTGAACACCCCAGTGGGTCAGTTCATGGATTTCTGCCAATACCTTTCTGGCTAGACTTTTGTTTAAAAATTTGCGCCCATCTTTCATTACCCACTCTCCTTGATTTCCTTGATGTATTTCTAACTTTTTTATTATCTTTAACTCTTCTTCACTAAAAATGGGCTTTGTAATTTCTGATTTCTCTGGTATCTCATTTAATTTAAAGACTTCTATAGGCCCTTCGGAACTTAATGAGACTTCTTTGGCTATTTTGTCAGCATACCGATTTCCTCTTTCTTCTAAGGTATTTCCCTTTTGGTGCCCTCTTATGTGCACAACTGCAATTTCTGTTGGTTTGAGCAAGGATTCTAATACGGATTTTATTAAGGTTTTATGTACCAAGTCTTTCCCCTTTGAGTTTAAATACCCGCGTTCTGCCCAGATTTTTCCAAATGTGTGGACTATTCCAAATGCATATTTTGAATCAGTGTAAATGGTTCCTGGTTTTCCTTCTAATGAGTCTAGACCTCTTTTTAACGCATAGATCTCACAACATTGTGCAGACCAATTGGATGGTAGCTTCCCCTTTTCTATCACTTCTAGCTCTTTTCCTTCTGCTCTTTTTACTACTGCATACCCAGATACCCTTTTTCCATCTACTACTCTAGATGAACCATCGGTAAACAATACTTCTGCATATGGCAACGGTGTACTTTGTAGATCTTCCCTTACTTTGGTTTGGAAATTTATAAGCTCCAGGCAATTGTGCTCTAGCTCTGGCAAGGGTTCCCCTGAGAGAAATTGAGCCGGATTAATACTTTTAGAGGTGGCCAATTCTAAATTACTTGCATTCATTAATATAATTTCATATTTTAGTATTCTGGCTTCTGTTAGCCATTGCTGGGCCCCTTGGCTGAGGATAGTCTTAATATCATGTGGAGTATATACTTTAAGTTTTCCCTGAAATGTCAGTTTTTGTGCGTCCTCTATCAAAATTACTGCAGCCGCAATTGCTTGGAGACATAGTGGCCATCCTTTTGCTACTGGATCTAATAATTTAGAGAGGTAAGCTATTGGCTTTCGACAACCCCCCATTCCTGAGTTAGTACACCGTAAGCTACTCCCCCTTCAGTGTTCGTGAATAGTTCAAACTCCTTTGTGAGATCTGGTAAACTTAGGACTGGGGCCGAAGATAATTTCTCTTTTAATTCTTCTAATTGTTTTTCGTCTTGTGCAGTCCAATTTATGGGTTCAGGGTTTACTAATTTTTCATAAAGAAATTTTACACTTTGAGTATATTTGTCTAACCATAATTTACAGTATCCAAACAAGCCTAAAAGTTTTCGAATGTCATGTTTAGTTTTTGGGGTCGAAATGGCTAGTATGCCCGAAATTCTTTCGGGGCTTAACTTTTTGTATCCATTTCCAATTATATGACCAAGGTATGTCACTTCTGGTTCAACGAACTGCAATTTGTTCCGGGATACTTTTAGACCCTTTTCTCCCAGAAAGTTAAGGAGTTTTATACTAGTTGTTCTAACTAGCTGTTGTTCTTTTCCAGATATTAACAAATCATCTACATATTGGAGGATTCGTGTCTCATTTTCAGGGGTGAACTGGTCTAATAGTTCTTCTAGAGCCTGTCCGAAAAGATTGGGGGACTCAGTAAATCCTTGAGGTAGACGGGTCCACCTTAATTGTTGTTTTCTCTTCCCTCCTGGGTACTCCCACTCGAATGCAAACCAGTCACGGCATTCTTCTGCTAGCGGACACGCCCAAAAGGCATCTTTTAAATCTATGGTGGTGAACCATGCATGTTCCCTGGGAATTTTACTCAACAGAGTGTAAGGGTTAGACACCACAGGATGTCTAGCGATGATTTTTTTATTAATTTCTCTCAAATCCTGGACTAATCTATATTTTCCCTCTGCCTTTTTGACTGCTAAAATTGGGGTGTTATGGGGGGACATGCATGGTTCTAACACACCTTCCGCCAGAAGGTGGTCTATAATTGGGGCTAGTCCTTCTCTACCCTTTTCTGATATTGGGTACTGTTTTACCTTGACTGGGGTAGTTCCTTCTTGCATTTGCACTTTTATTGGCGTGATGTCTAAAAAGCCAGTTTTCCCTTCTTCTGCCCATACTTGGGGATTGATTTCACTTATATCTTTTTCGGTCAATTTCATAATACGCACAACCATCCTCCCATTTTCTGGAATAACTGCTATTCCTAACTTAACTTGTAAATCTCTCCCTAACAAATTCTTTTCTAAATGTGGTAAATAAATCATCTCTGCCACACACTGTTTAAAGTTTCCTTTTAACTCTACTCCTTCAATTATTGGTGCTTTGAAGGGTGTTCCTTCAGCTCCTATTACTTCGCACGTTCGATTACTAATATGGACTCCTACTGGAAGATCTTTCAAACTGGACCGATCAGCTCCCGTGTCAACTAAGAACTCAAAACTTAAATTCTGGGGACCAACATTGAGGTTTATCAAGGGCTCATCTAGATATTTCATTGGGTCCCCTAAAGGGAAGAGCCCCTGACACCCCTAATCTTCCCCTCTCAGAATCTTTTCTAAATTTTCCTGTTCTTTTTCAATTGCTTCATCGATGGCAATCTTTTTACAGTACCTTTTGAGATGACCCACTTCACCACAGTAATAACATCTGCCCTGAAATTTTCCGACCTTCTGCCAAGGGTTGGCATTAGAACCTCCTGCGCCTGGCGCAATCTTAGGTTCTCCTTCTCTAGATCCACATGGCTTCTCTAGCTTATTTCCAGTTGCATTTATACATTCTCTAGCTATCGCTACCATCACTCGGGCGTTCGATTTCGCTTTCTCCTCTTCCCTTCTCAGATACACCCTTAGAGCCTCTTTAAGTAGTTCATTTATCCCTTTTTCCTGCCAGTCTTCCATCTTTTCTAATTTCCTTCGGATGTCAGGCCAAGATTTGGTGACAAAATGTACTCTTAATACTGCTTGGCCATCCGGACTATCAGGATCTATACTAGAGTACAGCTGAAAGTTCTTCCTTAACCGATTTAACCACGCGGATGGGGTTTCATCTTTTTCTTGTACTGCTCCAAAGGCCAATTTGGTGTTACTTTGGCGAGGAACAGACTCTCTTATTCCTCTCACTATTAAAGCTCGATAGTCAATCATATTCCGCCTCCCCTCTTCTTGGTTTGGGTTCCATCCCGGGTCTGTGAGAGGTAGTTTATAGTCACCCGGTGGTCCTTGCCGGTTTTCCCTCTCCCATATGCGTAGGCCGGCTTCTCTAATCATCCTAACTTCCTCTGGGTTGAATAGTATATTTATAACTGAATTCATTTCTCTCCAAGTATAAATGCTAGGTCCTAAGAACTGATCTACCTGTTCTGCAATGCCTACGGGATCTTCCACTAAATTCCCAATTTCTTTTTAAAATCCTCTCACTTCTGAGGCCGTCAACGGTGCGTCTACAAACCCAAGTCTGCCCTCTATTCCTCCCATAGGGACTTCCCTGAGTGGAAACATCCTTTCTGCTTTTGCTGCCCTTGACCTCGTATTATAATATGGTCCCTCTGCTTGTGCCGGTACAGGGTTCTGTTGATTACTGGAGGAAGAGCTACTGTTGGATGGAGATAGACTCAGTTCCCAATTGGAAGGAGGTGAAGGGACACCTATTGGTGGAGGGGCCTGAACCAAGGCAGGAGGAATTGGGGTTTGTGGAGATACTAGGGGTGAAGGCAGGTTGGGAAGTGGGCACATAGGTAAAAAAAGCTGATTTGGAATAGGGGTACTAAGGGAAGGTGGTGACAGGGGAGTTATGCTAGATGCTTGAGGAGGAGGAGGAGGAGAATTGACAAGTGGAACAGAAGAAGGAAAGTAAGTGGGGGTGTTGGTGGGTGGAGAGGAGGTAGGAGGAGAATTGACAGATGGAGCAGAAGGAAGGTTATTGGAAGCATTGGTGGGTAGAGAAACAGCAGGGGGTTCGAAGGAAGTAATGGACGGAAGAGGAGGAAGAGGAGGTTGAAGGGGAGTGACGGTCGGAGGAGGAGGAAGTGGGTAATCGGGGTTATTGACAGGCGGGGGAAGAGGGGGAAGATAATCAAGGGGGTCCCATTTACTTTTATTTTTCTCTTCCTCGTTCCTTTGTCCCTTTTCTCTACTACTTTACATATCTTTATTGGTTCTTCTTTTGCTCTACTCCCTCTCCAACAAGCTGCGTATTCAAGTTGTTCCACATTTGATCCTCCCCAAGTCTTTAAATATTGATTCAGCATTGTACACATCCATGGATCTTGGGTACCGAACCATGGCCATGCTCCTGGTAAATCTAACTTTGGCCATACTTCAACACAATAA
The DNA here is from genome assembly GCF_903797595.1 of Erithacus rubecula. Classification (NCBI taxonomy): domain Eukaryota; kingdom Metazoa; phylum Chordata; class Aves; order Passeriformes; family Muscicapidae; genus Erithacus; species Erithacus rubecula. The sequence continues at coordinate 9,680,586 of NC_136689.1, read as the reverse complement.
TGGATCATTTTTATTTTATCTAACTTTTTAGTAGCTTCACAAGTATCCCACTTATTTAACATTATCGCCAAAGGGCTATCAGGAGGGATGTTCTTTACATTTTTGTTCTCTTTCGCTCTACTCTTTTGACTCATACAAGACCCCATAGTGATTTTTCAAACGGGCCTAACAGAAACTCACTGTGCCTCTACTCGAAAGGAAACAACTGACAGGCAACTAAAGACACACTCAACAAAAAATTTGGCCCTTTCTAACTTAACGTATAATTTCTTTCTTTAAAAAAAAATATACGGTGCCCCTACTTCAAAGCAAATTTAATGACGGGCAACTAAAACAGGGCAAAGGAAAGAGCTGGTCACTACTGGGGTTTACCTATATCCCCCTCCCTATGCTCCTTCCTGGCCCACAGTTAAACTGAGATAGAGCCGGTCTCTAACGGGGCCCCGGTCGCCCCCTCCCTCTACTCTTCTCAGTTCCACCAGTGGGAGTCAGGCAAGGTCCCAGCGGGGCCCGGATACCCCTTCCTAAACCCTCGTCCCTGGGGGGCTCGGTCCCAGCGGGGCGCCGGCTGCCCCTTCCTGCACCCCCCCTTCTTTGAAAATAAACACAGTGGTGGGTCCTAGTGAGGTTCTCTCCTCTTTCCCAACCGACAGAAACCTGGGTCCTAGTGAAGGTTCTCCTTCTTCCCCAAGCAAGAGAAAGCTGGGTCCTAGCGAAGGTTCTCCTTCTTCCCCAAGCAAGAGAAAGCTGGGTCCTAGCGAAGGTTCTCCTTCTTCCCCAAGCAAGAGAAAGCTGGGTCCTAGCGAAGGTTCCCCTCCTTCCCCAACCGACAGAAAGCTGGGTCCTAGCGAAGGTTCTCCTTCTTCCCCAAGCTTGGGCCTAGGCCCCAAGGAGGCGCCTCTTTCACGCTGTAGGCCTTGGTAGGCCTCACTCGCTTCCCCCTTTTCCCGGCCGGCCCCCTCGCGGGAGTCCGGAACCGCGGTACTCAGGGGTCCACACTCGCTTCGGGGGTCTGAGCTGCCAGCCCCCGTCTCATCCACACCACACTCGCTCGCCTCCCGTGCCCGCCACCGGTCTACTTACCGGTGCTCCAGGCGTTGTCCTGGTTCCGCGCAGCTCCGGGTCCGGGGTGGCCAGCTGTCCCAGAGGGCCTCTTCGGGGTGGTGCCTCCCCCTCCGACGTCCTCTTCTGGGCGTGGCCTATCCCGGACGAGCCCCCAAGTTGTAGTGAATGTAGCAGGGCCAAGGCCTTTATTAAACAGCTCTTTATTAATGGGGGGTCACAGGGAGTAGGCCCTACGCCTGCTGCTGCTGCTGCCAGGCAACGCCGGGAGGAGGTCCTGCCGATCCCGACGAACGTAGGGATGGGAGTCTCAGCCTCACGGACACGTCCGAGATCTCAATAGTGGCTCATTGGTCTGGGGGTGTCATTCTTCTTAACTGCCCTTAAGGTTGTGGTGATTAAACAGTTACAAAGGACATATTGCAGGTGACTTGGCTTGTTAGTTGAGATGATCTGTGAACTTGGGTTTGGTGTTGGTTGACTATTTTTGTGAATCTTTTCTTCAACAACAACTTCCAGTAATGGTGGTACTGGGAAACTTCTGGAGATTTACATATAGGGTGTGGCTAACTTGATAGGCAGGCAGCAGCAGGCCGGAAATGAGGTAAGGGAAAGGGCGGAAATGGTAAGGCCGGAAATGAGGTAAGGGGAAGGGCGGAAGGAGGAAGTAACTGGGATAGGGGAAATACAATAAACCAGGGTTTGAATTACATAGGGACTACACATTTAACTGGGGAAAAGAACATAACAACTTGATCAAAGAACCAACAAACGAATGAGTGGATAGAACGATAAGGTAAGCAACAATCTTTTTAACTCTTCTAGCAATGTTGTTTTATGGTTTTCAGCTAAGACTTTTTACCACAGGTATTTTCCCTCCAGAGTGGTCATTCTCCCTGTCCCACTTCCTCTGAAAGGTGTGGTGCTTTCAGAGGTGCTGCTTTGGATGGAGATGCTTCTGCAGGCTTCAAAGGGTCTTTTAAAAGCCTCTTGAAAGTTAACCACTTTGTCTCTTTTACAACAGACATAAATTCCTTTATGATTGGCTCAGCTGGTTTTGGTTTTTATTTTAATTTTAGTGGTAGGAAACAAGAACATGGATAGGGTAAGCATCTAGTAGTAATAAAACCTGCAGATAACTTCCATTGTTGTCCTATCAGTCTATTTATGCACTCAGCAGAGGTGATTAAAATGTTAAAAACTCTCATTACATTAAAGTCTTTGATTGTCCTCACAGCTTTGGTCATGCATGGAGAATGCAACCACCTCCATTTCATGCTGATGAAGTCTTCACATCAGCCTGTGTTTTATGTATATGCAAATCCCTACAATCAAGCCAATTATACATGAGCTGCACATTCCACATCCTTTTTGGGGTGACCTGTCACAGCCACCACACTGATACAGGCTGAAGCTGTCATGTGCTTTAGTGACTGGGAGAGTCACATGGGAAATGTTTTTTAATTGAAAACTCATTTCTCTGAATTAGAACTGCAGTTCAAAAGGTTTCTCGTGCTTACTGGTGCATGTGTCTCACCTTCACAAGTCTTTGTGTCATGGATTAAATCGACTTCTTTCAGTTGCTGACTGCATAGGAAATAATTTTTCCTGGAATATCTGTTTTTTTAATTGAAAACTCAAAATAAGTAGGTCACACAGAGCTTAGTGTTTAGAATGCTTATATATATATATTTAAAAATACACTAAATAATTTAGTTGTGAGGTAAGATGAAACATAAAATGTCAGGGGAAAAAAATCTCATTACCTGCAGTGTCATCTGTGAAAGCTTTGAATTGCTTGTCTTTTAAATTACTATCTCACAGCTTCAAGAATATATTCATATATAGAATGAAAATACCTGCAAGTTTGGATTGCAGATAAAGTGTGTGATTAATACATACTTTAATTAATATTCTCCTTTGTTTGCCAGAGGACTTCCTTTTTCTACAGATTCCTTACTGTTGCTCTGTAGAGCATGATGGAGCAGTCAGTTCCATATTGGAGTGATATGCCATATAGAAAAGTACTGCTTTATTTAATTTCTTTTAAATCTGCTGCTCAATAGTTATCTTGGTATCTATTTCTCCTATTTTATTAAATTGTGTCACCATGTATCTCCTATTTATGATTATATGGAAATCTATTCTGTCTCCTGGAGGGAACATGTTTTCATAGACTTTCAATATACAGAAATATTGCAACAGATTTGTTCACCCTCACTGCCATCCTGATACATCCTCTGTAAGGTGAGGTGACTGTCACTAAGTGCACTGCAGGATGGGGCTCACCATGAGTTTAAATGATGATGTAGGTTTGAGGTTCTCCCATCTCTACTGATGATTGCTGCTATCTGTTTGCTTTTGGCCTCTGGTTGCTTTCAATTATATTTCACAGACTTAATCCTAATAATTCACACATTTTTATCTCCTTGAATTGCCATAGGTATGTTATTGCATAAAAGAGATGAGTAAGGATGATTTTTCCTCTTTTCTGTTGTCTGACTGTGGTATTTAACACAGCTCAGTATTTAACATTGCTCTCTATGGAGGAGATGATTGAATGCAACCTCTTGGGACAGGTCCTTTCTTCTTTACTTCAGAGAAGATGTGAATATCAGAAATGCATTTGCTCCTATAGCTTTTCCTGGACAAAAACATGAGTGAGCTGCAGGTAAAGATATGCAACTAACCTTGCTAGGACTACAGAAGAGTATTGTCAGATATTAATCAAAATGATCATATAGATCATAAAGATAATCAGAGAGCTGGAGGAATTGTCAGCCTTTGTACTTAAAAGAAATGTACAGTCTCAGTCCAGCCAAAATGAACAAGTGTTTTTAAGCTGCCTTTTTTACACATACAGAATAAGCTGTTTGTGTAGCCTGGTGACCTATGAAAGCAAGAAAAAGAGAATGCAGAATCTATTTAATCATCAGGAGGGAAGAAAAACATCATGTTCTTAAAGATTTTCTACTTTTTTAAAAAGGATAGTTTGATATTGTGTGTAATAAACAACCTGGAGATCTGCATTCAGTTCTCACTGCTGCCATGGACTGCCTACCTGACTTCTGGCAAGTCACACTTATTTCATTTCCTCACGTACTAAAGTGAGTGTAACAGGATGATATGGTGCCATGATGCTGTTGGTAATTACTCACTAAATTACATAGAAACATTTGCATTGAGTTGTTGCTACTGTCTTATACAGGATAGCAATGCAAATGATCCTGCACAGTGGCCTCCAACTGAAGGAGACAACAGCTATTGCATATCTTATCTGAATTATATGTGGGTAGATGGATGTGTGGAACCTGTAATTTCCATGGCTTTTGCAATATTGGGTGGTATGGGATTTGAGAAACCATTTTATCTAAGCTGCTTCCCCATGCCAAATAGCAGGACCTATATATCCATGATAGAAAACAGGTGAAATACTTTGTGTGTTAGTTGCTTTAGGAAGGCAGAATCTCAGATGCTGTTGCTTCATAAAGTTGTCCTTCTGTAGTGTTACTTTCTGAAATGAATATATATCTATAATTACTTGTAGTGTAGTTCTCTCCTTTAATGAATAATTTGTTTTGGTTTTTATTTTTTTCTGACTTTCCCTCTTCTTTGGGGCACAAAAAAGGAAGATGTATGTAAAGCAGTGACTTGCCATCAACTTGTCTGTGGTTGGGTGCCAGAGAGGTGTGAGTTGGGGGATAAATCCCCTCCCTTGGTTTTCATCTTATGAGATAAAGTTGTGATGCACCATGACCAAAGATTTCTTAGATAGGTTTGTGAAATATGTGGAAATGTCTGTTCACTATTCAGTGTCTCAATTACTTTATGTTTAATAAATGCATCCATCTTAAATGCTGAATGTAATATGAACAAAATACTTGTGTTAGTAAATGTGAGAGGGGAGGTTAGAGCAGTTCCCTTGTGTCATGTCAAGGTGAAACTCAGAGTATAAATCTCAATATTCAGTCTAGAACTGCAACTAGAATGCAGTAGTAATTTCTGTTTTTTAGAAAGAATAACATAAAATTATATAGAGAGATTTACACAGGAAAACTCATTCACATCACAAAATTAAGTCACATTTTCCAAGCATATTAGCATTTATTTCTGCAAGAGCAAATTACAGATGCAAGTAACTACACAACAGTACTCAGAAAGCTGAGTTTCAGAGGTTTTTTTTCTTTTAGTCATACTGGGATTGCTGCTTGCAAGAAACAGAGGCAGTGGCTGAAAGAAGAGGAAGTGTAATACTAAATTAGGTTTGTATAAATGAGAACACAGGCAGCCTGCATGTTATCCAATGCTTTGCAATCTTGACTTTTCATGAACAATAGAGGAAAAGTGTTGTTTGCTGAGGTACACAAATCTGTCCATCTCCTTCACTCTTCTGAACTCTCTGTCCATGGAGCCCTTTTCTTCTCAGCCACAGCCAAGGGCTTCATCCTGTGCCTTGATCCTTGTGTCCTGGGCTGAGGAAGGGACAGCAGCAGAGTTGTGCTCTTAATGTCTTACAGGGACCTCGTGTCTGCAACTTTGTGGAGAGGGGAGAGGAGGGACAGGCTCTGATCTCTGCTCTGTGGTGACAGTGACAGGACCCAAGGGAATGGCCTGAAGGGAGAGATTTGTGTTGGGTATCAGGAGAAGGCTCTTCCCCCAAGGAGGGGCTGGGAGCAGGAACAGGCTGCCCAGGGCATGGTCACAGCAGCAGCCTGGCAGAGCTAACAAGAGTTTGGACAGTGCTGTCAGGCACAGGGTGTGACTCTTGGGATGTCCTGTGCAGGGCTGTGAGTTGGATCTCATGATCCTTGTGGGTCCTTCCCCATTTAGGAAACTCTGTAGTTCTGTGGTTGCTTCTCAGCAGGAGCAGGCTGAAGGTTGTCTGCCTGTAGCTGTAAGAGAGCAGGTTGAGGCTAAAAGGAGGAGCTGTAGTTTGTCCAAGTGCCATTTGGGTGCCAAAGGTATATCTGGGTTCTCCATGATCCTCTTCCCTCCCTGTTCTAGAGCACAAGGTAATTTTGTTCAATTTTTAAGTTTACTATGGCTCTATATTTTAGGCTTGCTTGATGTCTTGACAACTGTACCAGAGACTTCCCATTATAGTTTTACTTATTTTCAGTTATTATAAGTAATGGATTAATTGATTATGTATTCATATACTTATTTTTATTTAAAATAAATATATAATGAATATATATTATATTATTGTGTTGCTTTCCACAGTTTCAGATAGCCAGTGCAGCCCATAGCTTTGCAGGAGCCTGCATCCTAAGTTTTACCAGAATCTGTTAATCCTTTGTTGGTGGGGTAGCCAGATAAGCAAGTACCTTGGTTACCTGAGAATCTTTATAGAATTTACCAGTGAGATTTGCTGGAGACTGTGTGAACACTCTTGGTGGGAGCAGTACCTGCTGAATCCATGGCTGAAGATCCTCCAGTGTGTTGGCAATGCCCTGCATTCACTGTGTGAGGAGAGAGCTGCCAAGGCTCCTGCTCTAGGAGGGAGATGAAGGAAGAAAGTGTCACAAGGCACTCAGGGTGCTGAGGTGCAGCTTTGTGGAAACCTTGTGGTTGAAAGCAGTGCCTGCCTGCAAGTTTGGGTGTGGAAATTCTCTGTAAACCATAGTAATGACATCTCTGGGATCCACAGAGGCTCCACCAGTGATTGTCAAACTCTTACATGAAGGCAAGCTGTGCCATTTTCTGTAGGACAAAGAGATAAGGTCAAGAAGAGAGGACTCTGTAAAGTTGTGGGTGGCATAGTCCTGAAAAAAATGCATTGAATTGACTCTGATGCGAAAGAGGATCCACAAAATGACAATGTTTTGGAGGGGGTAAGGTAGTAGTGAGCTTTAGCTAAATCTGTGATACTCTTTGGTAAATAAAGTTGCTGAACTGGATTTCAGGGATGTATCTGTGGGTTTTGTGTACATAAGTCCAGGCCTGTGTCCCTCTCTGTAATCTTCAGTTGTACTGTTAAATACTTTGGCTGCATTTGGGCAGTGATTTCCCTTGGGAAATAAAGGATGCTTTGTGTATCCCCTTCTGATCATGCATAGCAAGCGTCCTTAATATCTTACATATTTTCCTGGCTGGTGTCCTCCTGGTCTCCTATGAAAGAAAATAAATAAGCTCCTTGATATGCTGTGAGAAAGGAAAGAGAGCAAGCACTGCTGCAGCACATCTGATATTCTACAGGTGCAAGCAGAAGGGAACTGTGGCCCTGGTGTACCTGGACAAAACATGGGCTTGTTTTCTCTGAGGCCATGGCAAAGGTTGTTCATCTGTCACATGGAAAAACAGTGGTGATTGCTCTCCAGTGACTTCATGGACATGGTTAAAACTAATCCAATCACCTTTTTGATTAGGTGACCAAAAGACAAATAAGCAGATCTGCTTTTTTTCCCTGTAATTTCTTCATACATATGTATGCAGACTGTAACTTCTGAAATAAGCCATTATGCAGTGCCTGACTTTGCAAAAACTTGTGATTTTTAAAGGGCTGTTTGACATACAGCTTGCAGAGGTTAAAGAGTAAAAATATATATACAGCCTGATGTATACAACTCAGGGCAAGTGTTTTTTCTTGGTGGAGATTAAGCATTGTTTATGTTCTTACTTAGAAGCTGCAGAGAAAAGTGCTGTTCCAGGCTCTGTGTCCTAATATACTCTGATGATGCACCTGAAACTGCAGAACACAATGATGGTTTCTGGGTCAGAAGTAGGCAGTTTTGTAAATTAATGTAATATAAAAGAAAGGCATTTCAGTGTTTGTTCCTAGGAGCTGTTAGCCTTATATAAGCCTTTTTGGCAAATGGGAATTTAAACTAATAAAAATCTGTAGTCAATACATTAAAAAAAAATTACTTGTATCCTGATTGTTCATGTTCATTTCCTTAGTCAACTGTTACCAACAGGGGCTCCCTGGTAAATAAAAATAGCTGCAGAGCTACTTCTGAATTTGCTCAGGTTTTTAAGAGCATGGGCCAGTCTTACCTGGACATGCCTGTAGAGTGCCTGTAATGACAACCCAAATTAAAGCTTTAATGTGCTCTGGTATTCTGAGCCCTTGCAGAATTTACGAGCCTATGGAGTAAGTGCTTGTATGCTATATCATAATTTTGTGCAAAAGAAGTCTCAGATATCTTTATATAAGACATGTGCTTAAATACCAGTGCAAATGCAAACTGGAAAAGGAAGGACTTTGTTTCTCCAGGTTACTGAGATGGGTTCTGATTTCACTTTGGTGCTCATTGATATAATATTCACTTTTTTTTTTTTAAGTAATCCTGTATTCATGCAGAAATCTTGTATAGGAGTTAGCCAGGTCTAAAGAAATCAAGAAATATTTTGAGTGTAGAGGCTTGACTACATTGCTTTCTAGATTTAAAAGGAAACTGTCCTGGGATTGTTTCTTCTCGCTTCCTAAACAAAAAGCAAATTATTATTTTATTATATATATGTATGTATGTATGTATGTATGTATGTATGTATATCTATATATATATATATATGTACAGAGTTTCAAAGACATAAAGAAAAGGAAACATCATGTGTACCTCAGTTTTGAAATCACAAGCCACAAGTACTTAGAAATATTTATACAGTAGCCACTACCTTACCCACTTTTTGGAGAGAAGTTGTAGGGAAGGGGGTTAGTAAGAGTGTGAGGTTATTTATCTTTTTTGAAAGATTTGGAACAGAATCCTCACAAGGAACAAGTAGAAAAGGGATTCTTTTATTAGCTAAAGTCTTCTTTCTAACTTGGAGGAAGCAAAAATACATTTTTATCTTCATAATCCCTTCAACGCTTTTTGCTCTCCTGGGTTTAATATTCTCAAATGAGATAGGCTTAGACTGACGTGGATGTTCAAACTTTTCTGCTTCAATCCAGAGAGCATTCTGGGGTAGCATAATTTTGATTGGAAAGAATAAGAAAAGTTGTGCTATCCTGGAAAAAATGTGGTTTTTACATCAGTAAGTAACTAGGCAGCCAAGCAAAAAAAGAGCAAAAATACGAAGTAGAAGAAAATCCAACAGAAAAACTCAGTCCTAATGATGACATAATGATTGATGGTACTGAAATTGCAAGCATTATAAGGAAAACTTTTAGCAATATAGAAATAAATGATGCATATAAATTCTTTTTTGTCTAGATGTATGAAGTACTCCAAACATGTTCTCTGTGCAATATATGGGGTTTTATTTTCCTTTTAAACCTCTGACCTTGGGCCACATTACTATAAAAAGCAGATCTGTCAATTTTCCTCAGTTTAACATAACTAATCTCTATGTTTGGGAGCTGATAAGAGGTTGTAAAACTGGCTCTGAGATAAAGGTGTGTACTCAGAGTTTTCTAGGCAGAAGCAATTGGGTTAGAAGAGAGATGTGAACGTGGGTTCAGTAGCTGGGTCCTGGACTGGCAAACCCCAGGCTGGAGCAGGATCCAAGTTTCTCCCTTCTCTACCCACTGCCTTGCCTTACCCACAAGGGAACTGGCTTGTGACTGTGGTAGTGGGGTGAGAATGATGAACAGCATGGAAAAAAACTGCATCTAAAGAGTCTTGAAAATCTGGAGTTAATTATCTCTCAAGGAGGAACTGACAAAAGTATGTCAAATAATGAATGCTGCAGAGAAGGTGTGTCATGAACTTTTCATGGCAGAGGGTAGGGGGATATTTAAATAACTTAAAACTTGGCAAATTCACACTGAGTGTAATTACATTGTGGAATTAATTCTTCATTGAAACTCACTGAGGCCAAGACTTCAGTGAGATTCAAAACAGGGTTCCAGTTTTCCTAGGGAGGCAAAAGGTGCTCTGAGCTGTGGCAGTGGTCTTTGCAATGTGCTCTGAGGTTTAGGTGAATCTCTAATTTGATATAATAACACTGTGAGGAGAAAGAGAGTAGATTATTGACATTTTATCTTTGAAACTTTTTGCTTTACTATGTCCTCTAAGTAACTGTGTGGGCTGAGAGACATGAAGGATCATTGGCAGGGACCCAGTGTGGTGGTTCCTCCATTTTTGACACTGGATGGGATCATTCCTGTGTTTCTTAAAGCATGACATTATTAGAGAACTGACAGAAGCTGCAGTGGCCTTCAGGAAGACACAAATATGATGCACTTTTCTATCTTAAATATAAGGTTTAAATGTAAGATTTTAGATAACACTCACTATTTTAATTATATAACTATGGTGAGGATCACCTTTTAGTTAAAGAAATCATCTGATTCTGGTTATGCTGTCCTTATTTGAGTTATAAAAATGAAGATTGCAGTGAAAACTGAGATGTTCATGTGGGGAAGTTGGCTTTGCAGTGCTACCACAGTAGGAAGTCATACAGTAGTGGTTCATGAAATGGAAACAGTGAGGAGCTCCTGTGGACCAGAGAGTGAAACTTCCAAACTGTGTGCAGAGGGGAGCAGCTGCAAGGTCTGGTGTCAGCCTGGGCATGGAAAGCCTTAGCTGGACTCAGCTAATCCAGGAGGATGATAGGATGAGCAATCCCTGAGATTGAAGATGATTAATAAAATGTAAATTTTAAAAAGCTTATAAACCTTGTGAGCATCAAACAGCAAGGGGGTGATTAAACACATTTGCAATGCAGCTTTAGGATCTGCAGGTCTGGGTGAGGCTGGCCAGTGCTCAGGTAGTGTGTGGACACCTCTGAAGCAGAACTGAGCAGCTGATTATCTGCAAGGCAGAAAAGAATGTAGATGAGAATGAAGATCACTGAAAATGGGAGTCTTGCAGCATCAGAGTCTACTGGAAAGAGAGGAATGAGGAAAATATCGAGTCTGGGTAAGAAATAAGCAGAGGAAAATTAAAGTGTGGTTTGTGCCTGGTGTTTCAGGTTTATCAGGTTACTTCTTGAGCATCACCTGGTCCAGCAGCTGCCCTGAGTGATGCATTGCTCTGCCCATGTGGATTTGCACTCAGAGGTCTGTTTGCATGTGTGGATCTGCTTGTGTAGGACTGTGAGCAATGGTACCTCCAGCAGATACTTCACTGGGGTTTTGTCAGGTTTAATGGACAGTTGTCCACCCACGTGGGGCACTCAGGTCAGCAGCATCTGGGGGCCAAACATCTGAGGACAGCTGCAGGACTGAGGATCTTGGATCCTCAAGGCCAAAGGCTGGTAGCTGATGTGTTGTTGGTCACATGCATTTCTGTCCAAAGCAATCTAAGTGGATGTACTATCTGAATTATGCTGAAAATTCAGTGTTTTGTGTCTATTTGTGTAAATCCTACCTTAATTCTTGATTTCTTAGTTTCTTAAAAGATGGCTATCTTCCCAGGCTCTGCTAGTGCCATTTCCCAGCTAGAACTTAATAGCAGATTATTAAATCAAGTCTCTTGTTGGTTTTCTGCATGCTAAGTAATCTTTACTGGAACTTCTAAAGTAGAGCTGTATTATAAATGTAAAAGCAAATGGAGTGCTGGGTTTTGTAAGGTGTGTTGTTGGCATGTTTGCCAATTTACCTATGGATCCACAAAATAAATGAGCCACAAGGGGAATTCCTGCAAACCAGCAAATTAACATTTGTGATAATAATTAGCTATTTTTTTACCATGTTCCAATTGGGGAACAAGAACAGAAGATTATATTTTGACACATTGATACAAACATGCATTCATGGATTTTCCCTAAAACTTCTAAAGCACCAGCCCTGACTGTGAAAGCCAAACTCAAGTGCTGAAACTTGTCATCGTGGGAAATGGCCTTTGCAAACTCCTGCTGTTAGAAAAACAGTGCTGGTTTTGGCTTCTAGCACAGGTGAAAATGAGCACTCCTCAGTAAAATTTTGCTTGCTTTTATTTTAGTAAGTATAGCTATGATTTAATTCCAACTTCTTTTGAAAAGAAGTTCTTGAAAAGAACTCTATATTGCAGGAAAGAATTTAACAATGATGTGAAATTAGTGGCTTCTTTTGGGTTGAAATACTTTATTATTTTTTGAAATCTGAGGGAAAAGACTACAGAAATCACAGAATAACCTCATTAACGTATGAAATAAATCATGAAATCAGAACTGAGGAAAAAAAGAAAATGTTTGCACATCTGGTTTACTGCAGCAAATTTCCATATCTTGATCAGGAGAAGTTGTAAGCTGAAAATGGATAAAAAGAAGGATGAGAGTATGAAGATCTGATTTTCCAGCTGCATGGAAGTGTATGCCCTGGACCTAGCAGAAGCTTGCAGATTTCCAAGTATTTCACAGGCTCTGGAGGGTAATAATTCCTATGAGAACAGCTGCTTTGTGCCAACATCAGTATAAGCTGTCACATTAGGTCTGTAATAATGTTAGAGACGTTTAGGAGCCTTCAGAGGTGAACAACAGCAGGAAAAAAAAAAAGGAATTGTCAAATATTATGAAACCTGTGGAGAACAGGGACATCAATTGTGTCTTGAGGTAGTTGAAAGTCTGCAACTGCTTTTCCTTTCAAGTTGTTTTGCAGGCTTAAGAGAGTAGGATCTGAGTCAGCCTTTGGGTAATGGGAGTCCTTGAGTCAAAGGCTGCATATTTCCAGTGCTTCATAAACACTTTGCCCACATAACAGCAGAGCAGTGAGGTGCTTTTGGGCTTTTCTGTTCCTTTAGTAACATGCTAGGAATTGAGTTGAGTAATCAAATGATGTTAATTCATCTTGCTGTTTGAGGTCCTTGTGGAATGGAGTGGGAAAATGACATGAATGCATTTTAGGTTATTTCTTTTAAAAGTGGAATTTCAGTACTCTGGTTCATGCAGAAATTACCCTAGTGACACTTTTCAAATGTAGGGGTTTTTTTTGCATCAAAAAGATGAAGTGATCTGGGTGCCTTATTAACGTGAATTGCAGTTCATGTATTGCAAAGGCCTTTAAGTAGCTGCTTGTTTTGTCATATCTGGCTGTTGGATCAAATAGGCTGTCAACAAAATGTATTTTAGCATATCAGCCTAAATTGCATTTGCAGGCTATAAAATAAGGATTAATTTTTCTGATTTCTTGAGACCAGAGAGATTTCATTTACTCTACATCACCAGGATAGGTAGCTCATTTTGCTCTGCATACATTTTCCTTAGTTTTCAGGCCCAGATTTGCTTAGAAATCTGAACTGGGTTTTTATTGAACTGCATATTAATAGGAATGAGTGTTTAGTTTTTTCATCTTAATACATACTTCCAAGAACTGTGCAGTTTGGGAAGCCTTTGTCTTTTTAGAAAGTTTTTATAATGGTTATTATATATTAATAACAGTGGAAGGAAAAATTGCTGAAATAGGCAACTAGATAAAATCAGCACTGGAATGCTAAAAGCAAAAATTAAAGACAGGGAGGTAAATTTAAACTTCATAAATCACAATCTGAATTATCTTTGCCAAGATAGGTTTTACAAAACTGGCTGATCTCTTGCTTTTTTGAGGTAGTTCATTTTTTTTAGACAAATAAGTTTGTCTACCAAGGAGCCAGAAAAGCCAGTGGTATAGGATTAAATGAAAAATAATTATTTCAACTTGAAAAGATCAAGATCAGTGAAGAAATTCCCCCAGAATGGTGAGACGATGCTATAGCAGTTTGGAATTAAAAAAAAAAAAAAAAAAAAAATAGTACAGCTGAATTTAGTTCCAGACGAGACTCAGTTCTTTCTGAGAGTGTTTGACAAGCTCTTCTGCAGTACATGGGCTCAGTGACCAGAAGTTGCCATGTACTTGTCTGACACCTCTTATGATCTCCTGAAGGATAAGGTTGGTAAAATGGGAGGCCAGTTTTTCCTCAAGTGAAAGTGAGCAGTGAGGTTTGTGAATAAGACCACAGTCATTCCCTCCACAATGCTTCTTCAGGGAAGGCATCACGTGCAGGTTGCTCTGTTCTCTCCCCAAGCAGCCTCTGTGCTCTGAATCCCCATCAGCAGCTCACCACTGGCCTTCAGTGGGACAGAGCTAAAATGCAGATGGTCTGCCTTGGGGCTGGTGCCTCATGGGCTAAAGTGAAGTACTGAGGCACAAAATCCTGAATGAATTTCCTTGGAAAGATGGTGCCAGTATTTATGTACTATGGTATTGCAGTTCAGAAATTCCTGAGTGTGGTGTTTTCTGTGTCCAGCAGTAATATCAGAGTCACTTTACAACTGTGTGAAGGGTAGAACAAGAGTAACACAATTTTGCACCTACATAGGATTATTTGGACTGTGGAATGTGCATCAGAGGATGTTTATTAGATTCATAAAATGTACCTGAATGCAACCTCTGCTGTGTCTTAAGTTCTAACTGCTCTTCTGCTTAGTGAAACTGAGTTCCCAGGTGAAATAATTCAAGGGTCCATTGCAGCCATCATAGCAAAAACCTAACTGAAAACCAAGAAGAAATACTGTAGAAAGAAGTGTTGGCTTTTCTAAATTTATGTGATGTACTCTATGCTTTGGACCATGTCCAGCCTGTCTCACAAAAATAGGACTGGAGAAGATGCTTTTGTGTATAAGGGCATGTGTAAAAGCACATAAAACTCCTTTTCTCTTCCAGATTTGAAACAACATTTTTTCTCTTAGGTAAATCCATTGATGGCCATCTTTCAGTTCCAAGAGGGGAACTCTAAATGAGATAGTTTTATTTTGCACAGAATAGTTGAAAATCTGCTGGGGCAGAGAGGATGTGAGTAACTATTCCATGTTGTTGCTGGAGTGCTCATCACTCAGAGCACTCTGATCTGCTCTTCTTGCCTAGCAGGATGTTGGACTGTGTGTTTGAGGAGGTTGTTCTCTTTTGGATGCTTTTAAAATGAATGTGTTCCTATATTTTTGGGGACCTTTTTGGAAGGAAACAAGTTATTTTACTCTTGTTGGAAAGCTTGAAAAAAGATCTGGAGTTACTGGGGACTAGAATGAAGGCAGCAGGGGTATGGGTTAGGTTGTTGAGTGAATTGCTTACAGAACTTGGAGATGTTTGGAGGCTTCCTTGAGCATTGCATTGTTCACATTAATTACCCTTGGGCAATTTGAGTGTAGGAGAGGGTTGGTTCTCAACTACTGGGGTAGAAAAGCAGGTGATGGATCTATCAGGCTCTTATGAACAACAGGCACTTATGATCCTTGGCTGTTTGCAACAAAGTTTGTGGTAGTACAGGAAAGAACTTATTTACTGCATTTAGTAAACTAAGCACCTTCATTTCAGGAATGGGATTGTGAATATTGTCATGGAAGATGTTTATATTCTATTCATAAATAATTATTTTTTTAATTATTCAAAGTCTGTGTCATTAGTGAAACGGTGCACAAAAATTATAGACCAGATAATTGAGCTCAGTGATCTCTCAAGTGATACATTCTTAAAGACATTATGGTCACTCAGCATAGTTGTCATGGTAATTCTAGTCCCTCTTCACAACTACTTAAAACTCCTCAGTATTCTTCCACAACCATTAGTGGTCTTCAAATTGTTTAAAAAGGGATTATTCCTGCTTCAGATTTCCCATAGTACTTAAGATATCTGTGCTTTTATTCTCTTTGCATCCAGCTGTCAAAGTATGTGGAAATTTTCATTTGCATGAAAAGGTTTTTTTGGTTTTTTTCTCCAGAAGAGGTTCTATTTTTACAAAAACTGTGGGAAGAGATTTGGACATTTTGGCATTCTAATACTACAGTACAACTGCTCTAAATATCTATTTTTAAAATCAACGTGATGTCTTTAACCCACATTAGGGTAAAATAACATTATTTTAGATATTGTAGATAGAATCTGTTCTATAATTGTCTAGCATAGCTAATATCAAATACAAAAGCTTTATGGTGAGCCCAATTCAATAGGGAGAATGCTGCAATACATCAGGTAAAAGCAGTTCTTTTTTTTTTTTTTTTTTTTTTTTTTTAACAGCACATGAAAACAGGAGTTTCAGATTTCTGTTCTGAATTGAAATTTGGGATGAGATCTGCAGTCATACTGTGATGCATGAGTATACTGGGAGCAAAATTATGGATGAAGGATTTAGAAATCTGTTCATTTTTGGAAGATTTATGTTCTCTTCCAAGAAGATTAACCCACTTGCACATTTTTGGTTCAACTTAGTAATACCAAAAGTGAAAAGATGGTTAAAAGCACAAGGTTGCAAGCAGGAGAATTATTTTCATAGGCTGCTTCCTGGAGAAATGGCACAAATAAGAAATTTCACTATTAACAAATTTTACCATTCTACTTAGATATTGCAGGTTTTCCCTTGTGGAAAGCCTTGAACGTATTTTTCTACCCAGAGAAGCAAATATGCACACAGACTTGTTTGGATATGTATTCTCAATTTCATTTCATATATCTATTATATGTTCCTCCTTTAAGATTCCTCCTCCTCCTTCTCCTGCTGTATTTTTTTTTTTTTCCAAGGCATTTTCAGAGCTGTGAAAAAATCGGGACACAAATTTGCAGTACGCAGCGCGGCATTTATGGAAATGTCTGATTTGCTCTGAACTGTAAATTCTAAATAATGATAAGTGGAATTACTGCTGTAATTATCTTTCTGTAGGGAACATTTCTAACTTGAAATATAAAGCCTGCCTATTAAATAACATTTATCAGGAATGTTTCCTTAGGCATAGATTTCAGAATTGTATTTTATTTTTATCTTGAGCAAGATCTGACTCTGCACCGTTTGTTAGAGACAGGGAGAATAACTAGAACAGGCAAATGCCTCATAGGCAACAGGAAAGCCAGTGGAGAGATGAAAGATGAGCTTCCAGCAGCTGCAAAAAGGATATACACTTCAAGGGTGCCCCATAAGCCTTATAAAGCAATAAAGGAAGGAAAACAACATTATGAAGGGTCCTAACAGTCATAAAATTCCAAAAATGGCAAGGATTGCTTTCATTATATAAAGTGTTCGTTAAAGCTTTAAATAATGAAATAAACCCTTGACACTGAGAATGGAAACCTTCACTGTTCAACCAGCCTGTGTTTACTTTACAGTGATCCAGGCCATAAAAGTAGTGCCGTGCAAATTCCCCGTTCCGGGGGAGCTCCGGGATGCCCGAGGACCACACAGCTCCCAGGGCACGGGGTCCCAGCAGCCTGCCCAGCTCCTGGACCAGTGCCACCCCCCTGGCAGACCCTGCTGCTCCCCAGCCCAGCCAGCCCCAAGACAGTCTGAGTCACCAAATCCCTGCATTTGTTTTAATTGGCTTCAATTAGGTGTTTCGGGGTTCCTTTTGGGGGATTTCCCCCTCTCCTTCCCCCTCCTGGCTTTTTTTTTCCCCCTTTCTTTTGAAGTCCAGGAGTGTTTTGGGTATTGGAAAAGTGTGCTGAAGACTTTGGGACCAGAAAATAAGTGGGGAAACTCATTAAGGAGTCTTCTGGGAAAACTCATTAAGGAGCCTTCTGGGATTCAAGGTGGAGATACTAAAAAATGGCTTCCATACAAAATTATTTGCTGCTCACATACTTCTTTAAAACAGTAGAATTTGAATTAAAGTGAAGCACTTGGCAGGTTATTCAGCAGATACTTAATTTCTGTATCAAAAGAATGAGAAGGAAGTATTTATTTTGCATAGGAATACTTTCCTAATTCAGAAGACCTTGAATCTCTTTTTTTCAACCCTGTTAAAATAGTTTACCTTCTCTGTTAATAGCATAATCTGTTTAAATATTTTCTCCTGAATTAGAACCTTCTTTAGGAAATGTTATAAGCTTCACATTGTAATTACACATGGAGCACTTTTCCTTATCTTTCACTGAAATTCAGCCATTTTCTGCTTTGCTTGCAGTAAACAGGAACAAAATGTACCCTTGGGGGAAAAAGGGAATTCAGATTTAGGTGGTAAAATTATCACCTCTAAAAAAATTGAAACCTTTAAGCTACAGCATAATCTCCTTAAAGGCACTTGAGCAGTTCTGTAATTTGTGGCACTGGCTGCAGTGAAAGTGTGGGATCCCATTAATTTTTCTGCCCACTGCCATAGTTTGCCATTTGCTTCTTCATCCTAGTTCTGAGCAGTTTTCTAAACTGCTGCTGTGGTTAAACACCACATTTAAAAGACATTGGAAAAGAAGGTTATTCCTGATATATATTTTTGTGTTGTTGTATGTGTTACATGATATATTTGTGAAGTTCTGGTATCTCTGTACTTGCACCCTCCAAAATGAAATCTTTTGTCTCTTAGCATATTTTTGGGAGACCAGACAGGGAGGCTGTCTGCATCATGAGTGGGAGAAGTAAATGACTCACAGTTCTCTTTATGAAGAGCTTTGTTTCATTCAAATCCCTCTTGCCAAGATGCTGACACTGAATTTGAGTCATCAGCAATAAACAAGTCGTACAGAAAATTGAATCTTTAGAGGGCAGAAAATCATGGGCAAAGGAAAGACACTCACCGGCGAGCTCTGTGTTAGCCTGTGCTTCAGAGTAATTATTGATTGCATTATTTCCCATGCTGGATTTTTCCATAAGTGCCTTAAACTAATTCAAAGTCCTAGCCTGAAATTTCATTTTGAAAACATGTATGTGTAGTGAAAACAACAGCATCAGTCAGGCTTTGAGATCACAGAGTATAAAATTGAATTTTTACTGCACTAAACAAGGTGATTTTGGTCCCTGGTTTTGTCATGAGCTTTTTACCTATGCAGTGTCGTGAAAGACTGAGATCAGAAAGAATTTTTGGCATCTTCCAGGAAAAAAGGAAAGATGGGGTGATATTAGCTTGTATTGGGTTTTGGTATTTCTTTTTCCTCCCCTGTATAATGCAATAACTTTGAATAAACTTAATGTATCATGGCAGCAGTTCTTCAGGACTGCACGTTTGTTTTCAGAAGTGGTAACACATCAGCTAATAGGTATTTCAGTTGAAAATGAAACTTTTGTACTGTATCAGTTATAAGAATTTTACTTTCCTGAAAGCAGCACAGCACCTTATTTTTCTGTATTATCACTGTTTCTAACTACTCTCAGCTTTGAAAGTGCAAATGCTTTTAAGAAGGGTGCAAATGCACAGATATTTTCATGTGGAAATATTTCACATTTAATTACCTTCCCTTCAACCAAACACTAAAAAGTCAATAATTTGCTGGTTACAAAATGTGCCTTTTCATTTTTGGTTTAAGGTGTGATTCAGTGCAGGACATGACATAGAAATGGATGGAGCTGACTCATGGAGAGGCCCAGAAAGGGGATAGGATAATGGGAATGACTTCAACATTTACAGGCATTTCTTGCTCCTCAAAGTGTCTTGCCCAAAGTGGAGTATCCCAGGGGCTCTCTGTTCTCTGGTGTTCCTTTCTTGCTTGAAGGGTTTGTGCTGGAGTTTTGTTGCTCTGAGCCGCCTGCCCCAGCTTTAGACCATTGTCTCGGTAACGAGGCAGAAGTCCAGCACCTTGGAAGGAAAGAAGAAAACCCAGTATATTTTCACAGAAAATACAGGGTCTAATGCAAACAGTAACAGTTGTGATGAGCACAGTCGAGTGAACTTACACTCTGGTATGGCTCTGCTAAATATAGCTACAGAGGGCTCGTCTGCAGGCGCTGGTGTCGGGGAGCATTGCCATCTGCAGCTGGGGAAGCAGCAGAAACAGGGCACAAATCAAATAAAAGAGATGGCAGTGAGATTACAGACTGCCAGAGCCCTGGTCCTGTACTCAGCTCAACTGGGCAACCTTCCTCCTTGGAGGGGTGGATGGTCTTTTGTTCGTGCTGTCCTTTTCATTGCAAACGTGGCATTTCCCCTCTTGTGCCTGGAGAGATTCTCTAAGATTTATTTCAATAGGAATTAACTTGTTTTGGTGAAAAAGGGTCAGTGTACTGCATGCCTGTTGTTCAGCAGCCCTTGGACAGCAATTTTAAATATGGAAAAAAGGGTAGCATTTGTTCACTGTTGGTGCATTCAGGTCTCTCAGGCTTGTGCTTTGCTCTCCCCTGCTGACCCCAGGCAGAGGATCCCCCAGGGAATGCACCTGTGGCTCCCATGGTGGAAACCTGGCAGATCACCAGTGGAGGTGAGGAAGAAAAGAGCAACGTGTCCACAGGATAAAAGCCTGGAGAGTGCTGATGCAAACAGGAGGCTGAGATCCTTGTGAAGTGAAAGCAGCCTGGGAGGAAGAGAGTGAGAAGCAGGACAGGGGCTGGGGACCAGCTGTGGGATGAAACTGAGAAGTAGCAGAGCTGGACAGAGTGCTTGGAAGCAGAGCCAAGGCCAGGGGAAGGGGTGAGAGCCACAGCAGAAGACAGGCAGGCAGAGCAGAGGCCTGCAAGGAGCTGCTAAATGGAGATGCCACCTTTCAGCTGAGTGGCATTATGTGATGGGGTCTTGTCCCATGGACACCCATCCTCAGAGTGCCCTGCAGCCATGTGCTCCTTCTGCTCCTGCACATCCTTAGTGCTGGACTCTTGTCATCATCAGTTCATCCAAGGCTTGCCTTTTCCTTTAACCCATTGCCAGCCTTGTCCCCTGTGCAAAGATATCTAAATTTGCAGAGGCTTTAGAGAGTGGATAGAAAACCCAACACATTCTGTCTGCTCAAAGAACTTTGTGGGTGAGACCTTTTCCCCTCCTTGAGTCTGCTGGCTTTTCAAGAAGAAGAGTTAATTAAAAACATAAAGGTACCACAAATCCTTTCTTCCCAGGGCAAGACAGTATAGATCCAGTTATCCTGTTGATACTCTCAAAAGGCCAAAACTAAATGCAGTATTGCATTGTGGAAGAACATGAGTTAGGTGGACTTAACTGGAAAGGGGTTTGCTCCTCAGATGAAGAATTATTACATTCATTTGCAAAGGAAGGAAGGACATAATCCAGAAATCTTAGTGTTGAGAAAACTGAGTGAATGGTGATTTATGATAAGAACTGAGTTTAAGCTCACCTGCCTTTTGTTGAGCTGTGCTTAGTATATCTTTAGAGCTTACACAATGAGTTCAACATAGCTGTGCCATGCAATAGTTTTACATATGTTGTAATAATATTTTAATTGTTAATGAACTATGGTTTATAATCTAAAGTCAGTCTACCTGAAAAAACGCAAATTAAGATGAATAGCATTAATCCTGATAAATAATGTATAGTACTTCCTTGGAGTATGTGATACACTTCCTTCCACCTCAAAATGGTGAAAGTGATGCTACAATGAAAATTGTGGAGACGTTTTATTTTGCTTTTGCATGCTTTTTTTTTTTTTTAATTGGTGACTTGTGAAATAAGGGATATGATTATAGAAAGTTAGGTGATAATTCCAAATTAATTTGCTGATTGCTCCTGGAAACTGAAATCTTTTCATAATAAATTGTCTCAAAAATTCATTTTATTGATTTTTTTGGTGGAGTTAGTTGTCTGGGGAAGGAGTCACTATTGTTTCAGCTCTGAGTAATTATTTAACAGTGAACTTCAAAAGAGTGAGTTTGGATACCAATTTGAATAGAAGATTATTACTGGCAAGAGATAACACTTGATTTTTATCTTTCCCACTTTGGTGTCAAAAAAAATAGCTGGTTCCTGTAATTCTTTCCCATTAAGACAATAAAGGTTTATAAACTAGTGGAAGAAACCTTAAGGCAAGAATGGGTACAGGTTGCATGAGCCATGTCTGGAATGTATAGCTTGAGATATTGATTTGCATGTGTATGTTCCACCATGTGAGTGGAAGAGTAACCAATAGTCAAGCACCTGTTGTTAATAGTTTCATATCTGAAATGGCATTGCCGGCTTGCACATACCACAGAGGAGCTGTGGTTCTCCATAGGGTACCTCTGTTCTCCTAAAAGAGCAATAGTAAAATAAGAAAGCAAAATTTTTGCTCAGGCTGTGTCTGGAATGTGTGAGATTATGGTGTTGATGAGCACAGGAAGTCAATAGTAATTTGTTTAGCAACAGATTGAAAGAAGAATTTGTTCACATTTTATAATTTTCAAATAAAAGCAAACACATTTTTTCATTAAAATATTTTAATGAAGTGTTATCTATTGTTACTGTCTGGTTTGTGAGAAGTTGGGGATTACAATGGAGAGGGAGCTTGTTTCACTGGCTTGAACATATGCCAGAAGTGTTCAAAATGGGAAGAAATGTGCTTGAAAAGTCAGTGAGTTTGAACTTTAAAGGGCTTAGGACCTCTTGCCAAGTCTGCCACTTCTTCCCTCCGTAAATATGGGAATGTTATCATTTGAAGTGCTCCAGTCTCACTCTCCTCATTTAAAAACTGAGATATTTTAGCTGACTTCTTTTGTAGAGCAGTTTGAGATATGATAGTGAAGAGTATAGGTGTTATTTTAAGGACTGTTTTTGAAGCAGGGGCAAGAGGTTGGCTCAGGACACTGGCAGAGAGGTTTGGAGAATTTTGCCTTGTTATTGCTGACTGGAACCATGCCCAAGAAAAGGTGTTTGAGCAAGGCATAGCAATTAGAGATGTTTTTCTGTAGG
The DNA here is from genome assembly GCF_903797595.1 of Erithacus rubecula. Classification (NCBI taxonomy): domain Eukaryota; kingdom Metazoa; phylum Chordata; class Aves; order Passeriformes; family Muscicapidae; genus Erithacus; species Erithacus rubecula. The sequence continues at coordinate 9,658,167 of NC_136689.1, read as the reverse complement.
TATTGATTTCAGACCAGCAGACTTTGGTGCTAATTTAGCAATCATTTGCCTGAGCAGCTGGGATTGAAATGAGTGTGTTGTTCCCTTGGCAAACAGTGTCCTTAGGTAAAGGCTGAGCACAGGGATGGAAGAGCACAAACAGGTTCACGTTGCCATGTCCAGCTGGACACTACAGTCAAAGCTCCTCTTCTTTTTGCCATTTCCACCCTCCTAAGCCCTCAACCTTTACCAACATAGAAGTCCAAAATTGCAAGCTTTAGCAGCATGATGAGTCTCACAACAACAGATAGACCTATTGAAAGGGCAGGGAATATGATATTATTTGAAAAAAAAATCTTTGCATTGTAGAAGCCAACCCTCCTTTTAGTTTCTGGAGTAGCTTATATTGAACATAAGCATATATGCATGTATTAATTCAATACTTAGCTCCAGAGTCAGGACTGTATCTCCACTTTGGTGCCAAACTTCTCCCAGAATGTAAGAAAACTAGAAGTATATGTTTTGTTCTACATGACTAATTATGCATCATTTTTTGTTGGAAAATTTTTACAGATAAATGTTTTTTAATCTTTATATTAAAAACATAGCTTACCTGGAGAAGCTTGAGATGCTTCATTGAACATGTCACTTCATTGAATTCAGAAAATACAGATGATTGTCTCCAAATTAGTTTTTGATACTTAAGTGGAAAGCCAGACAAAGAGACTTTATGGTACTGTTTTCCAGTGGATCTGTTATAGATCTGTTTTGTTTTGGTTTTGTTCCTCAGTACTGCTCAGAAATTAGCTAAAACATTTATATTGCAGAAATGATATAGCAGCAGTTTCAAGTCTTTTGTGCCTTACATGCTCGATTAGAAAAATCCCATTAATGATAGAAAATGCTAATCAGTGATGTGTTTTGCCAGCCACTACAAGCCCACACATTCTATATAATCCATTGTTTATTAACCTAATGAAGGTCATTGCAGCTTTTGAAAGCTTGTGTGCAGCTCATCAAAATGGTTTTAAAACTCTGTGCTGCTGGACTTTGGTGCTGAAACAAGTCAAGGTTGGGTATTTTCTTGCCAGAATGGCTCTGGCCTAAATAGAGTTTTTTTCTGGGTAGAATGATCATTCTGTGCTTTTCATTTGTTCATTCTAATTGTCAGGACAGACAAACAGTGCAGTGGTGGCTAAGTTGATGGTCCTGCCATTAAGCAGCTAGACACTGTCTTTATCCACCTCTTATTGATTTTCCTTTTCTTTTCTTGGCAGGTGACATCACACAGAAGGGATATGAAAAGAAGAGATCAAAATTAATTGGGGCCTACCTGCCACAGCCTCCTGGTATGTGTATCTGTGCTTGTGATATATGAAGATGTCAAGTGTACTGATAGTTGCCACTGCAGAAATCTGCATCTCTGAATAAATATATGTGGCAGAAACTAAGCTATTGTTATGCAGAATAAGCTTATTCCATCCATTTATTGCGTATTTTTATATATATGTCTGCTTTGATGTGTGTGTACATTTTTTACATACGTTGGTGTGGGTTTGGCAGTCATGTCTGGAAAATTAAATCAGCCTAGGCCTGGTAGAGAGGCATTGTTTGTTGGAAGGAATGCAAGAATCCAAAGGGAAACCTGATGTCCTAATTCATTAAAATCTCAGCCATGTGAAGTTTTCTGAACAAAAATATGCAAGAGTGGAAGAGAACCTGGGATCTTTGTAATTTCCTCCATTTCTGGGTTTCCTGGCTAGGTCCTGCTTTTGAAGACCATCAATATCCTTAGAGTTCACCTTGCCCTAAGACATGTGGGCAGCTGACCTTTTACATTTACCTGGTTTTAGTATTAAGAGATGGTCTTCATGCACTTGCCCAAAAGGTGTAGAAGTACCTTCAAAGTAAATTTAATAATGTATTGCTTCATTGAATTTATTTCATATATATGTATAAAAATTTTCCAGAGTTCTTTGACTCTTGTGAGGCACTGGATCATGAAGTTCAATGTGTAGTTTCAGGTATTGTGTACACCTCTCATCTGTCTTGGTCTCAGAGGAGTGTGCCTGTGCATTCCTGGTCTCACTGACCTTGCAGAGGCTCCACTTAGGCTTGGCTGTTCTCTGAGCCTTGCTTTTGTTGCAGGCCTTGGCACTAGTTTCTCCTTTTTTTACAAAATCCTTCTTTTTTAGTGGAATTGATGGGGGTTTATTTAAACTGCTGATGTGTAGAGGCACTGCCTTGTTCTCTCTTGGTCAGGTTTGTATCTCTATTGCCTAGCTCTATAGCAGAATGCTGATTTTGTGCCTTTGGATTTCACTTGGTCTGGTGGGAACTCCACAACAGAGATCAGTGTTACAGACACCTCTGTTTTCTGAAGTGATACAGCCTGGTTTGAGGGTGTCTGTGACATTGCTGAACCACTGGGAGCCATTAGAGAATGAAGCAAATCAAATCAACAGAATTACAATACCAGAGGTGCAGTATATTAAATTTCTGGGATTTATTGGTCCAACCCAACTATCAGACATACATTAGTCTTCACAGCTGGTGCTCATGAGACCTGCTTAGTTTTTCTGGGTTATGGAGAGCTTCACAACAATCCTCAATGCAGTGTCACAGTTGGTACCAGAAGCTGTTTATTTTTTTTAGATGTTACTCTCCTTTCTTCACACAAGCAAATAGAGCTGTTGCCTCTAGAAAGCTCATAGTCTTCTGGTCAAACTACTGGGAGTTCATATGCACATAATGATGAAAGAGAACATGGAGAACCCTCACAGATTTACTTTTGAAGGTCTCTGTTGTGTACTTAAGTTTTGCAGTGTAAGGAGAAGCAGAGGGATCTCTGTAAGCCAGTCCTGTGATGAGGTCCATTCAATAATTTGAAGAGGTCATGATTGAGAATGTAGCTGACTTAGGGCTGTTTTAAAGATGGCACAAAATGGAATAAACATTTTCTTCTCACCCAGTTGCTGGAAAAATCCCTCACAAGGAATGTGGAATATGGATAAGTGAAGGTAATAGGATCAAGAAAAAAAAGAGCAAGAAATATTGTCCACTGTTTTCTTCTAAATATATCAAGGTCAATAGTTTAGCTGATGGTTAAATGGATTTTTTCATTATAGTGGAAGACTCTGCTTCTTCTGTATTAAAGTATTTTCCTCCATAAATGGTTACTATTTGTGCTTGGATCTTTTGCTGTCTTTGTACTTTTTGTTTGTTTTGTTGTGTTACCTTTTGGACAAAACTTGAAAAGGTTCGATTTGATATAATCCTTCTAAGACCTTATTCATCTGAATGGCTTTAAGTCCCTGCTCACCAGGAAGGGGGAGATGAATCCTTTCCAAGAAGAAGTAGGATGACAAAACAGATGCTTCTGTAAGCCTTTGTTAATATCGTAACAATCACATACATGACCTATAGGCTTTTATAAAAAAAAAATATTTTGTTACCTGTTTTGATGGGGAATGCAAGAATTTATAAACTCTGACGGACTTGGATCTGGGTATTATAAGGGAACAGAGGTTTTAGAGATATTTTAAACCAGTATGGAAACAGACATGACTTCTGCTAGGATATGAGGCATTAGGAAAGGGTAGGAATTTGCATTCTGTGACTGCATTCAACAAACTGAAGGAAATCCAAAGGCATTTGAACAGCCAGTCCTCCCGCTGCAGCTTTGCTAGCATTCCCAAGCCCATGTTGGCAGAGTGGAACACCGGCCCGCCTTGGCTCCGTGGGTGTCCTGTGGTGTCTGTGCGTGCGTGTGCGTGTGTGCTCTACTGCATGGGGGCAGCAGCTCCACTCGTTGCTGTAACAAATGTAAAAAAACTAAACGTGAATTAATTAGTTTTTTTCAACTTGTTACAGCAGCGAATGGAGCTGCCGCGGTACGGTGTAGACTGCAACACAGTGAAGGAGCTGCCAGAAGAATGCTCCGCACTGCCAACATTGGTGTCTGTGACATCCGGGAAGCGGCCGCTAGAGAGAGAGCAGCCAGCACGGCAGGAAACCGCCCTCTCTTTTATTTTCGTTTTGGTGAGCACCGTGAATGTATCTTTTCCAGTCCTATCTGTATATAACTGTGCCTCAGCTGGGAGCCTCTGGTAGATGCCTACATCAGTAGGATGGACGTGGGGCTGCCAGCTGCAAGGCAGGACAGCCGGAGGATGAAGTCTGGAAGGCCGTTGCTGACTTTGCCTGCCTAAGAGTGAAGTGATGGGAAGGGAGAAGGAAAACTCTTCTTAGTAATGTATTAACACTTCTTTAGCTTCCATACTATGGATACTTTGGAGGAGATTGCATACAATAAGCTGGTGAAACACAGGAATGTGTGTGTTTCTAATTCCCTTTTTGGCACTGCCTTTTTATAGAGCTCTAAACAGGCCCAAGCTCACCAGATTCCAGAGGAAGCTGTAAAAGTCTAAGCACCCTTAGTTCTATGCTCTTTTCAAGTAGTGATCTCTGCCTGAGCTGTGCTCACATCCAAGCTATTCAGAAGCAGACTGACTTCCAAGAACAGGCATCAGGCTGGTAGAACAGGCTGAAGGAAGAGCAATTTTGCAGGGTTACATCTCTGCAAGGCAAGGCATGACTCCAGCCATGCCTGAAGAACTGTGGCCTTCCCAGATACCCATCCCTCTGGCAGGGACTGTGGCTGGTGGCAGGCATTCTGCTTTATCCCTGCATTTGTAGCAAGGCTGCAGAGGATCCACAGCCCCTCGAGACACCAGATTTTCTCTTGCCAACCATGTGGGCACATGGAGGACATCACACTCTAGCCTGCCTGCTTGTCCACACTCACAGAGGCTGTCCAGACATGTTGTAAGAGATGGCTGGAGGGAAGATAAGATTTGCAGTTCTGTCAGAACAAGACGTACTTGTAAAAAGATTATCTATTTCAGAAACCCTTCTCCACTCATTTTTAAACCAATTTGCTATAATTCTATGGAGAAGATCTATATTGGATTCTGACAGTGTTTGTATTTCTTCTCTTGCACAGGGCTGCTCTAGGTCAGGTTCCCTCAGTCTGACATGGTTAACTTCTCTGCCTGAGATTTTTGCAAAATGGGAATGATTTAATATAAATTGCAATTTCAGGTTTAACGACATTAGTGATATTAAACCATGTGATAAATGTAACCAGTAAAAGGGCTGTAGACATATATGAACAGACATACTTATCCTTTTGTCATGCTTATTGAGATGCTGTCGTTTTAGAAAGGGAGAGCTGCTAGTTTCAAGAGTGGGATTAATGAAAGGTAAAGGCAGGCAACATGTGGTTGATATCCTCCAGGTGAGGTAGAAGCAGGCTCTAAGGCTCCCTATTTCTGACAGGAAAATCCCAGAGAATGCATTTCCACATGCTGTACAGCAAACATACAGTGACACGCAGGGGACGTGCCTGATCCACTGCACATCTGCAGTGCATGCACAGCAGGACTGACACATCCAGATGCTGCACAGACTGCACATATGCAAAGGACATTTGTACTGTTCCAGGCAGGCTGTTGAACATCCAGAAATCCGGAACGGATGGCTGCATTTGGCAGTGTTAATGGGAGAAGGAATGGGGGAGCACCCTCTTATTTTCCCATTAAATCCCCGCCTGCTTTAAGTCAGGGAGACAAAGGTACAGCTTTGTTTCCTCAAGATGCTTTCTCAGGATGTGAGTTTGTAGCTGGAGATGTTCTGTGTGCAGAGCAATTTTTCTTTTCTTAGCGTGCCCAGGTGTCAGATATCTAAAAATAATAGTGAATCCAGACCTTTATATCTGTGCATATATCCCAGTCCCTCTTGTGTGGTGACCTTTCTCTTACCACCTCGGTAGAGGAGCCATGACAGCCAGGAGCTGAAGTAACCACTTTTACAGGGATTTATTTCAGAATGATTTTCTGAATTTTATCTTGATTTGATCATTCAGTTCTGGGTAAGATAATGTGGACAACTGCGTGCACACTATAAAGAGAAACCCTCCCTAGAAGAAAAACAAACCTAAATTACCTGTATTCCTCATAAGCTGTGTTTTTACCCAATTTGCTTCCAGTGTTTTGCTAGGAAATTTGATTATTCATTCACAGAACAGAGACAATGTTGTTATCAATTAAGCATTGCTTCTAACAGCTTAGACATGGGTGGTTCATTCTCTCTTAATCAAGTGCTGTATCTCTGCTAGATTGCTTTCTGTAATTTCCCATCATTGGTACCACCAGCGTAGCTCTATTTGTAGTGTAACCATGTGGACCAGTCATCAGTGCTTTATTTATTATGGTTAATAAATCTGTGAGATGCGGTGCTTAAAAGGCACCTGCTGCTCCTTTCACATGCCTAGAGACAGATCCCTGCACCTCCTGCTGCTGGAGCCCCAACAGCACCAGCTTGGGAACATTTCAAGCTATGCAGGGCAGAGAAGATAATTTGTGCAGAAGATCCCTTTGCCTTACAAAAAAAGCAGTTTTCTGTAGAATTAATAGATATGTTCTCTGTGCATATATTTGCATATTTTCTATGTGTATGTGTGCATGCCTTTGCTTTCAGTTATTCCTGCTGCTAAGTCTTAAGGCACTCCAAATAAACTTGGTGATTACAATTTCATTTTTTCTTCCACAGACATTATTTGTATTGCAACATTATTTGTATTGCAAAGATTGCAAGGAAATATTTAAACAAAATTCTATTCTGAAAAAATACTCTCCTGGTATTAATTTTATTAATACTAACAAGTATTCCTATCACATCTGCCTTCCTAATTCTCAAAGATCTTAACCAAGGGATAACCATGATGGGCATTTCAGAGAGTGTATGTGTGTTGGGAATATGGAGCTCATTGAAAGGCACATGCATTGTACATCATGTAGGCACATCCCTGAAACAGTGTGACAGATGTTTGGCAGATGAGAAACTATAGCAGACAGACAAATGCCTAGTATGTCTTAGCCTTAAAAAAGACTTTGGTTTTGAATTGGTGGATACTCACAGAGCTTAGTTTGGATAAAAAGGAAGGTACTGAAAGCCTTTGAGAAGTACCCCTTGAGGCCATCACTTAAATGCGATGGTTACTGTTTTTAGTTTTGCCACCATGAGTGAGAATCCAGTTACCATTTTATAATTCTTTGGGTTTCGATGGCATCTCTGTTTTCTATCCTATACCAAGAGCTCATAAAATTAAACCTTGTTCAAACACAGAGGAAAAAATACCTTTCTTCACTTTTCACTAATGAGTATACAAGGAAATCAGTTAGTAATGCAGGTAGTGGTTTCAGCACTTGGTGTGATGTTTTTTGGAGGGAGAATATTTTTAGAGCACATCAGAGTTGGTGTGTTTTTCAAAGAATTTGAAGATTTCTGCAGAAATACCTGTTGATGTTCCTGGAGGCCATCTGCAGAACATAAGAGCATAGGAGGAAACATGAAACTGTTGGTCTAAAATCTGACAAATGAATGAGGAAAGATGTCTCAGCCAGAGGTGAATGATAGAGGGTAGAAAGGAAAAACACCATTGAGAGCCTTAAAGCAGAGAAGGTGGAGCCTGTGGGGGTGTTTGAAGAGCTGGGTGCCACTGAGAATGAGAAACTGCTGGAATTCACAGTGCTGCCTGAATTTGTCTGAATTTGTGTGATTTGAGCAGCCCATTGGTGAATGTGTTTGCTTTGTGAATAGGTAGTTTTCTTTTACATATTCTCCAAAAACAATCTTCAAATGGGACACTGAAACTGTCTAAAGGAAAATGGAAATCAAACATCACATCTTCTCTGGAGCTGTAATGTGATGTCCACCATCACTGGGATAAAGGAGAAAAAAAAAAGAAGCCAGTGATATCTATTCTAAGCTTTAATTCATAGCTAAACTTTTCAAGGAAATGCTGGAAGGAAAAATCGAGATTGTAATAAAGAAGGAAAATTTAAAGTATGTGCATTGTTTTACGTCAGACCAAGAGTAAGCTCACCTGTGAAGGAAAACTTTTAATTAAACAAACCTAATCAGAAATTATATTTTTCCAGATTTATCTAGCAGAACTCCACTTTCCTGGATGTCTTTGGTTAGAAGTATTGCATTTTAAGTCTCCCTTGGCTTATCCAGTGAATTACTTAGTTGCACATTTGATTGAAAGAGTGAAATGCCACGCTAAGTAACCGAGTTTCATGGGGATGGTGTGACATTTAGCATGTTTACAAAATACACTGTTGCTCATACCTGGCTTTACTTTTAAAGCTGAGCCATCAGCCATTGAAGAGAAGCTCAGGAAATACTGTGAAGGGAAGGTAAATACTGTTTCTTAAAATTGCACTGCAAGCATTGTGTGCCTTCATTCCCAGTGGCCGTGGAGTTGTTTGGTTTATCCTACAGCTCTCTCTCCTGGGGGCACACATTGTAAGTTAGTTTTAGAACAATAAATGTGGCCTCTGTCTAAGAATGCCTTCTAGTTCTTGTCACTTACATATTTCAGCTTTTAAATATTTTTAGATTAAAAAATTAGGCACAGACATAGGATAAGAGATACATCAAAGCAGCTTGCCATCTGTCATCAAGGGAACAATTGTCCTCTGTTGGAGATGGCAGTGCAGCTATTGCCATGTTATCAGCACATAATGTTGCAATTTAGATACAAAAGAAGTAATAAAGAAAGGAGGAACAAGGAGGTGAAGGGGGAAAAGAATTTTAAAAGGAGGTGAAACCTGTTTCCAGCAGGTTTTCATCTTCCATACACTTTAAAATAAACCTATCCAGCTTGCAGTGGTATTACTTAAATAGCTTTACTAAGGCTTTTGCATTTTTAGCTAACTGCAGTCAAGACAGGATCCAGCTTGCAGATTAGGATTTGTGGATTGATCTCTCTGCATTAAGTTGTCTGCCTATAAACCTTATATTTATGCTTCCATTCTTATGTGAAGAGATATAGTTAATTCAGTTGATGAAACCCAAAGAGCTTTTCAGTTTATTCCAAAGCAGATACCTCCACTGACCATTTGCACAGCTCTCAAGGCTTCACTGGGCTTACAGAGTTGCCTGAAGATGGGTGTCTGGTACTGTTCAGGATTTCCTGTGGTACTGGAAACATCTGCACAGAGTGAGCACACATAAAACAGGACTTCAAGGGGACAATGCCGTTCTGGTCAAGTCAGGTATCACAGACCACAACATCTCAAAGAAATTTGGCACCTTTTTTAGAATCCTGAGTTCTGGTCTAGGCCTCTGTTTTACATAATGGGAGCTTAGCTTAAGCACCTTCTTGTAGACACCTAAATATTGTTGTCTTAGGAGCTTTAGCTTGTATTAGGAACATGTCTGTTTGCTCCAGTGCACCTGCTGATGCCTGTGTGTATTGTGACGACCACAAAGCATGGATTTCTAAGCCTCTCATATAAAATAACTGTGTTCCAGGCATATATATTTTCCTGAAATTATTCATGGCTTGCAAAGAGTCAATCACTTGTTCTAATCATGCTTACTTGGTAAAGTCTTGCTTCAGCTGCAAGACTGGGATAGACCATGACACTATTAAGAATTATGCTGCTTTGACAGTGACTGTGAATGTTTTTGTGCACAGGGCACTGGCATGACACTGTCCTTTCTCTTAGGACAGCTAGTCATTGCTTTGCCACCTCCTTAAATTTAGGAATTGATCCAAGTATGGATTCTCCGGCCATTACGCCGCCGATTCACAAACGCATCTGGGCGAAGCTGCACTTGAACAAGCATTAGCACTTAACTCACAGACCCTTGTGCTGGCTGTGAAAGCTATCAATTTTTTGGGTTTAGTTATGTTCAGAAGTAGAAGTGAAAAAAAATGTGTTCTTGTTACTGCACTATACTGCTAGAGCCTTCATGGAGGTGAACAATTTGGCTGTTAACACCGCTTTGTTATTTGTGGTAACACTTCGGTGGTTTCATGGTACTCATTCTGCATGGCTTTTACTCCCACCCATGGCTCAGGAATGGCAGTGTGTAGGTTCTTGCTATTGTGTCCTTTGTCTCACACCATTGCTGGTGCTGTGGGAGCCAGAGGGTGCACAGGAAGCCAAGATGTGAGTCCAGGCAATTCAGCTAAGTGCTGCTCCAGCCCCTTCAGTAGAGAATGGTCCCACAGTCACTAAGCCAGGAGAAGGAAGCCACAGGCTTGAATGTATTTTGCCCAATGGCTTTCAGGTCTGTCTTGAAGATCTCCCTCCTACAGCAGTTGTACACCTCAGAAACTGATGCTTTCCCTCACAATTTATTTTCCCCTAGATGTTTCTAAAGCCTATTGCATGTGGTTTTGTTGTTTGGAAGATGCAGTTAATCCCCTTTTCCTGTATCATCATGGTGTTGTACTGCAGTGGCAACATCTCAACTATCTTTGTTTATTTTTCTCTACATGCTGTTGCTCTACACAAGTCACTTGCCATGGAAAATGTGGCACTGCTTTCTTAGCAAAACCTCTGTTACACAGTATCAATGTTAGGTTTAGAGGTGTTTTTTTAGGATTTTTGTGAATATATGTGATTTCCAGAAATTATTTCATTCCTGATGATGTAGTTAAGGGCTGAGTTGAGTAATAGTGCTTAGGATCTCTTACAGACTGAAACATAATTTTTGGAACAATTTCAGTCAAAATTAGTTTTATTATTAACTGTGTATTGCTCATATTCAGGGTGACCTAACAAAGAAGGAAAAATTCTGAATATAAAATGGAAGAGAAAGTATTTATTTTGATATATAAAAGTGAGGAGAAAGTACCTTTTGATTATTTCAGTGATTTAGAAGTCAGGTTAACCTGACTGAAAGAATACTAAGGGAAGCGAGTGCAAGTGAAATTATGCAGTACTATAGTGTGGAGGCAGAGGAGTTAAATGAAGACATTTGATTTGATTTAAGAGAGTAAATTATTAATCACAATCTGAGTAGAGGAAAATTTATGGATTCATTCTGTCTTTTAGGCGCCTATGAGATTTTACTCCAAGCATGTTTTTTAGCCAACCACCCATTCCTCCACAAAATCAAAGCAGACTTGACATCTCTGATAATCCAAAGATTTAAGAGAGAGGCTGGATTTTGAGTGCAGTTTATTTTCACAAAGAAATAAGCATACAATGCCAACTTTTTTCAAAAGATGCTTTTTGAAGAGTCCATTGAAACCCAACTGAGACTGATTGAAGTAATCACAGGATTTTTGGTTGGTCTGTAGTCTACATAAATATTCTCATTTCCACAAATGTAAACTCTTATCCCTCTCCAATAAGCTGCTATTGAACCGTTGAGAAATAGTAGTGGAGAGTTTTTACATTATGTTTTAATTGAAAAATATGAGCTTATTTCCAAGTATTGTTTTGTTGAATCCAATTGTAAGTTATTAGTCCTACATTTGAGCCTAAGTGCAAGGGGGCCTGTTTTATTTCTGTTGTTACAGTTACACATAGTGTGTAATTACTTCTTAAAGGCAAAAAAAAAATCATAGAAAAGAATCAATTTCATTTTGTCAGGTGCTCCTGTTCTTTACCCCTGTGCATCACACACACAAGTCTCAGTGCTTTGTTAGCTGCAATCTGCATGCATCAGCTGGGCTTGTCTGCCCAGGCTCTTCTCTGGAAGAGAGCAGGGCACCACATTGTGCCACTATTACAGATGCAGGTTTGCTTTTTTTTCCCTATTGTCTGTTTGAACTTTCCTGCTTAAGTCATTGCCTTCATTCTTCTCTGGAAGCTGTCAAAGGACATCAGTTTCTAGAAGTGTTTATATATCATGCTGCATTTATATTATTACTGTAGTTTAAGAAATGTTCAAGAAAATACTATTTTAAAAAAGCAAATTCACTATGGAAAAGGGATTAATAAAATATTAAATCTTAAAATACTGGCTGTTTATGCTCAGCATACTCAAATGCTGCAGGTTTACAAGGCTATTTTTGTTGTTTTGCTGGAACAGGTTACTATTTTCAGCCCGGTTTGGTGCAGTTATTGTTTACTTTCTGAGCATTGGTAGCTAAATATGACTGTAGATATTACTATAGTTCCCTTCCCACAGGAACTAGTTTTCACAGGTTAGTATTGTGTTGTCACCAACTGACACCATCCAACCAGATGAGGTTTTTAGATGATGCACACTAAGTTTTCCTAGGAACCAATTTGTGGGAAGGTTTCAATATCCATTGCAATGGTGTCTGCCTTTATTATCTTATTAAAATATTTCCTAAATACTACTTTATGAAAAGTCATCTGTTTGTGGACATAAAAAATGCCAAGCTTATTGTCTGTTTGCTCTTTCTATGTTGTCCATGACCCTGGAAAAATGTTGTTTTAGAGAGAATCAGGAAAACAACCACATTAGAAAAGCTGACCAGAGGCAAGTCACGTATAACCAATTGACACGACGCGCTTTAGGCACTGAATGTTAATTTTCTACTCCTAGTGTATGCTGAACTCCTCCTCACTATACATCTTCCAAAATTCAATCATAATGAGCTGTTTGTTTTTGTCATTATGCAGGGGTGGACCAGGCGTTGCCACAGGAACGTCGAACTCCTGTCACTCCGTCCTCTTCGTCCCGGTATCACCGCCGCAGGTCCTCAGGGTCACGGGATGAGCGCTACAGATCGGGTGAGTGGCACTCAATGAGCCCAGAACTGCAAGGAAAACTTGAAATGTCTTGTTCTGTTTCCTCGCTTTTTTGGAAAGAAGTTTGTTGTAAACTCATGTGGATAGAGAGACACCGTCAATGTGTGCAGGGGTGGAGTTGCAAAGCCAAGGGACGTCTTGAAGTGGGCTGCAAAAAGGCCTTCTACAGGCACATTAATAGAAAAAGGGAAGAGTAGGGAAAACATGGTCCCACTGCTGAATGGGGCAGGAGACAGGGTGACAAAGGGCATGGAAAATGCCAAGATAATGAATGTATCCTTTGCCTTGGTCTATGCTGATGATATTTGAGTTCTGAAAATCAGGGCATCTGAGACTAATGGGAAAGTCTGGAGCAATGATAACCTATTCTCTGTGAAGGAGAATCAGGACAGGGAATATTTGAACAAACTGAACAAGTAGCAGTCTGTGGGACATGATGGGGATGCATCACTGACCAATGTGAGTCTATTTTCAACTCCTCAAAAAGTTGTGTCAGTCAGGAGAGGTTTCTGCAGACTGAGAGAAAGCAACATTCATTGCTGTCTTCAGAACAGCAGAAATAGGATCTGGGAAACTACAGGCCAGCCAAACTGGCTGGAAGATCTTTTTAAATATATGAAGGACAAGGTGGTAATTGGGAGTAGACAGCATGGATTTACAAATTTCTCTCAGTAGGTTGGTCAATTCATGCTTGATCAGCCTAATGACCTTTTACAATGAGATGACTTCCCTGGAGGTTGAAGGAAGAGCAGTGGAAGGTGGATATCTTTCCTTTAGTGAGGCTTTTGACAGTGTCTCTCCTAATATCCTCCTTGACAAACTGGTGAAATGTGGATTAGATGAATTGAAATCGGATTAGATAGGCTGAAATTGAGTTCAGAGAGTTGTGATCGATCAATGGCACAAAGTCCAGCTACACACTGATGGGTACTGCAGGGAATGAATACTGCTCCAGTACTCTTAATAGCTTCATTAGTGACTGCAGGTGAGACAGTGCCCACTTCACACACTGGCAGATGATACCAAATTGGAAGGAGTGGTTGATATACCATGCATGTGTAATGCCATTCAGAGGGATCTGGGCAGCTCTGAAACTTCTTTACCTTTACCTTTGAAGGTGTAAACTGCATGTCCTACACCTTATCACAGTGAAGGGCAGGTGTCCTCAGCTGTTGTTTGGGCTGCTTCGGGGGCTGCTGCAGTATGAGTGTCCTTCTCAGACAGCAGCCTGAGGCCACAGACTGGTTCATCTGGTGCTGCCTCTCTTGCAGCTGCAGAATTAGGGAGCCACAGGCAGCAGCACCCACCAACCTTTGCGGCAGAGAAACCCTGGTGAGCTGAGTCAGAAGCCAGGGCCTGATACTTAGGGAGGGACTCAATGAGAATAAATTTGACTGTGGGACTTCTGGATTGTATTTGAGAGATTCTCAAATGAAAAATTTGATTTAAGCATAAGAAAAAGCTTTTTTTTTTCCTGAGAAGTCAAGTATTGGCACAGATTGCCAAGAGAAGTTGTAGTGTCCATTCTTGGAGCTATTCAAAACTTCACTGGATATATTCAAAACCTCACACAAGCAGTGTGCTGTAGATGATCCTGCCTAAAGCAGGGAGTTGGACTGGATGGTCTCTAGAGCTTCCTGCTGACCTACTCCAGTCTGTGGTTCTGTGGCACAGCTGAATTTTACTGTACTAATTCTAGTTTGGTAATACTATAAGAAAAATATTTAATTTGCAGTATAGCAAGTTGGGAACATCATTATGCCCTAAATAGAAGCACTGATTAAAGGAAGATAAAATTAATTTCAGAACTGAACAGAAGGGTAATAACTCATTTCCAAGTGAATGGGATCCAACATTCTTCATGATACTGCTCCAGATATAACACAAAGTGAAGGAAGTGATTGGTTTAAAACTGGTTTATAATGGCTTCTCACAACAAGAAATAGATTGGGGTGCTGGAGCATGTCCAGAGAAGGCCAGTGATACTGGCAAAGGGTCTGGACCACAAGTCTTATGAGGAGCAGCTGAGGGAGCTGGAGGTGTTTATTCTGGAGAAAAGGAGGCTCTGGGGAGATCTTATCACTCTGTTACAACTGCCTGAAAGGAAACTGGAGACAAGTGGGGTTCACCCTCTCTTCACAAGTAACAAGAGATAGGACAAGAGAAAATGGCCTCAAGTTGTGCCAGGGGAGGTTTAGGTTGGATATCAGGAAAAAAATTCACCAGAAGAGTTGTCAACCATCAGAACAGGCTGCCCAGGGAAGAGGTGCAATAACCATCCCTGAAAGTGTTCAAAAGGCCTGTGGCTGTGGCATTTGGGGATGGGGTTGAGTAGTGAACACAGTGGTGCTGGATTAATGGTTGGTGTTGATCATGTTATCTTTTCCAACCTTAACAATTCTGTGACTCCATAAAGGAAAAGTGAGCTTGGAAACTTCTTTACCCTTGCCTTTGAAGGTGTAAACTGCATGTCCTACACCTTATCACAGTGAAGGGCAGGTGTCCTCAGCTGTTGTTTGGGCTGCTTCAGGGGCTGCTGCAGTATGAGTGTCCTTCTCAGACAGCAGCCTGAGGCCACAGACTGGTTCATCTGGTGCTGCCTCTCTTGCAGCTGCAGAATTAGGGAGCCACAGGCAGCAGCACCCACCAACCTTTGTGGCAGAGAAACCCTGGTGAGCTGAGTCAGAAGCCAGGGCCTGATAGTTAGGAAGGTTCAAGGAGAGTAAATTTGACTGTGGGAGCAATGGATTGTGTTTGAGAGATGCCTCTTGCTGGATGCAGCCAGACTCATTGTGCTGACACAACTGGAAAATTGTGGAGAAACTTATTAAACCTTTTGTAATGTATCTCTTGTTCATTCCATTAGTCAAAGAGCTTGCCATTCCCATTTAAAGAAAATTAAATGATAAATGTGGCAGAGAAAGTTCATGTGTGTCCAGACCATGCTGATAAATTTTTAAAACTCCCTCCTCCCCTCAGAAACCCTGGGTTCATACTGTAGATGTTGCCAATTTTTTGTTGAATAATGGTTGTGGTATCTGCATAATAATTCCTTGATATATAAGGTCCTAGAAGCTTCTCAACATTACACTATAAATGGTCTGATTTCTACCCAGTGTTTTTAAATAGGTAAAAAAATACTATTCCTGAGCTTATCTAATTTGTGGGTGTTCAACACATGGTCCTCAAATTTCCAAAGCTGTGACTCGCCAGAACGGTTCTGTTAAAAACATGTGCATTTGACTGGGAGTCAAAAGTTGTCTGCTTGAGCTAAGTTTGCCATTTGCAAATGAAGATGTTGAGTCAGTTTGAGGAAGGGCAAAAGGAAACATCCTGCAGATCTTCATTGGGTGCCTCTTCTGAGACCCAAAGAATGCTCTGAGTTGGTGTTGCTGCCTCTTGGTTTCAGTTGCTGCCTGCTGCCTTAAAAGGAAGGCATTTGTTCAGTGAAAGGGTACATGAGGTCTTGTCTTAGGGATGGAGCAAGTTGTGATTATATATATACATATATATAAATTAAAGACACACACTTCATTGCTGAGAAGAAAAGTAAGGAATTCAATATAAAAGGTTATTAGTGCAGGAGTCTCACTTCAGGACAGTCAGGACTCTACTATAAATTCAGATCTTGCTGCTCTGAAAAAGCCATCAGTGTTAAAACTGAAAAGCTTGACAGTGTTTTGGGGATTTCTGGCAAGCTTTGAGTTCCTAGCTTGGTTGTTGTATAGCATGACTCCTCAGCAAGGCACCAAGCTCTCCAGCAAACTCGTTTGAACAACATCTTCACTCACTCCAAAGAAAACCAAATGTAGCAAATGTCAGTGAAAGTAAATGTAAGGATACATTTCAATCTTTAAATGTATCAGATCGTCTTCAAATTTACTTTCAGGGGGGCTTTGCTATGATACAGTGCTACGTTCCACCCTGAAAAAAACCTCAACCCTGAACTATGTCCTCCCCTTCTATGTATTGCCCCTGTGAGATCAGAAGTCATTACTCAGATATTACTGTATGTTGCAAATTTGCACGTCAGATTTCATTCTGGTTATCAGGTTTTCTGATTCAGATTTACTTCAGGTAGAAGTCTCTGTTTGGCTTGTTGTTTTGCTGTGCTTAATCCTTCAGTATCTGCTCTGATCACATTGTGATTGTTAGATCCTAGCTGCTGTTACCCAGATTGAGTGTTTGTTATCATATTTGGCACATCTACTTGGAAAAAACCCAAAACAAAATGAATACACACTCTTTAACCAATAAGGAATTCACATCTAGTAAAACATTTCCCTTCCTTAGTGTTTTTGCACAGTTCATTTCAATTAACATCTGCAGATAAATCTCCCATTTCAACTCTGATCAAAGTCCTTTTCTGTCTCTTCTTGGTAAGGTTTTCCTAATTGGAAGTCTAAGATTCTGAAAGTCATCCAGTTCTCCTTCCATGCCTTTGTTTTTTTTATGTGGATTTAGATGTCAGCAAAGATTGTTTAATGAACTCTCTTTGGAGGCTCAAAATCATTGCTGCCACTAATATCACCTTCAACTTGTTCTCTTGTATTGTGCAAAATGTCAAATTGTGACATTTTTAATCCCTACCTGTTTTCTTGCTTCAATCTTTATTACTAATAATATTATTATTATTTCACTAATGTTGTAACCAAATTTTTCAGCACTATAATTTTGAAAACCTGCTTTTTATGATTTTATATTCTAAATAAAATTGACACTTGAGTCTTTGGACACTATTTTTTTCCCTAAGTGTTCCTGGGATACTTTTTGTTTCAAGATAATTGGATTTTAGAATGCAACCTACACTGGAAATTTAGTCTAATTCTTTAAAACCAAAAAGGTTTAAAATTTCCTGGCTGCTTCTTTTTATACAGGAAGGGAGCCTGAAACCACTATGTTTCAAAATGTCAGCTTTGATCATTTTTCCAATGTTTAAAGAAATAGAAAATGCTATAAAGTGTAGTAACTGAATTAGTGCAGGTTTAAGCGATTATTTACTTTATACAAATGTGGCAAATAGTTCAGCTGATATTAATCCAAAAGCTATCCTTGATTTGTTTACTACTGATTTTTATAAAATCTCTTAGTATTTACTCATTTAGAAACAGTATTTGGAAAGGTTTGCCAAGTGTAGATCATGGCAATGTTTTTCTCTTAGCAACTGCCATTCCTTATCCGGTGCTTGTACTATAACATTATCTGGGGGCTCAAGATGACACTGGAGCCAAATGCTGCTGTAGGCTGGATCAGTAACTTTTGCCAAGAGCCTTTTCTGGCCCAGTGGATTTTCAGGCAGAGGAATGCTGGCTTGCACAGCACTTGTGGCTCTGCGTGTGGAATAGATGTCAGCACTGGGCTTGGTCTGCTGATGGGCTGCAAAGTCACGTTAATAATGGTTCTGTAGACGTGGCTGCAGTTGGCCATGCAGCTTTTGTTTCCTTGGTGGCGTTTAGAAAGTAGGGTACTTTTGGAAGGTGCAGATCCATGGATTTGGAATGGATAGCCTGGCTGTGCCACTCGTGCCGTGCTGGCTGAACGCGCTAACTCGGTGCCAGACTGACATTTCCAGAGGCCGCTGTCCCCCCGTGCAGTCACTAGGGCCCGGTCTGCTCACTGTGGCTGCATTCTGCTCTTGCTAATTAAAAACCCTCACAGGAGGAGCTGGAGTTTCTGCCAGCACTATTTAAAATGCCATCATATCAGCTGTCTTGCTTTTGGAAGAATGGTGTGGTGCTGATGTGGTGTTTAGAAACCCCTGCACAGTGTGGCCTGGCGGTGTCTGTCCTGCCGGAGCCCAGCCCGGGCCTGAGGCTGCCGTGGGGGAGGCTGGAGCCGGGTTGGGCTGGGCTGGGCCGGGCTGAGCTGAGCTAAGCTCAGCTGAGCTGGGCTGAGCTGGGCTGAGCTGGGCCAAGCTGGGCTGGTCTGGACTGGGCTCTGCTGCCACGTAAAGGCTGCACTGCAGTACAGCAGCAGTGTGGGGCCCTGCCAGGTAACAGAGCCTTGGGCAGGTCCTTGGGGTCAGAAATTGTTTTCTTGGTCTCCATAAATCTCCCCCAGTTGTTTGTTTCCCCGCCGGTCATGGTCTGTGGGGTTCAGAGAGCAGCTCTCCCTCAGAGACCTGCAGCGCCTTTCTGGAGATCAAGTGTGTTATCCTCCCTCTGCTGGGTGATCAACACACAAGGAACTGAAACATCAGGTCCTTTCTAACTTCATTTTTCCAAAAAGACATCCTGTGGCCTTTAGGGTTAGGCCAAAGCAAGAAGCTTGAGTTCTCCATTCCAATACTGAAAGCCAGAGCACTTTGTCGTGTGCCAGGACCTGGCTTTTACTGTTTCCACACTTGTGAGTAGCAAAAACCCACCTAAAACCAGAATAGATAGGACAAAAAATGTGCTCCAATAAAATTTTTAAAACTAAAAAAAGACAACATTAATTGCTAGGGAATGTGGTGTGATATATTCAAAGTCACATGGATATGTTAGAAATGAGATAATGTCCCTATGACTTCTACTGCACCATAATTCTCCTCTGATGAGATAAGGATGGGACAAATGGGTGGGACCAAGGTTATTGTCTCTTGTTTCTCATGAGCTTTGTAATAGGCCTTGAAGATGACCAGAGCACTGCCTGAAACAGTGTAATCTGTAAGAAAAGTGTGACCAATGAGCTCTAAAAACTGAGTTTTCCAGATGTCAGGAATGACATGGGAAGTAGCAGCATAAGTGAAATTGTGCTGCCTCTGTGTCTGGGGGTTTGTGGTGTTCTAGAAGTAAGACCAGCAAATGAGAGCACATGCAATGTATGGACTCAGTGGACTCAGGTTTTAAAAGACACAGCAGCAGATGAGCACAGAGCTGGGAACTGAGAAATGGAATGTTTTGAGAAATGCCATTTATAAAATACACATCTCTCAGCTGCTAGCATGGAGGAAGGGTATGGCCTGTTGGTGGTTGTGATACCTGCACTCCCAGCTGGGAGAGAACCTCCCTTCTGACACTCTTCTGGTGATTTTTTTTTCCCTTATAATTTAGGTAGTGGAGGTGGGAAGGAAAAAAATTGGTCTGGTACACCATCTTTGGAGAGCTGTCAGCCCCTGCCCCAGAGATCCCAGCACTGCAGGGAACAGCCTGTTTTCCAAGTGCACTCAGCACTTCTATTAAAAGACATCTTAATGTAGGAGATACTTGGAGGTACTGCTGAAACAAATGCATCCTAACTACACCTCTCACAGCTCAGGCTCCTGAGCCACCTTTCCCACACTGGTGTTCAAAGGGGTAAAGACAGAGCAGTTTATACTGAGCATGAAATTGTTAAACTTCAGTACAAATCATCCCAGAGCAGGTTTGAGGAACATTTGAAATATGGTAATTAGGAATGAAAGAACATTCTCTGCAGACCCAAGTCCTAGAGATGCTGGCACCAGATCTTTCTTAGCTGAGCTGCTCTGCTCTAGGAGCTTCAGTACCTGCCTCACCATTTATTTGTTCTTATTTACTATGAGGCAGTTGTGTGTATGAACCCCAAAAAATACTTGGTGACATTTTGTGTCTTTATAGCTTACCTCATGGTAATTTAAAAATGTAGAGGTAACTTATATTTTGTGGTCTTGAAAGGACATTCAAGATCTTGCTCTGCAATCCTGCCAAAACTGACAAAAAAAAATTACAGTATGACATTATGACAGCTGTGCACGCTAAAGGATGGAGTGGGAAGATTTGAGCAATAATTTTTACTGAACCCTCATCATTTAGCATTTCTCCAAAGAAGAAGGATAAAGGAAAATATGTTTAATGTGCTATTAGAATGGGATGGGAATGCATATAAATACTCATGTGACTGATCATAAAACAAGTAACATTGTAACCCTAAATGGGAGGATTACTTGTAGAAGTTAATTTGAAATTGTTAACTTGACTGTAAACAGACTTATTCAGAAATTAATTAATCTCCTATCTGATTTAACTTGCTTACAAATTTCAAGCTAGAACTCAATCAGGACAAAAAAGTAGTTGAAGAAAAATGCTGGCAAATATGTAATTTTTATGACCACATCCTTGCTTTTGACCCAGCAGGAAAAATTTGTGAGGTTAAGTATAGAACTCTTGAGAAAAATTATTTGAGGATCTCCGGAGAGAAACAAATATAAAGTTAGTTGAGTTCAGATTGTATAGTAAGGGGACCTGAGATGAGATCACTATGTGAAGCTGACTTCCAGATTGCATTACAAATGGGATAATGAATAAATGGAAGGATGGAAATTATTAGCGGGAGACCTGCATTTTGAGGTTTTATTTCACTTATGAGGGGAATTAATACAATTTTATAACTCATCGTTTTGAGAAAAACATTTTAAAATTATTATAATACTTGAAGAATTTAAAGTAAAGCAGAAACTACGTCTTCAGCAAAACCAGCAGTGGAGTCAGAGTGAGTTCAATGTGTTGTTTTGGTGTCCTCTGTTTCCAGCATGTGAGCTCTGTTTCGCAGCCTGCCCATACAGCTTTACCAGCCACGTGTTCAGCTTCTCTCTTCCTTCTACCCAGAATTATGGATTGCTGCTGTGACATCCAAATTGGGAGATGACAGCCATGGTTCTGTTCCTTAGAGTTTGGCTTTTTGACCACATGAGAACATACCAAGCATCTGGTTTGTGCATGTGTGCAGCAGGTGGGGATGGGAGATGCTCAAGAGGTGCTCGGCATTAGCTGAAGGATGGCACAGCCCTTCTGGAACAGCTTCCTGCACCAGTGGGGCTGGTTGGCTGCAGTATCCTTGAAAAGCCAAGCCTTTTCCAGTGGCAAGTTCATGGGAGTGCACATCTTTTCCAAAGCTTTTTCCAAACCTTCCAAACCAAGACTTAACTGCCAAAAATGGTACAGATCAACAACATTCAGCTCCAAGAAAAAACAGTAGAAGTTTCCCTTGGATATCCATGTATCCCCAGTTCCCAGTAAAGCCAGATGCCTAGTGTATATATAGCTTAAATGTCCCAAAGACTGAAACTTGCACACATAAGTTGTTTATTTGAAAGGTTAGCAACAGTTTATTTCTGTTAGTAACCTCCACAGCCCTCCTATAAATGAGAGTTATCTTAGAGCAGCTGTTCTTGCATTCTATCATGAGTTGACTGTTATGAATGCTGTATTTCAGAATTAATAGCACACCTGCTTCCAGATGGAGAGAAATTAGGTGTCACACTGCTTGGACCATGTGCTTTCCTATCTTAATACCCAGAGAGATTGTGAAAGTATTCTGAGACTGCTTCATTATAGCATCAACCCCAGCAATGATTTGTTATTACATGGACTCACTTTCACATTCCCTGGGGTGAGATGATTTCCAAGGGACTGATCTGTGTTGGATGAACACAGCAATTTTTATGAAATCACTTGCCCTGTATCTGCCTGAAAATAACTCTGTGCTGTCAGCCCAGGACAACCAAAAGACAAAACCCAACTGTAATCTGTTCTGATGATAGCACATTTACCATGTTTCACCCTATTTACTATGTCCTGATTGCATTTCAAATAAATGTAGCTACCAAGTCATCTCTATTCAGAGTATTTACAGGCCACTTATTAGGAAATGAATTCTCAGTGTATCCTTTGTTTCCATGGCAGCTCTAACAAAGGTCTGATTAAACTCAGAAGCAACTTTTGTGCTTCAACTATTGGTTTCCTGTAAGACAGCAATTACCAACCTTCTCTCTATATAATTACTTAGCATACAATTGCTATACTTACCATTGTCTTAGCCAGAATTTTCAGCCAAAATTCACCTTTGATAATGCTATTTTCCTATAGTATCAGCTGTTTCCCTATAATAACTAGAAGTTGTTTTGATTATTTTGTTGCAGTCTGTGTTGATGCAGCAGAAAATGTCCTTGCTTTAACTGCCTCCTCTGTCTATTCTTCCAGCTGTTTTCCTTGATGCCATCTCAGATGCTTGCTTTCCTATGACAGAGATTTATTTGTGGTTTTACTTATTTGTTAAATGTCTGACTTCAGGGCTGATCCTCTACTGCAATATAAACAAGACATAACTATGTACTATATGTACCTAAATAACCTCTAATTAAAAATCCTTTGGCATTCTCAGCTCATTACAGCAGAGCATCAACCTTCTTGATTTTAATAATCTGCCATTCTCTGAGTGAGTTAGTTGAGTTTGAGGGCTATCCTGTAACAAGCAACGAGTCCAAACCTTCTCAGTCCTTAGGCCGTCTTGTCTCCTAGCTGGCATCCATTATGTTACCAGGAATTGGCTACTAATGCAAAGAAATAAAGATTGTTTCCAATGCCTAGTAAAAACAAAAAGGAAAAATAAAGAAAAAAACAAAGACAAAATTGCTCAGGGGAGAGGAATGAGAGGAATTACATGAGCCAAAAGGAAGAGACAGAAGAGATGGATGAATTCATATCACAATTAGGTTTGTCTCCAGGCAGTTTTATTCTTCTAGGGGTATGTCCCCTGAAAGGCGAGATGGAAGTAGTACCATCACCTTACAACAGGCAAACCAGGCTGCTGAAGATGGTGGGAATTCTGTTAGGTAATTCTCCATCTGTACAGAAAAAAATAGACAACAGCTTGTTTTTTCATATTTGTGTTTCTTAAACAGCTGGTGATTACACATGAAGGCTTTATAATTCCTGGGAAACTGAAAACGTGAGCAAAACCAGAAGAAGGAATATATTTTATCAGAAACAGAGGCAGAGACAGATTCTAAAATCTTGATTCTAACAATGCACAGCTCCCGTCTACAGCCAGTATAATTTCTTGTCTTAAAAAGAGACAGGGCTGCGTGGTAAATGAGATGCAGGAGAACTACTTGACACACAACTGCAAGACCTGATTTAAGTACAAAAGAAGATAATGTTTTTCTTTTGTGTGCTGAGGCACTTTATGCAAGGACCGTGTTGGAACAGTTTTATAATGTGGAATTTTTTAATGTAGCTGCTGCTTGCTGTGGGAGGAGCACCCTGTTCTCTGATCCATGCAGAACTCATACCCAGATCCCTGATCTCTGAGGAGGTACTGCCTTGCTTACAGTATTTTGAGTGTTTGACATGCCTATGGATCAAATGAATAAAGGAAGCTGCTGAGGCAAGTTAAACTTATATAGAGGAAAAAAAAACCCGTAATAAGCCCTTAACCTTGAGGAAAAATGCAACTGTAATTTGTTGAATAGGTTTTTGTTCTTTTAAAAAAGAAGATCTGAAGAAAAAGGAACAAGTTCATTCTGATAAAAGCTGTAAAGATCTTTAGGAGGACTTGGAATTTGCAGCATATTTTGCAGTATACACTCTCTTTGGCCCAAGTAAGGAATGGGGCATCCCTGTTCATGGGTTGTAAGGGTAGGGTGAGTCAGGAATATGCTCCATGCCAAATGAGAATGCACTCTTTGGAAGAGTGCTCTTCTAGCAGCTGTAGAGGAACATGAGATGCTGCAGCAGGGCTCCATATGTGGAGCAGGAAATGGCTGGCCTTGTTCATCACACAATTGTTTTTTGCTTCAGGAAAAGAAGACTGATTTGCCTGTGGAGACAGCTGAGCCTAGAAGGATCACACATAATGTCTTTCCCAAAGGAAATGACTAGGAGAGGGCAGCTTGTCATAGGGGGAAGTCTCCACTTGTTCTAAGTATGCATATATTTGTGCAAGGAGGAGAGAAACTATGTATCCCAAAAAAAGGCTTTATGAAAACTACTGAAGAGACTTATCCCAGAGCCCAGATGGTTAAAACTATCCAGCTCAATTTCTGATTAAAAAAAAAAAATTGAGTGTCCCCCTGAAAAATATTTCAATTCATTGACAGCATATGGAATAAATGGTTAAAGAATACTGTGAAAAAGCAGTAAAAAAATATCAGCAATCTGAAATTACCAGTGTTTTTTTCAGTGTTTCTGGGCATTACTATTTCACCTTTGACCACAGCCCACCTATCAGCAGTTAATACAGCTATCTCCCTAACATCTTCTGTCACTGAGTCACCCCATTTGAGAAAGGTGTCACTATCAAGCTGTTTCTGTGCAGTAATGTCTGTTTTAATGGGGTTGGCTTTTTTTCCTAAGCCTTTCCAGTTAAGCCTTTGCCAGGAGCACACCGTTGTGCCAAGTTATGAGATAAACCAGATGAAAAGAGTGACTGCACTAAGCAGAGCATCTCCCAGGAAAGCTGGGCAATTCATCCTGATGGCATGAGGAATTTGCAACAGTGGAGAGTTTCTGGTTATGGAGCTCATTGGCCAAAGCCATAGGTCATCCCTCTGGAAGTCTGAACTTGCAGACCCTCATTCTCTGTGCCAGTTTTAATTTCTTTGCTCTTTGTTTTGAGACCTCATATGTTATATAATAACACATCATTAGCTCTTTGCAAGGAAACATTCTCTCTACCACCTGCTTGTTTTTACAGTTCCACTTCCTTTCTATTTCACTTACTGCCTTTATTCCCAAAAGTATGCTTGCCCTTTCTATCCTGTCATAGAAAGTAAAGGAAAAGAATAAACAAGTAAAAAAGTTTGAATGCAACAGGGAAAAGACTGGGGACAGAGCTGTTGTGTCTGCAGTTTGCAGCCCATAAGAAAGATGTCAGGTTGAATGCTGAATACCAGGTTGATTGGTGTTAAGCAATGAGCAAAAGTTAAAAAGTGAGCTTTCCCAAGCTTGCTGCTTGGCTCTTTATAACTTATTGATTCTTTGAGTACAAACACACAAATTGGATTCAATGTGTGGTTAGCCAAGCTAAAACAGTGGAGGACAATAGCAGATAAGTCACTGTGCCTTAGTTCCTACTGCTGTAGAGAGATGTAATGATATTTTACTCTATGATCTAGATTTTCAGTTAATATATTCTTGTGAAAAAGCCAGGTGGGAAGAGTAAAATGATTTTTTTCCCATACAGGGGAGCTTTGAAGGGTCAGGATCTGGAGTAATTTTATCAGCTATAACAGTATAGTTAGAATGTCACATGAAAGAACATTTTGCCAAACAGCATGACTTTTCCACTTAGACACAGGATTTTCTCAGAAGGCTTGAGTGCAATTACATCAAGGTATATTTCTGTTTGAAACTGTATCAAAAGTTTTTGGTAGGTGAGAATTTACAGCAAGCAGCACTATAAGGAAAGACAGAAGAAGTGTTCTTTTCATGTGTTTCTTTTTTTTTTTTTAATGCAGGCAATTCTGTGTGTTGTTTCTGGACCAAGTTTTCATACTTGAAGATTTTTTTTCAGGAAAAATTAATGAGAAATATATGTTCAATAGCAATACTCAATCATAGTATGATGAATTTGGTTAGTCTGAGCACAGCAGAGCAGACTGAGAAGGAATTCAGACACTTTTGTCAGACCTGCAAGATAGGGACATCACCCTGGTTTAAAATAGTAATGTGATGTTCCTGCTGATGTTATGTGTGATGTGTGGAGAATACAAACTGCTTTGTGATGATGGAATTTGGGGGAATAGCTGTTTCCTGTCCCAAAGGAACTTGTATATGTCTTCACACTTTGTCTCAATGTGCAAGGCAAATGTGGTTCTCTTTCTTTAGAGAACAAGGAGCATGCAGTTCCTATTGTATAAATTCCTATTGCAAGTCTCCTTGTATTTTTTCAGTAGGTTTTAGAGACAGCTTTGAGGAAGCAGTGAGTTACATACAATATCGATGGACACCACAGACCATCTTTGACCAAGATAAAGGGAAAGAGCTACCACACTCCTGTTCAAATTCATGAGAAGCAGATTACCAGGGATGCTGGTGATGAATGTATGTTTGAACTTGGATTTAAAACCATGTTTCATAAAAGTACAGTAAGAGATTATTAGTTGCATTTTGGTTAACATTCCTTGTGCTACATAAGCAAAGTTGGTTTGTAGACTGGAAAAGCAAAGTTAAAACCTAAATAAAAGCAAAGTATGTGTATGTAAAAGTGTATATCTGAAGCTGATATTTTCTGAGAACAAACCTCCTTGCTGTTTCTGTCTTGCTGTGGTTACAGGATAGATGTTGTAACCCATGTGTTGCTCTCAAGTGTACTTCTGAAGTATCAGTCTGGCTTTCCCTCACC
This sequence comes from Erithacus rubecula, assembly GCF_903797595.1. Taxonomy (NCBI): domain Eukaryota; kingdom Metazoa; phylum Chordata; class Aves; order Passeriformes; family Muscicapidae; genus Erithacus; species Erithacus rubecula. The sequence goes on along the minus strand of NC_136689.1, from coordinate 9,631,531 downwards.
TCTCTGATTTCTCAATATTTTGGGTCTTGGTCTCGTGGCATGAAGGGCTTGAAGCTGCTCATTAGCTTAACCAAGTCTCACTCTGTACAAGACTGTCCAGACAGGTTAAGAGCATCTTCAGAACCCATTCAAGAGGAAGACCATACAGTCTACACAGACTTTTATTAATTCTTTACCTAATCCTTAGCCCTTTTTTATATGCCCAGAGAAACTTTGGCTAGCCAAGAGTTTTATTCCTGACAAAGAACACTGTGAAAAGATTTTTCTCTCAAGCTTGACTATTTATGATTCATTTTATTATTCTCACCCTAGAACCCTGTAAACTCTTGTTGATACTCCCTGGACCATTTCTGGATTATCTGTCCTCAACATTTTCTACACATGTGTCCTGGGGTTTTTTGGAGCCTTCAGAGTCTGAGTAATGCCTTCTAAATATTTGAGCTTGCACACTGGGCTGGGAGCAGGTGTGCATGTTCCTTCTTCCCAGTAAACTTCCCTCTTGTTTATTCAGAGTTTCTTGTCTTTCACATTGTTTTGCTTTCCTGTGAGGTTTTGGGTTTGGTTTTTTTTTCAGCAATCTATAGTGTGGCTTATTCCATGGTAGCCCATTGCAAATAAACATATCAAGAATGTGCCTTATTAAGAAAACAATTCAGTTCCTGGACTCCTGTGGACTCATTTGAAAATTAAAACGCTGCAGAGTGTTTTTAATTAAGCTGATGAGTCTACCTTTTTATATCAAAACAGCATCAAAAAAGAAATCAAAGAATTCACAAGTTCTGATTCAGTGTCCAGCTGTCACTGAGCATTTTAATGATTTTCTGCCAGCTGTCCTCCTTTAAAAAAATTTAGCAGAATTTCTTCTCCTTCTTGACACAGTTAGAAAAAACAATCCTATGTACAATAATATACAAATAGTCCCTGCTGTGTTGATCAGCAACATTTATTTTCTTCAAAAGGATTTATTTTTTTCCAAAAATTGTTGTAGTGTTGATTTGTTGAGCTTTTTTAAAGGGAAAGGGGTTTTTTTTTTTTTTTTTACTACTTTATACCTGATTGCTATCCTTTGAAGGAAAACCAAGAATTTTTCCTCTTTAGCAGATAAGAAACTATTAGGGAGCATGTTCAGCCCTGTGTACCTTATTGACATTGGTGTGAAGCGAGCAGGTAGGAATTTATCTTGGGGTCATGCTGTTAGGTAAGACTTACATTGTTTATTTTCATAGTCTGATACTTTTCACATAAATCTTCTCATATTTTTCACATAAACTTTTCATCAGCTTTTAATTATAAGAAAAACCTTAAACATTCTTCTTTAAAATAATGATTTGATAGGAGAGAAATTGTTGATGATAACATTGGTCTTCCTTCATTTTGGTCCATCAGCTGCATGGGTCTTTTATTTAAAAAAAATGGTTTTCCATCTTTGCTGTTTGCTTTTCTTCTAATAGTTTCATCTTCTTCATGATTTAAAACAAAAGAAAAGAAAGCAACTCACAGAAGCAGCTGGTAATGTTCTTTTTTTTACTCTCCCCTGTTGTACTTCTACTGAGAGGGGCTTAAACCCTGGCAGAAGATAGGAGACAGCAGTATTGGAAATGAGACTCTGCAGCTTATCAGCAGCTTATCATCTAATGCTTCTAGTCATCCTTCCAGGTTGTTATTCACAATTACTTACATAAATGTGATTCAACCAACGATTCTCTACATAAGTGTGTGTATATATATATATATATGTATGTATATATACACACACCCTTCCCTTTTCTATTGCTTTTCTTGGGGCACATTGCCTGTTCAGAGCTGCCATCACATCCATGCAGGATTAGGATAATGACAGCTTGCTGCCAACTCAGTCTGTTAGGACGATATTCCAGGAGATGCAGCAGCAGCAGAAGTGGGATCACTCTGGATTAGGTCTGATTCACTGTGCTCCTGATCCACAAAAGGGAACAACTAAACAATGTACACATATTGCTGTATTTTCTACAGCTGACCAGTGGCAACTGGTTAAAAGGTAGGATTGTCAAATGGTCAATATACGTGGCAACTTCTTTACACACAAGGAACTCCTGTTGGCTGCCATGTCTTTTGTATACATTCACCTCCTGTGAGTCTTGTCCCAAATCCATAGAAATATGCAGACAAACAGTGCAAGGTAGTAAGCTAGAGGCAGACTTATTTCAATATGCAGTTATGGTAGTAATTAAAAAATGGTGCTTAAAACAAAGTCATTATTAAAAAATCACTCACATCTTTTAGACATGATAAATGGTCTTTTTCAAACTTAGGGAGGCAGGCAGCTATAAATACACGGGAAAGTTAGAGAAGCTGTTTACCTCTCCAAGGAGAAGGAATCTGTAAAGTGGGCTGATGTGAGCTGTGTGCAATGCTTGTCTGCAAAGAACCAGATCTGTGGGTTTTTTCCTCATTCCACCTCAGGCCAGCCCTACATAGTACTTACTTTTCTGTGAATAATGCCAAGTGACAGTGGCAGAAGAAGGATGTGGGAATGAGGGACCTGTTGCCATTTCTGTTGTGGCATTTTACATGCCTTTTACCCTTCAAGCAAATGTTCTTGTTCACTTACTCTGTGTGACTTGTGTAAATTGTAAACCTCATCCATTTAAAAAATGGGCAATGTTAATACACCAAGTGCTACTGAAAACAGCAATGGTCACTGAAGTAGCAGCTCCTGGTTAAACAGAGGTTTGCTCTGGGGAGGTGATGTACCTGCTCTTCAAATACTGCACACTGTTCTGGGAATATCATACAGCTCAAAGGGTTTGATTGTTAGTACAACACTTTTCATTGTAGCTGCTTTTTCTACAGTGAGAATTCCTGCAGTTCCTCCAAGATCCCGTGTGTTCTTGACTTCCCATCAGAGGATGTGCCTTGTCAGCCCAGCTGGCACACACACGAATCTGTGCCAGGTGTGCTGGATGCACAAAGAACAGCTCCTTTCTGTCTAACTCTGGCTTCAAACCTCTTTCCTTCCAGATGTCCACACAGAAGCAGTGCAGGCAGCCCTTGCTAAACATAAAGAAAGGAAAATGGCAGTCCCCATGCCCTCAAAACGACGTTCATTGGTGGTGCAAACATCAATGGATGCCTACACACCTCCAGGTGAGTATCTCTCCATTTCTATGAGAATTTAATAAATGCTTCTTGGTGCTGCTATGAATTGCTAATCTGTCAGCATAGATAGTAATGGAAATGTCAATTGATAAACACCCAGCTTAACTGAGGTATGTTTGAAGAGAAGGTGAACTGAGTAGTGGAAAAGTCAACAAGGACAGTTCACATGATTGCTTTGCCCTTGGTGGCACCTTAGCTTCCACTGGTCCTTTTGGGCTTATAGGGACCTAACTATGGCCAGCTTGTCATATTTTATGATTGTCTAAGTTCTTTTTACTTTTCTGGTTTATTCCCTAACAATGTAATGCAGCATTGTCTTAGCAATTAGTTGTGCCATTCCTTTTCAAGTTTATCTGCTCTTTTATCTACTAGACTGTGAAAATACTCCATTTCTCATGCTTCTCATACTCACTGAATCCAGCGGAGACTCCCATTTCACCAAGGATTGGACTTTGTACAATTGGAAAAGTGTCTCACAGACTTTGTGGAGTGAGCTTGGGAAAGCTTTTTTTATATTCTCTGCTGGCCAGAGATCTTCGGGACATTCTGTGTTTAACATTATAAAGGAAGACTTTAATAATATTTTTTTTTTTTTGTACAGTAATACACACACCATGACCTTAGAGCAGGAGAGATGCATGGTTAGCAGCTGACTTTGTCTCAGGGCCTTTAGTACAGCAGTTTTCTCATTATGTTTGCCTGCCTTCCTGTGATTTTCTTAATGGCACTTTCTGGAAATTTTTGATATGAATATGAGTTATTTCTATTATGAAAATCCCTAATCGCTGCAAGTTAACAAGCTGTTTTTAATTACTAGATACTTCTTCTGGTTCAGAAGACGAAGGCTCCGTACAGGGCGACTCCCAGGGAACTCCCACCTCAAGCCAGGGGAGTATAAACATGGAACATTGGATCAGTCAAGCGATCCACGGCTCTACCACATCAACCACTTCCTCCTCCTCAACACAAAGTGGAGGCAGTGGTGCTGCACACAGACTAGCTGATGTTATGGCTCAAACACATATAGGTCAGTATACAGTGTTGAGTGTGTCCAGTTTAACATGAATTTTGACTCTTACTGTATAGCTGATGCTGCTCTATGAAGTCTTACAAAAATCTTTCCTGTGCTTCTTCTTTGGTTTTTAATATTTATATATATTATATGGAGAGTTAGTCCTATGTTCCTATTTCAGGAGGGAAAAAATAGCAGTTTAGATCTGGGGGTAAAATGATGTTGTGGCAAATAGAGTCTAGCTATTGGTCACCAAATATCTTAGAAAGTACAGTTGCCTGACTTACATTACTTATTATTAAGGTCCCTGTAGGATTCATCAGTAAGGAAAATCAGTGCATGCGTCATTAGGGATTGCTTGCATATGAGTTTCCCCCACTGTTGCACCACTTTAATTACATAGCTTGAGTGATTTTTGATAATTCTGTTAACAGTAGTCCTCTTAAACATATTTTTTCTGCCCTTAATTGAATTTAGAATACTTGAACTGGGATTCTACTCTGTGGGAGAGATCATTATATAGCTTCAGAGAAGGGAGCTGTTATTATTAATAGCTTGTTTATTTCCTTTGAAAAGATTCTAGGAAGTCAAAGCTTTCTCTCCATTAGGGCTAAGCTTCACAGACATTATTTCAGAATATTGTGCCATTGACACTAGTCTTTATTAACATGAGGCAGCTATTTGACTGTCTGTGTGGAAATCAAGACTTGGTTTCTGTTCACTGTTCAGCTACTTATCATACAAGGCCTTTGCTTTGGGGTATGTTCTTGCTGGGGTGTGTATTTTGGGCTCTCACTGAAAATCTGTTGCAGTCTTTGTTGGAACAGATAAAGCAATCTTACTACTGTCTCACTACAGTTTTGTGTGACTGTTCTTCAGGTGACATTTCCTTTTCAAGTGTATGTAATGAGACACATGAAAACATCTTCAGTGTTCCTGATTTTATGTGCTGGAATGGGAGTACATATCCCTTGGTTTTTGCTATGAGTGTAGCTTGATGGAACACCTGTATTTTCAGTAATCCTCTCATCATAGTCTGGAATTGCTGAATTGCTGTCAGGGGAAAAACTTGTATTGTATTCATAAATTCATGCTAAATGAATGCTTAGAACCTTCTTTTAGAAACACATGCATTGGGAACACATTAATCATTGCATTTGATTATTTTCTGTGACTTCATCTTGAAATGCTACAGGAAATTATAGCATAGAGAATTAAATTTATCCAAACTCTGAAAGGTTGCATTACTCACATACAAAGTCTTAATGTGTCTTTAAATATAGCTTCTTTGTAATTTGACATTTTAGTAATTTTAAATCTGGCACAGTAAATCTTCTTTTATAATCACTGAGTATATGGTAAATAATACAGCATTTATGGAGCTAAATTAAGATGACACTATTCTGCAGAAGAGGGAAACTACTATTTCTTCTACATGTTTTATTGTGCCTTGAGTAGAAAGATCTTGCCTTTGAAGGAAGCAATTGAGCTTACCTCAGTATATGCATATTTTCATTGATTCTGAAAATAAGGCCTTAAATTGCATCTCTTCTTGGACAGTAGTTGAGATGTAATAATGTAAAGGCCATTTGCACACAAAATATGAGTGATGAGACTGGGATCTTATGGTTCTTATCAGCCAGTGCTAAAATCACTAGAAACGTAAGAGAAACTGCACACTTGATAACTGTAATATGTATTTCTTCATGGGTGAGATGCATTCTTAAAGAATTTCAAATTAAACTGCTATTTTGTTTCTTTCCCATCCAAGAAGGTCGATTTTGCATTTAAATGTATTCTAAGAGGTAATAGATTTGAAGTATCCCCACAGAAAGCCTGACTCTTTCCAAGGCAGTGGACCAGTGATGGGGATGAATAATAATCTTTGGTAGGAGAGAAGATGAGAGAGAAGAGTAATCCTGTTCCTTAAGGATCCTCAGCTACCAGAGACAGTTTGTTCTTGGTCACACACAACATATGCTACCATGGTTTAATGTTTATTTGATCCAGGGAGTTATTCTCCAGAGACAGACCAGTCTGCAAGAGAGAAATCAACTGTATATATGTAAGGCCATATTCTGAAGATGCCAATTTTAATAAATACAAATTCAAGGTGCAATGGGGAAGACCTCAAAAAAGCCTTCCATTCTGATATCCATTAGGATTTTACCTCCAGACTGCATCACAGAATGAAAGGGAGGGGTTTTTTTTCCAGTTTAAGAGTACTAATACAGTCCTGAAAAGTGATTTGATAAAAAGCTTTGGCTATAGTATAGTCAGAGTTATCTTTGTGAATCATTTGGATAATTTGCATAAGCTGTTATATGCTTTTAATGTTATACTGTTCATTTAATTTGAATGCTGCTGCTTTGTTGTGGCCAAATTCTAGTTTGGGATAGATATAATTAAATATGTATTCTCAGTTTTAAGATGCTCAAGGGTCTGCATTAAGCTGCAGACAAAATCTTTGGCATGGGTATCACAGCTGTGTTCAATAATTCTTGAATTTAGAGGTCAAACCAGTGGTATCTGTAAAAAATATTGTATGTTCTGACCCTTCTTTGGGTCAGTACTGTTCACATCTCTAACATCTTCAAGCTTTCATTTTTTGGTATTACATGGTTTGGATTTCTATGTATACAAAAATCAGGGACAGAAAGCACACCCCAAAGCTCACAAAGGTCATGCAATGAAAATTTCACAATGCTTGCCTATCATTGTAAATCTATATAATCATCTCACTTCAAAGTTTTGAACCTATAGCTGCATTTAATGTTTCTTTTATATGCTTCAAATATGTTTCTGTTTGAAAAATCAAAGGCTTCTATCCACATTAAAGGCTACATAGATTGCTAATCAAATAAATATAAAACCATGTGCCATAAGCACAGCTGATAGTTTTCAGACAACTTGGAAATTCTTGTGTTCTTCTGAGAGGGAATGTTAACCTATACAGGAGACTATTTTAAAATGCAATCAAGAAAAACCCAGCTAATGGAAAGAACTGCATCTCTAACTCTGGATTTCCCTTCCCTGACAATCATAAGAGGCAGCTTATTTGGGAGTAAAAGCTGCATTTCCTTCAAGTATAGTTTTGCAGGAATGCTTTTTGACTTCCTGGAGACTTTAAATACTTGGTGCTTATGTGAGCTTCCAAACCTCCAGTGAAAGTATTCCTCTATTTCTTTGCTTCTCCTCAGACATGGGGCTTTGTCAGTGCACGTGCTCTATCCCTACATGAATGGGCTCTGCTTTTTTGGGCCTTTTTGATCTTCATAGAATGGGGTAAATGATGTTGCTCCAGTGGCAGAAATGAAGAGAGCCTTAACTGGAAACAGCTGTTCTGTCTCTGATCTCCTAATGCAAGGATATTGGAAGAGATGGGAATAGGAGGTGATGCAAATATGCATGGTTGAGGGAGGAAGTGCTTTGAAGTCATGCAGCTGACAGTTTCCACTTTTTAGTGAACAGATGTGTCAGGATCATGGTTCTTAATGAAACCTCAAACAATTCTTCAAGTTACCTGACGTAAGACCAAGCAGCTCTCTGCAGATTGTGTCCATAGCCAAAGCTTGGATTTACTGTTCTATGCAAAAAAAAAAAGGGTACATTTCACATCACACAACAACTATCTTTTTCTTGAGAAGTCATTTGGACCAAATCTTTGTCTGTATTATTTTCATTTCTCCAAGCCTGACCCTGAAACTCCAACTGACTGAAGATTTGTAAATCTAATGGATGAAATTTAGTGCTGTAGATACTGCCATGATAAAACATCTGTTAAGCAGATACTATAAAGAAACACATCAAGACAAACCTTAGTATTCCTCTTCTTCTGGATAAAAGTAAAATTGCAGCTGGACTGCCAGGGCACTAGAACTGCTTTACTGAGCAGTGGTGGCTACCTTGGGAAGAGAGTTTCTTTTAAGCAACTTCAATTGGAAGTGCTGTTTGTTGTTCAAAAGTAAAGCCTTTTACAAAAGAGCAGGACTCTTGTTATGCTCTTTCCCCCTGCTCAGCACCGTGTGTAACAAAGAAGAATTTGGTTTTAAGCACAGAGTTCTGAAGGGAGAGCATCCTGCTCATGTATCTTCTGTCCCATCCATTAAAGAAAATTAATCTTTAACTCCACTTTAGTTTGCCTTGTAAAGTCTGAAAGATGGAAATACTTCACTGGAAAGATGTAAGCAAATACAGCTCACTTTAAAAATACTTTCTCATGTTACTAATAGCTGACTAAGTACAATTATTTTCTTAGTCATGATCTTCTATATGCATATCAAAACTGCATTATAAGTAAAGAGAGAAAGATAAGTATCAGCATTTTTTAATTTACTTAGTTATTGAGTAATACAATCACAATCTATAAAAAGCTCTTGTCACTTAATAGGAAAGGGAAAAAATTATGCCGAGTCTAAAATAGTTGATAATGACAAGAAATTTAAAATGAAGACATTATTAAAGTAATTACAATTACAATGAAGCATAAACTTCATTGTTCAATCTATTGTACTTCAATTGGTCACTCTTAGCACAATATAAGGTGTTTGCTTCAGTAAAATTGTAACAATGGATGTGATCAGAAGCAAAAGCTCCAGCTAGACACTTGTAGAATGCAAGACATTTTTGAGTTGCTCAATAAAAGCCATTTTGTGTTTTCCTCAGCCAGATAATATGATTGGATGATAGGATTGAGCCCTTATGATGTTTATGAATATAAACATTGAATAACAGCTGTAGACATTAATGTCATGCCTTAGATCTGCATGATGATTGCCTGTCAAATGTTACCTTGAAATGAGAGATATGCAAAATAAGCATCTATGAGCATCCTTTTCCTGTATGTATAGCCAAAAAATTAGTTTTCTGTGTTGATGGTGCATAAATTTGGGACAGAATGCACAAGAATCACAGTGTTTCAAAATTCAAAACTCATAAAAATGAAAGTGCTTTAAAATTATCTTTGAGATTAAATTTACTGTAGAAGTTAGTGTTCTAGTACTTACAACACCATAATGCTTAAAGATAAGGTTTAATAAGAAGCACATCTTGAAAACAGTTTTGGAACATGATGGTGTTTTTCCAGAATTTTTGCATTTTGAAAGACTTTTATCCTATTGTTAAATAGAATGCATTTCTCTTCACTTCCATGGCAGCAGAATGAAGACCTGCCTTCTTTTGTAACTTAGAGGCTGCTGGGGATCATTTATGTCAATTGAAAGAAAAGTTGTTATTTGCCTGTGGCATTTATCTCCATCTAATCTAATGTGGATAAAAACCTGCAAAAAATTTATGGGACAACCTATAAAAATAGTACAAATACATAGGAAATATAGACTCAGACTTAAAAACATGGGAAGATGAACTGTGGTAGCATGCTGAGTTATCAGGCCATGAAAGAGAAAGATTATCTCTGTGGAATTGTTCAGCAGTGCTGGCATGAGTCAGACCAAATCGTGTTTGCCTTCTGGAAGGCAAGGCTTTGTTATGCGGAAGAATTGAAATATCTCGGTCTAAAAATAGTAGACAAGCAAGTGTCCATGAAGAATGCAAAGTTCAAGTTTCTTTACATTTTATTTCTTGCCTCTGGTTTCCAAACCTACTATGATTGACTTTCTTCCTTTCTTAGCTAAAACTGACATATTCAAAATACAGAGGTTATAAAGTGATATGCATTGGCACTTGCTAGTGATTGACAACATGCTGTGTTCTTTTGACTTAGAAAAACTAACACAATAATCCACGAGAAGTGTATTTGTCTGGGTCTTTTCTATTTGCAGATGTCCACAAGCTTTAAGTAAAATCAGATGTCAGTGGAGAACCTACAACCTAATTGTAAAATTCTTTTAGCCTATTGCCTATGTACTTGCAGATATACAGCCCTGTTTTAATCAGTGCAAACTTTATTTATTAAAATTATGCTACACACTATAGTTCAGTATAATAATTTTGTACTCATTAACTTTAACACCTGTTCATATGTTGGAGAAAAAACCCTCAAATGGTCTCCTTTCCTCTCTGCTTTTTGCTTTTCTGCCCTTTGACATTAGAGGTACATGGTTAAACCTTTTAACTTACTTTTCACAGAAAATCATTCTGCCCCTCCAGATGTTACCACTTACACCTCAGAACACTCAATACAAGTAGAAAGACCACAAGGATCAACAGCACGGGTGGCACCAAAGTATGGCAACGCTGAGCTTATGGAGACTGGTGATGGTATGTCACAAAGCAGAACTGGGGTTGTTTGGACTATCCTGACCTTTTCAGTGTGTGCATCTGCTCTTGGGTTTTGAGTCTTCTTCATGGCTTTTTCCTGGACAGTTTTCACTTGTAAACACAAAGTTTCAGGACCTTTATGGCTCTAAAATGAGCTGATATCAATAAAGATAACATAGAGAAATATTTCTTAATCAGCAGAGCTGACTCCCCATAGAAACTGTTTGGCAAAAACCCCCAGGGAATCTCTTTAGATTTGCCATTATCATGCTGCCTGGTTACAGCTAGTCTGTTTCTATTAAAATGGCAAAGAATGTGACATGCTATGATGGCTACATCTTGAAAATTGACATTCTCTGTGTTTTGTTTTTCATTTTTGGTTTGGTTTTTTTTTACTTTTATCTTTTTATTTTTTATACAGTTATTTGTAAACCCTTCCTTATATATACTGCTCCTCTTTTTTAAAACTTACCAAACAATATTTCAGCACAGCATGGAATTGTTGACCAAGTGTACTGCATCTAAACTTAAATAGTTTCAGCTCTAAATACCACTTGGTAAAACTTCTGGAGCCAACCTTATGGAAGGGTAAGAAGTTGAAATTCCTGCAATGCAGACAGAAAGCTATTAGTTCAGGAACAGCTGACATGTACATTGGAGAGGTTTTGCCCTCAACTAGAGAAAAGGAAAGGAAAGGTGATTGATGGGACTATATTATAAAAATGCCCCTTGTCCCAGGCTGCCTCTCAGAGCTGTGTTTTCCAAAGTGCTGTGTGGGCAAGCATGCTCCCTTTGGAGATTGCTGGCTGGTGGGATTGGCTGTAGGGGTGTTCAGAGAATACAGAGGCATGCTGAAGCAATACAAAGTGTGAACCATGTTTAAGATGGGTACTGGTACAGATGTCCCCGGTAATATAAAAATAACCCAGAATAAATGACAGGGCAGAGGCTGTGACCCACACTCCTCACCGGGCTGCAGTCTGGTCAGAGAATGTTGGTATGGCCAATGATCATGGGAGGGCCAGTGCCAGGTTTCTCACTGACCATTGCTGAGGCAATCATCTCAGGGTACTGGCATTTGCTGTGGCGACACTTTTTCCACTGTGCTTCTCTCCCTCAGTCTGTGTGCTGTTTCCTCTCTAATTTTGCAGCCTCACTCTGACAATATTGGATGTTTTTTATTTACATTAGGCATCATTGTTCCTTTCTCCTTACATGTTTTGATGTTAAATACTTATGGTATGGCATGAAACTGTAATTGTGGTGACCTTGCGGTCCTAGACCTTTTCTTACCCCACTTGCTGTCTGGTGGATGCAGCATTGCTGTCAACTGATGTCTCCATTGATCCCTGTCCTGCAGGAGTACCAGTGAGCAGCAGAGTGTCAGCAAAGATTCAGCAGCTGGTCAATACACTAAAACGACCCAAACGACCACCATTACGAGAGTTCTTTGTAGATGACTTTGAGGAATTGTTAGAAGGTAAAATGACTGTTTTTCAAAAGGTTTGGGGATGGCTTATTAAAACTCTGTAAAATGTTTGTCTCCTATGTTGACTTTCTAGAAAGCTAAGTAAGCCCTCAGTGGAAACTGTTGGTAGTAAGCTTGAACATAGTGCTGTACGGTTAAAAGTCTCTTGTTTGCTCAGCTTCTGGTTTTGCTTGCAAAGAAATGATAGAAGAGAGTGTAGGGAAGCTTTGCTTTGAGAACATTCAGCTGTGGGTTACAGCCATTGCTTTGGGACAGCAATATGAGAAAATAGGTTAGTGAGGGGGCATGTTAAATGTTTTACAACATCTTTTGTGTAACAGTGAAGTATGAAAAATTAATTAAATGAAAGATAGAAACAAAAGTAAAGTCTATAAATGAACTTTTTTAAAAAAAAACCCAGGACTTTGAGAATTAAGATTCACCAGGATGTGGAAATTTAAATAGTCTTCACAGGAATTTATAAGAAAACATGTAACAGAACATGATTTAAATCAATCTGTTATTTGTTAAAGTACATTTTTGTCAGTAGTTCTGCAGTTCATCTCATTACTGCATTTTTTTTTCCAGGCAAAAGTATTCTCCATCTCTCTCATGCTGCCTCAGCAGCTTCTTTACCTTCTTGTAGAACTAGTGTAAGAACAAGAACTTTTATTCCTGAGGTGCATCAATTGCTTGATCTGTATTAAAGTTAACAGTAAATTCTTCTGTTATATTTCTCTGTTGCTTCTCAATACCTTCTTATATGCTACTGTTTTCAGAGCATTTTGCAAAGGTAACTTACTCTCTTGTTTACACAGGTGTACACAGAGTATAGAATTTACATGGTAACTGTATATCTTTTCCTAATCATAAGTTCAACAGCCAGATCCAAACCAGCCAAAGCCAGAAGGAGCTCAGATGTTGGCTATGCGTGGGGAGCAGTTGGGTGTGGTGACAAACTGGCCGCCGTCCCTGGAAGCAGCCTTGCAGCGATGGGGAACCATCTCACCCAAAGCTCCTTGCCTAACCACTATGGATACCAATGGGAAACCACTGTATATTCTCACTTATGGTGAGCACTCTTCAAACTCTTTGTGCTTTTATGCTTTCTGTACGGTGTGTGTAGTAAATGCATAAATATAATGATGTACCTGTTCCGTTTCTGAGTAGGATAAGACAACTCTGAAGCTGTTGATGTCTGAGTATGGGTTGATGAGATGTTATGGTGTGATTTATTTCAGATAGAGGAAAAGAGCCGAGTAGATACACCCATGGAATTACAGATTGTAAATTAAAACCACCTTTTAAATAGAAATGCATCTTAGGTCAGATTTTCCTGAAGATTAATGTCCAAATCCATTGCCCTGGGATATCACCCAGGCTTTGTTCTGCAAAAGTCTAACCTGGTCTACAAAATTTATCAGCTTCCTGAAGAAGTTAATAGGATTTTTCCCTTGTTTTACTGACTTTGTATTGTGTGGTTTGAATTATTTTTCCAGATGGGTTAATTGTACAAGTAGCAAATGTACCCCCTTGAAATAGATTTGCCAGGATATATTTTAGTGTGATCTTTGGTATGTTCATGTAGTTCAATGTGCACTGCCTGACAATGTATTGCAACCAAGAAAGGCCACATAAAAATAAGTATAAGGATATTTCTGACAAATAACTCCTGTATTACTTATAATTTTGAGATGTTCAGGAGACATTTGGGAGATGTTCAAAGAAATTAATATGAATAACTGTCAGACTTTGAAAGCGAGTTGGAACATTTCTGTATGCTATTGATATGGATATAAAAAAATGATTTTGCTTTTTTTATTTCTACCTTCTCAGGGACTTGGAGTTCTGTGCAGAGAATGTTGTTACATGCTGTGATATAGAGGTCTGTCTGTTTTGTTCAGTGCTGAACATTAATTTCCATTCAGGAGTCAGACTCAGTGATGATCTCTGGTCAAAAAGTTGTCTGCTGCAAATTTGTCACTGCAAATATAGGTAAAGGCTTTTAAAGCATAAGAGAACTGAGGGTCATGCATGAAACATTTTCCCTTCAGGTACTTCAGAGTTTAGAAGTTACTTAATTTCAGGGGCAAACATACGATTCACCATTGATGAATGTTTTCCTTCCTTAAGGACATTTCCTTAACACTAGGGAAGAATTTTAAAGTTTGCAATTACATGTTTGCAGAAGCCATGTCATCTACTGAATGCCCTAAATAAATTGGACAGGAAAGGAAATTAAGCTGTTACTGAGATTCAGACCATTTTTCTGAACTTGGGTTTCTGTCCAGAGAGTCTGAGCATATGTCCTGCTTTGCCTGAGGCTGTAGGGTGAGCAAATCAACCCAAGGAAAATATCTGCATGGCTCATGAAGCCACTTAGCCTGCTTCTCTCTTCTAAAATAACTCTTTCCTCTTCTGCATTGTCTGAACCTTGAGCAAAGTGGGACTAAAATTCATGTTTTCACACCTTTCATTTGGCAGCACTTAAAGATGTGGTTTTCCTGTTGCCTTTCAGTAGTTTCCTGAGGTCAGAAAAGAATCAGATTTTTTTTTCCTTTTTTTTGTCTTCTTTTTACAAACCAAAACATTTCACAGATTTGCTGAATTCTTCTCTGCTAGGTGCATTTCATGCTGATATTCTTTTTCATGGGAAATGTTCATTCACTATGCCATAGTAGTTTCCTTAAATGAAAACTGCTTTGGAAATTTGCCTTTTGGGAACTGCTTTTGGAAAAAGCCACCTGCCATTTCACTGGTGACTTTATGAATGACTTTGCTGTAGCTAGTCCACATTCTGTGCCTGAAATATTTTCTAGCAATTGCAGGCATGGCAGTTTTTAACTTAAAAATTAATGGAATTAAGACTTGAAATTATTAAAGACAATCCCACTCATGACTTTTTATCCTTGAGCATAGTTCCACTGGCCCTGGTAGTAATAAACTTTTGAAAGATGAGCTTAGCTACAATCCTATCACATGGTATTAATGTGACACTGAAATTCATCATGTTCTTGCTATGATCAGGTGACTAAAATTTTAATTATCAACCCTGATGATTTTCAATAGCCTCAAGTTTGTACTCCACAATTATTTTCAAGGTTTTTGTCAATTTAAACAAATCAGCAGGAATTTTCATATATTTCACGAATATCCATGAATTTTAAGAATAATTCTAATTTTCCAGAGTTTTGGTTTTTGAGATGTCACCACTTGCACGCCCTCTTGACTATTTACCCATATTTACTGTTTTTCCTTCAGTCTATTCTCACACCCCCTTGTCTTCCTGGAAATCCTCTTCCTTTATTCTCCAATTTTCTGGGTAAGAGAAGGTTTCTCTTTGATGTCTTTTGATTTCATTCTCAGTATCTTCTCCAATATTTTGTCCCTGCATGGGTAAATTGCAGGTCTGCTGCTTATTCCATGCTTTTTTCCCACCTTTCCAAGATGATTTCCAGGAGTACTTCTGTAACTATCATTAGATCAAGGCCCATCTTGAGCAGGAGTTCTAATGCCCTTAACACCAAGTGAATTTACCTCCTCTTTCGTGGATTGGTGTAGACAATATTGCCTTCCCACCCATCTCTTGGGCTCCAACTAGAGTACCCAGACATTTGTTTCTTTCTTAATTTTACAGCCATTTTTTGTCCAAACCTCACAGGTTATTTTAGGAAGAAATATTTTCAAATTGAGGCCTTTTGCTGCACCTACAATGATGAAACCTCATCCCACCTGTGACCTTGGTCTCAATTCTTATATCAGGCTCCCTTCTGGGCCTGAAATACAAAGTGCTGGCCTCTTGCATCTATCCAGGATGCTTTTCTACTTGCCCTCGGTGGCCTTGCATGCTGAAAAGGAGCTCTGAGAGCCCACAGAATTCTGCTTCTCCAAAGTCTTCCTCACAACTCCTTTGCTGTCCCTTCCAGAGACACCTCTGAGGGCTCAGAGCAGAGGCCAAGCTTTGATCTGCCCTGGCAGACAGTGGTCGATCAGTGCTGCAGGGACCACCTTGTTTGACATTCTGGAATGGATTTCTCCCCCTAAGGGTGCTGATGTGGATATGGGTTAGTGTGGCTTTGGGTGGTGAGTGCTCTAGGTTGTGAAGGGCTTCTGGGCTAGAAGGAGAACCAGTTTAAAGAAGTTGCACTTCCAGCTGTTGTTTAAAACCATTGCTGCCCTCCCATTTCTCTGCAGGAGTTCATCAAATTTGTAACACCTTGTATCTCCTGCATCTTTTTCAGCACATTTTTTGATCCTCTTGTCTTCGTAGCATGTAAGGACTGTTTTTTTTCCATGTGTCTCAGATTACTTTAGATAAAATAAATGTATAACTGCACTTGCAGACTTGATCCTTTTTTTCAAGCGTTTGAAGCAGTTTGCCTCAGTTCTTGAAGTTCTTCTCAGTGCCCCAGTTGTAATCTTTATTTAATGTATTCAAAATTCCTAAATTCTTTCTAGTGAATGAGACACTATGAATATTACTTATTTCTCAAATATTTTGTTCATCTGGGAACTTGTTTAAGTGGAGAACATCTTCGTTAAGTTATTCTCAATCCCTTTATAAATCAAATCACTGAATATACATAAATTGAAATGTCTGAGATATGGGAAGGAAAAATGTCTTTATCAGGTTTTATGAGAGTCTGAACTCTGACTAGAAAAGTAATGTGTTCTTTGAGGAAAAAGAAGACAATTTCTGGCTCAAAGTTAATCAGAGTAGTGAGGCATCTGGTTTTGGTATCAATAATGAAGCACTTAGTGATTTCTTAGAGGAGAAATGTGAATAAAGGATAATTAAATCCTATGTAGTTCTTATGATATCAGAGCTACTTTTCTTACTTAAAATGATTTTTCAGAGGAAAACCAGAAAGGCTGGGGAAAAAGTAAAGGGTTGAAAGTAGCCTACCAATAAACAAGTTTTGAGCCTTCTCTTTCTAACCATTGTTAAAAACAACAAAATGAGTGCCAGTTAAATTTGTCTGATTCAAAGAATTTAATTTCCTTTATCTAACACTGTCTATAATCATATTTTCTAAACCACTTTCAGTAGCTCTGATATAGTGTTTCCCACATCAGAGGCACACTAGGGACAGCAAGACTCATAAAAAACAGCAGATGTGACTCTCTGGGCAGAGGACTGTTTCTTCCATTTGGATTCTGTGGAGAAGGAAATGCTTAGCAAATGGCATTTGTTTGCAAATGAATTACTGATTTTAAAAATAACTTTAAAGCAACTGCAAACATTTTGGAGCCAAAATGGTCCTGCCTCAGCAGAGGTGATGTTGTTCATACTTGAGATATCCTGGCACACCTTTAAGATAACAGCAGGCCAAAAATAGCCAACCCCAAGCCATTCTGCACCTGGTGTGCAATGTGCACCCTTTCCTGACCTTTCTGTGAGAATCTCCTAGACCAGGATTTTCACAATTATCAGCAGGAGAGAGACAGATTCAAGATGCCTCTAACCAAATAGCCACATAACCAAACTGAAATAACTCAGGACTCACCAAAGTATGAATAGTCATGGTTTAAATCCCCAGACAGATATTAATTTTAAGATTGTTCGATACTTTAAACCTTTATTTCTTTAATAAAAAGACTGAAAATTGCTGTATTATATGATTCAGGCTTCAATATGAAGCACTGTAACAAGGTTGCCTTTATTCTGACGATGTCTGGAGTTCTTCATTCTCTGCAACAGATCATTTTTGTTCCTTTTCTTTGGATTTTTTTATCCCAAAACCCAACAACTTAATTTTCTGTTTAGGCTGGATCTAAAGAGTTCATTACCAGAGTAGTAAAACTGCAACTATTATTTTGCAGAGAAAAAAAACCCAAAACCCTTTACCTTCATAACATTAAGAAGTTTGCCATTTATACTAGATTTACTGAATGCTCTTGTTTATATGAAATACAAGGAATGTCATACTGTGGTATTGAGAAAATGAATATTTGACAAAATTATTTGCAGTTAAACTTTGGCAGTCTCACCATTGCTGTGCACGGAGATTGGTAAGCAACCACTGGTTTGGCTTTGTTGAGTTAGTGCTGTGTGATTCTGAAAAGTGTCCTGAAGAAGATCAGGAAATTCGTTGTGGTTTGTTTTTCTGAGTTTTCTCCCTGATACAGCTTTTCTATTAAAACCTTCTTTACATTCAACACAAATATTTAGTCCTTTTGCAGATTTGGAAAGGAAGGGGATTTACTTTGTGCCATGTGGAAAACACATAATTTTTGTTAACAGATCCCTTTTTGTGTGGTTTTAACACCTTGTGGTTTACCTTCATAATGTGTTGCTTAACCAGATGGGACCGGGTATTCACTTGCTACATTTTCTTACCATCTGAGTAGACTTTAAAAATGACTGAACACAAAATATATCGTTGCTGATGTAGAGTTTATACTGCTCAACTAAATCCAAACCCCAGTGTCAGGAGAAAAAGGAGTAGCTCCACATGGGTGCTAACAGTGTTTGTCACAGCTGCCAGGAGGCGAGATGCCGTTTTCCATCCTGTCCTGCCGAGCATTTCTGCACATGTGATATCTGCCGGATATGGCTCAGATTCAGGGCAGAGTGGCACTTGCTGTTACTCACTGGGCAGTGGGAACTCTCTGCTCAGTTTGCAAGTGTGTGAGGAACCTGAAAGGCCTCCCTGCAGAAGCATGCTGCTGGGGCATGAGAGTCTGGCAGCAGCACTCTGGCAAAGTGACAGAAGTGGCTAAGTGAAAATCTTTAGAAGATTTATTTCAGTAAAAAAGCAATTATAAGTTAGGCAGTGATATATGAACAGAAAAGCTCTGTTTCTTACCATCTTGTGGAGTTATACAAGATTTTGCAAATCAGCACCACAATTAGCAGCTCAGTGGGAGGTAGGAACGAGGTAATAAATTGTAGTAACAAGGTGTGCATCACCTGCCTGTTGTTGGGGTTTTGTTTTCCAAAATTAGCTAGGGGAACCCTACCAGTCTGCTTTGTATGGGAAATAGTTTTGTGACCTGAAAACTGAGGGGTAATTCATGTTTTTAAACATCTAGTGCCCTAAGTAACCCATGATAATGTGTGTGTGACTGGTAGTCACAACACTGGGTCAGGGGGAACCCTTGTGCCTTGTACACCATCTTTATAGATGACATATCAATCCTTCATTTTTTAAATGCAGGAAGGTAGCTGTTAATGTTTGTCTAGTGTGATCAGGGCCTGACAGGCACTAATCCTGTGCTGGTGTGGTGGGTAGGAATGCTGTTTGGAAGGAGCCTGCTGCAGTGGGGATGAGGACAAGTGTCAGGAGCAGGAGGGCTCACAGGGTATGGTGCTTACAGCAGGAAGCAGCAGTGCAGCTCCAGTGCAGCTCCTGTGCTCTGCTGCAGAAAGGGCTGAGGGCAGCTCCCTGCAGCAGTGGAATGGCTGAGAAAGAGCAGCTCTGGTACCGAGCTGGGATACAGGCTGCTCCCCTCACTACCTAAGGAAGCTGTTGATTGAGTTTCCTA
Organism: Erithacus rubecula; assembly: GCF_903797595.1. Taxonomy (NCBI): domain Eukaryota; kingdom Metazoa; phylum Chordata; class Aves; order Passeriformes; family Muscicapidae; genus Erithacus; species Erithacus rubecula. Next base: position 9,612,206 of record NC_136689.1, on the reverse strand, counting down.
CATCCATCCCCTGTCTTCAGGCCAACTCAGGAGATTAATGGCAGTGTGTTTATCCAAGGAGGGCTGGTGCTTCTCTGAACTCAGGCTGAGGACAATGGGATGTATCCCCAGTGGCCGCACAGAGATTTCCCCTGGGGCCCGTGTAACTGAGCGATTTATCCTGCACAAGGATGGGCCCTAAGCCCCATTTCAGAGCTAAAGCCTTGGCTAGAGCACAGCTGGCCTCCTCACCAGGCCTCCCACTCCCACAGCACAGATGTGGCTCTGCATGGGGGTCACAGCAAGGTCGCAGCATCAGGATTTGTGGGAGAGGTTTTAGCAATCGGCTTTTTTCCCAGCAGTGTCTAATCTCTCAAGTTTGCAAAGGAAGAATTGCTCTGAATTGCAGCCTAGGCAGAACCAAGGAAGGAAACACTTCAAAGATTTCCTTCTTTATAACATCCTCTGTTTCTCAGAGCTGTTATCCTGCAGACATGGAGTCCTTTGTGTTTCTCAGTGGTGTCAGGTCAGAGAGGGCAAACAGCCAAGGTGGCAGAACAAACCCATGGTTCAGTCCACGTCTGGTCAGAGCTTTGTGTCCCATCCAGAAGCCCCTGATCTGGGCGTGATCACCCATACATTCCTTGCTCCAGCTTCTAGATTATTGCTCCTTTTGTGGCCCTTTTTAAATTTACGTATTTGGAACACAGCTATATACCCTGCTACAGAAATTAACCATCTTCCTGTTGAACGATTGAGTTCCAGATCTGCCTGGACTTTGCTCTGCTTGCTCACAAGGGTGCCTGGGGGTCCCTGCCTGCCCCTGGCAGCCCCCACTGGAGCAGAGCTTTCAGCAGCAGAGGGCAGAAAGAGCCTGCAAGGGTTGGAGTGACAGCATAGAGCTTGTAAGGCCTTTGTGTTGCAGCCCCTTCCCAGCTGAATGCAAGCAAGCTGCTTCACTCCAGTTTCCACAGTTTCATACTCAGAGGCACATCTGCCTCAGATACTTAACACAGGTTGGTGCCACACCAGCAAACAGAAGGACAGGACTGTGGTAACAAAACATTCAAGTCTTTTCTGGCCACTAGAAAATATTATGGCCACGTTTGTGCAGTTCAAAGTGTATTCAAACAGAAAGGTGAGGAATTAGGAAGGCAGCTTTATATTATCTCTGTTTCAAAAGATGAAATGAAATTTTGGCAATAAAAGAGCATCATGATAAAATGTATTTAAACGTATTTAAAACTTTACTAGAAAGTACTCCTAAAATTTTTTTAGTATTTGTACGAACTTAATTTTGGCATTTATCCAGGACCTTTAGGTGGAGATGATTATGCTGCATACATGGATATCCCTGAAGGAATGCATCTAAATCCTGTAATATGAATAGCCCTTCGATTTTAAAGAAAATATTTGATGGCACATTTGATAGATGAAAAATTAGTGTGAATATGTCACAAATGTAAATTTAAAACTTGTAACAGATTTAATCTTTAGAGTTTAGAAATAACATTTCACAGCAACTCCTTCAATGTTCATTTCAAGTTTAAATGTGTTTTGTGTAAAGATGGTTCTCTTTTGCAACTCAGAACTTTTGCCAGGCTTTTGATTTCCAATCTCCAAAATTCTGTATCATTACTAATTGCTCTTTTAAGTTCATTGGCACTGAAGCTTTAATGTTGAAAAACTTTAGTAAGAAGAATATTTGCTTTCTTAAGGCATCCTGTTTTTTATCCTACTCACTTGTCAAGTTCAAGTGTTAAGTGTAGCAGCAGGGAGGATTTCAAAGACTTTCTTTCCATCAAATGCAGGTAGTTCTGTCATAGTTCTGTGAGAGTTAGTCCTGCACACATACTCCTTTATCTGTGCTGTTTCCAGTAAAACAGAATTGTGTTCCTTTCTGAGCAGCAAGACAATTCAACATGCAAATACTGAAGTAATTTTAATAAACTAAAAAATTTGCAAAGCATAGTTTGATGATACTATATTACTGTTTTCGTAAGAAATAATTGCATTTAGTACTTTCTCCATAACAAGCAGCAGTGACCCTTCCAATTTTCCTTAAGCAGGAAAAAAAGAAAATCTGGCTTTCTCATCTTACTTTATATTTACATCAGATTTGCACTTAAAAATTATTTAGTAATACTGTATTTTATAACCAGGATGTGGAGGGACTTATGATAGCAACTGCATGGCTTAGTTATAAATAGCAATGGTGGATGTTTAGGGGCCTGAACCACTGAACTCCATAGGTAATTCCTTGTCAGAACCTATTATCGTTTCAGTTATTGGTGGGTATGAATTAAAGATTTGTTACTGTCAGACTGAATAGTGCTGGAAGACAGTAGCTGGGGCCAGCCAAGCACAAAGGCTGTTAAACTTGGTGTTGTTCACATGGAAGTAACAAGGTCTCTAAAGGGCATCTGGAAGAGCAAAGATGCCAACCACTTGAAGGATTAATGAAAGCCTGTAATGTGGGCAAAGAGGTTTGGTGAGAGAGTTTCTCTTTATAATATTGGGGGGGGGGGGGGGGACTTGATAAGGATTAGCTAAGAGTGGTGCTGGAAAGGTGAAGCAAGGGAGAAGAGACAGCAAGGAGGGGTACCTGGAGCAAGTGAAGTAAATCAGAGAAGGAAGGGTATGGGAGCAGGTGAGAAGGAAAAGCCAAGTTAAATGGAAGAAGGCTGAGGATTAAAAGTGAAACAGCCATATGGATATGCTAAGGTTCAGAGGGTCCCTGCTGCTTCAGTGTGCCCCTTTGGCTGCGTGGTGTTTTCTGTTTGTTGGAGTTTTCTTTTCTTTGCCTCTTCTTCTTGGAACTCCTTTTCTTTTTTCCTTGGTGAGAGAATTACTGTGGTGAAACTGAACATCACCCTCGGGGTCAATCTGTGCTGAAATGTGCCCTGCCCAGCTTGCTGCAGCTAAGGTGTTAGGGTGATGTCTGGACTTCATGATGTACCAACCCCTTCCAACAGTTAATTTCAGAGTCATGATCCAATTTCCTCCAAAATAAGAAACTTCTGCCATAAAGAAAGCTATTCTCACTTTTCTTTTTATTTTTAAAGTGCCGCTGTCTTGAAAAAAGAAGTTCAAAGAAAACTTCTGATAAGTATTTAAGTATTTCCACTAGTCCCAGTAGTGGTGTCATATTTAGTTGGAAACTAATATAAATGTTCCTACTGTGTGTTTTTGACTTCTCAGGTATTCTTTCTCTTTAATAATCTTGTAAAACATAAGAATTTTATATTAATTTTGAAATTTTTGTGTTAATAGGCAAACTTTGGACCAGAAGTATGAAGGTTGCTTACAATATACTACATAAGTTAGGCACAAAACAAGAACCAATGGTACGACCTGGAGACAGGGTGAGTATCTCAATGATTATTTGTAATATTGACAAAGAGAGAATGAGGTATTTGAGGTGCTTAGGGGAAATTAGTGAAGTGAAATAATGGGGTGTGGGACAGGGTGCTGAAATCTGCTGTTTCCTTCCTAAGACTGATGATTCAGACAGATGTTTTGAAGTGCATAAAAGTAACCTGAGCTGGTATCCCCTGGACCTGAAGTTGTGGCAGCATCAACAATAAACATTCCCATGGAAAGTGATTTTTGGACATTGAACAACAGTCTGTTTAGCAAAAGCTTGCTTGTGGAGCCTGGAGGTGTCACGTGGGTAAAAAACTTACTAATGACTTTGTAGTTGTTGAGGTGGTAGAAACAAGAGAAGCATTGTGGGGGATAAAGACAAGCAAAGTCAGCACGTTTTGGCAGCCAGTTGAATAAATAAATGATGCTAACTGGTTACAGAGAGAATATTTCCATTCCTGGTACTGACTCTGATGCAGCTACTGCTAGAGGCTGAATCTAAGTAGATGGATAAAGCTCACAGACAGCAAGAGCTGCAGAAATAGCACTCGAAAATGTTAAATGACAGGAACATCCTATGGTTTTGCTAACAATGTAGGTACAAACCTACCCCTTTGACTGCCAAGGCTGGCTGAGCCTGCTGCTCATTTTTTCTGCTAGAGTGTGTATAGAAAATTCCACAGGTCCCATTCCAGTTTGGATCTAAGCCATGAAATGGATATTCCAGAACAAATTTTTCAGAAATACAAATTTTAGTCCTGCCCTGGTGCTTCGAGTTGTGAGTGTGGGATTAAGTTTCCCCCCTCCAGTGTCTGATAGCAATTCTCAGACTGTTGGTTCACTTGATCCTTGTGTGCCACATGTGAGAAACATGTCTGCTTGCATTACACATCTTAGGGCTTCAAAAATGAGAGCATGCATTAATGCTTCCCAGAAGGAAAAAAGGAAAAAACCCAAAAGTGAGTCTTTCTTGATTTTCTTTTTGAAATAAATCATAAAGAAATTAACTAAAGAATCTCTAGATCCTTAATCTAAATTGCTTCCTACAATGGCATACAGCCAGGACTAGGATCTGAAGACTCTTTTTTACTTGACTTATAAGTGTGTCTCTAAGCAACAGCGAAAGCAGCAAGTTATTCAAGTGTGCACATCAAAACAGTCCACCCAAAAAGCTCCAAAAGAATAAAGTTTATATTCAGGCAATGTGCATCTCTCCTTATTTACTGTATGCTGCCTGCTCATCTTCATAGTCACTTTCTGCAGCAGTCACTGGCACCTCCTAGCACTAAGAAAGGATTCGTGGATAGTTTAGGCTGAAAACTGGAAGTTTAGTAAGAAACAATTTGCAACTCATCTCAAATAAGTCAGCCTAGATTAGAGTGAAACAAATGCATGTAGCTGAGTGCTGAAAGCGTATGCTTTGTGTTGTAAAAACATCCTGTCTGGCATCCCTGTGTAACAGGAACGTGACCATTTGAGGCAACTTCACATTGAAGATGAGGTGTTACAGCACTTCTGATGCTCTAGGCTGAGATTCTGGCTGTTACACCCCTGTTGTAATAGCAAAAAGACTTTCTGACTTCTTTGAAGGTGACTTTGTTCTATGTAATGTGTGTTGTGTGACAACACTTAAAGGCAGTTTTAAATACTAATTGAAATACAGGTACATATTTCTGGTCTTTTCCAAACAAGGATATTTTTTTTCCTTATTTTGATATGTATAAAATAGTTAATGTTTCCCCTTTAAAAACACCTTCTGTCAATACAATCTCTGTTTTTCATGACTACCATTACCTCACCTTTTAGGTTCTTTGTCTGAGCCAAAAAATAAATGAACACGCCTGCAGCTTCTTCCCTGTTTCTGATATTATATGTGGCAAAGTGCATTTGCTTTCTACAGGAACTTCAGAAATTTAACCTTGCATCACCCCAGACAGCTGCCTGGAAATTAATCTTGCTCTCTGAAATATCTACTAGCTAACCAGATTCTCATCTGCTAATATACACTGTATGATTTTGTTCCTTCAGCCTTATCCCTTTTTTGCTTTTACACACATTATTTATTTATTTATTTGGTACAAGTCTGTTAGTGATTAATGTTTTTTGGAGAGGAAGTTAATGCTTCATTCCCACTGGACTTCAGTGAGATTCTTTTCACCTCTGTCAGCTCCTTTTCAAAGATTCCCAGCCAAACCTTCACTGCCTTTATGTAAGCAAAAACCAATGCAAAACCCAAGAACCCTCAAAGTATATTTTGGGATCTTTAGATGTTTGCTGGGCTCAGCAATCTCTACCATCCCCTCCATGCACCTGGCAAAATCTCTGTATTTCCATTTGAATATAGTGAAGTCTGCACAGCCATCTCCAGCACTTGGATTGTTTAATGTGCAAGTGTGCAGAGAAAGTAGCAGTGTTATTTGCTCTGACTAAAGATTTATGAGGTTAAAGTCTTCAGCCTAAAAAACAGAGATATTTTGGACCCACTTGGACAAGGCTGGTTGGATTCCTTCTAGTTTGAAGAAATTAAGTTGGTGTATGGAAGATGACTGTCTTTGAAGCCATGTGAAAATTCTGGAAACACAGTCTCTAGTAACTGAACCTTGGAGAATACATGGAAACATCATGATTTTGCTTCAACAAAACTCCAGTGGATGTTGAAGCAATCAAAACTCAAGAGCTGCTGAGTAGTTTCAGCAAATTGCAAGGTGCTGTGGTAATCCACCCTTGTCCTTTGTGTGTGAGCCCAGAGGAAAGAAGTTTGGAATCATTTGCCATGCCTCTCCATGCCACTGAAGTTGACAGTGCAGGAGTTACCAGCTGTGTTACAGCTGTTTAGGACATGAGCTGAGAATGCCCATCTGACAACTGAAGCAAAACCACAGAGAGGATCCAGCCACTAAGGTCATCACCTTAGGGCAGTAGTGTTCCTTGCAGGGAGAGCTGTGGGCTCTCAGAAGTGCTGGATCCTCAGCAAGGCTGGGAGTCCTCCCTTCTCCTTTTCCTCTGCCTGTGGAGGACTCAGGCACTGTCCTGCCTCACACAGGGCCTGCAGGAGTTAACCTGCACAGCTCAGCACCTACTGGGCACTCTGGTGATCTGTGATTGGTTTTGGCATTCTTTTATCTAAATAATTCCCCAGCCCTAGCCCTGAAGCTGTTAAGTTCAACAAATCCACACCTAGGTTGGCATGTGGAATGACCAGTTCTGGATGTGACGTTTGCTTCTAGATTCCAGTTTTTTGTGTGCACACAGCACACAGAAACTTTACACTGGGACAACAGGACAGTCCTAAAACAAAACTGTTATATGAGGCAAAGTGTTGTGAAATAAAACAATGTGTTAATGATTGGCATAATGACATCCTAAGTCTGGATAATTTGATTTGGTCACATGTACACTTCAGTTTCAGTAACTTCAAGCAAATTATTACATTAGAATCTAAAATCCTTCTAATTCCATTTACTTGGGTTATTTAACATTGGTAAAGTAATCAGTTAATTCAGAACCAGATGAAAGGTGTTGTCAATGTAGGAAACAATGCAGCATGAAAATATTTAACTACATCCTAAGAGAAAATATTCATAAAAGGAATAGTTATCAGAATAAATTCCTTCTGATTCCTCATTCATCTGTCATTAGGCATTTGAATAGCTCTCTTAGAAGTGCTCTGGTATCATCTCCATCCAAAAAGAAGCATGGAAACTCCAATTATCATTATCTGACACCTAGGATAAAACATTTTTAACATGCATCTCTCTCTTTCAGGTAACACTTGTGTTTCCTAACAATGATCCTGCTGCTTTCATGGTGGCATTTTATGGCTGCCTGCTTGCCGAAGTTGTCCCCGTCCCTATTGAAGTGCCACTTACAAGAAAGGTGGGGAACTCAGTTTTTTCTCTATACTCCATTTTAGCACTTCCATCAGAATAAATCACAACTGAACATAGCTTTTGAGTACATTTTTGTGGTTAGCCAGCTCTGAATCTGAGGATATCAAGATAGTGCTGTGTGGTGAATTATATATATAGTTCCTTCTTTTTTGTGATGGAAAATCTGAAGATGTGCTTGCAGTTTCAGCAAATGCAGGTCTGCATGGAAAATGAGAGGAAAATTTTTCAAGAGAACAGCTCTGCCAGTTGTAGATGGATTATCTTTGTTGCCTTTTAAAGCCTTCTGGTGTTGGCCACTGACAAAGAATCATTGGCAACAACTGCTGATTTTCCACCTGTCCCTGCAACCCAAGCTCTGTTGTAATGCCACTGGTGCTGTGTGGTACTTCAAAGCTGTTATGGAAATGCCTTCTCCTGTGTCTGTATGTGCCTATGTATCCCAAAGCTTCTGTCACCATGGTCATCTCTGCCAAGGGTGGCACCTGAGCAAATTCAGTTCAGGGTTTTTTTCACAGAACATACATTCATAGAGAAAACTGACCACTGCTAATCAACAGCATTTCACATCCAGTGTTGGTTCAGAGATTCAACTGTGTATCCCAGAGAAGTGTTAGGAGACAGATAGAGAAGTTCCAGCTGGAAGAAGTGTCTGGGGGAGGTGAGGGGAGTTGGATCAGTGGCGGAGGTGAGCCACATCTGGGTCACTTACATAGATTCTGCAGAACCTGGATTTTTTGCTGAGGATGTATGCCTTGAAGCCTGTAAATAGAGCAAAATGTATTTATTAATTACAAAGGTTATTTTGGTCATATCCCCTTAATTTACCATGTCTGGCTGCTCCCACATATCCCTTGTATAATCACTCTTTTATTAGCTAGTACTAATAAAGGCTTACTTTAATTATTTGGTCTGGACTTGTCCACACAGAAAGTGTTCTTTAATCTTTACAAGCTTTCTTTTTGAAGTAAATTGCTTTGGAAAATGTTGACTGAAGCCATGAGATGCCAAGAAAAGGGCTGAGCAAATGTATTGCTGTGGTCACATTTTCAGTATTTCAGTTGTCAAGGGCTTTTCTTTGAAATGTTCCAGTGTTAGAGTACTCTGGAGCAGAAGCTCAATCTTTGTTTCATGGACAGGATAACAAGGTTCTAAGCCCTCACAAAGCCTTTGCAGTATGGACATCTCACACAGTCAATTAACAGCTCAAAATATCTGGAGATTCCTTCCTAAATGAACCTGCTTGAGCCTTCCTCACCTCTAGGAAGCTGAATTAACCTCAGCAGTTCTCCATTACAATCACACGTCCTGGCCAGCATCTGTGGTGGGCTACTGAAACCAGAAGGCGGCAGGAAGAAAAGGGATGGGAGTGGGAGCAAGGAGCAGTTGATAAATTGGTGAAGGAGGAGAGAGAGAGATGGAGGGAGTGGATCAGATGACAAGGGACCATGATCCAGCTGAGCAGAATTGAGAGCCACTGAGCAGGAGGAAGGACCAAGGGAAAGAGGAGGCAGGATGTGGCCAACTTTGCTGTCTGAGACTGGAGGAAAGATGCAGGTGAGCTGGAAAGGCCATGCAAGGGAGAGGATGGGTCCTCAACCACCACAGCTGCTTTGGGGAGCAGGGTTATGCTGTTTCATTTGTAAAATGTATTTGAGAGCGCTGAGAAGTGGACATGGCTGGAGAACGAGGATGGTGATTTTAGTAGAAACATTTTTATTGGGCCCTCATTGTGCCTTCACATCTGACGGGAGTACATTTAGTTTGAGGCAGTTGCATAACAAGGTGTATTATTCTGATAAAATCCAGAGATTTTATATGCATCAACAAAATAAGGACAGCAGAATATGTATATTTTAAGATCTTACAGAGTGCTCAAATGCTCTTCATTCCATGAAAAAAACAAAGAAACAATGTGGTTTTGAGGGTTAAAAAATCTAATATGTCTTTGCCTGTTACTATTTTCTGAGGTTTAATGACATTTTAGAGCACATTGATAGCTGTAAATTTGATTTATTTTGGAACATCTGATACCATATCCATCCAATAAACTATAAAATCCAGCTGTCCAAGTAAATACTGTGCGTCAAATGAATAACTTACCCTAATTTGGCTGCACCTCTTGGGTGTTTGTTTTTTTACATATGTGTCTATATATGGATATATAAATATACACTTACACATGTGTAGATATATATATATATTTATATAAAGGAATATCTACAGACTCAGATTGTTTATCTTTTGCCACAATGTTTAAATGTCAAATTATTAACACAATAACAGAGATGTCAGTTAAAAAAGCAACATGATCTATATTCTATAAATAAAGCTATGCAATCTCACAGCATATACTATTGCAAATATCTTTGCATTTGTTTATATGGAAAGGCAACTGGAGTGGAAACAATGAGATGAAAATCATGTTCTGAGTAGTCCCAGAAGGAATACCTCTGCCTGGTCAAATGGCAGTGGATTGCTTCTGGCATCCGTGGGAAGATGTCATTCCTGTCATCACACAATGGCCTAGACTTTTATGCTTTCCCATCATTTGTTCTCTTTTCTGCTTGCTTCAGTACATTCTGGCAGTGGACATCTTTTGGGTTGCTTTCTGGAAGACAGAGACGGGAACTAGCAAATAGACTAGCTATATTATATTATATTATATTATATTATATTATATTATATTATATTATATTATATTATATTATATTATATTATATTATATTATATTATATTATATTATATTATATTATATTATATTATTACAGAATAATAAGATGATACAGGATGAACTATTTCAGATAGTTATAGTAGCAGCCATTTTTAATATTAAAAGTTTGTATTAGCAGCTTAAATACTGTTCTACATTTTGATAAAGAAGATCTTTTCACAGCTCTGTGCAGAATTTTGTCCCTGGCATTTTAAAACTGAGCAGTAATTTTTGGTACTGCTGGTAGGCTTTTTGGTACAGCCAGGTAGACTTTTGCCTTACAGATTACTCTGCAGACATCTGTACCCACATGAGAGCAGAGGCTTTTGCTTTATCAGCATATAGATTTTGTGTGTATTCCCTTTTTTTTGTAGGATAATTGTTATTTTTTTTAAGATTTTGACGGGATTTTTTTCCCAGTTTATTATTAGGTGAAGGTCCATCTTGCCTTGCTCTTTGCTTCTGTATCCCACCTTTATGTTGACAGAATTCCTAGAATAATCCCAGACTTCAGGGTATGTGTGGCCTGGCATCTGAGATGGATTGTCTGAAAATCCAGCAGCCATGCAACATTCTCCAGTTTTATTCCCAGAATGCTTCCTAGTGTTTTGCAAAGAAAAAATTGGAAATTGGAATTCATGCAGCATAAATTTGGCTCTTTAGACTTGAGACATTCAATCTAAAATTAAGAACTGAAATCTCAAACCAATTCTTCATTCTAAAAGCAGCAATCAGGGGTTCTGCAGTCATTTTAACAATAGAACAAGCAGAATTTTTATTTCTCCTCCTTTCTCTGCATTTAATACCATTACAATACCTTTATCATCAACACTCCCCTAAATTGTTGGAGCTAATCCTCAGCCCTTCGTTTACAGGCTCTGTTCTCTCAGAGTGATGTCCCTCTCTCAGAATTTTCTTATGTTTCCCAAACATTAGCAAATAATGTGTCATATACAGTATTTCTTCCTTCAGAACTGCCACTTATGTTAATCTTTTCTGAAGCTGGAGTATTACAAACTCTTTAATTGCATGTAAGATATGATTTGAATTCCAAACTGTGTCATAGAATGTACTGTCAAAGTAGATGAGATGGGAGTTTCAACATGTTGAGTTCTAGTTCAGTGATTTACTATGTCCCTCATGAAAAGATTTTAACATAAGGTTTTGATTTCTTTTCCTTTATATTTTTTAGGTCAATGTTTTTTTCCATTTGATCGGCGCCATGAAAAATATTATTATTCTATTCTGATACAGTCAGGGGAGCTAATCAGTTTTAAACTAAAAATAACATTTTTGTCCTCCAAGCACATTCACAGTTATGCTCAGTCACATGCTGTGAACATAGGAAGAAATCTATCCCTCACAGATCTTCATGGCCTTCTTATCATAGGCAGAATTTGTAGCAGGGTGTATGTGACATGAAAGCATGTAAAAATTAATTTCTCACTCAAAATGCTATTTCCCAGCCTATTAGATTTAATACTGTGTGTGCTTCCAGCAGGCATTTCTGTGCTTTTCCATATGCTGGCTCTCACAATATGATTGGAAGAATTGTGTATTGTCATAGGAAATCTGGAGATACCCACTCCAGGACACTTGAAGGGGTTTTTTTAAAGGATGCTTCATACATGGTAAAAACTTTTTTTTAGGAGCTCTTTTTATTAAATCCTAAAATGTTATTAAAGCTTTAACAGTAGCCAGGAAGGTATATCTCTTCCAAGACAGTGAAATTGTCCCAGTCATATCTTTCTTTCAAAGAAGAATTCTAGTCCAAAGGAAATACACACCTTGACATCTTTCCTAGTGTTTCAGGGCTTGAGATAAAATGAGCTTTGCTTTCTCTCAGCTTTACTCATCACAGGGGTGTAGTGTGCCAGAAACACTGAAGCTCTACATGTTTTTGAACATCTTTTGACAATGCATCTCTTTATCCCTGGATTTAAAATATATATAAAGTGTTTTATATATTCTTTTCAGTGATATAGTCTTCCAGTCCCTCCAAAGAATGTAAGTTCTTTCCTGAGCCCCACCTGAGCCCCTGGTGCAAACTAAACCCTGCAAGTTCTGTGCCTGTCCATCCCTCTTCATACACTTCAGCAGTGGAGCACTAAGAAGTCTTTGCTCAGTTTGCCACAATGAATCTTAGATCCTTTTAAGTCTGTGTTTCCTTATTATATTTTTTGAAGTTTAGGAAATGGTCATTTCCTGGAGAAAATATCAGATTTCATGCAGTGCCCACTGCCAAAAATAATCATTGTCTTGCTTTTATTAAGATTTTTGGACATTAAGGTGCTCATACTTGCAGATTTCACATGCAAATTGCAGGCAGATACCAAAGCTGTTGTCTGAGGAGATAATTAATTTTTTCATCTTGAAGCTGGTTATGAAGACTGTATCTAAAAACTCTTTGTGTTTTTAACAGAATAAAGTTTCCTTGATGCCTTTTCAGTTTTGGCTCAGAACTGGTGCTGCTTGGCTTTTACATCTGATCATTGCCCTACTTGTTCTTTATCAGCAAATTTTTGTTAGGGTAAGGACACTGGAGCTTAAATAAGCATTGTAACAGAAAACAAGATTAGTTCAGTCTGTGATCCTCCACCACATAATTCTCATTTTGAAAGCAGTCTGGGATTTGCAAGTGAACAGAAGTAACCTTTATCAGGCCAACCTTTGCACAGGCTGTCTCTTCCTTCCTTCCTTATTAGATAAGGACATGCACTCTCACTCACGGAGACAGGATCATAATTGTTTTCCTTCACACAGATACTCTCGCAAAGCATTGTAGAAATGACATTAACAGCATGCTGAAATGCAACCACACGTGGGACTTTTTTTATCCTGACAATGAATTATCACTCTGAAGCAGGAAGAAGACAATTTGCCTCCAGGTACTGCTGAAAACCTTTAGGGAACCTTTAATAAAAGTCTTTAGAGAACTTTGAGTGGCTGCCTACAGCAGAGAGGATTTCCAGCTCGCTTCATCTGAAAGATTGATCTCTCTAGGTGTGTGCAGACATAGTCTAAAGCTATGCACACCTCATTTTTCATACACCAGCAAGTGCTGTGCCTTCAAGAAATGTAAAATGATAGTTCCAAAGTCGGCAGTTGGTCTCAAACATGCTACAATACCTCAGTGTTTTGTCTTCCACCTGCATTACATGTTATTTCAGATTGGGAATTGTGGAGGATTTGCCAATGAGCATCTCTGGCAAGTCTCTCCCTGTCTGCAGTTGGGAGTGCATTGAGTTGAGTTGTTTCACCTGGTCCCCACTGGTTCCCTGAGGTTTCTCCTACCCCCACAACATTCAGCAAAATAAATTGTTTATGGCAAGTGGGGTCTTGCCAAGTAGCAGATAACCAAAATAGCAAGTAACACTTCTGACAAACCAGTGTGTCCTGAAAATCTATTTGCTTCACAGACAGAAGATTGATTTTCCTTAGAAGGGAAGAGGATTTGGGGGGAATTTGGCAGAAGATTATTTGGTTGTCTCTCTTTGCTACTTACAAAGTAGTTTTCACTATTGCAACCATTTGTTTCACATTATTCAAAAGGCAGGCCAATCGTTTGTCTGTCAAACCCGTAATGATCATTGCCCTCAAAGTCAGTAGCCTTTTTTTGTCAGTAGCCTTTTGTTCTTTGACAGCCTCTGGCAAAGGACTGCACTTTTAGCTCAAACTTCATTTTCAAACAGAAGTTTTGCCCAAGGTTCTCACTGTTCTGAACCTGTCATGCTGAGGTCTGAGGAGCAGCAAAGGCTGTTGTGTCTGCATGGTTGAGTATGTAAGTAACGTTGTGGTGTGTCTGCAGGATGGGTAAAGGTTTCAAATCTTCCACCTCCTGGCTGTCAGTCCAGTATCCCAACACCACTTGAGTAGTTAGAAACAAGTTCTTCTGTGAGGCACTAGTTATAACAGAAGGGCCTACATGGGGCAAGGGATGATGACCCCTTCTTCATGTCCCTGTTCTCTGCAGTAGTTTTAGATTCTGGGTCAGGATGGAGCCACCAGAAGCAGGCAGAAGGTAAGGATAATAATGAGGTGTGAGAGACTGAGAACGAAGGTAGAATTGATGGACAACAAGTAGGAGACTTCCAGAAAGCTTCATTTGGTTCATACTGCAAAATCCTTGACTGGAGCTGCCCTTGAGAACAGTGTCTCACAGCACCTCTGCTTCAACATCTTGATTTGCCTTTGTCTTGCAAGGCCACCAAAGCATGGTATGGCACTAGAAAGTCTGTGAAACACACTGCCCATGCCTGGTGAAATTCTTTCAGTCTCTTGTGGCAGTGTTACATGATTGTTCAGTCATGCTTTCCTTACAATTGAAAGAATATCTGTACATAAAAGAATAGGGGGAAGATTTTAATGCTGTCTGAGCTGGGTTCTTCTGATATAAAGCAGTCTGCTATTATAAACTGTTACATGTGCATAGATTGTGTTAAGAAATCTATGTATGTGTGTGAACTGCTACAAATGAATGATTAATATTTATGTGGGCATCCTCTAAGACAGTCAATATGGCACTGAGGGAAAGCATAATCATTCTTTCTTGTATTATCTAAAAAACTCTACACTGTTAATACAAGTGTCTTTTTCCTCTTGTTTTGTTTTGCTATGAGAAGAGTTTGACAGGTGATTTCTTGGCTGATGCATCCCCTAGGGTCATGGTATTCTGATGCTCAAGGGTCCACACTTCCCACTGGTTTCCTTATGTTAGATTTCTTAATGGAATTTTTTAGGTTAATTTCTGTTTACAGGGTTCTGCATTAAATGGAATTTCACTGCTTGAGAATTGGCATTTTCTTGATATAGTGGTGAAACAGTTTGAAACAGTCTTTTATAGGATATACAGTTACATTGTAACTTAAAATTGAGATCAATGCCATTGCTGCATTCAATTAAAATTTATATGCCTTTTTTAATTGGTAGTTAGAAATTTATACATATATTAGTAAGCATTTATTAGATTTAATTTAATGGGAAATTTTGAGCAATGGTAGTATGAATCTGATATTTTAAAGACCACCCTTTATAGATGATGGAGTAGCAGGTCTCAAAAACGGTCTTGACCAAGGAGTAGTGCTCTCCATGGAGCACTCCAACCTTCCTCTTCCTTCCATTCCTTCTGAGGAACCCTCAGGAGAGCCATCCCTCTGCACTGTTCAGGCACCCACATTTCCTTCCTCTGAGCTGACTCCAGGAGTGGAGACAGGTTTCATCCTCATGTGGAACCAGGATTAGATCTGGCTAAGTGCTTGTCCAGTGGGTTTGGCAACAGAGATGTGGACCAGTTGACATGAGGGTCAGTGAGGGCACTAATTAATGCTTGACAAAGCTCATTAAGTTCTGGGAGCCCCACTGGTGCAGGTATGGTAGGGCCAACAACACACTCCCCAAAGTGTTGTTCATGGAGATACCAGCATTATTCTCTGATGTTCAAAGAATACTCTCATTGTCTGGTTTTATAAGGGCAAAGATGATACACAAGCTTAAGTTTAAAAAGCCTTGCTGAAAAAAATACCTTTTCATTTTTTATTGTCTTGTAAGCATTCTGGCTACAGTAAGCAAAAGCAAATACAGTAATTCTGGATAGAAGGAATTATATAGTATAGACTTTGACAGATCTATTAATTCTCTCACACTACTTGCTCACCTATCAAAGTTCTAATAATTGCTGATATATACATATTTTGAGGTGGTATGGAAAAGTAAGCTTTTGCTTTTCTTCTGTTCTCATTGCTTTTCCATTTTAGATGGTTTTATTTGACTACATAAAAATTGCATTAAGAATTAGTCAGGCTCTGGGACTTTCTTTCCATCATACCATTTTGCTTTGAATAAATCAATAGATTAAGGCAACTGTTCAATATTTCTGGTTGTTTCCATGGTTGAGTGTGCTCTGTGGTTGATTTGAAAGATATTTTAATTTGATTTTTTGAGTCTCTTTGGGTGGTTTTCAGTGAGGAAAGGGTTAATATTTCTGTGGGCATATTTATGTAGGGCTTTGCTCTGTTGATGTGGATAGATGTTCATAAAAGAGTAATGACAAGACACTATACATAAAGCAGACATAATGCTGTCGAAGCACAGCATCTCCTAAAGAGCAGCTATGGCCTAGACTAGGAAATCATTACATGACTTAATCTCACTGCTTCTATCCCCTTGATGAAAGTAAAATGTAATGAGCTTACTCTAATGGGCACTTGACTGAATGTAGTGCTCCTGAAACGTGCCTGTAACTACGCAATGAAATGGTTATTGACAAATCACATTAGATCAGCATAAATAGGGAAACTCCCACTACTGTACACCCATCATAACATCTTAATGGTTGAAAGCTTTGTCCAGGTGGAAGCATCTGTAATCCATATTATTTCCTAGAATTGTCACAAAATCACAGAACGGTTGAGGTTGGCAGAGATATGTGAAGGTGATCTAGTCCAGCTTCCCTGCTCAAACAGGTGCCCCTGGACTACATCCAGGGTAGCTTTTGGATATCTCCAAGTATGGAAACTCTCCAACCTCTTTAGGTGCTTTGTGCCAGTCACCCTTCCAGTAAAAAGGTGCTTCCTGATTGTCAGAGGGAACCTCCTCTGTTTGGTTTGTGTCCATTGCCTCTGGTCCCATTGCTGGGCAAAGGAAAGAGCCTGGCTTCATCTTCCTCACACCCTCCCTTCAGGTGTTTGTACACATTGATTAGATCCATCCATAAGCATTCTTTTCTCAAGGCTGAGCAGTCCCAACTCTCAGTCTTTCCTCATAGGAGATGCTCCAGTCCCTTAATTATCATAGTGGCCCTTTGCTGCCTCTCTCCAGTAGCTCTGTGTCTTCTGCTTGGAAGCCCAGAGCTGGTCCCAGCACTGCAGATGTGCCTGGCTGGTGCTGAGGGGAAGGATCACCTCCCTCAGCCTGCAGGCAGAGCTTTGCCTCGTATGGCTCAGAATGCCATTTGTCTTCCTCGTGCCAGGGCACATTGCTGGTTCACACTCAGCTTGCTTCCACCAGAACCCCCAGGTTCTTTACCAAAAAGCTGCTCTCTGGACAGTTCTGGCACAGGGGTTTGTTCCTCCACAGGTGCAGGACTTTGAATTTGCCTTTGGTGAACTTTATGAGAGCCCTGTCTGGCCATTTCTCCAGGGATCCGTCCGGGTGGAGCTGATCTCTGTCAGATCAGGCATTCCTCCATCCACTTGTCATTTCTGAAGAGATGCAGGAGCAGATGCCATCTGATGGCTTCCACTGTCTTTATGATTTATGCTGCTACAGACAAGAGGATATCTAGCTTGTGGAATTCCTTTGTCAATGTACAGATGAGTTTTGATAGTCACCTAAAAGGAAATCAATTTAAAGGAAAGAGATGTTTTGCTCTCAAGATAATGTACCCAAGGACAAAAATGCTTTCAGCCTGTAATCACTTCTAATCAATTCTGTGTATTTTGTCATCTCTTAGGATGCAGGAAGCCAACAAATAGGCTTTTTGCTTGGAAGCTGTGGAGTTACTGTGGCCTTGACCAGCGATGCATGCCATAAAGGACTGCCTAAGAGCCCCACAGGGGAGATACCACAGTTTAAAGGTAATCTAACCCTAGTTTAGTGGCTCTCACTGGTCATTTACTACTACAAATTGCACTTGTTTAGTGGCTGTGGGTAGGGTCAGGCTGTGATGAAACACTTGCCACAGGAGCATCTGAGACACTGCTGTCCTGTGTGTCACTGCTGGCAGTGGTGGCTGTGCCAGCCTCATGCATGGAGAGCAGCACCAGTGCTCCCAGTGCAGTTCTCTGCTGGCTCAGCCAGGCTACTGAGACCATCTGTGGCCACAAAAATGGAACCAACAGGCTTAGGACTGTAGTAGATAAGAAGTATTCATACAATTCACTCCTGTAGTGAAGTATAGGGACAGTAACTTCTGACAGGGGAGTGTTGATGAAACTGCTCTGGTCAATAACAGCTTGAACTGCCCAGCCATTCTGTCAGGGACTGCCTAAACAGACCTCAGTAGCTGTGCTAAGAAAGCAGTTCTGCAATGTCTTCTTTCCCATACTCCACTGAGGTTCAGAGGAAGCTTTGTTGCAGTAATGATGACACAGAGTTTTCAAGAACAGAACTCTGGCAGGGAAGGCTTTTGTCTTGTTTTATCCAGCAGAAACTCAATAAAAGCTGGCTTTTGTTTGTGCCTCAGGCTGGCCAAAACTGCTGTGGTTTGTCACAGAATCTAAACACCTCTCCAAGCCACCTCGTGACTGGTTCCCACACATCAAGGATGCCAACAATGACACAGCTTACATTGAGGTGAGTTAATGAAGATGCATCTTCTCCTTGAATCATTACATATGGCACTTCTGGATTAGGTAAACATCATTATTCATTCAGTAGTCACAGAAGCAGAGAACATCCTGGTTTAGCTTGTTAATAAGTAATGCTTTCTAATAAATTTGACCAATACTGATTTCAAAAAAGTCAATGGGATGTTAAATTGTATTTTGGGTGTTTCTAACATTAACTTTTTAATGTGATTGCTGCAGTGTTATATTACGTTTGCCTTAAGCAGTCTTGATTCTGTTCAGTGTGGGCTTGCCCACTAGCCTTGGGATGGATAGATCCAAGGTTCACAGTGAAGCTTCAGTTCTCATATCAGAACATTCAGACCCTTTGAAAGAGAAAGAATTTCTTGTTCAAACGCTTGCCTGTCACTGCTTTATGAGTCACACTCCCTGCAACAGAACAGCATCAGGAAGAGAAAGTTAGCAATGCTGTTGAATTTAATTTTTCTCCCTTTTTTCCCCATTGTTTTCTCCCCCTTATGCATAAACTCAATGCTTTGAATTCAGTGGTGTTAATATTGAATTTCAATGATTCTTCAAAGGGACTAAGTGAAGTGAATGGACCAAAGGTGTTTTCTGTCTTTGTACAGTCAGGACACTGGGCTAGAGAAGCAGAGATATATTCACTCTCAATCTTGCTGATTATATTCATCATGGAGAAAGATAAATGTTTAATTTATTATCTGCCACTGATAGTTCTCAGACACTTATATTAAGTTACAAAAATTCTTTCAATAGTCACCAATGGCCTCCCACATCTTCTCTGCTGCTTTTTCATGAGTCTCATATTCTTCTGATCAAAGAGCTTATGTCTTTCAGACTGTATAGATATATAGATTATTATCACAGACCCAGCAAGGATTCTGCAGTCTGCTCTTATCACATGCCTTGTAACATGCAGAAGGGAGAAGCTGGGGTTTAGTGGCTGGCCTGTAAAATCTAACATGTAAACACTGAACAGACTGAACTGGGTTATTATCTGCTAAATCTAGCCAGTCCAGTAGTCACAGACATGATCAGAATTGCTAGAATTATGTTTCCATAATGCCTGTTTTCAAACAACCCATGGATTTCAGATACCAAACCTGGGAATCTTTAGTCAAAAGAAAAAGCCTATCTGAAAAAAAACCCCTTGCCTTTTAACAAAGAAATGCCTCCAAAACTCCCCAGTACTGCTGCCTTCTTAAAATAGAGTCATTAGATGTGTCCATCATTCCACCTGCAGAGGAAACATTTTAAACATAACTATTAAATAATGGAAATAGGGCAATTATTTCTCATTGACTTACCCTGCTTGTTTCTTTTTAGTACAAAACATGTAAAGATGGAAGTGTGCTTGGGGTAACTGTGACAAGGATTGCACTGCTGACACACTGCCAAGCTCTGACCCAGGCATGTGGATACACAGAAGGTATGGAGTGCACTCCCCCTGTATCATCCTTAAAATCAAGTGGAGATTGTCATTTATTTCTCATCAGTTTCCTATATTATGTTTTACTCAGTTTGGTGTCAAAGGCTTCTGGATTTTAAAACATGATTTTTTTTCATTTGTTTCATGAAATATGTTCATGTTTAAAATATCCGTAGGAGAGGTACAAATAATGTCTTAACCAATATAAATGCTGCAGTGGAGATTTGCTTTGAAAGTTAACCTTTGAGGTCATCAGTCATGTTATACTGAGTCTTCCTTCCTTTGAATGGGTTTGCCTTGGGTGAATGCCATGTTCTAAAAAATAAATTCTGCTTTGTTTTTGTTGGACAGCTGAAACAATTGTGAATGTACTAGATTTCAAGAAGGATGTTGGTTTGTGGCATGGAATTCTTACAGTAAGTATGTTTTTTTATTCTCTCTGAGTATTTGAAAATAAACTAACCTAATATGCTTAGTGCTGTCACAAACTGGGATGTCCTACAGTGTCTTCTAATACAGTTTGCTTTGAAAGCAAAATAAATGTAATTTAAACCCATGATCTTCTCCTAGTGCACTTACCCTTAATGAGCATGGTAAAGATGTCAGTGTGTTTTTATGTATCATGTCAAGTACTGTGATCCCATTCTTATCATGTTATCTCACCAATATGTGATTTTGAGATCAAAGTTTATAGCAGAAACAAAGCAAATTAGTACTTGCCTCTGTAGGGATATGATCCAGTGACATAGTTCTACTGCCCCTGACTAGCTTCCCTGTCAAAACTCCCACCCTCAGGTGTTTTTGCTAACAGTAAATATTCTTAATAAATTGTATTAATTTTCTACTTGATAGTTGAATGTCTTGCTCAATTGACATGGGAGACAACTGGCATATTTTTAAGGATTGCTTCTTTAGGAGTTGTTGCAATCAGTAACTGACAAAATGTTTACTAATCACTGATCATTTTAAGATCAGATGTCAAGTCTTGAAGGGTCATTGTTTGGGGGTTCCCAATGATCTGATATTTTTTCCCATGCAGTGTCATGCTGTTCTTACTATCAAACTGTAGTAATAACATTTCTGAAGCAGAAACTATTAGGTTTAACACCCATAAGAATCTGGTGTTAGAAGCCCATTTTGTCACTGGTTGAAAGCAAGAGTCTAATAGAGCTTTTCTGTGCCTTCCTTTCCAATTAATCTTGTTCTGGACTTCTTTTTTTTTTTTCTGTTTTCCTGTACCTATGCTTGTGCCAGACTGAAAGGAGAACTATATTTGCAGTTCTCCAAGTGTTTAGATGACTAATCCACTGGGACACTTAACCTTTCTTAAACCTCGGTTTTCCAAAACAAATACTGTATTTAACCTGAGCTGTTATGAGGGGAGGTGTGTTGCCCTCAGGAGATATTTCTAAATGCTAACAGAATTAAAGCAGCAGCTCATTTACAGGTTGTTTGTTTAACACTGAGAAATCACTGATGCAATTGATGGGATCAGACTGAGAGATCAGCTTTGGATTTGTCATTTGTTTCACTTAGCTGCTTTTTCTAAACTTCCTGGAACTTTTCATGACCTTTTTGAAAATACTGGAATTAGCTCACTTGGAGAGGGACTAAAAGCTCCTTCATTTATTTTCTGTTAAAATAGATTGATTTCTGCTTAGTCTAGGATTTCAATTTCTTTGTCTCCTGTCTTTTAAATAATTTGTGCCCCACTGCCATTGCTAGCTTTTAGTCTTCCCAGAGATGGATTTCCATAGACATCTTGCTGCTTTTGTCCTTTTTAGCACATTGTTCATATATATGGCAGTTTATCAGGTCTAGGGATAATATTTTACTGCACAGCAAAAGTGGAGATATTCTTCACTCGATGTTTTTAATTTTTTTTTTTCTATTTACAGTGACCCTCTTCAAATATGAATCAAAAGAAAATGTTTCTTTTTAGTGCTGCATAAAAGTTATTATCTGATTAGTCTAAATCCTTAATCCTTAATTATTGGCAAATGGGTGTCTGTTTCATCTTAATGTAGGTAGTAGATAGGAAAATATGAATGCCAACACTGAAAGTGAAATAAGTACAGAGTGATTTACATAGATGCCCCTGACCATAACACAGTAAGAGTAGGTGCCTCAATTTTTGTTCAAAACCCTTTTATCTTTTTTATTTCAGAGTGTCATGAACATGATGCACGTCATAAGTATTCCATACTCCTTAATGAAAGTGAATCCACTGTCATGGATACAAAAAGTCTGTCAATACAAAGGTAAGGAACAAGAATGTACAAAAGTCTGCTTGAGAGCCAAAATCAAAAGTGCAAATTGATAACACAGCTGTCTAGCTTTTATATGGTGTGCTAGTAATTTTCTCATTGTTGTTGCAGCAAAAGTTGCCTGTGTGAAGTCCAGAGACATGCACTGGGCATTGGTGGCACATCGAGACCAGAGGGACATCAACCTCTCCTCCCTGAGGATGCTGATTGTGGCTGATGGTGCAAACCCATGTAAGCTGTGCTGCTCCAGTACAGGAGAGAACAGAAAGGGGGTTCTCTCTTGCATATAAAGCTTCAATCTTCAGCCATCTTAGCTAAAATATTTGCAAAATATGCAGTCTGTCTACTACAAACTGTGTGACATTTATGGAAACTATAATCAATATGGGATTTTTTTCAAAGTATATTTTTCTTTAGCTCATCCTGAAACAAACTTGATATTCTAAACTTGTAAGTTACAGTAAATCCAGTTTTGTTTAACATCACAGTCATGTATAAATACTGTGTCTATGAAAGTTGAAGCAATGAAGACCTTAAGCTATAGAAAAGATCAGAACATTTCCTCTAAATGATAGTTTTCAGATGCAGAAATAACTGAGAATTTTAGGCGAATACTTATGCTACTCTAGAGAAACACATCTGAATCAATTCATGATAATTAACAGCATGAGCTGTTTCTCTGTGTTATTTAAGATACCAGCATACAGGTGTTCTGCTGGTTTCAGTAGTTTGTTTGGAATTTCTGAATTAAATCCTTAATTTCCCTCATCCTAAAAAGGAATACTGCAATGAAATTGATACTGTAAATCTAGCAGTAATGGCTTTTTCTATGTAAGCATAGTGAAAAGATTTAATGTTCAAAATTTAATCTTTATACCTTGTATGCATATACACAACTGCATATATATATATATATATATATATATGTATAGTTGTAGCAGCTATGATGTATTTCCCAATGGACATGAAATGGACTTGAAAACTTTTTAAATTATTTGTCATGAAAAACCTGTATTTCAAACAGTAAATTTGCAATTTGAATAGCATCACTTCAGAAATATTTTTTTTCTCCTCTGTTCTTTTTTTCCTTTACCCTAGGGTCCATTTCTTCCTGTGATGCATTTCTCAATGTCTTCCAAAGTAAAGGTCTAAGGCAGGAGGTCATTTGTCCCTGTGCTAGTTCACCAGAAGCTCTCACTGTGGCTATTAGAAGGTATGTGTTACACCAGTGAAAATAGACCCACTGAATGTGAATGTGTGGTAATTTGAAAAAGGAGAAGAAGAAAAAATAAATTTAAATATGAATCTGCATATTTAACTTCTATATGATATGTATAGCTTGCAATTTGTTTATGTCCAAGGAAGACATACAAGAAGAATTTTTAGGGTAATGATTTAACTTCAGAATGCTTTATGGCTCCCTTTGCTGTAATTTTATCTAATTTTAAATTAAATAAGTTGAAATGCAAAAGCAAATTCTGTAAATAAAAATGTAAAAATGCATCTGTAAGCATAAAATTAATTAAAATGAGAAAATTAAGTGGAATTGCCATTGAGGAAAATCGTATTCTTAAATACTCTGTTTAGAGAGAATTATGATATTCTGTAGGTTGGTTTTGGCTGACAGGCACTTTTTAACCATTCACAGACTTTCAGTAATCATCTGGAAATGCTCTTTGAGGGATTTATGACTACAAGTAAAATAGATAAATTCCACTGAAACTGCTAAATGCTACAAAAACTGTTAAGCCTTATGTATATACAATCACAGGGTTGTTCAGGTGGGAAAGGACCTTTAAGATCAATAAATCCAACCATTAACCCAGCACTGCAAAGCCTTCACTAAAGTGTGTCCCTGAGTGTCACTTCCACACATCTTTTAAATACCAAGGATGGTGTCTCACTCAGCCTCTTCCCTGGGCAGCCTGTTCCAATGCTTCATGACCCTTTGGGTGAATAAATTTTTCCTAATATCCAATGTGAACCTCCCCTGGCACTACTTGAGGCCATTTCTTCTTGTTCTGTCATTTGTTACTTGGGAGAAGAGACTGATCTGGCTGCAGCCTCCTTTCAGGGGGTGGTAGGGGGTGACAAGGTCCCCTCTGAGCCTCCTTTTCTCCAGGCTGAGCCCCCCAGCACCCTCAGCCTCCCATAAGACTTTACTCTAGCAGCTATATCCTGTCAGGAGTGCTGTAGCACACAATAAATGGTGTAAGTATTGTCTGTTTTGGCAGAGTTTTCCAAAAACTGCAAACTGAACAGTAAGCACTTTGTTTTTAAATTCATGTTTCTGCAGCCAATTATAATTGTTTCACGTTAGAACATGCAGTATAAACGTGTAAAGCACTAAAATAGCATTAAGTGAAATACTTCCTGCCACAAATTCCTAAATACACTGTCCAAATGAAATTTAACTAGATTTTCAATTAGCTTACCAGCAGAACATTTACAGGAAGAAGGACAGGAGGCCAAGAGTGTGGTTGATTTTCAGCCACCTCATTATTAGTTTAGAACATCTGAAAGCAATCCATCAGGGACTTACCCAGTCCAGGTTAGTTGTCTTTCTGTGAACTGTGGGATTTCAGAGAGCCCTTTATTCAGCTCCACCAGTCTGTTCACAGCTTTATACAAAAAGTACCAAGTGTCTTACCCTTAGATGGATTTCCCTGCCATTGGCTGTGCAGGTCTTTGGTCCCTTGGAATGAATTCTTCCCTGTAAGTTCAGAGAGGAAGTGAATGGGCAGCAGACATTGCTTAGCTGAGCACTGAGCAGGTTTTTAATTTCCTGGGCTGACCCTGGAAAATTTGGCCCAAATCACAGGTTATGTAGTGGGAGAACTTCATAATGGCATGGCTGGTGTGCCCTTTCTATAAGCTATGTGCCTGTAGCTCTCTGAAGCACTGAAATTTCATTTCCAATTTAACTAGCATTGAGACTTTACCAAAAAAAAAAAAAAATTATTATCACATAACATTGTGGATAATTCAAAATAAAAAAATAGGCATTTTTATCTTCAGTGCATCACTGTGTAATTACAGAGCAGTTCTTACTGTGGTGAGTGTTACTGAACACATATTCTTTTATTTGAACTCTGTTTAATGGTAGGATAATGCTAGATGAACTTGGGAGATGTAGTATTTTTCATTTTGTTCAAGCCATCTCCACTGACAGTAAAGTCATTATCATACAATTTCCAAAGAGTTACTGCTGAAGTATGCATTAAAATGACTCCCTGCAGAGCAGAGATCCAGAGAGCTCCCTGCTAATGCTCTGACTCTTTCAAAATCTATGGTGTATTTTTATTGAACTTCCTACAAGGAAGAGTAACAAAACCAGTTCTTAGTTGAAATGGCCTTATAGTTTAGAAAAAGGCAGTAATAGACTAGAGATACTTCAGCCTTGGAGCTGAATCACAAAGCCTAATATGCAAAGAATTGTGCAATGCAAATAATTCATGTTATTCCCCTTCGGTTTATTGCTTATTAGTCTGAACCCACTTGCTTATTGGAATGCAAAAGTTTAAGGACAGGCTTTTTTCCCATTTAAGTGGCTGGCAAAAAGCCATGGTCAAATTGATTGTATCTGTACATGGTAGTAGGAGCTGCTCTCAAAATGCTTTGTCTGATAAGTAAGTAGTGCAAGAAAATGGATGTGATGAAAGTCCAGATGGCCTCTGCTTCTGGAAGTCTGTGAGAAGCCTGCAGGAGACCTTTCTTCTCATGAGACAAAAATGTTTTGGGGAGCAGGGATGAGAGAAAGTTGATCAATAATGTCACTGAAAGTTCCTTTTACATGATGAGAGTGTTATTTATCACAGGTGCTTGTTTACTAGCACCATTTGTTATGCTCTAATGCATTTTCAAGCGTGCTCACATCCTTCTTTGTTGACAATGTCACTTGAGAAATATGGCTCATAAAACCTATTAATTGAAATTTATAGAACCCATCAGGGCAAGGCTTACATGAGCAGGACTGGCTGAGGCCCATCTACTATTTCAAGCACAGCAGAGGAGAAATGTCACATCAAAGGACATTATCTGTTAAAAAAAATAGTTGTGTTATGATGGAGTATCTAGGAAAAATGCAGAATTGTGAGCTAAAAATTGGCTGTTTCATCCATTCTGAAAAGAGTTGGAGTCTGCTCTTCATAGATGCATAATCTGAACTCAAATCAGCACCACATCACCTTCCAGTTTTGCATTTTAAAATGCAGGACAGTGCAAGAGTCCTTCCAGACATGAAAAGCTCTGACACATTCCCCTGACTTGGAAACTTGCATATGTCAACACTCATTTACTCAAGCACACTCTCCATAGGTATAATTGTATCCACTGGTGCAGCAGGTGGTTTTATACTGAAACAAGCTGGCAGGCATCTTGTGCTGATGCTGTGGGATTTTACAGCATGTGGATGATGAATCTGAGCAAACTGAGGCGTTACCTAGAGGCTGCATCCACAACACTTTGACCATGACTGATGAAGGTGTAATTTGTTTTAATTTTCAGGTGGTAAATTAGAATGGGAAGAATTCAATTATATGCACTAAAATGAAGATGGTAAAGTCCTTGTGTCTTCCACAGATACTTGACAGTAAATCTGTGCCAGGTTGCCTCAAAATAGAATAGAATATATAGAACATATAGAATTTATCAATTTATTTACTGATCAGTTCCAAGTATTTGTAGTGCAGTTTCCTTCCACATCATCTGCACCATCTTTCAGTATTTAAAAAATGAGGTAAAAGCTCTTTACTTGGGCAGTAAGGCAATCTTTTTAAATTTTTTTGAAAATTAAATACAGGCTGTTTTGGGTATATTTTAGGGGTTGCTTGCACCTCAACAGCCCCATATATGTGGGTGAATAAGACAGATAAAAAATGAGATAAAAAAGAGATATAAAAGAGAGATAAAATGTAATTGCTCAGACATGACTAAAAAAAAGGATTTTTCAGGCCTAATAGGGGAGTGAGAAAGGGGAAATTTTAAACTCTTGAAACAGAGGAGTATTTGCAATAGTAGTCCATTAAGCACAAGTAAATGTTTACACCTGCCTGATGGTGCTGTGTTGCTCTAACCCATGTTTGTAGGCCAACAGATGACAGCAACCAGCCTCCAGGAAGAGGAGTTCTGTCCATGCATGGTCTCACTTATGGAGTGATTCGAGTGGACTCTGAAGAAAAGCTGTCTGTCCTGACTGTCCAGGATGTTGGCTTAGTGATGCCAGGAGGTGAGAAACTTCCTTTGAAACTGATTATGATTCATCAATTTAAGTAATTGGCAGTAGAAAGTTGCAGGTGAGCATACTTTGTTACTGGACTAAAAGCTTTGGGACTACATGTTCCTTGAAAACATTTTAGTCCAAAAGCATTACCTTACAAAATGTCATGGTTTGGAAATCCTGAGATTTCTTGTCTGCATTTACCTCAGTGTCTGTCTGTGCTTGCATTAGCAGCATGTATTAAACAACCTGCCAGCACATCAGAACATCTGTTCCTTAGCTGTGATGTGTTGGTAGAGAAAAGAAGGAAGTTAAAGTACTGTGACTATAACTATCCATAAGTCCAATCAAGACAAAAGGTTTCAATAGGGAAAGTTTTCATAGGCTATGCTAAGGATCAATGGAACTGCTATCTGAAAGCTTGCAGAACAAAGGTCTTGTGCTATCATCCAGTTACTAGATAGAGGAGATATGACTGAAAAGTTCGTGTTGATAAATTCAAACTGAAACCAGTGCTTCTAAAGAGGAAAAGAACACTTTTCATAAGACAGCTACATTTTAAATAAGATGGTATGGAAAAGCCTAATACTGTATTTATTCATAAGAGAATGCTTGTTATGGACCACAGCAATAAAACATAATGATGTGTCTTACAAAATTTCAGTTGTGCCGCTTAACATAAAGGAAGATATGGTTGGTTGTTGTTTAACAGTTGTCATGCAAGGTATTGTAATTGATGTGCCATCCTGAATTTCGTATTAGGTTCTGATAATTTAATGAAAGTGCACACTCTGCTTTATCCCAAGTGAGAGAAAGGTCGTTCAGGATTTTGTACCCTTGTACTTAAAAGATATGTTGATTCCTCTCTTCTTTCCCTTGATCATCATATCCTCTTCACAAGTAAAAAATCTACCAAGACTGTACTCCAACTCCAGAGATTATAGCTAAAGCGGAATTCCTGGTTTTTGTTCAAATGGTTGACATAAAATTTGCTTCTTTCTCAGACCAGTGCTTTCTAATCCCTCCTGCTTAGCTCCTGCTGTCTCTGCAGGCCTATAAGATCAGACAGAGGCAGTCTGAGCTCTGATAGATTCTCAGTAAAACAACAATATTAGTCTGCTGGAATATCTTGATCTTTCATATGGTTTGCTGCTTTCTCAGAGGTGGATTTCCTGGTTGCCTGCCTCCCTGGCTGTATAGTAATTATCAAGGGCTCCATCAGGGTATTTCATTTTTTGCTGACTGAGGCAAATCTGGTTTTCAGTATGCAAAGCTGGGAGCACAATCACATTTCACAGCAGTATTACAGATGAACTGCAGTTTCAGAGAGCAGGGCAAATTGGTATTGTTATCAATGTAAAGACTGAGTTTGCCTAAAGATCCCTTCATTCTTTATATATATATTATTTATAATAGAAAGCCACAATAATGTTGAACACAGTAATGTTCAAGAAACTGATTATTATACATTAGTCTACATATAATTTGCTTGTTTATGTCATCTCCACCATGATGTCTTTCTCACAGCATTTCTGTTATTCTATGGTTCATTTTATAATATCTTTTGAATTCCTTTCTTCTCCCTCTAGCTATAATGTGTTCAGTGAAGCCAGATGGAATTCCTCAGCTCTGTAAAACAGATGAAATAGGAGAACTTTGTGTATGTGCTATTGCAACGGGCACATCATATTATGGACTCTCGGGCATGACCAAAAATACTTTTGAGGTAAGTGGACCAAAAGTACATAAAATCCTTCCTTTTGAACTTTTTCTGTTTCAAGGTAATATTTGACATGAAGCATTGATATTAAGAGTGTAAGAATAGCAATATTAATCAATGCTTGTGGCTTGGACACTGTATTCTAGCCAGATAATCTGAATCCCATTTTATTAAGTGCAATAGTAGATCTTTATGTGAATTTAGTTTTGGCTCTGAAGAGCTTTTACTTCAATATTCCAATAAGATACCAGGAACTGAAAAAATCAGAAGGAAAGGATTAAGAAAGACCTAGTTCAAAAGGTAATGTTGTATAAATCTGTGTGCAGAATTAGATGATTGCAATCAGTAAGAAAGCTGATTGGTATCTCTAGAAAGCAGTTTTCAACATTTCCACAGCACTTTGAGCATTAAGATAGGTTCTGTATTTATACAGAATCTTAACAGATGTAGTCTTCAAGAGAGGTATCTGAAGAACAGAGAAACCTTTTCCTATTTAGTCCCCACCTGGTTTTGTTTGAATTAGGTGAAAGCTTTTTGGCTTTGTGGAATCTCTTTTCTGACCCTAGTGCACACAGCTGTATTGGTAGCTCTGTAGTACCTGCTCACTTATTATTAAATTCTGCTGAGGACAGTGTGAAAGGCTGAACAAATAAGAGAAAAAGTGAAAAAAATTGATTTTTAAGCTACAATTCTTTCTCGTTTAATACTTATGGCAGAAATTAACACTAATACATTTAGGTTTCCCTTAAAAAAATCTCAGATATTACAACTTTTAATAGACTAATGTGACTAATAATCTCCTGCAAAATGCAGAACTGAATTTTGTAAACACTGCACATTATACAAGTAATGGAGACAAGTGGATATGATTCTACATCCTACTGTTGAAGTCAGGAATCCTACTAGGCTGCTGCTGTGATTTGTTGATAATTGATTTTTATGCTGCAAGTACAATTGGCAATACCCAATGTGAGTGATCATCCTGGATTTTACATACTTCAGGGTAGGAAGGTATTTAGGTTCATTTTGTAGTACTTGCAGTAATTGTGATATCATTCATAATTCATAACTGTCAGCAGTTTAACAGTGTATTTAGACTGATTTAGATTTATTCATAATGCTAAGCAAATAAACTGCCATTGAGTGAGCAGGACCACTCTGTTTTAAAGTTAAGTATGTTCTTAAGTGTCCTCTCCAAGTGGATCTCTATTCTGTTTTACTGTGTGATTCATGTCGCAGGTATTAGAGTGTCAAAGAGTTTTAGAGTATTAGAGTGTAAAAGTGTTCCTGAAATGAATTATGGCCAAGGATGTATAAGGATTAAATCTGTTCAATAATAGTCACCCATGGGTGTCTGGCAGCAGAATTTGACCTTTCTTTTTAGATGAGTCTTCAAGAAGGCTATATTGGCATGGTGTTCTACTTGCCATTGTCTTTTTGCATTTAGACTATTTCAGTTTAAATAAATGACTGCAGGAAAGTGTAGTTGTGTCAGAATGCAGCTCAGAGTGGCTCTCATGCCAAAAGGATAACACTGTGCTAATTAGGATAGAAAAAGCCATAGGAATCTGTCTGTGGAAGTCATGTATGTCTGGTGTTCAGACATTTGGAGAAGTGCCCTATAGGGATGTATTTTCACTTCCAGGTGTGCTACAGAAGACATTATCACCAGTATTCTGAGAACTTAATTGACCTTAAATGAAAATGTGGTCAGATGAAAGAGTCATTATTATGCTGTACCTTAAAATAGCTTTACTACTAGACTGTCTATTTCTTACACTGTGCTGGAAATGGCATGAGGTACTGCAAAAAGCCTCTGCTGAAATGTTCATGAGTTAAGCTGTCAGTTAACCTGCACACAGCACCTTGGGTTAGCAGTCTGCTCAGCATGGGTTTTTATTCAATACTCTTGATGTTGATTTTACATGTTTTTAAGTTCATAAATGATTTACAGACTCACAGGTACAGAAAACGTGTATGGTAAACAGAGTGGGATCAAATTTGCTGGAACTCAGGTAAACACGAATGTAGGAGTTTCCTGGCACTCTCTTTATGGTCAGTGAAGGATAAGGAGCATCATCAGTGACCTATTTACTTTGTTTCAGAATAGCCATCTGAGAGAAATGCCTGAAATACTTTGCAGCCTGATCTCAGTGTATAGAACTGAAGACTCATGTTTCTGTTTTGCAGGTGTTTCCTATGACCAGTTCTGGTGGCCCTATCACCGAATATCCTTTTATAAGGACTGGGCTTCTAGGCTTTATAGGACCAGGTGGACTTGTCTTTGTTATTGGCAAAATGGATGGCTTGATGGTTGTCAGTGGAAGAAGACATAATGCTGATGACATTGTAGCAACAGCACTGGCTGTGGAACCCATGAAATTTGTCTACAGGGGGAGGTTTGTTGCTTTCTTTTCTTACATTATGTAGAAATCTTTATTTGTTTGGATGAAATGTAAATGATCCATATGCTTTCAGAAAGCAGTGTGTGATCTGCATTGTAGTTTCCCTCCAGTTCTGTTCATGTTGCCTGAACCAGGAGACAGTTGAGGGAAGCCCAAGGTAATGTTGAGGCAGAATTTGGGTACCAAGGTATTGAAACAATGCTTACTGAAGTTTCCAGTTGAGCAACTGGTTAGTTCTGAGGGTTGGCTCAGCAGGAGCCTTTCTGTGTGAACTTAACATTTCTGATATGCCTTACACCGAAGTTTTTGAATGTGAAAGTGGTTCTTTTTGTGACCTTCCTCATGTGCTGAAACTGAGCAGGAGACATCTAAAACTTCTGAAGAGCCTCATGCAACAGCATGTGCTCACACTTCTTCACATGTCAGACCTCTCACAAAATGATGCTGCAATTGCCATCTTCTAAGATGGGCCAAGGAAGGTGCTTGTGCAGGCTGTTATATAACATCTTAGCAATAACCTTGGTGTGACCCAAATGTAGTGCTTTTCTTATTACAAGAATGTTCACTTCTCAATCCTGCTCTGACATTATGCTTGTATATACAGGACTGTAGAGCAAAGCCTGATGTTTCAACTCCAGAACTTATCCAAAACAGTTCTGATAGCTTTTTCCCCACAAATATATTACTAATTGACATACCAGGAGCCTACCTACTAGAAAATGAAATCAGAGTTATAGAAGATTAATGCAGAAGACAGGATTTTCCCTCTCTCCTGGCACTAAATACTCTTCTCTCCTCCTATAGAATAGCAGTGTTCTCCGTGAGTGTGCTGCATGATGAAAGGATAGTAATTGTTGCTGAGCAAAGGCCTGATTCCACAGAAGAAGACAGTTTTCAGTGGATGAGTAGAGTTCTCCAGGTAATGCTCTATATGTACATTTGGAAGCTTTTTTTTTTCTTGCTTGATATTCTTTTTATTGATCTTTCAGACCCCTAAGGTAAGTGACATTTCTCTTTGAGTAATTGTTAATCCACCTTGCACTTGAGTGACAGTTCCTGTCTGGAATACACCCAGAGGGTGATCCTTTTCCTAATCAAAATGCTAAAAGAAAACAGGAATGAATTAAAGTAAATAATAGCAATGAGAGAGGAGCATATGGTTTATATGGATATAGTCATTCATTGCTTTGAAAAGAGAATTAATTAATTAATTAATTAATGCATAATATACTCTTACTGTCAAAAGCTACCAGAGTCTCTTACTAAACAGTTATAAGCATGGATACAGAGTTGGCCTCATCCAGATGTTTTGTTTTTTTTTTAATGGGTTAGAGTGAATGATGTACTTCCAGTATACCATGTTGATAGCTAAAATAATCTGAATGAAACTTGGCCTAAAAATCCCAATTTCTCTCCACTGAAATGAAGGAAAGTGATTAATTAGCTCAGATCTAGGTATCTATATTGAGATTATTTTCTCAAGGACACCTATTGCAAAGAATCCCATTTCAGCAATATCAGTACTATACTCAGTGGTTCTTTCAACTCTTAATGTCCACACAAAAAAAGTTAGATACTTTACACAGGGTCATCTTCCATCTCTGTGGTTAAGCCAATTCAAACTCAAAAGCAATAGATTTAATGGAGGTATAGTCAGATTAAGTCTGTTTGTTGCTACCTTGTGAAGTAGTCTCAACTCTGTCTACTTCCTTTTCCTGCTTCCTTTTTGTCCTTCTGCAAGAGCTCTTCTCAGTAAATATATTGACATAATTTTTGCTTTACCTAAGAGCCAAATAGAAAGTTCCCACAGAATTCAGAGGTGCTTTCATTCATCATTGAATTTTACTAGATAAGAAAGGGAATCTATCTACTGTATCCTTCAAGAAACTGAACAAATAAGATTTCATCCATCTCAAGACAGGCTTATTTGCTCTCTTGATTCAAAAGGCAGCTACATTTTATACAGTGAGAGTCATCTCATATTCACAGTAGATGTAAATTAATGCCAAGATAGAACCTTTAGCTTGCCATCACACAGAAAACCTTTGAAACAACTGGTAGCACCTATGGCAACTATTGCAGAAGAGGCTTTAGATTACCCATGCTTTTGTCAAGTAGCAGGCTCCTAAAAGGGTTGAAACTCTGGACTTAACACTTGTCCTGTTTTGTGAGTGAAACATCTTTGTGACTCTTACAGAACTAATGTCTTACACAATCATAGCCAGTAGAGTTCTTCACTGAAACTGCAGGAATCCTGTGTCCCAATACTCCAGCCAAGAGCCAGCCCTGTTATTCTGATGCAGTTCTAGCAGTGTCTGAGAACATGGCCATGTATCAAAGTACACACATGTGTGGCTGCTTTCATCACTCACGTGTGGAGCCTGCAGCTCTGGCATGCACCACTATGTGAACAAGAAGTTTCTGTCTCCACCACAGCTGAGAGCAGAGGTGAAGGACAGAAGCCAGGAACATGTGGGATGTTTTGTGCCTCTTCCCAGTCCGAGTTTTAATGACAGATGTCAGGAAGTGGTAACCAGCTGTATCTGAATCATCTGCTAGCAAGGCACAACATAACAATATTACAGCCTGTGTCATGACTCTCAGTGAAGCCCATGATAACAGACTATCAAATTACTGCTTGATTTTAACACTATTTGTGATTTGTCTGACACCCCGTGAGTGCTGTCCTGTGCCAGCCCTCTCCTGCTCTGCCTGCTTCTGCTGTGCTTTGCTGTCTCCCTGCAATTGAGCTGTCTCAATTTGCCAAACCAGTTTTTTCAGTGGTTTGCACGTATTCTAACTCTTCTGACCCATCTGTCTCTTGGCAGGGGGCTGAAGGATGGTAGAACTGCTGCACCTGTGGAACTATGCTGGACTGCATCTATGGGCTTTAGCAGAGGGATGGTTGGGAGGGAGTGGTCAGGCTGGGAATGGAGTTTCTTGAGAGTAGAAGGGTGAAGATCCCAGATCACCCAGCAGTTCGGTCAAATAGATCCTAGAAACTCACCTGCTGCAGACTGATCTGACCCTTCAGCAAGGGCTGTGGTCCCTCTGTGGGAGACTGGATGTTTTTACCAGTGCCAGGCCTTGACAGGACGAGGTAAAGCCAGGAGATCTACTGCAGCACTGGAGAGTGTTTACCCAGAGAATTGTATCAGAATGAGATGTTTCCTCAGCTCAAACAACATGGCAGTCTGGACCCTCCATAAGTTTGGGTATATCTTGTTCATTTTTACAATGAGAGAGAGGGACAGAGATTTCAGATACTGTTTGATTCCTGCTGGACAGAGTCATTTCAAAAACCAGGCCGTCTTATCAAGAGGCATAAATGTCAGCAATATTAAAATGGACTGGTACTCTTCTCCCTCACAATATTAAGGCTCAGTTCACCAGTTGTCATCCTTGTGACAAAGTCATTCCCTGCTTCAGATATGTGCCAAACTCAAAGGTGTGAAAGGGGACAGATTTGAATGACCCATGATATTTATGTGGCATTGTGTAGCAGATATATCTCTTAGAGACAGTTCAGAAGTTACTGGGGCATCATTGCATACACCCCTCATCTTACCACAGCTGGATATTGCTTTCCATTCAGCATCTGTAGGAGCCACAGAGTTTTATGTTTGAGTAAAAGTGGTTACTTGCCATGTATGGTTTTCCTTCAAGCTGATGTCAGGTGAGGATCCTATGATTTATCACTGTTTTTCAGAACCTACAAATAACATTGTGATTAGTGGGTTATGATGGTTTCTGCCAGAAACACGAGACATTGTGTGTTGGCTGCCATAAATATTTCACTATTGCTGATCTTTTGGGTGGGTCTGTAGACCAGCAGCAAGGTCTTCCAGTTCTGCTGTGAGAGCTACAACTGCTAAAATTCCAATGTTTTTAAATGAGTCATCATTTTATTATTCTTTCTTAGGAGATTTTGCAGTTAATCAATAAGAAATGGAGCAAACAGAAGCCAAAAGCAAAGCATTGCTTAGTCTGTAGAAATAATCAGTAATTTATTGGTCTACACTTTAGTACATACATAACTGTAAGTGATTATTTGATTCTCAGAGTACAGATTGTATCTTCAAGGCAGAACACATATCAATTAACTTTTCTCACAGTTTAAAATTAAAACCAAGATAACTAAATTATATTTTTGAACATTTAACTACTCATTAGAGTTGCTATTTGTAATTTGTTTCTCAGTTTACGTAAATGCCTGAAGTTTGTTTTCTAACACACTTGCTTCAATTTTTGTTGCCATTATAAGAAAAATAAATCCTTTAAATCTGTGGGGAATTAAAATCTATGTGCATGGATATTCATATTTAACTCAATAAATCACATAGATACTGTATGCTGCAGTTTTCTTGAAAGTGATATAGCTTAATTAGCACATCAGGCAGTGAATGTGGTTGTTATATGGTTCAAAGATACTGCTTTTTCAGGTTTTTGTCCAACAGATTTTTTTTTCAAGTGAATAATTTCATAGTTTTCCCTTAGATATTTTTCATTCCTGCCTGAAAATCTTTTACACTGTCATCAGGGAATGAAAGAGTTATTACCTTATAAAAAAATTAAAAATATTCACAAGCTGCATACATCATTAGATATAGGGGTTATTTGAAATTTTGCCTTGCTCAGAAAGATGGACTGGATATTAAGTTGATAGGAATCCTTTGAACTTTAGCTCTGAGAAGTGCACAGCTTAAAAGCAATTTCATGTGGTCTGACAGCCCATCTATGTCAAAAATCTCCAGGGTATCTGCTACTAATGTGTGCTTAAGAGGGATAAGAAGGTAGCATTTCCTAATGGATTTGTGTGCATTCATCACCAGGTTTTTGGCTGATTTTTTATCTGCTGGAATGAGTGTAAGAACATTTCCATCCACCTGTTCCCAGTGAAAAGAACCTCCTTATCACTGACATAGCTGAAGTGTCTTTCCATTGGCAGTTAATTATTAGGGCTGTTTTATGCAGTAATTCAGAACAACACATGCTTATTAGAATGATGAAAAATTAGCCTTTCATTAAAATTGACTTCCTGTGTGTTTTTTAGGCAATTGACAGCATTCATCAAGTGGGAGTCTACTGCCTAGCACTTGTCCCAGCAAACACACTTCCCAAGACACCCCTGGGAGGGATTCACTTGTCAGAAACCAAACAGCTCTTCCTGGAAGGGTCTCTGCATCCTTGTAACGTGCTGATGTGTCCCCACACCTGTGTGACAAACCTGCCTAAACCAAGGCAAAAGCAACCAGGTAAGAGGAGTGAAGGCCAAAGGACTGTGATTTTGTGCTGTGTGCTTATGATACTGTAAGGGAGAAAAATCAAGTAATTGCTGATACAGGTGAGAATCAGCATCATCAGCTTTCCTCTTCAATATTCTGTGTGTGTCAAGGACATCACTGGTGTTGCCAGAAGCTAGAAGCACCTTCACAGAGAGTGCAAGGAAAAATGCTAATTCAATAAAGATGACATTTTTATCACTCTACAAGGCACTGCTGAGACCACACCTGGAGTTCTTCATAAATTGCTCTTCAATTGTGTTTAAAAAGGATGGAGATCAAACCAGAGATAGATAAAATCTTGGCTTATTTTGAAGGCTGAGTTTGTATACTAGAAACAGAGAGGAAGAGGACTGTTGACACTAAATAACAGTGTTGGAAGAGAAAATGCTTAAAAACTAGTCATGAATAAGTTAAACCAAAGAATGAGTAGTTTAATCCCCCACATACATGGAGAGATTCTCTATTACTCTTACAGCAAGTATATTAGAGGGAAAACTCTAACAAGTTTTAAGATGGTTCTTCATGAAGAATGTTGGATGAAAAGGCACTGTCTCAAGAGAACAAGAAAGCCCTTGTAGCCTGCTGTAGTCCAGTCACTGGTTATTTGTGCCCAATGTTCAAGTAAATTTTAATAAATTTTTGCCTTTGAATTCAGTTGCAGGTTTTAGTACTCATATTAATTTCAAGGAGTTCTAGATGTGTAGCCTCAGGCTTAAGACTGGAATTCAGCTATATTAAATTAAGTATTGGTTATTTTCCACTTTTAAAAACACCTTGGAATGAAAAGAGGATTTGCTCTCTGGATCTCAAATATGGAGACTATCCCTCATGAATTTAGTGCAAGTTTGCCTAAACCATAATCTTTTTTCAAAACCTTCGGACAAATGTTTCAGAATCAAAACCATAATCTCAGTTTGTAGATACTGGGAGTGTCAGAGGTTAACAGTGATTTGCACTAACTAAATGAAAGCAATGAGACCTTTTACTGCAGTGTTTGCATTGGTATTTCCTTGTTGCTCCTGCAAAATAATTGCTGAATTAGAATCAGTGGAGATCATAACAGATATGTTATGTATACACCAAATATTACTATGGTAAAAGCAATGCCAGGAGCACAGAATCAAAACTGATAGAATCACATTCTCCCATTCTGTGTTGTTGTGACATACCCAGAGGGTATTTCATTTATAATTTAAAAGCAGAGTGGTCAGTAGGTGCTCTTGATTGTACTATTATATTATCATATCATTTGGATATCATAAGATAGAAGCAGATCCTGATATAAATTGAAGTTGATCAGCAATCCATGCTGGAGAAGCAGAAAACAAATGCCACATAAGCTTAAACAATATCTGTGAGACAGGTGTTTTCCCCTAATTTCAGCAACAGAACATGAGGGAAATCCACCTCATGGAGGAGTGTCAACCACAACATCTTCTTTTCTTCTGAAGTTGCTTAACTTCACTCTCAATCTTATTCTAGAGAGCTTGCATATATTTTTTCATATCATCCATCTGCCTTCCTAATCCCTGTCACTTTGTGTCTGTAGCATTACAGAAGTCCTAATACAGATGCAATTTAGCCCAGCCAACAGAAGAGGGAAATAGGAATGTTGTCCCTCTGGACTGAGGCACTTGAATGGAGTGCCTACAATAGGAGCTAAATTTTCCAGATTCATCATATCAAGGCAGACAAGATATGTCTCTGGCTGTGGAAAGCCCATGCTAAATTAGAGCTGTTTAGAGAGGATTAATCCAGTCCTATGTATCTTCCAGTCACTTCTGGTCCATAACCAAAATTTGTGTCAACAGAGATGCGCTCAAGGTTTGGTTTTGTGGACAGCACTGAGGAAAACATCATGTAATGCAAAAGAAATCACAGGAATTTTCATCCACAAGCTAAGGTTTTTTATTGTGCTTGGTGTATTTCTGCTTTATTCTAGAAATTGGCCCTGCCTCTGTGATGGTGGGGAACTTGGTCTCTGGAAAAAGAATTGCACAGGCCAGTGGTAGAGATTTGGGGCAAATAGAAGATAATGACCAGGCCAGAAAGGTAAGCTAAACTTTGCTGTTACAGCTTGTATTTAATATCATGTAGTTAACTTTCTCCATATATACAATTAACATCATATAGTGGACATCAGGACACTTAGCAGTTCAGAGATATGATGGATGATGATGATTATTGTTATTATTGTTCCCACCAAATTTGTTGATGAATTATTTTTAATTAATGCATATATTTAATATTTCAGAACCTTCTTTACAGGTAAATATTAAATAGATGTGAGGAGAAGTCACTGCATTTCATTTTAATGGGTTTTTTGAAATAAGTTTACATGGGACAGCAGAAAAAATGTGCTGGAGAGTGTTCATGGGGCTTCTTCCAGAAATCACCCTCTATTACATAATTTTTACCAGCTCAAGTAGAATCCAGAGAGTTTTGTTTACATATAAGGTCTCAACCTTATTTGTTGTTATTTTAATCCTGGAAAATTAAGTTGAAATGCAGTTCTTTTAGGGGCTTATGTGGGTAATTAAATTAGTAAGTTCTAAGCTGTATAAGTACTTGTGTATTTATAGTTAGAAAAAGAGAGAAAACTAAAGAATTAAATAGTGCTTAAATTCAGAGGGATCGCTAAGAACTTGTATTGCTTTGAAAGTATATGCAGTAATATATCATAATCCCAGCAGTGGCTTCAATTCCAGAGAGGTGGCTGCTACCACACAAAAGCACCTTGCTATAAATGTGTGACAACAAGAGAATTAATTCCTGTTTAGTGCTTCTGGTTAGTATTGTGACCTGGATATTAAAGCCAAGAAGTTGTTCTGTGTTGTGACTGTCACTCTGTTTTATTGCAGTTCCTGTTCCTGTCAGAAGTGTTGCAGTGGAGAGCTCAGACCACCCCTGACCATGTGCTCTACACCCTGCTCAACTGCAGGGTAAGAAGCTCAGGCCATGGCTCTGGCAGGCTTGGAAAAGGCACACTGGGATTTCAGCAGCACCTCCTTGTGCTATGCCTGGATGTGACCTTTCTCTTCCTATTTCCACTCATACTCAGCTGTTATATTTAATGTTCACCAAGGCAGAAAGGAAAAGAGAATAATCATTGTCAGTTGTCAAGATTCAGATTGCCTTTGTATCAGACAGTGTGCCTTACACATTTCTCATTTCTTTTTTCCACCACATACATGTTGTGTGTGAGCTGACACTGCAAATCTGTTTCAATACTGTTGAATCTGTTTCAAATCTGTCCCTGAATTAAACAACAGTGTTTAATACTGCTCACCATCCCGATTTCCAATCTGAAAAGCACAGGCTTGGCAAAACCAAAGCATTTGCCCTAAATAAAGCAATGGCTTTTGTTTGGGAGATTGGGCCATCTGGGTGAGGTGTGAGAATGAGGAAGGGAGGTGAAGAGAAGAAAATGTATGTCCAGAATACAATCAAGTCTGCAGAGGATTTCTAATAAATCTCTGCAGAACCTACATGAGGTGCCAGCCTAGCACAGCATTTCATTGCTTACTAAAAATGAGTTAATGAATGTGACAGGTACAGAACTTGGCTTTGCTGAGAGTAAACTTCCTTGCTTTCTGTAGTGTACCTTCTTTACTTCCTGGATGATTACAGATTACAGGTGACAAACCAATAATTCTCAAGACCATGGAGAGACTTAAAGCCTGATTTCAAACCATTCCATCACAGTTCATCTACACATACCTGGGAAGCATACATAATGTGAGGGTCTTCTGGAGAGGGGAGGCTGGAATAGTGCTGTTCCTCTGGAGTAGTAGCTGACATTGTCTCAACCTGTGTGGTCTTTATGCAACTTGAATGGGTTCTTAAAATTCCAGTAATTAGTGAACCTCTGTGAAATCACCACTTACAGTATTTATAGAATGTCCTTCTCCATTTTACAGTGCTGGTACAAAGTTCAGTTTGAAGTTACCAGTAACTAAATAATTTTTTTTTAAATTCAGATTAATACCTCCTTTTTGTGAATATGTGAAGCCTGACAGATAAATTGTGAAGTAATAATGTATATTTTATGGCAAAGTAGGAGTATTGAGAGGCAATGCTGTTTATAAGTTCAATATTACACCATTAAAGTACTGCATTGCTCTGTCCTGAAATTTAGGAGCAAAGATGCTGTGAGAGAGAATTGATGTGTACTATCCCATCTCTTCCACACAAGGCTGTTGCTTTTGAGTTTTAAATAAAGCCAAACTTCCCCTGCTGGCAGAAGGGTTCAAACAGTGGGAAGTAAGGACACAATGTGCAAAATAAGGATTAACAAAACAAATTCCTATTCCATAGAAGTGAAAAGTAGTAGAATTTTAAAATACAGTTTCTCTGTTACTCTCAGTGAAGAATAACTCATAATATGAGATTCATTTTAGAGATGTAATGCTTTTTTGGAGAGAATTAATATTTTTTTGGAAAGGGATGACAGATTTGGTGGTGTTTGCCCTAAGCAAGTTTTATTGCCCATCTTGAATTTTAGTTCTGATTTGTAATTTTCCTATTTTGTCTTCCTTGGACATTGTCTGTACACTTTGTTCTAAACTTTCAGGCATCCTGCAGTGGATGACTAATGAAAGTCCACTGAGATTAGTGTTTTCCTGTAGCCCAAGCTCTGAGAATTAAAAATATTTCAAAATTAGTGCAGTACATTGTTTTTTGTGTGTGTCATGAAGGATTGCAACACCTTTACATTTCAGGATAGCTTATTAAAGGCCCAAAGGGAATAGTTGCCTGATGCTTGCAAGTGATTCTTTTCCAACAACAGGATTCTCCTTCCCTACACTTCATATAAACAATGACTTCCCTCTGGTTCACAGGCAGCAAGTGCCAGAAGTCTTAAATGTAAACAAGCTTTGCACAAATTCGCTTGATCCACAGTAGTATTCACAGTAATTCTCTATCTGTCAGTAGGACCTATGCTTCTGATGTGTGTGGGGAGATAAAGAGTCCTTCTCATAACCAAGGAAACAGGCAATTTCTTGAAAGAAGAAATGGAGAGTTTAAGTACATTCTCCTGACAGGTCTGCAGTGGCAGGACAGCCAGACCTCATGTTGCTTTGGCATACTCAGGGCTGGACAGATGGAAGTCATCTCTGGTCCAGCATCCACAGAGTTGCATTTGTCTTTAGAGGAAACTTTCTTAGTGAAATGGTCTCCACATTAGTCAGAAGAGTGATTAAAACTGCCTAAAGTGCAATTCAATAAGTGTAATTACTGAGGATGATGAAGAGGAATGCTGAGCCCTGGTTTGTCTGTTTTTTCCCAGCTGGGTTATGCTCTTTCTGACAGTTTGTGATGAAGTCTGTGAATGCCAGGTGATCCTGGTAGCATGGCACTGCTTGCAGTACTTGTCCTTTGGCAAACTGCTCCCTCAATCTGAAGCCTGGTCAGTAAACACTGCAGTGGTGTGTGTGGTGGTGGTGGATAGAAACCAGCATCAGAACAGATGCTTATTATTCCTTGCCATGTTAAAATAGAGAGTAAAGAACATTTCTTTAAAACAGTAGACCTTCTTAATTTCTCTCTTAATGAGGACGGTGATGCAATTTTTTTTATTGTATTACATTCCATTTTTGATGCACGGTTCTATTTTAATATATGTTTATGTGTCCTTCTTTAGTATATGTGTATTTACATATTCTTACCATTTTTCCCCGAATTTTTTCAGAAACTTTTTTTGTAAGTGAGCTTAGTGCTTGTGATAGGTGCCAGGTGTGTCACAGCTGTACTGGTGACTGAATTCCTGTTTTTCCACAGAACAAGTACACAAGCCAAGATGCAGCCCTTCCCATACTGCCCTGTCCCTTTCTCCCAGCCCAGACCTGACCTGATCATCTCTAGATGCAACCAGTCTGTCCTGCACATTCATTTTTAGACTTCTGAGGTGTCTGCCTGCAGTGGTAGTGAATTTTGTGATACAGATGTATATATTTTTCTAAATGTGTACTTGTGTGTGTGCATATAGCCATGCACATACATATTTAGGAAGTGCAAGAACTGTAACACTCATTCAATTTAAAACACTGTGACTGTTTGATAATTTTGGGTTTACACTATTTGAAATGCTTCAAAAATGCCAAGCTCATGCTGACCAGAGTTATTCAAATTTAACAAATGCCTTTCTTTTCTCTTTCATTTATATGCAATATAAGTGCTTATCTTCTGTTCCAGTCTAATTTTTTTTCCCCATCACAAAGTATTGTTTTCTCTTGTGTCTTTTGTCTTTAAAGTATTTCTGCTGAGCCGTTTGGCTGCACTCCAGCGTGCAGACAACAAAATGCAATTTTCAGAATTGCTCTCCACAGATGCTCCAGTTTGCTACAGAGACCATAAAGGCACTTCCCTGTCTGCAGCAGGAATGCTGCCTGTGTAGCAAAGGAAGTACAGGTTACATGGGCACACTGCTGTACTGCCTTGGTGGAGGCAAAAGCACTGTTGAGGGCAAAATGCACAGAGAAAGGAACAGAAAACTTTCCTCTACTTTAGAAACATTTTTTTTTTTTCTCTTCCAACTACAGTTTGGCCTAAGGCTGAATGTTTCCATATTTTAAGTCGATTGCATGGCATATTGTGGCTGCCCCTCATCCCACAGCTTCTAAGGTGAAGTGGAAAATAGAGTTTCAGCACATCACATTATCTCTGTGATATTTCTTTCTTCCCATGCAGGGGACAATAGCCAACTCACTGACATGTGTCCAGCTGCATAAACGAGCTGAGAAGATAGCTGTCATGCTGATGGAGAGGGGACATTTACAGGATGGAGACCACGTGGCTTTGGTTTACCCACCAGGTAAAGAATTGCTGCAGCCGTACCTTGGGACTCCTGGGAGTTCATCCAGATCCTTCTGAACACTGCTGCATCAGGGCATCAGGGTGTTACCATGTACACGTGTTAATTGTCATGTTTGCCTTATGCACTTTCCTTTGAATTTAGTCAAATGTATTTAAAATAATCTCTCTTTATGCATACATACAGATTTTATTTCTTTGGGTTCCGATTAAGACTAACCTGTGTTTTTAAAACCTGTCTCTTATGAGCAGTCAAATTTAATTACTGCTTTTTTTTAAATTTGCTGGATACAGATTATTTTATGAGCTGTTAAGTGTTCTTAGATTCACCTGTTCAATTCCCTCTTGGAAGTACTGCATTTCATGAGGATAAAGCAACAATAACCAGGAAGTAACACATGGAAGGTTTTAGAGTAGAAATTTGACTGATAAGTAGCAAATTATTAAGAAATATAAAATTGTCATTGCAATCTTCTCTATAGATTCTTAATCCAGATAGCTCTCTTGGTTTGGTTTTTCATCCTTTGGCATCAGAGCTTTGAAGTTGGTGTTACCGGTTAACACATTTGATGAGTGCTTGACATTATTTCTAATCTAGTGCTACCTTTTTATCTTTAACATTTCTTGTGTGTTGGTGAAATAAACAGTCCGATTTAAGGTCTGTAATGTGATATTTGGTTTGTAAGGACTGCAAGA
Organism: Erithacus rubecula; assembly: GCF_903797595.1. Taxonomy (NCBI): domain Eukaryota; kingdom Metazoa; phylum Chordata; class Aves; order Passeriformes; family Muscicapidae; genus Erithacus; species Erithacus rubecula. The sequence goes on along the minus strand of NC_136689.1, from coordinate 9,568,122 downwards.
CACTGGTATATCTTTGTAGTTGTAGGAGAAGTTTTGTAATGGTTAGTATGGGAAAACCTTTTCCAAAAAAGAAGACTAATACTTTAAGCTTAACTGCTTTCTGTGTTTCACTTCCCATGAATGAAGCATTTTATGGCAGGAACAATAACCTACTAGTATTACAGATCCTTTTCCACTGAAAGAATAAACCAGCCCCCACAGTCATCTATCACAGCCTGTGTAGAGTCCCAGGGAGGTGACAGACAGCAATATTTAAGCAATATTCTTTGAACTGTTGTCTGTTCAGCCTCCTCAGGTTGCCTGTAGGGTGCTGTCCATTGTCCATCACCTACAGTCAATATTTATATGGCACAGCATCTAATTTTGTGTTAGAAGCAGGATTTCAAAATCATTGCTCCCTTTTTTACTGTAAAATTTCAGGTAGGTACGTCAAGACTGCCTAAGTGAGGCTAAAAATGGCAAGAAAAACTGTTTTATGGAACCTCCAGATGTTCTTTCAGCAGCTGATAGGACCAAGCATCATCCTGCCTTGTCTTTTTGCTGGGACATCCTTCTTGTACACTCTATAAATGTACATTTAGGAAGATAATTAATCTGTAGAAATCAGTCCTTTTAACCTGTTACCTCCTGAACAACAAACTGGAGTTCCCCTGTTGGTTGGTATCTGGCTGCAGTTTTGTGTGTCTCCTGTGTTTTTTCATGGTCAGCACGGTGTGGTTGAGGGGAATCAGTGAAGCTGAACAAATACAGACAAGGGGATGACAAAGAAGCCTGTTAAAGGGCTTAGTCACTCCTTTAACCCTCTGGGTTCAGTTCCAAGTAATATTTGTGCTGCCACAGGAGTCTGTGATTAAAGGCTTTGGTTTTCAGGGGAGTCTCTGCTCTGCTCTCTGCAGGGATAGACCTGATTGCAGCGTTCTACGGGTGCCTGTACGCGGGCTGTGTGCCGATAACAGTGCGACCCCCGCACCCCCAGAACATCGCCACCACCTTGCCCACCGTGAAGATGATCGTGGAGGTGAGCACACACCTCAGACTGCACGGGCAGATGGCATGGGTGGTGATTTCATGCCTTTAGGAGCAGTAAATTGAGTGAGGGGTTGGGTTCAAGAGTTGTGTTCCTTCCCAGGACTCAGGACCTTAGCGTGTTGCAAAACCGACACTGCTTGGTAACATACAGCCTGCTCGCTTGAGCTGCCGTGGTTCCTTCCAAGAAATATATTTAAAAGTGCTTCTTTATATTTAGTTATGTGCCAAGAGGGGTAGGATTCCTCACTGACTGCTGAGAACAGCCTCAGTGGGAGGTTTATCCTCACCCAGTGGCATGCTCACCTCTAAATATCCAACTGTTCTGCGTTTAAAACTATTTCAAAGTTTTGTTGTGAAGATGTTGGTCGGCCTTTTGTTTCATCCAGGAAAGTGTTACTCAGGCTTTTTCATTCAGTGCTTTCTTTTGGTATTTTGGCTTTATCCAATGATGTTTAACCTTTGCTGCAACATAAATAACTGCAAAGTGCTGGTTACTGAGAGAAATAAAAATAGTTTAAATTAGATACCCCTTTACATCTGGCACTTTCTAATTTATTGATCAAATTCTGAAGAAACAGGTTTAAACAAATGTGTTTTTACCATTGCTCATTAATTTTGATATTTTCAAGTAGTAGAGATAGTTGTAAATTTTGGCTTTCCTTATGGTATCAGAAGCCACTAAGTATCAGAAGATGTATGAGAAATTGTCCTATTACTTTCTGTTATTTAATATTTTGGCACTAAATGTTTTTAAAAATCAATTTTTAACATACAGAAGTAATGTAAAATGTGGGGTTTTTTTCTTTTAATGTTTGATAGCTAAACTAGATGTTTGATTTCATGATAAAAAACTGACAGGTCTAAGCTGACTTGTATTCATTGTCTCTTCAATAGACTAACTTTATCTAAAGTGTTGACGTTTATTAGCCATATTAATGCCAGTTTGACTTATAAACCTCTCAGCTCTGTTTTACACAAGAATTCCTCTCAATTTTGAGATTAATGGCCTTGCAGATATTAAAATATTGCAGCTGTTCTTTCATTGCCAATGCAGTCACACAAATTTTCTGATGTGATGGGGTCAATGCCTGCTGTAATGTTGTATGTCTGCACAGCACCTTTTGAAGTCAGTATGAATGACTTCTGAGTAAAATTTGGCCTGCATAATTGTGTTTTTGTGATGAGCTGGTAGCTGTAAATTATAACTGAATTGAGCCCCATCTTGAGCAGTTGCTAACCTGCAGCTAAACTGTGTTTTGTCTCATTCCCATTGTGTGTTTACTTCTGATTCTCCAGGAATGGAATTCTTCAGGCATGGATATTCTCTATTTTAATGAACCTTTTGGTCATCCAGATTATGTAATTCCTGAGAGGGCTGGGAACCACTAACTCTTGAAATTTCTTTTGTTTATGGTTTAGTGTCCCAAATTTTCATGGATTAAAATTACTAATGTAAGAATTAATTAGCCTTCCATCACAATGAAAATGGATTAAGAGGTGCTGCAGTGGCTTTGTTTGTATGCACTTTTAGCTTAAAGTATTTAAACAGTCTACACAGGGCAGTCATGGGATTAGAGTGTCAAGAGATTAGAGTGATGTTTGCTCGTAATTTCAAAATGTCCAAATTTCTGGTGTTCTAAAGAGATGAATTCCATGAGATCATTGTCAATAGAAGCTGCTCTCTTCTACTCATAGATAAAATTTAGTGTCCATATGATTACTGATTTTATTAGATTAAGCACAGGAAATTTAGTGTGCAATTAAATGTTTCATTTTCCTTAAAGAAAAAAATACTCTTAGTAGTGTTTGCACAGATTTTCAAGTTTGGGGGAAAAAAGAAAAATGTTGCCTCTTCAGTTTTTCCTGTATTTTATCTTCAGTGATTTCAGTGCTCATATGCATGTTTGAATTCCTTAAGCATATTAATATTTATTATAGGAATAAGAAGTATTCTTATTAAGAAAGAAATATTCTTGTAGTTGATACCTATGAACATTTAAAAAAAGCAAATCTAAAATGAGAATTCAGCATGTATCATCTAAAGTTTGGTTCAGATGGTATTTGCTGTAAGCTCACAGTTTAATGTTTTAGTGCCACTTGCACAATTTCTGTTCTAGAGCTGCTTTTGCCAATATCAGGAGAGCTCCCCATGGTTTATCAGTAGCACAGGAATTAGAAATACATGGCTAATTTAAAATTGATATGAGATAGTAAAATTATTCACATAAAGTGTCAGACTATGTTTTGGTTTATCTGAAAACATTCTTTATAAACCAAAATGCATTATTGTCACTTAGGAAATCATTTGGACAGTCTTCTTTACTGGCACTTTGGGGTGACAGCTGATACCATGTGTTGGAAGGTCACATTCTCACTATTAAGGTGCCTTTAATTTCATTGCAATGCTCCTCTCAGAATAGTTGTAAACCTCACATGACTTTGTCTTCTTCGAGAGCTGCATGTTTCGAGCACCTTCCCACCCGCCAATCAGAAAACAAAGTTGATATACCTGTGTCATGTTCTGGCAGAAAATAAATCATGGTGTTGTCCATTTTCATGGGAGAGTTGATTGGTATCCCATGATGGTTTTATTTATTTCTTGAATTCCTAGGTGAGCCGCTCTGCCTGCTTAATGACCACGCAGTTAATATGTAAATTGCTGCGGTCGCGGGAGGCGGCGGCGGCAGTGGATATCAGGACATGGCCTCCAGTCCTAGACACAGGTGAGTGCTGGGGGCAGGGCCCCCCTGTCTCTCTGGTCACTCTGCCTGTCAGTGACATCCACACGTTTTCTGTCTCTGTCTCCACCAGACGATTTGCCAAAGAAGCGGCCTGCACAGATCTACAAACCTTCTAACCCTGAAACACTTGCTTACCTTGACTTCAGTGTCTCCACCACTGGCATGCTGGCAGGGGTAAAGGTAGGGACTTCTTGTTAAAGCTGCCCTTCTTGCTGTCCTGCCTGGCTGGCAGGTGGCTGCCCCTAATCTGTGACTCCTCATGATTTTTGGAAGCAGGAATTAAAGTACTTCCTCCCTTGCAGATATTGTTTGAGTCCATTGACATTAAATTGGTTCTTCTCCACTTGCTACAGCACTGTGTGTGGTGGGTTAAGCCCCTATCCTCCTCCCAACTAAAAATTTCATTCCATTATTCCTGTGCATAGATATCTAGTTTGTCTGTCTGAAAAATTTTTCAGCTTAGGCATCTGTTATTTCCATTTTATGAAGGAAATGAGACTGTCATCCTTTTCCTGTGTATTCCAGTGCCCATTCTTATTCCAACTCAGCTACTGGCCATTGGTTTTCAATAATCTCTTCTTATTGCAATTAAGGAACCTTATGATTTCTCTGGTATATTCACCCAGTACAGTACTAGAGTAAGCTGCAAAAAATTTATTGATAGATTTGTTTGCTAAGATCAGGCATCTTGAGCTCTTGAAATCTATTCTGCCATTTTCTCCAACCCTTTAGCCACAATTCGTCAAATCTGTTTACCTAATATATGTATCTCACTCCTGGTTTCACCAAGACACAGTAAAATCACTGTTATTCTTACCTGTTTCTTCCTTACTCCTATTTGTTGCATATCCAAGGATTATGATTGCTTTAGCAATCTCTGCTGATGTATCACACTCAGAGCCTATGCTGAATTTCTCATACTCTTTGGTGTCATCCATCTATTTGCAGAAACTGTCAGCATAATTTATAAATAAAGAAAGCATCATTTCCCCAGTTTTTGGATGAAGAATGGAAGCAGAGAGCTGTTGAAGTGACCAGCTTGAGGCTGACTGATGGTTAAATGGTTGACCTAGCTGATGGTCACATATTGGACACTCCTGCAACATTCATTCCATCTAACTTTGAATAACTACTGTGCCTACAGATGTGGAGTAGTCATTGGGCTCCTCAGTAGCTAACAGAGAAAATCAGGGACTTTTAGGGTGTAATTTATCTGACTTATCTAAAACATCTATTTTTTAAAAGGAATGAATGTCACATAAGTCTTCATTTCCTCTAGAGAAAGCCTCAAATGACTATTTCAGATGCAGTCATCTGTATTAAATCAGGCCTGAATTACACTTTATCAGACTTGCAGAAATGACTACTAACTATGCAAAGCAAGTATTTAGGAAACTTCAAAGATAGTCAAAGGCAGGACAAGTCGATGAGCTTTTCTTAGTGTGGCTAGAGGGAAATACAGATAAATCTATCAAGGAATTCTTGATTAGCCTCTAAAATCTGGGTCACAGAGCCTGCAGGTCACTGACTCAGCAGGTTTATGTAAACAGTTACCATCTACAGCATCATCACTAGTGATTAATTATAAAATGATCAAAAGAGGCCACAAGGCTTATATTTATAATGCAGTGGTACCAAATTAAAAGAAATGGCTGAGTAACTCCTGTGGCTCCTGAAAAGTTGATAAATGTTTGTAATCACTTTGAAAGTAGTAGATTCCACTGGAATTTGCTCTCAACAATTTCAATAGCTTGCATGCAGTATGGTGTAAAAATTAACAGAATAACAGCAGTTCTGTGTCAATAGAGTTCAGTTTAATCCCATGTGAAAAAATGGTCTTAATTCAGCTGGAGTAGAATTAATCTGCAGACTGCAGATGATCACCACACAATTGCCATTTAGAGATGGTCTTTTTGCATCACTTGGAACACATCCAGCCTCAGTTACAGCTGTCATTGGAATGGAGAAAAAGTCACTTCTGGAGCTTCATTCCCCTGTTTACTTTAAGAGCAAATAAATTTTACCTTCCAAGTGCCCATTTTCCTCCACTGACTCAGTGAGCATTATGTAAAGCAACCAGCTCCCTATGTGGCAGAGATCAAAGGTTTGGTAAGTTAACTCCTATCCAGACTTTATTTCTAACACTGATGTCTTTCTTGTTACTAACAGAGAGGACAAACATCAAAAGATAATTTCTTTTTTTCCATTATCATTAGAACTTGTAAGTCACGATGGTTAAGTGGAAAGCATCCTAAAACTACGAAAATAATCAGATTAATTTCCTTTGGATCAGTGTTTTTATTTCTACTTTCTGCTTGTATTATCTTTGAAAGCTTCCTTACCAAGATTTTAAGAGCCTGTTTCTCATCCAGGAGCTGGATAACATGAAGATATTTTACAGATACTTATTTACAGAAACTTTTCTAAGTTTATTGGGGATTTTTATTGCTAAATTATTAGGTCCATAGTACAGTTTTCCTGGCAAAATCCCTTTTAATTTAAAAACATTTTTTGTTTATTTTGTTAATAAGTACATACTTTAAAATATGTTACTGATGATCAACAAAGTGTTTCGTTCAGTTATTCATTCCTTTATTCTTTCCAAAAGTGTAGCATGTTATCATTAGCTTTGCATACAGCTTGGAGCACATCTTTAAACCACTCACAGCTTTCTTCCTAAATCACTTCAAACTTACCATTCATTCTGTCTCCTCTCCCCTTTCATAATTATTTGGATGCCTTCTTGAAGGAAAATTATGTTTTCTAAGATATAAATTACCTGTGCGCATAAAGTCAATTGCATAGAGCATAAAGTCAGTATTTATTTAGTGTTTTTATCCTGTAATTGATGTAAGCACTTGGTGCAGTCAGGGAGTGAGCCTTCCAATGCCACAGTAGATCATTTTAATTGCTTTGCTGTTGTCTTTCAGATGTCTCATGCAGCCACTAGTGCCTTTTGTCGTTCTATTAAGCTGCAGTGTGAGCTTTATCCCTCCCGGGAAGTCGCCATCTGCTTGGACCCCTACTGTGGACTTGGGTTTGTCCTCTGGTGCCTCTGCAGGTGAGGCTTCTCCTCAGCCTTTTCTGAAACACATTTCCATTGTAGTGTGGCACAGCAGAACGAGTGGTGGAGTGATGAAAGGATGGGAGGAGCAGCCAGTGCCCTGGGAGTGCCACAGGCAGCTGGAGTTGCTGGGAGCTGTGTGGAGCTGCTGTGTGCAGCTGCTGTGTGGAGGATGTGGTTTGTTTGAGCAGAACATGGCCGTGGGTATTTAGGCCTGGAAGTACAGAGCATCAGCACGGCCACTCATGGACCTCCTGCTGCTTTACTGCTGTCTCTGCAGAGTCTGGCTTGTTTTATTTGATGAAAGCAGTGCTTTACCAATATTACCTTGATATTACCTTAATATTACCTTATTCCTCTTTTTCATTCTCTCATCTGAAGGCAGGAGTAGATATCAGGGGACTCTCATTTGTGAGACTTTCAGGATGCGATTTTTGCAGAAATGTGTTTTCTTGCAGGTACTTCTATGGCAGTAGCAGAGTTACCAGAAAACAAAACATTTCTAGTGAACTGTGAATCAGCTTTTTTGGTTAATAAATTGAGAAATATAACATTTGTCAGTCCCTATACTCCAGGGAAGTTACAGTTCAGCACTGAAAGCAGGTCTATTGATTTTTTTTTAACTTAGCTGGGTTGACACATTGGCAAAGGAAAAGGACTGTGGGAGTGTTAATGAACCCATTTTGATGAAGGCATCTCAGAGGCACAGTAGTCTGACATCTTTGCTCTCTCCACAGGAAGTTCTTTGGTGTTAGCAGTACTGCTATTTTTAGTTATTAAAATAAAGATAATCCACAGCATTAAAAATACTTTGGATAAACTTTGTACCGATTTTCTAAATACCTGAAGGAAATATTATTTTGATAACAACTGCAACAATTTCTTTTCAGCAATTATTTTTTATTTTAAAGTAGGTTGTTGGCATGGTTTATTGCCCTTTTAAAACATTTGTTATTATATGTTAAATAGGCTAAAGATTAACAGTATTATGTTATTCATTCTTGATCAGTTTCTCTTGATTTAAGCTATACTTGCCTAATACTGTTTTGGATTTTTCATAGGGATTAGAGTTGCCTTTGCTTTGAAAAAAAATTCGGGTTTCCGGTGTTTTATTTACCCAACATAAAAGTAAAACTATTGAGGCTGCAAAAAAAAAAAAAAAAAAAAAAAAAAAACCACAACACAAAACTTTCAGAAATATAGAGATTTTAATTAAATCACACTGGTTTATGTTTAAATTTTTAAATGTTGCTCTTTTTAAAGTTGGTTGACTATTTCTGATAAAGTCTTGAGTGTTCCAGCACGTGCTGATGTCAGCACTGTTAGGCCAGGGAAGGTCTGTACAGCACCATGGGAGAGTTCAGCTAGGGGATGTATTGTTGTATAGGATGGTGCTGGAACACAGAGCATCCAGGAACAACTTCTGTGTAATATTATGATAGAGCCATAAAACACAGATAAATGTTGACCTGTCCAAAACCCAAGTAATTTGTGGGGCCCAAGACTCTCCTGAATGCAATTTTTTTTTCTTTTTCTTCCTGAACCATTTTTCCAACAACTACCCATTTGCTGCCCTTAGGTCCTTCCCAGGGCTGATAGTATTCAGCCTTTCAGAAGGAGATTGTTTATGACTGGCAAGTGAATTAAGGCAGCAATCCTCTGGGAGAAAGCAATCAGAGTCTGTGCTCATTTGTAGCTTACAGAAGGAATAGAAAATTTTATATACCATTTTCAAAGAAGAGAGAGGAAACAAGGGAGTTGAAGAAACTGAGATCAGGCCAGCAGCACTCTAGTCTTATGAGCCTTCTCATCAATCTTTTCTTTGCCACAGATCCCCTGTTCCTATTAAAACAGAAACACTTCAGGCTGCTAGAATTGCAATTGTCATTTGGAGAAAGCTGGCATCAGATACAGGCTAATTAATTCCACTTACAAATCTAATTTCCATTTCATTACTATTTTAGAAATTAATATTATTTGATGTGATAGGAAAAATTACATCCTGGAGTTTATAAGCCTCTTACTCCTCATAACTTAAAATTTTGTGGCTTTGCATTTTACCCTTTGACGTTCAAAGCTGGATCCTGCCCAACATTTCAACCCAAATTTCTACCTCAGAGAATTCTACTCTAAACTTATGATTGTCTGTCACCATTTCCATCTACTAAATTAGTATTTCTAATGTCATATGGAAATGAAGTTTGGTCATCAATTTTTTATAAATTAGGGGCTTTTGAGAGTTAAATAGGAACTCTTTGTTTTAGGAGCCCAGCAGGAAGAAAGAGCAACCTCCTGTGTTGGGTGCAGTTAAAAGTACATTTAAATTCATTTATTAACTAGACCAAAGGAGGCATTGACTAAGGAATTGAAAGAAAAACTAACCTTTTATCCCCATTGTAGGTGCTTAGATGTTGTGCTGGCCTGCTCCACTGTGGTGCCCCTTTCTGTGAGGTCAAAGCTACTTAGGAAAGCTGCTGGAGCATGGAGCCAGCCCTTTGGTAAGTTTGGAACATATTGCATAGTTTTGCAAAGTTTTTTATTTTTTAAAACATTTATTATTTTATGGCCGAAAGGTTATAAAATAATAAAGAAAAGAAACCTTGCAAAGCAGAGCAATACATTAAAAAGAACTGTTCCCTCTGAACTGGCTGCATGCTCCAGCAGGGTTTCCTTGGAACCTTTGTCATTGGACAGCAAGTCCTGGGTGTGGCAGCAGACATCAGCCCTATGTGAGTTCACAAACCCCTAACTTCCTAATTTTAACGAGTTCTAACTCATGATTCAATAAAAGAATACATTCTCTTCGTGGTTTTGTCATTAATAATCTTATTTATCCATTCTGAGAAGGTGATCCTAGTATTCTGACTTGCATTGCATTACGTTTTAAAATGTATTACATTCTTTAAAAGAAAAAAAATTCCTGAAATGTAAACATTAAAAAAAAAAAAAAAAAAAAGAATTCTAAATCCCATTGTTCAGAAATGCTTCCTGAAATTAAGATGTTCCTGTCTTAATGCTTCTCACTGTGGGGCAGAATACAGCATTCTGCAGTTCATTAGTAAGGATTCACTTAATTTGTAGTTGCTGGATAATGCAATAGAGTAAGAATTTTCCCTCTACTTTAGCCCAGCTAAGCCAACTTAAATTGCAGTTCTACTTTTACTGCTGGAAGACAGAATTGCCCTTGCTCAAATTAAAGTACATTAATGATTTTTAATAAACTTTATATATATTTTCAGAAACTGAGCCTGTAGTAGTGTAAGTAAGTGAGACTGAGACTGGACCAGAGGAACTGAATTTTCTAGTCCACAGTGGCTAGGCAATAAAAAACATGACTGCTATGAAATGGTCCAGGCTTTCCAGGGAAGGTGCTTTCTCCTATCCTGGTCCTGCTGCCTCTGTTCCATAGCATGAAGCCAAAATCCACAGTGGTGCTGCCAGGTGACTTCTGCTGCAAAAGACTGCAAGGTTTCTTAGTAACCAGACAGGTGGAACTGTGCAAGAAATAAGCAAGGGATTCCAACACTAACAGAAGAAGTGCATTTTAGGAAAGTTTATTGTGTTAGGAATCACAGATTTTCTTAGGTTTTTAGGCTAACTTGAAGATAACTGGAAAGCATAAGCATTTAACCAAATCTCCAGCCCATGTGCAGCAAATTAAAGGCAAGACAGCATAAAGAAGCCAAAATGCCACATCAGAACCAGATAACTCTGACGTGGAAGTGAAGGATAGGAACATAAATATCTGTCATGTATTTTGCAAAGTGCATAACTGGCACAGGAGGAATGTGTAGGTGTTGTCTCCCCCTCCACTGCTGTGTGCCAGTTTCCTGCAGAGTCTGTAGCCAATGGCAATTTGTGGAAAAAGCAATTTGCTTTCCTTCCACATTACATCAGTACTGTTAAACCTGCCTCAAGCCTGGACAGTTCAAGGGCAGCTGAAAGCCCTGAGTCACCTTGATATGTGAGTTGTGAGATGAGCTGGCAGCCTTACCTCATCACCTCTGGAGACATGTGCATACACAGGGTGTAAGAGGGGCAGGAGAGATGGTGGTAAGGAGCCAGAATGATGCTCAAAGCTGAGCAATGGCCTTTTGCTGTCTCTGGTACTGATGGGTTACCTGCTTACCATGGGCAGTCCTGCTCTTAGAGCACTGTGTGCCTGCCATCATCTTTGGGCTCTGCAGGTGGGGTGAGGTCCTTTACTTTTTCTCCAAAAGTCCCTGTTTTTTGTACATAGTGGATCTCCACTTTGGCACAAGTCATTTGAAGAAAAAGAGAAATATATGCCCAAACACTGTCCTCTACAGCCTGTACTGTTCTTCCTATAAGCTCTGGTACAAGTCCAGGTGATTGTGAAGACTTTTGTTCTACCAAACACACAGCTCCTATACCTGTCCCTCATCACCAAATAGCATCTGTGGAAATGCAGAAACCAAATTTATGCACTTCAGGATTCAGCAGTACCCACCTGCCTCCCCCAGTTAACTGGGGAAGCAGCTTATGTCACCTGACAAGGACACTGGAGTAAGGGCAGTGATGGGTCAGTAACTTCCAGAATGCAATTGCAAATTGCACTTGCCATTGTCAGCATTTATTGACCTGCTGAAATTTTTGGAACTATAATAAAACCTCAGCTTTTACTGTTAATCTTCCTCAGCACAATGTGGGCTAAAGTTCCAATTCAATGGAACAGTGAAGTGCCAAGAGGTCCTTCCAGGAATATCTGTGTGGTGCCAGAGCAGCCTGCAGGCAGCAGAGCCAGTGTTGTGATCAGATGGTGCTGTCATGCCAAAATACATCCTGGTGCTTTTACCTGGAGTATTGCTGTCCTTGGGCAGCCCTTGCTTAGTGCAGGCAGACAGGCTCTTCACTTACTGCCAAAATCCAAGGCTTTGTCCACCACAGAAATACTTTTTTCCCCCTGGATTGCTCTGCAGTCCCCTAAAGGAAGACAGTATTTCTAAAGGGTGATCTTGCACCTCAGCCTCCCCTGCATTTCACCTTGCATCTGCATCCCAAAAGTCATTGTGACAAGGTGGTGCAGGGATGCTCTGCACTGTGTCTTTTGTTGTTGTTAGGACTTGCATCAGGAGGTGGATACTTTTGTGACACTGATTTCTGCAGCAATGGAAGAAACAATCTTGATAAAGTTCCATCCCAGTATTTACATAAGTAAAATCTTGCACCTAGTCCATTGTATCATATATTGTTGCAATCTCAGAAAGGGGAATTTCTGAGATTTCAGAAAGTTCGACAGTTTATATTTAAACTCTTAAGTTTTTCCTAATATCCCATTCATCCCTGCTGCCACAGTGTTCACTGTGATTTTGTTGGTTCCTGTTTAAAGGTGAGATGGTACTGCCTCACCTTGTTCAGTGCCTCAGTTTCAGGAATAACTCAGCCAAATCTAGAATTCCATACCTGGATGAACTTACCAAACTTCTCTGCCATTCTTAGAATTACATGGAGCATTAGCAGAACTTCCTGTAGGTTTGGAATCATATCAGGCTTCATCCAGCACCTCCAAAGCAGCCTTGCACAACTGCAGCTTGTTCAAGCACGTGGTCCTCTGTGTGGTGTTTGGCATTCATGCTAAGCAAACACCCTCTAACATCTCACAGTGATTTGAAACCACTAGAATGGTATGAAATGTTTCAACCAGGAGTACCAAGGGCATTTTTTCCTCAGCTTCTTTCTACCAAAACACGGGTGATAGACAGCTTCTTAGGGGAATATAAATCTGTGAATTTTCAGGGATATGTAGCATTTTGTGGCTTGGACTGATACAGAAATTCTTTGTAATGTTTCAGAGATTGATTCAGGGAGTTGAGCCAAGTTATGGCTCGTTGTGGTGACCAGGTGCTGCATAAACCACTTCAGCTGTGGAACTGGCACATTCACCCCACAATTATGCCTTTGTAGTTTTCTTGTAGCTTCACCAACTGCTCTTGCAAATCAGAGGATATGCTTGGATTATTAAACCACAGCTCAGTAGGCAAAGCCTGTGTTGGGCATGAAGTTTGCAGGCATGGTATCAGCTGGCAATGGGTTTGTGTAGTGCAGTCAAGAGCACATGTGAGGCTCTCCACCACTAAAAGTTTTCTTCCTGCTAGATATTTCCTTCTGCTGTGCAGCTTGATCCTGAACTCCACAGTATTTTTGAGTCATTAGAAACTCAGAAAACATACTAGCAACATCTTAATATCTTTCAGTCTAATTGGAGTAATTTTTTTAGTCTAAGCCTGATTATAAGAGTATTTTTTTTTTCCCTCAGTCTGAAGAAGATGGATTATTTTGAATCCAGATCCTCATACTTAGCTGCAGGACTTTTGGTGGGAGCAAAATTACTTTTTTTGTCCATAAGTTGATCAAGAGAGGTTAACAGCTCATCCTCACACATTAGTGTTGCTGTCTTTGATGTAAATTCTGCTATTTTGAATGATTTCCTGGTAAAATACACTTGGAATCAATTTCCTGTTTTCCTACCAAAGCAATGCAGCTTTCTTTTCCAATATTACTGTGGAGTTTGTGCAAACGCTTTTCAGTACAGGGATAAAGTTTGTTCTTTTGATTTGGTTTTGATTTGGTATGTCTGCCCAGTTAAATAAGTGATACCTAAGGGATCCTAATGTGGTTGTGAGTAATAATTCTCCCACATTTGACACTCTGGGATCATGTTTATTATTGTGCAGATACTGATACAGATGATACAGGGTCAGAGGGAAAGGTTTGAAGGTGCATCTCTGCATACCATATTTGTACAGATTGGAGCCAATCCCAGGTTTTTCCTTGAGTGGTTACAGCTTCCTGTTTGTAAGAATGATGTATTTACCAGACAGATTGTACACCTTGATTGTTTGTGGAGCCCTAAGCCCTAAGCTTAAAAATCTTTTGATCTTACTTCTCTGAAAAACTTTATAGAATTTGCTAAGAATGAGAGAGTGAGGTATTTATAGTAAAAATTGGTACTACTCCCTGGCTTTCACTTGAGCTCAGAGCATTCCCCTTTCAGGCACGGGTAATGCTGCCAAGATCTCTTTTCACATGTTTGTGCAGCACGTGCTCGAGGTTCAGTGGTACTTTATTCTGGTTCCATGAAAGGATAATGGTTCATTTGCCCGCCCATGCCGTGGCTGTCGTGTCAGCCCCATCCCAGAGCACATCACTCCATGGAGAGCCACTGCTCATCAGTCACCCAGAGTGGCAGAAATGGGGACAAGCAGTCAAAGATAAAATTTCTGCTCTGTGATAAATGACATTGCTTGAACTGTAGTTCATACATATTCCATGACATCCTCAGACTCATACTCCAGCACAGACCTAAACAATTTGGATTATTAACTGCTGTTGTGGCTGGACTTGTTCACCTTTTTTGCCTTTATCATAAAGACACCCAGGTCACACAAGCCTCATTCTGCATGGCACAGCTTTTAAAAGCACTCTCATCTGGGTTTGGGGGGGGTGGGGACACTCACTCACCAAGGAGGGAATATGAGTGTGTGTGTGTGTCTGTGTGTGTCTGTGTGTGTGTGTGTGTGTGCAGCCCATCTGCAAAAACTGCAAAGAGCCTGATGTCCAGTGTTACAGAGATGCTCATATGCCTGAAAATAAAGTTCCATTTCATATCTTACCTCAGACACTAGGATTTGAAACCATCAACTTTACCAAGCTGGCATTTCAAGTTTTCAAGTCACAAATGAAATTCCTTTATGTATCATAAATCTTGGGGGCTTTCATGGTCCATTCTCAGAACTTCTGTGATTTGAAGGCTTTATGCTGTCATCACCATTCTGATTTGAAGTATCTACAGATCACAAATTTACATGTGAGGGGATTGTAAAATTGATGGCAAATCTGCCTGTATGAGATGAGTGAAAAACATAAAACTCATGGGAAATAAAGTCATCAAACTGGGAATATTTTTCCCTTGAGGAGAATCTTAGGTACGAGAGAAATTAGCTCTGACATAATTGTTTCCTTCAGGGACCCTGATAAGTGTATTTTTGCAATATTTATGCTCAGTGGGTATTCACTATACAAGAGATGCAGTATATTTCAGTTTCAAAAGTTTATAAAACTTTCACAGAAGAAATTTAAAGCTACAAGGGATGTTAAATTTCCTTCCTTTGAAATTGTTGCAAACCTCCTGCTTGCTTTAGCAGGAGACAGGTTGCTTCTATATTAAGTAATAAAGTATTTAGTCAAAGTCTCTTAAAATGCTAATTACTCAATCCAAAGTATTTGTCAGCAACACTTAATTTTTCTTAATATTATTATACTCCTTATTCACACCATTAATAACTGAGCTGTTTTTCTATTTTTTTGGTACAGTCCTAACAGCAAAGTCTACTGGAATTTGGAGTAAATTAGTAGTTTAGGAGCACATTGTGCCTGCAGTCCTCATGGTTCATCAGAGACTCTGGAAGTACAGCAAAAAACCAGAGTTAAACATTATGTTAAAATGCTGGAGCTGTGGAGGACTGTAACTTTACATGATTCAACCTGTGCTGTGATTAACTGTGTATTCAAGAACCCCATGGCTTGTCTGTGGACACTGGTGTTTAGTGTGTGTTAATGAATCTTGTGTCTTGCAGCGTTTATTCAGGACACCAGTCTATTCTGATTCCTCCCTCAGAGCTGGAGACCAATCCTGCCCTGTGGCTTCTTGCAGTGAGTCAGTACAAAGTGAGAGACACTTTTTGTTCCTATTCAGTCATGGAGCTCTGTACTAAGGGACTCGGTTCACAAACAGAGTCACTGAAGGTGAGTGGTTCTGCTATCCTGCATGCCCTGCTGCCTGCACAGTGGGCTTTAGGAGCCTTGAACACTCTGCTGAATGTCTGCTGGAAGCAAAAAAGCATCAGAGGGCATAGGCAGCTTCCACACAACCCACGTTACTCTTTGCCAAAGGCTGTGTATCAATACCAGTCATTCTTCACATCACAGGGCTATTAAACATCAAGGAAAGGCTTTTATTTACCTAAGCTTTCTGATGTGTGTTTCACCCTGTGTTGATAGGCAAGTGTTGGAAAACAGAGGTGTAAATGTCCCAGAGGCTCAAGGAGTATTACATTATATACTGTGTTTTATGAATACCCTGATTATATGAAGTACTAGTTTAGTTTGACCCCTATAGTTAAATAATCACATGCTTAAAAGTACTGTGTTGTTTCAGCTAGATGGTCCTCATTGTATGGAGAGGAGGGTTTATCTCCCTTTTCCCCATAGAATTAAAAGCCAGGTAGCCAGTTAAATATCTGGAATTTCCCATGTGCTACTGAAATTAATTGAATCTTGAGATGCTGATATTTATGATGTCTCCAGCCTTTACCATCCTCACTTAATGATTTCCTAATCAGGTTTTCCAAGTCTAGACATTGCTTCCTGTTTGCTGTTATTCACTGTCGTCTGAATTAATTTAGGGAAATAGCATTCCCTCCCTTCAGAATTAACATGCCCATCATTTCCTATGTGCTAATGTTGAGATGACAAGCAAGTATGTGCTTCTTCAGCTATTAGAGTGTCATCTGGCCATCCGGCCTCCAGGAGAAATGGAAACTGTACTGATACCTTAGCCTTTGTTCTGCTGTTCCTCTTGAATCATATTACCTGCATAATACACTTAAGAACTTCTGTTTTGCATTAAATCTGCCCATTTGTGGCCTTTGTTACATTCTGACTTCTTTCTAGGCAAGGGGACTGGACCTTTCACGTGTACGGACATGTGTGGTAGTGGCTGAAGAACGACCTCGGATAGCTCTTACTCAGTCATTTTCAAAGTTATTTAAAGACCTGGGTCTCCATCCACGGGCTGTCAGCACATCACTTGGCTGCAGAGTTAACCTGGCAATATGTTTGCAGGTAAAATTTTTCACTCCTTAAGTGAAATGCTGTTTAAGGAAATGGTCTTCAGTAAGAAGTGTTCATTGTATTTCCTTTGGATGTTTGGTCATAGACCTACTAAGAAAATGCATGTGGTAGTAATGTTCTTGCATACACAGGTAGTAAATTTCTGTTACTTTGTCAACAACTCATCCTTCTCATGTTGCAATCATAGCATTTATTCTGCCCATGAATACAGTAATTCAGAAAAGCACCTGACAGTGACAGAACATGTACTCCGTATACTCCAGAGCCAGTATGTAATCATGCCGTGTAAATGACAATTTCAAAGTGTTTATTTCAGTATGTCACAAGATGGATTCCTTCTCTTTGTTAAATACTTCCAACCATTACTTGTTTAACTAGATAGGTATTTTCAGCAACAAAGAAAATTATTTTGCTATTTCTCTTCTGTTTGGATCCTCTAATCAGAAGAAAAGTCCCAAGGATAATATAGGATGTAACAATTCTTCAGAAATCTTTACTGAGTGATGATTTTAATGACTGATGGAGCACTGTAGCTATCTGGTCTGAATTTCTGATTAGCATTTAGTTTTTCAACCAGTGATAAGGATAACAACAAATAGTTTTAGGTTGATCTAGAGTAGGGCATTTTATCTTTGAGGACATTATGTGACAAATGTTAACTTGGCTTTTTAGGGTGTTCTATTTTTAATTAATTTTGGCTTATTTCCAGTTTAAACTCATCTGGATTTTTTTATTCTAGAATAAGAATCTCATTTCTGTCATGCATCTAATACACATCTTGATTTTGATAAATAGATAAAGAATCTTAATACATGCTTTCCTAATCTATGTCTCATTTTTGTGACTCTTGATCTCTTTCTATCCTTTCAAATCAGAGTTGCACATATTATTCCTGCAATAATACCATAGGTGTCCTACTAAGGTGTTATATGTTTTCTAATTTAATAACCTTTTAAACACTAAAAGAATCATCTTCTTCATTGCAGCTGCTCTGGCTGGGAAGTTCTATATCCATTTGGTCATGTGCCATGTCTCTAACCTCTTCAACGTCACTGTGTCCTCAGTAGGACTTGCCTGTACTCTGTGTGGTCCATCCTGCATTTCAAATCAGGCAGTTACCCCTGGTTTACATGAAGGATTTCTCATGGAGGTCATATGGATATCTGCTTCAGTGTGGAAGTCAGAACAAATCTTCTCAGTGGCACTGAAAACAAGCATCCGCCATTCCTTTTCTGATTGTAAATAGAAATATTTTTTAAGTAAAACTGACAAGTTGAGGTTATGGGTTCAGCACAGAGCAGTATGTCTGTGCCTGCTTTAGCCTCTTGCCCTTTTCATTGTTTCCAGGATATGAGTACAAGGAGGTGTGCCACACCTCCAGTACTGCTTGCTTTCTCTCTGACTGCAGCAGAGTATCCCTACAGCCTAGGGTGTCTAATTATTACTGTCAAGCATATGACAAGGCAAAGCTGAGCAGGGTTAAAAGTCATTCTGTTGCCCAGAGGTAGAGTTATTTGGTTTGCCATTCTGTAATTGCTACCATAAATATTCTCCAGGAATAAAAAAGTTTTAGAAAGGATGGGAAGCAGGGAAGTGAAGACCTAAGTTCATTGGAAACAGATCAGGATGGGGCCTGTCATTTTTCTCCCCTGCAGCTGTGGTGGAGCTGCTTCTGAAAGACAACTCAGCTTCTCTGTCTTCTGGTCCTTGGAGGGACCAGACATGAAGGATGCTTTAGATTACAAGGGTAAATTTTTAGCTGCAGGAGTTTGCTTTCCACTAGTGAAAATCTCCATTTTAGATGTGCACTGATCTCTGGATGGTTTATGGTGGTTGCTTCACTTATAAGTCCTTAATTCAGGACAAATAATAAAATCAGGAGATAGCACTAAGCAGCAGTAAGCCAGGTGCAGTACCAAAGTGTTGCCTGTTGGAAGGAACATTGTGCTTGCTCTGCCTGGGATTTAATGTTTTTCATAGCTGCCTGTGTGTAGCTGTGTTTTCGATTTGTGAACGGGGTTGGGATCACACCAGTGGCTGGGCTCTTGCTCACCAGTCCTGCACATCATCAGGGGTGTCCTCACTTCTCTTTGTGCCCCCTGCACCATCATCCCACTGCCCTCCAGCAAGCAGGGTGGAGGAGAAAGAAGCTGGGAATGAACACAGCCAGGAAAGCTGTCCCCAGCTGACCTGGGATATCCCACACCACATAATGTCATGCTCAGCACTAAAGCAAAAGGGTGGTTGGTTTTCCAAAGTAGCTATTGCTCAGAGACTGGCTGGGCATTGTTCTGCTCAAGGGAGGTGATGAGTGTCTTCTTTTGCATCACTTGGGTTTTTCTCTTTCCTTCTCTCATTAAAATGTCTTCATCTTGACCTGTGGACTTTCTCACATTTGCTCTTCCTACGCTTTCCCTGTCCCATGGGGAGCTGGGTGGGTTCTGAGCTGCTGACTGGGTCAACCCACTGCAAACATGCAGGAAGGCTGACTACAGTCAGAGAAACTGCAAGTCCTAATCAGTGTGGAGTTAGGCTGGATTATGGCTTGACTGCGTCTATCTGCCTTTTGATTGTGTTCACTCCTTAGCTGGATTGCTTCTTAGATGGTTCTCTATGGAAATTCTTGAAAGAGTTGTTGAATCAAACTGTAAAAGTGGCTAAATCTCTGAAGGAATATTGTTAATGATAGTGCCTATGGATTTAGCACAGAATGAGAGCCTTGAGTGAGATGGTTAAACAGCCTGGCTGATTGTATAGCTTAATGTCAGGCTTTGTTGAGTTCTACTGAGATGTGGCATCTCAGTCCACAGGACAAACTAAAAGCCAAACACTGTCTAAAGAGTGGTGTGGCTGGAATGGAGGAAAGCCACTTCAGGACAGACAACATTGTCCTCCCAAGTGGAATTGTTTTTGAAGCATTTGAGCTGAAGCTTGTTTGGCAAGTTTTAAAGGTGTTTGAAAAATTGCTAAAGGTTTTACTTGTAAGCATCACCACAAAACATGTCATTTTGGTAGAGAATATAAAGATAGAGACTCGTGTGTTTTGAAGCATCTGGCAGTAGACATTGCCAGGGACTGGATACTGAAATAGATTGAATGCTCTTTCCAAACTGTCTGGAAGTTTATGGCTAGTGGTATTTCAGAATTGCTTGTGGGCTACTCTGTTTTCTCAGCTGAGGAACAAATTAAATTTTAATCCTTCATCTACAATATTCCTGCAATTAGTATTGTCTCCAATATGTTCCAGAAATGGGTTATGATTTCTGGATTCTTCACACTGCATAAAACTACTTCTCAAGATATCTGAGTCAATTGCATCTGTCTTTGCTTTTTTTCTTCCAAGTTCTGTCATCTATGAGATCAGCACGTGATTCCTGGAACCCCATCTTCTACAGGGATAGTGGTGATCCAGCCTGTTCTGCAGTGTTTCTAAAATATGTATCTACCAATCTACCTTACTAAACAGATCTCAGCATTCTGCTACTGACCCTTACCAGCAATAAAAGCCTATCCAGGTTTCTTCTCTGTGGGGTACTTCTAATACAACTTGGATATTATCTTTGACACATTCTTGATTTCCAATTTTGTGGACAAATCCAAGACTCAAACATTTGAAGGGAAAGGTATCCTGATCTTTCCAGAAACATTTCACCTCAGTTCGCCTCTCTAAAAAGAATAGGAGCAAGGTGTATATGTATATGTATGTGTGTGTGTCTGTGTGAGTCTGCATCTCTGTGTGTGTGTATGTATGGCAGAATTGAGCATTTTATTAAAGATTACCTTGAAAAGGAAATCATTGTGATACTCTCTTTGGTACAAAGAGTCTTAGTCTACTAAATTATCTTAATTTCCGGGTTGTGATCACTGGCAGACTAATGCATTGTCATTTGTATTCATTTGCTTTCAAACTGAGAGCAAATTTAGTATGTTTCCTTTGATGTTGTCATTTTGAACTAGATTTCTAGAGATGTGCTTTTGAAAATAAATAATTCTCTCCATCTTTAGGCACTTAAATACTGTTAATATCTGACCTGTTATAGCTCCATAGTCACAGACAATGGTCCAGGGATTAGTGAGATGAAAAGATTGCATCTAACATATTTTAATTCTCATTAACTAGCATCTAGCATTCAAGAGAGAAAAATAGATATGAAAAGTAGCTGGTTTCTTACAACAGCACAGATGGTTCTCTAGGATTTTAGCTGATTTCCATTTAAACACTTGGAATAAATATTTTCATTTTATTCAACATGCTACTCAATTTTAGTTGAGGGAAAACTTCTAGAAGTTGTTAATTTTCCTTATTTAACCCAGAGAATGTACTAACAAATCTGTCCAAGCTAAGGAGAACAGGATTCATCTTGCTTCTTTTCTATCTTCTCTAACTGAGACTTTAAGGTTAAGTGAGATATCCCATACCCACCAACAGTCAGTGGAATCTCAGAAATACTTCAAGAGACATATCAGGACTCCATCTGGGAATGGGATCCATCACTATCAGGAGATCCTTCCTACCTTGTACTGCACACATTCTTCTGTAATGGCTGAAGTTACATGAAATGTACCCTTTCCTCACTGTCTAGCAAAGGAATCTTTGTTACTCACTTCAGGGCATAAAGTTAATGTTTCTTTTTACTGAGTGATAGATCACACTCTCTGAGGATCTTCCATATTAAAAGTAATAACGGGTAGGTGTGCAAAGAGTGCCACAGGAGACCATGCACTGTGTCAGAGGTATGATTCACACCTAGCAATGTACTACAGCCCTGGGTGAGCTCCCTCAGATTCTGTTTTCCCACCTTTTCTATGAGTCATGCCATGAAATTATTTTCACAGCTCCAGCTGCTGTGCTAGTGTGGGTGACATTGCCAAGTGCACACCAAAAATTCCTTTTCTGAGCATCACTGGAACAGAAGCAGACTGAGTAAACACTGGGACCACATCCTTAGGTTAAATAATACCCAAAACAACAGTTATTTTTAAATTCTTGGATTTCTGGTAGCCTAGTTCCTGGTTTTTAATTCTGAATGGGGAAGTAGGGGAGAACATGCAGATTGGCCTTTGACTTGAGTGGAAATTAGGTATGCACCAACTCTTGGCATGTGGTCAGCCCTACAGCTGACTTGGGGTGGTCCTTCAAGCAGCTTTGACCTGCAATGTTTTCCCAGAGAATAAAAGCCTGGCATATTGCTGAGATTTGTTTGGACCAGGGATGGTTCACAAGTGGCAGCCTGTGCATGGGCAGAGATTTATTTGGTCCAAGAGATGTGACTTATGATATATCTGTTTTCAGCTAGAAAATTCTGTATGTCCCATTTTGTTTTCTTGAACATTACCAGGTGTGTCCTAAGTAAATATCAGATACTTCAGAAGTTGAGTTGATTTTTCCCTGTTACCAGCATAACAGATGCTCTCTATCTCTGTCTCTCAAAATAAATGTGCACAGATAAATTGAGTCAGTCATTCTGGTCTTGGCTTAGGCTCTGCTTCCTTTGAAATAATTTTCAGAGAATTCCAGCTGCAACTGGCCACAGGGGCGTTGCTGATAATTCAGCTGCTGTTTCTCAGGACATTCTGTAGTTGAAAGCCATATGAGAGTCTGCTACTCTCAAAGTCCTTTCTGCACCTGCAGTATAGTCACAGGCAATGAATTACATAACTGCTGGATTTCAGTAATTCCCCTGCTTTCTTGCCTATATTATTAGTAGTACCATTTTGGGGCATCAATGCAAGAAGAAGATTTCATGTTCCTTTGCATCCAGAATAAACCTGTCTTAAGGTGCTGCTGTGGCAGCTTCTGCAGTCTTTGACTCTGCTGGCATTCAGAATTCTAGTGAGAGGAATTTGGGATGCCAGGGCTTTCAGAGCTGTTTGTTTTCACAAGTTGTAGGGCAAATCCCACAGCAGCCATCTGGTGTTAGATACTCCATGTGATAGTAGTGCCTTAGGACTAGTCACCACTGAGGATTTTTTGTCTCTTTGCTGAGTTGTCAGTCATGGTGGAGAGCTGATGGGTTTTTATCAGCTTTTAG
This sequence comes from Erithacus rubecula, assembly GCF_903797595.1. NCBI lineage: Eukaryota > Metazoa > Chordata > Aves > Passeriformes > Muscicapidae > Erithacus > Erithacus rubecula. The sequence continues at coordinate 9,545,383 of NC_136689.1, read as the reverse complement.
TTTTACTGTTCTTTATCCATGTTACAGTCATAACAAATGGGAACGAAGACTTATTGGGCTCTGAAGTTACTCCATCCATTTATGCTCTTCCAGTAGTTAGATTATGCACCAAGCCTTGATTTTATTTCACTTTAGGAACATGTTAATCTGTATGCAAGAAAGTGTAAGTATTTTTCTCTGTTGTATACTAATTTTATTTATTTTTTCAAAAAGAGAGCTTACTTTTGATTTCCAGAGGACATCACTTAAAAACTTCTGTTACTAGTAAAATGGCAGACCTGGAATTCTCAATGGAATACAGTGCATTAAAATAGGAGGGCCATAATGTTTAATGACTTCAAAACCAAAAACAGTAACAAAAGAAAAATCAATATGCTAGACATGTGTTTTCCACTAACAACATTGTCTGTAGTGTCCTAAAACCATTTATTCTGTTTGTCCAAGGTTAGCAGTCTACAGCTGTCTCTTCTGTTGCTCTACTAAAATGTTGACACCTCATTTTTTACTTTTTTTAACCTTTAATGGTATAATGGTTAATTTGTAAAATTCCTGTATTTGACATTGTTTTTCTTTTTATTTTACTCCCTGCTTTTTGCATTCTCCTCTTTTTTTTCTCCCACCCTTCATTCCCATTTTTTATTATTATTTTCGTCTTGTGTTACCTTCTTTCCTTCTCTCCCTTATCCCTGCTATTCCTGCTGCTATAGCCTCACAGGCTGGGGAAGCTGGCCGAGCAGGTAGGGGATTTTCATGTTCCCTCAATACCCACCTATCAGCTTCCAACAGTGGGACAGACTAGAAATTGAGTCTGGAGATTTGGGGATTTTCAAATCCTTCTATAAAATTATAAAGAAGTCCAGTATAGCTTTATCTGGATTCAGGTTCCATCAAATATTAGATGTCCATTGTAACTATTTCATTCATGCTGAAAATAATAAATACCATAGTGATTGTCTTTGATTTTCAAACTTGACTGTTTCCATTATTTTACAAATCAAATCAACTTTAGTTTTATTTTTAAAGATAACCAATTTTTCCTTGGTTTTGTTTTTTTTTCTTTTCAACATTGCATATATTTCAAATAAGTTCTCCACTCAGCACTAGTCTGTTACACTGCTGAGTTTACCAGTAGACTGAAAATCGTGTCGTTAATAGCTAGAGAGGATATTGTACCTTGTATTGTGTATAACAAGCTAAAGAGGCTAACATGCATGTGCAGCTCTATTACTCCTGTTCTCCTCTGGTGGTGGGTGATGGTCAGTACCTGTTCAGTAACTACCAATTGGTAGTGGTAACACTTTTCCCCTGTAGATACAAAAATTAGCTATTTGTGGGTCTGGGTTGCAACTTTGAGTTGCAAAAAAAATTGTGGAACAATCAGCCAGCATTGCAGAAATGTAAAATTTAGCCCTAGACATTCCAATTGTGAAGAATTATGCTGTACAGTGTATCTCAAATGGGACAGAAATTGCTAGGAGCTCATGTTGCCTGCTGGTTTAAGTAGTAGACATCTAGATAACTGGTAAAGGAGTTCATGTATCTGGAGTTTACCAGGTCTGGGAGAATTCCTCTGCTGAAAAGAAAATTTCCATCGTGCCAGTGTTCCAGAATGAAGTTGTGCTTTTCTTCTAGCTTTGTGCTTAGCTGTAACATGAGGTCTGCAGCAGAGAACCATTGAGAATTCACATGGTGTTCTTTGGTGATGAGTTTGAAGTTTTGGATAAGGGCAGATCATAGCAGGCTGCAAAATTGCAGGAAAGCTGTGGGTGGAAAGGCCCAAAGACTACATCATCTCTGCATGAAAGGAAAATAAAATTAGTCTGCCTCTTTTCAAGTAACTAAATATTGTGATATAAAGCAAGGGTTTAAATTATGCAGTGGAAGACTGAAAAGGATTACAATAATTGCTTAACAGACCTTCAGATTGGTTCATGTCATGCGTGCTACCTTTACAATCTTTAGCTTCAAGTATATTCTCTGTTGCATGTATGGAAGACTCAGTAAACCATGCTTCACATTCCTGACCATGTGCTTCTGCCATTAAACCGTGTCTCCTCAGCAATTTCCGCCTTCCTTTATATGGCAAAATGTGTTTAACATTTTTTGTATGTATCCATGTGCTGATTACTTGGCCTTTTGTAGCAAATGAAACCTCTGTTGACATGTGTTGGTTAAGTAGTCTGACTGCTTGATGTTTTTCTGAACTCCAAGGTGACAAGTGCCTGATGGTAGGTATATTTCCAGTGCTTGTTCTGATTCTGTAAAGCTGAGCTTTGGTTGATCAATACCTTAAATGTAACTTGTCATTTGATTAGCATAATTAGCATTGAAATGAATGTTTGATTATTTGGGGGGTAAAACTCTTTTTTTCCTCCCATCCCTCAGGTTCTGATTAGCTGATGTTGTTGTTTACAGGGAACATCTGGACCAGATCCCACCACAGTGTATGTTGATATGAGGGCACTGAGGCATGACAGGTCGGAACCACCTTTTTTCTTTTTCTCTAATACACACAATTAACAGAGTTTCTTGCAGAAAGCTGCTTACAGCACACCTCATGGACCCTGGAAACCTCATAAATAATTTGTGTTGACTCCTACCAGTGAGCAGACACAGACATTTATATTGGTTAATTAATTTTGCCACTGATAAAACTGAGGCATCTGATATCACTACTGCATGACTAACAAGATTCCCTGCCTTTATTACCATGAGGATTTCATGACACTTGTATTCAGGTGGTGCAGCCTTGCCAGGCCCCACAAACTGGAATCCTGTTAGCTTCACAGAGGTGTTTCTCCTGGCTTGGCAGCTGCTTGCCTGTCAAGAGATCTGGTGGGGTTTGCTGAAGTTTTTAATGCTGCAGGACCATGAGGGGATGGATTATTTGCTTCAGCCACTGTGAGCAACCACATTCTGTAAGTGTGGGTAATTTTCAGTTCCATCTTGAGTGTTAGATATGTATACAAGGAGTGAGAAATAAAATTTATCACTTAGTGGTTGGAAGTAGGCTTGAGATCTCAGGTGTGATTTTAAAAAGTACCCATGCACATATATGTCAGTTTTCCAATACTCTGGTCATGAGTCTCTTTACAGGACTGTAACAAACCAAAAAATTTTCTATGAACTCTGGAAAAGGTGAATATTTAATTAACAGCCCTGGTTCCCTTAAAAATCATTATCTAAATAGGGAGTTTCTTTGTTCTTTTCTTTCATCCTTCTTAAAAGCTTAACAGAGAATTTGTCCCCCAGTTTTGGCTCTATCAAAATGACCAGTTCAGCTTGCACAGTGCAAACCTCAGGGCACTGCAGGCCCAAATTACCCACTGGGTACTTGGGTCAGATAGACACATTGGTATTTTCCTGTTGCACATGGAGTTTGGCAGGTAGGACAAAGGAGCTGCATGATGTTTGACTCATGATTTATTTATTCCTTTTGCACACAATGGTTTCAATAGTAGCACTTATGTTTGATCTATCCTTTGGAAAACTACTGTCTGCATAACCCAGCCACAGCAATTTGGTGTTTCTGGCCCAGCAGCTGCAGTAGTGTGGAGACAGAGTCCACGGTCATACTAAACCCAGAAAAGAAAAAAGGCCTTTTCTATAGAAAGAGAGTGTAAAATTCACAGTCAGAAAAAGTAATAATAATAAAAAAATAGGTTTAAAAAGAGGAATTAAGATTTACTGTTCATAAAAGTTGCATAAACCATGGGTACACTATTTCCCTGCCTTAGCATGTCATTGAGAAGTAAGCATCATTATCAAGGTCAAGCTTTGTAGTGTGATAATTTATATTTAGTGACTAGTTCTACAGAACATGAAAGATGATCTTTAGAGCTGGTTCTCATATTGTGGTAATGGAGATTTTAATTTGATGGTTTAAAGCTGTGCCTCATTTACCCAATCCTGCAGAATTTAGAATTAGATTAGTGGGTCATAAATTAAGGGAGAAAACAACTCTATTTGACATAGTGTCTTCACACTTGCTGTTTCTGACCATTTTAGTGGAACTGAATGTCCCTATCACTTAGCAGTATCTGAAAGATCCCTGTAAATATCTGTGAGACCATAGAGTAGCAACCCACAGGCCAGCCAGTCCCCCAAGAATATGAACATTTTACACTGTACACTTAATGTGAGAAAATGTTTTTCATAATTTGTATTTTAGAAGATATTTTTCAGGGTCTGAAATAGACTGAACATATTTTTTTTCAGTGATAAAAAAAAATGGTGTGACAACACTATAGTTGCTTTAAAAAACAGCTGTAGTTCATATCTTTGAGATTATCTAAATCCTGTCCACATCCATAAAGATTAATAGTCAGTTTTGATATAACTATTTCAAGCTCATCTAGTGCTGCACACTTTACAGCTTATGAAAATGTCATTTTCTTGTAGGTGCTTAGGTCAAAATACCTGTGCTAGCTACAATCTGTGTGGACATCTAGGGGTGGTTATTCAACCAAATCAGATGTTTCTTTCCTTCGAGCCCTCCCTGGATTTGGATGGTTTGGTTCTTAGGTCAGAGTGGAGGTTTTCAAACATGTTTTTGTGTGTGTCCCTGTGGTTTTGAGCTAACAGTCCATTGGTTTAGCTGCTGGGACTCTGGCCATAGTACTGGACTCACCTGGAGGTTCAGGAAACTTGTACCAAGGGGTGTGAGCACTTGGTCAGTGACTGGAGTCAGTTCTGACACTGGAAAAAGGTTGGGCTGCCTGGCTGTGAGCACCTAGTGCAGCTCTAGGTGCTCCAGCTTCTCAGGTAGCATCTCACATGGAGTCACATAATTGTTAGCCCTGAGGAGTGTCCCAGACATCCAGAGCTGTCTCCAATGGCATTGGACACCTATTTTTGGAATCTGAGTAGTACAAAAAGCAAGAATATACAGCTCTGTCTTCCTGTTGGTGACAGGATATCAGTATCATTGTACTGGGCATTTTACTGATTTTCTACAAATCAGGGTCCTCAGCATGACCTAAGGAAAGAGTGAGCAAAGACAGGCAAGTCCCACACAGACTTTTAATGAGAACCAGGAGACTCCTGAGTCATCTACCAGGTGGGTGATGTGGCCCTGCAGTGCAGAGCAGTGCAGAGATTACAGAAGTTAGCTCAGGTCCAAAGGAGAGAGTAGGTGGATTAATGCTTCCCAGCACAGCACAGAGCTCCTGGCTGCTGCCTCCTTGTGCAGCTCAGGCCATGGCCATGTGCCCAGGGGCATCCTTGGGGGGGACAGGCAGCAGAGCCCTGGGCAGGAGCACCCAGTCAGGTCATTGCTGCATTTCTTTGCCTCTGGGAAGGCAATTTTATTCCCCATCCCCTGCAAAGGAGGAAAGTAAATTGAATATATATATATATATATATATATATATATATATATATATATATATATATTGTTGTCCTGCTTATATCCTGCTTCTAAAGGCTTGGTTATAAGATTGTTCTTGCAAATTTTTTGACCAGTCATGCTTTCCTCAGAAAACTTTTCAGGTGGTTAAGCACAGGATACCTAAATACGCTGAAAGCTGAGAAGTGTTTGGGAGATAAGAAAGGGAGTCTTTTCTTATCATGCCAAAACACCATTTACTTGAAAGATGGTGGGTTTTATGCCATTTGCAGCCTTTTGTACCAGTAAAAATGTAAATTTGAAGCCCAAGCATCCCTTGTTGCTGATCTCTACAATCCATATTTTTCTAAGATAATGTGTACATGTGTTTACAAAATGTCCAGCAAAAACCACATTTCTGATATTAAAATAAAAAATTCACAACTTCTTCATCCTTAGCAGCAGCTTAGTTTTTGGTAGAAAAATTATTTATTGGCAAAAAAAGCCAATTCCTCAAGCTGAGAATAAACCAAAATAAATCTTTCTTTCCCATCAGAAGGGCAAAATATTGTCAAGTGTTCTGCAGCAGATCAGGCTGGATTCTCCAATGTTTCAGTTATATTTCTAAACATCCTAAACCATACTTTTTTGACTCATTCAGAGCTGTTTTCAAAATATTACTCTTTTAATCTGATAATATATATTTTAAAATTACCTTGACTTTAAAACTAGCAGGTATGAATTAGAAATAAAATTACATTAAAAATACTGAAATATTTTGATTGCTTTGAATTTTTTCTCATATTTTCAACATAAGATATCTGGATATCTGTAGCTTTCATATTCTAAATGTTTTATAGAGAATTTTCTCAGAAATTTTAAATAGTGAGCTGAAGGATCCATTTGGTGACAGCTGATGGAGATCATTGATCTCCTAAAGTTGAAACTTCATGAAAATCCTATAAAGATAGATATCCCCTTGCATCCTAATATTATTTTCTATATCAAAACCTTATCCATTAAAAACAATAAGAAAACCACTGTTCTGCTCTAAGTGGAGCAAGGAGTGACCTATTTTGATATTGAAGTTTATTTTTTAAAGGATAAGTGAAGTGAAAGGAAACATATTCATTGCAGTCTGTCTACCCCCAAAAGCAGATAGAAATGTCACCTGTCTTCTTGTTCAATAGCAGCTAATGACAACTTATGAGCTTTGATGTAGTGGAGGCTTAGAGTCCCAGGGGGAGCCACTAACCTGGTCACAAATGTCTTGATGAAGATTTTGATACCATTTTGCATGCATTTGTCATAGACAGCTCCCTCTTGACTGCAAATTGTATTTATACAAATTGTATTCTTGAACTGCATTGACATTTTGTATCAAACTGGGCAAGAGGGAAGACTTTCAGCCAATGCTGGTAAACACTGTTTTCTATTTTATTTGATGCCACTTCTAGTTTCACACATGCAGACATCCTTTCCCATCATGTCTTTCTTATCCTGTCTTCAAACTTCAGTATACCCTTTGGTGAAATAAGAGGTGCATTAAATGATCTTTTAAATTATTCAGTTTCATCTAGTTAAGTCTGCAGGGTAATAAAGATGGGAAAATTAATTTATTAAACACTATGGTGATATACTAGAGTTCCTTTTGAGCTACATGTAATGGTGAGCTGCTGGGATAATCAGACATGGTGAGGCAGCTGGCACCAAAGAGGACTCAAATCCAGGTGTGGGATATTGACAAACAGACCAGAAGCACAAAGATTTATTTGAGTTCAAGTTATTAATTTTTTAATCTGGCTATTATTCAATTTGTGGCTTGTGATATTCATAGTCTTTCATTGAAATGCAGCCACTCCATCATTAGAACAATTATTTTACCCTGTTCACCCTCTTTATTAAACAAGCTGTTTAATGTGGAGCTGTACAAAATATGTGTCTTTTCCCATGACATCCATGACATTCCACTGACATCTTGGAGTGAAGCAAATTAATGTAGCTCTTAAAAACAAAATTACCTTGTATATACTTAGTCTGTCATTAGCAGACTTGATTCTTAGGAGGTCATTTGTGTGATGTACTGGCAATAATAAGTAAGTCTTACTTTTTGTTTTGGATTCAAGAATATTCAGAGATCTCTGAACTTCCTTCAGATTTAGACAGACATTGTCTCTCTGACAAAGGTGTTTTCAAAGGATGGAAATTCCGAATCTCATTCCTCAAGAAAAGAAGGAAATACTTGTAGCGTTTCAAAGAAAAGAGAGAACAGTTACTTAGGATTTTTTTTTTTTTAATTGCTTATAGACTGAGCCAAGTCTCAAATCCAGGCTCTGTCAAAAGGAATCAGTAAAGGCTTTGGCTTCACTTTAATATAATTCAGCATTTCAGACTTCATGGAGGAACAGAAAAATAGCCTTTTATTATGGCTGTCAATTGTTTATCCTTTTCCTCTGCATTTTACTGAAGCTTTCATGTTATATGTACATTTTTTTGGGGTAATACCAAACAGCAAAGCCACAGGAGCTTTTTTCCCTTATTCTCAAACACTTCTCCTCCCTTTACCTTGAAAAATACTTTTATTGAAGGGTTACCATGCTAAAGAACTCCTTAGCTGAGTTTAGAGCTGAGCTGTAGCCACAGCTCTGTAGCACAGTCATGGTGTGGAGTGGAACCACTTTATATTCACACAGGAGAGAGAAGAGACAGGGGGAGGTGTGTCAGGAGACTTGCTAATAGCAAGTGACAATGAAATAGTTACCTTTTGTTAAAATTTAATTGACTAATCTTATTTGAAAGTCATTTGGCAACGGTAGCAAAAACCCAACTTTGAGGAATGCTCCCTTGATGCTGGGGGGAGCAGGGCTTTTCCAGCTCCTGCCATGGGTTACAGAGCCCAGTCACAGGTCAGAGGGGTGGTTAGAATCCATCCCCACCCTCTGTGACACCCAGCCAGCATTTCCCTTGCAGTGAGATTCTGTAAGCAGAGGGTATGAGTTGTTTTGAGGTGTAAGGTTCCACGTACCTGGTGAACTTTTCAAAAAGAGACCTCCCATGTCATTGTCCTCAGAGTGCTTTAGACACAATAAGATAATTTTACAAATTGAGTTGTCAAGTGCTACCTCCAGCAGTGCCATTCCTGTCACCCTGAGCTTCTGGGATATTCTCATATGGGTGGCTTTAATTCCCAGCTGCACATGCCACCCATACTTTTTTTTGTAATTGTCTGTTGCTTTAGCTGGTTGGACTTTTTTTTTTTTTCTGTTATCACAGAAACAGTTTTTTCATGAAAATGAAAACATTTTCACCCCTATGGAGTTGGTAACTCAGCTGAGAGAAGGACCTGAGATCTTTAAAATAAAATCTGAATCCCTCAAAGATTTAACTACAAAAATAAATAATTTTATTTTTTGGGTTTTTTTGGTTTTGAGGCGTCTTTGTAGAACACCTGACATTTAGGCATTTTGCCTATTAGCTTTCAGTATCTCATTTGTGAGTATAAGCTGTTTGTCATAGTACTAGCAAAACACTCCTTCATGTTTTTCCTCAGGAGAAGATACAGCCCTGGCCTTTTAGCATTATTGTGCTTTGTTTCTGCCATGCAAACACTCCTGTCTGTAAAATCCCCTTGGCGTTGTTTCTGATCTATGGGAAACGAATCTCCCAGAAAGAAAAGTTAATTTGGGCTGATAAGCATCATGTGAACACTTTCAGTTCCAGCTTGGAGAATTCCCAGTCTCTCTAGAGAAAAAGAAATATTCTCTCTTGCTGTTCTGACTACATCAGGAGACCAACTTGTTTCATCTCCATACACTGAATAGTCAGTGATTAGGAGTAAAGGTGATGGCCTGGGAAACTGAAGAGGAGCTAATATTGTTGAAGAAATTGTAATGTTTACTCATGAGGATCCAGAGTTACAACCAAATTTGTAAAGAGCTTTGAAAGATGCCTCGTGTTTCCAGGCATAGCACAGCTTCTGTGCAGGGCAGAAGAAAGGGAGAAATGTGCAAGAACTAGGAGGGTGGGAAACCTACAATGTAATGTTTGTGCTTTCTAAGGCAAGATTACTTGTCACTAAAGTATTTCCTCCCTTGACACAAGCCCATTTCTTCCTTGATAAAGTAATCTTCAAGAGAAAAGGATATCATGATTTTGGTGGAACAGGACAATAAGAACTGGCTCCAAATATGGTTTTTGAGAGAGGATGTGGTTTAGCATAGTTTAACTACAAATCAAGAAATTCCAGTTATATTTCCCTGGAGGGCTTAAGGGAAATAGAATACTGTCCTATGCACCAAGTAAGACAAAGACAAAGGGAAAACAAAAAGCTGTAGCTTTGCAGGAAGGTGGTTGTGCTGCAGTTGTACAGTTATTGTGTTATGGTTTGCAAGTAACACTGACAAGTCATTCTTCAATATGAGTAAAAGAACTAGATGGAAAATGGTTCCATTTTTGATTTTACAAACCAGTTTTGAGTGTAGCAATAATTTTGATGAAATTATAAAATTTCAGTGAAATTATTGAGATTTTCACTGCTTATTAGATTTCCAGCTTACTAAAATATACCAACATTTATTCCTGAAGAGTGTTTGACACTTGAAAGGATTTCCTATTTCCAGGTATACTGAGTTTCCTTGGTGTTACAGGTCCTCCTCTGTCAATCATGCTTCTCATGGAAGCTGAGAATAGATAAAACAATCTGGCTGCTCAGATTTCTGAGGAAGATTAATCTAAAATTCTTCCCTTTTTTGTTACCTACAAGCCATGCTTCTTTCTCTCTCCCAGAGAGTCTGGCTGTACAGTCTAGCTTTGGCATGAGTCTAGCTGTACAGTTACAGGAATGTCTTAATAAAATGGAGTTTTCATTCTTCCATTTTTTAATGCAAATAAGATTTCTTACGTATTTGATTTTTACATATAATGTATTCTGATACAATTTGCTTTCCTTCATTTTGGTATATACTCTTAATGGAGTGCTAAACACTGATTCTTTAAAAATGCCAGGTGATCAGCATAGGGTATTCTTGCTTTTTCAGTAGTGGAGGGAGAAGTGCTGCTTTCCCACACTGCTGTCCTAGAGGGCATTTCACAAGGCATCTGCTTTGGAAGGGGAAATAGTTAATGAATATAGGTAAGATTTGGAACAAGGCTTTGTAGCTTCTGCAGCCCAGCCACAGACTGCTGTGCTATAAGAGATGGAGCTTCCTACAGGCTCTCCATCCCTCTTTCCATTACCCTCTTCTCTTGCCAGCCTGTGCAGGAGGACAGGGCCTTTGCCATGCCACACACCGTCAGCTTTTTGTGACAAATAATTCAGCACAGGGTGCTGTGCTGCCAGTTACCCCTGGGAAATGGGCTCTGACACCTTTGGGGCCCACTCCAGCTTGCCAGCCTCTGGCACCCATTTGGCTCCTGTTGTCAGTGAAATCTCTGGCTGAAAGAAAACAAGGAATGGTCAGGCTTGGGAAGGAGAGCTCTGAATAGTAGAAGCATCCTTTATTTATGTAAGGGTACAACATCTCTAATTTGGTTAGAGATGTAATACTCTCTTAAATGGCTCCTTTCAATGGATCTTAATATGTTGCTTCAAGCCTAACTTGTCCTTTTCATTATGGCATATAATGGAAGTGTCTGTGAGCAGAAGGTGCACTTGGGTAAGCAGAGAGTCTCAAGAAGATCAGCCATGGTTCCCAGTGAGTTCCTGTGACAGGACAGTCCCTTTTCAGTGCCTGCAGGTGTACAAGGCACTGCTGCTCATGGCACTGCTGACCTTTCCTTCTGACTGCTCATCTGCAGTTTTCATTGAACTGACAAAATAGCTTCATCTGTTGGTGTTCCATGCACAGGAAATCTCCCTGGTTGTTGTTCTTAAGAAGGACTTTCTACAGATTCTTTCCCAAAAAAATGAAGGGTGAGTCAGCTAATGGTGGGAAATTTGGGGGTTATAGCAAGAGAAGGGGATAGATTAAAGAAAATTACTAGATTTCAGAAATTCCACCTTTGATTACATTGTGGGAATGTAGAATGTGAATATTTCATTAGCAATGCTAAAATAATTTCCATCATTTGTTAACAACAAATAAGCTAATTCCATTAGCTGAGGATGTTTTTAGATCCCAAGTTCATTATAATTAAAATTTTCCCTGTATGTGAAGTCTCTTTAGAGATTAGGACTAGGAAGACAAAGGGTTACAAAATAGAAAAAGCATATTGCATTAAACAGAATTTTCGTATCTTAACTGTGATTATGAAATGTGTTGTAAAAACAATTACTGTTAAACACCATGTCCTGGGAGGTTTGTAATCTCAGTAAAAAGATAACAGCTGTGAGCAGCTTTATGCCTGGTTTTGCAGAGCTGAACCTGAAGCACAGAGAAGGGTGATGCTGTACCTGGTGGTGCTTGAGGTGCAAGGCAGGAGACCAAATTCTCCAGAGTCCTGGTCCACTGCATTCTCTTTAAATAGTTATATACTGTGCTTTAAACAATGTGCAAAGTTAAACAAATTTAATATTCCATGACAGCTGAACATGTTAAAGTAATTCAAAGCTGAAAGCAAACATAAACATGACTTACCTTTTTTACATATTCCCATAATCTTTTATGATAAAATTGCTGTTGCTTTTTTTTAAATCTGTGAAGCTTTGTGTATTCCCTTCCTGGACCAGAGTTCTTGCCCCATTTTGAGTCATTTGCAGCTTTCTGAACTGTCTTAAATCATTGTGTAACTTTTTCTGCTTCTTTATCAAGCCATTTGAAGCTTTTGACCTCAGGGAATTTGGCACATGAAGTGTAATTTTGGTTTATAATGAAGGATTCCTTTACATTAAAGTAAATGTTTTAGTGCTAATTCTGGTTGATTATCAAATTAACAGAATTAAAATATGTCTTAGGCATACAGAAAGTTTATTGGTTGTTCATTTGGTTTGTTAAAGTTTGCCTAGATCCCAAAGTCCCTTTTTCAGTCTCAGCTGTATTTATCCATTATCTGAATATATCATGCGATAGGAGAAAAACTGCACTGAGGAAACTAGGATGATGCAGGGAAACTTCATTATCTCCATTTTCCCTTCAGCCTAAGTGTTCAGCTGTGCAATTTTCCTACTTTTCTGATTTGCTATTTGAACCGTGCATGTCATTTTGGAAGGCAGAGCTTATGTTCTTTGATCCATATTTCCCTTTTTTTTTGATCTAATGTCCTCATTGTCTGGTTAATTCTGGAACCGTTTATGAAGAAATATTTTATTATTTGAGTAAAGAGAAAATGCTCTGACAGTCTTGAGAGTCAAAGAGCCCTGACCCAGTCCAGGACCCCCCTGTCACCTACAGTGCCCACCCTTCTAACTATAGAAAACGAGAAGAGGCTGCATCAGCCCTTTCCCACCAAAAGTCTTTACCTAAGGACTATCTCAGACTGGACACTGAGATGTATCTGAAAGGTGTTGTTGATGGCAGGAATTCTTAATGATTTGAGTCAGAACTGGGAAGTCTCTGTGCTCTGGATTAGCCACATAAAAGGTCTCTGCCATTAAATGCCTTGCCATTCGATTTTGGTGGCAGTTTCTAATGGATTAGGTAGTTGGCCTTTTTTTCACAGTAAAAGACCATTGTGTTGAATTCAGAAGAGTCAGTTTGGGCAGATCCTTTTCAGCTTAAGGAAAGAGAGTCTTCTAAGTGGTCCAAACACATTACATTTTTTATTTTTGCTCATGATGTGGGTTAAAGTTTTCTAGTTTCCAAATTTTCAGTTTGGAGAGTTAATTAATTTAATTACAAAACAAAATGCCCTGAAATATTAAACATAAATAGCCTCTTTTCCTGACCTGCTGCATGGTTTGTTTTTTTTTTTTTTAGATTCTGTTTACAACTTCTGTACATCTTTAACTTCTTTGTTCCAGTTTAATACAGAAAAATCTTCAATACATCAATGTCTTGCAGGATAAGAAATTGTCCCTGTTTCCCCCCACAAGCACAACTTTTAATGTAAGATGATGGTCAGTAGGTAAACTACAGAAATAGGGCTGGAATGAAACCAGAGACTACTGGCTGTTGTTTTCTGCCACAGAAAGGCTGTGGGCAAGGAGAGGCCTTAAATACATTGGGTTATATGTTCTTCACATCCTATTTGGTTTCATCCAAGCTTTGTTGCTGAAGGTTTTCAAGAGTGGCAGCATCCAAGAACAGATGCTGAAAGAAATCAGAGTGCAAGATAGCTGGTATTAAAGAAACCAAAGAGTTGTTCTTCCAAGCTGGGAAGGGAGATGGTGTCAGAGCTGCTCCAGACAGGAGGAAGGGTTGGTGGGATAGGCAGGGAAATCAGAGCTGGAGGTGAGTGTGTGAGAAGGTGCAGTGCCCAAAGCTGGCTGATAGAAGATGCTGGCACACAGGCAAGGAGGAAGAGGGCAATTACCATGGCTCAACTTGAGGGAATGGCTATAAACAAAGACAAAAGTTCCAGATGTGGGGTTTGGCCAAGTGGTAGGGTAAAAGGCAATGTCTTCAGCTGAGTTATCCTGAAGGAGAATGAGGCCACTGGGGAAAAGCTCCTTTGAGTTGGACATGGAGAGGTAGAAATAATAAGAGGAAGCTAAGACTGGTGCATGCCAAGCATCACAGAGTGAAAAAGGTTCCTGGATTTGAAATAAATTCAGCTGAGACATAAGCCCTGAAAGGAAGTGGAAGAAGCCCCATCACTTGAAATACTCTAACAGAAGTAGGCAAAGCATTCAAAAATGCACTGCAGGGAGCAGTCTTTTTTTGGCAGAGAGCAAGACTTGGATGACCTCATAGCTTCTTTCCATCTCTATTAGAATCACAGAATCCAAACTCTTTCTCCAAGCAGCAGCACAGCCAGCTCTGAAGGATTGCCCAGTTTTGGCACTGTGGTCATGCTTAGTGCCACTCTGCATGTGCCAGCCCCTGCAGATTCCCAAAGCAAGACTTAATAGCTCTGCTGACAAACTCTGATTAGTGGGAAGCACTAGCAAGCTGTGCAGTGTATTTTGAAGAGTTTTCATTACCAAATGAACCAGATCTAAAATGGAGCATAAACAAAATTTTCAATCATGTAAGATTGTTGGGCAGAAAGACATTTTTTGCTGCATTTGGATACCCCTTTGCTGCACAGTGATTGCAGAGCCTGGCTAGTTATAGCAGTAGAGTTCCTTTTTTAAGTCAGATTTCAGTCTTACTTTTCTATAGTAAGTGTTTGATTTATAGAAGATGAAATATGTTCAATACATTAAATTGTAACAAGAAAATAAGTTGGCACATACTGGGAGTGTAGCTGCATTCTCCATTAAATCCCAGGAAGCAGACTTTGAAAGAGTTTTATCAACTGTACGGCTCCAGTGAGAGAAATTTTAAATCAAATGCTCTTAGGAACCAGTGGAAAAAAAGTTATGAAAAATATACTCTTCTATACTAATCTGTGTAAATATTTCAATTTCATTGTGTTTCATCCCTGGTTATAGCTTTGCAACATTTAAACAATTCTTAAACATCTTCTGCCTCCCCCCTCCAATTAGATATTTTATGGGGAAGAAACCCTGTGTCTGCCTTCATTGAGTCTCTCATTTATATTTTCCCTCTCAGCTTGGCTACAAACCACCAGAAAGAAGGTTCAAAAGTAGCTTTCACACCCAAGGGCAGCAGGTTTTCTCCCATCCACTTGATTTTCGTGCTCTTTGCCCAGTCTGGCTCTCCTGCCATGCTCTCCTCTGCCCTTCCCAGCAAGGCTCAGCAGCAGAAGGAAACAGCAGGAAGGCTCTGAACTAACTTTGTAAGAGATTGTTTTCATTCCCAACAAAGAACTCTGGAGCACTGCTGAGAAACAGGACTTGCCCTTCCTGGACCCTTCCTGTCTGGGAGCAGATTATGATTATTTGTGAATTTGGAGAGGGTTTGCTGTCATTGTCCTAGGGAGCCTGCAAGGAGCCAGCATCACCTGGGTAATTCAGAGCTCTTGTTTTAAGGGTCTCATGGGCCCTGTGCTCTGCATTTTTAGTTTGCCTACCAGAGCAGCCTTGATAGTGATGCTGTTTGCTCAAGAGGGAAGTAAAGAAGTTTTCAGTTGTGTCTGCGTTTGTCAGTGGAAAAAGGGAAATCTCTTGAGAAAGAGTGGGACCAATTGAATTATTTCATGCTGAGGCACAATAAAACGAATTTTAAAAATTATTGCCTAATGCTCCTTTTTTATTCACAGTATCTAGTCCCAGTAGAGTTAATGAGACTATTAAGCACCTAAAATTAATAATGTGTGTGAGTCTCTAACATCAGAATCTCATATTTTACTTACATTTTTTTTAAATATATTTGTGGCAAAATATTTTTTATTATTTTTGGATTTGTTAGAGGCTTAACAGTATTTCCCAATAGATTATAAGGTTAGCAGAAACTTTTTTAAAAGGATCCAAGGTTTTGGGTGCTAAGAGGCCCTCACAGAAAACCTCCGGGAAATGCCTTTCTATGTTTAGTGCACTGCCATGAAAACTCTGTAGAGATGTGAGGCAGGAAGCACAGAGTGGGAGAGGTTTAGCAGAGCTGGAAAGTGAGAAATTGCACCTTCTGTGGATCATCATGTGCTAAAAAATCAGGCAAGATTAAATGAAACAGGTGGAGAAGGGAACTAGAAGAATACTCCAGTGATACTAAGAACAAGATGGGAAGCACAGATGCTGAAAGCAAAGAGGGGGTTGTCAGATTTATGGCTGTTGATTCATTTCCAGCAGTCACACCATTGACTATCAAATGTGTTGCTTTATTATTTGTGATTTTTGCTAGGCTGGGGTTCAACAACTATTCATGGAGGCATGTCTTAATGACAGGAGGGGAGCAAAGGCCACCAGTATCTCTGAGCAGCTGGACAGTTCTGACATGCACTTTTCCTGCCCTGGAGGTTTCTTTTACTGTTAATTCAAGTAGAAATTCTCTTTAAACCTATCTGAAATTACACAAAGTGCTTCCTGACCTTCTTTACACCATCACTTTTAACAATGCTTGTAGCTGAGGCTTTCCAACTTTTTTTAAAGATTTTCTCAGTTTCACAAATGCTTGTAAATAGTAGGTAAAATAACTCTTTTAAAGGAGGAACCAAGTGGGTGAGATGATGACTATTTCTGTCAAGAGTAGCTACCTGTCTGCAAATACCTATTGGAGATATCAGTTGGAAGAACTCAGTTAAGGCATTTTCTATTTCTAGACTAATATGGACTTTACAGAACAAAGATATATATCTATGTACGCAGAAATACATAGGCATTAGTAGCAACTGGTTTTTGCAATATTCTATTTCATTTCATTTCAATATGAAATGAGTTATTTTTAAAACCCTTTCCAAATACTCCTGAATACTTATGATTTGGCTGCCATTTGTATGGTTGTGTGCCATGTGGTTGCCATTTGCTGCCACAAGTGTGGCTGATGTTGATGTACCTTTTATAGAGCAATAATTTAGCCTTGCACACATACATTCTGGTGAGGCTCCCATGGCCTGACTTCCTGCTGCCCTGTGTCTGTGTTCCTGGATGAACAAATGGATGGTGTAGATTCACTTTTCCATCACTTTTCCCTTTTGCCATCAATCTAGTGCTGACTCTGCTGCTTTTCAGCTGGTGAGAGGCTCAGCAGGAAACGTAGAAAACACAGACATGTGTTACATGTGTAACACAACAGTGTTAACAAGGGCAGTACAACATTAAAGGTAACACAGAGGAAGTAATTAGTGCTTCAATAATAATGATAATAATAGTAATAAAACTAATTTTGGGAGTTTAGTGGCAGTTGAATGAGTGTTGCAAAGTGATTCCTGTTACACACCTTGTAGGTCAGGCTGTGTCTGCCCAACTGTGCCTGCTCCAGGCACTGCCCCCTGTAGGGCACTTTACATCCTTTTCCTCTTAACACAACTTTGAAAAAGGTCTGAAATTCCTGGGTGTTTGGGTTTTGTCTTTCTGATAGTGACGGAGATGTTCACACTGATGTGCAATATCTCAGGGTTTAGCCCTGCCCTGTTCATCAAGGTTGAAAGACTTCCCAGAACTGCAGATAAAACACTATTCACTATTCCTGCCTTGACCTCAAAGTCTCCTTCTATAGAAGACTCCTGGAGCAAAGAAATAGGGAAAAGGAAAAAAAAAAAAAAAGGGGGAAAATGATCTTTTTCCATCTCCTTTGTGCTTAGGGTCTGAACTTGCCAAAGCTTTGTTCTCCAAAGGGAATTCTAGCTGAGGTCTCTGTGTCTCTTCCCTCCTTTCCCAAACTGAGCAATGCTCTGTCTATAAAAAACCTCAAAACAGTCTGAAAAGTCTATTGTGACTGCTCCTAATAGACTCAGTTTATGCTCAGCTTAATGGGATCCAGGTCTCCACCCATCTGCTCCTGTCAGTTTCCTTTTGATATTTCATCTTTACCTTTCACATGGTTGGCTTTTAGGCATCTTGTATTGTGGGGTTTTTTCTTTCTGATGCCTGGAGCTGAGGGGAGGAAAGAAGTAAGAGCAGCTCTTTGGACACAAGTCCAGATTCAACTTGGTTAAGTGGATTATGGATATTGTTCAGGAGTAGGAAGTTTAAGGTTTTCATGGTTGTTGGAACTTTTAAGTTACTTAGGATACAGGAATAGCTAGATGTTACCAAATTTTCTTTGCCATGTACTGGCTGAAATAAACAGCTATTTTAAAACTTGGGAGTCTCTTTCATTCTAACCTACTGAGTACTTTGCTAAGGTTAAATGAGAAATTTCCTTCCAGAGCATTATACCACTAAGGAGAGATGACATTCCAGTTCACTTAGAGGGGAAATAAGTTATCTAAAAAAAGAAGAGAGACAACCAGAAAGTCACACTCTGAGAACGGATCTGATCTCAGCAGTAATAACATTTTTCATTAAATTATTTTTTTTAATATTAAAATGTTTATCAACCACTGTCCCTTGTAAATAATTAAAAGATTGCAAATGCAGATTTGAAGCTGAGGCCAGGTTATGAGTTATTTTGATATGATTTTGATTTTAGCTGTCAGCTACTTGTGGAATGTGGTTGTTCACTCAGCTCACACGCTTTTGTGTCTGTGCCCTGGCTCTTATGATGTTCTTGTGGGAAATCAATATTTTAGATCCCTCCTGTCATGAATAAATTTGTGCATGGCATTCCTATTACAAAAGTCTATAAAAAACAAATAAAGTGCACCAACTACATTTGAAGAATTTATTATTTAAGAAAACATTCACACACATCTTTTTCTCATTATTTTCCCATCCATAAGTTTTGACTAATATTACATATTGGATCTGATTATGTTCCACATAACAGGATATAAGCTTCGTCTCTTCCAAAAATAACATTAAACTCTGCAACCATTAACCATTCATTTTAGAAATAAATGTTAATGAAAAGCAACTAAACACAACTGTGCATTATACATATTATTTTACAGAGTTCGTTTAGTTGAAAGAGGATCTCCACATAGTTTGCCTCTCATGGAGTCTGGAAAAGTAAGTACTGAAAGAAGATTTAAGCTTAACTTTTATGGTCAATATTTTCAGTAGATATCCATTTCTGTTCATTTTTACATGGATGTAGTACTAGGGAAGGGACTATTAGCTGTGCAGATTGATGTCCTTCCTTTACTGTTGAGGTTACAGCATGATGGCAGTAACTGATGCATTACTGCTCTCTCAGAACCTGCACCTCACTCTTTTATGCAAAAATCAATTCCTCCTTTTATGCAAGAAGGTGTTTCATCCCCTGCTTGTCATTCCAGAAGCAGCTGACAAAGTTGTCTCTGATGCTGCAGTTCCATGGATGCAGAGCCCAGCTGCAGTGAGAGCTGCCCTGAGGTGCCCAGCACTGTCCCCACGGGCAGAGGGGCTGTCCCTGCTAGGGCATGGCTGTGGGGACAGGGCAGGACACAGGGGCAGCCCCTGGTGCTGTGGGGGTCATCTAAAGCTTTCTGTCCATGGCTTTGCAGGCATTCAGGGTCAGAGGATGCTCCCTTTTCTATTCTAGGGCTCAACATCTGCCTCTGCAGTTGTTGAATGTCCATCACTTGGGCTCTTTGGCAGGCCATTGTTCTGGGAGATTGCATGATGCCTCTGGCTTTCTCCTTGTCTCAGGGCAAAAGTTCATTGGGGTTTTTTCTATCCTACTAAATATTCTCATAGACACAGGGGCCATTTGGTCAGGCTTTTGTTCTGCAGGTGAACATTTGATTTCTGAGAAGGTTTATTGATGGAACGGTGTTCACAAAGAGAAGCAAGTTTGTCACATTTCCCAATTATCTCAGAATTTATCAAATCTATGGACTATTGTTGGGATTTTTTACACTGTAAGTCTACTTTAACTTTTTAAAGATTTTTAAGGATTTCTTGTAGTTTGTAATGAAGGTTCTTTGGGGACAAAGCATCAACGTACAATTGCATAAGGTGGTACCTGCTTTCTTAGTGCCTCATGTTTTTTTGTGATAGATCCTCCCAGGAGTACGTATCATTATTGCTAATCCAGAAACAAAGGGACCCCTAGGAGATTCTCATCTTGGTGAGGTGAGTCATGAGAACCTGAACTTTGTATGCTCTGAATTAAATTGCAGAGACAAAGCTATTCTGTATACTAATTATTTCCTATGATACATCTTATCATATGCCCAGTTAAGAAAACAGTGAATTCTACTGATCTTTATAAAGTGTGGATCATGATATTTGTGTCATTATAAAAATGGTTAGTAAATTGTTTCTAAATAGTAATAGCTCAAGTTAAAAAAAAAAAAAGAAAAAAATCTACTCTTGCTAACTGTATTTTATACTTGGTGCTTTGCTAATTCTGATGGATGCTTACATGAAAAGTAAGTTTATAGATTAGTCTAATTTCAGCTAGATGGTTTTCTTGTGCTTTTTTCCATAATCATTGTGCTTCATTGAACTGAAGTGCTCTCATTAGCTGAGTTGAGCAAGACTATATGTTTTTCAAATTTGTTTTATGTTTCTAGAGTGAGAAAAAAATTATGTTATTTTCAAGCAATTAAAAATCTAGTTAAGAAAATGAAGAACATGTTTGATCATAATTAAAACCACAGTCTAATTTGTGAGTTTCTATAAGAGTTCATTAATTTTAAATTGTAAAAATTTCCATGATGCTTCAAATTCAATGGAATGAATCATTCTCCGTAAGTGAGGATCCCTGGCCTCACCCTTTAAAATAACCTGTCTGTCTGGTATTCATGGAGGATGCTCTACTGGGGTAAATACACTGGACCAGGTGTGAGGAACTTGGCATGGCTCTGAGCTGCCCTGCAGCTTCAACAGGAGGAGACTGGGGTCTCTGTGCTGGAACTGGGTCAGTCATGGGTTCAGAAACAGCATTAAAAGACATTTTTAGTATTATCTAGCTATGACTAAAAATATTTGCATCAAGAATTTTCAATAATGCTTCCTTCCCAAAAGCTACTTTAATTAATACCAGTGTAATTGCTTTTAACTTAGATATGGGTTCACAGCACTCACAATGCCAGTGGGTATTTTACCATCTATGGAGATGAATCTTTGCAATCAGATCACTTTAACTCAAGACTCAGCTTTGGAGATACACAGACTATTTGGGCAAGAACTGGTTATCTGGGGTTCCTGAGAAGAACAGAACTCACAGATGCAAATGGAGGTAAGAGGTTTCTCATAATTTAGATCTATGCAAATGACTTGAATTATTTGGAGGGTGACACTGCTTCTCTGGCCCTGCAGTACCTAACATGCTTCATCTGTGAAACCTGTGAAACTGCAAAAAACCCCTTAGTTAAAATAATCACAAAATAAATCAGAGGGCAACATTTCCCTGCTGAAATAGTTGCTTTTCCTTTGCTGTACCTCAGGTACTATAAAACCCCTCTACCACTGACCTTTTGGCACTGTTAATTTACCCAGTGCTTCAGCTTGAGAAATATGAAGTACAGCTGAAACTGCCATCATTTGCTGTGGCAGTTGTGTCCCCAGGAAGGCATTTGTGCAGGTAGAAAAATCCAGAGCCCTGTCTCTCCTGTGACCAGCACCTCTGTTATAAACCTAATCACAGGAGCTGCCCATTCCTCAGATTTTCCTGTCTTTAACCCCAGAGGGCTGGTTACTGAAATCTAACACAAGCACAAGCTATAGGGTGTTTGGGTTTCTGTCAGGAAGGTACAAGATTCACTTGTTTTAATGAAGTTCCTTGTCTCTTGTACACATGTAAGTGAACCAGTGCTGCCCAGCACAAAGTCTGGCACACAAAGTCTGTGCCTGGGACAATGTTTATTTCAGTGATTTTTGAGGAGCACAGTGCCACAGGTGGCTGTGGCTGAGCTGGCCAGGGAAGGCTTTTGGCCAAGCAGGGTTTCCAACAACACTGTGAACACCTCCAGGAGTGATCCCAGGGCCATTAGAATAGCTGTTATTCAGCCAAAGAAATAATTCATCAAATCTGAAAAGATTTTAGTAATCCCTGTGGATTAGGCCTGCTGCCATGTCCTTCTATTGGCACCTAATTGCACCAAGTTTTTTTCATTTCATAATGATAGCCTGACCCTGAGAAAATTCAGGATTCTGTATGGATATTGCAATTTAAGCTGTCAAATAGTTTAGGTATTCTCCTAGCAAAGAGTTGCTCCATTCTCCTGCTTATAGCTCCCAGTGCAGAAAGTTCTCAGCCCTTTATTAGGTAAGCCTCATATTGGCATTACAATACCACCACACAACTATCCAAATGAAAAAGAGTCAGTTATCTGCTTTTAAGTCTATTAGCAAATATTCTTTTATGACTAGCATATAATTGTTTATTTTCAGCCTGCTGTCTTTTAAAAAGTGTAATTTCAGCTTCATTTATTTCTTCAGTAGGTAAAAAATATGGCCCATAAAAGTGTTATGCTTAAGTTACCTGAATAAGCAATTTGCTATCTAGCACGTTTTTAGTTTATTGATAAACACCTTTGTAAAAGATCAAAAGCATCTGTAGTGACCATCTCAAAGCAATTGGAAATACATCAGCCACACTGTTAGGATCAAATCTATTCTTTCTGTTTGAAAAACAAAGAGAAACAAGGAACCTATTGTCTAGTCAGAGTGCCTTTAAAAAAAGAATGTGTTCTGCATCCACCTGGGAGAAAAGCAAGAATTATGCCACTGCCTTTGGAGAAAGATTTCTGCCTTTGTCTTTTTCAAATGGGAATAGTGTTTTGTGCCTTCCTTTCTTGTTTCTGGCTCTGCATGGCACTTCAGTAATGGAAAATGCTCATTAGTTCTGAAATCACTTCGGGCTTTCAGAAATTCGAGGATAACTTATGTTGCACTTGTTTTACTTAATTCTTATTGTGAACATTTCTGTAATTTAATGTACTGGAGAATATAATATTTCCTTTTTTTTTTTTTTAATCCCTTACCATCAGAACGCCATGATGCACTTTACGTGGTGGGTGCATTAGACGAAGCCATGGAGTTGCGAGGGATGAGGTACCATCCAATTGATATTGAAACCTCTGTCATTAGAGCACACAAGAGCATCACAGAATGGTAAGGATTATATAACACCAGGGCCCTTATAAAAACCTGAAATACCTATAATGTCTGGGTTTTTCCTTGGATATTGCAATTGATCCAGAAAATAGCCTGTCGGGATGGTCACAGGATTTATAACCCAGCTGCAAATGTGTCCTTAGGATGAAACTTCACAAACTGATTTAATCAGAGAGGACTGATCTCTGATAAGTTCATTCAGTATGTTTCTTTTTTTTTTTTTTTTTATTTTTTTTTTTTTCGAAGGAGTAAGCAAGCAAACATTTCAGATAAATGAACACGCTAATAAATTTTATTAGTGAATACACTGTTATTTTTGAATCGGTTATTAATAAATGAAGCAGTGATAAAATCAAGGTCACAATGGAAATTGAAGCAGTAAATCAATGAGTTAATAATGATGTTGTCTTAATCAATGTATCATCCTCAGATGTACACAGCAGGAAATCATTTCTTGAGGCCGACATGAGCACAAATTGCTTTTCATTATTTTTGCATCAGAAGACTCAGTCAGGTAGTTGTTTTGTTTTGATACAACCTCAGCTCAGCTATTCACCTTTCAGCCAAAATGAATCTGTTGCAGTAGCCAGAGCAATTTAGAGCATTTTTCTTTTCAGTCCTGCAGAGGTGTGGCTTGGAGCAGGAAGCTTAATAATGAATGAAGCACAGCAGCTGAACTGGTTTCTTTAGTAAAAGACTTTGCTTTTTCCTTAAATATAAGTTAAAATGAATGCAATTAGTTGCTTGGCTGACTGTAACTGAGGTTTTTCCCTATTGCCTCCTCCCTTGAGCATCATCACTACTCATATGGTCTTGTGCCAGACAGGCATAACACAGGGAGCTGGATTCTGTGCCTTCATATAGACCAGTATGAACACTTTAGGAATGTCATGAAATCCCCCTTGAAAATGTGTCAGATCAGTACCAGCAGTGGATGGAAAGTTTTCAGATCAGTTTTCAGATGTTCTATTGTAAGATGAACATAGATTCATAAACTGCTGTGTTCAGCAGTATCTGTTTGTCAGAGGTTTGTGTCCCCTCAAATTATGAGCTCACAGCCGGTGAATAAGGTAGCCATATCATACTGCAGAAATGGGTTTCAGCACCAAAAACTGCTTAGATATTCCTGCTTTCAAGATTGCTGAGAGCACTTTGAGGATCCTTTTTTTGTTCCACAGCCTTGGAAATCCTGAGTGAGAAAATGGCAACTGGAAAAGGGTTGAGGGTGAACAACTAGAGGAAAATGCCACTGAATTTCTGCAAGTACATGCAGATAATTCTCAGTGCCTTAACTCTTCCCAGTAGTTGGGTGATAGTGTACAAGGCACAGGAGTGAGAATTCAGAAAACATTCTGCACTTTTGCTACCCTTTGCCCAAAGGCCAATATTTAAGGCCAGTATTTCAGTGTTGGTTTTCCCTCAAAAAGAGACATTGCTGATGAATTAGATGTTTCTTGGATGTGGTCCCTGCAGAAAAGGACGCAGTTATTCAGAGTGACAACGTCTGGTTTGCTCACAGTTCCCAGCCTTTTCCTTACCAATGCTCTGCCAAACAACCATCATTGAGTTTTCATTCACAATCTTTGTCCTGACTGTCCTTGACTTCTCTCATGTAGCTTCTTTTTCAGCCTCTCTTAGAGACCCTCCTTTTGTCTTTGTGAAACACCCTTGACAAAATAATAGCCAGCTAATTGTTGTTTGGGTTTTTTAATTTATAATTTGTATATCCCTTTCTGTGCACATAGGCATGAGCCTCTTTTCTTTTTTTAGTTACAATGGCCCATTAAGAATTTAACTGCATCAATTCCTGGTGCACACAGAAGGTGCTGGTTATGTCCAGTTGATAGATTGTAAAAACAGCCTCCAAGAAACACAGCTCATTTTGTAACACTGGACACCATTGAGGGACTCGGGTTGTTGACTGGCATGTGATCCTGCTGGGCAGCTTCTGTCATTGAGGATCACATCTGAAAGGTCATTTAAAATTATTCTTGTGTCTCAAGAAATTGTAGCACAAAATCAACAACCTCTGACTCTGGACCTCCTGTGTCTCAGTACATAACAAGTGAAAGAGCAGCACAGTCTGGTTTTATTGTGATCTAAACCCACACTGTGAATTTTGAAAGTGTTTCTAATACCACAAAATGTGGTATGTGTTTTAATGTATGTGTTTTAATTAAAGCACATGGTTGACTCATTTAAATGTCAGTCTCAAAAGAGGAGCAGAACAGAGCTTCCTGGAATTTGCTTAGAAGTGGTTTATACACAAAGCTAGGTATACACAAATACACAAGGTATTTGGAGAAGAAAACAATTAGGAGCTTCTTTCCCTGGAGGTCTTTTGACAACTTCCTTGTTTATCCTGTAGCATTTGGTGACATGGAAGCAGCAGGAGGTGCCATTCCCAGCTCAGTGCATTGACTGTTTTGCATCTATTGGGTGTGACTTGATTATTGTGACTCAATTATTTCTTAAGGAAAGGTCAGCCTTCCTGCTCCCTAGCATTTTGGTTTGAGGTTTTTTATTCATCAGGGCTAGACAGTTGATGCATGCATAAGAGAGACACACTGGCTGATGTATGTTCATCTCAACCAGTAAGACCATAAAGAGTGATATTTCCTTTTACTTCCAGTGATCACCAGTGAGTTAGAACCATGACATATGAAATTAGTTTTAAATTAAATTGAAGCCTCTTGGGAGTGTCACTGATTTTAGGACTTAATAGAAGCTTCATGAAAGTTTTGGGAATCAGTTTCCTGAATTTGGATGAACTAATTTATTCTAAGCCCAGTTTTAGGGACCTGCTCCTGAATCTTGTTATTAATTGCTTTCCCAAGTAACAAGCTAACAGTAGTTTCCAGGCATGGTTTTAAATGCTGGCTTACATTTCAATGAAACCTCCCCAGGTTTTTTTTTTTGTTAATATATATATAATACTAATTTAGGTCTTTGTACAGCAATCAATAAAAATTCCAGGGCATCTGGAGATGGTCACCTGTGCAGATTGATACTTCATTTTGTTAATATTCATCATCAATCAAAACTTACTACAATGTCTGTGAAAACATAATTACAAATGAAAATTCATTTCACAGCAGTATTAAGCCAAAGGGGCCTTCTCTTCCTTGCTTTGGCTGCTCATTAGTTTTCCAGATCAATAAGCACATAAGAATTCAATCAAATAGTACTCTGACAGGATCTGAATTTTTTTTTTTTTAATTTAAGATTTAAGTACTTTTCTCCTAAAATCCAGTCTGTCAAGCATCAACATAGAGCACATTTTCATAGCTAATTTTTGGGCAAAGTAAGATATGTTTCCACAGTGCAGGGATTTTCAGAGCTATCTTAGGAGGCTAAAATAGTGCACTTCTGTCTCAGTCAAGCATTGACTTTAGGGTAAGAAGCTCTTTTTGAAGATGGCTTATGTACATAATATATTCTGAACTTTCAGATGCTTATGCTCAAGACAGTTCTGGGAAGTTATCCCCTGATTTTATGAGGTAAAGGCGAGAAAAGTACAGGGCTTGATGTATGGCTTACATGTGTAGAATATTATTATTTATTCTGTGGAATAAGCTAGAGGAAGAAGTGTCTTAAACACCTGCAAGGAAGAATGAGATTGCTCTTTGTGGCTCAGCTGTGCTGACCTCCCATGAGATGCAAGAGTCTTTGGAGACTGGAGATGTGAGGAGGAGGATGGAGGGAAGCTGTAAAACTACTCAGGATGGAAGCATGCACCAGCCCTTGATACCCTCCCAGCCTCCATATTTGGAAGGATAAATGCATTATCCTCAGCCAGAAATAGTCCCAAAATCACTCACACACATCACTCCATGAACACAGCAGAGTTGGGGCACTTCCCTGGCTTCAGAGGGAGCCACATGCTGTCTTGCTGCCTGCTTCCATGACAGGCCAGTTTCTGTAAAGTTCAGCCTAATGCTTGAAATGGCAGCAGTGAGAGAGAGCTCATGGGGCTGTTCTGCCCCTGCCTGCAGCATGTTCTCTCTTGCTGCTTACACTTTGTCCTGAGCACATGGAAAGAGCCCAAGCAGCTCCAACAAAAAGTAATCAAGGTGCAAGAAAAGAGATAAAAACTGAAATGGGTGAAAAAAACCCAGAGCTAATATTTCTTTTTCTTCTGTTCCAGTGCGGTGTTTACCTGGACAAATTTATTGGTCGTTGTAGTTGAGCTGGATGGATCTGAGCAAGAAGCTTTGGACCTTGTTCCTTTGGTCACCAACGTGGTCCTGGAGGAACACTATCTGATTGTAGGGGTGGTGGTGGTTGTGGACATTGGTGTAATTCCTATCAACTCCCGTGGAGAGAAACAACGTATGCACCTACGAGATGGATTTTTGGCAGACCAGCTAGATCCCATCTATGTGGCCTACAACATGTAGTCTTGTACTTTAAAGCTTCCATGGACTTTACTATAGATGTATAAAATTTTTTTGTGTCCACTAAAAAAGTGTGCAGATAAGATGCTGACACTCATCAGAATGGAACTGTTTCTATTACGACTTTTCAAAGCAGTCATGATTGGCAGGAAATATAATGTGAAATGTTTTCTTTTACCACTAAATTTTAGAAAAGAAGGACTATGGGGTAAGGCCCTTCAGTGTGTTGGAAAAGCCCATTTTAAACTTTTTTTTTTTTTTTTTTGCTTATTGGACAATACTGCTTTTTTGAGTAAATGTGGCTTTGTATTTTACATTAAGTAAGCTGAAGTAGATTTTTTTTTATTCTGCCCTCCAAATGGATTCTTTTAAAACAATTTGCATACTAATACAAATAGTTGTTTCCTTCATTTGTTTTAATATGTCATAAAAAGCCGATGAATACAGATCCATTTCTAACTTAAGCCATTTTAGATCCCACATCTTAGGAAAATACGTAGTGGTACGAGGAGAAAACCCAAAGTAGCACCTTTCAATTAGAAATCTTGCAGCTTTCTGTCAGAGATGCTGAAAGCCCAAAGGCCAAAGAGCCTTTGATGTTAGCGTTAGAATGGAAGAAATTTATAAATAAGGTGTATTTCGGCAATGAGCTTGCAAATATCTTTGTACTAAACTAAAAAGATGAAATAAGTTAACTACTTCTTCTGTAATTATGTACAAAACGTTTAATTTATTTTGATCTCTTTAGAAGTATAAAAGAGAAGAAACATTCAAGAATATTAAACTCTTGAAATGTTTGCTAATATAAAAACAAAGTGTTGTATTATCTTGAGTGGATAGTATCACATCAAATATATATATATGAAATATAAATTCACTAATGACAAAAGATTTTAAAGTTTAAAATGCAGTACTTGTCACTTGCATGGTGTCTCCCACTGTAGATAATCAAATGTTACTCACAAATTTTTTGGAAAAAGAAAAAAAAGCAATCCTGGATTGCTAAGTATCCCTGTCAAAAAGAATCCTCTAGATACCAGCAAGTGGAATTATTGCTGCCTTTAAGGCAGTGAATGAATTTAAGACTAAAAATGCACTACAATAATTTTCTTTTCTTTGCCATGGAGGCAACAATAAATATTCGTGCTGGCATGTGCATACACTTGTTAGACTTAGAAAAGGCAGGTTGAGGAATAGCACTGTTGTCTAGCTGCAGAACTTTGTTGCACAATTTTTTTCATTGTTTTAGTTGGTGTTTTTACTGCTATAAGGAAAAGTTTTGGGGTTTTTTGCACAGAGTTATCAATTTGCCTCTCAGCTAGGACACGTAGCTCGGTGGCCAACGCTTCCAGTTTACATTTACAGGAAACGATTGTTTCGATGGTCTTTAATTAATTCCTTACCGGAGAGGAGCGTGCAGTCACCACCACCCTTTGGCATGGATCGTGCATCTGCTAACTAGTCCCAAAATGCATTAAAACATCCGAGGAACCCATCTGCCTGGTTAAGGAACGGAGGAGTCCCGTGGGCTCCAGCCTGAGGCCACAACGGGAGAAGAGTAGGAAACATGCATCACAGCTGCCTTCATTTTACTACCTTTGGAGAAAAGAGGGGTTTGATTCCCCAGTTCTGTTGTCTTCCCTGCCCTCCATGCCCCCTTTTTTAAAACCTTCCCCTTCCTTCATGTGGTTGTAACTGAATTGACCTGTTTGTGATCAAGAGTGGGATTTACCAGCTGCAGTCCAAGAATGCTTTTCTTATTTGTCCCAAATGACGTTCATGTGCTGGCTCTCATTACCGGATATGCATGACTAAGATTGTTGCAGGGCAAATGTTACCATGTTTATATCACGTATAAGGGAGTCTCGATGGGTGTTAAATCTTTTTCAAAGGTAGGGACGTTTTAGTCTGCATGTACAGTACGGAGCATCTCGCCACGTCAGACGCCTTTTCTTTCAGGCCATCTTTTCCGCCCTCACTGTCCTGTGAATAGCCCTATTCATGCTCTGCAGACCAATCCCATACTTTGTCAAATTCATTTTCTGCTCCCTAAAAAGAATAAAATCTGTTCTTAATGGCAAGTTGTTGTAAGGTTTCAGACAAGATGTTGATTGATTACAAACATAATTGCAGTGTGTGAACTAACTTGTGAAGTCCTGCTATCGCTGATCTCAGTACTGCAAAACAAATCTCGCTGTCGTTCAAAGCATCACTTTAACCTTCACCAAGCCAACTTTGCATTTGTAGAGAATAAAAGAACTGCAATGCAGTTGTGAAACGCAGTTAATAACAGCTCTCTTCTGCAACCTGTCATCTGTGGTTGTTAAATCCTGAGTTAAGAGAAATGATAAACTGAGTTTCTGGTTTTGTTGTGCAAGCAAAAGGAAGGAAACATTTAAGCACCATCAGACTGAGCAATAAAGAAGGATTGTTCTGTATTAGAAACTGTACTGTAGATAAACCATTCATGAGAATGTATAAAATGTTTGTCTTGTGACCTTGTGCTTTTGGAGTCAGACAAAACCATGTAATCAACTCGATGCACATGCACAAAAAGAGAGGGTACACAATGAACATTCAAACACAAAACTAATCAAACAGGAGCAGATTCCTCATGGTGCTTGTTTATTATATATATTTAATCCTGCTTGACACTTTACCCAAGGGAAGACTGTCCCTTTTATCAGTTGAATGTTAGCAGCGTTATTTCATAGAGTGTGGTGACTGGTTAGAGAAATTCATGTAACTCAGCCAATCACAGATTCAAACAAAAATTTTTATGTGCAAAGGACAGCAACCTTCTTGTATGTTAAACCACCAGTACGCTTTGTACATCTGTGATAACGCCTGTTTTATATTCAAATGAACAAATAAAAGCTTTTATTTTTGTTGCTCTGAAAATATCAGTTTCTTAATTAGTCATCTAAAATGGAGCTTCCGAGAGCTGCGGATGCTCGGTGGAGGAACATGGAGAGCTATACTGTAATTTTATTTTGTTTACCTCTCTTGTTGCATAATTTATTAGTACAAATCATTATACTTTTAACAATGTTTAAATACTGGTGTGGGCATTTATTGCTGAAAGACTTTCATATGGCAACAAATGTTTTTTGTGAAATGTTTTTTTAATTCTTTTTAATATATTCAAATATACTGTTCACATTTTTGCTGAAAGTGTAAAGATTATTGTAAGCTTGGTAACATTTTGTGAGAAGCAATAACAAGCATTAGTACTGTAAAACTCCTCAAATTTGTCACTTATCCCTTTTGTTGCAAGGTCTTGCTACTGACATGCTGCTAATCAGTCACCTCAGGAAGTCACTGATCCAGGTTTTACAGCTCTGATGGAGCTTTCTGCCAGTGGAAGTTTGTGGGTTACAGCTTGGTCACACACATGTGGGGCTACAACCTCCCATCTGCTCAGTAGCCTTGGGCAGCCAGATGATTGTTCTTGGAAATGTGATCTGTCCATTTCTATTGGCTTTTTCCAAGAAGACCTTGATTTCAGAGCTGGCTCCAGCTGCTGAGTACCAGCATTCCCAGAAAAGAGGTTTGGCCTCGGCTCTCATTTTACAAATGTGATTTTGAAGGGTGAAATTCTCCGTCCTTGTGTCTTTAGAGTGCTGTCTCAGAAATTCAAGGTATAAAATCCCATCTTTGCTGGCTCAGATTTCAGGTTGCTTATTACAAGAGGTAGGTGCAGTTTTGTGGACCCACAATTGCCCTGACCAGAGAGAGATCCAAAAATTGTGGGAAGGAGAGAGCAAGTTAGAGATGGCAGAAGGAAGAGGATGGCAGAACAGCAAGTAGTTCCTGATTCAATTTCACAAATCGTGTCATTAAAGCAAAAAGAGGATTGGTGTTTATGTTAATGGAGTTAAAGTTTTTAAAAGGTTAAAATATTTCAGTTCCACTTTTAAAAAATAATTTTGGCAAACGGTGGCTATAAAGCTGTAAAGCTGGTGGGAAATCTCAGCAAAAAAAAAATGTGGGGTTAGGAGAATCATGCATGATAAGAACAGCATAATTTCTTCATTATCACATTGATACTAAGAATGTAAGAACTGGAAAAAAGTCTGATGAAAGACCACACAGCATTCCTTTTCTGGTTTTCAACACAAAGATTTGCTTTAAGCATTGTTATTATTGAGGGTGGGAGGGAGGGGTGTGCACAGAGATCAAAACAAATTCTCACCAGTTGCCTTGAGAGCAAAGCTGAGTTTGGGGGAGGTTTGAGCTCCCTGCAGCACAGTCCCCTGCTGGGCCACAGAACCCTCTGCACCTCTGGAGAGGCAGATCCAGCTGTGGCTCTTGCCTGGGCACACTCATGGTTGGAGGGGCTGGGCTGGGCTCTGGCTGGATGGGCAGTGGGAAGAGGTGCAGCCTGCAAGAGTCATCCCAAGGGGGATGGACCCCTCTGTCCCCAGGGTAAGAGCCAACTCTGATTCTGAGTATTTTTTTAATTAGAAGAAGGTTTTGCTGTAAAACTGAGATTTGAAGAGGAAAAATTAAAAAATTAACCAGATTCTACATTGTGAAAGTAGAAATTAATAATTTTTGGGAGGATAAAAAAAATAATATATTGTTAATTTGTTTCTTAAACATAAATGTGGGGGTTTTTTGGTATTTTTTTCCTACATCTGGAATGCTCCATTTGGCAGCCTACCCTCCCAAAAGCTCAGTCACCTTACCATGATTTAGAGTTCTCTTTTTCATGGTTTTTCTGTTCTCTTTTGAGGGGTATCACCTTAAAGCTGGCACAAAAATCCTCTCAATCTTTATCTCATTTATGCAGCACCTGGCTGAGATCAGCATCTCTGAAACAGCAGCTCCCCCTTTCTTACAGCAGACCAGGATGAGGCCACCTCTGCACCTTCCTGGAGCTGCAAGGAATTTCAAACTCACTCAGGTTCACCAGGCAGCTCATGCCAAAGAGCTCTTTACTTCTGGACTGCACAAACAAGATTTCTCCAAAGGCACTGTTGCATTATCTATGATCCACATAGGGAAAAAACAAAAGACTTTTTCCCAGGGATCCCACAACATATCTAATAATAATTTTTAAAAATTATTGAAAATTATTCTACAGCAATGACCATTTAATGGTGGATCCTAAAGGCAGAAAGCTGATCTTGTTTTAATTTTTGTGCTTTGGTAGATTGGTGCATGTGAGCATGTGGAGAGTGGCTGGAGGACGACAAAGCTGATGGAATCTCCACAGGGAATGGCTTCCAGCTGTGACTGGCAGCACCAGGGAAAGGTTTGGAAATGCCAGAGAGGCACCAAGATAAGAGCTGCACTGAGCTATCAGGATAAGGACACCAGTGGAGGAAACTGTAAATGAAGGGCAGTTTTAGGAAGAGCATTTGGTGTAGGAGGGGAGGCCAGGAAAAAGAAGATTTTGCACATGGAATAAAGATCAAGCAGCTGAGACTATCAAACCCAATTTTAGGGGCCTACATTTTAATTTTCTCACCTAGGGGAGTGCATTTCAATCAGGAGTCTCCAGATGCTGACACACCTCACTGCTCCTGGCCCTGGGCTCTGACTGGAGGCTTGGGTGATCTTCCCCTGCTGAATTCAGCCAAGGGCTCTGCAGTAAAAGAGAGGAAGTGTGTGGAGGTAGGACAGACATGAGCAAGGCATGGGCAGAAGCTATCCCAACCCCAGTGGTTTGGGAAACTAATAAACAACCAGGTCTGTATCAGATAAGTGTCAGGACTGAAGAACAGAAACCCAGGGAGAAAACAGGAGTAGGAGAAGCAGCTGCAGGCAAGAAGAAAATAACATTTCCATGAATGCAGGTCAGGAGGCAAGTGTGGCACAGGCAGCACTCACAGAGCAGCAGGAGATGAGACCTGGAGCCAGCCCCTGGCCAAAGCAAATCAGTGCCTGAGGAGCTACAGGGGAATTAAACTTTCCATTGCAGACACATGTGCTCAGTAGCATCTCTAGGGTGCCCCTCAAACATTTGGGTTTGGATACTTTCTGAAATCCACAGGAGGATTTTTTTTGCATGCCCCCTCTGTCCTAACCAGGAGTAGCTGTGAGCTGGGGTGGGGCTGGTCCCTGGTGTGGCTTTGCAGGGTCCCTGTGTGGCTCAGTCCCTGCTGGCTGCTGGGATGGACTTGCACAAAAATGCCTCTGGCTGCTGGGGCAGACTTTGGGCATCCCACAGCCTGTCCTGCCAGTCCAGGGTGTAAAGCCATGAAAACTGGATGGGAATGTTGAAGGTCTTCTCTCACAGCTCTTTGGTTAGCAAAGAGAAAGTGTGGTCTCAGTTTTTCCTTCAGAGGAAAAAGTATTTTTACATCTTGGAGCAAAGCCTTTTTACAGTACAAGAGGCTTTAAACTACTGTTTTAAAGCCATAATAGAATGATTGTTAGAGATCACTCTGCTATGAAAATTTTCTAACAAACCCTATGTTTTCTTAAATGAAAACATCCATTAAAAACTCCTGTTTCCACTGGAGCACCTAGCAGGGCCATAGCCTTGCTGCCAAACTGGTGTGGCTGCATCTTGCCAGGCCTGCATAAGCCACATGTGCTGTCATTGCACTTCACTTACAGCTGCCAGCATCATTTATTTCTCCAGCATGACAAAGCCAGTGCATCCACAGGAGAGACACAAAGCCAGGATGCAACCTGTCATTTTGGGATGTGGCAAAGTCCCATTTTGATTTGGAAATGCTGAGCCACAGGAAAAATAATAATTAGGTCTGTAATGGGACAGGCAACTGCAGACACTGTTTTGGTTTTTTTTTACCAAATGGTGATAGCAGTAGTTGGGACAGCTGGAAACACTCCCCCTGCCCAGGGAGGTCCAGAGCAGGGTCATAATTGGGAGGGAAAAAGGCAAATTCTGAACAAGCTGTTAAGAGAAGCCCATAAATAGGTTCTGTCTCTGCAGATGATTCTGTTCAGAGTGCACTTCCATGAACCTTGGGCTAAGGAGAAAGGCTCTGTGAGTGGATGCAGTACCAGGGCTGGGCTGTGCAGGGCTAAGGAGGAGCTTGGGAGGCCTCTGGCTTTTAGGCTTGAGCTCCCAGTGCTCTGTCATTGCAGGCCCCTCTGTCCAATTGTCCACAATTTCCAAGGGAGGCTCCTGGATCAGAGCTGCTCAGTGTCTGTGGCACTCCAGGACAGGTCCAGTCCCTGCAGCAGGACCTGCTGTGTGAGCTGTCTCCTGTTCCCAAAATCCCAGTGCCACCCCACTGGCTGGAGGAAAAGAAACTCCAGGGTTTGGGGGCTTTCCTTGCAAGTGCAGCATTGCCCCCACCCAAATTTGTCAGAGAGGCAGCAGGAAGCCTCTGGTGGGAAGGGCTGGGCAGTGCTGGGCTCTGGCTCCACATCCAGCCCTGATTCCCAGCACTGGGCCAGCACAGGGCAGCTCCTGCTGGGCAGCCACTGGCACTGGGGAGCCCAGGGCTGAACTGCTGCTGCTCCAGTGTCAGTGGGAAACACAACAGGCAATTGCATGACTGAGCTGCACATCTTGCATTTCTTTGGGGCAAAACCAGAAGGATTTCCAGCCCTTTGGTCTTTATGGAGTTGTGAAAAGACAGGAAAAGGCTCCGACAATCAGTCAAGTGTTGTGTCAGCCAAAGAAATTCTCTCTCCAGCACATAAGCCACGCATGGCAGAGTTTCTGGCCATGCTGCTCCTTTGGGAAGGAGCCAGTGCTGCTGCTCCTTGGTGGGGCTGAGCTGCAGGGCAGGAGCAGGGATGTCCCTGCCTGTGCCCTGGGGTTTGGATATCCCTGCCTGTGCCCTGGGCTTGGAGGCCTCCCCAGGCACAGCAGACCCACAGCTCCTACAGCCCCAAGGAGGACAGGCAGCAGGATGCCCCAGCCAGCTGAGGCACAGAGGGGTGGCCCATGCCAGACAAAACCTCTCTCCTGGTGACAGGGACTCCAAGAGTTGCTGTGTGCAAGGCACTGAGCTCCTTTTCACTTTTAAGTGAAATTTTTCACCTTGAAGGCATTGTTAAAAAGGACAAAAGCACATTGCTGTGGCCAAGCATGGTGGGATGATGGCTCAGAGCTGCCCCAGTGCTGAGCTGGCTCCCATTGCTCCCATGGGAGTGAGGGCAGGAGAGGGGCAGAGCTGGATGTGGCAGCAAGTGGGGCCCCAACCACCTACAGTGGCTGCTTGCAAAAGCACCTTTCCTGTTAGTGAAGTAGTTAAAAATGAAAGTGCTCCGGCTTTATTAATAAACATTGTTTTCTTTTGCACAAGTCCTTTTCCAAACACTAGTAAAGCAATTTCTGTAGCCAGATTCTCAGCGTCCTCTGATGCAGAACTCAGTTTATTTTTAGCTCCCTCTCTAGGGTAAATCCTATTTCCATTGAAGCTTCACGCCAGCTTAGTTTTCACTCAGGGAGTTTTCAGCAAGTGGCCAGTGGCTTTGTAAACAAACACAATCTCTCTGCCTTTTAGCATGGAGTGTTCTGGCTCTCCTGGCATTTCTTCTGAATAATCTTCAATTATCAGTCCCCTTCTACTACAAATTGTCTACAAAGTAGATGCTGCTCTTAATTTTAGCCTCTTGATTGCTGTTTGCCACCCTGAAGTGATGAAACATTTCTTCTATAGCCCATTAGTGGCTCCAGGCTCATGGGGTGGGAGAGGTCCTGGGGCAGGCACGGCCATGGGGAACAGGAGGGACAATGCTGAATTAATTTTCTCTTGGTTCTCTTTCTTTTTTCTGATTTCACAATTTTGAACATCTAGTAAGCAGCACTTCTTTTTCAAAGAGCATTCCTCAGAGTCTGTCATACTTTTGAGGCTTTTGACATCTGGAAATAGGTTTTATTGCAGTAAAATATGTGGTTTAGAAGGTCTAAAATGTTTTATTCTTTTTACATTACATATAATCATTTGCCTCTTAAGCCCCAAAATATTCTAGTATTCTCACAAATGGATGGACCTTTCTACTTGCAATTGCATTTCCTTAACATGAAACAGCACAAGGAGGGCTCTGGTTTAGATATCCCCCCTCAATTGGATTTATGAAAGCATTTGAGAGGTGTGTGCACAGATCACATATGTATTCTCACTCAGGGAGGCTAAAATTGACAGGGTGGCACCTAACTACCAGCAACAAATCTCAAACATATTCACAGGCTTGGTCATTTAAGACTGTGAAAGGCAAACAAGCCATGAGCTGGGCAGCTCACTCCACCTAAAGGAAGCAGGAGGCAGAAACCACAGCTCCTCCTTATTGAAATAAAGAAACAGCCAGAGTTAAAAAAAAAAAAAAAAAAAAAAAAAGAATAAAAATTAGTCCATTAATAACAACAACAGCAATAATGATAATAACAGAAAAAGCCAACAATAAAATGTTTAAGCCTTCACAACTGATGCTCTGTGATGCTCTGGGACCACTGCCTGGAGTGGGGATGCTGCAGGAATTCAGAGAAGCCCCCACTCACCCTGAGATTCCTGATGGAAGGAAGCTGCAGAGTTGGGGCAGTGCAAGGATGACTCTGTTCCTGTGCTCTGCCAATGACAGGGCCCAGGGTGGGACAGGGATGGAGCATGGCAGGTCACAGATGATCTGTGTCTCACAATGCAGGTGGGAAACTGCCTTGGCACGTCCAAAGATCTGCTTGATCCCATCCTGGCCCCACTGGTGTCACCTGAACTGGCAAAGGCACCTGGGGAGGGGAGTGGAGGAGCATTTTCACTGGGATTTCTGACACTGGAGTGCTGGTGAGCAGTGCTGAGTGGCCACAGTCATCAAAAAGGAAAAATGCCCTGGGACAGGAGCTGAAGGGAGGTGCTGCTCATTCCTGAGCCTGCTTTGCCAGCTTGTGTGTTTCACTAGGCTGGCTGCTGACATTTAATTGAGTTTCATCAAGATGAAGGAATGAAATTTGGCTTAGGTAAGAACAGAACGGTTTGGATAGTGAAATAATAAAAGAGACTTTGAAGTATCCCTTAGGACTTGCAGGTCTTGCCAGGTCTTAATTTCCATAGGGAAATTCTGAATTGCCACACTGAAACCAACTCCCAGAGCATCCCTGCTGCAGCCCTGGAGCTCCAGGGTGACCCACTCTGCCTTTGGCTTGTCCCCACGTGGCCCTTGCTCTTGGATGTGCTCCATGGACTCTGGGACACCTCACTGGCACCAAGTGCTGGCTTCACAATGGGACTGTGCTGCTCAGTGAAGCTGGGCTCATGCAGCTCCTCCAGAGGAATTACCTCATCCATAAAACACACAGCAGGCACAGGGCACAGGGCTGGTGAGGCAGAGTGGGAAGCACAGGGGGAAGCAGGGCTGAGCCCCAGCCTGGCTGCTGCTGGTGCAGGATCTGGCTCTAAACCAGGATTTGATGGGTGCAGCCCCTGGGGCCTGCAAGGATTCACTGTCAGTGCTGAGAGTTGAGTGCTGAAACCCTTCCACAGCCCTGCCAGCTGCCCTTGGGGCAGGAACAAGGCTCCTGGAGCTCACTCCCCATGCACAGCCCCTGGTTCCTTGGAGAGGACAAGAACTGACAGGAGCCTGGTGCCTGCCCACCCCAGGATGGGAGGACAACTGGCCAAAATCAACACAGACACATTCAGTGTGGGGTTTTTTTTAAATACATTTATTAACCAATGTTAACACATTAAATGACTCTATATATTGCTAGTCAGAGCAGCTTACAAAATGCCAGAATGCATCATAAACTGGACAGCCACAATGAATAATTACAATGTGCATAGTGGCTAAGCTCAACACTTTAATATAGCTTTATGATTTGCAGAAAAATTAATTTTAAATCATAGTTCCTAAAACAATCAATTGTAATTTTACCTAAAACTTATACAAAACCAGGCCACAATCTTTTTTTTTTTTTGTTGTTTTGTTTTTTTTTTCTTTAAAACACACAGTTTTCACGCTGTAGTAACTTGGAAATGTGCAACCGTGTCAACAGAGACAAAAAAGCCAAAGTAACACGAATCTTACTTTCATGCAGCTATCAGTTAAATATTACATATTCTGGAATGATTTTACACCAAAAATATTTCCACAATACTTGCTTTCATAGGGGTGGATCGAAGTTTTGGAACTCGTAAAGTAATCAAACAAGATTGATTTTTAGTTGTGAAGTGTTTTACAGTCACAACACAGAGGCGACAAAAGTTAATTACACATTTATCAGGCAATAATGTAGCTGTGGTAATACAAGCTACCATCTACTTGCTATTTTTTCCAATCAACTTACCACTTAATTTCTGCAACATATTGGGCATTATTTGGCAGTATCTAGTCAATTAACTTAGATCACCACTGTCAGTAAAAAGGTCAGGATTTCAGTGGTAGTTCACAGAAGTCTTAGTTATATTTTTGTCTTTATAATGACCCTGACAAATACTAGAGAAAACTTTTTAAAAGGCTTTCCTCCTGGTTCTTCAGCTTCCATCGTTCTGTCATGTAATTGCTTTCAATAAATATCAAAGATCTAAATAAATATTTACAAATTATTCCTCTAACTTCTCAAAAAATAGCTGGATGATTAATGGGCATATGACTCAGTCTAAGACCAATCTTTGAAAGAAACTAAAATGTGAAGACACTTTAAAAGAAAAGCTATTTAAGTAAGCTTTACATCTATTTAAAAAATTGTCTCTGAACATGGATGCAATTCATATATCTATATATAAAACAAACAAAAAGAAAATAATTTTTCAACTATCGATCCATTCCTATTGGCAATGCTTCTTAATCCAGACATTCCGCAAAATACAGACTTTTTACAAATCACGGCATCTTTAATACAAGAAAATTAACATGCATTATTCTTCATTCTGAGTACAGTGATGGAGCTCATTATTAGGCAATGACCCATTACTACAAACATAACGGCTTCTGTGAAACTTAAGTGCTTTTTCTCCTTTTAATATCAGTTACAATGGACCAGGTGACACCAGATCAGAGGAGGTCAAATGACATTGAATTTGGGGAGGCTGAAGGGGGGGAGCAATAAAGTAATTTGTATGCCTCAAAATTCCAAGTATGAATAAAGGTAGTTGGGTTTTTTTTTTGTTTGTATGGGTTTGTTGTTTTTTTTTTTTTTTTTTTTTTGGCTTTTCTTATTCTTGTTATAAGCACTCATGTTAGAACAAAGACGAAATGTGCAAACTTCAAAATTTAAATATTCATTTTTCTCTAAGATCCAGCTCAGTAAAAGATTACCCCAGTTCCCTGTGATTTTAAACTACAAGATCAAAGCTAATATTTTGTTATAAAAGTTATATATTGAAAAGAAATAATGAAAATAAAACACAGTTGGGAAATATTTAAGAAAAAATACGCAGGACTAGCACCTGCTGTGTCAACCCTGTTCCCTAAATTCAATCATGTACCCACTGGTATAACCAATAGATAATGCCTTTAAACAGTAAAATTAAGCTGAACAAAACCAGCTCAACAAGGTTAAGAAATAAATGTTACATCAAGGTAGTATGCTTTGTTTTTCTGAAACAGTTCTGTGTTTCTTAGATTCAGAACTAGTTTTTAAATGTTTCTTTTGTTAAACTTGCATCATTTTTTGTTTTTAGAACTGCTGTTTTTAAAGATTAAAATCTCTGTAAAACCTAAAAATGTCTTAAAATTTGCTGAAAATGCAACAAATCCTCTAGTTTAAAATTATTTGAAGTAACCTGCTCCCACAGATGCTCAATTCATTTTGCCAACAAAATTTCGGAGGAGCGTTTTTAACAGAAGACTGAAATAACTGTGCAAAATTTCTTTTACGAAAAGTGTTTAAAGGCTGGTGCAAAATGGGAAGCAAATTCTAAACAATTTTGGCTTTTTTTTTTTTTTTCTCTTTTTTTTTGGAAACAAAAACCGCTCTGTCTGAGAATAGCAATCATTGGGGTGGTGCTCGAGGGGGGCAGCGACTCTTTCATCTTTTCCTGCGGCAGGTACGTTTGTGTTCAGCATGCCAGTGCTCCTGCTGACACTTGATGGAGCAGTAGGAAGTGTTCCAGCAGCAGTGGTACATGGCCTCCTCTTCACAGTTGTAGCACTGGGGAAAACAAAGGAGAAGGGGTTATTCCCCTGGCAGGACCCCTCCTCACCAGCTCATCAGAGTTCCCCCAGCCCTGCTCGCATCCAGTGCTGCTCTTATTCCTGCTCGGGGCACCCAGGGGCATGAGGGCATTTTTCACAGCAATCTTCAGCAAATCTGCACAATGCTTTCCTATTTTCCAGACTCTGGATTATTGCTTTTCAAAAACATCATCTCTCACTTAAGAAAACTCATCTCTGAGTACGGTGGACTGACATTTTTCAGCCACACAGTGTAAGAACCATTTTTTACCCTACATTTGTGTAATAGCACCCTGATCTATGTCTTAAAAGCTACAATAAATCAACAGGCACTGCTGGCCTGAGCAGGCTCTGCACAGGCTTGAAAATCAGTGTTTCTGAGGTTTCTTTGTAAGCCTGACCTGCCAGAGGTTGCTGGGGAAGAGTCTTTTGGTCTAGAAAATCTCAAAAGTCGCAACACTAACATCCCAGGAGACAAGAATTATTGGTTTGCTAGAGTCTGTCTGGGGTCAGCCTGCAAGGATGCTGCTGTCACTGGGGGCTGCTGACTGCCAGCCAGCACTGCCACCTCCTGAAGGGAAAACCTTGTGCTGCATCAGTGCTACTGAGCAGATGAAAAAAGTGTTTTTTCCTTCAAGCCTTAGATAAAACCAAGAAGGCCTGTTGTACACAGGTTGGCTGCCTGGGCTCTTGCCCTTTGTCATGCTTGCCAGAATGCACAAAACTCTGAAAGGTGCTGTGACACAGCCCATGATTTATGCAGAATGATTTGGTTCTGGGGAAAGCTGCAGCAAAGATGATTTCTACCTCAGAACACAGAGAACATTCCCAGCTTTCTGACAGCTGGAAGAGCCACTTGGAAAACAGCCCTGTGGCCTCTGAGGAACTAAGAAAGGGAATGCAACGTTCTGGTCAGCACTACAGGTGGCCATCAGGCAGGTACAGTACCCACACAGGCAGTGTGCCTGTCTTCAGGTGGGTTTATGTACCTTAAGGGAGTGCTGCAGAAGCATTAGACATCATTTTGACAAAACTCCATAAAGAAAGGTGTCATTGCTGCTAAAGGTACCATTTGTATTTCTGCATCCTGGGGAACCAGCCTCTAAAACCTCAAATTTGTCTTCCTGAATTTGGTCTGCTCAAAATCAGGAAGCATCTTTAGGAATCCAATCTGAACTGCTTATTGTGTGATGGGGAACCAGGGGGAGGGATATCACACAGTCTGTGCAGGCTGCTCTCAAACCATAGAATAACACACAATTTACTTTTTATGTCCTGTCTAGCTACAGCTTTGCTAATAAAGCAGGGAATTACAAAGAAAACAAACCCAACTGCCTCAAAATAAAAACCACAACAACCCACACTACTGAAAGACAGTTCCAAGAAAGCCAGCATTTACACTGGCTAAACTGATAACCATTTATTTACATCATCAATAAAGGGACTGCCCTAGCTGTGTGAGAAGGAAACCTCTCCACTTCCCTTTCATAATTTAGCTCATGGGAAGTTTATTTGTAAAAATGTCTGCAAACAAGTGTCCTCTTGA
Source organism: Erithacus rubecula (assembly GCF_903797595.1). Lineage (NCBI taxonomy): Eukaryota > Metazoa > Chordata > Aves > Passeriformes > Muscicapidae > Erithacus > Erithacus rubecula. The sequence goes on along the minus strand of NC_136689.1, from coordinate 9,503,546 downwards.
GAGCTGTTTTCCTGGTTTTTCATGTTGCTGGCTGCCCACAAGCCTGTGGGAGCCATCAGGATCATCTGCTGGAAAGGTGCAGGGAACAGCTGTGTCTCTCCATTATGTACAGCATGGGCCTCAGCCCAGAGACTGAATTCACATCTGCTGGCTTGGAAAGATCAAAAAATCCTACAACAAGAGAGGACAACTGATCTGTGGGTCCTGCACTTCCCTTTACATATGCTGGCCATAAGTGTGGGATGTAAATCTCCACTTACAAAAGGAAAATAGTGTCATCTGTGCTGGTACCAGCACATGTGGCACTGGAGGCAAAATGCCAGCTGGCCTCAGGCCTCCTCTTTTCTTTGTATTTTCCTCTTTCTAAATGTTATCAATCACTTGGGGTTTTGTTTGAGACAGTACACATCACAGACAATGTTCATTCACTTAAAGACCACCTGTTGCAAGTTAAAATAAATATATGTGTAAATAAATTTAAAAGATAAAAAGTTAAAAGCTGTCGATGGAAATGGCCTATGAACCAATTTAAATGAGACATAGATAAATAAAAGAACTTGGAGAAACTAATACAGAATCACTGTCAAGACCAGCACTCCAGCCTGCACCCTGGAGGCCATTGAGCTGCATAATCTCATGATTGTTATTCCTGCCTTTACATTTCTTCATTTTGATTGCTATTTGCTTGAGAAATTTGTATTAAACCCAAATTTTCTGAAAGTATAAAAATGAAATTGGGTTAAGCCAAGGTGATTGTGACCAGCTAGAGAAAGAGGAACTGTTATTCTTTAACTATGCATTAGTCTTCTGAGGGCTGGAAGCACATCCTATGTCCCTGTACACCACCAGCCAAATGATCCCTTCATCCCAACTGGACCTTTTTTTTAGGAATGAGAAAAAGACAAATACAGTGTGAATAATAGCAGCTGTATTCCCAAGCCTAGACATCAGCATTACACAAAACCAGAGGTCTCTGCTCCTAATTAAAAAGCAAAGCCACCAAAACTCATTTAGTATGTGTGTTAATTACATGAGATTTTGGTAAGGAGGTATCATTATAATAGCAGCATACAAGTGCAGTACTACACACCAGGGACTGTCATTAGTGGCACTGAAGGAAGGATCACTGGGGAGTTGTGTAATTGGACCAAGTCCAGCTGCCTGGGGCTGTGTTGGCAGGCAGATCCATCAGCTTGAATGCAGAGGTGTTTATCCTGACCCTCCCTCTCCTGCCACATGCAAACCAGCTGCCTGCATGATGCCTTCATTTAGGGTGGTGATTGACAGACAGTTTGAGGCCATAGAAATAGGCAAGATTGTCAAATACTCTTTCTACCTTCTGATTGTTTTGCTCAGTAGAAAGGCTTTATGCCCTCATTAATAAATTCAGTGATGTGGTACCAGGGCACTTTCTGATTACTCTGAAGGATATGATAAAGGCACATTGGAGCAGATAAAAGTAACTCCAGCCAGTCTCTTTTGAAGATTCTGTCTTCAAAGCCACCAAAAGCAGCTAGAGCTGAGTCCAGCCTCACAATCAAGTCATAGTGCCTGAGTTTCTGCATGACAGCTGAATGGTGACAATGGTTCACATGTGTGCTCTTCACTTGTGACAGAACAGAGGTAATTTGACATATTCTATAGTGGGCAGAGGCAATTCCACTTCCCTCTCCAGTGCCACAGGCGAGCACATGCACCACAGCTGGTGACACACAGTAACTCAATCAAGTCTGTCATAAATAACTTCCCTGGTCTGCAGAGACAGGGAGGAATTCTCTTATTGACAGAGACCCAAGCACTGCACCATCCTAACACCCACAGTAAAATCTCTGTGAGGAACAGAAGTAAAGACTCTTCAAACCTCTGGCATTTGAAGTAATTATTCTCTTTCCAAAAACCAAACTCATGACTGTGATAGTCAGTGACTGACTCTCTTGCCTTAGTACTTTTTCACCCTTCTCCAGAGCAGAGTTTTCCCTGCAGGGAGCATGGTTTCATGTAAGCACAGGGATTACTGAGGCTGAGCAGCAGCAAAGCAGCCCATTAGAGCAGAAGGTGAGTGGGGCTCAGGGGGGTGCAGGCCTGGCTGTCTCTTGGCTTGTGCCATCTCCTGGAGGCTCCTGCTCCTTTCCAGCCCCACCAGGGCTGCAATCCTGTGCCCACCCCTCTGTGTGTTACAGACAACTGCCACAGTGCTGTGTGACTTCCTGAATGTTGGATTTGCTCCCCTGTTCTGTGAAAACAGCAGAGTCTGTGTGTGTGCCAGGTCCCAGATCCTGTGCAGAGCAGTTTCCACCTGCACTCTGCTCCTGGAAAGCAGCACAGGTTATGGCACTTGCAGGGTTTGGCTAGGTGCTGCACAGCCACGGGGGAAAACACACTTCATGAGCCAAAATCCAAATAGAGCCAGGGAAAAGTTTGAGGCATGTAACAACGGTAGTTAGATGTCTACTTTCACATTTCAAAAGGAACACCAACATGGTTCTTGTAGCTGATGCTGCAATTTGCACTTAAGGAACAAACAAGAGACGAATACATTTCAGAATGTCATGTCTTAAATATAAAGGAATATAAAAGAGCTGTAGAAAAGGCAAGGAGAGGAAAAGGCCAAAAGGATATCACTAACAGCCTTATTAGCAGGGGAATCCAAATTGATGCAGATATTGTACCCTCTGAGGTCTCACAATCAAAGGAAGTGTGAACATAATGCAAAGCATGTCTTATACAGAGTAAAACTGCATTTAGAAAAAAATATTTTTGATACTAAGATCTAGTATCAAAAATACTATGGGACTAGAGAAGATGTTGCTGTTAGCACTAACAAATTAAGATGGAAAATAATCAAAATGCCAAGTTGAAATTTGAAGAAGATTTGAAACAGTAATATGAAGGAGAAAGCCTTAATGCTGAAAGACCAGTGAAAGAGCAGGGCAGTTAAAAGCAAGGAAGAAATCCCTTCAACTGGCCTGCAGGATGCATTATACATTTCTACTTACTCTCTTGTGATACAATTTTGACACTTACCCACTGCTTCTTCTTGGTCTGGGAAATCAGTTGCTTGTGCTGACCTGCTAGTTTCTTAATCTCTTCTAAAAATTCTTCTTTGCACTTCTCCTTTACCTGCTTACATTTTCTGTCCATCTCTCCTTGTGCATTGGCCACAGCTTTATTTACAGCCTGCCTTTTCTCTTCTTCCATCTCTGTACGCAGCTGCCAAAGACAGTCAGCAAAAGGAGTCAAGGGGCAGCTACTGGAATTAAAAGTGTCTTATTTAAACCTCTACTCTTTAAACCTCTATTGCTGATGGGGGTGGGCTTCACCTAATTAGAGATTTCTCTTATTTAGGAAATAAAAATTACTCAGAGATACAACAAAATCAGATTTAACCAAAACAAAAAGTCACTGGATTTCTACTCTTCTAGGCATCTACAGTAACAGCTAAATAAGTTATATGTATATTTTATCAATGATCAATTTATGAATTTATTAATTTCTATAAAAATTTTTGGTTTTTCTAAATCTACAATTGGATATAAATCTACATCAAGTGCACAATGGAAAATACAAAATAGAACATCCCTGAGTTCACTAAGAGGTACATTTTAGTATTCATTGCCAGTGAGGCTCCTTTGCCCTTGCTTAGGTATCTAAATGTTTGGTGTCTTAATCCTACAGGATTGACACTTGAACTCCCTAGATTCATTGCACAGTCCTTCATCCAGAAGGAAATTCATCTTATCTTAAGACAGGTACTTAAGAGAGGTCAGACAAATCATCCTCCAAATTGCCCTGCTCTCTCCAGCCAAAGGTGACCAGGTCAAGCCTAGACATTGAATTTTTAAGAGGTTATTACTAGATAAGAAAATTCAAACAAATTTCAGTGACCCTATTTGATCTTTAGGTCAGAAGATGGACAAAAGAAGAATTATTTATGACTAGCAGTTAAACAATTGTTTAGAATCACACTTAACAATGGAGAAAAAGGCTTTGGAAACAAATACTCATGAATGAACAATTAGTTTCGGTTTTGGATCACAAACTGATTTCACTGGACAAGAATCAAAAACACCAAGAGTTTTCTGTTTAAAGTAGGTTTGTTGGTATAGAAATAGTCTAAAAAAGCCATAATGGAGACTATTTGTATGTGGTCTCTTTGGAAAATGTTTTTTGATTTATTTTGTTAAGAGTGGTTGTTACAAAAATAGGAAAGAATGTGAAAACATCCCCAAAATTGCCTCTCCTCAACCCAGTGTAGGTGATGTTCAGCGTTACCTTTTCCACTGCCTCTCGCACAACTCTCTCAGTTTCTCTTTTGTGATCAGCTTTCATCCTGTCCTTGAAATCATTAAAGATTTTGGTGTATTTGTCATGGCACATGTTCTGACACACTCCATCATTACTGGTCTGGGTGCTCCGATGCAGCATTTTTGGAGAAGAGGCACTTAACTTCTTGGTCTGAGTTGAGACTGAAACTTTTTCAATGGGCTGAGGCATTGTGGGAATTTCCTGGCTTGAACTTACTGCTTCAGTTTCAGGTTCTGGCTCCTGCAGAGAAAGAATAAACTTGTAAATCAGATATCAAAATAGAACAAGACAACCTGTTAACTTTTCGGTTCCCCCTGAAGAAAAAATGTTATGTGACTAATATCAGTGTGATTAATGTGAAAGGTGTTTGCTGAAGATCTGTATTGCTAATGGGATGTGGGATCCCTGTGGAAAACCAACTTGAGGGTGGGAAGGCTCTTGGGTCAGGCTTTTCTGACTTCAGCCACCCTCACCTCCCCAGAAGGATGAAAACCTTAGAGGCTCTTCTGGCTCCTTGGGATTACTAGAGGTTTGCTAGAGATATTTTTTCCCCACAATATTCTGCCTAAAGACTGTAGTTGCATGCTCAATGCTCCTCAATAGTTTTGGCAAACTCTGGGCTCACGCTGACCCAGCAGGCTGCACTGGAGTCTGTGATATTCCACTGACTCCATAGAACTGCTGTAAAGATTGATTAGTACTTCAAAGGTCCTTTGAAGATGAAAGGCTAATGAGAGTCTATGTCTTGCTTCCAATAATATAGAACTAGACTTGGCTGACCACAGAATCTCGGTATAATTACACAATTATCAAGAAAGAAGTCACTGTTACTGCAGTGTACTGTGCTGAATTTAGCTGCCTGTGTTACTGCAATGTAAAACCAATTGCTCCTGCTCTTTAGAACAGGAAGCTATACTCCTGGAAATGCTTATTGCTATTTGAAGTGTCTGAAGAACACAAACAATATATATATTTTTTTCAAGTTAGGTGTTTTAATGCTCATTTAGCAGCGTAGAGACAAAGCTTTGCTCAGGACCTGATTTTGTGCCTGTCTGTGTGGTGAGGCATTGCTCACACCATTCAAAAGGCTAACTGTGTATTCCCTTTTGCAATCAATTACTCTCTGAGAGGTCACTGTGATTGACTTCTGGATCACTGATCACAGCTAAGAAGGCAAATGCTAAGACATAAATATATGAAGGAAATTACAGCATTCGCTTGGCAGAAAACACAGTAAGAATGGCAAGACATCCTCCTGTACCCTCCCTATCCTGCACTCAAGCACAGTTTGTGCCCCAGGGAGCACAGACCGTGTCACTGCCTCCATCCATGACATTGCCTCCTGCAGCACCAGGTACAAAGGGGAGGCAGGTGCCCAGGAATAGGAGTGGCCACGTCCCTGTTCCAGCCAGCACAGAGCTCTGCTGCTACAGTACCTGCACCCTCCTCTGCAGTGGCATCTTGCAAGGAACCAGCACATGCACAGATTTTTCTCAGCGTTTCTCAGGCAGCTGGAACAAGGCCAGGAACAAGTCCTTGGTGGCTCGGGAATAGATTTACAGCTCTCTCTGTAAGTGCCCCCTTGTGTACACGTGTAATAACGCAGCCCTCGGCTCCCCGAGCCTGCAGGCGGGACACACAGGGAAGCCCCACGGAAAAAGGGGATGAGGTAGTTCATAAACTTAATAGTCTCGATTGCACTTCCTGATTCCTGCTGTTTATGGACCTACTGATATCCTGAATTCGTTATTAAAAAAGAAATGTTGTAAGCTGAGTTGCTTTATTCACGATACAGAATATTCCCATGATGGCACACATTATTTGCATGGGGGAGGCACAATGACATTTGTTAGTAAGGAGTACCAAACTGAGGGGCTGGAAACTTTCAAGATTAATACTGTAACATCACTAAAAGGTGACTGAAATTGTAGGAGTGTGTATTAAAATTTCAGACTTTTTGTACTTTGCTATCTCTACAAACACAGTAATTGAGATTACTCACTTCTTTCTTGAGTTCCATGCTCTGGTTACGTCGTCCTTTCTTTGCTCTTGGTTCCTGAGTAACCTTCAGCTGTGAACATTAAGAAAAGCATATTGAATGAAATAACCCAAAAACCAGTTCATGTAAGTGGTTTTCATTGCAACATAGCTGATGTGCCTTTTATTGTGATTATTTGCAATTCTTTAGGGCATCAAATAGAAACATTAATTAAATGTTCTTAAATGAGAAGTGCACACAATAAACTTTCTACACTATCACTGATGACTGGGACTGCACAAAGGAACAAAATTAATGAACAAGTCCTACCATGCAATATGCACTTGCTAAAATACTCTTAACCATTCCTTTCTTCATTGCACACAAGTTCAAACAATTGTTTTCTGAGATACTCTGATATCATGACCCATACTTAGAAATCAAGTCTTGTTGGATGCTAGAAAACAGCAGTGATTATAAAGAGAATGTAAGTATGTAAAAATGGTAAGATCATCCAGACTGGATTATAACTGGAGGGGTATGGAACTTTATGCTTCAGAATAAAAGTCAATACACAGTAGAAACAAGGATGAGATCTAAGTGGCTGGTAGTTATCTTGCAGTGCTTGTAGAGAAGTTCTTATGCCTGCTTTTGAAGCATGCAGTACTAGCTGGTATCCTATTACCACTCCTAGTTGTAATAAGATATTGCAGCCTACAGCAGAACAGTGAGTTTGATGGCTACTCCTGTGTTCCTGTATCTGGGGTACCAGAAAAACAGGTATAAGCATTAGCCAAGTCAAGGATGAACAATTAGCATCAAAGAGAAAATATGTAAATGGACACTTCACACCCTGTGACTGACACTTCTGAAAAAAATAAGAAAATACCAGTTATCTTTTATTTGTGACCATTTTCCTGTTTTACCACAGGCTGTTGTATGACTGCACACAAGACTTTAAACAAAGGAGCTACAAAGGATTAGCTAAGCAAACCAGTCTAAAAAACCTTAAAACCACTTTGATAAGGAACAACCTCCCACCACAACATAGAGTTTTATAAAAAAGAGTTTTATATTCTTACTTCCAAATTGGGTGATAGACTTGTTTGACAAAAGGACAAAGAAAGAGGGTAAAAATATGCACATTTTTTTTTTATACAGAATTAGAGAAAGGATAGTGATTTTAAATGGGGAAAGATGTTGCCAATGAAGGGCTGCTAAAAATACAGAGAAGCATCCTGCAAACTATGAAAATCTTACTGCCAAGTCACTAATAGCGAAATATAACACTATCTTGGACAATGAATGATTAGTAAAGATCAGCTATGATAAGGGAATTTCCATGTGGAAATGCCAAGTTTTGGATCTTGGCCATTTGTGCTGCTTGTTAAAACACTGAATTTTTCTTGTTTTGCAGAATTATTTTTAATTACTTTAATCAGCTGCTGTTCACATGGTCTTGCACCCTAACTTTAATTGGACCTGCTGAAAATGTCATGGCTGGTGCTACTTGTGGATCTGAGGGCAGAATGGGGCTCAAAGTGAATATACTCCAGCTGTAAAAAGGCTGAGCAGCTACAGGGCTGTCCCCTGATAGGGCTTCCAGCAGGCAGTGTTGCAGTCCATCTGATATCTGTGACATTTGACTTGAACATTCCTATTTAACTTTAGAAATCTTGATCTGTCTCATCAAGGTGCTGTACGTGACAAATGCTTTGAAACTTCACAAAGGTCATCCAAGAAACTGAGGAAAGAGGAAAATCTATATTCTTGCTATTACTGAGCTATGAAACATAGGGAGAATAAGTCTTTGAACCCTCTTGTCATCACAAACCTGCAGACAGAGCACAAGGCTAATTTAATAGCACATTAATCAAAAACACACGGTCTCTGTACTTTTTAATGCTAAATGATTGCTAACATGCAGCAGCACTCACTTGCTCATTGCTAGTGGAGGAGATACTGGACTCTGCCTCCTCTTCCCCCTTGTCCTCATTCTTTGATTTCCAGAACCTGCCCTCCCGGAGGAAGCGCTGGTGCAGCTCCAGCTCGTCGCACGCCTTCTTCCAGCCCATGCTGCGCTTCACGTGCAGCCGGTGGATGTTCACTGTGATGTCCTGGATGTTCTCCGAGGGGATCCAGGCCCTTTTGAGCACACAGCACACACAGCTTCACAAACACTGAATGCAGGTGAAGGATCTCCACCTGAGAAAATGCCTTCAAATGCAGTTTTTTGCAATAGCTGATCACCGACCATTCCTTCTTACTTTGATTTTTTTAAAACTCAAACATTTGAAATAAATGGACTGCATGCTATTAGACATTTTTGTTATTATAAATACTTGTTAACTGTTGGTGCTATGGCTAAAAGTCTTGTTTTTGATGAGACACAAACCTTCCCCAGCACCATCTCTAACCTGCTCTCTTACTAAATGCCCCAACTCAGGCACAGAAACATTTTTTCACTGGAGGTTTATATGCTAATCCAATTTAGCTCTTGACCTCTTTCCTAAAACTGTCAAGGACTGTACCAACTCATCATCCTGAACAGAGACATTTTGTGTCCTGGGCCCCTGTCTGTCAGGACTGAACTCCCATGGGGACTGTCATGCTTCTTTGGACTGAATTCATGCCAGTGACATGGTTCCAAAGTTACTTTGTCCTCTTAAATGTGTTCAGAGAATCCTCAGAGAGTTAGATGGGCAGGTCTTGATATTTTGAAAGGTTATACCAAACACCAGGCAACACTGGACATTGAAGATATAGAGTCACTGCTATGCACATCTGCCTAACAGATAAAGTACTCAACAAATGACATGTTTGTGAAAAGATTGATTCTTGCAATATAAATTTAATTTGAGTAAAGACAAAGAAACAATGCCAATTTACACAAACCAGGAATTTGGTCTTTTGTCCAAGTCCAGCACAGTAACTAAGCAATTAGTTACTCTAATTAAACATCCTTTGCCTTTTGTATCAGTAGCATTTAAGAAGTTGCAAGCACCTCATCCCACAGGTGCCAGGCTACTTTATTAAGTAATTTTACACTGTGTGAACTTAAAGCCAAAGATTACTAATGAAATAAACTGTATTCGTAAACAGATTCAAAGTAAAAAATCATTCTGTGACTGAGGCACCAGAAAAGATCCTTTATTCACTTTATGACTATTAGAAAGTCTTAGTAGTTCATATAAAAAGTGAAAATATGTTATATACTGTGCAAGTGACATGAAAGCAATTTAAATAAATAGTCTCCTAAAACACAGTTACTGAATTGTCTAGGCCCTTTTGGGATGCACCAAAATATCCCATCTCCCAACAACCATTAATTATTTTGGAAATTTCTCCTCACATTACAGGCTTATAAATAAAACAGTATAAAAATCCAAACCAGCTTTGTCACACTGCTACAAACTTCCCCAAATGCTGAACAACCAGCTGGAGAGAGAACCAAAAGCTCATCTCTGAGAGTCAAGCTTCCAATGTAAAGAGGGATTCTCTGAAATTGCAAACTAGCTCCCAGCAGGAGGCCTGTCAGTGTTCCAGCAGTGAGACACAAACATTTGTGATATATATCATGGTACTAAACCACACAATTGTAGTGCCTCAGCTCAAATGAGAAATTGCCTGAAGTCAATACTGCTGATAGAAGAAGTATATTTCTGTCCAATTTTCACCTTGGCCTGGATTAGCAAACTGCTACATATTTGAAGAAACAGCTGAAGTTCACTTACTATCTTTAATTAAAATGACATTAAGGAATATGCTTCTGGCAACTGTGGAAAGAGAATCTCTGAGCCACTGAATTTGGACACTTCAGGTGTGCTAGACTGAACTTTACATTTTTTGAAACAATTATGGCAAAGTATTCAGTATTTCTAATGTTGGCAATAAGCTGAACCTGGATTTACAGCATGACAAATGAGATAAATTCTTTTAATATTGTTTGTAAAAATCAGCACATGGGATTAATAAATTACCTTTGGTGGTGATGGCCAAAAAAGCGAACATCAACTTGATTGTCCTCTTTCTGCATGACTTTGGCTGGCCAAAACCCAAAGCCTTTCATTTTGGCCCAAACCAACTCATGATTAGGTATCTGGGAAAAAAAGTAGTATTTATTAGTGGATATGAAATATTACACTGCTATCTCCCACAAATATTCTGCTGTAATACTATGCTAGCACCTCAAGAGTATGATGAAATTTTGTGTCTAGTGCTATTTTCATTTTTATCTTCTTATAAGACATTTCCTTGTTAGATTGCTAGGTTGAATGTAAAAAGATCCCAAAACTACAAAGTCTGAAAAGGGTATATCTGTCTATTGAAAACAGAGATCTTAAACAGCCTAAAAGTTAACTTATCTTTCTAGTTTCATTCAGGAGCAAAGTTTGAGTTCTGTAAGCTCCTTATTTTCTTGTGAAACTGTTGTAACTGGCTGATACCCAAGTTTTATAACCTATATTGTTACAGCTTTGAACTTCAATCAACACTTCACTTCTGTAAAATATCCAGGCTTACAGAGTCTTAATCATGCTTTTTAAACAAGCTCCCTGAAATGGAATACTCAGTGCATTAATGACACCAAAACTGCAGGCTTTCATACAGAAAAGCAAACAAATAAAAATCTGTGTCAGCAACATACACAAGGATAGCAGAACCAATTGTCAGGTCGTGCGTTTGACAAATAGAAACAGTTCTTGCAAAGCTGCAGCTCATCCAGCTGAAAAACAAAAAAAAAAGGTAAATGAGCAAGAAAAATCCTATTTATGTGATTTCAGTAGCATCCCTCTCCCTTAAGCAGTAAAATTTTTCAGCCCTGTTTGCTAATTTGGTGGAGTAACTCCCATACATGCAAACTAAACTGAAACTGAGGTGGGTTGTGAGAGGCTGAAAGATAACCTGAAGAAATGTGATTCATGTTTTACAAAATCCAGGCAGAGGGAGAAGACTAACTGACATATTAATGATCTATTATAGATGAAATGCAAAGAATAGTTCTTAAAAGTCATCAAATATTTAAAGTACATTGTGAAAGAAGTAATTCAACTGTACAAAAGGAGAAAGTGGGCCAGCTCCTCAGCTGTATTTTCTGGTCTCCTCTGAATGTGGAGAAATGCTTCGATGACAATTACAGAATTTAGTAAGGATCTCACCTCAGATTCAATTTATATTAGTAAGTATAATTATATCTAGTACAAATCTGTATTACTCGATTATTTTCAAAACTAAAATTTCAATATCAGTGTTTTTTAAATTATCTAGTTGGAAAAAAAAAATCAACTCAAAACCCAGCATAATCCAATACAACAACAGAACCCAACCAGCTAACAACAAAAATCTAAAGAAAAAGGAATTCTGAATCAGCTGCTAGACTGTCTGGAGGAAATTTATAAGTCAATTTCATATGCTTTTTATTTTGTAATATGAAGAATAATTTCTTAGATTCTGAAATGAAAATCAAGTATCTTGACTACATCTTGGTTACTTGGTAGCACTTACTTCGTGGCAGGTGTCTTTGTAAAGCATCCTTGCTATATCAGCTTGTTCACTGTCCGCTGTAAATTAAAAATAGATGGCATAAACAATCACAGTGTGATCACAGTGCTCACAAAGATTTGCAGCTGTCATTGCTGTGACTTTCATGCTATAATTGTTGTGCTTAAGAAGACAAAACATAACTTAATCACTTGAACAGCCCTTTCATTTAAAATTTTCTAACAATCAGTTCAATATTTGTTTTCTGTGTCATATTTATGTGCCACAATACTGCTTTTACATGAACAATGCAAGTACACATCTGAGGAGGAGCAGCAGCAGAGAGACACAGTTGCTTTTAATATGGATTCAGTTCTTTCCTCAGTTTGTGTCTTAATGGCACACTGCAATTGTCCTAAAACTTCTCCTCTCTGCTCTGGGCTCTGAGTGATGCTTCAGAGTGGTATCACTGATCCTCCCTTTACACCTCTGTATTCCTCCCTTGGCATATTCACATCTCTCCCACCAGCCATGTGTGAATCTCCTGGGGCTGCAGACAGACTGGTGCCACTCTCCTCCCAGCCTCCCTGATGGGGGCCATGCTGCAGGGGAGAACCACATCCTCCCTGAAACACTGGCTCTGGAAAACAGCACCTGGCTACAGCTTCTGGACATGGTGGTGGTGTTTTTTGACTTCCAGTCAGTCACTCATCACCTTCCCAGTGCCTGGCAGCTTCTCTGATGGCTGTACCTCCACATTGCACCAGCAGCACACTCCTGGTGTGGATGTAGCTACATTTGCTGTCAATATAGCGGATATTTCCCAAAAGTAAAATAAATATGTCTATAGTACATGTTTCTGCTGACATAGCACAGAAATTCCTTCCCTACCATAGGAAAACATATGTATATTGGCAAAAATCTGCAGTATAGACTGATTTAGGACTTTGCTGAAGAAGCAGCAGGGTGGCAAAAGGTTAATTCTCACTAGAGGTTTAACCAGGGAGGATGAAAATAGTTCTGTAGTAGATGGGCCAGAGAAGACCCTAAAGAGTTCTTATGCACTTTGATTTTTAAGGGCTTTCAAATTACCTCATTCACACTTAAGACTACTTAATACCAAATTAATCCTGGACTTGTGAGTTTCCAACAGATAAAAAAATCAAACAAGGCAAGCAGTAAATGCAGTATTTTACCTCCATAGAAAATCACTGTGTTGTGTAGAAGCAGTTGAGCATCTGCTTTGAATTCCTCATAACTCCTGTACTTTCCTTCATTTACTTTCTACACAAAAGAAAACACAAGAATGTGAGAAAACTCTTCAAAGTGCTTTACCTGCTTTATGCAGAGAAGCTTTCACAGAAATCTGCATTATGCAACACAGATCAGACACTGCTTTTCCTGCATACAAAATGAATACTTACAACTCTTTGACATGGTTTGTTAGCACCTGAGCATTAAAGTAAAATAGATTCTTTAATACTTGACCAAGTTTAAAAAAGATTTTCCTGTTTGTAACAAGGTGAATCTGGAGTAGCTGCAGCATAATGTGTGGCCCAGAACATCTGTTGAAACTGAAATATGATCCCTGAGGTGAACATTTTGTACCTTAAAATATCAGCTAGTTTCAAACCAATGTTGACTGCCTTTCAGGACTGAACTTCCAGGATCTTCACTTGATAGTCTGTGTTATCTGATGAAAGCTGATTGTTCCAGTCTCTTCCAAACTCATAACAAATGCCTACATGGAGCCATGCAATTCATTTTCTTAGTATGGCTTTGTCCAATAGGGAATGCAGAGTTTTCAGGTGTACTCTCTCAAGAACATCTATGACAATTCCAATCATCAAACAAAAACAACATCAGCTTGCAGAATGCTATCAAGGCCAAAAGACCTTCCATGGAAGCAGAAGTTGACAGAGTGAAAGTAAGGCCTGACCTATTTTCAGGTTCAACCCATGTTGCCAGCACTTCTAGACACACAGCAGTGCTGCTCTCCAAAACTGTCAGTGAAGCTATTGTTTATCCATGCATTTTAATAATAAAACAAAGGCTCTACACATTTGTGCTTCTAAAGGTTAGGATGTACCACAGCATTGCATAGCAATCCAGTTGCAGGAATGAGTAAAGATGAATATGCTGTTCATTATGGTCATGTGCAGTTGATTTATATGAGTCATGATCAGACCTTTGGTTCAGAAAAAAAGGGACAATACATTTATTAGTACTTTATTTTTGGAATAATTAAAGCAAAACAGATATTTTGGGTGAGTCTGGTTTTTCATGATCAACAAAGTGATTGGTTCTTTATGAATCATTTAGGTGTTTATAAAGCTGACACCCACACAAGGGCACAATGACGGAAATCAGAATACGGTCAAAAGACATTGGGCCAGAGAAGTACACATAGGCACTTGAGTCTATATTCATCCATTTAGTTAAGCAGTACTTTCTCTGAAGATTTTAGCTACCTGCAGATCCTACTACAACCTTAGTACAAAAGGAATTGAGGATACTCTGTGTCTGAAACTAGGCACCACTCAAAATGGTTTTACTCAATTACCTTTTTTGAGGAAAAGTTTGACATGTTAAGCTTCCATATCTAATGCTGGATACAATACTGAAATACTGATCATAAAGAGAATTAAACAGGATTAGGACTTTTTAGACTTTGTTAAAAGACACCAAAACCAGTGTAGAAGATAGAAAGCAAGTCACTCTACCTCCTGTATAGTAGGAACATCAACAGCTGAGTGCACCAGCCTTCGATACATTGGGTGTTTGTTGTCCTTCCCTTTCTTGTTTAGATCTATAGCCTGAAAGGACCACAAGACAGTGTTTGTCATTGCACTCAGAATATGCTTAAAACACATAAAAGAGGATTAGAAAGTGCAATAGGTTGGAATATTTCAGGTGGGGACTACACAAGGGCAACCTGAGGATCCACAACCATGAGATTACATGTGCCTCAAACCTGACAGGTGTCTGTGTCTGGTGATGCTGATCCAAACCACAGGGCCTATGTGTGTGTGAAAACACACACAGTGCTTATGACAGGAGAAATAACCTCTTGTAGCCCTCCTCCCTGCACAGTGCCACCTGGGCAGCCATGGTGATGCTCAGCATGGACAGAGCTCTGTCCCAGACTCACCCGCTCCTTCATGCGGGACACAATGAATCGCAGGTATGTGCTCATCTCTTGTTTACTCGTGTTTTTCTTCTTGATACTCTGCCAAAGAAAAATAGGATCATATTACTATTCTAAACCTGACTTCAAAGTCCAGCCAATAAACATTTTCTCTGCATTAACACTTGATTTGAAAAGGTAACTTTGAATCACATAAAACACTATTTCTTAGGGAAAATCTTTTCTGGGAAATTAGTAACACTAACCCGCCACAACGACTGTATATATTGCTTTGAATTATGTCTGGGCTGAGAACTTCAGTTACAGACAAATTACAAGTTTTATTTCCACTTGTATCCATAATAGTTTGTCAAAACCTCTCATAAAAAAAGGTGTCTAATTAGAATAAAGCAAAGAAGAAAGTCATTTTAGGGAGCAGCTAAAAATGGATTTAATGGTCTTTTTACTAGCAAGGCATTAATAATTTCAGTAAAATAAGAAATAATTTAAAAAATAATATCCTGTACCATCTACAAATTATGTGCTTACTAAGCAAAATGACACCATCTGGGAGGAAGACAAATTGGCTCTAGCCAGTAGAAACTCTGAGCACTTTTTACTGCTCAAGAAACATAGCAGTCTGGGATTTTTGTGGCTCTTCCTTAACAAAATTTAATCCAGATTCTGGAACACAGATCACTACTTTTTAGCAGTTCAGAATCCAGAGTTTTTCCCTCTCATGTTAGACTATTATAGAGACTTATCCCCACCCTTTAAAGTATAACCAGGCTAGTGGGAAGCCCTGCAGACTAAAAATGTGCAGCTAAAGAGATGTCTGTCTGCAAATGCCTGATGTGCTCTCACAAAACAGCCTTTCCAATCCCAGCTCACAGCAGCTGTGCACAGCTCTGCATGGCCCTGCAACAACAAACAGCTGGCTGGAAAGTGCTATCTGCTCCCTGTTTCTACCCACAGCAGCTCTCCAAAACAAAAGCACAGTGAAACAGCAGCATGGGATCCAGGTCTATTACCCTGAAGTGTTTCTAACAGCTCACATCCCCTGCAAGGCATTCACTCCTCCTCACACCTTATGCACTGACTGTTCTCTCCCTTCTCATGCCTCATTTCATCACTTGTGTGCAAACTGTGTGGACCAAACTGTCTCAGTTACACCTGCATCCTCAAAATCGGATGGTCTCTAGCAAGATCCACATAATTGTGCAGATCACGGTTGCTTAGCAAACACAAGAAAAAAAATGAATCTAATGTTCTAATAGGTAAATAAAAGAGGCTTCAAAATTATCAGTCGCTAGAAATGTGCTATTTTTCATTTAATTATTTATATATTACTCTGGACATAGGCAGCACATGCACTGAGTACAGAGCATCTGCTTTTACAAATTCACTTGGCAAAAGTAAAATTACACATTAGCACAAAAAAAAGCTGATAGGATTTCATTGTGTCTCCCCTGCTTATATTCCTCCTGCAAGACACTAAGGACACTGGAAACAGGCTGTTCCCCTGTGCTACAGCAAACTTGCAACCTATGTATCTCAGGACTGTACTTACTAGCTTTCTGGAAACAAAACTGTACACAGCACTACCTGCAAAGCTGCTCATTTCATTGCTTAACAGCAATTAGAATCATTACAAACTGTGCTGAAATACCAGTTCAGTCACAAACCTACTCAGATACTGCATTGTGCATAACAACACTACAGCTTCCCCCTGACTGGGAAAAACTCTCTGCTGTGGAAAGGGCCAGCCCCAGGTATTTCTAATACTACAGTTCCTTTAAGCATTATTTTCATGATATTAATGGTTGCCTGACCTTCCTTCCCAGCTCTGGACTGACAGAGAATTTATCCTGCACTATATATCTGAATCACATTCTCTATATTCATATTTCACTCTGACTGCTGTAAGAACGTGCATTCTGCTGGAATTCCAATCACCTACTCAGTTTCTCATAAACCAACATTGCCACTGCAAATGAAAACCCAAATGTGCATTAAATTATCTGCATTATGAAACACTGCTGTCATTTTGTCATTTCAGGCACTGAAGTGCTGTGTGCTTGCTAATGACACAGCATTTTGAAAGACTGAAACTTATAAGGACACAATAAAACTCACATGCACTGACTAGTCCTACACCTCTTTTTCTGACATGGTTCTGAATTTATCATCCTTTGAAAATATTCAGAATTCATGTGAACCATTTTTCATGCCCTGCTGGGCAAGACAGTTTGAAAGAGACTGTTGAGATAGATGGTTTACAGCCCTATCCTTCAGATCATAAGAAAAGATAGATAGCTGGCTTTGTATAGTTATTGATGTCAGCAATTAATACCATCTTAAGCACCAATGAAAATGATATCATTAACTTGCCAATTCTGGCAAACTTTAATTTTTCCACTTTTCCTTCAATTCCCTACGCTGATTTATTTTAAGAAAAACTTGATCTCCATGTTCCTCTACTAAATTTTGAAAGGTAATAAATTTAGGGAATTGGAGCCTATGAGCCAACAAAATGTCTTTTTATGGCAAGGTTGCTCACCCTTTGTAGATAGCAAGCTACATTTGAAGCACTTCATTCACTCTTCAACAATAATTAGCCATTTAGGAGGTAGCATTCACACATTCTTTGGATATTATAATGGAAAATGTGTAAGTTTTTAACAAAAAACCCTCCTTTGTATTTTGAAGACTTGTAGTGTTCTCAGAGAAGTCAACCTAGAGCCACTTAAAGCAAGAAAATAGATAATACTAGATGGGGACTATGATTTGCATAAAATCTATTTATATTTCTCTGACACAAGATAATATACCCACTTTCACATCCCCTTTATAGGCAGAGTGATATAGAAGAAAATATAAATGAAAATTAGGTCTTCTAATTTCCTACTTTCAGGAAACAAAAACAATGATAGTGGCAAGACCCACTATCTTTTTCCTGTCACATCTACTAAGATACTCTGCTGCAAACCCTGTTCAAGTTCAAGTTCATTTCAAGGAGACTGCTGAGATTCAATCCAGCCCCCAAAATGTCAGGATCCTTATACTTTTAGATAG
Source organism: Erithacus rubecula (assembly GCF_903797595.1). Taxonomy (NCBI): domain Eukaryota; kingdom Metazoa; phylum Chordata; class Aves; order Passeriformes; family Muscicapidae; genus Erithacus; species Erithacus rubecula. Next base: position 9,485,583 of record NC_136689.1, on the reverse strand, counting down.
TCTATTTGTGGGATAAATTATCTTAATATAGGGCTGTACCAGGTCTGGCTGGGATGAAAGTAATTGTTGTCACAGCAGCTGATATGGTGGTGTGGTTTAGATTTGTGACCAAAGCAGTGTTGGTAACTCATGGATGCTTTAGTAACTCATGGATGCTTTAGTAACTCATGGATGCTTTAGCTCTTGCAGAGCTGTGCTTGCACAGCCTAAAGGCCTTGGCAATTTCTCACTGTGTCCACACAGTGAATAGATTGGGGGATACACAAGAGGCTGGGAGAAGACACAAGGCAGAAAACCTGAACTAACCAAAGAGCTTTTCCATGCCATATAACCTCATACTCAGCAACAGAAAGGAAGAGGAGGGGATCCAGGGGAAATTTAGTAATCTTTAACTCAGGAACTGTCTGGGCACTGATCTGTCCATGAGGATGGGGAGCCATTGCCTTTGCAGCACCTTTGTTTTGCTTTCTTTCTCAGCTGGGAGTTGAGACATGAGAGAGCAGCCATGTGGTGCTTGGCTGCCTGCTGGGGTTAACCTGCAACATGGACAATGAGGGTCACAGCACTGCTTTAGAGAAATCTGCAATCCTTCTGCTTTGAATCAAGGTAAACTGAAAGACTTGGTCATGCCTATGTGTTTACACAGGGAATGAAGGAGTGAAGCAATAACCTTCACAATAGCAATCCTCATGTAGAAGATTAATGAGATTTGGTAGGTGAAAGGCCAAGCTTGCAGCCTAACTCTTTTCTTGTGGGTGCAGGAAATACCTTATATGAGCCTTATTCTCTGCAGCATATCTGTTTCTTCTGGTACCTAAAGGTTACATTGCTCCTTATATTCAATATTCCAGATTACTTATACTGCCTAGCTGTTCAAGAGGGTAGCAATATATTGCACCATGCAGGTGTGACTTATTTAGAAATTCTGACATGCTTATAGCACAGGATTTCACTGCAAGACTTTACAAACCACATGAGGCTAGAAAAGCCAGGGGCACTTCCAAGAAACACTCCATCTGCAGTAGCACCAGGGATGATGGAAGTGACAAATCTCTGCACTCTGAGTTAGCTCTCAACTCCCAAGGTGGCAGTGGCCACTGTGCTGCAGTTGCTGCAGTCTTTCATTTGAAGAGAAAAAAAAAAGGAGAAAACTCTAAGGAATGCAAGGTGTCAGTGCCAGCATTCTGTATAGTTATAAGCATTTAAATTACATTTGCACCATTTAAAGAGGTTTCTGTTTCCCTATAATCTCTCATTAATGAATATTTTTCCCTGCCTCTCACCTGTTCTGTGTCTGCACACATCAAAGAGCTGCATTTCAGTTCAGTGATGGATTATGTGAAGGCTGCTCAATGACAGATACATGTTTCTAAGGCATCAGTTGCATTTTCAGAAGCAATTCAGGTTTCCAGGGGTCTATTTGCAGAGGGGAACTATGAGTGTGAGTCTAACATACACTCACTACTCCTCTTTAGAAACTTCTTGCTTTACACACTGGCCTTTGGACTATTTCAGGGCTTAAATTGCCAGAGGAATTTGGTGCTACATATGGAAAGCTTTACTGCTCTGCTGCCCTCTCAAACTTTCAGCCCTCAGGTCCTCAGGTTTCCTGTACCATTAAGAAAGGTATGCAGGCACATGGAATGGGTCTCAGGGCATTCAATGCACTGTGTGCCCTAAATATCACACAGAAAAGCTGCTGCAGGAGCAAAATATGCCCTAAGACTTGCCTCAGTCATGATCAGATGCAGTAAAATGAGACTTTTTAAAGCATCAGGTGCTTTTGGGAATGTTACAGCTGAATCCACAAATTGATTTCTACTTGTATGGTGCATTAAGCACTTTCTGCATATGAAGCATCATACGAATTAAATATGCTTTTATCTGCACAAAGAAGGTGGCAGGAGGCTCTAAGTGGAGGTTTCCCAGTTTTCTCACTGCTGTGGACATATGCCTTTATCCTTTATCCAGTATGTCCTATGCAGTGCCCAGCTCTGCAGCTCCCTGGTTTACTCAGACTGGTGAGGACTAACACCTCCCTGTGCACTGAGCCATGTGCTGCTAAAACTGCTCCTGCACTAGGACTTCCTTTACCCCCCAATCCATGACTACTGTTTCTGTGATCATAACAAATACTGTTTCAAGAATATGTTTCCCCATACAGGTCTAAACTCCTACCACAACACTAAGAAATAAGTCAATAATGCCATATTCTTTCCTCCTTCCTTGTATTTTACATTAACCACCTTGACTGACAGCTGGTACCTAAACCCCCCCTGATCTAAGCCCTTGAGTAACTTCACTTAAGTAACCTCCATCTTCCTGTGCCTCTAACTTTCCACTGCTTGTCATTCTCACTTGTCAAATTTTGTCTGAAGTTGATTGTGAACTGCATAATGGTTTATTTTTATGTACTCTAGGAAATGCTCAGTACAGTAGCAGAAATCAGAATAAGCCTATTAATAAAATACTTATCAGCACAGTATTTAATATCTTAAACTCTACAGATTACTTTAGTCTCCTATGTATAAACCTCAGGAATATTGAAATACTCACTGTGATAGGTAAATTGGCTATAAGTCCTTGCAAGGAACATGCATGAAAGATTCAATCTCTAACCAGATGATTGTAAAAAAAAATTAGGAGTCAAGTGAAACCACATGACTAATTCTTTCCTTCTGTTTCATGAATCAAAATCTATTTCTCTGCGACAAATAATATATTAAAATGCTTAATTTTGCCTTCTTATATTTTTTTAAATTTGGATTTTTACGCAAGAAATAATAATAGTTATACCAACATGATCGATATTCTCTTATTCATAATTTTGTACATATCTATTCCTTCTCAAAAAAATTAGTATTTTGGCAGTACTTTTTGTAGTCTTTAGGTACTAAATTAACAGCTGAAGAAAATTAATTCCCTCGTTTTATCTAACTGAAAAGCAGCAGTAAATGTACAAGTCTCCTACATTCTTCAGAGACTGAGCTGACTAACCCTGTCTGGAATGGACTGCTCCACTAGTGAAAAATGTAATCTCTAAGCTCATTCAATATTGAGTTTTTCTCTTGTGACTTGTCTACCAGGAATTTTGCTGATAATGCCGATTTATTTCACTTAAGACAATGATTAGTCAACAGTCAGGGAAAAATTTCAATCAGTGCAATGTGGTTTGAATTGAACTTTGTTTGACTTTTGATCCCTGCTGAGAGTTATATAGGGTACAAAAATATTCAGAGTGGCACCATCAATTTTACAAAAGAAACAAATGAGGAACTGGACATTGTTGTTTATGGATACAATGGAGAAAAACCATAAGCAGGCAAACAGAGTTCAGACCAAGGTTTGAAAGGGATTCTTATAAATGATATGGGAGAAAAAAAATGTAAGGTATGAACAAATCTTTAGCAATGGCCTTTATAAAATATTTCTGAGTAGTCAAGCGTGCAAGATAAAGCAGCACAGGTTGATCAAACTAATACAACCAGCAATTGTGAAATGAAAAATCCAAAGGCTTGCTGACCTTGGCAGCATTGCAGAAGCAATTTTTACATAAGAATGAAGTGTTCTTAGGTTATTTCTCCCATATATTATGTTTTAAACATACTTTCACTTCAATTTTGTAAAGAGCTTTGAAATGTCCAAGTGAAAAGTGCCATGTCCAGTTATGGAATTAAATATGAAAATATATGTATCTCTTTGTCCCAGCTATCACTTTCCTTGAAGATACATATTTACTGCTGATAAGGCAATGTAAATCCCCCATTGCCCTTATGCAAGATGGTTAAGCTCTGTTATGCCCTCTGGACATCAGCCAGAGCTCTCTCCACATTATTAGTTTTTTGCATATAGGCCACTTTCTTGCTTTTAAAATGAAATTAGAGCAGTCATTTCCTAGGAGGGTGGGGACAAAATAGCAGAATATTGAAGGATGAATACTGACACAAGGATGCTGACTCCCACACTTAGAGGGACTGTGCAAGCCTCCTTAGTCCAAGTTTGCAGAACTAGGGCTTGAAGGGATTTGAACTAACAACAAGAAAAATAGGAGCTGCTGGCACAGGAGGAGAAAAGATGCCATGGCATTCACAATGGCAATATCCACAAAAATAGGTTGATCATCACCTGAAGCACTAAGCAAGCCAAAGGCTTCTGGGGCAGGAAGCATTTAAGAGCCCCCAAAACCTCCCCTTAATATCTGTATAACAAAAAAGGAACCAATATGCAGAGAGATAGGCAGAGAGCACATGGCTCAAGTTTCACAGGATTTTTTTTTTAAGGTAAACATTTATTTAATGTCATTGCCATAAAGGACTTCAAGGCTTCATGATGAAAGTCAAGCTGTTCCCAAAGCTGACGTATCAGAGCATATTTCAAGCAATGATTCAGCATTTCCACACTGAGGATATCCATGGTACAAGATGTTATGAAACCACCTCATACACAAGGTGGCATAAACCTTCCACATTCTCTACTTTCAGCAGGCATCATATAAAATTCCTGGCAAACTAGAGTGGAGACTGGATACAGTTTACCTAATTTTAACTACTTATAGGAATTATCAATACTTCTAACAAGATCCAACAAATATTAAAGAGATTTATTCAAAAATCTGAAAGTAATTTGTCTATGTATGGTCATACTTCTTGTTTTTAACAGAGGGAAAATTGAGTAGGTAAATTAAATGCTAGCAATTCAATATGGAGAGATACAGTATATTCTTTATTCTTAGCAGTTTATTCCCTGCCACTATTTCTTTTTGATTACTTACAGCTTCTTTGAGGCAGGCCTGATTTTCTTGCTATTTCCCTAAACCCTAAGAGCTCCCAGTCTGAGGCAACAGCAAAAGGTTTTTTGGAACTCATTTTAAGGTAACAGCAGTCAAAAAGTGCTGTTTTGAAACAAAACAATCCATGTCTTTTCAACAACTGCTTCCCCATCCCACAAAGTGCCTGAAACCTCACATTCCTTGCAGCACAGATCATCTTGAGGTCAGTCTGCTGCTCTACAGCTAATCCAAGCTTTTAGCAGAGGAATTGCCTCTCTCTCCAGCAATCCTAGGCAGAGTGGAACTGGCAGTTTTATGCCTTTCTGTAACAACAATTTAATCTGAAACATTCATATGCATTATTCCTTCCACAGGACGGGAACCTAGCTCTGCAGGAAGCCTAGTGAAGTGCTCTATTTGGGGAGGTGACACAGAGATGACAACAGCAACAGGTATTTGGCTGATTCAAGATTAGGGACCAGTGAGCACCATCCTGACCAGAATGTTTAATCTGCAGTGACATACAGACAATATATCTGCCCATTCTTGGAAAGTATATTAGAAATGCTTTTTGCTGGCTCCTGGCCATACTCATAAGAATAGCATTTTTAAAGAAAAAGCAACATAGATATGGATGCCATGAGTGAAATCTAAATTGCCCTTTTTGCACCAATAGAATCTACATCAGTAAATGTAAAGCAGGATTTAACTCCATATTTTTGATACTAGCCTCATCAGTAACATGATTGTGGATTTAGAACACAAAATACCATTCCAATAAAATACTAAGAATGCAAGTCATCAAAATACAAAACTGATTCATTAAAATGACATTAAGAAAAAACAGTAGCATCTTATACAGCCATTTGTTTACTCTTGTTGAAGGTTCCCACACTTTACTGCACCTAAGTGCACACACTCTGGCACAGGGTGCTGTGCAATTAAAACTTGGTGGAGTCTTCAAAAATGGCCATCTGCTGCATGCATCACATTTTGTATCACATTTCTGTACAGGTGCTCTAAGTATGTACCACGATTCAATATTCAGTTCTTCACCCATTAACCTGGCAAGACCATCTGGATACCTTAATAAATCTATTATTGAATATCAATCCTCTAATCAGCACATGAAATCTCATAGGTACTCACCCTGCAAACTGGGCACTGCCAGTGACTACTGCTGTCTCTAAGCCTGAACTCATCAGACAAACACTTGGAATGATACACACGAAAACACAGGTCACATATCAACACCTCTCCAGGCATATGGCATTCAAAACAATACCAGTCATGATTTTCTGTTTCCCAGTCCTACAAAAAATACAAAATATTTTGGTATGACATTCTGTCAAAATCTGCAGGAACTAAGAACAAAATTGATATGTCTTGAAATCCAGCAGCAATTAGACATTATAAACATTTTAAAGAAGTGTATAATGTTTAAAAAAAAACAGGGGAAAACCTATGTGCTTAAAGATCTTCATCAATTTAATACACACTAACTCAAATAGAATATAATTGCCAAGTTTTAATTTTTTCGAGTGTCTGATTAGTTACAATTTCAAATATGAGCTCTGTCCACAATGAAAAGTGGGTTTGTTTTCTACCTCTGTGTAAAATCTTTGTTGACCTCTCTGTATTAGACTGCAAACAAAATTTTGTGCACCTCAACAGACCATACCTATTTTCTTGGACTACTTCCCTCAGTTTGATTATTACATTATATTTTCAACTGTAATTTTCTGAAGGGTGGTCCCTTCCAGTCTTTCCTCTCTTAAAACTGACAACTTTTCAGCATCGAAGTGTTGAGTTGCAGGAAATAAATGAAATCATGAACCAATTACTGCAAGAAATGTTTCTGCTAAG